>NC_090383.1:16943458-18408458 GCF_036365525.1 Heterodontus francisci | reverse complement strand
CATCACTGGAGTACTTTTGTAGAATCACTGTTGTAATATAAGGAAACACGGCAGCCAATTTGTGCACAGAAAGAGCCCACGAACAGCAATGTGATAATAACCAGATTATCTGTTTTTGAGATGTTGGTTGAGGGATAAATATTGCCCGGGGCACAGGGGAGAACTCCCCTGCTCTTCTTGCAGTAGTACTATGGGATCTTGTACATCCATCTGAGAGGGCAGGAGGGGCCTCAGTTCAATGTCTCACCCGAAAGATGGCACCTGCAACAGTGCAGCACCCCGTCAATACTGCGCTGGAGCATCATCCTGGAATATAGGCACAAGTCTGTGAAGTGGGACTTCAACCCACAAACTTCTGACTCAGAGGTGAGAGTGCTCGCCACTGAGCCACAGCTGACACCAGCACCCACGTGTCCTTTCTATCCGAAAGCCCATTTCTGTATGCTTGATCTCAGATATTATTGCGTAGAAAATAAACATAAGATGTGGTGTAATGCAGAATTGGAAATGGCAAAGAAGTGACTGTTTGGAAGGTAATGAAGATCAAGCAAATATACAAAAGATTTCCAGTTACCTTCACTGCTCCTAAAATGGTTTTAATGTTGGACGGTTTATCTGTGGTAAGTTTCTACGTGTATGTAAGATTGGAGCTGGGGTCCGGGTTTACAAACAGCAAGTGCTGGCATGCTCTGAGAATGTCCAAAATTGATATGATTCATTTAAAACTATTTGAGTTGAGAACATAAGAACATATGAATAGGAAAAGGAGTAGAGTATCGGCCCCTCGAGCCTGCTCCACTAATCAATAAGATCATGGCTGATCTGATTGTGGCCTCAACTCCACTTTCCTGCCTGTCCCCGCCTCTCATAACCCTTGACTCCCTTGTAGATCAAAACTCAGGGTTGAATATAGTCAATGACCCTGCCTCCACTATTCTCTGGGGTACAGAATTCCAAAGGTTAACAACCCTCTTATGTTCTTATAGGTCTGGGGCAGATCAGCCATGACCTTGTTGAATGGCGGGGCATGCTTGAGGGGCCGAATGGCCTACTCCTGCTCCTATTTCTTATGTTCTCAGAAGAAATTCCTCCTCATTTCCATCTTAAATGGGAGACTCTTTATTATGAATCTGTGCCTCCTGTTCTAGATTCCCCCCATGAGGGGAAATATCCTGTCAGCATCTACACTGTCAAGCCCCCTCAGAATCTTATGTTTCAATAAGATCACACCTCATTCTTCCAAACTCCAATGTGTATATGCTCAACCTTTTTTCATAAGACAACTCCTTCATCCCAGGAATCAACCTAGTGAACCTTCTCTGAACTGCTTCCAATGCACGTATATCCCTCATTAAGGAGTACAGAGTACTCCAGGTGCAGTCTCACCAACGCCCCGTACAGCACTAGCAAGCCTTCCCTACTTTTATACTCCAACCCCACGCAATAAAGGCCAATATTCCATTTGCCTTCCTAATTACTTGCTCTACCTGCAGGCTAACTTTTGGTGATTCATGTACGAGGACACCCAGATCCCTCTGCACTGCAGCATTCGGCATCTCTCCATTTAAATATTTTGCCTTTTTATTCTTCCTACCAAAGTGGACAACCTCACATTTTCCCACATTATACTCCATTTGCTAAATTTTTTGCCCATTCACATAACCTATCTATATTGCTTTGCAAACACTTTGTGGTCACCTGTCTTTGTATCGTCAGCAAATTTGGCTACAATACACTTGGTCCCTTAATCCAAGTCATTAATACAGATTTTAAATACCTGAGGCCCTTGCACTGATCCCTGTGGCACCCCACTAGTTGGAGTTTTCCAACCTGAAAACGACTTATTTATCGCAACTCTCTGTTTCCTGTTAGTTAACCAATCCTCTATCCATGCTAATGTTATCCCCAACACCATGAGCTCTGTGTAGTAACCTTTTATGTGGCACCTTATCGAATGCCTTTTGGAAATCCAAATACACTACATCTACTGGTTCCCCTTTATCCACCCTGCTTGTTACATCTTCAAAGAACTCTAATAAACTTGTCAAACACAATTTCTCTTGCATAAAACCATGTTGATTTTGCCTGATTATATTATGATTTTTGAAATGTCCTGCTACTAAATTAATAATGGATTCCAGCATTTTCCAATGACAGACATTAGGCTAACTGGCCTATCGTTTCCTGCTTTCTGTCCCACTCTTTTCTCGAATAAGGGCGTTACTTTTGCGGTTTTCCAATCCACTGGGACCTTTCCAGGATCTAGGGAATTTTGGAAGATTATAACCAATGCCTCCACAGGCTGGGAACTTCTGCTAACTTGTGTTCTTCAGCTCAAAGTGATGACTCTGGGATCTTAAGACTCAAACAGATATCTGATGAAAATACATTGGTGGTGGTATTTCAAACAGAAAATGTGAACAAAGGCAGAAAATCCTGAAAATACAGCACCTGTGGCGGGAGAAAAAGAATTAACGGTTCAGCACAATGACCTTTCATCAGAACTGAGATGCCAGGTCTGAGTGCGAGGCATGTGGTAGATTTCATTCATTGGAGAGGTTGAAGATCACAGACTGAAATCAATCTGAACTAGTGTTCCGCACTAGTAACCATATCTCCCGCTTTCTTACTTTATTAAACGAGTGGTGAGAATGTGGAACTCACCCACCACGCGGAGTGAGTGAGCTGTGTCGCATTGAAGCATTGGAGAAAGGAATACCAGGTTATCCGGATAGAGTGAGATGAAGTAAGGTGGGTGGAGGTTCCTGTCAAGCATAAACACCATCATAGACCTGTTGGGGAGAATGGCCTGTTTCTGTGCTGTAAAATTCTAGATAATTTCTACATCATTCTATTTAAACTACTTCCTGAGTGACAATGCAATTACATAGAATTATATAGAATATACAGCACAGAAACAAGCCATTCAGCCCAACCACTCCATGCCAGCCTCCTCCCACCCTTCCTCATCTCCCGTCTCCCTCACATGCCTAGCTAGCCTCCCCTTAAATACATCTATGCTATTCGCCTCAGCCAGTCCCTATGCTAGCAGGTTCCACATTTTCACCACTCTCTGGGAAAATATGTTTTTTCTGATTTCCCTATTGGATTTCTTGGTGACTATCTTGTATTGATGGCCTCTAGCTTTGCTCTTCCCCACAAGTGGAAACACTCTCTGTATTCACTATCAAAACCTTTCATAATTTTAAAAACCTCCATTGGGTCACCCTTCAGCCTTCTCTTTTCAAGAGAAAGAGTCCCAGCCTGTTCATCCTTCCCTGATACATATAACCTCACAGTTCTGGTATTAAATATTAAATATTGGGAAGCCCAAAGCCATTGTCTTAGGTCCCTACTACAAACTCTGTTCCCTAGCTACCGACTCCATCTCTCTCCCTGGCAACTGTCTGAGCCTGAACCAGCCTGTTCATAACCTTGTTTTCTTTTATTCTTTCATGGGATGTGGGCATCGTGTTACCCATCCATAACTGCCCTTGACAACTGAGTGTTTTGCTCGGCCAATTCAGAGGGCAGTTAAGAGTCAACCACATTGAACTAAGAACAGTACAGCACAGGAACAGGCCATTCGGCCCTCCAAGCCTGCACCGATCTTGATGCCTGCCTAAACTAACACCTTCTGCACTTCCGGGGCCCATATCCCTCTATTCCCTTCCTATTCATGTATTTGTCAAGATGTCTCTTAAATGTCGCTATCGTATCTGCTTCCACCACCTCCCCTGGCAGCACGTTCCAGGCACTCACCACCCTCTGTGTAAAAAACTTGCCTCGCACATCCCCTCTAAACTTTGCCCCTTGCACCTTAAACCTATGTCCCCTAGTAACTGACTCTTCCACCCTGGTAAAAAGCTTCTGACTATCCACTCTGTCCATGCCGCTCATAACTTTGTAAACCTCTATCATGTCGCCCCTCCACCTCCGTCGTTCCAGTGAAAACAATCCGAGTTTTTCCAACCTCTCCTCATAGCTAATGCCCTCCAGACCAGGCAACATCCTGGTAAACCTCTTCTGTACCCTCTCCAAAGCCTCCACATCCTTCTGGTAGCGTGGCGACCAGAATAGCACGCAATATTCTAAGTGTGGCCTAACTAAGGTTCTGTACAGCTGCAACATGACTTGCCAATTTCTATACTCTATGCCCCGACCGATGAAGGCAAGCATGCCGTATGCCTTCTTGACTACCTTATCCACCTGCGTTGCCACTTTCAGTGACCTGTGGACCTGTACGCCCAGATCTCTCTGCCTGTCAATACTCCTAAGGGTTCTGCCATTTACTGTATACCTCCCACCTGCATTAGACCTTCCAAAATGCATTACCTCACATTTGTCCGGATTAAACTCTATCTGCCATTTCTCCGCCCAAGTCTCCAACCGATCTATATCCTGCTGTATATTGTATTATATATATTATATATATTCTATATATATATTGCTGTGGGTCTGGAATCACATGTAGGCCAGACCAGGTAAGGACAGCAGATTTCCTTCCCTAAAGGACATTAGTGAACCAGATGGGTTTTTACAACAATCAATGATAGCTTCATGGCATCATTACTAAGACTAGCTTTCAATTCCAGATTTTTATTCATGAATTTAATTTATTAATTCATTGAATTTAAATTCCAGCAGCTGGTGTGGTGAGATTTGAATCTGTGTCCTGAGGTCATTAGTCTGGGCCTCTAAAGTATCAGTCCAGTGGCATTATCGTTATGCCACCATCTCCCCTCATATTTGACCCTGAGATGAGCACATATCCGCAGCATCACTATGACTGTCTATTTCCACCTCTGTCACATCACCCAACTTCACCCCTGTCTTAGCTCATCTGGTGTTGAAACCTTCACCCAAGCCTTTGTTATCTCGAGACTTGATTATTCCAAGACACTCATGGCCGCCCTGTCACATTCTACCCTTCGTAAATTTTAGATCATCCAAAACTTGCTGTCTGTGCCTTTAATCGCACCAAGTCCCGTTTCTCTATCAGCCCTGTGCTCTCTGACCTACATTAGCTCCCAGTTAAGCAACGCCTCCAATTTAAAATTCTCATCCTTGGTTCCAAATGCTTCTATGCCTTCGCCCCTCCCTATCTCTGCAATCTCCTCCAACCCCACAATCTTCCAAGATATCTGCTCTCATCTAATTCCGGGTTCTTTAGCATCCCCGATTTTAATCGTTGCACCATTGGTGGCCATGCTTTCAGTTTCCAAGGTCCTAATCTCTGGAATTCCCTCCTTACTTCTCTCCGCCTCTCTACCTCTCTTTCCTTCTTTAAGACACTCCTTAAAACCGACCTCTTTTACCAAGCTTTTGGTCATTTACCCTAAAATAACTTTATGTATCTCGGTGTCAAATTTTGCTATATAATGCTCCTGTGAAGCCTTGGGACATTTTATTACGTTAAAGACACTATATAAACACAAGTTGTTGTTGGAACCCCACTTCCCATCATCTGCCACTCTGAATAGCTCCCATCTTAAATAAGTGTGGAGTAGACTACTGCTTCTACCGTGACCATTTATACCTCCTCTGGCCACATCCTTTGTTTCCACACCTATTCCATTAATAGCCCCTGTTGCCTAACCCCATCATCATTTCCGTCTTTTAATCACTCCTGCCCGCCACCCTTTCACAGACACTCCTCTTTGTTCTTTTTTCACACACCCCTGCATTGCTTAAAAGCTGTTCATCTGCCACATCTTTCAGTTCTGATGAAATGTCATTGACCTTAAATATTAACTCGGCTCCTTACTCAGCAGATGCTGCCTGACCTGCTGAGTGTTTTCCAGCATTTTCTGTTTCTCATGCAGCTGAAGCTTCCCCCTCACTTTCAACAAACTGAAGTTTGCACCAGACTGTGAGTTTGCTTAGTTCCAGGACAGGAAGCATGCGACTTTGATGCTGTCATGTACCAGAGAGGAGGAGACACATTTGCACCAAGTGTTTCACTTCCTGAGTCAGAAACACAGTTAGAAATCGCGTGCCTCCTAACCACAGGCAGTAATTGACATGACTTGCACATCATTACCGAGAATTAAAGATGCTTGTCAATGGGGGGAGGAAACTGATTTTGCAATGTTTTATTAAACACTTAGTCAATCGTGCCCATTTTTAGCTCCCTCGCAGAAAGCAGCGTTGGTGACAGACACCACCTCTACACGCAGTGTGGCTGTAGAGAACAAAGCACCAGTTCTTGTTCCTGAATTTCTAACCAGTCAAAGGATGCAGTCAGTCAGATCATGCTATGCACCTCACAAATCCACCCACTTACAGGTTATTGTGGACAGGTTAGTGAGATTTACAATCTCTCCTTTCATGCTGGGCTATCAGAATGGAAGAGAACATTTCCAGCAGGAGCTTTCTAAGGACAACACTGCATTTTCCCTTTTTGTTTCAATGAAAACACTTTTGGAAATGCAGTGACAAAATTCACAGTCACAATTAACAAAGCAATGATCACAAAGTCAGCATCCTACAGGCTGATATTAGAACTGCCCTATCACTCGGTGATTTGCTGATGCTTGATGTATTTTGGTCTCATTTATGTTTGGTGTAATCCTGTGAGCATTTGATAAAGGACACTGAGTAAGCAGCAGGAATAACGCTAGACATCCACAGAATGGCCAGCAATGCAGGCCCCAAGATAGAAGACAACAGTCGGAATTTTATCGGCGTGATGGGGGCCCCGACGACAGTCCAGAAAGCCGGGGGCAGCCCCACCTCAGGTGTTTGTGGGACCCACCTTTTTCTACCATCTAGGGCTACCATCTGGGCTCCCGTCCCTTGAAAGGACTGGCACCCACACCCAGGAGCTGTTGGCCAATCAGAGGGCTGGCAGCTCAGCAGCGACACCGGGAGCGGTGGCCACAGCTGGGACTGCGCCTGAACAAGAGGATGCCATGGGAGCAGGACGCCTTCCCAACAGGTAAGTGGGGACTGGGGGCACAGGGCCTGGAGTTGGGGTGGGGGGGAATTGGTGAGGGTGGGATGTGGTTGCCATGGGGGTTACCATTGCCAACAGTAGCCTCCTGCATGGGCCGAATGCCCAATTAGGAGGGCCCCCCCACCAAGATCCTGCAGGGAGGCCACCAGATATACCAAGCAGTCTCGCCACGTGGTGGAGGGCCCACCCGCTGCTGGTAACATGCCAGCAGTGGCAGGAAGAGGCCATTAATTGCCCACTTAAGTGGCTCATTTGGTGTCTGAGGGAGAGGGCTATCCACCATCTTCCCCACTACTGGTCAAATGGCATGACGGAGGGAAGACGATGGGCACTCCAACCCCTGCCTTCCTTTGCCATTTTACAGGCCCCCCCCCCACCACTTCCCAGCCCGTCCCCAGAGGGCTGGTAAAATCCAGCCCAACTTGTTTCACTATTCCTCTATTCAAAATGAATGTCCTCAGCCATGGCTCAGGAATAGCACTCTTATCTCTGAATGCGGAGGTTGTGGGTTCAAGTCCCACTCCAGACACTTTGATCACATAATCCAGGATAAAAGAAGCAATGGTAGAAACAGCAGAAGTATTGGTCACGCTCTTCCATTTCTCATTGGATACAGGAGTAGTACTGGAGAGTTGCTGACATTATAATACTATTCAAGAAACAGGAGAGGGATAAACCAGGAAATTACAGACCAGTCAACCTAACACCGGCAGTGGGGAAGTTACTGGAAACCATTATTAGGGACAAAATTAACTTGCATTTGGAAAGGGAAGGGTCAATCAAGGACATCCAGCATGGATTTGCTAAAGGAAACTTGATTGAACTCTTTCATGAGGTAACAGAGAAGTTTGATCAAGGTAGTGTAGTAGATGTTGTATATATGATCTTACGGAAGGCATTCCACACAGGAAGCCCATGGAATAAAGGTGAAAGTGGCAGTATGGATACAGAATTGGCCACTGACTGGAAGCAGAGGGTGATGATGCATGCGTGTGTTTCAGACAGGGAGGCGGTTTGCCGCGGTATTCCCCAACAGTCAGTTTTGCGTCCATTACTCTTTTCAGTTTTTATAAATGCCCTAGACTCGGGTGTAGATAGCAGCCATTATAAAGTTTGCAGATGATACAAAACTTGGCAATGTAGTAGATTTCGATGAGGATAGTTGTAGACTTCAGGATGAGATAGACAGGATGATGAAATGGGCAGTAGCATGGTAAATGGAGTCCAATGCAGAGAATTGTGAAGTGATGAACTTTGGGAGGACTCTTATGGAAAGACAATATACTCTAAATGGCACAATCTTGAAAAATGTAGTTGAGCAGAGAAACCTTGATGTCCATTTACACAAATCCTTAAAGGTGACAGGGCATGTTGGTAGGCGGTGAAGAAAACATATGGGCTACTTAGGTTTACAAACAGAGGTATAGAATATGAAAGCAGAGATCATGCTAGAACTTTATAAACACTGGTTATGCCGCAGCTGGAGTACTGTGGACAATTCCGAGCAGCTTCTTCTTTGACCTCCTTGTCTCAAGAGACAATGGGTAAGCGCCTGGAGGTGGTCAGTGGTTTGTGAAGCAGCACCTGGAGTGGATATAAAGGCCAATTCTAGAGTGACAGACTCTTCCACAGGCACTGCAGATAAAATTGGTTGTCGGGGCTGTTCCACAGTTGGCTCTCTCCTTGCGCTTCTGTCTTTTTTTCTGCCAACTGCTAAGTCTCTTCGACTCGCCACTCTTTAGCCCCACCTTTATGGCTGTCCGCCAGCTCTGGCAATCACTGGCAACTGACTCCCATGACTTGTGGTCAATGTCACAGGACTTCATGTCGCGTTTGCAGACATCTTTAAAGCGGAGACATGGACGGCCGGTGGGTCTGATACCAGTGACGAGCTCGCTGTACAATGTGTCCTTGGGGATCCTGCCATCTTCCATGCGGCTCAAATGGCCAAGCCATCTCAAGCGCTGCTGGCTTAGTAGGGGTGTATATGCTGGGGATGTTGGCCGCCTCAAGGACTTCTGCGTTGGAGATACAGTCCTGCCACCTGATGCCAAGGATTCTCCGGAAGCAGCGAAGATGGAATGAATTGAAACGTTGCTCTTGACTGACATACGTTGTCCAGGCCTTGCTGCCGTAGAGCAAGGTACTGAGGGCACAGGCTTGATACACTCGGACTTTTGTGTTCCGTATCAGTGCGCCATTTCCCCACACTCTCTTGGCCAGTCTGGACATAGCAGTGGAAGCCTTTCCCATGTGCTTGTCTATTTCTGCATGGAGAGACAGATTACCGGTGACAGTTGAGCCTAAGTAGGTGAACTCTTGAACCACTTCCAGAGCATGGTCCCCGATATTGATGGATGGAGCATTTCTGACGTCCTGTCCCATGATGTTCGTTTTCTTGAGGCTGATGGTTAGGCTAAATTCGTTACAGGCAGCCGTAATCCTGTCGATGAGTCTCTGCAGACACTCTTCAGTGTGAGATGTTAAAGCAGCATCGTCAGCAAAGAGGAGTTCCCTGATGAGGACATTCCGTACTTTGGTCTTCGCTCTTAGACAGGCAAGGTTAAACAATCTGCCCCCTGATCTTGTGCGGAGGAAAATTCCTTCTTCTGAAGACTTGAACGCATGTGAAAGCAGCAGGGAGAAGAAGGTCCCAAACAGTGTAGGTGCGAGAACACAGCCCTGTTTCACGCCACTCAGGATAGGAAAGGGGTCTGATGAGGCACCGCTATGCTGAATTGTGCCTTTCATATTGTCATGGAATGAGGTGATGATACTTAGTAGCTTTGGTGGACATCCGATCTTTGCTAGTAGTCTGAAGAGACCACGTCTGCTGACGAGGTCAAAGGCTTTGGTGAGATCTATGAAAGCAAAGTAGAGGGGTATCTGTTGTTCGCGGCATTTCTCCTGTAACTGGCGAATGGAGAACAGCATGTCAATGGTGGATCTCTCTGCTCGAAAGCCACACTGTGCCTCAGGGTAGACACACTCAGCCGGCTTCTGGAGTCTGTTTAAAACGACTTGAGCGAAGACTTTCCCCACTATGTTGAGCAGGGAGATTCCAAGGTAGTTGTTGCAGTCACCGCGGTCACCCTTGTTCTTATAGAGGGTGATGATATTGGCATCGCGCATGTTCTGAGGTACTGCTCCCTCATCCCAGCACAGGCAAAGCAGTTCACGTAGTGCTGAAAGTATAGCAGATTTGGCACTCTTGATTATTTCAGGCGCAATGCTGTCCTTTTCCCAGGGGCTTTTCCGCTGGCTAGAGAATCAATGGCAACACTGAGTTCCGATTTTGTTGGCTGTACGTCCAGCTCATCCATGACTGGTAGAGACTGGGCTGCATTGAGGGCGGTCTCAGTGACAACATTTTCCCTGGATTACAGTTCTGGGTAGTGCTCCACCTATCTTGCATTGGTCAGTGATTGTGTCCCCTGATTTAGATTTGAGGGGGGCGATCTTCTTGATGGTTGGCCCAAAACCTCTCTTAATGCCATCATACATTCCTCTGATGTTTCCGGTGTCGGAGAACAGCTGAATACGACTGCATAGATGTTGCCAGTAGTCATTTGCACAACGCCTGGCTGTTCTTTGTGCAGTGCTACTGGCTACTTTAAGTGCTACGGATGTGAACTCGCAGGGAGCTTTCAACAGTGCAATGCGCTTAGTGGCTATGACAGGCTCCAGCTCTTCAAAGTGAGATTGAAACCAGTCTGCATTCTGCTTCTCACATTTGCCATAGGTGGTCATTGCTGAGTCATAGATGGCGTCTCTGATGTGGGCCCACTTGGTCTCTGCATCCCCTGTAGGAGTGTTTTGAAGGGCTTTTTCATGTGAATTTAGAAACTTATGTAACAGCTGTGGGGATAAGAAATTCTGTTAATGTTGATGCGCGGGCGGCCCTTCTGTTTGGAGTGATGCAGCTTCTTTGGTTTGAGTCTAACTTTGCTGCACACCAGGGAGTGGTCAGTGTCGCAGTCCGCACTGTGGAAGCTGCGTGTGATTTGAACACTGTTTAAAGAGACTCGCCTTGTGACGATGAGGTCCAGCTGCTGCCAACGACGTGATCTTGGGTGCCTCCATGAAACCTGGTGACAGGGTTTAGTATGAAAGAACGAGTTGAAAGAACACTTCAGGAAAGATATGACATTAGAAAGGGTTCAGAGGAGGTTTAGCAGCATGGTTACCAAGGATGAGTGACTTCAATTTTGAGGAGAAGTTGGAAAAGTTAGGACTGTTCTCCTTAGAACAGAGATGGTTAGGAGGTGACTATTGGAGCGTTTCAAGATAACGAGAGGTTTTAATAGAGTAGGTAGAGAAAAATTATTCCCTCCAGCATATGCGTCAATAACCAAAGGTCATAAATCTAAAATAATTGGCAAAAGATCTTAAAGGAAAGTGGAGGAGTAATGTTTTCACAGACAGCTGTCGGTCTACCTGATTCCATAAATAATTTTAAGAGGGAATTGGACAGGTATTTGAGGATGAGGAACTTTCCAGGTTACAGCCAAACAAGTGGGGGTGTGGAATTAAGCACGACTGTTCTTTCAAAGAGCCAGTACAGGCATGGAGGGCTGAATGGCCTCGTTCTGTGCGATAATTTTTTATGATTCTATCTTTTCTTTTATCTTTTGGGCCTCCTTATCTCGAGAGACAATGGATACGCGCCTGGAGGTGGTCAGTGGTTTGTGAAGCAGCGACTGGAGTGGCTATAAAGGCCAATTCTGGAGTGACAGGCTCTTCCACAGGTGCTGCAGAGAAATTTGTTTGTTGGGGCTGTTGCACAGTTGGCTCTCCCCTTGCGCCTCTGTCTTTTTTCCTGCCAACTACTAAGTCTCTTCGACTCGCCACAATTTAGCCCTGTCTTTATGGCTGCCCGCCAGCTCTGGCGAATGCTGGCAACTGACTCCCACGACTTGTGATCAATGTCACACGATTTCATGTCGCGTTTGCAGACGTCTTTATAACGGAGACATGGACGGCCGGTGGGTCTGATACCAGTGGCGAGCTTGCTGTACAATGTGTCTTTGGGGATCCTGCCATCTTCCATGCGGCTCACATGGCCAACACTCTAACACTCTATAACATTCTATAACACTCTAAGAACAGGTACTGAGAGAGAGTGCTGCACTGTTAGAGGTGGTCTTTTGGATAAGACATTAAATCGAGGCCCCATCACCTGTCCCAGGCTACAAAAGATCCCATGGTGCCATGTGGTGTCCTGCCCAATATTTATCCCTCAATAAAGTTCATTATCTCATTGCTGTTTGTTTGACCTTGCTATGCACAAGTTGGCTGCCGTTTTTCCTGCATTACAACAGTGACTACACGTCAAAAGCACTTCATTGGCTGTAAAGCACTTTGGGAGGTGCAGAGGTCATGAAAGAGGCTATATAAATGGAATTCCTTTCTTTCGAGGGGACTCCATATCTAGGCTGTGTCACTTCTAACATCTGAACGCTCAGGGTCAACACTGAGTGATGGGAAAGTTGCATCTCCCATCAGCATGACTCCTTCCTTTAATGAGCCAATAAAACTACCAAAAGTTCCACACACTAAAACTGAACATGCAAAAATGAAACACCTGCACCCTGCGATTCGAAAAAGAATTTCTTTTTACCGTGTAAATCCTAAATGACTAATGTGTTCTTTGAGTGTGTCCATCACTCCTTGCTATTCAATAATTGTCACTTCCATGGCATTTATTTACTTTCTTCCACTCACACAGATTTTGCTGAAAGCTTTGAGTGTTCTAAATAGCATCAATTATGAACCCAGCTGTCATAGAGTTATACAACACAGAAGGAGGCCATTCGGCCCATCGTGCCTGTTCCAGCTCTTTGAAAGAGTTATTCAATTAGTCCTACTCCTCTGCTATCCCCCACAGCCATGCAATTTATTTTTCCCATTTCAAGTATATAGTCAAATTCTCTTTTGAAAGTTACAATTGAATGCGCTTCTACTCTTTTAGGCAGTGGCATTGTAGATCATGACGACTCCCACTGCAAAAGCATTTCTTCTCATTTCCACCAGAATTACACATTAGAGTTAAGCAGTGAAAATTCCCCCCCTCCCCCCCAAAAATAAAGCAGAACGCAGCATCCATACCAGGGCAATCAATAGGGGCATGGGAATGGAACAAATGCATGGTGGAAAAGGTTCACTTTTGGCCTTACTTTCGGGCCTTGAGAGTTCTAAATGAATGTATAGTAATGACCTCCTTGTGAGAACGTTCCCAATTTCCTACGATTCACAGTGGGAACACGGTGAGTTGAATCACATACAACAGGCCAGGGTGGGTGGCACATTCTGAGCTGACAGCAAGGCTGTACTTAAAATGGTCACACTGCGCTTGAAGAATATCTGAAAGTGGAATTTACTTTCAGTTGTGAACTGGGTGTTATTTTCATTGCTGACTTTGTCAGAATTTATTGGCAGGTTTTCCGCCCAACAGTTTTGGTTGCCACATTTTTAGTTGCTACAACTCTAATTTTGTAAATGAGCATCCCAATAGAGATTCCTCTCTTTCCGCTCCATTTAGATGGTGAGGAAAAGAGTTAAAGGAGGGTTGGAAGAGGGTGAAAGGAAGTTTGGAAGAAGATGAAAAGAGGACCGGTAGAGTTTGAAAGCAGGGTTGGAAGATGGGTCTGAATGTGTCAGAAGCAGACTGCTTTTCCCCACCCGTGCACAGAGAGCTATAACTAAAGACAGAGATATACCTACCTATAACACTAGTGGAAACTGTCTTTGCAGGCTAAGCTTCATTAGGGAAGCAATGACAGATTTATGCCATTGACCTCCAGCCAACCTCCCCCCAGCATAAACACAGTATTGCCATTGTTGTTCATGGTTACGACAGCCCTGAGCTTATACACACCTCTGGTTCACTCCACGTTTTCACAGTGGGGAGCAGTAAGATCAGTCAATTGGTAGTTCACTGATATATCAAGCAGATGACTGATGTGCTCATCGGGGCAAACAATATTACCTACGTCCTTTACCCCCACCCCCCCCCCCTGCAGCCCCCCCACACCCCCACCCACCCAGAGCAGCCACAACAGAGTGAGAGGGTTACCCCAAAATAAGGGTGTCACTGATGGCACCCATATGGTCTTAGAGATATGGGTGTGCTCGATGCTGACCTTGGGTGCCTGAAATGTAATGAATTCCAGCTCCCCAACACTGATGTTGATGAGCAACAAAAAAAAAGATAATTACAACCTCTTAGTCATTAACATTGCCTACTTAAAGAAATGGATTCTGCCCTTCTTCCTACTACTGCTAAGGGTGGCACAAGACATAAATATTCTCACTCAATGCTCCATCCGCATTCCTGTAGAATAAAGAATGGAAAATGTCAGCGCAGAAAGGAAGAATGTGTTTATATTTGCTTTATTCTTCAGTTACAGCAAGTTATTTGGATCTCCTACTGATTGTAATTATGGCAACTGCTAATCGAGCAAGTCTTGATAAATAAACTTGTCTAGACATGCCCTTTTAAACAGGATCCTGTTTAATATTGCTTTAGGCTGGCTTTACTTCTGTGAGCTGTATTACAATTGACCAAGTCACAGGGAGAGGGAATGTCACCTTAACACAATCGATGTGGAACCAAGCCAAGGAGACAGGCAGCACCGGACCTCATTTTAACCTTCTCTACCAACATTTTCAGCTACATCGACTGGTCAATGCACCAGGGGTAAGGGTTGGGGGGGGGGGGGGCGCGATGTAGGTCAAGTGAGGGTCAACAAATGGAACAACAACATGAAATTTCATGCCTTCCATGTCCAAGTGTTGCCAACCCTTCAGGATTAGCCTGAAGTCTCCAAGAGCTAAAGACTGATCTCCATTAGACTGCTGCAAGCAACCCAGGAGAAAAATCATAAGGGCATTAAATATCCTGTTTTTCATTTTCTTTGAACACTTTCGCTTAGAAAAATATTGGAAGTGGGAAGAAAAAGACTTGACTGACAGCCGAGAATCATCCAATTGGGTTTCAGAGTCTGAACGCATCCCAAATGGCGTGGATAGGCCTGGCACTATTAGGATGGGCATATTAGGCCACCAATGGTGGGAGTGTGAGGGTCAGTCATGTGATGAAACCTCCAGGAATACATTCAACCAGAGATGGCAACCTAATGTTCAAATGTGCAGGATTCCCCACAATTCACACAGTGGTTATGTCTAATCACTTTGATCGAATGTAGAGGAAGTAGAGACAAAGCAAAGTGTGACTGAAGAGAGCTGTGAGGTATGATGAGGGTCACAGTCCAGAAATCAAGTGTGCTCTGTGGTTAATCTTGTAACATGCAAGACTGATCACATTAAAATATATTCTGGAAGCAGTTCAGGTCTTGCTGCATCTCTGACACTTTTTCTCCTTGTGTGGATATCATAGACCCTGCCTATCTTGTACACTTCCCTCGCTATGTATTCCATTGGGGAGCTATGTCACAGGGCAAGAAGGTCAGAGAAATTCCGAGCTTTGATCTCTTTAGACATGGTTGCTCTGCCTGCTTAGGGTGCCTGGTCACATGGTTCATGGTTATAGAAATTTTTTTAACGTTGTTGTCAATGCTTTATTAGCATTTCTTCATTTTATCTTAGATGCTGAAACTGACTGAAACTGGCGACAAGGGAAGGAATATATAGTATATATAAATGATTTGGAGGAAAATGTAGCTGGTCTGATTAGTAAGTTTGCGGACGACACAAAGGTTGGTGGAGTTGCGGATAATGATGAGGATTGTCAGAGGATACAGCAGGATATAGATCGGTTGGAGACTTGGGCGGAGAAATGGCAGATGGAGTTTAATCCGGACAAATGTGAGGTAGTGCATTTTGGAAGGTCTAATGCAGGTCTAATGGGCAGCACAGTGGCGCAGTGGTTAGCACCACAGCCTCACAGCTCCAGCGACCCGGGTTCAATTCTGGGTACTGCCTGTGTGGAGTTTGCAAGTTCTCCCCGTGTCTGCGTGGGTTTTCTCCGGGTGCTCCGGTTTCCTCCCACAAGCCAAAAGACTTGCAGGTTGGTAGGTAAATTGGCCATTATAAATTGCCCCTAGTATAGGTAGGTGGTAGGGAAATATAGGGACAGGTGGGGATGTGGTAGGAATATATAGGATTAGTATAAATGGGTGGTTGATGGTCGGCACAGACTCGGTGGGCCGAAGGGCCTGTTTCAGTGCTGCATCTCTAAACTAAACTAAACTAAACAGGTGGGAGATATACAGTAAATGGCAGAACCCTTAGGAGTATTGACAGGCAGAGTGATCTGGGCGTACAGGTCCACAGGTCACTGAAAGTGGCAACGCAGGTGGATAAGGTAGTCAAGAAGGCATACGGCATGCTTGCCTTCATCGGTCGGGGCATAGAGTATAAAAATTGGCAAGTCATGTTGCAGCTGTACAGAACCTTAGTTAGGCCACACTTAGAATATTGTGTGCAATTCTGGTCGCCACGCTACCAGAAGGACGTGGAGGCTTTGGAGAGGGTACAGAGGAGGTTTACCAGGATGTTGCCTGGTCTGGAGGGCATTAGCTATGAGGAGAGGTTGGAAAAACTCGGATTGTTTTCACTGGAACGACAGAGGTGGAGGGGCGACATGATAGAGGTTTACAAAGTTATGAGCGGCATGGACAGAGTGGATAGTCAGAAGCTTTTTCCCAGGGTGGAAGAGTCAGTTACTAGGGGACATAGGTTTAAGGTGCGAGGGGCAAAGTTTAGAGGGGATGTGCGAGGCAAGTTTTTTTACACAGAGGGTGGTGAGTGCCTGGAACTTGCTGCCAGGGGAGGTGGTGGAAGTAGATACGATAGCGACGTTTAAGAGACATCTTGACAAATATATGAATAGGATGGGAATAGAGGGATATGGGCCCCGGAAGTGCAGAAGGTGTTAGTTTAGGCAGGCATCAAGATCGGCGCAGGCTTGGAGGGCCGAATGGCCTGTTCCTGTGCTGGACTGTTCTTTGTTCTTTGTTCTTTGAAATGTGAACTGTGTGTTAACGGCTAGCAGAAAGGAAGTTTCAAAAAAACTTTATGAATTATGCTTTCATGTGCCGTCTACAGTTTGCTTCTATCATATGTACAGCCAAAGTTAGTAAAGTTTAAAGTTGCTCAAGACTTTATAAACATACTGTATATTCTGGTACATTGCAGCTCGCAACTCTCAATTGTGACCATATAAACTGTCTGAGTACAGTTAGATATACTGGGCTTGTCATCGTATACAGAAGGGATGCACAACCATAAAGATGAAGAGGTCCCAAGTTTGGTCCTTGACCTAGGCAATCCCAGGCCACCTCCAGCTGATAGATTGAAAGTACAACCAGAGACGCCACAAATCGCACACCTTTATAACAGCATTTAGGAATCCGGCATTCAGATCCAACATGTAATTGCCCAGAGAATTTACTGCCGGCGGAGACTGGGCTTTTGCCCCTATCCAACATGTACGAGATTCGTGCTGCCTATGTGGATGAGGGAAAAGTCTGCAGTGTGGATGAGCAAACTGACCATGGCACTGTGGTATAGGAGCCTATTCAAGTGGGGAGAGTATAAAGGAATGTGATAGTGGTAGAGGACAGTCTAGTCAGGGGAAATAGGTATTGTGCTCTGCAGCTGCAACCAGGATCTCTGAAGGTTGTGCTGCCTGGCTGATGCCAGGGTTAAAGATATTTCTTTGTGACTGAAGAAGAACTTGGAGTGGGAGGGGGAGGATCCAGTTGTTGTGGTCCACATAGGAACCAACAACATAGGTAGAACTAGGAATGAGGTTCTGCTGATGGAGTTTGAGAAGCTAGGGTCAAATTAAAAAGCGGAACCTCAAAGATAATAACCGCTGGATTACTACCTGAGCCATGCGCAAATTGACATAAGGTCAAAAAGATCAGCAAGTTAAATGCATGCCTCAAAGAGTGGTGTGAGAGACAGGGGTTTTGATTCATGGGGCACTGGAACCAGTACTGGGGAAAGAGGGAGCTCTTCTGTTGAGACTTAAACCAGATTGGGGCCAGTGTCCTGGCAAATTGAATAACTAGGGCTATAGATAGAGCTTTAAACTAAAAAAGTGGGGAAGGATTCAAATGAGGGGAAATTTTTAAATTTAACGAGAAAAGTCAAAGACACACAGCAGTTTAACAATTTGGATAAAGAAAAGCAGGATGTGACATGAAGGGACAAAAAAAATTTTTTAAGGGTAATAGTGCATCAGTGAATAAAGTTAAATCAGGAAAAAATGGTATAAAGTTAAAATTAAAGGCACTTTATCTGAATGCATCAAGCAATTGTAACCAGAAGATAAATTAATGGCACAAATGGAGATAAATGGGTTTGTCCCAATATTACAGAGGCATGGTTACATAGTGACCAAGTTAAGGAACTAAATGTTCCAGAGTACTTGATGGTTCAAAAAGACAGAGAAATTGGAAAAGTAGGGGCTTAGCCCTTATAATAAAGGATGACATAAGACCAGTAGTGAGGAAGGATCTTGGCTCGGAAGAATCAAGTTTGGGTGAATATAAGAAATAACAAGGGTCAGGAAACATTGGTAGAATAGGCTGCCTAACAACAACTATACTATTGGACAGAGAATTAATCAAGAATTAAAATGAGCTTTTAACAAAGGCAATGCTATAATCATGTGGGACTTTAGTCTTCATAAAAGAAGTGGAAAGAATAAAGGCGAGAAGTTTGAGGCAATATCTGTTAGTTAGTTACTGTCCTTTGAGTTCAATGCGGAGTCTTTGGTTGCCGGTAAATCCTGCTATTCATTGGGGCCCAGTTCACGCTTCAACTTGTTTCGACGTCAGAGTCTTTTCTCTCTTGAGGTGTGCGTGTCTTCTATGGGTCTGGTGGCTTGGGAGAAGGCAAGAGAGCGAGAGCAGCTTCCTTGTTCCGGCTTCAGTTGCCAACTGTCTTCTGAATTCAAACTGTCCTGTGGCGAGTTCAAAAAACCTGGACCAGCCAGTTAGTCATGTGACCAGCTGGTTTAACCAGTCCTGGCTTTGTGGATTGTATTATCTTATAATTCCCTGGAATGCGCTTCCTTACACCTTCAATATCTGTTGATCAAAATCCATTTGGGTTAATTGGAGCAGGGAATAGTCTTTTGTCTTCACAAGCAGCATCTCTTGATATGCGAATACCCTTCCAGCCCAGTGTCTGGTGATCGTCAAAACAAGTCATTCCTTCACTCCAGCAACAGTTTAAAATCAATGCTCATAGACAAAATTAATATGCCTCATTCTTGGCAGGTAGGGGGAGTCTGCATGACAATACAGACAGCAGAGTACTGGATGGGCTTAAGTTTATGGAGGGTGGAAAGCGCCCGCGGGAGATGGCTCGGAGAGCATCTGCAGCGCACTGTCGGCAATGCTGCATGCCTTTATTTAAACCACTGCAGAAAAAAAAAACCCTTAGCAAATGTAATCACCTCTAAGTCTGCCAAATGATGCTTCACCTCCCGAAGGACGTGGATGAGCTTTCCTGACGTCGATGGTGGGCACTGAGGAAATGGCTTATTACCTGCACCAGATTCCACCCCCCCTCCCCCCCCTTTACCCCCCTTCCACCCCCCCCCCACTTCCCTGCTCCACCCTCTCAGCTCACCCCCTCACAACCCCGTCCCAGCCCGCCCCCCCCTCGCACCATCTTCACCCCGCACCCCCTTCCCCTGCACCCCCCCCCCCACCCCCTCCCTCTACCCCTCCCCCTTGCATCCCCTCCTCCCACCGGCACCATCCTACACCTGTGTAGGGGCCCCAACAACCCCACTGCCTTGTGGGCGTCTCGGGAGAGACCAAGGCTAAGGGAGTAAACCCTAACAGAAAATCCGGAGCGGAACCCCGTAGGCGGTCATGTGTCACCTTTGGCATGTTTCCGGCAGTTCCTGCAGCCATACTGGTGCCAAACGTCGTGTCCTGCACTCCTTTGGACCCCACCAGAAAGGCCGAGAGGGGGGTTTTGACGACTGGGCAACTCTCAACCTCCATAAATTTGCCCAGGCATGCGCCATGGAGAGGTCACTCCATAGTTGCCTCACAGCGACTAAAACACCACTGACCACCTCCAGGCGCGTATCCATTGTCTCTCGAGATAAGGAGGCCCAAAAGAAAAAGAAAAGAAAGAAAGACTGGACAAATACTGTTGGTAGTCTGGAGGTGAAGAAGGCGTAAGGCATGCTTAACTTCATCGGCCAAGGCATTGAGTACAAGAGTTGGGACGTCATGTTACAGTTGTACCTAACATTGGTTAGGCCGTGGGTATCTGGAATGAGCTGCCAGAGGAGGTGGTGGAGGCAGGAACAGTAGCAACATTTAAGAGGCATCGGGACAGGTACTTGAATGAGCAAGGCATAGAGGGATATGGAATTAATGCAGGAAGGTGGGATTAGTATAGATAGGCATTATGGTCCGCATGGACGCGGTAGGCCGAAGGGCCTGTTTCTATGCTGTACAACTCTATGACTCCATAACTGGAGGATAGAATGCATTCGAGATAGTTTCCTAAAGGAATACATCCCTGAGAGGGAAGTGGGAGACAGGGATGATGACAGTGGGGGCTCTTTTCAAGGCACAGCCAGGTTACGGCCTTTGCCCTCACTCCCTCTGGTGGAACAGCACCCACATCTTGCCCCATGACCAAGTCTGCCCCTGCACAGATGCAGGTGGAGCAGTCTTTGGCAGGACCCTCATGGGCTCCAAAACCCAGAGGTCATCTGCCATGGGCATCTCCTGTGTCAGAGCAGGGAAACAAGCAGCCTGGCTGCAGCTCTGCAGAAGCCACAGGAGTAGCACCATGTCGAAGTACGAGAAAAAGAACACAGAAACGGTCTCGGGTGCACAAAGGGAATCACATGGGTGCTTATTACATGGTTACTGGCACATGGATTATAGTTCTTTTACTGATGGCATAATTTTGTTTGACCTCAAAATTGTCATGTTGTAGTTTGTGCTCCATACCACATTGACCCTGTAACAATTTTGTGATTCAGTGATTCTGTGACCGGGGGGTAGGTAAATACTGGTGGATGACCTGAGAATCATTGATGAGGATGTAAGGTTCAGAATGTAAAGGGTGGACGACTGTTTGTAGTGAGGAGGTTTGCTGTCGGTCATGATGGGACAAGTGCAATGCTGCGCATAAAGTACTCAGCCAAAGCATGTCTGGCTGCAAGCATCAACGGCACTTCAGGATGTTTCTGTGCCTCCTCCTCACCCTCATCCTCCTCCGCCAAGGATATTGGACACTCTGCACCTTCCTCTGGTGCCAGCTCCAGCCCTCTCAGTGCCATGTTGTGCAGGGCGCAGCACACCACTACTATCTGGGAGACCCTTGCCAACTCATATTGAAGGATGCCCTAGATCGGGCAAGACACTAGAGCCTCATTTTGAGCAAGCCAATGGCTTGTTCTATTGTGGTTCTGTTGGTAAGATGTCTCCAGTTACATCTCTCCTGTGCCTCTGTGGTGGGGCTCTTCACTGGGGTCAGAAGATAGGTCTTAAGTGGGTATCCCTTGTCCCCCAGGAGCCAACCTCTGAAGCTGTCTGGTGGAGAGTGTTGTATGTTTGGCTAGCCTAGCTAGGAGAGATTTCTGAGTCTTCGGTAAATTTTAACAATAACTGGTTTATTACATTTCAGGAACTATATACACTTTACTTAAACATGACTAATTCCTCTGAAGGTCATGATGCTTCTCCTTCAGGTCTCTCTCATGTCATCTCTTATATCATAGTGGGAAGTATTACTCACACTGTCCCAATCATAAGCCCTTTCAAAGCCTTATACTACATCTCCCCCACCCCCCATCCCCAAGTCTTTGTCCATATATTTTTTGTACAATCATTTTTATTTTTACATACTGCCCATCTCCCCCCACAACTCTGACAACACAGATTCAATCTGTCAGGAGACTTCACAACTCTCCCGATCGCGGTCTTGTCAGGTTTGGAAGATCAGTAGTCTTTCTCTGAACTCGTTTCTTGACTTGGATTGCCTTCATTGAGGTTTGTCGTATCCGGTGTTTTCTGAATTTCAGGTTCAACATCTGGTTTGTCCAAATGTATGATTGATTGACGTCATTGATGAATAGAAATAAGATTCTCCTGTTTCTTCTTACTTAGTACATATTTCAGAAAGTACTAAATAAGATCTCTGTTGATTCTCATTTCTCTAGATGATCACTCCTTCTCTGCCTTGGTCTTGTAACCATACCTTTTCTCCTTCCATCAACTTGGGTAGGTTCCTGGTACAATAGCTCCTGTTATAATTATAAGCTTGTTGTTTTCGATAAGACTTTTCTCTGTCTTGAACTCTCTGATAATCCTGGACTTCCAGTCCTGGAAATAATTTTTTAGGTAGGATTGGAGGTTGTGTTTTGAGCTTCCTTCCCATCAACAGTTCTGATGGTGCTAATCCACATAGTAATGGAGTAGATCTGTAGTTCAGGAGTGCTGTTCATTCTTATTTAGCAGTGCTTCGATAGTTCTGACTCCTCTTTCAACTTCACCATTAGATTGTGGATATTTAGGGGAACTTGTAAGATGTACAAATCCACAGTTTTCTGCAAAATGTGTAAAGTAGTCGTTTGCAAAGTGTGGACCATCATTGGAAACAATCTGGTCAGGAATGCCAAGTGTTGCAAAGATCTCCTTTAAAGCTCGAATGACTGTCTCCATAGTCGTTGTGTACAAACATTTGACTTCAATCCACCTGGAAAAATAATCAACGACAATCAGGTAGGATTTTCCATTAAACACGAATAGATCCATCCCCAGGCGTTCCCACAGTCTGGCTGGAAATTGGGTCGAGATAAGGGGTTCCCTCTGGTCTGATCTGTGCACTGTGCATATCTGGCAATTAGAACTCATTTCTTTTGTATCTCTCGACATTCCCGGCCACAACACGGACGACTGAGCCCATGCTCTGCGTTTTGTTATACCCATGTGGCCCTAGTGTATTTTCGCCAAGATATCTGTTCGGAGTGAGACTGGAATCACCAGCCTCTCCTCATATACCAGCAAATCATCCACAATAGTAAAGTGCTTTCTGTGCTCAAAGAGGATTTTCATCACCTTACCAATGGGACGCTGTTTTGACCAACCTTGTGTGAAATATTGACGGATACGGATGCATTCCTCATCTTGCATCTGAGCCTGACAAATTTCTTCGCACTTTTTTGAGCTTGCTGGCCATTGTGATGAACTGAGAATACGGTTCAATCACATTAATAAAGTTAATATCCTGCTGTGTAGAATGGTCAACAGTAGCTCTGGACAATGCATCTGCTATTGTTTACAGCTTGCCCTGCACATATACTGTTTCATACATATAGCTCATGAGCCTCAACCAGAATCTCTGGATTCTCAGAGGCATTCTAGTGAGTTCCTTTTCATCAAGGATGGAAACTAGGGGTTTGTGGTCTGTCTCTATGATGACCTTTGAGCTGATGATATAATCTGAGAACTTTTCGCAAGCCCACCTGACGACGAGAGCTTCTTTCTCTATGATGGCGTACCTCATCTCAGTGTCAGACAATGCTTGAGACGCATAATAAACTGGTCTGTCACATCCACCTGTCTGTTCTTGAAAAACGACTGCGCCTAACCCTGTAGATGAGGCATCTAGTGCAATTGTGGTCTGTATTGAGAGGTTATAATGCACTAAGATACTGACAAAATCAGCATTTCCTTGATCCATTGAAATGCCTGCTCTTGATGTGGATCCCAACATCATGCTTGAACTTTCCTCAATAGTTGTCTTCAGGGTTCAGGAATTTGCACTAGATTGGGCAGAAATTTTGCCAGCAGATTAACCATTCCAAGGAATCGGTGAAGATCTTGGACGGAAGTAGGAATTGGGAATTCATTAACAAGCTCTCATCTTTTGAGGATCTGCCATTATGTGTCCTAGGAAACGAATAGACGTTTTCGAGCATTCACACTTTTCAGTAAGTGTCAGGCCTTCTTCTTGTAGACAATTCAAAACCACTCTAACCCTCAGGTCATGTTCTTCAATGGATTCCCCATGGGCTAATATATGACCTATATGGAATATTACTCCTTTAAGGCCCTGTAGAATGTTTAACATAGTTCTTTGGAATATTTCTGGTGCGGATGTTATACCGAATGGCTTTCCCTTGTACTGGAGTGTTGATGTAGCTTTCCCTTGACTTTCAGTTCAATCCCTCCTGGACTGTGTAACTGAGTTGATAACCACGGTTTGTTGTCTGATGAAACTGTTACGTGTGCTCCAGTGTCTAGTTTAAAGTTGGTGATATGTCCATTGACATATATATCTGCAGTGCAGAATGCATGATTAGGGTTATTGATCTCATCAAGTAAGTTTTCTGTTTTCTCTTCTGATGGAAATGGTTCTACTTCATGAATAGCTCTATGTGTGAAGACTTTTCCTTTAGAACCTGTGAAAGAAGAGGTTTTACTTTGGCACATCTTCCCAAAATGGCCAACTTTCTTGCAGTAAAAGTATTCTGCTTTGTTTGCAGGACACTGTTCATGCCTGTGGGTCTTTTTGGTGCCACAGTGCTGGCAGCGTTTGATGGCGTCTTGTACTTTCCCTCCCAAGGGTACCTTCTTTTCTTGTGCTTCTTTTACAGTCCTGTGCTTAAGGAACTGTATGGTCACTGGAGTTTTCCTGAACCAAGGTTTTTCTTCCCCTCTCAGGATTGCTCTGTTCTGCTTGTCACACCAGCTGTTTGCTTAGTCTAGAATGAGGTCTTCCTTAGACTGCAATAAACCTGATAGGAATTCATCAGCAACACTTACATTCTTGTTTTAATTCTGTCTTTAGGTCTCCATATTCACATCCTTCAACTATCCTGTAAAGGTCATTAATAAAAGCATCTATCAGTTCACCTAGTTTCTGGACCCTGCTGTTAAATTTGACCCTTTCTAGTGTCTGTTGCTCCTCAGGTTGAAATAATTATCAAAGGCTTTTAAAACTTCTTCAAATTTATGTGATGTCTCATTAATGCCTTGTCTTGCAATAACATCATCTGCTATTGCTCCTATGGAATAAAGTGATGTGCTGACTTGTTCTGCTTCAGACTTGCTGTCTAATTTTGAAGCAATTCTGTACCTCAAAAATCTTTTACTCCAAAGTGGCCAGTTTTGAGTTTGATTTGGTGCTTCCATGTGTCCAAACCTCTCTAGTAGTGTAAATTTAAGATCCATGGCTTTTCTAAAGTTGTTAGATAGTTTTCTTCCTATTTTAAATTTTCCATCCTGTACTGGAAGTTTTCCCGTTCTGCTCAACCTTGCAGCCACCCTGTGTAATGGTGCTGACCTCGGATCCACCCTTGTTAAGGATTTTTGGTTTTTCCCGGTGCTGCCTACCTAGTGTGCCATTAGAAGCAATTTTGCACCCTTTTTTAAGGGTTGTTTACCAGATCCCCAACCGTTGCTTGGTTCTCTGACTTGAAGTCTGCGATCGCTGGACTGGAATTTTTTTTTCCCCACAGACCACCACACCTCTGTGGTGCAGCCTGAATGCCTCTACAAGCTGACTCCTCGACTCTCCATTTCATCCATGGAACAGCTCTGAAGGTCTTCATGGCCTCTTCTCGAGTTCTGCAGCTTTGACGCTACTTCTTCAGATCTGATGATTTTCACATCTTTCTGGGTGTTGTCTAGCAAGAACCACTGCTATTCACCATATTGTATGTTTGGCTAGTCTACCTAGGAGGGATTTCTGAGTCTTTGGTAATTTTAACAATAACTGGTTTATTACATTTCAGGAACTAAATACACTTTACTTAAACATGTCTAACCCCTCTGATAGTTATGATCCTTGATCCTTCAAGTCTCTCTCTCATGTGATCTTTACATCATCAAAGTGGGAGGTATTATTCACACTGGCCCAAACATTAACCTTTTCAAGCCCTTATACTACAGAGAGAAGAGCTGCAGATCCCGAGACTGCCGAAGGATGACAGCATCATGGCAGCTCCCTGGATACTTGGTGCACACTTGCAGTATCCTCTTGAAGTTGTCACATATCAGCTGTACTATGAAGGAGTGGAGTCCCTTCCAACTGACAAAAATGCTTGACTGTTCCAATGGTGCTTTGATCGCCACATGGGTGCAGTCTACAATGGCCAGGACCTGTGGAAATCCTGCAAGGAAGGCAAAGCCAACAGCCCATTTGACTGGCCGCATCGGTCTCAAAGTTAACAGAGTTGGACTTGCAAACGAGGCATTGGTAATCTGGCTGATGCAATTGTGGGCTACAGATTGCAAGATCCTGCAGATACCAGCAGCCGATCCCTGGAATGAACTGGATACAGAGAGATCGAGGGCTGTGGTTAAAAAAAGGAGACTTCCATTTATATAGCGCCTTTCATGACCACCGGATGTCTCAAAGCACTTTACAGCCAATGAAGTACTTTTGAAGTGTAGGCATCGCTGTAATGCAGGAAATGTGGAACAGCCAATTTGCGCACAGCAAGATCCCACAAACAGCACTGTGATAATGACCAGATAATCTGTTTTTGTGATGTTGATTGCGGATAAATATTGGTCAGGACATCGGGGAGAACTCCCCTGCACTTCTTGAAATAGCGCCGTGGGATCTTCTACACCACCCGAGCAAGCATATAGCACCTCAATTAAACGTCTCCAAAAGACAGCACCTGCAACACTCCCTGAGTACTGCACTGGAGAGTGTCAGCCTTGACTTTTGTGCTCATGCTCTGTAGTGGGACTTGAACCTGGAACTTTGTGACTCACAGGCAAGCATGCTGCCAACTGAGCCACAGCCTATAGACCCAGTGCCAAGCATATCACATCCTTCTAGGTGCTGTGCTGTGGCCATCCTTTCTATGCCATCCAGTTGCATGTGGCTCTGAAGAATGCAGCAGCTGCTGTTACTCCTGAAGTTGCTGTCCCTGCCACTGAGGTTGCTGAGCTGGAGGATGCTGCAGCTCCTCCTCAGTGGTCCGCCTAACTTCCAAATATGTGGACCCCCGTGGCACTGTGCAATCTCAACGGTGATAAGGTAACTTGTCCCTCAGAGGTGTTCAAGGCATTTGAAGTAACAAAGTGATGACTGACAACGCAGCCAGCAGCTTACGTCATCCAACTGCGTCGATCTGCGCAGATTGGTTCCTACCTTCTGCGCATGCACTGCGTTCCGCAGTGCCAGGACTGTTTGGCGCATGCACAGATGACATCATCACGTAATGCGGGCAGATGGTGGGGGGATCCGGGCCGGAGAGAGTAGGCGTGGGGGGAGAGGGGGTCTGAGGAGTGGGTAGAGAGTGGGTGCCGGGAGAACGTGGCCGAAGACCTTGCTGGTGGCAGATGCGCTCTCCTTCCCCTCGCCGCCCACTCCCGACCCCCCCTCCCCCGCTCGCTCACAGCCCCCGGCCCGCTCACTCCCTCCCCGGCCCGCTCGCTCCCTCCCCTGCGGCCATTGTGTGCTGTCATGTGTTTCGGTTTCCATCGTGTGATTATTTCAGCAGCGCCATCTTTAATCCTGGCAGCTGCCTGACGTCGCCGACCTTCTGGTGGCACAGGCTGCATTTGCGCATGTGCTATTGCAGCGCAACCTAGTGGTAGCGTTGTCAGCAAACGTAGCCTTGAAGTAATTGGCACTAATTTGCTGTCCCCACACAAAATCTCAGAGTTTAACCTCAAGGCATTACTCCTGTCCGCACAAGCCTTTGACTGGGGCTGACATCAGGCTTGCCGGTTTCACCCTTCATAGTGCTGACATCATGCCAGTATCAGTCTTCAATGACTTCCCGCTGTGCACTCGCCACCTCCAACCTGCTGAGTTGCAGACCCAGCGTATGACCTGTGCACTGTTGCGAAAGAGGCACTGCATGCTTAAAATGGCAAGACAGCATGGAGTGGGCTTCGCCATCAGAAACTCCTTGCTCAGCATGATAGAGCCTCCCTCAAATGGCTCGGAACGCATACTGTCCATCCGACTGCTCACCACCTCTGGTCCAGTACACCTACTCAGCATCTATGCTCCAACACTCTGTTCCGCACCTGAAGCTAAAGACCAGTTCTATGAACAACTCCATAACATCATTAGCAGCATCCCCAACACCGAACACCTATTCCTGCTGGGGGACTTTAATGCCAGGGTTGGGGCCGACCATGACTCATGGCCCTCCTGCCTTGGGCGCTATGGCGTTGGAAGGATGAATGAGAACGGGCAGAGACTGCTTGAGTTGTGTACCTATCATAACCTCTGCATCACCAACTCGTTCTTTCACACTAAACCCTGTCACCAGGTTTCATGGAGGCACCCAAGATCACGTCGTTGGCACCAGCTAGACCTCATTGTCACAAGGCGAGCCGCCTTAAACAGTGTTCAAATCACACGCAGCTTCCACAGTGCGGACTGCGACACCGACCACTCCCTGGTGTGCAGCAAGGTTAGACTCAGACCAAAGAAGTTGCATCATTCCAAGCAGAAGGGCCACCCGCGCATCAACACGAGCAGAATTTCTCACCCACAGCTGTTACAAAAATTTCTAAATTCACTTGTAACAGCCCTTCAAAACACTCCCACAGGGGATGCTGAGACCAAGTGGGCCCACATCAGAGACGCCATCTATGAGTCAGCTTTGACCACCTACGGCAAAAGTGCGAAGAGAAATGCAGACTGGTTTCAATCTCATAATGAAGAGCTGGAACCTGTCATAGCCGCTAAGCGCATTGCACTTTTGAACTACAAGAAAGCCCCCAGCGATTTAACATCCGCAGCACTTAAAGCAGCCAGAAGTACTGCACAAAGAACAGCTAGGCGTTGCGCAAACGACTACTGGCAACACCTATGCAGCCATATTCAGCTGGCCTCAGACACCGGAAACATCAGAGGAATGTATGATGGCATGAAGAGAGCTCTTGGGCCAACCATCAAGAAGATCACCCCCCTCAAATCTAAATCGGGGGACATAATCACTGACCAACGCAAACAGATGGACCGCTGGGTTGAGCACTACCTAGAACTGTACTCCAGGGAGAATGCTGTCACTGAGACTGCCCTCAATGCAGCCCAGCCTCTACCAGTCATGGATGAGCTGGACATACAGCCAACCAAATCGGAACTCAGTGATGCCATTGATTCCCTAGCCAGCGGAAAAGCCCCTGGGAAGGACAGCATTACCCCTGAAATAATCAAGAGTGCCAAGCCTGCTATACTCTCAGCACTACATGAACTGCTATGCCTGTGCTGGGACGAGGGAGCAGTACCCCAGGACATGCGCGATGCCAACATCATCACCCTCTATAAAAACAAAGGTGACCGCGGTGACTGCAACAACTACCGTGGAATCTCCCTGCTCAGCATAGTGGGGAAAGTCTTTGCTCGAGTCGCTCTGAACAGGCTCCAGAAGCTGGCCGAGCGCGTCTACCCTGAGGCACAGTGTGGCTTTCGTGCAGAGAGATCGACTATTGACATGCTGTTCTCCCTTCGTCAGATACAGGAGAAATGCCGTGAACAACAGATGCCCCTCTACACTGCTTTCATTGATCTCACCAAAGCCTTTGACCTCGTCAGCAGACGTGGTCTCTTCAGACTACTAGAAAAGATCGGATGTCCACCAAAGCTACTAAGTATCATCACCTCATTCCATGACAATATGAAAGGCACAATTCAACATGGTGGCTCCTCATCAGAGCCCTTTCCTATCCTGAGTGGTGTGAAACAGGGCTGTGTTCTCGCACCCACACTTTTTGGGATTTTCTTCTCCCTGCTGCTTTCACATGCGTTCAAATCCTCTGAAGAAGGAATTTTCCTCCACACAAGATCAGGGGGCAGGTTGTTCAACCTTGCCCGTCTAAGAGCGAAGTCCAAAGTACGGAAAGTCCTCATCAGAGAACTCCTCTTTGCTGACGATGCTGCTTTAACATCTCACACTGAAGAATGCCTGCAGAGTCTCATCGACAGGTTTGCGTCTGCCTGCAATGAATTTGGCCTAACCATCAGCCTCAAGGAAACGAACATCATGGGGCAGGATGTCAGAAATGCTCCATCCATCAATATTGGCGACCACGCTCTGGAAGTGGTTCAAGAGTTCACCTACCTAGGCTCAACTATCACCAGTAACCTGTCTCTAGATGCAGAAATCAACAAGCGCATGGGTAAGGCTTCCACTGCTATGTCCAGACTGGCCAAGAGAGTGTGGGAAAATGGCGCACTGACACGGAACACAAAAGTCCGAGTGTATCAGGCCTGTGTCCTCAGTACCTTGCTCTACGGCAGCGAGGCCTGGACAACGTATGCCAGCCAAGAGCGACGTCTCAATTCATTCCATCTTCGCTGCCTTCGGAGAATACTTGGCATCAGGTGGCAGGACTATATCTCCAACACAGAAGTCCTTGAAGCGGCCAACATCCCCAGCTTATACACACTACTGAGTCAGCGGCGCTTGAGATGGCTTGGCCATGTGAGCCGCATGGAAGATGGCAGGATCCCCAAAGACACATTGTACAGCGAGCTCGCCACTGGTATCAGACCCACCGGCCGTCCATGTCTCCGTTATAAAGACGTCTGCAAACGCGACATGAAATCGTGTGACATTGATCACAAGTCGTGGGAGTCAGTTTCCAGCATTCGCCAGAGCTGGCGGGCAGCCATAAAGACAGGGCTAAATTGTGGCGAGTCGAAGAGACTTAGTAGTTGGCAGGAAAAAAGACAGAGGCGCAAGAGGAGAGCCAACTGTGCAACAGCCCCAACAAACAAATTTCTCTGCAGCACCTGTGGAAGAGCCTGTCACTCCAGAATTGGCCTTTATAGCCACTCCAGGCGCTGCTTCACAAACCACTGACCACCTCCAGGCGCGTATCCATTGTCTCTCGAGATAAGGAGGCCCAAAAGAAAGAAAAGGAAATTGCCTTTTTAAGTAGCTCAATTGGCTTTCCACCACAGCCGCGAGGGTTCCCTGCTGCACTCGCAACACACCCTTCGGAAAGCCCAAAATGGGACGGGGTCACATCATCTTCCGCAATTTTCCCACCCCTTCTGCCCTCTATCCTCGCTCCACTGGCCTGGGACTCACAGTAAAAGTAAAAAAAAACATAAATAGTGGGGAATTAAGAATCTATCAGAACCATAAAAAAGTTACGGCACATAAAGAGGCCATTCAGCCCATCGTGTCTGCGCCAGCTGAAAAAACTAGCCACCCAATCTAATCCCACCTTCCAGCACCCGGTCCATAGCCTTGCAGGGTGAGGAGCTTAAAGTAATTATTAGTAAAGAGAAAGTACTGGAGGAATTAATGGGACTGGAAGCTGGTAAATCCCCAGGACCTGATGGCCTGCATCCTAGGGTTCTAAAAGAGGTGGCTGCAGTGATAGTGGATGCACTGGTTGTGATCTTCCAAAATTGCCTAGATTCTGGAACAGTCCCAGTGGATTGGAAGGCAGCAACTGTAACACCTCTATTCAAGTAAGGAGAAAGGGAAAACAGTGAACTGCAGGCCATGTAGCCTGAGACCAGTCATCAAGAAAATGCTGGAACCCATTATTAAGGAAGTGGTAACAAGGCACCTAGAAAATCATAATACGATTAGGCAGAGTCAACATGGTTTTAGGAAAGGGAACTCGTGTTTGACAAATCTGTTAGTGTTTTTTGAGGAAGTAACTAGCAGGGTGGCTAAAGGGAAAACAGTGGATGTAGTGTATTTAGATTTTCAAAAGGCAGTGAAGAGGTGCCACATGAAAGGTTGATGCACAACATAAGAGAATTGGGGTTAATACATTAGCATGGATGGAGATTTGGTTAAAGGACAAAAAACAGAGAGTAGGAATAAATGAGTCATTTTCAGGGTGGCAGGCTGTTACTTGTGGGACCAAGTGTAACGTAGGTTTGCTGATGATACAAAGCTAGTGAGAAGGATACAAAAAGTCTGCAAAGGGATATAAACAGGTTAAGGGGGTGGGCAAGGAGGTGGCAGATAAAGTATAATGTGGGGAAATGTGAGGTTATTCACTTCGGTAGGAAGAATGAATAAAAAAGAATATTTATTAAATGGTGAGAAACTACTTAAGGTTGGTTTAAGAAATATTTGGGTATACTTATACACAAAACACAGAAAGCTAACATGCAGGTACAATTAGGAAGGCAGGTGGTATGTTGGCCTTTATTGCGAGGGAGTTGGAGTACAAGAGTAAGGAAGTCTTGCTGCAATTATGCAGGGCTTTGGTGAGACTACACCTGGAATACTGTGCACAGTTTTGGTCTCCATACCTAAGGAAGGATATACTTGTCTTAGAAGGGGTACAACGAAGGTTCACTATATTTATTCCTGAATAATGAGAGATTGAGTAGATTGGGCTTATATTCTGTGGTGTTTAGAAGAATGACAGGTGATCCCATTGAAACATATATGGTTCTGGGGGGGCCTTGGCAGGGTAGATGCTGAAAGGCTGCTTCCCCCTGGCTGAAGAGTGTAGAACCAGGGGCCATAGTCTCAGGATACGGGGTCGATCATTTTGGTTTGAGGTGCGGAGAAATTTCTTCACTCAGAGGGTCGTAAATCTTTGGAATTCTCTATCCCAGAGGGCTGTCGATGCTCAGCTGAGTTTACTCCAGGCTGAGATTGATAGATTTTTGGACTCTGAGGTAATTAAGGGATAGGGGGATCAGGAGGAAACTGGAGGTGAGGTTGAGGATCAGCCACAATCTTACTAAATGATTGAGCAGGCTGGTGAGGCTATATGGCCTACTTCTGTTCCTATTTCTTATGTTTTTAAAAGCAGCATATTCAATGGGTAGTTCCATATCCAATCATTGTGGAGCAGCAGTCAATTAAACAAACAGAATTATTGAATTATGTCATCAAAGCAGTCGAGTACAATTTGGATGAAATCATGCGTTACCTGTACAATCCTCAGGTCAGACCACAGTGGATACAATTCGTAGATGGATCATAGTCTCTTGCAACACAGAAGGAGGCCATTTGGCCCACCATGCCTGTGCCAACTCTTTGAAAGAACTATCCAATTAGTCCCACTATTCTGCTCTTTCTCCATAGCCCTGCCAATTGTTTTTCCTTAAAGCATTTAGCTGATTTCCTCAGTTTTGGTCACTGAGGCACATGGAAACAGTCCAGTTCAAAGAAGCCCAAGAGCCACAAGACTGAGTTATGATAAAATGCTGAGGAAACTTGTTTTTGCACTGGAGCGAAGGGACACTGATTCAAATTAATACACAGCACATTTAGGGCTGATGTTAAGTAGTTCTTCACACAAAGTGATCAATACATTATATGGGCTTCCAGATATAGCAGTGGAGGCAAAAACTCTGGAATCATTTAAGAAACAATTGCGTCCCAGAAAGGTTGTGGGGGTTCTATCTCCAGTCAGCCTTGGCTTAGTCGTAGCCCTTTTGTGCATAACCCATGCTTACACTTCAAAAGAGCACTGAGGAAGTGGTGTACTGTTAGAGGTGTCGTCCTTGAATGAGATATTATAGCAAGGCCCTCTCAGGTCGACATATAAGATCCCATAATGCTATTGGAAAAAGAGCAGGAGTCTTGGTCAATATTTATTCCTCAACCAACAACCCTAAAAGAGGTTATCTGTTCAGTCTCACATTGCTGTTTGTGGGAGCCTGCTGTTCACTAATTGGTTGCTGCATTTCCTACAGTACAGCAGCGACTGTGCTTCAAGAGTACTTCATTGGCTGTAAAGTGCTTTAGAACGTCCTGAGGATGTGAAAGGTGTTATATAAATGCAAGTTCTTTCTTTCTCCCAGAAGCCTACTAGAGGCTGAGAATCTTCTCACTCAACTTCAGATAACCCTGCAAATTAAAGCCCAAATAGTCAGGCTAGTCTCAGCAAGCCTGCCCCCTCGCTCCCTGGGCTAAAGTAAGTGGGTATGTCTCTGTGGGCAGAGAGTGTGTGGCCCATATTGGGCAGGTAGCTGTAGGCTTCTTAGTAGCGGCTCAGATACTCTTACATGTTTCCATAATGTTATATCTGGAAGCTTTAAGTTACGACCAACATTAACAGGGCAGGAATCTCGAACTGCACCCAGTCTGCACAGAAACAGCCAATGAGACTTTCCAACAGAAACCTGTAGGGTTCTGCCAAGGCTGGCTGCTGCCAACTCTCATTTCCGATTTACAGTTTCTATTTCCTGAACTGTGCTTTTTTTATGGGCAGATTATCAGTGCTAGAACCTCTAATCTTTTACAACAGGCAGAGACGGATGTTTTTTTAATTCATTCATGGGATGTGGGCGTCACTGGCTAGGCCAATATTTATTGCCCATCATTAATTGCCCTTGAGAAGGTGGTAGTGAGCTGCCTTCTTGAACCGCTGCAGTCCATGGGAGGTAGGTATACCCACAGTGCTGTTAGGAAGGGTGTTCCAAGATTTTGACCCAGCGACAGTGAAGGATGGCGATATAGTTCCAAGTCAGGATGCTGTGTGACTTGGAGGGGAACTTGCAGTTGGTGGTGTTCCCATGCATTTGCTGCCCTTGTCCTTCTAGGTGGGAGAGGTTGCGGGTTTGGAAGGTGCTGTCTAAGGAGCCTTGGTGCATTGCTGCAGTGCATCTTGTAGATGGTACAAACTGCTGCCACTGTGCATCAGTGGTGGAGGGAGTGAATGTTTGTAGATGGGGTGCCAATCAAGCGGGCCGCTTTGTCCTGGATGCTGTCGAGCTTCTTGAGTGTTGTTGGAGCTGCACCCATCCAGGCAAGTGGAGAGTATTCCATCACACTCCTGACTTGTGCCTTGCAGATGGTGGACAAGTTTTGGGGAGTCAGGAGGTGAGTTACTCACCGCAGGATTCCAAGCCTCTGACCTGCTCTTGTAGCCACTGTATTTATATGGCTACTCCAGTTCAGTTTCTGGTCAATGGTAGCCCCTAGGATGTTGATAGTGCGGGATTCAGCGATGGTAATGCCATTGCATGTCAAGGGGAGATGGTTAGATTCTCTCTTGTTGGAGATGGTCATTGCCTGGCACTTGTGTGGCGCGAATGTTACTTGCTACTTATCAGCCCAAGCCTGGATATTGTCCAAGTCTTGCTGCATTTCTACACAGATTGCTTCAGTATCTGAGGAGTCACGAATGGTACTGAACATTGTGCAATCATCAGCGAACATCCCCACTTCTGACCGTATGATTGAAGGAAGGTCATTGATGAAGCAGCTGAAGATGGTTGGGCCTAGGACACTACCCTAAGGAACTCCTGCAGTGATGTCCTGGAGCTGAGATGATTGACCCCCAACAACCACAACCATCTTCCTTTGCGCTCAGTATGACTCCAATCAGCACAGGGTTCCCCCTACCCCCCCCCCCCCCCGATTCCCATTGACCTCAGTTTTGCTAGGGCTCCTTGATGCCATACTCGGTCAAATGCTGCCTTGATGTCAAGGGCAGTCACTCTCACCTCACCTCTTGAGTTCAGCTCTTTTGGAACGCAAACTGAGCGTCACTGAGCAGGTTATTGCTAAGCAAGTGCCGCTTGATGGCACTGTTGATGACACCTTCTATCACTTTACTGATGATTGAGAGTAGGCTGATGGGGCGGTAGTTGGCCGGGTTGGACTTGTCCTGCTTTTTGTGTACAGGACATACCTGGCCAATTTGCCACATTGCAGGGTAGATGCCAGTGTTGTAGCTGTACTGGAACAGCTTGGCTAGGGCCATGGCAAGTTCTGGAGCACAGGTCTTCAGTACTATTGCTGGAATATTGTCAGGGCCCATAGCTTTTGCAGTATCCAGTGCCTTCAGTCGTTTCTTGATATCACGCGGAGTGAATCGAATTGGCTGTAGTCTGGCATCTGTGATACTGGGGATTTCAGGAGGAGGCAACTCAATTCGGCACTTCTGGCTGAAGATTGTTGCAAGTGCTTCAGCCTTATCTTTCGCACTGATGTGCTGGGCTCCCCCATCATTGAGGATTGGGGATATTTGTGGAGCCACCTCCTCCAGTTAGTTATTTAATTGTCCACCACCATTCACGGCTGTATGTGGCAGGATTGCAGAGCTTAGATCTGATCCGTTGGTTATGGGATCACTTAGCTCTGTCTATCACATGCTGCTTACGCAGTTTGGCACGCAGATAGTCCTGTGTTGTAGCTTCACCAGGATGACACCTCATTTTGAGGTATGCCTGGTGATGCACCTGGCATGCCCTCCTGCACTCTTCATTGAACCAGGGTTGGTCTCCTGGCTTGAGTGGGGGATATGCCGGTCCATGAGGTTACAGATTGTGGTTGAGTACAATTCTGCTGCTGCTGATGGCCCACGGCGCCTCATGAATGCCCAGTTTTGCATTGCTCGATCTGTTCGAAATCTATCCCATTTAGCACGGTGGTAGTGTCACAGAACACGAAGGACGGTATCCTCAGAGTGAAGGCGGGACTTCGTCTCCACCAGTACTGTCATAGACAAATGCATCTGCGGCAGGCAGATTGGTGAGGACGTGGTCAAGTATGTTTTCCCCTCTTGTTGGTTCCCTCACCACCTGCCGCATACCCAGTCTAGCAGATATATCCTTTAGGACTTGGCCAGTAGTGATGCTACCGAGCCACTCGGTGATGGACATTGAAGTCCCCCACCCAGAGTACATTCTGTGCCCTTGCCACCCTCTATGCTTCCTCCAAGTGCTGTTCAACATGGAGGAGTACTGAGTCATCAGCTGAGAGAGGGCAGTAGGTGGTAATCAGTAGGAGGTTTCCTTGCCCATGTTTGACCTGATGCCATGAGACTTCATGGGGTCCAAAGTCGATGTTGAGGACTCCCAGGGCAACTCCCTCCTGACTGTATACCACTGTTCCGCCACCTCTGGTGGGTCTGTCCTGCCGGTGGGACAAGACATACCCAGGGATGGTGATGGCAGTGTCTGGGATATTGTCTGTCAGGTATGATTCCGTGAGTATGACTGTCAGGCTGTTGCTTGACTAGTCTGTGGGACAGCTCTCCCAACTTTGGCACTTTAGCAGCCTGTTTCTCCTGCAGAAAAAAAAAAATGGGCGGCACAGGGGCGCAGTGGTTAGCACCGCAGCCTCACAGCTCTAGCGACCCGGGTTCGATTCTGGGTACTGCCTGTGCGGAGTTTGCAAGATCTCCCTGTGACCACGTGGGTTTCCGCCGGGTGCTCCGGTTTCCTCCCACAGCCAAAGACTTGCAGGTTTATAGGTAAATTGGCCATTGTAAATTGCCCCTAGTGTAGGTAGGTGGTAGGAGAATGGGGAGGATGTGGTCGGGAATATGGGATTAATGTAGGATTAGTATAAATGGGTGGTTGTTAGTCGGCACAGACTCGGTGGGCCGAAGGGCCTGTGTCAGTGCTGTATCACTTTATGACTATGGCACAAGTCCCCCGATGTTAGTAAGGAGGACTTTGCAGTGTTCACAGGACTGGGTTTACCGTTGTCGTTTCTGGTGCCTAGGTCGATACCGGGTGGGCCGTCCGCTTTCATCCCTTTTTATTGACTTCGTAGCAGTTAGATACAACTGAGCAGCTTGCTAGGCCATTTCAGAGGGCATGTAAGAGTCAACCACATTGCTGTGGGTCTGGAGTCACATGTAGGCCAGGCCAGGTAAGGACAGCAGATTTCCTTCCCGAAAGGACATTAGTGAACCAGATGGGTTTTTACAACAATCGACAATGGTTTCGTGGCCATCATTAGACTAGCTTTTTAATTCCAGATTTATTAATCAAATTCAAATTCCACCTTCTGCTGTGGTGGGATTTGAACCTATGTCCCCAGAGCAATACCCTGGGTCTCTGGGTTACTAGTCCAGTGACAATACCACTACGCCACCGCCTCCCTGTTGTCTATGTTGTCTGCAGCGATATTAAATGCCAAACTAGTTTACCTTCCTGAATTATACTACGGAGATAATGTATACTGTAGAATGGATTCTCGCCCACTCTGTGCAGCTGCCTATGTCTGCGATCCCACCCAAAATCAAAGGGTGAAGCTCAACACCAGCGTACTGACCTAACCTAACACCACCCTGCCCTTCAAGAGAATGTATTGGTCTATTTGCCTCTATACACCTTCCCATCAGAGGAGGTTTTCCTGATGCCTTGCACCGCTAGTGGTAGAGGCAAGGATAGACTGTCAACAGCTCACGGCCTCCAGCTCATGTGGGCCAGGCCAGCAAGGCATGGTTAGCATCGTTGGCCTCTGCTGAGTTACCCTGACAGGTCAGGCTGGCACAGACATGTAAGGTGCCTGCACATTAACAATTTCTGAACAACTGCGCCTGCATTGTTACCAAGTCTGTTCTACTGTATGAAGCGGGTGGACTCAGCAGCAGGGAACTTGTACCTAACACACAAGCACTTCCCCAATAGGTGCCAGCCATGGCTCAGTGGGCACCACTCTCACCTTGGAGTCAGACGTTTGTGATTTCATGCCCCACTCCAGAGACTTGACCGCATAATCCAGGCTGACACTCCCAGTGCAGTACTGAGGGGTTTCTGCACTGTCGGAGGTGCCGTCTTTTAGAGGAGACATTAATCTGACGCTCCCTCTGCTCAGGTAAAAGATCTAATGGCACCATTTCAGAGAAGAATAGATATGCTGTCCCAGTATTCTGGCCAATATTTATCCCTCAACCGACATCATGAAAAACAGATTATATGGTCACTCATTGCATTATTGTGTGTGGTAGCTTGCCATGCGCAAACTGGCCGCCACATTTTCCTACATTACTACAGTGACTACACTTCAAAATTAGCTGTAAATTGCTTTGGGACGTACAGAGGACGGAAAAGGTGCTATATAAATGCAAGTTCTTTCTTTCTCATCTCTTCCAATAGAAAGTAACTTTGTTCACTCACTGAACTGGCAAGAAGCCATGCCCAAAGTGAGCAGGAGTTGGAGATAGGCCTATAATAATATTGATTCTTGTACTCACTCCCACTTCGGTTTCCCGCAGAGAGCACTAAACCTGCTCTGACCATTGGCAGAGAGCAGTCTTAGTGAATAGATTTCTCCCAGTAGCTGATAGGAATGTGAGATGGTCAGTTTATGCATACATAAAAAGGGGGCCTTTAAAAAGATGGGAGAAAATAACTGAATGTGGGAATAATCCCTCATCCCTTTGAAAACTCCTACTTAAAGAGACTTTTTTTTTGGAGTTTGCACACCGGATGTCTTCTATTTCCCAGTTCTATTGGGCTTCAAGAATCTATGGAGCCTGGGGTATCATTTAGGCAAGTGGAATTCTGTAAGAACCCAGCATAGGATTTGGACTGGCTGCTACCCATTAATTGGCTAACTCCCCATGATCTGGCCTGCCACCCATTAAATTCTGCTGAGCTGGGAAATGGGACTGATTGAATTATGGCTCTGAGACTGAGTGCTACGGGATTTGACAGGGTTGGGTTCAATCAAACCAAACCATCTGAATCAAACTCCGTTCTTTGAGACTCGAGGGTTCTGTAAACTGATCACCATGCAATGTTTGGGGTTTGTTACTGTGGTTCTTGTCAAGAACATTCACTGTCATGTTCATAAACTGAGGGGAAGTGTGGAGATTCCCCTCAATATCTTCCCAGTGAACGGTACCTTGTTATAATACATGATGGCTGGTGTGTGCAAGCTTTCTGTTTCTGTGGGCCACACAGGTACATGCATTGAGCTTGTGGATCACATATAGGGGCTGGGTTCTCTGTTATTGTGTTGTATAGAGAACTGTCTGGGCATAGCACAGAGAGGAAAGGATTACATACTTGTCATAGAGCCTGCTCGACTTTCAGTCTATTTCAATGAATGGGTGGAACGTTGAATAGATTCCAATATTGTTTGCCTGTCTACCTACCTACATAATTAAAGGTCTGCTTATACTGCATGTCACATTGTACTTTATAGCAGTTACACTTTTAAATACGTGCATCAGATTTAAAATCTGAATGTCACACTTTAAATGTCTTCTCATCCTTGAATAATTGGTTTAAATAACCAGGATTTGTTTGATAATCCATTTGGACTTGCTCAAGTATCTGATCGCTCCCATTACTGACCAAGAACGAGAGGCCAATTACCACAAAACCAACCGAATCCCTCAAATGTTCTTTTCAGTCAGGTTTTTGCTCTTACCGGCTGGTGCCTGTAGCTGAAAGTAACATTTACAATCCAGCAAGGATTTGGTTCAGAGGTCAGACTCTAGCTTCCGAGACAGAAGATCATAGACTTAAACCCACTCCCAGTGGCTTTGTATCAGGACTAATCTCTGCTGGTTTGGTTGTTAAATGTAACATCGCAATAGGAGAAGGATTCAGTGTCAGCCGAGGCTTAGTGGGTAACACACTCTCCTCTGAGTCAGAAGATTGTGAGTTGAGTCCCACTCCGGAGACCAGAGCACATAAACCCGGCTGACATCCCAGTGCGGTACTGAGGGAGAGCTACACTGTTGGAGGTGGCTTTCAAATGAAATATTAAAGCAAAGACTGTCCTGACTGTTCAAATCAATGGACGAGATGCCACAATGCTATCTGATGAAGTGCAGGGAATTCTCCATGTGTCCGAGCCAAAATCCTTCCCTCAAGCTCAACCAACACCCCCCAGGAATGGATTTACATTGCTGCTTGTGGGAGTTTGCTGTGTGCAAATTGGATGCCTTGTTTTCTACATTACAGCAATGACCACACTTCAAAAGTATTTCATTGGGTGTGAAGTGCTTTGGGATGTCCTGAAGTCATGAGGGCTGAATACTGGATATAAAGGATGGACTGCATTTATGTAACATCAGGGACACTCAGATCATCTATCACATCTCCTCCATCCCACCCACTATCTCCCTGCTCTGCCCTCCGCTGACATAAGGCGGCTTAGCTCAGGCCAGGATTTGAACCAGGAATCTCCCTGTTCTGCATTGTTTAACTACTCATTGACTTAACCATTATCCCAATCACAATTCCAAACAACTGCCTACTGAGCAGGCCATACTATGCACTGTACTAGGTGTTCCCAATGGTCAGCTAGATGGCAATGGTCAACGTAACCAAAGGTCCAAAGGGAGATTTGAAATAAAAGTTCCTGCACACCGAGGGTGGTGAGAATGTGGGACCCTGTGCCACAAACTTATTGCAGCAGAATTCTTTTAAAAGCCAATTAAATAATTGCTGGGAAAGGAAGATTATTGAAGAGAAATGCACAGGAGAACAGAGTTAGACTAGGTGGCTCGTGTGGAGAAAGACACCAGCACAGAACCGATGGGCCGATTGGCCTGTTTCTGTTTCATCCCAGGTCATTGTCTTGCAAAATCTACCTTCATACATCTGTTTGAATTTGATCTGTGAGCACACAACATGGATTAATTACTAAGCCTTCACTAAATATAATTTATAGACTGAGATTCCAGTTAAAGAGTATCTTAAATTGTAAACTGCCCACTTCCCCTTTTCCGCATGACCCCTGTGAATGAGGTGGTTAAAGCAAAGGCACAGGTTAGACTGCTTTTGTTTGAAAGGCTGTTTGTCCTCGATTGATATTTATTCTCCATATCACTCTCCTCCTCCCCAAATAACCTTTTCCTCAGTTATGTGCTTGAAACTGTTTTTCTCAAAGTTATGTTTGACTTTATAGAAGCACAAGAAGAAGGCAGTATATCCATCGAGCTTGTACTTGCCTAGCTCTACCTCAGAGCTCAGCACTGCTACTCCCAGTTTTCTACCCATCGAGCCTGTTAGTTCAATGCAGAGTTTTCTGTTCTAATCCCATTTTTTGTCTCTTGCCCTGAATCATTTAATATTTTTCCTCCTCAAATATTTACCTAACTCTCTCTCTCTCTTGGTGCTCCAGCTTCAATAGCTATTCAGAGTGATGCATTACATATTTCAGTGCTTGCTTTTTTAAAAAATTCATTCCTTGGATGTGGGTAATGGTGGCAAGGTTGGCATTTATTGCCCACTCCTAGTCTCCCTGACAAGGCCGTGGTGGGCCTTCCCCTTGACCCCCTGCAGGCAGTATACTGATGGTGCTCCCACAACGATAGAAAAGAGGTCCAGGACGACATGCTGAGGCACGCACTAAAAGCTTGGGGCAGCCACCGCAAAGGCTCAATGGGGAAAGACCACTTTGTAAGGCCCTCCCGCCATAGTATACTGAGGGGCTGGAAGCCATGTAAAGCCCCTTGGGTTATATGCACCCAGAGAATGTTTGAGGTGTAATGTAAATGCACATTGTATATATGACCTGTAATGGCAAGTGTAGTGAGGCACCTCATGTACTGTATTGAAAGAAACTGATCTGTATTGCAATTTTATGTATTGTCAAATTTGAACTGTTATGTAATGTATTTTTATAAATTTTATGAATAAAGTATATTTTGGGGGAAAAAATCTACTGATTTCATCTTCCCATACATCTAATAATGGCCCTTAGTCTGTGTCCTCTTATTATCGATTCACCAATCATCTATGATCTAATTGAGTGGCGGAACAGGCACAAGGAGCTAAATGGCCTAATCCCTTTCCTATGTTCCAATGTTCCAGTGGCAACAATATTTCACTATTTAGCTTTTCAAATCCTCTCAAAATGTTGAACACTCCCTCCTAACTCTGCTTTAGTAAACACATTGTTCTTCAAGTCTTACACTTACAGTAGGAATCACAACTACATCCTGTCATCCTAGTTAAACTTAGTTGCACCTTTTCCATCTCTCCCTTGTCCTTCCTATAATAGGCCACAAACTAGCCCAACAGTGATCCAACCTAGTCTGTTAGATTATTTACATCTACAGAGAAGTAGGGCGGCACAGTGGCGCAGTGGTTAGCACCGCAGCCTCACAGCTCCAGCGACCCGGGTTCAATTCTGGGTACTGCCTGTGTGGAGTTTGCAAGTTCTCCCTGTGTCTGCGTGGGTTTCCTCCGGGTGCTCCGGTTTCCTCCCACATGCCAAATTGCCCCTAGTATAGGTAGGTGGTAGGAAAATATAGGGACAGGTGGGGATGTGGTAGGAATATGGAATTAGTGTAGCATTAGTATAAATGGGTGGTTGATGGTCGGCACAGACTCGGTGGGCCGAAGGGCCTGTTTCAGTGCTGTATCTCTAAAAAAAAGAGAACAGAGAGGTACCTTGGGAATGCCATGAGCCATACCATGCCAAACAACACCTGCATTTCCCTTAATTCATGCTGACGTCTTATCCTTAATATACAGACCCTAATCTTCACAAAGCTCTTATGGGGCAATTTATGAACTGTTTTTTGAACAGCAAATACATCTAATCCATTGCACCCCTTTAGTCTTTATGCTCAGCAATTCTCTTTGAGATGTTTATCTAAATTAGTCAACCATGACCCGAAGTTTACAATTCTGTGTTGGCTCCAGTTGGCCAATACCTTTCTAACTAGTCATTAAAATGATCCCTTATTATGATTTCCTATCATTTTCCTACTACAAGTGTGAGGATAATTGGTCTATAATTATCCTATTTTTCTTTTTTTGAACAGGAGAATAAGATTCACCATGCTCAAATGAAGGTCTGGAATTAGACCACCAAGCCAATCCCACCAGTGCAAGTTATGAAACGGACTTCAGTAAATCTGGTAATCTGTCAGCTTACACCAGAAAATCACACTGCAAAATTGCCAGATTGTTGTAAAGACCCAACTGATTCACTGATGCCCGTCAGCGAAGGGAACAAGTCACCTCTGACCCAATCTGGGCCACACGTGACTCTAGTGCTGGAGCATGTGGTTAATTCTTAAAGCTCTTCGGGCAGCCGGGGATGGGCAATAAATGCAGCCTTGCCAGTCCCAACCATATTCCAAGAGCAAATTTTTAAAATATCCTTTGGCACAATTCCCTTTTCTAAAGAATTTGAAAATTCACAAGCAGAGTGTCTGCTATTTCATCACTGATCTCCCTCCCAATTCCACACTGCTGGCCATCTGGGCTTGGCGGTTGATCAACTTTATTTCCCTTTACAGCTAATACCACTTCCTTTTTGATATTTATAACATCTACATTAGTCATTCCTCTATGACTTCCTCTAATGCTCCTTCAGCTCTTCCGTAAATACAGAGATAAGGTACTTTTTTTAAGTACCTCCGCCATTCATTTATTCTCCACTGCAAGATTAGTATTTTTGTGTCACATTTGCCCTACCCTTTTCTACACTGTGCTCCATAGACTGTCTCTTAGAATGCAGGTAGTTTATAGGCATTGTTCATGGTGCAGGTTGACTCCAACAATTAACATTGGGCTGATCTATGACCAGAGACTTTGTACATTAATTGAATGGGAAAGCTGCATGAGCCAAGCTTCGAGAGAAACATTTTCTCGGCATTTGTCACCTATTTGAGGATGAGCTTAAACTGACTGTACTTGGACTGTACGAGGTCGAGGAAAGCCTCTTACCAAAGAGCTCATTAATCTAGCTCATCTCAAAAGAAGAAGGAAAAAGCAACTGACAAAATGGATATTGAGCAATGACTGAACATAGCAGCAGGCACAAAACCACTGCTGCAAACCTCAAACGCCTGCACCTATCTCTAGGATTCAGCAGTGTGGTTAGTTGCTTTAGCAAGCTGCAGAGATGGGATTTGTGTCCAAATAACCAAAAAATAAATGGCACTGGGGAGTGGTTACAAGGTTGATAATCTCTGGGTCCTTGCAGTACCACAGCAGGGAAGATGGAGCCAGGGTCTCATTTAGAACTTGCTCTGAACTTTATTTTTTGGCAGGGGCCAGAGTTTTAGTAAATACCAGTCACCATTGTTCCAAGCTTTATATCCAAGTTTTCATTTGCTTTAAGAGGAGGCTCAGAGAGTTAATACCCCTGACTGTGGTGCAACAATGACAAATACAAAAAATAATTAGCACAGGTAGAGCCGGCAGCTGGCAGCTGAAGTTAAGCATTGCAACAAACAGTCCCTGGAATTGAACGGACGGTGCACCGCAGCTTTAAGCACAAGTTTCTCTTCCTTTAAAATCTGATAAAACAAGAAAAGGTTGTGGGACCTTCTGCCACACCCCCACCCCACCCTCCTCCAGAGGACTCAGGTGGGCAAATGCATTGTCTGCTGCGGTTTTGAGCCAGCATGATCCCAAAGCTTGTGTTCCTGTCTAAGCTAAATTGTCATGGCCGGTCTCCTGGTTCCAGGGCCAGAGACAGCGTGGGAAAGAAAAATTATCCGGGATTTGTAACCATGATCACGAGCCAGAGACGCAATCTGGAAAGTGGACATCGGCTGATGATAAACGTGTTGAGCTCATCAGTGATGCTCCATGTAGTCGAATAGCCCATCTTCACTCACTGTCCATGTCCCCTCCATGAAGAATGGCAACAACTTGGATGAGATTCTGCTGTGGAATTGTCCCCTGGCATCAGCCACTGTCTTTAGCAGCATAAGGGGGGATAATGGAAAGGGGAGGTGGAGAGAAGGGAACATGAGGAATTATGAAATAACAAAGCTTCCCCTTTTAGATTGCCTGGTTTGGCAGAGTGAGATGTGAATTATGCACGCCCGCCCTCAAAGCATGACACTTCTTCATAGTGTTAATAATACGAGGTAGGGCAAAGAGCTTAATTATAGAGTGGGAGATTTAAGAATTAGTGGTACGCTGCATCAAATACTGATCAGTTAGAAAGCAATTTAAGTGCAGAAGAACACAGAGTCTTATAAACAATGTGTAGTAGCTCATGAAACATTTTAAGTAGCAGCATGGCCCCACAGATGGCGGGGCAATGGAGCCAGACATTACATGGTTCAATCCTTGCTCTCTGTTAAGTCAGCTGATCTCAGCATGGGCAACAGTGGGGCTGCATTTTGTGCTAAGAGAGCAGAAATTGGCTGCTCATATTGTGTGTGTGTGTGTGTGTGTGTGAGTGTGTGCATGTGCATGAGTGTGTGTGTGCATGAGTAGCTGCACAGTGTGTGTTGAGTACACGTGTGTTTTGGTGTGTGGACATTTGCGTGTGTGTGTGTGTGTGTGTGTGTGTGTGTGAGAGTGTGTGTGTGTGTGAGAGTGTGTGTGTGTGTGTGTGTGTGAGTGTGTGCATGTGCATGAGTGTGTGTGTGCATGAGTAGCTGCACAGTGTGTGTTGAGTACACGTGTGTTTTGGTGTGTGGACATTTGCGTGTGTGTGTGTGTGTGTGTGTGAGTGTGTGTGTGTGTGTGAGAGTGTGTGTGTGTGTGTGTGAGTGTGTGCATGTGCATGAGTGTGTGTGTGCATGAGTAGCTGCACAGTGTGTGTTGAGTACACGTGTGTTTTGGTGTGTGGACATTTGCGTGTGTGTGTGTGTGTGTGTGTGTGTTGCATGTGTTTTTGGGTGCGTGCGTGTGTATTGGATGTGAGTGTGTGCATGTGTGTGTTGGGTGCACGTTTGTTGGGTGTGCACATGTGTATTGTGTGTGTTAAGTATATGTTTGTCGGGTGTGCATGTCTGTGTATATTGGGAGTACGTTTGTTAGGTATGAATGTTTGAGTGTGGGTTGGGTGTGAGTGTGGTAGGGTGTCTGTATGTTGGGTGTGAGTGTGAGTTGGGTGTGAGTCTGTGTTGATGTTTGTGTGTGTTGGGTGGGTGTGGGTTGGGTGTGAGTGTGGGTTGGATGTGAGTGTGGGCTGGGTGTGACAGTGAGTTGAGTGTGAGCGCGAGTTGGGTAAGCGCATGTGCATGTACGTGTGGTGCACGAAAATAGGATTCGTCTCCGTTATGATGCAGCCACAATATAACAGCTCACTAACACTTACATTCATGTATCGCACAGTAACGGTACCAGTTGGCTGAGATACCAGATATTGGCACTTGTGAAAATGTACCCAAGCAAGGAGCCTTCCTTCAGAAGAGGGGAGGAGAAAGGAAGATGAGCAGCAGGAAGGAGGAAGGAACAACCCTACAGAAAACATTTTAAATACAATATAAAATTAAACACATTTCCAACCTTCCCAAGGTACCCATTAAAAAAATGGGATTTGTCCCACAACCAGCTGGTCCCATCTCCCTCCACATCATTTATTGCAATACAGACGTGTACAGCCCATTGTATCTAGTTCTAGATCAATAAAGACTAATGCCACTGGGCTCTCTTCCGATAGCTCTGTATCAATCCCAAACTAATCCACTGCTTCACGCTCTCCCCAAAGCCCTTTATATTAATTGTAAGCATGTGGTGGGCATTAACTGGGGATTCACTTGTATCCCTATAAATAGAAACAGATTGAAACTGGGGTTGTTCGGTGAGGAGGTGCGTGCTTGTAATTCTGTAAATAAAAGCCTATAAAAGTGTGCAAAGATTGGCTCCAGTTCTATCCTTCATCACGAGGCTTTCTAGCAAAGGACAATGCATCAATCCAAAACTAGTCCCACTGCCCCACGCTCTCCTCATTGTCCTGTGTCCAGTATGTTTTCTGGCAAACTGGGTCAAGGCAGCACTGCTACTACTGCATCCCTTAGAATGTCTTGCCCTGGGGCAGGCGACAGGATGCGGTGGGGGGGGGGGGGGGGGGGATGGTTCAGAAGTTCTGATTGACCTATAATGTTAACTCTGTTTCTCTCTCTACAAATGCTACCAGACCTGCTGAGTATTTCCAGCACTTTCTGTTTTTATTTCAGATTTCCATCATCCACAGTATTTTGCGTTTGTATTCGGGGTTCTGTGCTGTTTGATTAACTGAACATAACTGGTCTCCTGGAAACAACAGTCAACAGTAAAAAAAAATCTTTTCAAATTCGATCTTGTTTTCAGAGTCCAGCCATTCTCCGGCATCCCTAACAACCACAGTTCAAGGTGAGGTGTAAATTTCTCCTGTACATAATCATTAGCCAGACGTGTGTCCTTGATTCAGTACATGGGTTATCGCCGCAGCAACATCCAGAATGACTGGGTCTGCCAATAACTAAGGATGTGTTCGTGTATCGTTGACATATTTATAATCAGAATCACCGACCTGTAGCTTTCAGCAGACGCTATTAAAACCTCAGGACCGAACGTTAATCTAAACTCGGCCTTTATTTACATGACATTTGAATTGAGGCATCTTACGGAGTCCGCGGTAGAGAGTGAAAGCACTCACCGGGTACATCCAATGAAGTACCAAAAGCGCAACTAAGTCACTTTAGATTCAGCATTCAACATCCAAGTTCTTTGCAGGACTAAGCTTTAAAAAATGCAACTTGCAGACAGGCACATTCTGCAATAATATGTACACAATGTGACAAACAAACACTCCTTTAATACATTCATGCAGTTGAATGATATCTCGCTGAAGTGAGACAATTGTAGCTGTACAATCCAGGCTAACCTACCTTGCAATTTCTGCATCACATTGGCAATGTCTCTCGGGCTTCTCCCAAACTGTCGTGATGTCGCCATCCTCACCCCTCACCGTGCACCAGCCTGGGCTCGACAGAATGTGCCAGTCAGTGTTGCAATGAGTCGGTCGGGTCAGGCGGCATGGTTGGAGGCAGCGAGCAGCATTCAGCAGGGCTGGAGCTGAGTCACTGCAGCCCGACACCCAATGAGAGCCCTGCTCTCAGAAACAAGAGAGTCCTAACTTCTTTCCTGGAGGAGGGTAGCTTTCCAAATGACCTCAGCTCCCTGAAAGGAAATGGTAGGGTTTAATGCAAATCTTCGCCTTCTTAAGATAGTTAAAACCATGTTGGCTGATTATGCACTCTGACAGATCAGTAAGGACATACTCCACACAAAACGCAGAGCTCTGCATTAATACAGGCAGCAGCAAGCACTCAGGGTGCAGTGGCAGGTATCAGAGCAAGCAGGCTGCAGAGAGAGAGAGAGAGAGAGCAGGACATTAAGGATGGTTACTCAAAATGCCAAACTCAATTTGTTTCTGTAACTGAGCTGGCCAAGATTATAAATGACCATAAGTCAGGGGGAAAAAATCAATTAGGGCTTAAAGTAGCACGGTCAGGGCGGTAGGTGTTCAACAACAGTGGAGGGCGTTACAAATTTCAGGAAAGGACTTGTTCAATGACAACAACATTTATATAGCGCCTGTAACATGGTATAAAGACCCAAAGGGCTTCACAGTTATCAGGCAAAATTTGACACAGAAGCAGATAAGGAGATATTAAGGAGGAGGCAGAGTGGAGAGGTTTAGGGAGGGAATTCCAGAGTTTAGGATCTGGGCAGCTGAAGGCACGGTCGTCAATGGTGGAGTGATGAAATTTGGGGATGCGCACGAGACCAGAATTGGAGGAGAAAAGAGATCTCAGAGTGTCATAGGGGCTGGAGGTTACACAGATAGGGAGTGACAGATTCAGAAATAACAATGAGAATATTAAAATTGCGAAGTTGCCAAAGCAGAAACCAATGTAAGTCAGCAAGCACAGGAGTGATAGGTGAACAGGACTTGGTATGAGTTAGGATATGGGCAGCAAAGAGGATAGCTCATCAGAAAATGGGAACTTTGTCAAGTTTCAGTATCGGATGAGCAGAAATTTCCTCCAACCAAATATTGGGAAGACCAAAGCCGTCTTTGGTCCCTGTCACAAATTCCATTTCCTTGTCACCAACTCCACCCCTCTCCCTGACAACAGTTTGAGGCTAAACCAGACTATTTGCACTGTTGGTGTTATATTCAACCCCGAGATGACCTTTTGACCACACATCCATTCTATCACTAAGACCGCCTATTTTCACCTCCCAAATATTGCTGGACTCCGCCTTTGCCTCAGCACATATGCTGCTGAAACCCTCATCTATGCCTTTAGAATCATAGACTCATAGAAAGTTTATGGCATAGAAAGAGGCCACTTGGTCCATCATGTCTGTTACCTCCAGACTCAACTACCCCAATACACTCTTGGTCAGGTTCCCTAGTTCTACCCTCGGCAAACTTGAGGTCATTCAAAAGCCTGCTGCCTGTGTCCTAATTTGCACCAAGTCCCATTCAGCCATCGCCCCTGTGCTCACTGGCAACACCTCGCTTTGAAAATTATCATCCTTGATGTCAAATCCCTCCATGGCCTCCCCCTCTCTATCTCTGTAATCTCCTCCAGTCCTACAGCCCCCTGAGATCTCTGCACTCCTCTAATTCTCACCTCTTGTACATTCCCAATTTTAATTGCTCCACCATTGGTGGCGACATCTCCAGCTGCCTGGGCCCTAAGCTCTGGAATTCCTTCCCTAAACCTCTCCACCTCCCTTTCCTCCTTTAAAGACACTCATTAAAACCTATATCTTAATACCTCCTTATGGAGGCCTGGTGTCAATTTTTTTTTAATAACACTTGTGAAGCACCTTGGGACGTTTTATTGCATTAAAGGTGCTATGTAAGTGCAAGTTGTTGTTGTTATTCAGGGAAAGTCCCATGGGATTGTGGGCCAGGCAGTGGATTGACTGTGGGACCAGACACAACTCAAACGCTCAGCTGTTGTCCTTGTCGGTATGGCACAGTTCCATTTCAACATGCAAGTCAAGCAAGTGAAGAAAAAAAAACTGGGTTCACCCCCCAACCATCTGTGAAAGAAAATGCTCTTCATCTGCTCTTCCAATGCTACTCCTGATCCAGGGTAGGGCTTAGAACCCAGTACCCAACAGTACAGTACAGGCCTCCAGCTCCAACCTCCCAAGGAGGAGAGAAGAGGAGAGCCGTCACTCCTCTCGACACTAACCTTGGGTGCTGAACCCCAGGCAAACTGTCTGATCCCAGCTGCCCCACCCCCACCCTTGTTCCTGGCTGCCAGCCCACCATATCCCAACAAGAATCTCCCCCCTACCCCCTACTTCCAACGTAGGGTCCCAATTGATGGCTTCAAAGGGGAAACACTTGACAAAACCCACTGACTGATTCAGTGTTGAACAAAACAGAGGTCCTCTTGTATTATTGCTACCCCCCGAACTGGGGCAATGAGCGTTAATGAGGAAGTGCTAGTACTTTAACAGTCTGCTGTTCAAACTATGCAATCCTGACTAGGGCAGGGATCACACCATATAGACTGTAAGTGTCTTAATAGAGAACACTTGGTCCATGTGATCTCCTGGACTTATTTCGATCACGTAAAGAGGTCAGAAAGGAATTTTCCATAGTATTGTTTCCTTTATTGGTCCTGAATTTTTCCCTTTATTTTGTTTGCCTCTAATTCTTATCAGATTAAACAGCTGATAAGAAAAGTCTAGTCATGATCCTCCAGTCATCGTGAAGTGTGAGGCAGCCCATTCAGCAAAAGACTCTGTGACGGAAACCACACCGGCCAAATGGAAACAGATTAATTTTGTCATATGGAACACTACTTGAACTTTTTACTAGACATTGAACATAACTTGTTTAAAAGGACCACAGAGCTGAAGAGCTAAAACATGGCTGCACATTTGCATTCTGAGAGACAGTTGAATAGAGAGACAATGGAAGTGCTCACTGATTCAATTAACAAGATTGGTCTTGGCAACAGTGATGATCCACATCTTGTCTGTGTAAGAGCCAGCACTCCACCACACTCCCCCACCCCCAAACCCCCCACACCAAGTGTGTCTTGTAAGCTTTGAAGAATCAACAATCCTCCCCAGAGGATGTTGTTTCAAACAAAGAGGTGGTCACATGATTTACCTGCTGGACAGACTGGCAACTGCCTCACAGAAAGGTTTGGGACAGACTGCAACTTGAAGACAAAAGACAAAAGGGAAGGACGGTCTCTTTCTCTGTCTCTCTCTCAAGCAAAGTCTCAGGGACCCACAGAAGCAGTATAAGCCTCAAGACAGAGGACCTCTTCAGCCTTCTGGTACCAGAGAAACAAGTTTGAAAGTGTGCACTGGGCCCCAGTGAGAACTGCAAGATTTCAACTCCAATCAAGGACTTTACATCCAAACCGAAAGACAGTAACTGAATTCTATTTATCACCTACCCTATTTCAATGCCACCCCCACCTAATTCTTTCTTCCCTGCTGTATTTATTTGTGTGTGCGATATATCGCGTATGCATGCTAGTATGGTTGTGTTGCATATTTTAGTAATTTAAACTGAGTTAGATTGATAAGGTTAATAAACTTACATCTTTCTTGTTTAAATCTAAGAAAGCCTGTCTGATTGGTTCATTTACAATTACAATTAGAGAGCAGTGAGTAAGGACTCACTGAGGTGAAGCTAAAACACTGTGTTTTAAAAAGTTAAACCCTGTTACTGAGCCTGAGACCCCTTCCTCACCCAGTCATAACAACTCCCAAACAAGACACACAACAGCAGCATTACCACATTTGACACTCCTATAACTTCCTGCCAACTGTCTAAACCACAACTTGCCAGGGGAATCAAACTCACCAGCTACTCATTAGCCTGCATGATTGCAGTGGCTCTCCCCCAAACTCACACTGCCAATAATCCATGCAGCTCTGAACAAGATGGGAAGAATCACACAAAGTGATGCCCAGCCCCATTCACCTATGAAGTCTGACTCACCAAGTTTCAAAAGTGTAAGAACTTCAAAGCCAAATGCCTCAACAAAGTTTCACCATGACCCTCGATTGGTGTCAAACACTTTTTGTGGCACTTTCATTTTCCATTAAACCTGAGGTACGAGGGCCCAGAGGACAATAACCTCACCCTACTGAATGGGCAAAGTGACAGCTCAGTAATGCAATTCTGCCAAGCATTAATATATTGGCATCTATCCCATGTTCTTAAGTGCGCAGCACTATTCTATGAATGAGTCCACTGTCATCGGGAGAAGTCTTTACCTCTGCTAAACACTTCTTGCCTCCCTTTAGTTCTGCCACCATCCCCACAAACCCCCACCCCCAAGTTCCTCAACAACCTGGCTAAGATCAGGCACTAGGGTAATGCAGGGCAAACTGGCATCTTATCACTATACTGGCAACTTTCATTTAGCATTTGAGTCCCTTGTTGCTTAAGGGTAAAGGTTGAATTCACTCTCTACCATTAACTTCAGGTAAGTTTGGTTTTTAATTTCTGAAGCTCAGCCAAGCAGGGATGTGAGTCATGGACGAAAAAAAAAATAAAGAAACGCATTTAGATAGCACTTCTCACAACCACTGGACATCTCAAAGCACTTTACAGCCAATGAAGTACATCTGAAGTGTATCACTGTTGTAATGTAGGAAATATGGCAGCCAATGTGCGCACAGGAACAAATTTATGGTTTCAAAACATAGAAAATAGGAGCAGGAGTAGGCCATTTGGCCCTTCAAGCCTGCTCCACCATTCATTATAATCATGGCTGATCATCCAACTCAGTAACCTGTTCCAGCTTTCGCCCCATACACTTTATAGAAACATAGAAAATAGGTTTATTAGGTGCTGGCTCAGTTGATTGCCCTCTTATCTCTGAGACAGAAAGTTGTGGGTTCAAGCCCTACACGAGAGACTTGAGCACAAAATTTAGTATTGAGTGAGTCGTCCATCATTAAAGGTGTCCTCTTTTGTACGAGATGTTAAAACGAGGCCCCGTCTGCCTTCTCAGGTTGGGCGAAAAAGGCAGTTTTCGAAAAGGAGTAGAGCATTTTCACTGTTGGCCAACATTTATCCCTCGAGCAATAGCAATAAAAAGAAACAGTTTATCTGGTTATTATCTCATTGCTGTTTGTGGCAGTTTTCTGTCCACAGATTGGCTGCTGTGTTTTTCAACATTACAACACTTCAAAAGTATTTCAGGCTGCAAAGCGTTTTGGGAGGTCATGTAATGGGCTATATAAATGCAAGTCTTTGAAAAAATGTATTATACAATAATTTGAATTTAAGAACATAAATAATACCAGCAAATTGGAAATATAGCGCAAAAAAATTGAGTTTTAAGATAATTTGAAGAGTGCAACTTTGAATGGCTGTAGTCTCTCTACAATAGCCACTTGTGGTAAGGCAAGTGTCCTAATAACCCTCTGCATAAAAACACTTCTTCGAACATCCCCTTTCATTCCTCCAGTGATAATCCTCAGTCCAGGAACATAGGAACAGGAGGAGGCCATTCAGCCTCTCAAGCCTGCTCCTCCATTCAATTAGATCTGTATCTTAACTTCATCTATCTGCCTGAGCTCCAGCTTCCAGTCTGTGCTCCTTTTGACCAACCAGAGGGAACAGCCTTCTCTTCAGCTATTGGACCATTCACTCTAGGGCTGCCAACAGTTCAGGATTGACCTGGAGTCTCCAGGAATTGAAGGTTAACCTCCAGGACACTGCGGCGAGCAAACTGGGAGAAGAATCATCGGGCCGTGAAAAGAAATGGCGTTGATTTTTTTCATTTTCTTTCAATACTTTCGCTTATTAGTGATAAAATTTTGGAGATGGGAAAAGGGGCTATTTGACTGAGTCAAGAAATATCCAATTGGATAAAAAAAAGTCTGTTCACTTCCCAATTTGCATGGGAAGGCGAGGTGCTGTGAGGAAGGATGTGTGGAGTGACCAATGGAGGGACCGTGGGAGGTGAAGCAGATATAGATAGGAGGTTATGCGATGAAACCTCCAGGAATGCCCAATCGGAGTTGGAAACCCTCATCTACCTTGACCTATCTGTGCCAGTGAGCTGGCTCCTGTACCCAGGTACCAACCTGCAGTGATAAATAAAACAGATCTCCATCTGGTGCACTGAGGGGAAGCTTGGATTCACAGGATGACTGATTTCCGTAGTCTGCCTCTAATTATTATTATTTCTGACAATGAATTGCCTGGAGCTATCTATAATTTTGCAGGTTGCTGATATGAGGAGCACCAGGTAACCAGATGTGCTGCAGGGGCACAACAGCCAGATGTGGGAGTGGGAGGAGAGAGGTAGGGAGGAGGAGATCAAGTTAAAGACTGGCCCAGGAAAGGCTGGGACCGGGAGGAAGCGGTGCCCTTACCTGAGTCACAGTGTGGGGGCTGGAGTTGGTGCTGGTACACCCCCAGAGTTGATATTCTCCCCGGAATTGATACTCTCCGGTTACTATGTTGCCAATTGCAACAAGTCTCTGTCTGATGACGTGCATACGCCTCCTCCCCAGGGCCAGATGTGGTGTTAAAAAGGCGAAGATTAAAACCCCAGGGGGAAGGGGAGGGGTGAAGGGCCAGGAGCTGTGGGTTGGTTAGGCTGAAGCTGCTTGGCTGGGAAACAAAGGGCAGGATGTTGTGGGGGTGGGTTGGCGATTGCAATATTGATGGGAAGGGGTGGGAGGGGAATGTGAAGGAGGTGGAGGTTGCAAATCATCATTGTCATCCCTGTCAACTGCCCTAACTGACATTACTGAACCTGACAAGAGCAGCATCAGAATAACCTACCAAATGGACACATATTTTACTGAGATTCTTTTGCAGGTGCAGTCTACATTTAGCAGAAATTAATACAACTTTTCACCAATTGCAACATTTCCCCAAGCATTTTGCCCTGATCTCAGCTTCCTGAGGAGATCTAGCGATGCTGTAATCAAACTAGAAATTACAAATCCATTCCCAAAAACTGATATCCCACAAAAGCCTCTTAAAGGGTCCAAATTATCCTGGAACAGAATTAGGCCATTCAGCCTCGAAAGCTTGTTCTATTAGATTGAGGGTGATCAGTACCTCAGCTCCATTTAACTGCCTTTGCTCCATATCCCTTGATACCCTTGCCCAACAAGATAGGAGGTGATGACAATTGTTTTATGTAACAAGTTGAGATCTGGAATGTGCCCCTTGAAATGGTGGTGGAGGCAAATTCAATAGTAAATTTCAAAAGGGACTCGGGTATATACTTGGAAAGGAAAAAAAAATTACAGGCCTATGGGGAAAGAACAGGGGAGTGGGACTGATTGGATAGCTGTTTCAGAGGGCTGGCACAGGCATGATGAGCCGAATGGCCTCCTTCGGTGCTGTATGATTCAATACTCGCACAATGCTTAACAGTCAACAGTTGCACATGATCCCAGCACAAGGAATGTCACCCAAAATGTAAAGCAGTATTCCGGTATTTTATCCCAGTACAACAACACTCTACGCGCCTACCAAAGCTTAAGTGTGCCAGTCCATCTCAGCCAGGAAGGTCACGCTAACAGAAGGGAACTTTGTACATATACTGCCATCTCTAGGTACTCTAATGGAACTGCACTTCCTGGGCACAAGCTCCATGTACTTGTGAAATTTCCAGTTCCGAAGAATAGTTTTTTTTTCTGCAGTAAATTATGATTAAGATGAGAAATAACCTCTGATTCAGCAAGTGTTTTAATTTATTATTACTTATTTTACCATGTAAGTATACCTACTAATAGAGACCCTGTACATACTTCAAGAAAGAAGGACTCCCCTGGACATTTCAAAGCACTTCACAGTTTCTGAAGTGTAGTCAGTGTTGTAATACGTAAGACTGACGAATGAGGAGAGATTGAGTCGGTTAGGATTATATTCTCTGAAGTTCAGAAGAGTGAGGGGGGATTTCATAGAAACCTATAAAATTCTAACAGGACTTGACAGGGTAGATGCAGGAAGGATGTTCCTGATGGTGGGGGAGTCCAGAACCAGGGGTCATAGTCTAAGGATACGGGGTAAACCTTTCAGGACTGAGATGAGGAGAAATTTCTTCACCCAAAGAGTGGTGAAGAGAGTGGAAGTCGCTACCACAGAAAGCAGCTGAGGCCAAAACATTGTATGTTTTCAAGAAGGAGTTAGATATAGCTCTTGGGTCTAAAGGGATCAAAGGGTATGGGGCGAAAGCGGGAACAGGTTACTGAGTTGGATGATCAGCCATGATCATAATGAATGGCGGAGCAGGCTCAAAGGGCCGAATGGCCTACTCTGCTCCTATTTTCTATGTTTCTATGTAAACACAACAGCCAAATTGCACACAGCAAGGCCCCACAAACAGCAATGAGAAAATGACCAGATAATTTTTTTTTTGCAGTGTCATGAAATCTTTTCCGTCTGCCTCGGAGATCTTGGCAAGTCAAACCTCCAGCACTCCCTCAGTACTGCACAGAATTATGGACTTGAATCTCTTCCAACCTCCTGACTCAAAGGCAAGAGCGCTACCACCAAGCCAAGGCTAACACTTGAAGCATTTTGAAAGTATTTCTATGTCCCATTGTTCATTCAATCAGATTTTTAAGGCGAGAAGCAAAGTGTCTTATGCTGTTAGAGGCAGGCTGCCAGTACATGGTAAACTCCATTGACAAATATTTTGTTTGGCAAGAGAGTTTATCAGCTATTGATCAGGAAGAGTGACAAGAGAGTACATGAGATAAGAATGCTTCATTGTACAACCATTTGAAACAGTGGACAGAACCTGCAGTTTATTGACAGTAAATACATTAGAGTGTTTGTCTATTCGTGAGTGTTTGTATATAGGTTTATTGATAGCTTTTTTAGACCGGATTGTCTGAAGCAATGCTTTAGCCTCAATAAATGGAAAAAGGGGGAAGGATCTGGCCTAGAATATGTGTTTTTGTTTTCAGAAAAGAGGAAATTAGTTCTAATGCAGAAGCAGAGGTTGGGATCATAGAATGGCTACAGCACAAGAGGCATTTCAGCATGGTGAGCCTATGCTGGCTCTGTACAAGTGCAACTCAGCAATGGTTCACCACTATTCTCTGTTTCCTGTCACTCAACCAACTTCACATCCATGCTGCCACTGTCCCTTTTATTCCATGGCTTCAATTTTGCTGGCAAGACTATTATGTGACACTTTTTTTTTTGAACAAGGGTGTAACATTTGCAACTCTCCAGTATGCTGGTAGCACTCCCATATCTAAGGAAGATTGGAAGATTATGACCAGTACCTCCACAATTTTCACCCTTACTTCTCTCAGCATCTTTGAATACATTCCATTTAGTCCTGTTGACATCAACTTTAAGTACAGCCTGCCTTTCTGGTACCTCCTCTATCAATTTTTAGCCCATCCAGTGTCGCAGCTACCTCCTCTTCCACTTTCACAGCATATCCTTCCTTGGTAAAGACAAATGTAAAGTACTTATTTAGTAGCTCAGACATGCCCTCTGCCTCCATACATAGGTGTCCTTTTTTGGTCCTTAATCAACCCCACTGCTCCTTTTAATATCCTTTTACTATTTATATTTCTATAGAAAACTTTTGGATTCCCTTTTACGTTAGCAGCCAGTCTCTTCTCACACTGTGTGCCCCCCATTTCTTTTATCACTTCCCCTCTGAACATTCTTTATTCAGCCGGGTTCACACTTGTATTATCAACCTGACATCTGTCATATGCACCCGTTTTCTACTTCATCTTACCCTCTCCCTCTTTCATATCTGGCTTTGTTTGTCCTACCTTTCCCCCTCGTGGGAACGTACCTTGACCCAAATCATCTCCTCTTGAAAGGCAGCCCATTATTCCATTACAGTTTTGCCTGCCAATCTTTGATTCCAATTTACCTGAGACACATCCATTCTCAACCCATTGAAAATGGCCCTCCTCCAACCAAATATTTTTAGCCTGGATTGCTCCTTATCCATTTCCATAGCTAATGTAAACCTTATGCTGCTATGATCACAGTGTCCTAAATGTTCTGCTGACAGTTGATCCACTGGACTAACCTCATTCACCAGAACCAGACCAGCAATGCAACTCCCTGTTTGATTGGAAACATACTGATCAAGAAAATTCTCCTGAAAACACTTCAGAAACACTTCCCCCTCTCTGCCTTTTACACCATTACTATCCCAGTCTATATTAGGATAAGCTTTGAAGGAGGAAGACTTTTATGCTAATTAAATAATGCTCAGGACTGGGATTGGCTTGAGGTGTAAAGTTTATAAATTGGTGCAAGCTTCACAAGTTGGCCCACCTGACATGGAGCCTCACTCAACTGGGCAGGAGATCAGGCCTGGAGGCGAGGACTCCTAATTTTCCAACTATTCCCTTTAATGATTTAAAAGTAATGGGGGTTGGGCCTGTGAATTGGACCTGCTGCCCCGATGCCCAATCTGCATCCCCTCCCCCTCAAGTAAGGCTGTGCCCAGCAGTGCCAACCAGTAACAGTTGGGTTGCTGAGGCAGGGGGTCAAGTGAAAATTTCAAAACCCAAATTGATGGGATTTCTGTTAGGCAAGGGTATTAAAGGGTTATGGAGCCAAGGGGAGTTAGCTAGTTGGAGTTAAGATATAGATCAACCATGATTTAATTGAATGATGGAACGGGCTCAAGGAACGGAATGGCCTGCTGCTGTACTTTGTTGCTTTATCCCATAATCTAACATAGGGAATCCCAACCAGGGGTCCATGAGGTTTCCATCCATTAGTGACAGTAGGTTCTTTTCCTGCAGGCTTTCCAGTGCACACTCTCCTACCGCCATGTTTAAATTGGGAAGGTGAGGTGCAACAGGTCAGTAGGGTTGGAAGTCTGTTTTGTGGGGTGATGGGCTGAGAATTAACTGAAAAGTGTCAGTTAATGTGTGACTGATTTCATCTTTCACCCTTCATACAGCTGACAGGTGCTTGTCCATGGCACCTGTTTACAAAGTTGTGGGAGTCTCAGGTGGCTGATCAAACTGCCCGCTGCCAGGAGCTCGCCGGTCCCAGGTCCAAGTTCCAGCAGGATTGCTCACACAAGTTGCAGACAGCCATAAAAGTTGACTTTTTTATATAATACACCATTTTGTATTGCAAAGAGGGCTGGCAGCTTAGGTGCATACTGTATATGGTAATCCAGTTGATTTTCTTTGTGGGATTTGCTGTACATCAATTTTCTGCTTGTTTTTACATGACAGGAGCAACCCAATACTAGCAACAAGTTTCACATTAATTGTACAATTAATTTTAACACAGAAAATACTTACAGGGAATCCATAAAACGCTATAACACAAAGGGGTGGGAGGTGAGGGGGGGGGGGGTTGCCTCAGAAACAAAGGTCGAGAACCCCTGATCTAACAGTTACAAGTAATATGACCTCACATCATACAAGCAGGGCAATGAAGAGTTCCTAGAGAACGTAGACTGTACCTGAAATGAGAAAAAAAACTGATCACATTCAAGCAAGTTGAAGCTCAAAATGATAGAAGATGAACAAGGAAGGACAAAGGTTACAGACAACTCACGAAGGTGTACCCCAGAAGCCAGAATCAGTGCAGGTCCAAGGAAGATTGAATTGTCTCCAGATTAGCTGATAAATTGTCAAACTAAAGACCAAATATGAATGAGAATTTTCAAAATTCTCATCAGTGTTCAAATCCATCAATGACCTCTCGTTCTATATGTGTAACCTCCTCCAGCCCTAGAATCCTCCAAGATCTCCGTACTCCAATTTTGGACACTTGTCCATCCCCCTCTTCCTTCACCCCACCATTGGCACCAGTCCCTTCAGGCACCTACATCCCAAGTTCTGGAATCTCCGCCCCAAACATTTAAGCCTCTCTCTCTCCCCCCAAGAGCCCCCTTAAAATCTAACTTTTTGGCCACCTGCCCTAATGTCTCCTCCTTTGGCTCAGTGTCAATCTTTTTACACTCGAGTGCCTTGGGATTCATGTTTTTATATTAACTTCATTCAGATAGCAGTTCATTTTGACACTGCCAGAGTCCCTCACACAATCAGCAGCTATTGTGGGCAGTGCTGGTGAGAGTGTGGGTCTTGCACAATTTACCCTCAAGACACAGAACAAAAGGAATGTGACTGCTATCGTTTGTTAACTTCCTGATTATTTACAGCAACCCTCAAAGCACAACTTTCTTGATTTTATTTTCAACAAGGTTATCGGGAGTGGGATTAACTGGATAGCTCTACCAAAGTACCAACACAGGCATGATGGGCTGAATGATGCAACACAGGCAACCATTGGTATTTTAAGCCAAGTCCACCTGAGGCTTAGATAGTCCTACTGGATTGTGTTATGCAATGTTAAATGGAACAAGTTACAGTAATTCCTAAACCAAATTTCTATTTGCAGAAATTGAGTCATAGCTGTAATCTGAAGAAGTTATTTGCATTTTTACTTGTTTCAGTCAGTAGCACTCTTGCCTTGGAGTCAGAAGCTCATGGGTTCAATCCCCACTCCAGATAGTTGAGCCACATAATCCACCCCAACACTTCAGTGCAGTACTGAGAGGGTGCTGCAGTGGTGGAAGTGCTATCCTTCAGATAAGTTAAACCAAGGCCCCTTCTGTCCTTTCAGGTGTGCCTGAAAAATCACAGGACACAATCTGAACAGCAGAGGGGTTCTCCCAGATGAGGGAAAAATACTGGCCTAAAACACTAAAAAGCAGATGGTCCTGATAGTTAGCTCGCTGCCGTTTGTGGGACCTTCCTGTGTTTGTCTACAACTGTATAAATAGGGCAGAATCAGATAAGGAAGGGAGTCAGCAAATATAGAACTGCTTTAAAGGAAATGCATTAGTCGGAGATGCAATTAACAAGACTGACTACTAGTTTTCCACCTTCTACACCAAATTAAACCCTAGTCACTGTAAATTAGGTGCTAAACATGCAGATCATCTAAAAAGCTCAAACAAAACCATGTGACAGAAGGCACAAGCATGTGATAAACCACTTTATTCAGTTATATAAGCCTCATCGACAAATAAATTACTGTTCCCATAAACCGTGAACAGTCATTCGCAAGGTCTGGTCCCTGATAATTTACAGTTTAACAATTAGACAGGGTTGTGTAATAAAATGAAAAGTTAAGCATCGCTGCAAGCCGATGTTACTTCTGTTTGGGCAGGGAAATGGTGAAGAGTTTGTAGAGAACACAGACTGTACCTGAAATGAGAAAAAAAAAACTGATCACATTCAAGCATTTTTTAAAAAAAACTTAGCTTTTCCAGCATACACAAAATGATCAATTTACCAGATGCATAGAAAGTTTTCCTCCATTTCTGTTTTTATGTTGGGAATTTTCTGACATTTCCCATTCCCCCCACTTTCTTACCCATCCAAACACAAATACATTGTTTCTAAGTCACTACCAGTCCTGCACTCTTCCTTCCTTTGGTGAAGCATCAGTCTGCAAATTATGATTCTAGCCCAGGTTAAACAGACACCAAAAGGAAACAGGATAACTATCTGAAGGAAACAGACTTGCAGGGCTACAGGGATCGAGCAGGGGAGTGGGACGGACTGGATAGATCCGTGGTGAGCCAGGGTGGACTCGATGGACCAAATGGCCTCCTTCTGTGCCATAAATGACTAGGATTCTCACTAGCTGGGGTGACAATCCAGAATGTTGATGTTGTAGGTGCTTCTGGCATGATCCAGTCCCACCCTCACGCTTATGGTGCTCCAATGTACTGTCTGCTTTATTTTATCCCCCTACCTCAACTTCCTGACAGGTTCCAGAAACAATTCCAACTCCCCCAGCTTTCCCCATTGTCTGCCCAAGTACAAGCCTGTAGCTGCACAGGGAATAGTCAATGATGCCCTTTGTGGTCATATAGTCAAGACCTCAACAGCCCCGGTCAGCAGGGACCCAAGTCTTTTATTCCCTCCCACTTTGCGAGATTAACCTGTAATCATTTGTGTGTTTTTATATATATATATTCAAAGACTTAATTATGCAATTGTAAATATCAGCCAACAGGCGATATTGCACCCACCCCCCATTTCTCTCCACAAATGTAATCTCCTCCCCTCAAAGCTGACCAGTGAGCCACAGGGTCCCGGAATCCCTCTAGTATTTCACTGAACCAGTTATTCGTTGTACTTGAACCAAGACAGTAAGAGCTGGCTGGCCATTTGGCTCTTACAAGAGCCAAGAGATCACAGACAAGTCCACTGCTGTTCTCACTTGATGCCCATATCCTTTCTAGTCCCGGGTTGGGCCACTGGATAGGAACCCACTGTCTTTACCTACTAGGACATGCAGAGATTAGCACGTTTTAAACTAAGTACCAAGTATTCCTTACCCACAACAGTGAGCCCCATGGTTAGTCTGTAGAGCACAGCATCCGTAACACCTCCTTTTAAATGGACCGGCATCCCATTGTCCGCCTGAAACAAAGAAATAGAATCACAAAAGTGCAGTCCCAACTGTGCCCTGCCAAAATCTGCATGAGGAAAGAAGCCCTAATGAACCAAATCTACTGCTGTTTTTTGAGCTTGAGACACTGACTCAAATTCCCAACATACAGGTTTCCATTGCATAGCAGCATTACCAGATTCCGAGAAAACAAGGCAACAAACCAGCTGCTTACACATCTCCTGAAGAATAGATTGCCTGCCCACTGCACACAACAAAGTGGGGTGGGAAGGGCTCATTGCAGGACAAGGTAGAGCAGAGGTATCAGGCTTGGAGGGGGGGGGGGGGGGGGAAAAGAGGGGTGCAAGCCACACAGATCTCACAAGCAACTTTAATTCCAATCTCCAGGGTGCCATTCCTGGCAAATCATGCGGCTTCCTGTTTTACAGGCACACTTAACATACAAGTGACTTTAAATCTAGAGTCAAACAGATCAAATTTTTAATACTACTTACTGTTGTATATAGTACAGATCCCATGGTTACACATTGCTGAGATTGTCAATGAGGTAATGCAATTAATGGCTGTACAGAAAACTGGACTTATCTGTATTACTCTACTGAGATAAAGAAGCCCATGATTCACTCAGGTATGTGCTCCTGGGACCGAGCCACTAGGTGGCATAGAGGAGAGCTCCGCTGCTCCATTCCCCAGCAGGAGCAGTGTGGCTCAAACCCCATCATAACTGAGCATATACTCGGGCACTGAACTGAAAACATCTTTGTGATGGGGAGACACTAGGGAGCTGTGGAGGAGGAAAGAGATTTGGATATCACTAAAAGCTAGTGCACAGGTACAGAATGCAATCAAAAAAGCTATTGGAATGATAACCTTTATCTCAAGGGGACTGGAACACGGAGTTGCAAGTTAGGCTACAGGTGTAGAGAGCTCAGGTTAGACCATATCTGGTGCACTGCTTTCTATTTTGGGAAGGATATATTGGTCTTGGAGGTGGTGCAATTCAAATTCACCAGAATGATTCCAAGGCTTTAAGGGTTAAAACAGGAGGACAGATTGCATAAGGTTGGGTTGTGTTACCTTGAGTTTAGAAGGTTGATCTAATCGATGTGCTTAAAATGATAAGGGATTGACAGGGTAGGTAGACAAAAGCTATTTCCACTCGTGGTGGAATTCAGTTCAAGGGGGAGTAACTTTAAATTTAGAGCAAGGAGGGAAATTTGGAAGCACTTTCTTCAAACCAAGAGTAGTGAAAATCTGGAAAACTCTCCCCCAAAAGGTGGTGGACACTGCAGGACAATTAGGGATTTCAAGACAGACTGATAGATTTTTTTTTTTTGCTGGGTAAGGGATAGGGAGTAAAGGCAGGTAAATGGATTTGAGGTACAGATCAGGCACAATCTGATTGAATGGGGAACAGGTTCAAAAAGCTCAATGGCATCCTGTTAAGAACTACACCAATGTACTGCAATGGGTACAGTTCAAGCAACACCCAAGACACTACAGTGAATGTGGTCTACTTCTGCAAGATGTCTTCAGGCAACTCTGCTTTGCATGATAGCATCTAATAAATGTGGCAGTGTTAGACCACATGTTTCTACAAGCTATTTTAATGGTGCACTGTAAACTACTGAACTAATTGCAGTTCCAGACACATCATCTGTTAGAAAGATATCCCTTGCCCTTCACTCCTGAAGTCTGCCACTATAGTGGTCAACTCACAGCCATAAAACAGAACACCTAAAAACAACATTCTTAAAGCAACAAGGCGCAGGAACCACTGAGGTTTTGAAATCTGAAATTAACAGGCGCCGCTAATGTTCCCTTTTGAGAGAAACCAGTTTTTTAAAAATGCCCTTGACTCAAAAAAAAACAAAGTTCTTCCTGGATTTGAATAATACTCCGTGAGGTCTTCTAGTGTTTCTCCTGGCCAGAGTACTGGACAAAGTACCTGACTAGACCATTGCCCTCACTTCTAGCCACAAATTCTTGTATAAAATCAAGAGTCAGAATATTCCAAGGACAGAAACAGCCATTCAGCCCCTCTAGCTTGCAGTAGTGTTTTTTTCCCTCCAGTCAATTCCACACTCCTGATCATTCCCAGTATCCTTCAACATCCCAGTCTAATCCCACTCATTCACCATACCCTTTAATATCCCACCTTGTCTAACCCCACTCTTCTGTTCACTCCCCATCGCCTTTACTACTTTTTCCAGCAACTAGATAATACTGCTTTAAAAGAAATCTCTGGACTCTGCTTCAACAAAAGTTTGTAGATCAGAATCCTACATTCTAACCCCAGTGTGAAAAGGAATGTTTCTAATCACCACCACCCCCAACCACATGAATTCTACAATCACTTTACCTATATCCTCTCATTACCTTCCAGAGTGGTGTTGCTGCAAACAGTTGCTATGTAACTGGAAGGTGAAGGACAGGCTGATGCGAGATTGTTGAGACTTTCCAAACTGCAGAGCATCTCGCAAACCATTGTTTCCCAAGATTCTTCCCTGGAGGAACAGCTTCTATTCACTCCATATCAGAGGCCATACGGTGACTGTAGTTTTTCAAGCTGCCATACAATAGACTACGGAGAGTACTGACTTTGTTCCTTTGATTCTCCTGAGCTGTCAGTACACATTGACCTATCAGTCACCCCCTTCCATCTTACGTAGAAATCCAGAATCTGCACCATTTCTCATTGCAATGGACTCTTTCCTGGATCTCAAGACTACTATCTCTTGCCTCCTTAAGCTGGTGGCAAACTAGAACAGCCCCAGAATCAGCAAAGTCCAGAGGGCAGAGCAATCCCTGAAAACCAATTGAGACTTCGCCTGACACTGTCATCAATGCTGGCATTGCCAGCAATGCCCACATCCCATGAATGAATATTAAAGTTTGTCGATTAGGAATCACCCTTTTTTTCCTATTCTCTGGGGTCATTTTTGGCATTGCTTAAAACTTCCTCATACAAACTCACCGAGTGAAGACATTTCCTAGGCCGTTTTGCAAGATTTTGGCCTTCTGCTCAAGCACCAACTGAATCATCTGTGCTTATTGAGAAACAGGAACACTGCAATCACTTTCACTGAAATTACACAACTTCTTGCAAGTGTTATTCAAACCGCCCTTACTTCCTGTTTGCCACTGATTTCCCCGATGACCTTTACACTTGAATTAGCTGTTTTCAACCATAAAACTGGATTAAGGAGGAGACCATCTCAGGCTGCATTCAAACATTCACAGCAGCTGAGAAACTCAAATGCTGAGCTAAAGAGACAATTGCGGGGGAGTAATTTTCAATCTCTCCACCTGGGCATTACCCTGGAGGAACAGATTACTCAGTTGTTGAACTGGCCCAATTTTCACCCCGTTGTTTTTAATGGGGTGAAAAGCAGACAGGGTCTATAAAAGGTGGTGGCCCACTCCACCAGGTTACCACATATCAGGCATACCATAAGCAGACCCCTTCTATACTGTATGATTCCATGATTAACCTCCACTATGTCCTGCAAGTTGCCTCACCAATGCCTTGTACCATCCCAGAACCTGGGAAACTTTCAATAAACTAAGTTGGATGGAGCAAACTGCTGCTCTTTAACCAAATTTTTAGTCAGCTGCCTTAATATCTCCTTTGTAACTCTGTCAAATTCTGTCCAACAACACTCTTGTGAAGCGCTTTGGGGTGTTTTCCTACATTAAATGGAACTTGTTATTGCTCTGCAGAAAGTGGCAGCTCCTACTGGAGTAGAGGCCCAGTGAGCGCAGCAATGCCTCAAGCAAATGCCCATTCTGAGTGAGGATCAGTGAACTGTTTCACAAGCCCATCAGAGCTAAACCTGACCCTGCCCTTATCCAACATCCATTCACAAACACACACTTCGAGCACAGACTAATAGACAACGATAGGGAAATCTGTGCAAACAGGGTTAACAGTAGATCGTGCTAGTACATGCAGTGTTATTGGTCCATAAGGGACCTGGAGCAAGGAAACATGCACAACTACTGCCTAAGTGACCTGAAATCCCTAAAGGATGGGTCAAGTCAGTGCTCAAAGAATAACTGCACAAGATATTCTGGTTGTTAAGAGAGAGCTCGGGGACAACTTAATTATTTGCTGGCAGTGCATTGTGGAGAGAAGATTGTTTCAAGCTCTGCTTTCGGAGACCTTGGCTAGCATTCTTTGACTGCATTTGGCCTGGTTATGTTTGAAGTGCATTTTGATGGCGACTCTTTAGTCAGCTACTGATGACATTTTAGTAAGCAAAGCTTGATCACAAAACAAATTCACACAGTAACAACTGACCATATCTGTAGTCAACAATTTATTGGAAGCTCAACACTTCAACTCATTTCTTCAAAAGGGGAAAGAAAAGAGTTCACTTTGGAAAAAGCTAAAATTTTAAAGGGCACATATACAAGTTAAAAACATTCAGATTAAAGCTTCAATAGCCTAGCATTTGAGTGTAACAGACAGCAAAGATGGGCAAAGTTTACTTCAGTGAATTTGCCAATTTACATTAATCCTTATGGAAGATAGATACATCCTCTTTCCAGCTAACACAGCCTGTATCCTCAGTTGATAGCACTCTCGCCTGAGTCACAAGGTTCTGGGTTCAAGTCCCACTCCAGAGCTTGAGTGCAAAAAATAAGGCTGACACACCAGTGCGGTGCTGAGGGAGTGCTGCATTGGTGGAGGTGCCATCTTTTGGATAAGACATTAAATTGAGACCCCATCTGCCTGTTCGGGTGGATGTAAAAGACCCCATGGCACTATTTCAAACAGCAGGGGAGTTATTGCCGGTGTCCTGGCAAATATTTATCCCTCAATCAACAACACAAAAACAGATTATCTGGTCATTATCACATTGCTGTTGCTGAGATTAATTGGCTGCTGTTTCTTACATTACAATAGTGACTACACTTCAAAAGTACTTCATTGGCTGTAAAGCACTGAGACGTCTGATGGCCGTGAAAAGCACAATATAAATTCAAGTCTTTTTTTCTACTTCCATTGATGGATTTCATCCCCCACTTGTCCGCCCATTCCACCAACCTATGTCCTTTTGAAGTTCTACACAATCCTTCTCACATTTCACAATACTTCTATGAAATGACTAAAATCGGAAATGTACAGATTGCCCCCTGTACAACACTCACTCATTGTGTAAATAGGGGCAAAGAAATCTAAGACCTGTAGTATGTGTACAGCAAGGAAGGTCACATTCCCCATCACAATTGCCCCAAATGGCACTGTAGTTATTGGTAGATATTGAGCACACAACTAACATTTTGGGATACCGTGCAAATAATTTGGGACATGATGTGTTAAGTACCGACTGCTTGACAGGAATTTGGGCCTATGGGTCCCAAAGCTCTCAACCACTGGGGTTTTCCGGACATCATGCCTGGGTCTGTTTTACACTGATGGAAATTAAGGGTTAAGATTATCAGATATCGTTGTATCATCATGTGAATACCAGGATGGTTAGAAGGTAAAATAGATGGACCTTGCTGTTTCAGTTTCACCAAGATGACCTGCATTAACTGCAACATGTTCATAACTTGCAAATACATTTAAAATGCAAGCTATGAGCAGCAGTATCAAAGCTATGTGCTGAGCTCAGATGCCTGAAGTAGCCCACCCGTTACATACACATTATTCACCTGGAATATCTTCTGATTCGCGGGAACTCTATTCTCCACTCGCCTGCGGGTTGCAGTGCTGAAGGTTCGCTGCGAAAGCTGCTGGAAGGCCTGAGGGGGGAAACCACAAGAACACTGAAATGCAAGTTCCCAAATGGGCAATATATAACCACCCGAGTGTAAAGGAAAGCACTCCTCTACAATACAGATGGTCAACTGGCATTTAATTTTACTATTGCATCCCTCAAGTACATCTCACAGCACTTCAGAACCAACTCATTAGTAACAGCTACTGCAGTCCAAAAATAATGTGGGTAACAAGCCCTAGCAAAGTCCAACAAACAGCAAACAAGGTGAATAGCAAATTAATGTAGTTATCTGTGTGCTTGTCAAGTGATCTACCAAAGGCAAGTCTGACAAATGCATCTCCAAAATTAAAGCACACACAGAGCTGAATGGGCAATTCCGGTCAGACCCCGAGGCAGATATAGCCCATGCTGTTAATAAGTACCAAGGTAGCTTTCATCAGCACATATATACTTCACCTTAGTGTGCCCAATGACCCTTGCTAGGCCTGTGTATCTGTAAACAGGGCCAAGAGCAGCTGAGATAACCAAACTGGGAAATGGAAATCAAAAAGCTGCAGACACTGGAAATCTGAAACAAAAACAGGAAAGGCCAGAAACACTCAGTGGGTCAGACAGCATCAGTGGGAATAACAGAGATGGCGAAGCTCCCTGGCTGAGCCCTTCATAATGTCACCTGCTGACTGACCGGCCATGAACAGCCCATCAACCTACAAATTCATGTTCCCTACCCTGACAGAATAAAGGGAAGATAAAATGAAAGAACTTCAAGCTCACATTTTCACATTCCAGATGTTTAAACTGATAAATGTTAGCTATCTATGCACATGGCTGTTATGTTTATACCTAGATAATATCTAATGGAATATTGCTAATTATATAGATACCATGCAAGTAGATTATCAGCACATAATTAGATAAATCAGGTGCTTTGATATCATACATCAGCATTTACTTAGATATATATCCAGCTATAGATGCACCAATACAGTTATAGATCTATATAACGTATATGGATATAATTTGATATATCAATCATCTCGACTTAGCTAATTTCAAATTCTCCAGATAAATTAAAACTCAAATGTAGGAAATTGTGAGGATAGTAACAGACTTCAGGAGGACATAGGCAGATTGGTGAAATGGACAGACACATTTATTTTATTTATTTAGAGATACAGCACTGAAACAGGCCCTTCGGCCCACCGAGTCAGTGCCGACCAAGAACCACCCATTTATACTAACCCTACAGTAATCCCATATTCCCTACCATCTACCTACACTAGGGGCAATTTACAATGGCCAATTTACCTATCAAGTCTTTGGCGGTGGGAGGAAACCAGAGCACCCGGCGAAAACCCACACAGACACAGGGAGAACTTGCAAACTCTGCACAGGCAGTACCCAGAATTGAACCCGGGTCCCTGGAGCTGTGAGGCTGCGGTGCTAACCACTGCGCCACTGTGGCAGATGAAACTTAATGCAGCCAAGTGTGAAGTAGGAAGAAATGAGAGGCATATAAACTAAATGGTATAATTTAAAAGCAGATGCAGGAACAGACACCCCTGGAGTATACCTACACAAATCTTGCTGGCAGGAGACGTTGAGAAGGCTGTTAAAAGTAGATTAGATCCTTGGTTTTCTCAACAGGCAAAGTAAGGACATTAAGCTAAACCTTTCTGAATTACTGGTTAGACCTCATCTGAATCAGTGTGTTAAATTCTGAGCACCACATGTAAGGAAGGATGCCAAGGCCTTAAGAGACGGTGCAGAAATGTACTAAATATTAAAAATATCAAGGGATATGACGATTAGTGCCATTTTCCTGCACTAAGATCAGCCATGATCTAGTTGAATGCAGAGCAAGCTTGAGGGGCTGAATCGCCTGCACCTACTCCTAATTCCTATGTAAAAGGGTACCTGGGCTGCACGACACTAGACAAGCTGAGATTGCTTCCCGTAAAGGAACAGATTTGATAATGCTCAAATTCATGAAGAACTGTGATAGAATAAATAAGGAAATACTGCTTGCAGTGACAAAAGGCACATTAACCAGAAGATACAGATCGAAGATCAGGCAGTAGAATTAGAGGCAAAACAAGACTATGTTTAAAATGCACAACAAATTTTTACACGGAGTGCAGTGCCTGAAAGGAAGCAGATTGAATTATAATTTTCTGATGAATATTGAATAAATATTTGAAGAGGGAACATTTGCAGGGCTATGGGGAAAGTTCTGAGTAGAACTAATTGGATAGCTTTCGAAGAGCCGGCACATACACGATGGGCCGAATAGCCCCCTTTCGTACTATATCATTCTGATATTGCAATTATTGACAACTTCCCCTATCTCTATAGAATATTATCTAATTATTTTCCACCCCAGTACATCATCCCAGTCTACAAACTCTTCTGAATTACTCTCAGACTGGAACTGTCCTTTGGGTTTGGGGGAAATGCAGCGGCCACTTTTTCTCAGCTCACTCCGACACCCCCGCGGATTCAGCCTCCGGTCTGAAGGAGACACGGGCCGGCCGATGAGTCAGTCCGACCTGGAAGGAGGGCGGGGGAAGAAAGAGAGGGGTGGGTGGCTGAGAATCAAGTAACCGGCCACGCCTGCGGGAAGGAATTGCTGTAGACAAGTGTCAGGTCAAAGATCCACCGCGGAGTGGAGAACCCGGGGACAACACCCGCAACCCAGTAGCTCACCCACAGGCCCCTCCTCACCCCCGCCCCCTCATCCGCAACCCTGGTGCCTCACCCCGGCCCCATCCTCACCCGCAGGCCCCGGTACGCACCCCGGCCCCATCCTCACCCGCAGGCCCCGGTACCTCACCCCCTCCTCACCCGCAGGCCCCGGTACCTCACCCCCTCCTCACCCGCAGGCCCCAGTACCTCACCCCGCCCCCTCCTCACCCGCAGCCCCCGGTACCCCGCTCCGTCCCCTCCTCACCCGCAGGCCCCGAATCCCCAGGCTGCTCATGTTGCTATGACTTCCCCCAAGGACAAGCGGAAGACCACAATACACCGCGCCGCTACTAAAACACGTGACCAGTAAGCTCCTTTGATGCGTGCAAACGGCCTTCCGGTCATGTGATCTGTGCGTCATGAACGTCAACGGCGGAGACCCAGTGCACGTGATCTCACTCGTAGTTTCCATTGGCTGAGCTGCAGTGTCAGTCATGAGAGTTGTGGGCGGGCCGTCAGCATCACCTGACCCCACCCACGGGGAAGGTAGTTTGTGCCTCACCTTCCCTGCAGATAAGTCCAAACATCCAGTATACACAAACGGGAATTGGATTGTTATCTGACAGGGAAGAATGTGCAGGGCTACGGGGAGAAACTGCTCTTTTGGAGAGCCAGCATAGATACGATGAACCGAAAGGCCTCTTTCTGTGCTGAAACAATGCTGTGATTCTGAGTCAATACTATGGACTCCTTTCTGCATGTGTACTGGTATGTTACCACATGTGGGTATGTTCTGCCCCTGTGTACTAGTATGTTAGCACATGTGGGTTTGTTCTGCCCCTGTGTACTAGTATGTTACCACATGTGGGTATGTTCTGCTCCTGTATACCAGAGTGTTACCACATCTGCTGGGTATGTTCTGCCAATGGGATAGTACATATCCAGGGATGGTGCTGGAGCTAGGATGTTGGCTGTAATGTATGATTTGGTGAGTATGACCATGTCAGCCTGTTGCTTGTTTAGGGCATGGTAATATATGGGTGACCTTAATCTGCATATAGACTGGGACATAAAGACAGGGCTAAATTGTGGCGAGTCGAAGAGACTTAGTAGTTGGCAGGAAAAAAGACAGAGGCGCAAGGGGAGAGCCAACTGTGCAACAGCCCCAACAAACAAATTTCTCTGCAGCACCTGTGGAAGAGCCTGTCACTCCAGAATTGGCCTTTATAGCCACTCCAGGCGCTGCTTCACAAACCACTGACCACCTCCAGGCGCGTATCCATTGTCTCTCGAGATAAGGAGGCCCAAAAGAAGAAGACTGGGAAAACCTAATGATCACTAATGACGTGGAGGATGAGTTTCTGGAGGGTGTTGGGGATGGTTTTCTAGAACAGTATGTTGTGGAATCAATTAGAGAACAGGCTATTTTAGATCTAGTTTTTTAGGTTAGTTTAGAGATACAGCACTGAAACAGGCCCTTCGGCCCACCGCGTCTGTGCCGATCATCAACCACCCATTTCTACTAATCCTACACTAATTCCATATTCCTACCACATCCCCACCTGTCCCTATATTTCCCTACCACCTACCTATACTAGGGACAATTTATAATGGCCAATTAACCTACCAACCTGCAAGTCTTTGGCATATGGGAGGAAACCAGAGCACCCGGAGGAAACCCACGCATTATGTAATGAGAAAGGGCTAATTAATAATCTTGTTGTAAAAGAACCTTTAGGGATGAGTGACCATAATATGATAGAATTTTACATTATGTTTGAAAGTGAAGTAGTTCAATCTGAAGCCAGGTGTTAAAATATGAACAAAGGAAATTATAAAGGTAAGAGGGGCAAATTGGCTGAGGTGGATTGGGAAAATACATTAAAAGGTATGACAGTACATAGGCAATGTATAGCCTTTAAAGAAATATTACATAGTTTACAGTAACTATACATTCCTTCAAGGCACAAAAACCCCAAAAGTGAATGCAGTCAACTGTGGACAACAGAGGAAGTTAAGGATTGTATAAGATTGAAAGAAAAGGCCTATAAAACTACCAGAAATAGTAAACTTGAGGACTGGGAGGTTTTTAGAATACAGCAAAGGAGGATGAAGAAACTGATAAAGAAAGTGAGAATAGAATATGAATGTAAGCTGGCAAAAAATATAAAAATGGACTGCAAAAGCTTCTACAGGTATGTAAAAAGGAGACATTTGGCTAAGATAAATGTGGGTCCAAATTATGACCAGGTAAGAAAGGTGTCTAGGCATCTGTTACTGCCTTCACCTGGTCTTATTGTAACAGGGTTAATTTTAAACACTCTGTTTTGAGCTCCCCCTTTGTAAACCTTGTTCACAACTTTCCAATTAAAAGGCAAAGAAATGAGGTTTAAAGAAGGAAAGTGAAATTTATTAAACCTTAAAGTTTAGTTTAGAGATACAGCACTGAAACAGGCCCTTCAGCCCACCGAGTCTGTGCCAACCATCAACCACCCATTTATACTAATCCTACACTAATCCCATATTCTTACTACATCCCCACTTGTCCCTATATTCCCCTACTACCTACCTACACTAGGGGCAATTTATAATGGCCAATTTACCTACCAACCTGCAAGTCTTTTTGGCTTGTGGGAGGAAACCGGAGCACCCGGAGAAAACCCACGCAGACACAGGGAGAACTTGCAAACTCCACACAGGCAGTACCCAGAATTGAACCCGGGTCGCTGGAGCTGTGAGGCTGCAGTGCTAACCACTGTGCCGCCCTCTAACCTGGTTAACACCTACGGATATACAACACGCCCACGTTAGCATGCACACATGATACACACATGCAAATAGGGATAGAAAAATAAAATGGAGAGGTTTGAAGCAGTCTCTAAAAGGGGTTGCTTGTTACTGTTCCTGTGTTTCCAGCTTGCCGTAGAGTCCTTGATTGTAGACAGCTCTTGCTTTTCATTGGGGCCCAGTATTCTTCTTAAACATTGTTCACTGTAGGAGACTTTTCTCTCTTGGGGTTCATATATCTTCAACGGTTTCCGAAGCTGATGAGAGCAGACAGGAGAAAAGTGCTTTCTGAGTTCTTGTCTGTTGGAAGTTCAAATTGAAAAAAACTCCAAGTCAGTCAGTCATGTGATTAAAACTGGTGTTGCTACTTCTGTGTATTGGGGAAGCAAAAGACTGGGTCTCTTTGTTCCAACACTGTCTGCTACTATGTAAATGTCTTTCCAGTCAGGGGCTCTCAATTTTAAGTTTTAATGTTCATGTGGCGAAATCATGTGTGCCTCAGTCTTGGCAGGTGGGCAAGTTTGCCTGACAAGTCCACACCCAGGGGAATGAAATGCAATTTGAGGAAAACGGCGGATTTCATTACAGGGTTTGAGAAAAATATAAGATACAGAAAGAAAAAACATGCATTTCTCTCATTCATTTCCATTCATTCACCAATCTTAAAGCCTATTAAAAATGGTCTTTTCTGGGTGCCAGGGCTGTTTTAATTCCCCCCTTTTTTTCTCAGGAGAGTTAGTAGTGGGTTGGTCTATCCTGAACTCGCTAAGTCATGCAAAGACTTGACTTCAGGGGATGGGTGGTTCCTTTTTCCTCTGACTGTGGGGGAGGAGTCGTTGTTACTCTCTCCTTTATCCTCTGGGACACCCCCAACTGTAGGTATTTGTGCAGATTTAGCTGCACTCTGCTGTGGCACTTCAACTAGATGAGGCATCACCCTCACTGTTTCTGTGCCCCCTAGAGGTCTCTTTGTCTCTGCAGGTTTTTTTTTAAGAGATACAGCACTGAAACAGGCCCTTCGGCCCACCGAGTCTGTGCCGACCATCAACCACCCATTTATACTAATCCTACACTAATCCCATATTCCTACCATATCCCCACCTGTCCCTATATTTCCCTACCACCTACCTATACTAGTGACAATTTATAATGGCCAATTTACCTACCAACCTGCAAGTCTTTTTGGCTTGTGGGAGGAAACCGGAGCACCCGGAGAAAACCCACGCAGACACAGGGAGAACTTGCAAACTCCACACAGGCAGTACCCAGAATTGAACCCGGGTCGCTGGAGCTGTGAGGCTGCGGTGCTAACCACTGCGCCGCCCAGGTTCCTGTAAATGCTGTTAGCAACTCTGGTGGGGGGGCTTCTAGAGTCTGCATTTACATAGGAGGATGTGGAGTCTAACATTTCAGATTTTTCAGGGTTGGTTGACCGGACAGTAGGGGTTTTCATCCGGGATTCTTCCTGGACTTCCTTTAACCTGCCCTCTTGGTCACTTTTTCCTCTTCTCTTTCCAAACTTTTGCCAGCCGTGTGCCTGCCTGTCCCCTTTTGATCTGGGCAGGGGTTCCTTAGAGTTCACCAGCTCTCTGCTGGAGGGTCCTCCTAACACAGGTACAGGACTTAGGGGTGCAGGTTTCACTGTAGATTGGGGTTTCCCCTCAACCTGGCACATGTGGCAACTCCTGCAGTACTCCACCAGATCTTTGTGGAGTTTTGGCTAGTCAAACTGCTGTCTTATGCGGGCTTTGGTCTTTCATATACTGGCATGTACAGCCACTGTAGTCTTGTGAGCCATTATTATTTCTCTCTGGACCTCTGTGGCACCACTAACTGGTAAACCACTGTCCACTCCAGGCCCTCAGGTCTGTGAGGAGGACTCCATTTACTCATCAGTACATAATTCTTTAAATAGTAGCAATCAGGGACTCGCTCTGCTTCACTTTCAGACTGGGCAGCCTGTGCTAACTCTTGCAATACTAGGTCAGCTTGCTGAGCCTCACCTAGGGAAAATCCATTTAATTCATTCCCTGGGTCTCCTAATTTTCCAAAGAATGTCTCTGATAGGCAGATCTCATGGTCATTTGCCAGCAGTGCCAATGCAGTCTCTTCTGGGGGAGCTGGTTTGGTCATGGCTTGATCTACTACACATGCAGGGGACTGTCTCCTGCCACTGCACTCCCTCTCTGACCGCCTGCGGTCTTTCTTTCATGACTGGGGGGGACTACCACCTTCACCCCTGCCAGATCATCAGCTAGGAGCAGGTCAACCCCGTCCACAGGCAGACTAGGGACAATCCCTATGGTCCCGAAACTAGGTCGCACTCCAGGTGCACCCGGTGTACAGGTACAGGCATACACTGCCCTCCAATAGCATTCACCACCATTTTGGTATTCACTCCACTCTCTCGGGGAAAGGTCAGGCCGTTTCCTAGTAAAAGGGATCTGGTGGCCCCTGTGTCCCTGAGAATTACTATGGGCTTGCTTGCCCCACTTCAGGGATATGGGGTTACTTTCCCTTCAAACATAAAACCCTGATAACCTTCAGGAATCCTATTAACTTTTCCTGCATTGGCTGTAGTAAGCTTCCTGGGTTGCACTCTTACTGCAGTTAAAGCTACAGCTGGTTCTGTGTTTTGCATCAGGCCCTTGTCTTCACTGAGCGGGTGTGCCCTGATTAACCCTACTGGTTTCCGCTTTAGTTTCCAGCAGTCAGCTTTTAAATGCCCTGCTTTATTACAATGGAAGCACATGGGTCTCCGAGTCTCACTCTTGCTCACAGCACCTTCCTTTTTGGCTGGAGGAGGGCCCCCATGTCTCCTGCTTTCCTTTCTCTTCCAGGACTGCCTGGGTGGATATCACCTTCCCATCCTTTGTCCTTTTCAGATTTGTGGGAGTGATTAGGAAAGGTTCTCCCTGGGAAACCGACTTATAAATTAAAGCAAACTCATCGGTCAGAACGGCCGCTTGCTGGGCTCCCTGACCCCGCTGCTCCTCTACATGGGTTTTTAATGAGAATGGGAGAGGGTTTTTAAATTCTTCTAACAGGATTACTTCTCTGAGATTCTCAAAGCTCAGCTGTACTTTAACAGCCCTCAGCCACTGGTCAAAAGCCAGCTGCTTACTTCTTTCAAACTCCAGATAAGTTTGATTGGCTTGCTTTTTGAGGGTTCTAAACTTTTGGCGATAGGTTCTGGGTACTAATTCATATGCCCTGGGGAGAGTATTTTTGGTCAGTTCAAAATTTGATGACATCTCATCTGGCAACAAGGAATAAACCTCATGGGCTTTTCCAGTTAGTTTGTTTTGCAATAAGAGAGATCAGGTCTCCGCTGGCCATTTTAGCTGCCTTGCCTTCAATGGTTTCCGAAGCTGGTGAGAGCCAGATGAGAGCAGACAGGAGAGAGGTGTTCTCAGTCCAGGAGAAAAGTGCTTTCTGAATTATTTTCCTATTGGAAGTTCAAATTCAAAAAACTTTAGTCATGTGACGAAACCTGGTCTGACCATTTCTTCTGTGTATTGGGGAAGCAAAAGACTGGGTCTCTGTTCAAACACTCTGTTACTATGTAAATGTCTTTCCAGTCAGGGGCTTGCAATTTTAAGTTTTAATGTTCATGTGGCGAAATCATGTGTGCCTCAGTCTTGGCAGAGGGTGGGGGATTTGCCTGACAGTCCATTACAGGCTGAGCCAGGAGAATTTATAATGGGGAATAAAGAAATGGCAGAGAAGCTAAATTATTACTTTGTGTCTGTTTTCACCGAGGAAGAAATCTCCCAGAATTAAAGATCCAAGGGATTAGGGGGAATGAGCAATTGAAGGAAATTAGTATTAGTAAGAAGGTTGTATTGGAGAAATTAATGGGGCTGAAGGTTGATAAATCCCCAGGACCTGATATTCTACATCCCAGAGTGTTGAAAGAGGTAACTATGGATGTAGTGGAAGCATTGGTGATCATCTTCCAAAATTCTATAGATTCTGGAGCGGTTCCTGCAGATTGGAAGGTCGCAAATATCACCCCACTATTTAAGAAGGGAAGGAGAGAGAAAACAGGGAATTACAGACCGTTAGTCTTACATCAGTTGTTGGGAAAATGCTAGAATCTATTCTAAAGAATGTGATAAATGGACACCTGGGATAATAATGATCTGATTGGGCATAGTCAACATGGGTTTATGAATGGGAAATCATGATTGACGAACCTGTTGGAGTTTTTTGAGGATGTTACACAACAGAATTGATAAAGGGGAGTTAGTGAATGTAGTATACTTGAATTTTCAAAAGGCCTTTGATAAAGTCCCCCACAGGAGATTGGTTAATAAAATTAAAGCACATGGAGTAGGAGGTACTGAGAGGCATGGATTAAGGATCGATTAACAGGCAGAAAGCAGAGTGTAGGAATAAATGGATCATTCTCATGTTGGCAGGCTGTGACTAGTGGGGTACCACAGGGATCAATGATTTGGATTTGGGGACCAAATGTTGTATTTCCAAATTCAGGGATGACACAAAACTAGGTGGGAATGTGTGTTGTGAGGAAGATGCGAAGCAGCTTCAAGGGGATTTGGACAGACTTAGTGAGTGGGCAAGACATGGCAGATGGAATATAATGTGGAAAAATGTGAGGTTATCCACTTTGGTAGGAGGAATAGATGTGCAGAGTATTTCTTAAATGGTAAGAGATTAGAAAGCGTAGATGTACAAAGGGACCTGGGTGTCCTTGTCAATAAGTCACTGAAAGCTAACATGCAGGTGCAGCAAGCAATTAGGAAGGCTAATGGTATGTTAGCCTTTATTGCAAGAGGATTTGAATACAGGAGTAGTGAAGTCTTGCTTCAGTTGTATAGAACCTTGGTTAGATCTCACTTGGAGTACTGTGTGCAGTTTTGGTCCCCTTGCCTTAGGAAGGATATTATTGCCATGGAGGGAGTGCAGGCTCGACTGGGCTGGGAGTGCCTTTGTGGTGTTTGAGTCAGGGCCCTAGGTCAATAAAAGCAAAATACTGCGGATGCTGGAAATCTGAAATAAAAATCAAGGTGTTGGAAATACTCAGCAGATCAAGCAGTATCTGTGGAGAGAGAAATAGAGTTAAATTTTCAGGTCTGTGACCTTTCATCAGCCTAATCATATCATTTTGGTGTTTGTGAGGTCTCAATGTGCACAAATTGGCTGCTGTGTTCCTACTTTAGAATAGAAGTTAATTGGCTGTGAAAAGCTTATATAAATACAAATAAAAACAGAAAGTGCTGGAAATACTCAGCAGGTCTGGCATCTATTTTATATAAATACAAGTTCATTCTTTTCCACTCACCAGTCGTCGTTACTTATCTCTCCAAGTTACAGCACTGACGAATCAGTGACAATCTAAGCCCCTCCCATTGAGCCACGCCCACCACCGGTCGGGCCCCGCCCACCGCCTGCCTGGCCCCGCCCTCTGGCAGGCTGCCATTTGTTCAATGTGACCGGGCGCAAAGGTGCCTTTTGTTGCTGGAGAGTTGGAGTAGGTAAGTGATGTGGGAGGAATGTGTCCGGGGATTGGTACCGAGTTGTAGCGTATGGAATATACGGGGTATAATGTATGTAATGTGTAGGGTATATTGTATAATATCAATAAATCGATCTGTCGAGGTCCGGACTGCCCGCTTTCTCTCGGTCGAATAGCTGGCAGTGCACTGGGGTGGAGACACCCCAGCCCGAGTCGGTGCCTTCGGGAGTAGAGGCAAGAATATGTTGGCTTGAATATAAAATCTTCAATATCAATTCTGCTCCTGGGCTGGAACTTTAAATGAAAGTTTTTGTGAGTTCGTGACAAGCTTGTTATGTTTGTGCTGTTTTAATGTGAATACTGTGTGTGTTTATGCAGCAGGAACGGTTGCGCCCATTGAAATTTTTTTTTTTTGACAAGTGTTCAAAGACTGGTTTATTCACATTGTGAGGATGAGGGCAGAGGCACAAATGCCGTGTTTAAACTTGCAGAGGTGTGCAAGTGGATGTAGCTACACTCGACATCACATGAGCTTGGCTTAAGATTTCCTGTGTCAGCTTCAATCCAGCAAAAATAATGGTGAAATGCAGTTTCCGAGGGAGAACCACATGAAAAGCTCTGTGGTAATCAGAAAATAAATCCTAAAGCAAATTAATGCATGGGGGGCAGTTAACTGGCAAGGCTGTCAGTTTTATCTAGCGTTCAGTCATTTTTTTTCCCAGCAATTCCTCCCTCAAGCAACAAAACATTATCTGCACATTATCTCATTGCTGATTGTGGGATCATGCTGTGCACAACATGACTGCTGTGTTTGTCTATATAACTTTAGAAGTACTTCACTGTTACGAAGTGCTTTGGGGCTGCGCCAGGATTTGACAGACAATAAAGACACTCATTTGACAAAGGTCTTTGTTCCATTTAAACAGGAACCTCGGTATAATACGATTTAATGTTTAATGAAACAAATCTTGTGACCAATTACATTTTGCATCTTTTTTTAAATGTCTGTTTCCAGTAGTTAGGCAGAAGTAACAAAGACTCAGCTGTGGTTCAGTTGGTAGCAGTCCCACTCCAGGGCTAGGGCACAAAAATCAAGGCTGATACCCAAGTGCAGTACTGAGGGAGTGCTGTAATGCTGGAGATGCTGCGTTTCCTACATTGTAACCATGATTACACTTCAAAAGTACTTAATTGGCTGAAAAGCACTTTGAGATGTCTGGTCGTGAAAAGTGCTATATAAATGCAAGTCTGTCTTTCTTTTTCTTTTATTTATTTTTATTCCCAGTCTCGGCTGAGTTGGAAGTTTGTGGAAGTAGAGCACATGTGTAGTACTGAGGGATGCTGCACTGTTCGAGGTGCCGTCTTTCAGATGAGACGTTCAGTCGAGTGCCCTTTTGGGTGGAAGTAAAAGATCCCATGCCGCTATTTTGAAGACCAGTAGGGCAGTTCTCACCGGCTTAGCTCCTGATGGGTAGTATGTGTCCGGTGAAGAGAGGGTTTGACACAGGTGAGAAGGGGCTCCAGGGTCAGATACCAGCTCTCACTGTCGAGGCTTGTGGCTGGCCTCTGGTGAGGGAAAGGATTCAGTCAGGAGTCCTACTTTTAATTGAGAGGTCAGTTCCACAGTTAAATAGCCAGCACTACCTGAGTTTTTAGTATTTATTGCCCAGGCCATTGATGAATCAGTTGGGTTTTTACAACAACTATAAGATTATAGATCTTGCAAGGTACAGTTTGCTGTAACTTGACTAAGCTTAAATTGACCGCAAGGCAAAGGATTTTTTTCAAAGTAAAACAAAACTGCCGAATGTCTCCGACTGTTAGGATAAAACAAGAACGCCTCTCCAAGTCCAGCCTTGAGGTTCATGGGTGATTTAATGACCTATTGACAAGAGAATGTGGAAAAAAAACACATTGAATGTGAAAATTAATGGAAGGGGGATAACAAGGGCAGGTTTTTACCCCATGGTTTAGACAAAGAACTTGATATATATTGGATATTTTGTAATAAGGGGAACCTGTATAAGACAATAAGATCCTGTCAATGTAGCACCCAGGTTCATCCCTGAAAAAGGGGCATTAAAGATGCTGTAGAAAGACACTTGGAGCAGCAGTTTAGGGCAACTTGGTCACTTGCCAATTTAAGAGCTATTTTGAGTCATTGTTGAACTGACCACTGGCTGGTGTTTGCATGTACGAGGTTTCGCTTATAGTCATTTGAGTTTAGAGTAAAGGGGTAGATCTGTGTATGTTTAAGTGTGATCTGGGATTTCTGTGTGACAGTACTATTGGATGCTTACTTGAATTCTCTTGTTGATATTTTAACTAAGAGGAACTTGTTCCAGAAATTTTTGTCTCGAATTGTTTGTTCCACGTATGTGAACTCAGTAGACTGTTTAACAAGGGCACACCCTACACAACACGCTAGTTTTCACAATTACGTTTTCTGGCAGTAGTCCACAACTGACAGATTTACTGAATTCAACTTGTCCTAAAGTCAGGGGCTCTGGGTTGCTAATCTGGGATCAGAACCACCAGGTTAACATACCCTTGTAATGGCCACTTGGGCACTGCACTGAAGTTCCCAGTGGATCCATATCCCAGCATGGAGCAGAGAATGTTGGGAAGCGATTTAAGATTTTTCTATTTAACTTGTGCCTGGAACTCTGACATTTGGATGCTAGAACTTAAAGAATGGTGAAGCATTGAACAGTCTTAACTTCCCAATTGTATGTTTGCTTGCAGGACAAGTTGACGTGAAATGGCTTATCAGAATGGCAGAGGAAACCAGAGGAAGTCGATGTTTGACTGGATTTTCCTGCCTCTGCTTGTTGTCTTTATTCTCCCTGAAACTTCCGATTGGTAAGTGTGATACAGAATGTGGGGAAGCTTCGGCAAGACATTGCTGACGATCCCTGAAATTACAGGAAAGTACCAGTGACGGTCACGCGCTCTCTCTTTAGAAAAGGAACTTAGGGTTTCTCTGGAATTAGTTTAGTGAACTAAATGGTACAATTTTAAAGGTGCTACAGGAACAGGGACCTGGGGGCTTTAAATATGCCAGTCTTGGAAGTTGATAAGGCTGGTTTTAAAAAAAAAAACATACGGGATCCTTGACTTTATAAGTAGAGGTCTAGAGTACAAAAGCAAGGACGTAATGCTCAAACTTTATAAAATACCAGTTAGACTACAGGGAAGATGAAACATATTTTTACACAATGAGTTGTAGGGATCTGGAGTTCACTGCCTATGGGTGGTAGAAACAGATTCAAGAGTGCCTTTGAAAAGGGAATTGTATAAATACTATAAATGGAAGAATTTGCAGGGCTAAGGGGAAAAAGTGGGGATTGCTCTTTCCAAGAGCTGGCACAGGCACGAGGGGCTGTATGGCCTCCTGGGCTGTACAATTCTATGAATTACTTGACGCCACCATCCCGCCATTGGCTTTGCACCAAATATTTGTTTCTGTGGTTTCGCAACCCTCATGTTGAAAGCAGATCCACAGAGCTGGAGCCCTTCAGTTGGATGTTCTTTGCTTGTGGTTGAGTCACAAGGCAGCGTACCACTGTTCGTGCTGGGAATGTTTTAAGCTGAGCGAAACACTTTTTGTAAACAAGCCTGTGCCTTCACTTCAGCTGCTGTGTGCAGAGGTTGGAAACTTCACCTCACAATTCAGAGTTAGGAGCCAAATCTTGTAACACTTCACTTTCAGCAGCAGTAAATAGTGCGGCTTGCAAATGGTTTCTGATCAGCGAAAGAGTGACAGGAGTTTCACTGCAATAACTTGGTTTCTTTGCTGATGAAACACTTGAACAAGATCAGACATAGATGTACGATTAAGCATAAGAGATTTAGGACAGAGAGCAGGAGAAACCTTTTTGCACAGGGGATTGTGACGTTGTAGACTTCATGACCAGTGTTAGTGATTGAAGCAGGGACCACATGACTTAAGAATGTGTTAGGTAGGTGGTTGAAAGAAAAGGGGGAATAAAGAAATATGGGAACAACATGGAATTAGTATCACTGTTCATGTTAGGGATGTAAAATGTTTCCTTTGTCAAACAGTCTACTGAGTTTGGAACACACAATTCAGGACAAATATTTCTGGAATAAGTTCCTTTTGCTTAAAAATCAGCAAGAGATTACACGGAAGCACAGTAATCCCAAATTACACAAAATCATGCACAGATCAACCCTTTTACTTTAAGTTCAAGTAACTATAAACAAAACCTCATGTGTACAAACACCAGCAAATGGTCAGTCCGGTGTAACTCTTTAACTGACAACCAACCAAGTTGTCTTCGACTGCAGCCCAAATGTCTTTGTGCAACATCTTTTATACCCTTTTCCAGGGGTTGGCCTGGTTGTTGTAGTTACAGGATCGTGTTGTCCTATAAAGGTTCACTTTAATACAAATATATGTTGAGTTCTTTGTCAAAATCATGGGGTAAAAGCCCGTCCTTAATTTATCCACCTTCCATTAATTTTCGCATTCCGACGAGAGTTTTTTTTTCAGATCCTCTCGCAACAGTTCCTTAGATCATCCATGGGCTTCAAGGCCAGAGCTGGAAATGTTCATTTTTTCCCCTAACAGTTGGAGACGCCCCTGCCCAAAATGTCTCATATCTGTGAAAAACAGTTTGTAACATTCAGCATTTTTGATTTTACTTGAAGTCTTTTGGCCTTGTGAAGCATGCTGGTACATTGTTTGGTCAAGTTGCAGCAAAATGTACAACAAAAAAAATTTGTCTTCCTACAGTCCCCCCTCAAGTGTTTGTGCACCCAAACCTTGGGTCACAGACACTTACACCTTATTGACATTGTCCTCTTCCATCAGTATCCTCTGCAACGGCTTAATTCACTCTTGCTGCTGTTATTATCAACAGATGTAACACAATTGCCAGCTGAACAATGACCAAAACATTGGAGATAATCTATCCAATTGTGAATCTCGATACTCATACCAATATCCCACCAGGACAAATTGAACCCCATGAGTAGGCATTTCTCTACACAGTTCATGGTTTTCTTGGGCCAAGGTATAATAGTGCTTTTGGGACTGACTGAGACGTCTCATTAACTTTACAAAGAGTACTGCAGAGGTGGTATATCATAGCTGAACCGAGTTACGTACAGGTGTAACTGCTCTTCTAACTCATTTTCTATAGTGCTGTCAGCTTGCTCATGCGAATTGGCAGTATTCCAATGGATACATTTTCTATTTAAGCATTTATCCTAATCAGCTAGTGAATATACTGGAGGACTCCTCCCAGATACCCAAGATACTTCTGCAGAAGGGCTGCTAATTCTGAGATATTACCGCGTAGGTGTATATGCCTCAAGCAAGAGATCGAGCAGGGACTTTAAAAAAAAAGATTCCAGCTCTCTCTTCACTCATATCCATATTGTGGATAATTCTCACTAAATACTATTTCCCCATAGCCCTCAATTTTCTTAATCCAGATTTCATGTTTAATTTAACTTAATTTTCACAGGTACCAGTGTGTTTAATTATATTCTGACTGTTGCAAATTTGATTTCTCTATGGATTATGTGTCAGTGACTTGGTGATTTAAATGGTTATTTTACTCCACTGTCCACAATAGCCATTTCATGTTGTGCTGTTGTCAATAAGCTAAGCATATCTGGGACCCATTCTTCAGTTCAAATTCACCATGCATTTCGTCATGTTAGTTGCTTCACACGCAATATCACATTTGCACACTCACACTGGTATCTCAATATTATGCCACATGTGCCATCCAATAAAAACCATTCTTGGACTTTCAGGTAATCCTTCCAAAAGATTGGAGGGGTGTCTGTCTCGAGATCTTTGCTTATCTCCCCCTGCATGGTCCCAATGCCTTGGGTGGTGGACAGACTATCAAATGCAGTTTTCTTAAAAAGTTCGTTTGTAAGGATGCGAACATCTCCAAGAGAATCTTATCAATTTATTTGTCTCATCTACATCTTCCTGACTCTCACTCAAATGTACATTGATATCAATGCGTAAGCACCAGCGCCATTTTAAAGGGCTTCCAGTCTCGATGAGCATTTGAAATTTTGTAAAGTTTTGTAAAAAAATGAATAAAATAACCTTTCCATGTACTCTCCCACCCAACCCCCACAATAGCATATCACAACATTCCTGCCCTCCCCACCCCCCCTCGGAATACCTACCTTGACAATATGACCTTTTCCCCGCTCCCCCCCCCCCAAAAAAAAGTTCAGAATCTTTGTCCTTTACCCCTTCCCATCAACCCCCCCTGACCAATCCGCAGCATTGTAACCCCACTCCCCTCCTCCTGCACAGAGAAAATCACCACCTCCTCCCTCCCCACAGGTGTCGTGCCCCGCTTCCCCAAAATGGGGATTCAAAGGCGCGGCATTGCCGGCCGCCAGAATAAAGATTGCAACGTGGTGGCTGAATCGCTGTGGCCTGCACGGTTAGTAGGTATTAACGTGTTTTAATGTGGGTCCCGTTGCCGATTGGCAAGGCGGCTGCAACAAGGCCTCCCCGCTGCCACCAAGATCGATATGGGGCCTTCTGACGTCTGGATCGGTGGTGGGCATCCGCTGTTTCTAACTTCATTGCCCCCCATGATTGGTCCTGGCGACAGAGGGCCTTTAAAATCCAGCCCTATATTTTTTCCCAGAATAAACCACACCAAACTTTTCTTTAATAAAAAGCAAAGTTATCAGTTTATTCTAAAACAACTCTTAACCAGTAATGAAATAAAGCATAAACACACAGATTGAAATATTACAGTTCCCTTTTTATCTTAGCGCCTCACACATACATACACACGCATTCATACACCGGTTACCTGGAAAAATAATAGGTATTTTTGTTCAGAGCTCTGTTGAATACAAAAAAACACTTGGGCTGAATACTTGCTCATTCTTGAAGAAACAGCAGATGAGATATGTTGTGTTCCAAAACTGGCATACATTCTGGCCTCTGAGTACATGTAGACGGGTCACTTGGATCTCTTCGAATAGTTCTTTTCAGACGGTGTTGAGAGTTAATTTAGCAGGCTTTTCTTCAAAGACGGGAGACGGATGATATGACACAGTGGACTTCTCAGGGTCTTTTAGAGAGGTGCTGGAAAGCTGAGCTGGGTTGTGGTCTTCTTCCTTGGGAATTCTTTTCTCTACTTGGAAGTTCTCCCTTTTTCTGCAGGATTTTTGAAGAGATGGACAGGCTGGGCTGAGCTGAAGTTCCATTCCATTATAACTCCTTTTAAACAATTCATTCCCAAGTCCAAACAATTCAAAAGTAAGCCGGAAACAAAATCCACATTATGACCTGTCATTTCTCAGCACATATCTTCCCTAGTTACCAGGGTTTCTGTTTATTTTTAACTTGAATCATGTGACAATCAGTAAATGTTGTTGTCAAACAAGTCCTTTCAGTGTCCTCTTGGAAAAAAAAACTGGTTCAACATTTCTTCAGTTTGACTGTGAATTCACGAAAAATATTTTTAACAAAAAACAGAAGCACTTTTGTAAACAATGAAAATGGAGGTGTCGCAGCTAGTTTGGAAGTGGCTTCCCTATCTCCCCTTCCCTAACGTGTCTTCAAAGGTAACGAATAACACTCAATAGGTTAAAGCCAAATCTTTAAAAGGCAAAGCCTTTAGTTCAAATAGTCACCATACTATGGCATTTGATGTCTGCAGATAAGTTCTTAAATTCATAAAGCTGCTAGATTTCTTGCACGGTCATCTGTTTAAAAGAAAAACAAAGAATCGTTGTAGTTCTGCCTGAGTCCAGTGCATTAATTTGTCCAATCAAATGTCAATTTAGAAACTTAATTCGTAATGCCCCTTCTTGAATAATGGTGCCACATTCGCTGTCCTCCAATCCTTTGGCCAGAGAGGATTTGAAAATTTGTATCAGAGCCCCTGCAATCTCCTCCCTTGCCTCACATAACCGTCTGGGATACATCTCATCTGGGCCTGGGGATTTATCCACTTTTAAGCTCGCTAAAACACCTAATACTTCCTCCCTTTCAATGCTAATATGTTCAAGTATATCACAGTCCCCCTCCTTGATCTCTACACCTACATCGTCCTTCTCCATCGTGAACACAGATGAAAAGTAATCATTTAAAACCTCACCTATGTCCTCCGGCTCCACACACACATTGCCACTTTGGTACCTAATGGGCCCTACTCTTTCTCTGGTTATCCTCTTGCCCTTAATATACTTAAAACGCCTTAGGATTTTCCTTTATCTTGCCCAGCAGTGTTTTTTCATGTCCCCTCTTCGCTCTCCTACTTACTTTTTTAAGTACCCCCCTACACTTTCTATACTCCTCTAGGGCCTCTGCTGTTTTCAGCACTCTGAATCTGCCATAAGCCTCCTTTTTTTATCCTGATCCAATCCTCTCTATCCCTTGACATCCAGAGTTCCCTGGACTTGCTAATCTTATCCTTCACCTTAATGGGTACATGTTGGCTCTGAACTCTCACTATTTCCTCTTTGAATGACTCCCACTGGTCTGATGTAGACTTTCCTACAAGTAGCTGCTCCCAGTCCACTTTAGCCAGATCCTGTTTTATCATCTTAAAATCGGCCTTCCCCCAATTCAGTACCTTTATTTCAGGTCCAACTTTGTCCTTTTCCATAACTACCTTAAATCTTAGAGTTATGGTCACTGTTCCCGAAGTGCTCCCCCACTGACACTTCTGCCACTTGTCCAGCTTCATTCCCTAGGATTAGGTCCAGTACTGCCCCTTCTCTTGTAGGATCTTCTACATACTGACTCAAAAAGCTCTCCTGTGTGCATTTTAAGAATTCTGCCCCCTTTAAGCCTTTTGCATTCTGACTATCCCAGTTGATATTCGGGAAGTTGAAATCCCCTACTATTATTAGCCTGTTATTTTTACACCTCTCTGAGATTTGCCTACATATCTGCTCCTCTATCTCTCCCTGACTCTTCGGGGGTCTGTAATACACTCCCAGCCAAGTGATTGCCCCCTTTTTGTTTTGAAGTTCTACCCATATGGCCTCATTTGAGGAACCTTCTAAGATATCATCCCTTCTTACTGCAGTAATTGACTCCTTGATCAACATTGCAATGCCACCTCCTCTTTTACCCCCTCCCTTGTCACGCCTGAAGATTCTATACCCTGGAATACTGAGCTGCCACTCCTGCCCCTCCCTCAGCCATGTCCCTGTGATAGCAACAATATCATATTCCCATGTGCTAATCAATGCCCTCAATTCATCTGCCTTACTTGTAAGACTCCTTGCATTAAAATAGATGCAAACCAGCCTTGCATTTTTCACTTGTGCCTTAACAGGTCTATATTTGCTCTGCCTTCCAGACTGACTCAGTTTCTCTTCTATATTTGACTGTGCATCATCCCCTACTGTACCTCCACTCTGTATCCCATCCCCCTGCCTAATTAGTTTACCCCCCCAACAACACTAGCAAACCTTCCAGCAAGGATGTTGGTCCCGTTCCGGTTCAGGTGCAACCCATCCAACTTGTACAGATCCCACCTTTGCCAGAAACAGTCCCAGTGATCCAGGAAACTAAGGCCCTCCCTCCTGCACTACCTCCTCAGCCACGCATTCATCTGCCCTATCCTCCTATTCCTATACTCGCTAGCACGTGGCACCGGGAGTAATCCAGAGATTACAACCTTTGAGGTCCTGCTTTTTAATCTGCTACCTAGCTCCTTAAATTCGTGTTGCAGGACCTCATTCCCTCTTTCTACCTAAATTGTTAGTACCAATGTGTACCACGACCTCTGACTATTCACCCTCTCCCTGCAGCCGCTCCGAGACATCCTTGACCCTAGCACAAGGGAGGCAACATACCATCCTGGAGTCTCGTTTGTGGCCACAGAAATGCATGTCTGTTCCCCTTACAATTGAATCTCCTATCAGTATGGCTCTCCCATTCTTTTTCATCCCCTCCTGAGCAGCAGAGCCATCCGTGATGCCACGAACTTGGCTGTTTCTGTTTTCCCCCGGGAGGCCATTCCCCCCCCCCCCCCCCCCCCCAAACAGTATTCAAATTGATGTATCTGTTCGAGAGGGGGATGGCCACACGGGACCCCTGCAATACCTGCCTGTGCCTACTACGCCTCCTGGTGGTCACCCATCCCTTTTCTGCCTCTGCAGCCATTACCTGCAGTGTGACCACCTCGCTAAATGTGCTATCCATGATGTCCTCAGCATCGCGGATGCTCCACAGTGAATCCATCCGCAGCTCTAGCTGCGCAATGTGGTCAGCTAATAGCTGCAGCTGGACACACTTCCTGCACACCTGGTCGCCAGTGTCCCTGATTTCCCACATAGCGCAGGAGGGGCATGCCATTTTTTTCACCAATACTCATGTTCTTTACTACCAAGTGACTACAGCAAAATACAGAAAAATCTGAATTCCTACAGCACAGACTGTGCTGAATGGCCTGTTGTCATTTCTATGTAATCAATGATGGATTACATATTGATGTAATTTATGAGAATGTTTATATGTGACTTCAAAAACAGTAATTTTAAAAAGTGGTTCTATTTCCATCATCCTCCCTTCTCATCTCCTTTCCTGAAGATAGGAACTCTGTATTGGGGTAGGATTTTTCTTTTGAGTGCCAGCCACAACCCTCTGATTGTTGGCCATTCGAGTTGTGATGGTGAGTGGCAATAGGTTATTCAACTGTGGGGGCAGCACGTTTGAACTTGTTTCTGTCCACAGACACATTCACCTTCCAGCACATATTGCTGAACAATGAAAAACAGAAACCCCAGTTGATTTCTCCACCTCTCTTCATCTGCCCCCATCCCAGGAAGATCAGTTAACACCTTAGGTTCTACGGTTGGCCAATTCAACATAGACCAGGGATTGAATCTGATCTGTACAGTCCACTACTAATCTAGTGATGTACCTCAGTCACTCAGCAATTCAGGGTGCTACGGAAGGAGAGTTCAAACCGCCAATACAATTGAATTGTGGCACATTAAACAATGAAAATAGGTGCTAATTACAGTGTCTGTTCCCTCGTAGCAAGAATCACCCATGGCACAGCCTCATCTTGTCTCAGCACTGGCCTCAGACTGTGTGTTTGGTGAGTTTACTTTTCCTATTATGTACTTGGACTGGAATTAAAAAATTCAAACGTGCAAAGCGCAGTTATTAATTTGCTTTTGTTTTATTCTATCCACTTTTGTTTCTAGTTGTTTGATTTGAGTCAATGGGTTGCTAAAGTTCTTTATGCATTGAATCAGCTGAATTATCGACTATAGTTTGAATCATCTATTGCTTCAGCTTCCTTATATTGGAGCTCAGTGACGTCACGTCAGTCCCAGTCCCAGTGTTTACTGCCAAATGAAAATATTGAAAACAAAACAGCTCCGTGACTTAATTCAGTGACTAGCTGAGGCCAGGAGCACCCTGGGATCGATCACCGTTTAGCATCAGGTTGAGGGGGGCATGCAGCACTTGGTGTCAGTGCCTCTGGATTGGGGGCTGGGAGAATCAGCTGGGGTTCATGCTCCAGATCGCTACCCAGTGACTCCTGTCTGAAGTGGGCAGCACATTTGCAGCAAACAGCTTGCGATTTCTCTGTAGTCAAATAGCTTTCTGCCACTCACTGTCAAGGTTCACATCTGACCATCGACCGGCCTGAGCTTTTTCTGAGATACTAGCTGTATGTAGGCACCCTTGGAACCAAAGGAGTCAACACTGTCGGGGAGGAGGGAACCGAACAAAACTATGCCAACTGTAGTTGTTTTAAAAAAGGTGATGATGAGCCTCCTCCCTAACAATGCAATTCCCTTTAAGTTTTTTTCTTTTGGGGCCACTTTTGGGAGTTTAAGTGACTCATAGCGATCTTTGTGACGAACCAGATCAAGTTATTTACAGAATGGAGAGAAGGAAAAAGCTGGGAAGTGAAAGAGAAAAATATATGTTGGGGGTGGGAGGGGAGGGGAGGGGGCGGAGCAGAGAGGAGAATTTATGATCCAAGACTCGTTCCAAGGAAGCTTTTGACAGCAGGGAGGGAGGTGACAAGGCAGAGAGACTTGGCAAATGGGACTTTGTTTGAATAGTTCCAACTGTCTAACCTTCAGATGTGACCCAGGAAGTGAGTGGCTCTGACCTCCAACATTTGAAGGGCTCTCTGACTCTGTAACCTTGAACAAAGAAAAGGTGCCACATCCTGTTATCCTTTCCACTCACATAGTCTTTCTCCAGAATAAGGCGAGCCTTATGCTATGACAAGATAACTGCTTGGAGTGCAGACAGCTATGCGCCAACGAGCTGATACCCAAGTTGATTAGCTCCGTGTTTTTGTTGTTTGAGATCTGCAGTGTAGTTAGGGTTGCAGTGCTTGTGTTTTTGTGTAAATGGAACTCTAGTGCATGACAACGTCAATCATCAAGAAATGTTACTTTATGTTAGAGCAGACTTTGAACTGACCGTATTATGTTATATCTTTATATCATATCTTACTCCTCTCAGATGGTGAGTGATACTTGCAAAGTTCCTCAAAATATTGACTACTGGACTGTTCACGGACTCTGGTAAGCAGGATATACTGATTCATAATCTGATATAAATTGAGTATGTGTGTAATTCCGTGTTCGCTGTCTATGTGCTGAATCATCACATCTCAAAGCACTTCCCAGCTAATGAATTCTGAAGTGCAGTCACTGTTGATTTGTAGACTGATATGCACATAGCAAGATCCCACAAACAGCAAATGAGATGAATTACCAGAGAATCTGGTGGTGTTTGAGAAAGGAGTGTTGACAAGTACTGGGGGGGAAGCTCACCTCTCTTTTTGTTTGAATAATGCCATGGGATCTTTTACATCCACCTGAACAGGCAGGTGAGGCCTCGGTTTAACATCCCATCTGAAAGTGCAGTACGCTCTCAAGACCGCTAGTGTCAGCCTAGATTATAAGCGCAAATCCTGCAGTAGGGCTGAAACCACAATCTTCTGACTCCAAGGTAACAGTAGAGCCAAGTTGACACTTGATAACGATTAAATACAGGCCTTTTTCCCATGTTTTTGGTGTTCCTATATACTACAGCCGGGCCTCAGACGTTACCATAGAGGAGGGAAGAACTTGAAGAGGTGGACTACTTTACATTCACTCTAAATCTCCAGCCATTTGCCCAATGGTGTGGTATGAAGGTACTAATCTTTAGAACAGAATGAAGTTGGACTACATCCAGTTTCTCTGACGTTCCATTAAATGCTGCGAATTGGGGACATTCTTGCTGCTGTATTTGCCCAGGACTTGGGTCAACTAAGTTTAATTTGATTTGTACTTAAATCTTGCTCTTTTCCACAAAGACCCATTGGTTTCCCCTTGGTCAAATGCCGCACTGAACCATCCACAGGTAAGGGGGCCCCAGGTTCATTCTGGTCTCTTCAAGCTTGGTTCCAAGATCAGCAAATTAAGTTCAGTAAATCTAGTAATTTGTCAATGACACCAGGGGGAAAAAGAAACATGAAAAACTGACAGATTGCCATAAAAACACAACTGGTTCACTGTCATTCAGGGAAGGGAACTTGCTGTCCTTGCCCAGTCTGGGCCTACAGGCCATTCCAGTCCCATGCTCTGTGGTTAACTTTCTGAAGTGGCCTCACAAGCCATTTAATTGCACAATGAGTCACTTGATCAACTAGATGAGCAATGAATGCTGCCTTACCCACATCCTGAGCAGCTTTTGAAAACCCCATCCTTAAATGGCTCATTGATTTGCTTATTCCATCAAATGACACTTGTTCATTGCACTATGCTCATCTCTATCCTTTAGAGAAATCCATTGACTTTCCAAGCAACAACTTACAAATTGTCTACTCAAAATGTTAACATTGTAGCAAAAGTCCAACTAAACAAGAAATTAAATACTTTGTAGGACCTACAAAGAGAATTCCACATGCTCCCGAAACATGGAAAAAATACCAATTTTTCAATAGCCAGCAACGTCCATCCAGATGAGAGAAGCAGATTAGTGTGTAAGATGGAAGTTGCATGTAGAGTTTCCACCCTTGAGATGGGCTTTATATTGGAACAGCAGTTGAAATTGCCCTGTTTACCGAAATAGCAACAACTGAAAGTAATTTATTGTCTGTGAGGTGTTTTGGAGCATTTTTCGGAGATGTGATAAAGTGCAATATTTAGTTTTTTTTTCTTCCATACTTTCTCTCTTTGTCTGTCACTCTCCATCTCCCATGTGCTCTCCTTTGCCTTTTGCTGATTTCTCCCTCGCCCTCTCCCGTCCTCCTCTCGCGCTCTCGCTGTCCTTTAATTTGGGAGGGAGGAAGACAAATGTGAATGTTGGAAATCCAAACTTTAGTCCTTTTGAAGGTGAAATGTAAGCATACATCTACTTGCCTTTATTTCCTGCTTTTATTTCAGGGCTCTCTTGATTTAACAAACAAACTTCCTCAGAATAAAGCAGGTCCGGGTGATATGAAACAAATGTTTTTTTTTTAATAGGCCCAAAAGAATCGAGATGTGCAATAACTCCTGGCAATTCAATATCGAAAATGTAAAGGTGGGTCTTTAGCTTTATTTACATTGGGGTTGATGCTGTGAGGCCCCCTACGTTAACTCAAGTGAGATGGCATTTGCTATTTTGAACCAACATGTGCAATTTGAAATAAGTTGGGTTTTATCCTTTTGGTTGAAGTACATTTGACACAACCTGTATCGCTTTATCATTACATGGAGTACTTAAAGGGCTCTGATATTTGCATGTACTCTATTCAAGTTAATTACTAGCACTTCTTGTGTTCGAAATGGACGAATGAGATGTGAAGCTATAATATTAAAAGGAAATTATTAATTTTAAGGCTGATTCATACATGGCTGTAGTGTTGGTGAGAAGTGGTTTTGCTTTCACTGATGCTGCAGTTATAGGGTTAAGTGTAGCCTAAATCTGGACTTGAGGTCTGACCTGACGACATAGTTGAAGCGGAGTGAGAGCCCCTGCTGGAGTTAGTCTCACTCTATATCCGTTGGGGTCAGTTCAGTCCCTGAAACCTGACTTTGCATTTCAAGTGAAATTGCTTCTCATTGACACTAAACATGTTGTTTGAGTGTATTATTGATTGGGACTGACTATTGTAAGAGATTCACTTAAATAAAATACATCCTGTAACATCTTTGTTCTCAGACTGTTTGGCAATGATTGATTTTGGATTTCTGTAAGTGTTGGATAAAGTGATTATTTGTGTTTCTCTGAATAAAGGTGAGTAGCTACATTGTGCGTTCAGTTAGACTGAGTCTCCACAGGGTAGGGAGTTCATACTTTGGCCTCTGAACCGTGGAAAATCAGCCTTGGACCCGGAGAGTGGGGGTGCTGAGCAAGTTTAAAAGAGGTATCTGTGTAGATTAGTGATGAGTGGAATATGGAAGATTAAAATCCCATTGTTAGTATTCTGTGTCTGTCTCAGTTCCATTGCAGCTCTCAGTACACTTTCAGACTGAAGAGTGATGGTGGTGGTTACAACTTCTGATGTTTCTGTTGATCTGCAGGTCATTTTATCTGACTTGAAGCACTGGTGGCCTGACGTGATACATCCCGACAGTACTGAGCTCTGGTATGTCTTTTTGTTAATGTTCTGTTCAACACAACCAATAAGAAATTAGGGTCTCTGAGTGGACATTTAGCACTAACTGCTTACAGCTGTCTTCTGTTCTGTGCACAAGCCCCATTCCAGGACTTGAGCATGCAATCCAGTGACACTCCAGTGCAGTGCTGCACTGTCGGAGGTGTCATTCTAGATGAGTAGTTAAACAGAGGCCCCTGGTCAGTGATTCTAATCTACCCCTCCACAAATGATTAATTGCTCGTCCAAAAGACAAGGGAAGTGCAGATGTCTCAGGGCATCTGCAGTGCATTTTAGCACTCAGCCCTAGACAAGTAACCATAGAATCAACTCCGAATCAGTAAGTGAATGCAATACCATCTGTGCTGTTGCAGTCAGTGTCCACTCACTGGGAGGGTCAGGTCCTCAGCATTAGTGGCCAGCCAGGAGCCAAGATGTACTCCATCACTTCTCCTGGAATTGGAGCGAACATAAATGGGTCATTCTGCCCATCAAGTCTGTGCCAGTGTTCTGCTCCATGCCTGATCATACACTCCAGTTCAGCCCCTGTACCCTTTTAATATTTGTTTTCGAGTGACAAACTAATTCCCTTTGTTTTAAAAGAATTTCTGGACTCTGTTTCAACAACAGCTTGTGGCAGAGAATCCCATATTCTGACCCCTAATTCTATTTGCGATCATGTTAAATCTGTGCCCTCTCATTACTGTTTCAAGTCATCGGAACAATCTCTCGCCGTTTACCTCATCATCTCTTCCATCTGGCCTCCCTGTAACCTTCTCAGCTCCACAAGGACGATCCTAGCTTCTCATCCCGTCTGAACTGAAATCCTTATCCTTTGTAACATCCCGCAGGCCTATCTGGTTACAGCCCTAATATCCTTTGTCCCTGTATTAAGCCCATTTTAGGGGGTCATCATTTAGTATTGGTGGGTCATTCAGAGCCAGTAAAGCAGTTGGAAGAGTTAATACTCCTTGGTTTTACTGCAGGATGTAATTGGTTCCGACCAATATTAAGTAGAGGGCATGCTCAAAGATAATGAAAATGGATCTCCTTTCTCCCAAGAAGGGAGTTATACTAACTGGAGTGCAACTGAGTCGTATGGATGGGAAGGCCCCAGTGGTGTTCCCTTATCTGTGCTGAACTGGCTCTACTCAACCAGGAAAACTATTTGCTTTCAATGACATGGGCTTAGTAGGGGAATTTGGCCAGAGTTCTTGCTCCTGGACACTATTACAACACCTGTGGCTCTCAGGTCAGGAGAGAATTCAGTTTGCTGCTTTCTCACATAGTTGAATAGCCTGGAGGCTATTACTATTCAGGCTGACGCATGAAAAGTGGCCCTCTGGGCTTGGTAACAGTATACTTGCATTTATATAGCACCGTTAACCTAAAAATAAAAACCGAAGGCACATCAGAGACCTAATCTGACAGAAGTGGATGCCAAGTCAAAGGAGGAGATATTGGGAGGGGTGACCAGAAGTCAGGTCAAAGGATTGGGTTTCAAGGAGGAGAGATAGCCATGGAGTCAAACCTTGGCACAAGCTGAAAAAATTTGGAAGAATAAGTAAACCTCTCAACAACATAGTGAAACCTGGGCACCTAGCAGCCTAAAAGGCTGCTGCCACTCATCACATCCATCTGATAGTTTGGGTCTCTCTGTGCAGGAAACATGAATGGCAGAAACATGGAACGTGTGCAGCTACGCTGGAATCTTTAGACACACAGGAGAAGTATTTCAGTAAAGCACTGGAACTGTACCAAAAAATGGACCTAAACAGGTAACCCATCTCTCCCTTGGAATATATTTCAGACTGTACTGAAACCCTTCCCACTGAACGAGCCCTGAATAGAATTTTGGCTAGATTTTTCTCCCAAGTCTTCAGACACGTCTAAAGCTGAGAGAAAACTAACAGAGGTATGCACCAGATGAGCTAAATAACTCATTTTCTGCTATTTCTGCACTTTCTTGTTACTACCAAAACTGAAGAATCTATGTCCTTTTTACCCATTTCTCAGTCGCCTCTCTCTCCTTGCCCCCTGATGCAGCTGCTTGTGCTCAGTCCTTCTATGTAATCAGAATAAATGTGATATCCGTTACTGTCCTAATGTTATACTGCAAAACATGATATTTATTTTAATTCAGCAATTTGTTTACTGGTGATTGACCATTCTTTTAAACATTATTCAGTGTGCTTAAGAAGTTTGATATCTTGCCATCGCCTAAGTATTATATGGTAAGTACTCACTGGTGTTTGTCCTTTTGAGCACCTCGTTTTTCTGCTGTGCTTAGCACACTTTGCTGTAATTCTTACTGTAACATTCTCACATTTAGATGGAGAACATTGAAAAGGCACTTGTGTCATTCTATGGGGTAACACCGAAGATTCAGTGCCTGAATCCAACTCGGGTAATTTATGCTTTCTGTTTGTGACCTGTATAGTTCTGATCAAAACCCGGTTTTGGGTAAATTATAGTTGCAACGAAGATTTTCAATTTTTTTTTTTAAACATTTGATTTATCTTATGGCTGTTTAAGGCAGAATATAAATCTGAATCATACCTTGTAGACAATGTCCCAGACACCACCATCACCATACCTGGGTATGTCCTGTCCCACCGGCAGGGCAGACCCACCAGAGGTGGCACTTCAGTGGTATACAGTTGGGAGGGAGTCTCCCTGGGAGCCCTCAACATTGACTCTGGACTCCATGAAGTCCCATGGCATCAGGTCAAACATGGGCAAGGAAACCTCCTGCTGATTACCACCTACCCGCCCCCACCCCCCTCAGCTGATGAGACAGTGCTTCTCCCCAATTGGAAGAAGCACTGAGGGTAGCAAGGGCAAAAAATGTAGTCTGGATAGGGGACTTCAATGTCCATCACCAAGAGTGACTCAGCACCACTAAAGACCGAGCTGGCAGAGTCCTAAAGGACATAGCTGCTAGATGGGGTCTGCGGCAGGCGGTGAGGGAACCAACAAGAGGGAAAAACCTACTTGACCTCATGCTCAACAATTTACCTGTTGCAGATGCATCTGTCCATGACAGTATTGGTAAGAGTGACCACCGCACAGTCCTGGCTTTCACACTGAGGTACCCACCATTGTGTTGTGTGGCATTGTGCAAAATGGGATAGATTTCGAACAGATCTAGCAACTCCAAACGGGGCATCCAAGAGGTGCCGTGGGCCATCAGCAGCAGCAGAACTGTATTCAACCACAATCTGTAACCTCATGGCCCGGCATATCCCCCATTACCATCAAGCCAGGGGACCAACCCTGCTTCAATGAAGAGTGCAGGAGGGCATGCCAGAAGCAGCACCAGGCATATCTAAAAATTAGATGTCATCCTGGTGAAGCTACAACACGGGACTACTTGCATGCCAAACAGCGGAAGCAGCATCTGATAGACAGGGCTAAGCGATCCCATAACCAACGGATCAGATCTAAACTCTGCTTTCATGCCACATCCAGTCGTGTATGGTGGTGGACAATTAAAACAACTGACAATAGGAGGAGGAGGAGGATCCACAAATATCCCCATCCTCAACAATGGGGGAGCCCAGCACATCAGTGCAAAAGACAAGGCTGAAGCATTTGCATCCACCTTCAAACAGAAGTGCCGAGTTGATGATCCATTTCAGCCTCCCCGAGGTCCCCGGCATCACAGCTGCCAGTCTTCAGCCAATTCAATTCACTCCACGTGATATCAGGAGATGGCTGAAGGCACTGGATACTGTAAAGGCTATGGGCTTTGGCAACATTCTAGCAACAGTACTGAAGGTTTGTGCTTCAGAACCAGCCGCACCCCTAGCCAAGCTGTTCCAGTACAGCTATAACACTGGAATCTACCCAGCAATGCCCAAGTATGTCCTGTCCAGAAAAAACGGGACAAATCTGACCCGGCCAATTACCAACCTATCAGTCTACCCCCGATTGTCAGCAAAGTAATGGAAGGGGTCGTTAACAGTGCTATCAAGCGCCACTTGCTCAGCAATAACCTGCTCACTGACGCTCAGTTTGGGTTCCACCAGGGCCACTCAGCTCCTGACCTCATTACAGCCTTGGTCCAAACATGGACAAAAGAGCTGAACTTCAGAGGTGAGGTGACAATGACTGACCTTGACATCAAGGCAGCATTTGAGAGTTTAGCAAAACTGGAGTCAATGGCATCAGGGAAAAACTCTCCACTGGTTGGAGTCATCCCTAGCACAAAGGAAGATGGTTGTGGTTGTTGGAGGTTAATCATCTCAGTCCCAGGAAATTACTGCACAAGTTCCTCAAGAGCCAACCATCTTCATTCAGCTGCTTCATCAATGACCTCCTCTCCATCATAAGGTCAGAAGTGGGGACGTTCTCTGATGATTGCACAATGTTCACCATTCACAACTCCTCAGATACTGAAGCGGCCTATGTCCATATGCAGCAAGACCTGGACAACATCCAGGCAATGATCATCTCAAACAAGAGAGAATCTAACCATCTCCCCGTGACATTCAATGGCATTACCATTGCTGAATCCCCAACTTGCAACATCCTGGGGGGCTTACCATTGACCAGAAACAACGCTTGTCCACCATCTACAAGGCACAAGTCAGGAATGTGATGGAATACTCTCCACTCACCTGGATTGGGTGCAGCTCCAACAACACTTAAGCTCGACACCATCTAGGACAAAACAGCCCACTTGATTGGCACCCCTTCCATCACCTTCAACATTCACTCTCTCCACCACCGACGCACAGTGGCAGCAGTGTGTACCATCTACAAAGTACATTGCAGTAACTCACCAAGGCTCCTTCGACAGCACTTTCCAAACTCGTGACTTCTACCATCTAAGAAGGACAACAAGGGCAGCAGATGCATGTTCCCCTTCCTAGTCACACACCATTCTGACTTGGAACTATATCGCCTTTCCTTCACTGTTGCTGGGTCAAAATCCTGGAACTCCCTTTCTAACAGCACTATTAGTGTACTAACACCCCATGGACTGCAGTGGTTCGAGCAGGCAGCTCATCACCACATTCTCAAGGGCAATTAGGGATGGGCAGTAAATGCTGGCCTTGCCAGCGATGCACACATCCCCCGAACAAAGAATAAAAAAAAAATCTTGCTCAGCCAGCCTAACTGTAGTCTGATGCAATATGAAGACTGATTAGTGTTGAGGGATTATTCCTGTACCAGAAGCAATAGGTCATGTTGATGGGATTGCAGGGGAGATTACACAGGAATCATTTGGTGTCTGCAGCAAGTTTTAATCACCCCAGGGAATTAAGGTTAAATAGTGATTTACAATTCAAAGATTTGGGTCTGCAATTGATGGCCAGTCTAGTTGAAAAGGCTTTGCTTGATTATAAATTACAAAGTTGTGATTTTAAACCCACTTCAGTACAGAGGCTATTTTGTTTTGTTTTAGAAAAGCGACAAGCTTGGAACTCAAATGTTTAACTTTATTTTTGTTCCACTTCCCCCAACCACAGGGAGAATCAGTGCAAGTGCTGGGCCAGATCGAACTGTGTTTCAACAAAGACTTTCAGCAGCTGAACTGCACAGAAGCTGCACCCAACATGCTCGACTCTGAAAATAACAGATGGCACAATACCTTTTCAGGCTTTTCTGTGTGTGACCGTGACCAGCCAATCTATTACCCTCCAATAGAACACCTGTACTGAGGGAGTGTGAGAAGGCACCCGTTAGTCCTGGTATTCTGCGCGGGAGAATACAGTACGTTCATGTTCTTAGTATCCCATGCAGAGCATGAGCTGTCAGTTTAAGTACAGTGCTGAAATTTAATATTGAAAAACAGTAGCAATGGACAGTGGGTTAGCCAACTTCTTAATGTCTCCAGTGTGAATTTCTAGCATTTAATGTCCTTTTTTTAAAACTCCATCTCCAATATCACTTTCACTAATACCCACTTCGATTTTTTTTCTCCTTTCTCAGCATGGAATTAAGACAAAAGATTTTAAAAATAGATTTTGTAGCTTAAATCTATATTACTGCCAAGGTAAAGTAAGATATTTTTCTAATTTTATAAAAGGCTTGTCTTGCTGTGTGGGTTAGATTAACCTGTATATTAAATAGTCACCAGTTTATTTTATCATGACATTTGGTGTTGGACTTGCAACACATTTAATCATGGTGCTGGTACTTCCAAACAGCAAACCAAAGAAACTGCTTCATCACGACAAGGAATGTATTGAGGTTTTCACCTTACAGCTTTAGTAAATTATAACGTTCGCTTGCTTGTTTCTCCTGATCTCCCACTCATCACATCAGGAGCCGAGACCACCTCTCTTGCTGTTCACCAACTGCAGCCAAGAGAGTGGATTGCCCACGTGAGCCCAGGCTTGCGTGCCTGAACTTTTAGCAGGCCTTGTCCTCCTGCTTCAAGGTGTACAAAAAAGGCTCACACATTACCTGACTCCCTACCCATGGGAAAGTGCTGGGTCTTAAACTAGGAGCTTCCTTACAACTGGTGGATAGTAGGTATATGCCCCCACCAGATGGCACATTCAATCCACCTCTGTGCTCTTTCACTAGAAGGTGAAGTCTCACCAGCTGTTGGTGTTGTGGCTGCTTTGGGAGATTTGAAATCTTAGATTACAGTATGAACTTTTTCTCTCTCTCGGGTTTTATTTGAAAGAGGTGAATACCTACCAGTCTCACTAGCCGGAGTCATTTCTCATCACCACTGTGATCATTTACTCAAAGATATTGGAGATCAAAGATGGGTTTTAAAGCTTTCAATGTACTTTTCTAATGAATGATTTAAATCAACCTCAAGTCACTATATGGCAGTTTCTAGATCAATTTTTTAAAATTGAGGCCTTTTTCTGTGACTTGTGTAACATTTCATTAAAATATAGTCAATATGCAATTCAGTAAATGATTAAAGAGTTAATTTAAAATAAAACTGAGTCTATTTTAAACTGAGGTGGTTAGTGGTGGATGATTTTGCAGTTCCTCAGTCAAGAACTTGCCTTTAACATAGAAAAACACAGTGAAGCATAAGCCAAAAAAAAAAAATCGATGACCAGCCAAAGGTGAGATTGGGAAAGATTTGCATCAAAAGCTTAGTTCCAAGAGGTGGGTTTTGAAAAGGAGATGCAGGGGATGTGAAGGAGCATAAATCATCTCTAGCATCAGGCACAGCGGTAAGGACAGGCAATAAATGCACACTGTGAGCAATAAAGACTTGTATAGTGAAACCTGTATATTAGACACCTTAGGGACTGGTATCAGTTTTCTTTTTTGCAGATGTCTTTTTTTTACAAAATGTTTATTGCATGTACTTCTGCAGGACCTTAACAGCCTTATTGAAATCCATGTATACTACATCTACTGCTTTACCCTCATAGACACATCTAGTCACCTCCTCGAAAAATTCAATCGAGTTAGTTAGACGCGATCTCCCCCTGACAAAGCCATGCTGACTATCCCCGATTAACCCCTGCCTCTCATATATACGTCATATCTCATATACCTGCAGTTGAGGAGAGTTGGGTAACCCCACTTATCAAAATAGAAAATGCCATCCTTCAACACTAAAATTCACAAACAATTCTCACCAGTGGAACTGGTGTAAGAGAAGCAAAGCTAATGACCAAAATTTCCTATATTGCAGATTTCTGAATGAGTAATTTAAAACACGCCCAAGATTTTGGGGGGTGGGGGGAGGAACTGAACCTACATCAATAATTGACACCATTGATGTTTCAGTAATCTTGAATGTGTAACACTGCTTCTGTAATCTTGCACCTCCAACATTAGGTTTTGATCTACCAGAATTCCCCCGCTTTTAGAATGGTCCCTGCAGATTGAAAGGGAGCAATTGTAACCCTGCTATTCAAAAGAGGGAGAGAGAAAATAGGGAACGAGGCCAGTTAGCCTGTCATCAGCAGGAAAAATTACTATTACTAGGTTCTTGGTAACAGGGCACTTAAATCATGAATGGGCAGACAACAGGCTTTATGAAAGGAAAGTTATGTTTGATAAATCATTAGTTTTCTGAGGTTGTAACTAGCAGGTGAATGAGGCAGAACCAATGGAAGTATTCGCTAAGGTGCCATAGAAGAGATATTACACAAAATTAAGAGCTCATTGGATTGGGGGTAATAGCATTGTTTGAGGATTATTTGACACAGAAAACAGTTGGAATAGGTCAGTTTCAGGTTGGCAGCCTCTAACAGGTGAGGTATCGGAAGGATCAGTACTTATGCTCAGCTATTTAAAATTTGTATCAATTATTTACATGAGGGGACCAAGATTAATGTATCCAAGTTTGCTGACAATACAAAGTTAGGTAGGAAAACAAGTTATGAGGATGCAGAGCCTGCAAAGGGTTAAGTGGGCAAGAATGTGGCAGATGGAATATAATAAGTGTGAAGTCATCCACTTTGGTAGGAAAAATGGAAAAGCAAAATATTTTTCAATGGTCAGAAACTGGGAAATATTGATATTCAGAGACAACTAGACGTTCTTGTACATGACTCACAAAGTTAACAGATACAGCAAGCACTCAGGAAAAGCAAATGGTATGTTGGCCTCTTATGAATGGATTAGAGTGCAAGAGTAAAGTAATTATACTGCAATTATATCGGCCCTTGTAAGACCACACTGGAGTACGGTATATAGTTTTGGTCTCCTTGCCTAAGGAAGCATATATTTGCCTTAGAGTGCAACAAAGATTCACTAGACTAATTCCTAGAATGGGGAATTGTCCTATGAAAGGTGATTGAGTAGACTAGCTCGATATTCCTTTGAGTTTAAAAAGTCTGAGGTGATCTCACTGAAACATATAAACTTAAGGGCCTTGACAGGGTAGATGTTAGGAGGATATTTACCCTGGCTGGGGAGTTTACAACTGGGAGTCACAGTTTCAGAATAAGGGGTTGGCCATTTAGGATCTAGATGAGGAGAAACGTCTTCAAAGAATTGTGAATTTTCCATCCAGAGAGCTGTAGATGCTCAGCCACTGTGTATATTAAGGACATAGATCTATAGGGAATCGGGCAGGAGGTGGAGTTGAGGTAGATCAGCCATGATCTTATTGAATGGCAGAGCAGCTTCAAAGGGCTACATAGCCTACTACTGCCCCTATTCTGTTCTTTAACACCATACTTCAGTAATCCTGGATCGTGCTTCAGTTCACAGTCTGGCATAGTAATTTCCTCAAAGTGATCAGCTCTCCACAGCTTAATTAGAAATGGACAAACAGATTAACAGGAAGACTAGATCAAGATTGAAGAAAAACTGATCATCGTATCAAAGAATCAGGGACAGTATTTTACTTTGGTACAGAACCAAATAATTTGCCAAAATTCCCATCAGTAGATACTTCACACAAGCACGAGATTAAATTGTCTAACTTATAACTGTAGGCAGTCAGTATAAATGTCATTTGTATACAATGATGGTAGCTCATCTGCCATCATTCACTACAGCAGCAGCAGAGTTTGATCACTCATCTATGAATTGTCTTCTGCACTCTCACTATTTTAAAACAATGAGATGCAATGCCAGTGATACTTTTTCTTGCATTAAGGTCATGATGTGTTATCAAACAATGTGATTATTACACAGCACTCAGTTTTTAGCTCTGTGGTCAAGGAGTGGACCCTTGGGAACTTGAATTCTGAAAACCACCCCATAAAAGAAAGTAGAGATGGAGATATAAGAGAAGAAAGCAGGCTCCCTTCAAACTGTTTACTATTCACAAAACCAACCAGTCTCTTAAGACTGTCAGAAATGGAAAGCTCCAGCCATCAACCAAAGAAGGTTCATCCAGAGTTGAGAGTTTATCATCTGGTGTTGCAGAAGATATTAGGGCCGTTTTCATCCCTGGGGTATTTTGCAACTTCAGCAAATTGAAGGAAGGCACAATCAAATGAAACAAAATGTTCCCAGCCATTTCCACTCTAAAAACGGGTCTTCCTCTTCCTTCCGGTATATTTTGTGTCATTACGAACAGTCCTGGGGAGGAGGGAGAATGGTTAAAAATCTACAGTGGTTGTGCGCATCAATCTTTAAACTGCATTCTATATCTACAGAAAAACAAGCATTCATAATGTCTCTTCAATTTACTTCAAAGTGAATTTTTAAATACTTGATGTAAACAGATATCCAAGCATTGCTGATTTGTAAACTAAAAGGAAAAAGGCAGGAGAATGGGATTGGAATGGACAGGGCCAGTTGGAATTCGCACTTGCATAACGATAGGCCAAATGGCCTCCTTCCATGCTGTAATTTGAATGATTGAGACAGAACTGGCCAACACTCCCTTTAAGCTGACCACTGAGCCAAGGAGAGGGGCAATTTCCATACATCCCACTGCCTCCACCAGATGATGCCAATTGAGATCAGGAGATGTTCTGTAAAGGAAATGGAGATGCTTGTGATTTACTGGGAAGATGCTTTTTTTCCCCCACCCATATCCCAGAGGAAGAGACAATGTCAAATCTCAGTGGGTGTGGAGTTCTACATTGGAATCCACACCAGAGGAGTGGTGTTTAATTAAGTTGCTCATTTTTAGAAGCAGTAAATTTCACTATGTTGTATTATGTAAGTTGCTTAATTTAAATTATCAGATGATTCTTTTTTGTGTAAAAATTGATATGAACCGATTGTATAAAAGTATCTGAAGGAGCAATTTCATCTCAGGATTGAGTGGCCTGCTTGCAGGAATGAGGAACAGAATGATATATGGTAAGAATGGGAGCATCCCAAGTCTCATTCATGCAGGAACACTGCAAGAGCGTACATGGTTTCTACCTAAATGATCTAAGAAGTTGAGCACACTGAACAAGTCAAGAGAAGAATGGGGAGATGACATGTTCACCATGCTGAGGTTTCTTGTTATACGCAGTAAACACCATGACCCCACCATCACCTCACCTTCCCTGACGCCTGCGACGCTCCTTCTTCTCCAGAATCCAGTCCCTGCTTCTCTTTGCAGGTTTCCCCTTCAAGTTTTTAAATCTCAACCTGCAGGCAGGAAATGGAGAGTTTCTTTAGATAATTGGAACTGTATTCAGCTGAGGCTTGAATGACCTCCTTCAGGGATTTAGTTTTAAAAATGTTGTTGTATTTTATTGCCTCTTTTATCTTCATGGCCCAGGCTTCTACCTCATCGACAATGAGCTTTTGTTTATCCAATGTGCTCTGCCATGAATTTTTCTGTACTTCCTCAGGGAGGGTAGAAATGAACACCAAGTTCTCCACTGGAGTGCTGGAAATGGAAAGGTGACAATCCTTCCCCACACCCAATCCTCCTCCAAATCCCCAAGCAGCAGAGGCCCAGGCATGGTTCCACAGGCCCTACATGTTGTCAGCCACTTTGCCAAGCGTTGATCTTGTCAACTTTAGAGAGTGAGAGCCAATGTGAGCAGCCAGACTTCACACCAACCATGACATCTGCCATTTAAATGACAGCCATGTCTGCAGGTTATTCAACTACTGCGACAGATCATATTGGGAGTCCAAATCTATCCCCATTTGACATCCACGTTCCAGTAGACATCAATCAGGCGAGGGAAATCGGGCTATTTAGTCCCCCACTTCCCACTCCAGGGATGTTATGTCTATTTATCATTCCCTTACTGCCTCCTGGCTGAGATCAGCTAATGTGGGACTGACCCAGGACCTCCTTAGCTCAAAACCACACACCTATCAGTACAATAACCCATTCCATGCAATTTGCTCTCTCCCGTCACCCCGCTGCCACAATTTTCTCCACTGAAGACACTGATTCATGCTCAAATAGCCCCCTTTTCTAGTAATTTGCCCAAGAGGACCTTCCTCGAGAGCGAGCTTAGAGACCGAGGAGTGAAACTGATCTTCGGCAAAAGCGTGAAATGGGCGAATCAGCACCCCCTTTACACCACACCTGAATTTCTTGATTTAGCTAGGAATCAGACATGATGTAAAACAGGCTTCTGATTTGCTGGGAGTGGCAGATGAGTGTTACAAGTGAGCCTGATCCTGTCCCAAACCCATATCCAGCTAAGCACTTTCAGGCAGGGACCACCGATAGTGATCAGGAGGGAGTTACCCAAGTGATTTTTGTCCCTCTAACTGGGGAAAGCTAGGGAACCAGTGTAACAAGTCCTGCCACTAATACCAATGAATTCTACTCTCTGCAATCAATTCTGGGCCCTTCTAGTTTGCATAGCTTCAGGATATGTGGCCGATTTCTAAAATGTGCTGCTGGCATTTAGTTGCCTTGAAGTGGTGGATGCAGGTCTTCTTGAACTGCTGCAGTCCATGTTCTGATGTTCACACAATAGTCAGGCAAGGAATTCTAACTGAACCACTGAGGGGAGCTTCATTTACTTATTTTACTCCTACGGCATCAAACCCACAAATTGTAAGAGGCAGGAAAATATGGTAGCCAGCAGCTCAGGGCTATCACAGCGATGTTTCTCAGTTACTATAGGTCTCTCAGTGACAGAGAGGGAGAGACTGTAACCCTCCCTACTTTACTGTGAGGGACCTGCATGGTCACACAACAATCACTAAACTCATGTATTAACATCTACAAAAATTAACACACAGTGCACAATCTTCTCGCAATTATCTAGTCTCTAAAATGTAGATTTTAGATATGTTGAAACAATAGCACCATAACTGATTACCTACAGGCCGGGGCACACACAAAGACAGGCAGTTGCTGGAAATGGAATAAAAATCTTAAGCTCATTTTCTCCCACAAGCAAGGAACAGAGGCTGTGACCTCTTTGATCAGTATGTCACATTGGGCATGCAATGAGCCACACAGCTGTTGTAGAAGCTCCATATTTGCAGTTATGTGCAGTTTGAAACGTGGGGCAGCCATGGATTAATTATTAATTAGTAGGCCATTTTACAGAATATTTACTTTTTTTGCTTTGTCTATTTGCAAGAGCAAGAAATAATTGGGAAGGGCAAACTAAATATGATCAAATAAAAATGCAATACTGATACCTGCAGAACATATTTCAGAACATTATTGGGATCAGGCAATTAGTGCAAGAGTCATGATGTGGGTACAGACATATTTCATTGAAAAATAAATTCTGCTTTTCCAGTCAGTTGAATGATTGGCTGGGGTTTGGTCCCACGCCCAGCAAATATTTTCAAGACTCGCACATTAAGAACCCTGCAGACGTGCCTACTTGTTCAAATTAAAGATGAGCTCTTCTGTTAATAGAGAGGCCTTTCTCATCATGACACTTCCATTAAGTCAGGCCAACCTTTCACTGAGGCTTAAACTGGATGGAGAACCAGGGCAAAAGAGAATCCCCAGTCAATGTGATCGTTGTTCTGTTGCTCTATTTCAGGCGACAGGTTTATAGAATTCTACAGCATAGAAACAGACCATTCGGCTCAACAAATCTGTGCTGGTGTTTATGCTTCAACACAAACCTCCTTTCACTTTACTTCACCTTGACCTACCACCGTATCTTTCTATTCTTTTCTCCCTGAGTTTATCTAGCTTCCCCGTAAATGCATCTATGTTATTCACATCAACTACTTCATGAGATAACCATTTCCACATTCTCACCACCCTCTATGAGAAAAGCTTCTCCTGAATTATTATTGGCTTTATTAGTGGCTATCATGTGTTCATGACCATAGGTTTTGGACTCTCCACTATACCTGGCATTTGTGAACTGCACTTGGCTCGTTGTCTCCTCTCCCTGCTGTGCTCCAAGGCCCTATACAGGGAAGGGGAGAAGACAATATAAAATTTAACACTGCTCTCACTGAAACGCGAATTCAATTTCATACTGAGATCACAAGGCAGAGGAAGCACTGGTGTCCATGAAAACATGGGCTTGCATGAACTGAGGCTGTGGGGGAGTGGGAAGGGGCACTTGGCAGAACAAGGGCAGGAGGGAGGGGCATGGAAGGAAGTCAAAGACAGAGTATGTTACAACGTGGGGGTGGGCAGAAATGTCAAAATTACAGCTAGGAGGGAGGAAATCTGTCAACACCATTACAAATCCCAGTTATTTAAATTCCAGGGTTAAAATGGAACGAAATAGTCACAAGATACAATTGAAAAAATGCTTTATAAATGATTTGTGCATGCCTCATCATTTAGAAAGAATCCCAAGCTCCGCACCTACCCATTGGTTTGCTATCTTGCCTGAATTGTAAAAGCAGAGCTTGCCAACTATGGCACTCAGGATTTTAAAAACAGCCCTTATCCAAATATAAACAGTGCCACAGACAGCTGGAGATTACTCAAAGCCACAAGCATTAAACAAAGCATTCGTTGAACAGCATCAAGCCGGCTGCAGCAGCAAGTTTCGAGTAACTTTCAGGGAATAAAAACAGAAACCCAAGAAATATACAGCAGGGCCTCACAGCACCTTAACAGATGGGTTGACATGTTGGGTGTGACAGTGTCTGTAAACAAAACATTACTCCCCATCTTTGCTCTTCAGAAATGCTGACTAACCTGCTATGTATTTCCAATAGTGTGTCCTTTTATTTCAGATTTCCTGGTTTGTTTTGCTCTTCCATACCCATCATTTTCAATAAGGTTAAATAGTTTTATCTTTAAAAGAGGCTTTATGTCAACAATGTGATTGAAGAGGCCACTATTATTTCAATTATTTAGATTACTACTCGTTATGTGGCCAACAAACAACTTACAGCCCTCTCCTCCCTCATTTCTGAATATAGAAATGTTTTCTCCTGATCAATTTACAATAAAATCATTGAGTATCCCAAGGGTCTCTCTAGTTATCTGATGTGTGTTGCAATCTCTAATCTACGTCACTCTACTTTAAATATTTGTAGCCAGAGTCAAGACGACAAGACTCCTCTACAGCTGCTCTCTGTAGCAATGCCTGAGATTTTTGGCTTTATGCATCACTTCACTGTATAACATGCAGCCACAAGGGCTACATATCATACATTTGAGCTCAATGTTCCAGTTAATCTGCATGCCTCCTAAAGTGGTGGATGGAACAGATCGTGGTGTTGAGTTAGAATTCAACACTGATTTGATTATGTTAACAGCCCTTTACAAATCTCCAGATACATGGAATTTAAACAAGACAAATCAGAACTAAAAACGCAAATAGGATGAAGACGGCTGGATTTGGTAGGCTAGATTTGTTGAGCTACAGCCCGTAGTTAGAATTCTGCAGCAGTGAATGAGCAGCCCAGCATTGTACCATGAGGGAGACTGGCATAAACGCAGCTCCAGTAACTTTACCCCAACATTACTCCCAAAGCAGGGAGGAGGTAAGTGCACGAGCACATAGAACTCAACATGGTCTTCAATACACACCTCATGGGAAAGTGAACTCGGAAGGATGAGAACCGAGGAAGGAGGGAGAGAGGGAACTAAAAGTTAGGAATAAGTCAGGAGACAGATGAATACTGAGGTCAGGAGTGGGTTTGGAGACATGGTACAGATAGGTGGAGAAAAGCTGTCAAAACCATTAGTTTTACCCCAGTGAATTAAAAATTTTTTCCCAAGAAGCGCCACATTGCAACCTTGAACTACAATCACAGAAACAAAATACTAACTTCCAACAACTTATATTTCGAAAGTGTCTTTAATGTAGTAAAATGCCCCAAGTCACTTATTCTTAGATTTATTCTTTACCTCTATTTTATTTATACTTAAGTTGAGGAATGTCAGCAGTGGATAATGAAACAATTCTCAGGCACATACCAGGCCAGATACTGATTCTCTGCCTCACGGAATGTGCTCAAGGCTTCACCTCAGAAGGTTTGTACCAGTAGCAATGTGGCATTTCCTTTCCTCAAACCCACCATCCTTATGACTAAGTGTGATTGACAACTTTGCATCAATTTGTAGCTAATTAATGGACAGTTGGTTGTCTGTTGGGTAAAGGCTACCCAGGCTCATTAAATGTAGGACGGTTACAGGCAGCAGAGAAACACATTTATCAAACATATTCATCAGTCTGAATCAGATTCAAACCCAATTCTCAGGTAAAAGGACAGAGCGAGAGTCTGCATACTTGGACATGTGGGAGTAATGAGGAATTACCTCAGGCTATTGGGTGAACTGACATTCGATACTCGGTTTGTTTAAACTGTACTGGCATGCGTTCCTGGGGTTAGGCTGTTCTATACTGTCTTCAGATCCATCTGCCCAACTGAAGCAGTCGGGCTGACAGAAAACTTGCCCCAGCAATTTCCCAACCTCTGCCCACCTCCCAACATCCAGCAGAAGGTAGGCTATTTAATGACTGCCCTGTCCAGTAGAAGGTTACGTTCGTTAATGGCTGACCTGTCCGGTCGAAGGTATGCTAGTTAATGGCCGACCTGTCCGGTCGAAGCTAGTTAATGACAGCCCTGACTGGTTTTATTTAATTCAGGAAACTTGGTGACTACCTTACCCCACTGCCAGCTCAGAATGTATAACGTGGATAGTTTATACAGCCAACAAATGCTGAATGAAAGTTAATTTTGACCAAATGTGGGACTTTGACTGCCAGTTTCCCCTCGTTGCAAGCAGTTTTTGCTTCAGCTGGGGTGCATCAGTTTATACAATGGATGCTGGAGGGTTTTTTTTATTTCCAAAATATACTTCATTCATAAAAATCTGTAAAAAATACATTACCAAACAGTTTCAAACAGCACCAAGTCAAAAATTACTAACAGTGCAAAGGAGATCAGTTTCCTTCAATACAATCATGAGTTGCCTCACAACCATTCCATTTCATTGTTGTGCCAGATACATTTTTACATTTACAGCACACAAAATTTTCCCGATACAGTTCGAGGGCTTTCCCATGGATCCAGCCCCCTCAGCTTGGTGGGGGGACCTCACACAGTGGTCTTTCCCCATTGAGCCTTTGCTGCGGCTGCCCCAAGCTTTAGTGCGTCCCTCAGCATGTAGTCCTGGACCTTGGAATGTGCCAGTCTGCAACATTCGGTCGTGGACAACTCTTGCTGGAAGACCAGCAAGTTTCAGGCAGACCAAAGGGCGTCTTTCACCGAATTGATAGTCCTCCAGCAGCAGTTGATGTTTGTCTCGGTGTGCGCTCCTTGGAACAACCCATAGAGCACAGACTTCTGTGTTACCGAGCTGCTTGGGATGAACCTCGACAAAAACCACTGCATCTCATGGATGCTGGAGGTCTTTGAGCACAAGCAGTGTGGATCAGACACAACCTGAAAACAGGTGTGTGAAACAGATATTGAAATTAAGTTTAAATTCAGATGTTATCTTAACTGGCGTTGTCTCTTGAAGGCCTATTGAGTTAAGGTCACAACAGCAGCAAACTCAAAGGTGTCAGGTTCCATTTCCACTCCCTGCTTCAAAAGCTGATCTCAGCAGAGATCTTTTGGGGTGTGGGGGGAGGTGCAGCAGGACATAAAGGGGCTCTGTGTCTCCAAGGATAGAGAGAGGCATTGGAGCTTCCCCATGAAGGTACACAGATATCAGGCAAGCCAACAGCAATGCAGAAGAGCTTTCTGACACTCATGCATCAGTGACCTCCAGGAACCAGTTCCCATGGAACCATAACTGAGAATCTGTAGCTTCAGGAGAGGCAACTTCGCTATTGCTTTTTTGAAATGGTGTTGGATTGATGTCCAGTTTGAGGGCAGATTGGAACTGTGGAACTGCAGCCACTGGCAAGTGCTGCAGTAAGATTGCCTTTAATTAATTTAACTGCGGAACCTGAACAGACAAAGACCTTCAGTCCCGTCTGCAGAAATTTGAAACCTGCTCACGACTGAAAGGACAGTCTTGCAATACAAAGCACCACCCAAGGATTTTTAGCTCTAACACAAGTACTTACAATAGTAAAGAGAAAGGAAATGCTAGGGCAGGATATTCAAGGTTTTGTCTTCATTGGTTGCATTGCAGTGTACCATGGAGGCTCAGGGACCCAGGTATCGTTTAAATCGATGTCCCCATTAATTTGCAAAGATCTCAAGTTGCTGATACGAACAGATCTGGCTGCTCTGATTTAGGGTTTATCTACCATTGAGGCTACAGCACTTAAAACAGGCCTATCCAAACCTCCAGCCCACAAACTAGTGGGCAAGAACCAGACATGGAAATAGAGGCGAGTCCTCTGGGCCCCCAGGGCTGGATCGGCAGGGATATGGATGGGTCACAGACTGAACGTCCTGAGCCTGCGGTTGCTGGGGAAAGAGTGCTTTTTGTTCAAAGTACTCCCCCTACTTCTCCAAACCCCCCTTGTTATAAAAGAACATTTTACTGTCATAATATTTTTAAATGCCAATGTTATTGCTAATGTAGATATTTTAAAAAAATCAATGCCAAGTCTGACGGCACAATTTCTGATCAATTTTCTTCACTTATTTGGGTCTGTTAATTGCTCGGACAACCTTGGGAGGAGCTCAGAGGCTGTGTGTAAAGACTTTTGCGTACAACTCAGTTGAAAATAAAAACTTTTCACTATGGAACAACACACGTACAATACAGGAACAGGCAGCATCCTCTAATACCCCAGTGAAATTAAATAGAATAATTACCATTGGCAGCTTTCCAGAAACTCCAACACATAAACATAGGAAGAATCTAAAAAAGAAAGTTAATAATCAGAACTCACATGGACAATCTACAGAGAACTTGCAGTTGTATGCAGCATTTTATTACATCCTCAGGACATGTCCAAGTGTTTCACAGCCAATGAATTGCTTTTTGAAGTTGTCACTGTTTAGAGAATAATGAGGCTACTGTACCACAGCACCTTGTTTTGTTGTCAATCCACTCTCTTATTACACCCGTGTTACTGCTGTCTTTACTCCCAAGTATTACTTTTGTTCCCCCTCCCGTCACGAGTGAATTAATTCAGGAAGAGGAACCGACTGAGTACCTGATAAAGGGAGCCAGCTTGCCACATCTCAGAATGGTCTGCAACTCATCTGCATGTCTCACATTCTATTACTACCCTGAGGCAAAGATTAGGGGATATGGGACAGAATGTTCATACCTTGACTGCACGGCCAACCATTACATTGAAATAAATGCGCAGCCAGGGTTATTAGATCTACATCATTCCACAAACTTAACAGACACTCAAGAATTTACAGAACAAAGCAACTGCTGATTCAGACTGGCAGGGTGGGGCAAAGGAAAGAGGCAGAAATAAATCTCAGAGCTCTCAAGAATTTGCACTCAATCTGGGGACAGATGGACAGTGAACATATCAGGAGGATCATCTGGTTAGACAATCAGCAAGCCTTTTCCAGATTTATATATAGACCGCAAGTGAGAAAGCTGCATGCAGGAAAAAGTAATAATCTAACTGTCTCACAGTAGATAGTCTACTTACACCAAGATGAAAATTTAGGCTGGCCCACTCATTCCCTTTCAATTATTTGAAAAATGTACCGATGGTAGTAGCAACTTGTTCAGATACCAAAATATGGCATTTTACACATTTTAAGGATGCACTTCACAGCCAATGAATTACTTTTGAAGTGTAGTCACTGCTGTTACACAGGCTAATGCAGCAGCTAATTTGCACACAGGAAGATCCAATAAAAACAACAATGAAATAAATACCCAGATTATCTGTTTTTAGGTGTTGGCTGAGGTACACAAACTTCCCCTGCTTCTCAAATCGTGCGGTGGTTTTTTTTCCACATCCACCTGCGGGCAGACGGGGCCTCAGTTTAATGTCTCAACAGAAAGACAGCACCTCCGACAGTGCAGCACTCCCTCAGTACTGCACTGGAATGTCAGCTTAGATTATGTGCTCAAGTCTCTAGAGTGAGACTTGAACCCTCAACCATCTGACTCAGGCGAGAGTGGTACCACTGAGCTAAGGCCTGACACTTAAGCAGACAGAAATTACTCCAGAACACAGGAATTAAACCAGTTACAGCAGTGTTTTTTTTCTGAACACTAACTGTGCTCCACTAGAAAACGGGACCACTCCGATACTCACTTTTTTGCTTTGGTGCTGTTGGGGTAATCCACCACCATCCCACCTGTGAAACCAGCCTTCATCGCCTGCGCTGTGATTAACTCCAGCTGGGGGCAAAAAAAAAAAAATCATACTGATTTTAGTTGTTCTCAATCATTCATTCTCCCTTCCCTTTAGGCTTGACTGTTCGGTGGGATGTAATTTGGTGGGCACCCTTTGGTACCTTGCCCAAGTGGCACTGTGGTAGCGCTCTCTTCCGAGTCAGGTGGGGTTGTAGGTTAAAGCCCCACTCTCAGACTTCATATAATCCAGACCATGACCCCAAAACAACACTGAGGCTGCATTCATTACAGCATTGTTGGCGATGCCTTCCTTAGGCTGCGGTCCTGAACCAAGGCACTATTATCTGCCTGTTTTGTTGCTTTAAGTGCATGTTAAAGATCCCATGGTGCTATGTGATGAGAACAAGCAGCAATATTGGCTACACAATCAACACAATTCCAAGTAGTTCAGTGTGTGCATTGTGTTTTGAGACATTTGAGATGTGACAAGGTATTCCAAAAGTGTGTTTTTTTCCTAAAAAAAAATGTTTCTATGTTGAGGCTAAACAGTGAGTGTGAGAGGCAATTCAACTGCAGGGGGCATCAGAACTGAGCCCAATTCTGTTCTTGCCCAAATAACCAAACATGTACATTTGTAGCAGGGGTTACTGCATGGCAATCTGAAGTGAGAATCTTGGCTATTTTTTCCAGAAGGTTCAGTTGCTTGCTGCTTAAACTGAAAGAGCCATTTGGAAGCACTCTCAGTAACTTCCAACACAATCCAAATTAAAAGTGGCACAGATTATACACTAATACTACAGAATCTGTGAGAATAGGAGCAACTGCTGCTAATGTGAACGGACAATGCCTACAGAGGCTGTACGAGGACGTAGCCAGGTAGTGACATATCAAACTACAATAACACCATGAATGAATGCTAAAAATCCAACCAAAGCCTGCAGCGCTCAAAACATAACACTGAGCACTACCCTCCTCCAATGGCCTGATAGATAACAGACATCTAATGTAGCATGACATTATTCTGAGCAGAAGATCAGAGGTTCAATGCCTTGTCTGTGTCGAATTAAATTGGATGTTAACAATGAGCCTGGCACTTTATGTTTCAGAAAGGGACGGCAAGAAAGACAACTAGAGATCCTAGAAAATTACAATACAGGAGAACATTTGACCCACCGTGTCTGTGCTAGCTCTTTGAAAGAGCTATCCAATTTAGTGCCACTCCCTTGCTCTTTTCTCAGTGCCCTGCAAATGTTTGCTTTTCAAGAAAACATCCAATTCTCTTTTGAAAAAGTTACTTCTGAATCTGCTTCAACCATCCTTTCAAGCCGTGCATTCCAGATCATCATAACTCACTGTGTAAAAAGAACTCTCATCTTCTTTCCTCTTTTGTCAATTATCTTAAAACTATGCCCTCTGGTTACAGACTCTTCTGTCAGTGCAATAGTTTCTCAAAGAGTCAAGAGGTTTACAGCACAGAAACAGATCCTTCGGCCCAACGTGCCTGCACCGACCATCAAGCACCCGTCCAAAACTAATCCCGCTTCCCCGCACTTGGCCCATAGCCTAGTATGTTATGGTTTTCAAGTGCTCATCTAAATACTTCTTAAACGTCGTGCATGTTCTCCTTACTTACTCTATTGAAAACTTTCATAATTTCGAAAACCTCTTTTAAATCTTAACTTTATCTGTTCTATCATGCTGCTGTTTGCTATCCAGTGACCTCGCTGGAAAGTGTACTTATGTACAGGTCAGATGACAAGGCAATTGAGCTTGACAAGTGATGCTCTCCTTCGATCAACAGCTCAATGACACTGGTCATTTCAGCTTGGGTGAAGAATGGCCACTGCATGAAGTACTGGAGTGCTGTTGATACCTATGGAGCAATGACACCAAGAGTCACTGCTACTCAATGGAAAAAAAAAGCAACCAGCATTGAGCCAGAGAGGCTTCCTTCCCTTACACAATCTAATAGGATGAGTGTCAGGTACCAAGGCAGGCACTTAAGCTCACACACCGTCACCTTATCAAATGATCATTTAAAGAGTTAGCCACAAGCTTTGTGTGGAATAAGATTTCAGTGAGCGTGCTGAATTTATCACTGAAAAACAGTCACGATTCATTGCACTTTGAGCAAGCCAGAAGCACGACCAGAACAGGAGTCTGACACGCACACACACCATATGTTGGGTATTAAGTTTCACTATTTTAATATTGTGATAACCAACCTGCTCAGAGTTCTCAGGATATAACTGAAACACAGCTCTAGCTCCTCGCACCTGTAAAACATACAAATGAATACAGAAAACAGCCACGCTAGCCAAGAAAAACACAAGGATTTTGTTAAATCCCAGCTTCATTACAGTGAATATTAACAGCTTCTTTAGGAGTTCACCTGGCAAATCTGCTCCAAAAGGCTCCCACACCAAACCCTCAATAGCTCTCAACTAGAGGGTCATAGCTCAGTAGGGTGTGATCTCTGACCCTTGCTGAGGGGCATGATGCATCTGAGTAAAATGGGGGTAGGGATGTTACAGCTGAGTACAGTGGGGGAAAAGGAGGGAAAAACAATTAAAATGTCTGGCTGTACATTATAATTTGTTCTTCTGGTTTTCCTGCATCACCTGAATACACAGAGCTGCTCTGCTTACAACTTCGTTATAACGAGGATCCTTAAGGTGATATCCTACAGATAAAGCAAGCAATCTGCACACAAAATCACCCACATCGGTACCGAGAGTGCCTGGATATTGAAGCTGCTCAGTCTCAAAGCTTACCAGACTGGCGTACAGGGAGCTGAAGAATTTGTAGAGCCGCTTTGGAGGACTATGACTCTTCTTATCCGCATTACAAAGCCACTGCAAGGCAGAAATACTGAGGGGAGAAAGAGAAAGCACACCATTAAACTCACTACTTCCACTTTAGTTCTCTTTTTGGTCTCCCAGCTCTTGCCCAAACTGCCAGGTATTTGAAGATTGAATGCTTTGCTTCCGACTAAATGATAGATAACCTACCATACCCTCATTTAGTTATTTTGTGGAAAGAATTTCCACTTTCTGATATTTGGGATGTTGGGTGGGATGGGGATTGGTGTGAGATTATGACAGGAGAGAGAGAAGAAAGATCAAACAAAATTACTACTGGACTATGAAAACACTGCTTCACAGCAGAGTTAAGAGCCTTGTTCAAACATGATGTCTAGGCAACAACCAAAGAATGAGGAGCGATTATAAATAGCGCTCTGACTTTTAATAAAAAGACTGGTACCAAACTTACACCCAGTTTAAAACATCTAGGCTATTCAGAGAGGTGTGAGAATCTGGGATTGTTTAGCCTGAAGAGATAGTGGTTCAGGGAGAGACTGATCGAGCATTCCAGATTCCTAAGGGAATGGATCAATAAAATTACACATTGATAATGTTCAAGATTGCCACAGACTCCAGAATCAAGAGATATAGACACAAAGTAAGAGAGAAGTTGCAGTTTAGATGTAATTTTACAGAGAGTGGTGAACATGTACAATGGATTGGCCAGAAAGGTAGAAAGTGTACAACTGAGTATTTATTTTTGGAACCAGTTGGACAGACTGCAAAACCTTATGTGTGGTGTATTTTCTGGCAATGCCTAGGTGACTTGGATAATGTGTTGGGATATTGGTACAGAGCAACTAGAGAGAACAGACACTTCAGTACAAAAAACATACAATCAGTTCCTGACCATCTTGACACCAGTGGCCTGAAGCTTAGCCTGGAAGAGATCAGAACAAGACCAAGCTATATTTTGAGAACTGAACATGAATGAAGGTCTGTAAAAGAATTCACATCAAAAAGCTGCTTTTGAAAATTCGGCACTTAACCAGTAAATACATTTAAATGAGAGAATGTAAGCTCATTGGCTGTGAAATACTAGGCACCACACCAATTTTGCAGTGTTGTAAGCACTTGTAAATGGAAAGGCATCTTTTATTCTTCAACCATACATGGCAGTGTTTGTCAACACTAGCATACCATGTATATTATAGATGTAATCAATAAAACTCCATTGTAACAGTACAATTTGTGGGAAGATATTTTTGGACATCAACTTTAAAAAAGCTGCATCATGATTTTCTGATTTTAAAACCACTACAGCAGGGAAACACACAGTGGGATCATGGTTTGATACAAATAAAGAACTTGCATTTATTTTGCAACTTTCAAAACCCAAGGTCATCCCAAAGTACTCCAGAGCCAATGAAATACAGTCAGTGTTGTAGGCAAATGTAGAAGACAATTTGACACAGGAAGGTACCACAAACATTAATGTATTGAATGACCAGATCATCTGTAATAAAAGCAAAATACTGCGGATGCTGGAAATCTGAAATAAAAACAAGAAATGCTGGAAATACTCAGCAGGTCTGGCAGCATCTGTGGAGAGAGAAGCAGAGTTAACGTTTCAGGTCAGTGACCCTTCTTCAGAACTAGCAAATATTAGAAATGTAAAAGGTTATAAGCAAGTAAAGTGGGGGTGGGGCAAGAGATAACAAAGGAGAAAACTTTGCTCCACGACCTTCTGGTCAGCTATTCTGTGACCTTGTCCAATTTACACCTTCTCATTTGTTATCTCTTGTCCCACCCCCGCTTTACTTGCTTATAACCTATTACATTTCTAATATTTCCCAGCTCTGAAAAAGGGTCACTGACCAGATCATCTGTTTTTGGTGCTGGCGGTGAAAAGGTAAATGATGGCCAGGACACTGGGGAAAACTCCCTTGCTCAACACCGTGGGACTTTTTAAGTCCACTGGAGACAGTAAATGGAGCCTTGGTTTAACAGATCGCCAGAAAGGCAGCGCCTCTGACAATGCAGGACTCCCTCAATATTGCACTGGGGTCTCAGCCTGGATTATGTGCTCCAGGATCTGGAGTGGGGCTTGAACCCAAAACGTTCTGGAGCTCAGAGGCAAGAGCACCATCACTGAATCAAAGCTAATAGAGTGTTTAGTGCATTGGCAAACTTATGCAAATAATAATTAAAGGCCCAATTCAGCACCCAGAGAGTATCTTAATAATGCCTCGCATCACATTTCGCCACAGATTGTGTCAATGCTGCTCCACAACAGAGCCTTATGAGGGGACCCCGAAAGTTGAAAAGATCAGGCATATTAAAGGGAGGAGAGGGGAGAGTTTAAAAAATAAAATTTTATTTGGAAGGGATCACTTTCAATATAAACCATTCTCTACTTGGATGACAGTTTACAAAAAAAAAAAGTAAATTTAAACCTCCATCCTGCAAGAGATATTAGAAATGTTATTTCCTCACCTTGTGAAAACCAGAGTTCAGTTCCGTATTCAGCAGCTACTCAGCCAATTGGGACCCAGGTTAGTGGCTAGGCACCGCATTAAAGCTGTGCCACAGAATGGCACAATGTGAGTGTGGGCACACAAAGCTTCGTGCAATAAGCCTACCTGGCTCATCAATTGAGAGCAGGGACAATCTGTAGCACATAAACTCTTTTGCTGGTGTCCTAACTTGCACCAAATCCCACTCACCCATCTCCCTCGTACTCACTGACCTTTACTAGCTCCAAATCTGGCAATGCCTCAATTTTAAAATTCTCGTCCTTATTTTCAAATCCCTCCATGGCTTTGCTCCTCTCTATCTCTGTAACCTCTTCCAGCCCTAACATCATCCAAGATCTTTGTGTTCCTCCAATCTGGCCTCAGGCATACCCCCAATTTTCAAAGCTCCATTGGCTGCCATGCCTTTAGCTACTTGGCCCTAAGCTCTGGATTTTCTCTGTATGTCTTTCCACAATGCATGCACCTCTCTCTTTCCTCCTTTAATTCGCTCTTTCAAACCTACCACTTTGACCGAGCTTTTGATCACCTGCACTAATATCTCTTTATGGGGCTCAGTGACAAATTTTATCTGATAACACTCCCATGAAGCTCCTTAGGACACTTTACAACATTAAAGGGGTTATATAAATGCAATTTATGTTTTTGTGGACAAAAGAGAAAGTCTCATTGAAACAGGGTTGACTTCAGGTCCTGCACAGTCCACATGGACTGTTTACATTAATTACTTTACAGGGTGTAAATCTTTATGTAGAAGGCAATTCCAGGTCTCTATCAGTTTCTCTTTACCTGATGCAGCCATCAAAGGTGCCAGGCCGGAATGGAATCCCAGCACCCACATCTCCCAGAATGAGATCGCCTTCCACCTCTCTCTCCAACGCAACATCTACAAGGAAAAGTAAACATAAAGTCAGAGTCGTGTTGTATAGAAACAGTAGGACAAAATAGTTTTGATAGCTTGGGAGAAATGTCCTGTTACTCCATGGTTTTCAAATACAGGAGATTTTACAAGCACATGAATGACATTTTTGCTGCTTTGGAGTTAAGTTTTGTTATTTTACAGACTCCTCCTGTCCCTCAAAAACTTCTTTCTCTGGCTAAAAGTGCACAATGAGAAAGGCAACAGGAAATTTCCCACTTACAATGTCCAGTACCCTAAAGAATCTTTATCCAAGTTTCACATAACGATCCAGCTCAGAAACAAACCATTTTGGCCTATTTTTCTCCACAAGCCACCAGTCTAATCTGACGCCAGGTCACTCCCTACAACCTTTAACATCCCACCTACTCTAAGCCCACTAGCTCTTCATACTCGAAGATCAAACCCAGTCTAAACCCACTTGCCTGCTCACTCCTCATGCCCTTTAATATTTTTCATTTTCGAGTAGAAGTATGAAATCTGTTTCTTTATATTTACTTCTACAGCCAAATCATTATCTATATAAAAACTTGTGTCTATATTACACACAGCTGGCATTACTTACTTCCTGTGATACCTTGTTGATAAGTCCCTACTGTCTTAAACCAGCACATTCTCCGATCTGCTGTCAGTAACACCAAGAGAGATCTGCTAGTGAAACAAGCATTTTGGGGAAGCTTATAAGCTGACTTTATCCCCATTCTTACTTTTCAGTACCCCAGTGCCTCCCCAACAACGTACTGAGCCCTCTCAGCTGCTCGGGCAGCACTGCCGATATCCGAGTCAGGGGCATGGTGGGCTGCTGCCGTAGAGTTTTAAGCAAGTACCAAGATCCCCTGATTATTGAGCAGACAAATCAAATCAAACCCCAAATGCTGATACTATGTTTCTAAACTTTAAAGAGGAAAAAGCAGGGTCCAGTGCTTGGGAATCAGCTGATCTGCAGTCTGGTGCTCAGTGAGCCTATGCATCTACTTAAAACTCAAAGCCCCTCACCTGCTCCTCAAACACAAAGGTCAGTGTCAGAACACCTACTCTGCCATCCTAAATGGAACTAAAATACCTAAACGCAGAGGGAAGCAGTACTTGTCTAAACAAGGTCGCCCAAGGCTCTTCCACTGTTCCAGTGATCAATGAGCAATACAGTGTAGGGGCCAACGGCACTATGTCGCAGGACTTCTCAGCAAGCTAACAAGGTTTGGACCCCTGGAACATCACTTAAACATCACTTTTCCACAGTGTGAATCAAGGAACTACCAAATAGAAAAGCCCCAGTAATGAGGAAAAATAGTAAACATGCTTCACTTCTTTACTCAGAGTGGTTAGAATGTGGAACTTGCTACCACATGTGGCAGAGGCGATCCATTTAAATGAGAAGTTGGATAAGCATGAAAGAAGGAGGAATAAAATGAGATGCTGATAGAGTTGGAGTGGTGGGAGGAGGCTCATGTGGAGCATAACCACCAGCATAGACCAGTTGGGTCGAATGGCCTGCTCCTGTGGTGTAAAATTCTATCTTTTAGAACAGTTGCATGTTTAAACAATTTCAGTGCCACAAAAGTAACATGTGGAAACTAAGTTTCCACTGCAGGGACTTTTATACAACTGGAGTGTTGTTGACTCTTAACGCACAGATCTTCCACAGTCAATGACACTCCAACTAAAAATTCACCCTACCCAATTCTGTTCCAGAGACACGCTTTGCTGGGAGTCTTCCCAGTCTGCCAGAATTGCAGTCTCAGTGGCAGAGTTCAAATATAAAAATGGGAGTGCGACAGGGGCTGGAGTGGGGGGGGGGGGGGGGGGGCACAGTGCCAGGTAGTGGGCTGTACAAAGCCATGTTGTTGAATCTGTTTGCAAGAGAAATGCGTAATATTGTCTTGTTACCTACCAAGCATGGCTGCACTGATATCCACACCAACCCAGTGATGGCCTTCTTCTGAAAGGTAATCCCCACTGAGCCCTGATCCACACCTGGAACACAAACGGAAACAAAGTCACGATACTCCCACCAAGAGATAACAAGCCCAAGTACACATCTCTGACATGACGATATATTGAGTCATGCGCCAGTCATGGAACTCAGTAAGGTTGATCAGATTTGTAGCATCTAACAGACATTTGTGTGAATTGCTGTTCAGTTTCACAGGTTCAGTCAATGCCTCAGAAAAGAAAAATATGATGGCAAAAAATTAAAAGGATTATTACTTAAAATACTACACTAAAAATAGTTTCAACCCCATTTGTTTTCAATCGCCAGTTTTCAAATACAAACAGACACACATTTTTTTATTTGGAAAGGGCTGGGTAAAGCTTTGGATCGTTTTGATCAGGAAAGTGAGGGACAGTAGTGTTGCAGAATGGAAAAGTTTCCATTTCAGAAACACAGTGTCAGCAAACACTCGCACACCAGGTACAGAGCAGCCAGACACAGAGTAAACCTACCTCTGCCACAACAACGTGCTTCAGCCCTCAATTCAACAGATACCCTTCTGTGCCACTTTTTTCCAGCTTCCCTGCACCAGTCATCTTTAGACTGCTGATAAACGCTGAATTAGGCACGGTTTCATGCCATCGTCCCATCCCCACTTGGAACTGAATTGAGACTGTTAAAACACTTATCACATAGGACCCATATGGTCAACAGAGGAGGCTTTCATCCCACCAGTTTGGGCTGGAATTAAATCCTGCTTCTAGAGGTGAAAGGCCAGCAGCATTGTATCACCCAGTTTCATTGAGATATTTTAAACTGCACTCCCACCATCCCCACAATGAAACTCACTATAGCTATTTCCATAAATACGTAAAACTTCTATTTTCTTCCGTCCTTAAAAAGATCTTTTCTTCCAGATTCACAAATACAAAATGTGGCAAAATATAACAAACAACTCAAATGGGGCTGTTCTCACATGGCCAGAGTCCAGTGAAGAATGACGTCAGTAGAGGCCGGGTAGCAGATTCCCAGTCTGTTCAGGGGAACAGTGTGTGGAGCAGAAGGAACAAAAAGAGAGCAACAAGGATGACACAGCTGCACCTCAGTGTTAATTTTCTACGAAGATCTTACCCAAGGTTATAAAGATTTAAGAAGAACCCTACCCAACGTCTAACAGGAAGCAAGGTTGATCTTCCGGTAGATTGAGTAGTTCGACAGCTCTTTCCGACATCTGTGTCTGGATTTCAATCATACGAGAGCTGTGAAGGGAAGAAACCACAATTTAGTAATGTAATAGACTTGCTCCTGTCTGTTGATGACACCAAGTCTTTTTCCCATGTATTCTTGGGCTGTGGATGACACTGACAAAGCAGCATTTATTGCCCATCTCTAGTTAAGCCGAGGGAATTATGTGGTTGGAGTTACATGCATACCAGCCTGGGCAGGGGTGGCAGGTTTCCTTCCCTGATGGACATTAGTGAACCAGTTGGGTTTTTAAAATAATCCTGACAGCTTTCATGGTTACTTTCAGGCACCAGCCCACATAAAACCAGATGGCATGGTCGGACATAAATTTTGAGTGGTCAGTTCAATACCATAACCACTGGGTTACTGAATGCAAGACACTGAATTCAACTTCACAAAATTACTCATGTCCATTGAACAAAATAGAAGTTTTCCCCACCAACATTTTGTAATTACCCCCCTCCCCGCCCCCCCGACTGGCAACTTTCTATTTTCACCCAAGGGCAGAGGTTAGGATCAGTAAAGCACCTAGCCTGGAGAAGCAAGAATATTGCAGCCAAACCTAACCTGGTCCTCAATCTTCATCACACATCCACACCTAACAGCTGGATGCATAACCCTGGCTGAGTTCCCTCTCCCAAACCAGGGGACAGAGAGACCCCAGCACTGATCTGCTGGAAACAGCTAGCTTAGTGTAAACTAGGAATCAAACCATCGGATTTGTTTAACCTGCATGGCTCAGTAACATGTTCAACTGATGACAATCCTGCAAAATACTTCTCAAAATTTGATGATGAATTAGATCAAGTGGAATAAATTGCCTTCTGAAATCACAATGCCCATTAAACTTCTTACAAAAGACTAATTAATAGCACATTTGCCACTACACTACCTCATTTAACAGAATACCAATACCAGACACCAAAAAGGCAGGAATACTTACTTCTGCGTATATTTCCTGGCTTCACTTTCACTATAAAACTGAAAAAAAGAAAATGACCTTTAATCAGCCCTAGAGTTTAAGCCTCATTGTAAATTATACACCATCTAAAACTTCATAGGGTTTTGATTAGCTCATTTGTTTGACACCATTATAACCTGTATGCAAAACCGAACACAATGTCTCTGTGTGAGACACAACATGGACCCAGTAGGGAAACTAGCAGGGCACGAATACCACACCAGTACTGAACAGGCTGCAAATAATGTTACTCATTCAGATCAGCAAACTGCCCAAGGTCAGAATTTTTTAAAATTCATTCATGGATGTGGGCATCGTTGGCTAGGCCAGCATTTATTGCCCATCCCCACTTGCCCTTGAGAAGGTGGTGGTGAGCTGCCTTCTTGAACCGCCACAGTGCACGTGACATAGGTACACCCAGTGCTGTTAGGAAGGGAGTTCCAGGATTTTGACCCAGCGACACTGAAAGAACGGCGATATAGTTCCAAGTCAGGATGGTGTGTGATTTGGAGGGGAACTTGCAGGTGGCAGTGTTCCCATGCATTTACTGCCCTTGTCCTTGTAGTTAGTAGAGGTCACGGGTTTGGAAGGTGCTGTCTAAGGAGCTTTGTTGCGTTGCTGCAGTGCATCTTGTAGATAGTACACACTGCTGAATGTTTCTGGATGGGGTGCCAATCAAGTGGGCTGCTTTGTCCTGGATGGTGTCAAGCTTCTTGAGTGTTGTTGGAGCTGCACCCATCCACGCAAGTGGACAGTATTCCATCACACTCCTGACTTGTGCCTTGTAGATGGTGGACAGGCTTTGGGAAGTCAGGAGGTGAGTTACTCGCCACAGGATTCCTAGCCTCTGACCTGCTCTTGTAGCCACAATATTTATATGGCTACTCAAGTTCAGTTTCTGGTCAATGGTAACCCTGATGATGTTGATAGTGGGGATTCAGTGATCGTAATGCCATTGAATATAAAGAGGAGATGGTTAGATTCTCTCTTGTTGGAGGTTGTCATTGCCTGGCACCTCTGTGGTGTGAATGTTACTTGCCACTTATCAGCCCAAGCCTAGATATTGTCCAGTTCTTGCTGCATTTCTACATGGACTGCTTCAGTACCTGAGCAGTAGCGAATGGTGCTGAACATTGTGCAATCATCAGCGAACATCCCCACTTCTGACCTTATGATTGAAGGAAGATCATTGGTGAAGCAGCTGAAGATGGTTGGGCCTAGGATACTACCCTGAGGAACTCCTGCAGTGATGTCCTGGAGCTCAGATGATTGACCTCCAACAACCACAACCATCTTCCTTTGTGCTAGGTATGACTCCAACCAGCAGAGAGTTCCCCCCCCCCCCGATTCCCATTGACTTTAGTTGATGCCATACTCGGTCAAATGCTGCCTTGATGTCAAGGGCAGTCACTCTCACCTCACCTCACCTCACCTCGAGTTCAGCTCTTTTGTCCATGTTTAAACCAAGGCTGTCAGGAGTCGAGTGGACCTGGCAGAACCAAAACTGAGCATCATTGAGCACGCTATTGCTTAGCAGGTGCTGCTTGATAGCACTGTCAATGACACCTTCCATCACTTTACTGATGATTGACAGTAGACTGATGGGGCAGTAATTGGCTGAGTTGGTCTTGCCCTGCTTTTTGTGTACAGGACATACCAGTGCAATTTTCCACATTGCCGGGTAGATGCCAGTGTTGTAGCTGTAGTGGAACAGCTTGGCTAGCGGTGCGGCAAGTTCTGGAGCACAGGTCTTCAGTACTATTGCTGGAATATTGTCAGGGCCCATAGCCTTTGCAGTATCCAGTGTCTTCAGTCGTTTCTTGATATCACGCGGAGTGAATTGAATTGGCTGAAGTCTGGCATCTATGATGCTGGAAGATGACTAAAAGGCATGCTTTACATACTAGATGGCAACAACAGTCAGAGTCACTGCAGAATGTGCCCCTAACACTGACAGTACTGGGCGCAGGTGGGCGAACTCTCACACTGGTGGTGTACACCCTGTAGATTTCTCCGGCCCGGCCTCCAGGGCTATCAAGCATCCCGGCCCCACACCCCCATATTAATCAGTCGGCATTACCACTTCAGGCGGCGCCCGGTGCTCAGGCCTCCCGACACGAGCCGCCATCTTCCCCGGCGAGGATCGGAAGTGCGTGTTACAGCGCGCCCGAGTGACGTCATGAGCGCGCGCCAGGCACATGGTGCTGAGGGTTTCTTGTCGCCATGTTGGTAAAGCGGAGGGAAACCTGGGATCTAATGCACTGTCACTGTGTTAATAATTAATATATATAGGATGCATTTGGGTAATTCAACTAGTTTAGTTCCCTCTTTCCCTGCTCCTTAGACAGTAAACAGTTGATGCTTCCCAGTAATAAACCGTCCTTTTGCTTTAAAAATAATTGTGTCCTATTATGAGGTGTCTATCACTGAAAAACACTACTCCTTCTGTTGTAATTAGTTGATAATTACTTCCATTCCTGTATCCAAGCAGTTCTTCTCAATGGTTTGAAAAATCTTGGCTGGGCAGTGGTTAGGGTTGTTAACTCTGGTTGGAAGTAGTTTTGGAGTTCTCCCACCTCTAAATAATCCAGCCTGTCAAACACTCTTTTTCCCACTCTCCAAAATTTTTATAACTAATGAAAGAAAATGTGCAACGAAAATGAAAAGAAACTTTTTATGCCCTTATGACTTCCTTGCAGGTTCCACACAGGTACCCAGGAGAAGAATACTGAATTTCTAGAGACTCCAAGACAATTCTGTAGGGTTGGCAACCCATGTGCGAGGTCCTGGGTGAGACTGTGAGTTAGACTTGTGGTCAAATGGGAGAATGGTTGGTAGGAGGGCAGTGGCTGTGGCTTAGCACCATAGAGAGGAAAATCAGTCTCATGTCTGGCAAATCTCTTTGATTAAACCTATTACATGATGGCCTGGATTAAGGAGTAAACCTGGTGCACCTCACTGGATCTGAATGTTTAGAACGTCTAGGCGGCTGGCATTTTACAAGCTATACTGTTTAGTTTAGTTTAGTTTTGAGATACAGCACTGAAACAGGCCCTTCGGCCCACCGAGTCTGTGCCGACCATCAACCACCCATTTATACTAATCCTACACTAATCCCATATTCCTACCACATCCCCACCTGTCCCTATATTTCCCTACCACCTACCTATACTAGGGGCAATTTATAAAGGCCAATTAACCTATCAACCTGCAAGTCTTTGGCATGTGGGAGGAAACCGGAGCACCCGGAGGAAACCCACGCAGACACAGGGAGAACTTGCAAACTCCACACAGGCAGTACCCAGAATCGAACCCGGGTCCCTGGAGCTGTGAGGCTGCGGTGCTAACCACTGCGCCACTGTGCCACTGTAGGTGGCTGTAGGTGACTGTAGGTCCTTCCTACAGATAAATGCCCATTGTGAAGCTGATAAGGAGACTGAGGCTCGGGATGACAGTTCTTGGCAGTCATGATATGTAAACAGTTTATAATATCATCTGTTAATAGATCCAGGATTTGAGGCCTATCTTGAATAGGTTGTAGAAATGTCAGGCAGTGAATGCTGAAGCAATCTTCAGTTCTGTATTTTGCAGGTCTGTGTTGTGGTCAGGTGGATGCTGATAATGCATTCATACGTTTCATAGTGGGTTGTGGTGCACAACATGTCCCTTGAGAGGTGCTTCTGGCAAGGGTTCACTTCAGGCGAGCCAAAACTACCCATGTGAATGTCTCAGCATCTTGGTTTGGAAACTGTCAAACATAGTGACGTGGCTCCATGTGTGTCAGAGATCACTAATCAAAAAAGTGATAAAGCAATCAATACAAACAACTTCATTTATCACCCAAAGTGAGCAATTGGGAGCTTAGTATCAACTCTGTATTAGCATTCTCATCTCTTAAGTCAGAAGGTTCACACTTGAGCCCAAAATTTAGGCTCACGCTTCAGTACAGTACTGAGGGAGTGCTGCATTGTTGGAGGTACCATTTTAGGGATGAGATGTTAAAACGAGGCCATGTATGTCTGTTTAGGTGGATGTAAGAGGTAACATGGTACTATTTCAAGAACAACAGGAGAGTTCTTTGCAGTCTCCTGCATCAACATTTGCCAAACAGATTATCTAGTCATTTCATTGATTTGCTTGTGGGATTTTGCTGTGCATAACTTAGCTGTCGTGTTTGCCACATAACAACAGTGACTGGACACTTCAATAGTCATCCAGGCAGTGATCAGGTGCTGCATAAATACAAGTCTTTTTTTTAACATGAACACAAGTGATAGACTCTTTAACCTTTGAAGTACCAGCCTGTATCTGGTACAATAAAGAATATTTGAAAGGCTTAACATAATACCAAATGAGTTTAGAAAAGGTGTTTGATTTCAATTGAAGAACATAGGCACATAAGAAAAGGAGTAGGCCATTTAGAAACCATAGAAAAGTTACAGCACAGAAAGAGGCCATTCAGCCCATCGTGTCTGCGCCGGGGCCCTTTAGTCTGCTTCTACATTTGATAACATCATGGCTAATCTGTGATCTAACTCCGTATACCCACCTTTGCCCCAAGAAGAAAAATATAATACAGATGCGGCCAAGAGTGAGGAGGCATCAAACGCATGCATACTATTAAAAACTTGGAAATTGCTGGAACCCCTCAGCAGGTCAGGCAGAGAGAGAAAAACAGAGCAGCTAAACTTGGTACCAAAATGTGGTAATTGTTTTCAAATTTTGGCTTGAAGAAAGTCATGATTTGAAAAATTGATAAAAAGAGTGCCTGCTATTTAATGCTGTGGGTAAGCCTTTCAGCACATGAACATGAATTGATGTGATAATTTTTTTCTTAAATGTTGGAAACACTCAGCAGATCCAGAGTTAAGGTTTCCGGGAGATGCTCTTGCAATCTGGACTGGCAAATTTGGAGGTGTGAGGTTTGAAATTGTCCAGTGGGTGGGTGAAGCTTGGCTCAGGATGTGCCTGGCAGTTAAAGGGACAGCGGAGACGCGGCGTCATGATGTCATGACGTTGCTTAACGCCGCCGCCGAGGCCCCTTGCGCATGCGCCGGGCTCCCATTTCCGAGGGAGCGGACGGTTTTTGGCTCGGCGGCCGCTTTGTTCTCGTTGGCAGGGTCGAGCCGGCGGCTGGTGGCCTGTGTGATCCACTGGCCCCCGCGCTCAGGTGCCGCTGAGTCCGGGCTGCGGCCCACTGTCCCCCTCCCCACCCCTAACCCCCCCCATCCCCCCTCCCCCACCCCGAGATCCCATCATAGGAGGCTCCGGCACCAAGATGTCCAGCCGAGCCGTCTGCCGAGAGGCCAGTCACGCCGGGAGCTGGTACACGGCCTCAGGTAGGGCCTGAGCGGGGCAGGACAGGGGGGCTCTGGAGCAGCGGTTTAGATGGGTACTGGGGTGAAGGGTGGGGGGACGGTGTTGGTAGTGACAGGATATGGGGGGGTGACAAGATAGGGATATGGGTGGGTCAGTGGGGGGGTTGGGTGACAGGATAGGGATATGGGTGAGTCAGTGGGGGGGTTGACAGGATAAGGATATGTGTGAGTCAGTGGGGGAGGTGACAGGATAGGGATATGGATGGGTCAGTGGGGGGGGGGGGGGGAGGAGGTGACAGGATAGGGATATAGGTGGGTCAGTGGGAGGGGAGGTGACAGGATAGGGATATAGGTGGGTCAGTGGGGGGGGGATGTGACAGGATAGGGATATAGGTGGGTCAGTGGGGGGGGGGAGGTGACAGGATAGGGATATAGGTGGGTCAGTGGGGGGGGGAGGTGACAGGATAGGGATATAGGTGGGTCAGTGGGGGGGGGAGGTGACAGGATAGGGATATAGGTGGGTCAGTGGGGGGGGGAGGTGACAGGATAGGGATATAGGTGGGTCAGTGGGGGGGGGGAGGTGACAGGATAGGGATATAGGTGGGTCAGTGGGGGGGGGGGAGGTGACAGGATAGGGATATAGGTGGGTCAGTGGGGGGGGGAAGGTGACAGGATAGGGATATAGGTGGGTCAGTGGGGGGGGGGAGGTGACAGGATAGGGATATGGATGGGTCAGTGGGGGGGGTGTCAGGATAGGAATATGGGTGGGTCACTGGGGGGGGTAACAGGTTTGAGATATATGGGGGGTGACAGGTTTGAGGTATGGGGGGGGGTGACAGGTTTGAGACGTGGGGGGGTGTGACAGGTTTGAGACGTGGGGGGGGTGACAGGTTTGAGACGTGGGGGGGGGGTGACAGGTTTGAGACGTGGGGGGGGGTGACAGGTTTGAGACGTGGGGGGGGGGTGACAGGTTTGAGACGTGGAGGGGGTGACAGGTTTGAGACGTGGAGGGGGGTGACAGCTTTGAGACGTGGGGGGGGGTGACAGCTTTGAGACGTGGGGGGGGGTGACAGGTTTGAGACGTGGGGGGGGGTGACAGGTTTGAGACGTGGGGGGGGTGACAGGTTTGAGACGTGGGGGGGGTGACAGGTTTGAGACGTGGGGGGGGTGACAGGTTTGAGACGTGGGGGGGGGTGACAGGTTTGAGACGGGGGGGGTGACAGGTTTGAGACGTGGGGGGGGGTGACAGGTTTGAGACGTGGGGGGGGGGTGACAGGTTTGAGACGTGGGGGGGGGTGACAGGTTTGAGACGTGGGGGGGGGTGACAGGTTTGAAACGTGGGGGGGGGGTGACAGGTTTGAAACGTGGGGGGGGGGTGACAGGTTTGAAACGTGGGGGGGGGGTGACAGGTTTGAAACGTGGGGGGGGGGTGACAGGTTTGAAACGTGGGGGGGGGGGTGACAGGTTTGAAACGTGGGGGGGGGGTGACAGGTTTGAGACGTGGGGGGGGGTGACAGGTTTGAGACGTGGGGGGGGGTGACAGGTTTGAGACGTGGGGGGGGGTGACAGGTTTGAGACGTGGGGGGGGGTGACAGGTTTGAGACGTGGGGGGGGTGACAGGTTTGGGATATGGGTGGGTCACTGGTGGGGGGGGGTTGGTGACAGGTTAGGGATCTGGGTGGGTCACTGGTGGGGGGGGGGGGGTTGGTGACAGGTTAGGGATCTGGGTGGGTCACTGGTGTAGTGGGTTGGAATGTGAGGCAGATCAGCCATGATTGTATTGAATGGCAGAGCAGGCTCAAGGTGCTATATGGTTTACTCCTGATCCTGTTTCTTCCGAATGGCTTTTTTGGAGGGGGAATGGGTGGGATATGGGCAGGGGGGGAATGGGGGAATGACTGGGTGGGTGTGTACAGGGGTATCAGTAAAGGAGCCTAGGACTGTTGGGAAGAGGGCAGGGTTCTGGCGGTGAGTAACTGATGCCTTGTGCCTGTTGACCTCTCTTAATGAGGGGCGATGATGGGTGGAGCATCTGATGTGATATTGGTGGTGACTGAGTCTGACTTGGGTTAATAGATTGGAGCGGCTTGTGGTTTTGACTGGAGTTAATGGTGGGATGGGAGAGGAGTATACGTGGATCTGTGACTGTGGAGTTACTTAAGAGTGAGGGATGGTGAGGTACAAGGGAGATTGGGAGAGGACACTGTCTGATGGGAATCAGAGTAATGGGATTTTAGGGAAGAGAATGGAGATTGATAATTGCATTTGATGTGGTAAGGGGGGTTGGTGATGACAGGATGTTGGAGGGTTGATGAGTGCCTGGATATTGTTGAATTCCAGGCTGTTGTGGAAATCTGAAAAGAAATGGAATTGGCATTTGAAAGGATGGGAAGAGAGCTGTTGCAGATAATACTGGGAGGACACTGGAGCAGTCGGTTAGTATACCAGCCTGTTACTCCTAATCCAATCCAACTGATGGCATTAGGGCCTTTCATTTTAAGGGTCAGCGTGAAATGAGCTTAGAGGATTTTGCAGTTCAGTTTGTACTGGGTGTGGTCACTGCAAGCACTGTTGCCTTGGCAAAAAAAATGCTCATAAGGGACCATAAGGCATGTGTGTGAAAATATATGGGCGGGTGGGGAGTTGGGACAGAGTCAAGAGAGCTTTGCTCTGTACCATACTTTTTTTCTGATCTGAGGCTGCTTGACATAGATGGCTGGATGCCTGAATGAAATATGAACATATCCTATTCCGCAGTGTATAAACTTCCTTACAATGAAATTAATAAGCACAAACATGCTGTTGAGTTGGGGGTGTTGAATGGGAATTGGATATGTTGACATTGTTTGTGGTGGTGGTGGGGGGGGGCGGGGGGGGTGTTGGGGGAGAGGTATGTGGAATCAGTTTGACCCAGAGATGATCAGAGAGACCTGGGGTATAACCAAAGGGAAGGGGAAAGTAACTGGGTGTTGAATGACAACTTGGTATCTGGATGGTCACTTTGCAGGCTTTAAAGAATTAAACACAAGATTGACATTTCCCTCTGCTTTTGTTTGAATTGTTAAACAATTGCAGAATCAGTGACAAAAGAAAAATATTAGGGAGTATATTCTGTGCTGTAGAATTCCACATGGTGTCCATTCTGTGTTTTCTGGGCCAGCCTAGTATGTAGCTTTATTTCTGAAACCTAGCGTTAGGATCAGGTGAGGTAACTCGATTCTCTTCAATCTGTTTTTACTGAAGTGCTCAGTGATGCATTGATGGCTTAATTGGAAGTAGGAATAGGAGGAAGCCATATGGCCCTTTGAATCTGCTCCTGTTGAGGCTGTTGGTCAGTGGTAAGTTCATTGCATTGGCAATATTTAGGAATTCATGGAAAGTACAGCCAGATGTGGGTCCACACAATTTCTCTGTCCAGTAAAGGAGGCTGTATGTGTGGATTAATCCTGTTGGCATGACAGAAATGTGCTGAATTCAAGCTCAAAGTCGATTTCTTGCAAAAAGTCCTGGATGAGTTTATTCCTGTAATGAGTTTTAATTTGCTGAAAATCCTTGCCATTTCTTGTAACAGGAGAGTTACTAGTTTGGAGCTGCTCAGTCGGTTTGGTGCCCCATAGATGTTTTTATTGCAGGACTGCTAAGTGATTTCACTCCAACTCTGCTGTAATTCTAAGAACTTGGAGCATGGATAGAGGATTCAAACACTTGATTCTTCACTCAGTTTTGGTTTTGTGGACTTTGAGTTGTTTTACTGGTTCTGCATTCAGCTGTCAAAGCACCTCTGATCATCTCATCCTGTAACAGGAAGATAGTTTTTTAAAAAGTTGCTCACTTCTGCCAACCAGCTGCTGTATGACGTTGCTCCTCAATGATATTTTAAAGCACAGATTTCCAAACTGCAGCCCCTCTGAGCCCTGCAGTCAGAGCCAAGGCAACGCAGTTCTATTTGTGCTTTCATTTCTGTAATACCCTGTTTGAATTTAGTGTGCCAGAAGGTTTTGAAAAGGGCTGTTCTGTTGCCTCGTGATGGATAAATGCTGAACCAGAACACCAGGACTAGTTGGTATTTACAACTTGAGATGTGTAGGAGCTAATTGACACACCAAGTAAACTTTGTTATTCCTAACCCCACTGAGAGGCTAATGGTCTATGCAGCCTACCAAAACCCAAATTTGCACACCTCTTGTTTGAAGAGTAAAGGAAGAAAGTTGTGTTGCATCATAAGGTGACCCTATGACCAATTGAACAATACAAATCCAGGATTACAAAAAACTGACACGGCAGCACTCTATCTGGAACTGTTGGCCATTCGGTGGCTTCCCTCTTGTGAAATCATTAATCACATGAATGATCTTTAATTTAAAAAAAATGTAATTCAGCATCATACATGTGAAATATTGATGCTCCTCGCCCGAACAGTCTCTACTTGGGACCCGACCATGAAAGTCTGGCAGTTGAGTTGCCCACACTCTTAAACGTGCAGGGAGGCAAACGAGAGGGGATCTCATGGAGTATCAGAGGGATTAATTGGAATTGAAAAGGTTAATCCTGAGTGCTGCTTCAAGTTCAAGAGTAGTGGAAATCTGGAACTCAGCTCCAAAAATAATTTGAGGCTTGGTCAATTAATTTCAAGACTTGAGATCGATGGATTTTTGTTGGGTAAGGGTATTAAGGAATGTGGAACCACAGCTGCTGTTCTAATTGAATGATGGAACAGGCCGGAGGGTTGAATTACTTCCTCCTTTCCCTAAGTTAAACCATGACTTGCAGGACCAGGGACTGTGTGGGTGGGTGTGGGAGGGGAGGGGTGGGTGTGCAAAAGGTTAACAGGCAAGTTCAGGTTTAATGTCAAGAATACATTTGAGTGATCCGTAGCTAGAATGATCTTCAAGGTTGAGGCAAAACCCTTGGAAGAGGCACTGATGAAGCAGGGGTGGTGAACTGTAGATTTCTGTAGAAGGCATGAGCTAGATGGGCTGAATGGCCTTCCTTACCTGTAATTGTCTTTTGTATGGTTTCTGAGATGTGTCATTGCCATCTCTGACTATTGCACTGATGTCTGCAGTCATGTGTCCCAACATGGCAGCAGTGCTTGGGCGCCAGTGCTTAATGGCATCATGCAAACCATCTGCAATTTGTGCTTAGTTTCACCAGTTTTCTCTCAATTTCTACTGTGATGTGAGAAATATAAAGTTATATATTTATAAAGTATCTTCAACAATAACAAGAGGACATAACTTTTTTTTTAAAGATTGGGAGTACCACCATTTTAAAATGGTGTTAAAAGTTGTACCAATGTGCATGCTGTGTGATTCCCTCAGTTTTATAACATTTTGGCCTAGTCATCCTTCTGTACACCTTGGGGAAACTAACTTTTCAAAGGATCTGTCTTGCTTAATATATTTTTAAACGTGCCTTATTCCTCTTGAGCATTTTTAGATTTTCTTTGTACTGTTCAGAAACTCAGTATCCTAATCCCATCCTGTCCTGTCTGTGTGCCAGCTTAAAAGCCAGAGATGATAATGAGCTTATTTTTCTTTCATATTGATTCATTCTGTTTGTAGAGAAATCAGGTCATGCTGTAGGTGGGTGTTATTTGGTATTAGAATTTGCTTTGTGCAGGATCTATGCATGGACTTTTTTTGTTGGTCCTAAATTTCTAGTGTTGGGGATTCCAGCATCAAATAACAGCACCCGTGATTTAACAATATTATAACTTATATAGTGCCTTTAACGTAAAAAAACAGCCTCAGGCACTTCGCAGGAGCGTAATCCAAAAATCTGCTGTGCATATTCTAATTTGAAACAAGTCTGATTTGCTTGCTGATCGACATTGGCTCCCAGTCTGGCAATGCCTTGCTTTTTAAAATTCTCATCCTTGTTTTCAAATCTTTCCATGGCCTTGCCCCTCCCTATCTCTGTAACCTCCTTCAGCCTTATAACCATCCAAGATCTCTGCACTCCTCCAATTCTAGCCACCTGCACATCCCTACTTTTCCTTACTTCATTGTTGGCGGCTATATAAATGCAAGCAGCTGTTGTAATCAGAAGAAAATGGATGACGAGCCAGAGAGGGAGATTTGGGGTGACTAAAAGATTGGTCAAAGAGGTAGGTTTTAAGGAGGGTCTTAAAGGGGGAGGCAGAGAAGTTTAGCAAGGGAATTCCAGAGTGTAGGGCAGCAGAGGACATATTCGCCAAAGGTGGGGCAGAGGGCAGGGATGCACAAGCGTCGGAGGAGCAGTGTTCTCGGTTGGGTGCGGGTGGTGTTATGTTGGAGAAAATTGGAGGTTAGAGAAGAATCATGATGGGTCCCATTTGAAATGTGCAGCAAGAACTTGTGACAAAGATGAATTTTTAAAATCCACCAGGACTAATTTTTTTGTCTCTTTCCAGGAGCTCAACTGAATGCACAATTAGAAAGCTGGCTCGCCCAAGCACAACCCACTGGGAGACCAGCTAGAGCCATCATTGCACCGTAAGTCCATCCATTAAACCTGTTGAGTTTTTAAAAGTGACCTGTTTTAACAGTAAACCCACTGCTGTGTCCATTTCAACAAGTGTGCAGATCTTGTTTGCCTCAGGTGTAAAGAAAGTACTTTCATTTATATAGCACCTTTTCACATCTCCACGGTGTCCCAATCAGTTTGAAGTGTGGGTAAACGTGCACCAAAATCTCTCATAGCAGCTGTTTTTTGTGGTGTTGTTGGTGAAGGGAAGACACCAAGAGACCTCCTTGCCCCTCTTTGAATAATACCGTGGTAGCTTTTGCATTCACCTAAATAGGCAGATGGGGCCTTGGTTTAACATCTCAACCAAACGTTGGCACCTCTGATACTTCAGTGCAGGACTGATATTCTAGATTTTGTGCTCAAGTCTCTGGAGTGTGGCTTGAACCCACAACTTTCTGACTCTGGGATGTGAATAAGACCTCTTGGATAAACCAACAGTTATACCTTTGCATTTCTTTACCTTCATATGAGTTACTGCTTTGTTCAAACTGGATGCCAAGATATTTGAATTATAAACCTTCAGTTTTGTTTATAAGCAAGATTTGTTTTGTGGTGATGTCTTGGAAGATGTCAGTCTTAGCTCAATGGAAACACTGTTGCCTTGGAATCAGAAGGTCATGGATTCAAGCCCTGCTCCAGAGACTTGAGTGTGTAATCCAGGCTGACACTACAGTGCAGTACTAAGGGTGTGCTGCAGTGTTGGAAATTGCATCTTTTGGATGAGATGTTGAACCAAGGGAATAGACATATAAGATCGCCATGGTATTCAAAGAAAGCAGGGAATTCATCCAGTATCCTGGCCAACATTTCTCCCTCAGCCAGCATCACGAAAGCAGATTATCTGTCTATTTATCTTCTTGCTGTTTATGGGATTTTGCTGTGTGCAAATTGGTTGCCTTGTTTCCCTCCATTATAGCAATGACTACACTTCGCAAAGTACTTGATTGGCTGTGAAGTGCTTTGGGAAAGTAGTTATGTAAATGAAAGTTTGTGATTTTGTTTGTTCGATATGACTGAACCAGCTGTTTAACTGGCTGTTTAAATTCTTGTTTACCAGTCAAGTGAGTGCCCTGTGACAAGTAACCACCATTACCCTTCATGAAAGCAAAATACTGCAGATGCTGGAAATTGGAAATAAAAACAAAGTGCTATAAATACCCAGCAGGTCTGGCAGCATCTGTGGAGAGAGAAACAGTTAACATTTCAAGTCTGTGACCTTTCATTAGAACTGGCAAAGGTTAAAAATTTAACGGGCTTTGAGCAAGTGAAAAGGGAGGGTGGGGGGAGGAAAGAAGAACAAAAGGGAAGGTGTGTAACAAGGCAGAGGGCAGGAGAGATTAAATGACCAAAGATTTCATGGATTAAAGGCAAAGGGAGTGCTAATAGTTGGCATTAATAGTTGTCTATTAAAAGACAGGCATTAGTCCTGAGAGAGTGTTAATGGCAGAATAATGAACAGCTCTGTCCAAAAGCAAAAACCTGAAAAACAAATATAAGGCAGTCCTGCTCTGAAATTGTTGAATTCAGTATTGAATCCAGAAGGCTGTGGAGTGCCAAATCGGAAGGTGAGGTGCTGTTCCTCGGGCTTGCTGAAACACTGCAGCAGGCCAAAGACAGAAATGTTGACATGTGAGCAGGGTGGTGATTTAAAATGGCAAGCAACCGGAAGCTCAGGGTTATGTTTGCGGATTGAGCGGAGGTATTCCGCAAAGCGTCACCAGATCTGCGTTTGGTCTCCCCAATGTAGAGGCATTGTGAGCAGCGAGTACAGTATAATAAATTGAAAAAAGTACAATTCGCTGCTTCAGGGATCATTCCCTCTGCGACACCCTGGTTCACTGTTCCATCACCCCCGACACCTTGTCCCCTTCCCAGGGTACCTTCCCATGCAATCGCAGGAGGTGTAATACTGCCCTTTTACCTCCTAGCTCCAAAACCATCCAAGGCCCCAAATACTCCTTCCAGGTGAAGCAGCGATTTACTTGTACTACTTTCAATTATACTGTATTCGCTGCTCACAATGCAGTCACCTCTAAATTGGGGAGACCAAACACATTGGGTGACCGCTTTGCGGAACACCTCCGCTCAATCCGCAAGCATAACCCTGAGCTTCTGGTTGTTTGCCATTTTAATTCACCACCCCGCTCCCGTGTCAACATTTCTGTCCTTGGCCTGCTGCAGTGTTCCAGTAAAGCTCGAGGAACAGAACCTCATCTTCCGATTAAGCACTCTGCAGCCTTCTGGACTCGATGTTGAGTTCAACAATTTCAGAGCTTGACTGCCTTTTATTTGTTTTTCAGATTTTTGCTTTTGGACAGAGCTGTTCATTATTCTGCCATTAACACACTCTCTGGATTAATGCTTTGTCTTTTAATACAACTATTAGCACTCCCTTTGCCTTTGATCCATGAAATCTTTGGTCATTTAATCTCTCCTGCCCTCTGCCCTGTCACACACCTTCCCTTTTTTGTTGTTGTGCCTTTTTCATTTGCTGAAAACCTATTACATTTCTAATCTTTGCCAGTTCTGATGAAAGGTCACAGACCTGAAACATTAACTCTGCTTCTCTCTCCACAGATGCTGCTTGACCTGCTGAGTATTTCCAGACTTTATTTTTACACCATTACCCATCCTTGGCTTGTATTTGAACATGAGCCTCGCATGAAAATACAAGCATTCTCAAGTTGATTTCTTGGCTAATGTAGGAATGTTTCTGATCAGTTCAAGATATTTATAAGCTGTTCACCACTGCGTTCACAAAGTATAACTGGTTCATTTGTTATAATTTGATTTTTGAAGGCTTTATACAAAATGCTGTAGTAAGGGTTTGCTGATGCCTGTAAACAGGTAACATAAACTGTTGGCAGTGCATTGTTGTGGGTTCTGTATCTGGGCATGTTTACTGCACTACTTTCACATCTGAAGCAGAAGGTCATGTTAAAGGAGTGCTATGTTTTTGGAGGGTTTGTCTTTCAGGCAAGGCTCTGCCTACCTGTTAGAGTCTCAAAGATCCCATGGCACTGCTTGAAGTTTAGGAGTTCTCCCAGTCCTGGTCAACATTCCTCCCTTAACTAAAACCACTGTGACTGCCATCAACTAGAAAAGCAGGGGCAGCAATGCACCACCACCTCCAAGTACCCTGCCAGGTCACACACTATCCCTACTTGGACATATTTCAACGTTCCATTATGATCATTGAGTCAAATTCCTGGAACTCCCTACCTAACTATTGGAGTATCATCACCACACTGATTGCACTGGTTCAGAAAGAGAGCTCACCAGCACCTTAAGAGCAACTAGAAACAGGCAATAAATTGTGAGCATGAATTTTTAAGGAAAATGAAAACAGAATATTTGCTTGGGCCGGGGCAGAGGGGACAGAGTGAAGAGGAATCTCCTGGAACTGTAGATGTTTTTTGGATTTTCTGATCTATTTGCTTCTCATGAGAAATTCACTTTCTCAATGATCAGTGGTCTTGGTCATCTGATATTTCAAACTGCAAAGTTGAAGCCTGGGTATTGCGTGAAGATATGCAAAGCTGCACAAGTTGAATTATTTTAGTTCATCCGCTGGCATTTGATCTTTGTACGATTTATCTTTTTCTTTTAAAAATGAACTCACTAAGACAGGAAATGAGACACAGGTAAAATCAGTGACAGTGATGTAGTAGGGGTGTACAATTTCAGACCCCAAGACCTGGCACTCTGGACCTTGAAGCCCATGCAGCCATCTCTTTGTACGCATATTTATTTGCTGGTTTGTTGTGCTTGAATTTTGTGGAGCTGGAGGTTTGGAAAGGATTATTCTTGGCATTGCTGCCTCATTGGCAGATTAATCTTGCATCAGCGCATCCAAGATCTATTCATATTCAACTTCTCATGTTTGTGCCTATTCTTGACTAGCCTAATCCAGAACTAATCCCACTGCCCTGTGGACCGTCCATCACCTGTAATCTCTCTCAAATATTTGTCCAGTTTGATTTAAAGGTTGCAATGGTCTCTGATTCAACCACAAAGCATTTGATTGTCCATAAAGCCATATCTCTTAACTGTTCTCACTCTTATTCATTTTACATAGGTGATGCTTCCTTGATTCCCATTCACAGAATAGTCTTTTCTTATTGACACTATCAAAACCTAATTCTTTTCCATCAGAAGCGCCAACACTTATTGCTGTGCAATCTGGTTTTTGCAGTCTTGTTGGATTTTGTATCATCCTCAATGTAACACCAAATGGTCACTTTGACTTCAGGATTTCCCTCCCCCTGTTTTATGAATAGAATGTAAATGCACAGTTCCAGGATGATATTGGTTCGCATGTTACAAGTTCTGAATTGACTTGTACATGGTGTACTTCATCGCCTGGCATCTGTTGGTTTGGCAAAATATATTTAAAACTTCACGTAACATTTTGTGTCATGTTGAGTGAACTGGTTGGCCTGGAAGGTGAATCAGACACGCACAGATATGCATGCACGCATGATTAGTGCCATCATTGATGAAATGTGGTGTGATGCCACTGGTATATTGTCATAACAGATGGCCGACCACTAAAAATTATATTAAATAATCTGCCTGTTGTATAAGATTGAGCATTGTACTAAGGCATTGCATGGGTCATCCCAGAGGACCTCTGTGCGTTATGTGCATTTTTTTTGCTGCAAAGTGCAAGGGGAGAGAATTCCCCATCTGTGGGAATATTGAGAAATAAGTTTAACTAAAATGCAATTTATGGCAATTCCTGGGGATGTTATATTTGTATTTCTTGACCACCTTTTCTATCTGTCCCCAAAACAGTCATGAGCTGACCTCCTGAACCTCTGTCAGTGCAACTCTGTAACTGCTGCTAAAAGGTGCACAAGAATAGCCCAATGACCTTTCTACTGATTCTCCTTTCCTCTGTGCCAGGAAGGGCTTGGTTTTCACTTGCTCAGCTGAGTTGGAACCATGCCTTGCGGAGGACTGCTGGCTCAATGTCATATCTTACCATTCTCTGGTACAAGACATTTTGTTGCCTATGGACATTTTGATTAGGTCTCATGTTAAGTTTGGTGTGGGATGTTGGTGCTCATGCAAATCTCTTCTGTATTTGCCCTTACAGTCATGCAGGATACACATACTGTGGATCTTGTGCTGCTCATGCTTATAAACAAGTGGATCCATCCATTACGTAAGTAAATCTTAAATGCTGGGTCTTCTCCTTTCGTAAATACTGTCTTAAGCAAGGCTAATTTTGAAGGGATGAAGGAGGAACTGAGCAGAATTGGGTGGTGGGAATGGTTAAGTCAATGAAATCTTCCCGCATGTTAGACTTAACAAAATTAAAGAAATTAATGGCGCAGTGATAGCATGGAAACAAAATTGGCTCAGGAACAGAAAGGAGTAGTGGTAAATGATTGTTTTTCTGACTGGAGGAAGGTATATAGTGGATGAAGTGACCGAGTATATTATAGCCAAATTTGCAGATGCTACAAAGATAGGTAGGAAAGCACGTTGTGAGGAGGACTCGGTGTCTGCAAAAACATATAGATAGGTTGTGAGTGGGAAAAAATTTGGCCTGGACTATAATGTGGGAAAATGTGAGATTGTCCACTTTGGCAGGAAAAATAGAAAAGATGATTATTTAAATAGAGAGAGACTGCAGAATGCTTTGGTACAGAGGGATCTTGGTGCCCTTGTACGTTAATCATGAAAAGTCGGTATGCATGTCCAGCAAGTAATCAGGAAGGCAAATGGAATGTTGGCCTTTATTGCAAGGGGCATGGAGTATAAAAGTAGGGAAGTGTTGTTAGCATTGTATAGGTCATTGGTGAGACTGCAGCTAAAGTACTGCATATAGTTTTGGTCTCCTTAGCTAAGGAGGGATATACTTGCATTGAAAGCAGTTCAGAGAAGGTTTACTAGGCTGATTCCTGGGATGAAGGGGTTGTCTTATGAGGAAAGATTGAGCAGGTTGGGTCTATACTCGGAGTTTAGAAAAATGAGGTGTGATCTTATTGAAGCATATAAGTTCTGAGGGAGCTTGACATGCTACATGCTGAGAGGATGTTTCCCTACATGGGGTAATCGAGAACTAGGGAGCACAGTTTCAAACTAAGGTGTCTCTCTTTTGAGATGGAGATGAGGAGGAATTTCTTTGAGGGTCATTAATCTCTGGAGTTTTCTTCCCCAGAGAGCAGTGGAGGCTGGGTCATTGAATATATTCAAGGCCAAGTTAGACAGATTTTTGATGTACAAGGGTTATTGGTGGGGTGGCAGGCTTGAGTGATTGAGTAGCCTCCTCCTATTATGATTTTACTGAGAGGAAAAGCAAGTTGGAGATGGGTGGGAATTTGCAAGGATGGTGGGGGAAAGGCTAGATTTTTTGAAGACAGTAGATTTGAAGGAGAGAGGGACCCTTGAAGAGTAAGAGCCATTAACAATATCGGCTAACATGGGACCAGGAGAGGAGGTTTGGTGGTCAGCTTAGTGAGGACAGGGTCAGGAGGTGGGTCAGCTCGAAGAAGGCATCAGAGGAGATGGAAGAGAAACTAGAGAAAGAGTTCAGGGCTCAGGCAGGGAGGAACTTTAGGCGAAGTTTGGCCTTGTGGGTTATTGTAAGAGAGGAGCGTGGCAGAGGCAGCTGATCAGATGGTCTCAATCTTAGTGACAAAGAAGTCCATGAATTCCTTGCATTGATTTGTGGAGGTGAGAATGGATGAACTGCATTAATTGGTGGTGAGATGGAGGAGTTTAAGATGGTTTGCAGTAAAGAAGCTTGGAGTTATCTTTGCATTCCAGGATGATTCTGGAATAGTGAGCAGTTTTAGTAGGTGAGAATGGGACCAGATAGTGTTTGATGTGGTCCAGCCAGATCTGGCAGTGGATGGCTAAACCAGTTGTCTGCTATATCCTTTCAAGCCTGTGTCCCTTGGACATAAGGAAGCAGAGATGAGGGCCATACTGGGGGAATTGCCAAGGTGTGAGAGAGTAATGGTTTTACTGGGGACTAAGCCATCAAAGGTGGAGGCAAATCAGTAGTGTATGACCCTCTTCCTGGTCTAAATGTTCTAGCCTTTACTCTGGGTATTATGGAACACAACAACTTGGATACTGTTCCACGAGACGTGGACCACATTTATTACACAACTCAGCAATAGTATGTACTCGGGCTAATACCGGTTGCTTAGCAGTCCTGCGAACCGGATTCTGACTTGGTCAATCCGCCGATGAATCTGCCTTGCACAACTTCCGGATGGCTGCCCACGCCACTTTAACCACTGCAGCAAAGATGCTGCTTTGGGCTCGCTCTTTATACCTTTTTTGCTATGATTCTGTTCCATATAAGGTAAAAATCTGTTTATAACTCCTTCAATTGGTCTGCAATTACCACACTGTCCTTTTCAAAACAAGACAATTACTTCATCACCACTGGTGGTGGCCAACTTGGGGCTCATGCAGGAATTTCAAGACCCACTGCTTCAGATAACAAAGTTTCTCTGCTTTGTTCTCTCTAGCACTGTTATCCACCTCCAGTCTGGTACAGACAGACATTTTGTTTAGCTCTTAATGAGCAAGGCCTGGATCTCTTCCCGGATGCTAGCACTTTTTCAGTTTAATTAGTTTTGCAGACCTTGCTATTTCTGACTAGGCACTGTCATGACCAGAACTGACCCATTTGCCTTGCGTTTTCAAGCCCACAATACAATTAATTGGATGTCTTTGGTCTGGGTACTTTGCTCCATTTTTGCCACCATGAGGCAGACTCCACAAACTCAGGACTCCACCACAACTGGTCTACATTGATTAATACAAAAGAAATAAGAGAACAGTTACATGGTTAAAAGGTTAAAATAATACATTGGCTTACAGTAGTTGCAGAAATGTGGTGAATGGAGGGCCAAAGGCTAGATAGTTGGGACTTTGAAAAGATAGTTGTAAGGGAATTTGGGGGAGAGTTTTTTTTTATTCCAGGGTCATACAGAAAGAGGTTTGGTTGAGGTGTGGAAGGGGGATTTGGGTGGAGAATGATACAAGGAAGTGATCGGAGATGGCCTTATCTGTGATTGATACAATGGGACGAGCAAGCCCACATGAGATGCCGAGGTCAGTAGGGTGGCCGTGAATATATAACTACTGATTTGTCAAGCCCCCTGTCTATTGCTCAACGACTGTTTGGATAAGATCATCGTCTGCGACACTCAGCTACTCATTGGATTAAGTCCCCTATCTATCGCTCAACTGCCTCCCTTTTTAAAGATAATACAGCAAAAATAGATTGTGCTTTAAATCAAAAATAAATTTTTTTTGGAACCAGTGTCTTTTTTAAAAAGAACAACTAGCATACTGAACAAAATCAGAAACATGTTTTAGGGAAAGGAAATCCCAGTTGATTAGCTTTGCTACTAGTATGTGTAAGTAACTACAGTCAATCTTGTGCCTCAGTGTGGAGCAGGTGATAACGGAAATTTTACAGTGGCTGCTGTTTAGTAGAAAAAACAATGGTAATTTCCTTTCGCTAGATCACTCCCAACAGGGAATGCAGCACATAAGAGTTGGAAAGGTATGCCCTATTCTGCTTAAAAACAGTACAAGGTCAGTTTAGGATCCGCTCCAGTTCCAAATGCTGTTGGAGCATTTCTGGAATTGTTATTGCAGTAATAATGTCATGTGCAACTATTGCCAGTGCATTCCTCAGTTAGGTAGTTGGACATTAAAATGAACTCTTCTGATCGCTGTTTAAATTTCTCCCATTGTGTGAACCTCTGATGCATAATCTTTCCTCTTGAAGTTGGTAGAGTACTCCAGCAAATTAAGCCTCACTGACAGTTAATAAAAGGCCCCTTGATGTGTAACAGTGGAAGTGTCCCTTTAATTTTCATTTGCCCGCAAGTGTGGAATGCTTTGTGCTGGCTTGATGATCTGTGGAGGAGCATGTCAGAGAATTAAACATGTGTTTATCTGTGGGGTACATCAAACAGTTCACATGACCTGTCTTTGCAAAGAGGATCAGTGGAGATCTATCTGTGGGTGGTAGGGTGGGGGTAGACTGGGTAGGTTAGTAAACAGATTAAATTTCAAAAGGAGGGCAGGATATTTTACTCGTCATTTGTTTTTCTTGTTTCCATTTTCTCTCACCCTCGACATTTTCATCAATAAAAATCGCTGACCTGTGTTTTCTGTACCAATTGTATTTGTTCTGTACCCACATACCCCCACCTCCTCTTACAGTCTGGATGTACATTCATTGCTGTCTGGGTTTGTGCAGGTAGCTATTTTCAGTGCAGCAGTCACATGCTTGAAGAGAATGAATGGCGGGGCTGAATTCGGGTGTAGTGAGATTATGCTGCAGATCAAAATTTGGACGTTTGCAGCAGCATGCATTCTGTCATTTGCCAAACCCAAGTTGCCACATTTTTCCATCTGTGCAATGGCTCAAACTATTCCTAATTGGGTATGAAGGAATGGGTAGTCATTTTAATACATATGGAAAATAACATTCAAACTGGTTTCTCACTGCTGGGTAAAACCTTTCCACAATCCCGCTCTAGATACTGGGTGAAAACAGCCAGCATCCGAGTTCTGACCAGAAGCATCTTTAAGTCATTTTAGCACATTGTTATTACAGCATTGATGGATTAGTCATTATACAGCATTTGGCCTTTCCTACTGTAGGCAACAAACAAGCAATTGGAGTCGAGAGGTGGGGTGGGGGGACGTTCGGGATTAGGTCTCTAGCTTCTTGAGGTGTACAAAATCATGAGAGGTATAGACAGGGTGGATAGCAAGAAGCTTTTTCCCAGAGTGGGGGATTCAATTACTAGGGGTCACGAGTTCAAAGTGAGAGGGGAAAAGTTTAGGGGGGAATATGCGTGGAAAGTTCTTTACGCAGAGGGTGGTGGGTGCCTGGAACGCATTGCCAGCGGAGGTGGTAGACGCGGGCACGATGGCGTCTTTTAAGATGTATTTAGACAGATACATGAATGGGCAGGAAGCAAAGATACAGACCCTTAGAAAATAGGCGACAGGTTTAGATAGAGAATCTGGATCGGCGCAGGCTTGGAGGGCCGAAGGGCCTGTTCCTGTGCTGTAATTTTCTTTGTTCGTTCTTAATTTAACTATATCTGAACTCACCCAGTGTTTGCTTAACATCAACTGGATTTAAACACTTCAGGATAAGACCTGTTAAATCACATGGTTTAATGTTCCTGAATTTATAAAAGTGATTCTCCGACATACCTGGAACATGGGAGATTTGTCAGTAATATATTAAAATCAGTACATCTGCATTCATTTTGTCTGTCGTACACAATAGCCATTAAAACTAATGGCATTTTGTGGTGAGGACTGAAGACAGTAGCTTTAGTCTTACCAGTATTTGGTTGGAGGAATTTTCTGCTCATCCAGTGCTGGATGTTGGCAGTCTGACAAATTGGAGACAGTGGAGGGGTCAAGAGAGGACATGAGTTAGAGCTGGGTGTTGTTAGTGTACATGTGAAAACTGACTTTGTGTTTTTCAGATATTGCCGGGGAGCAGCATGTAGATGAGAAACAGGAGGAGGCCAAAGGATAGAACTTTGGCGGCGGGGGGGGGTAAATGGGAAAACACCAGAGGTAGCAGTGTGGGAGGAAGAGCAGAAGCTATTCTCTAGCTACAACTGTATAGATGAGAATGGATCTAGGTGAATGCAATCACACCCAGCTGGATGATGGTGGAGAGGTGTTAGAGGATTGCATTGTCAATCCATGTTAAAAGCTGCAGACAGGTCAAGAAGGACGAGCAGGGATAGTTTAACTTTGTCACAGTCACATAGGATGTCATTTATGACTTTCAGAGCCGCTTCGGTGCTATGGAAGGAGTGGAAACCTGATTGGAGGAATTCAAACGTGGAGTTCTAGGAAAGGTCAGCACGGATTTGGGAGGTGCCAACACATTCAAGGACTTTGAAGAGGATCAGTTGTGGGCTAGGATGGAGAGATCAGAGTTTTTTTTTGGGAGGGGTGATGACAGCTTATTTGAAGGAGAGGGAGGCAGTACCTCAAGAGGGAACAGTTAACAATATCCGCTAACGGAGTTAGGAAGGTTAATTGGGTGATTAGTGGGAATAGGGTTGAGCGAGCAGGAGGTGGGGCTTGTGGACAAGTTGAGCTTGGCAAGGGCATGAGAGAAGGTAGGAAATAAACTAGGGAAAGGTTTGAGGCTATGGCGGGGGGAATCAGGAAGTTTGGCCTAGTGGCTATGGGAAGGGAGGGAAACAGCTGCTCAGACGATCTTAATCTTGGTGACAAAGAAGTCCATGAGCTCCTTGCACTTGGTGGTAAGGGTGGAGGACACAGAGGCAAGGGGTTTAAAGGTCCAGTTTGCTGTAGAGAAAAGAAGCTGGAGGTTATCTTTGCATTCCAGGAGTGATCCTGGAATAGTGAGCAGTTTTGGCAAATGAGAGCAGGTCTCTGTACTGCTGTATGTGGTCCAGCCGAGATGGTGAATGGCTAAATCAGTTTTCTGCCATATCCTTTCAAGTCTGCATCCCTTGGACTTGAAGGAATGGAGATTAGGGCCATACTAGGGGAAATAGCCAGAGTGAGAGAGTAATTGTTTTAATGGGGTCTAAAGCATCAAAGGTGGAGGTGAGGGCGTGGTTGAACAGATCAGTTGCTGAAATGATGTGGTGAATGGAGGGCTGAATACCATACAGTTGGGGTTTTGAAAGTGCAGTTGTAGAATTGGGGCTGGGGCAGTTACAGAAGGAAATTGGGTTGGGAGGGGGATGTGGGTGCAGAGTGATACAAGGAAGTGATCAGAGATGACCTTGCCTGCGATTGACTCGGTGGAAGTAGCAGGACCATGTGAGATGGCAAGGTCAAGAAGATGGGCGTGAATATAGTTTGGGGAGTTTATATGGAGGGAGAGATTGAGAGGATAGAGGGTGGTGAATGCAGAAGAGAGCACCGTGTATTATTTTGAAATCTCAAGATGAGAAGTTGCGAGGCACAGAAGCTGAGGGAGGGGAACAGTGAAGATACTTTGAGAAGATTTTTATGGTGCTTGGGTGGGCAGTAGAGAATGAGGATTTTAAGTGAGAAGGGTGGAAGAAGATGATGTGCTGAAGAGGAGAAAATGTCAGGAGCAAGGGGGACAGACAAAAGTATTAATTGGTGATAAGAGCCTACCTCTATGACTAGTTGGAAGGGGTAGCTTTATTTAAGAGGAAGGTGTTATCACCTCTCAGCCAGGTTCTGTCAAGGCCATGTGTCAATGCAGTCAACCACAATGAGCTCGTGGATGGCAAGGGCCTTGCTCACAAGTCAACAGATATTCTGGAGGGAGATGCGGAGAAGGGCCGTGTTAGTTGATCTGTTGGTAGAGTCCACAGCGTCAGCACTGGGAGTGAGGAGTTGAACAGGAAAGATTAGCAGGACAAGCCCCCAGCAAAGGCACTGGGCAGGAAGGTCAGCAAGAGAGCAGGATGGGGCAGTTGGGGTTCTGCTCATAATGTAAGTAGACACAGGAGTAAGCCTTTTGGTCCTTCAAGCCTGCTCTGCCATTCAGTAAGATTGTGGCCGATGATCTCAACTTCACCTTCCTGCACTATTCCCATATCCCTTGATTCCCTTAGTATTCAAGAATCTACTGATTTCTGTCTTTATTTTATTTATTTATTGATACAGCACTGAAACAGGCCCTTCGGCCCACCGAGTCTGTGCCGACCATCAACCACCCATTTATACTAATCCTACATTAATCCCATATTCCTACCCCATCCCCACCTTCCCTCAATTCCCCTACCACCTACCTATACTAGGGGAAATTTATAATGGCCAATTTACCTATCAACCTGCAAGTCTTTGGCTGTGGGAGGAAACCGGAGCACCCGGCGAAAACCCACGCGGTCACAGGGAGAACTTGCAAACTCCGCTCAGGCAGTGCTCAGAATTGAACCTGGGTCGCTGGAGCTGTGAGGCTGTGGTGCTAACCACTGCGCCACTGTGCCACCCATATACTCAATGCATATACTCCATGACAGAGCATCCACAGCTCTGAGATTAAGAATTCCAAAGATTCACAACTCTGAGTGAAGAAATTTCTTCACTCAATCTCAGTCCTAAATGGCTAACCCCTTATTCTGAGACTATGGCCGCTAGTTCTAGACTTTCCAGCCAGGGAAATCATCATCCCAGCCCTGTCAAGCCCCTTAACAATTTTATATGTTTCAATGACATCAGTTCTCATTTTTTTAAACCCCAGAGAATATAGGCCTAATCTACTCTATCTCCTCATAGGACAATCCCCTCAATTCCAGGAATCAGTCTAGCGAATCGTCGTTGCACTCTGTCTAAGGCAAGTATATCCTTCCTTTGGAAATGAGACAAACTACAGTATTTTAGGGGTGATCTCACCAAGGCCCTATATAATTGCAATAAGACATCTTTAATCTTCACCACTCCTTTTGTAATAGATACTAAAGTACCATTTTCTTTCCTATTTACTTACTGTACCTGCATTAACTGTGATTTGTGTGCAAAGTCACCCAGGTCTCTCTGAACACCAACATTACCCAGTCTCTCTCCATTTTAAAACACAAATTCTGCTCTTCAGTTTTCTCACCAGAGTGGATAACTTCACATTTCTCCATGTTATAATCACAGAATAGTTACAGGTGCAGAAGGAGGCCATTCAGCCCATCGTGTCTGCACTGGCTCGCTGAAAGAGCAATTCCCTCGGTTCCATTCCCCTACTTTCTCCCCATAAACTTGCACATTCTTCCTTTTCATATAACAGTCTAATTCTCTTTTGAATGCTTCAATTGAACCTGCCTCCACCACATTCTCAGGCAGCGCATTCCAGACCTTAACCACTCGCTGCGTAAAAAAAGCTTTTCCTCACGTCACTTTTGCTTCGCTTACAAAATACTTTAAATCTGTGCCCTCTCGTTCTCTATCCTTTCACAAGTGGGAACAGTTTCTCTCTATCTGCTCTGTCCAGACCCCTCATGATTTTGAATACCTCTATCAAATCACCTCTCTGCCTTCTCTTCAAGGAAAGCAGTCCTAATTTCTCCAGTCTATCTTCACAACTGAAATTCCTCATCCCTGGAACCATTTTCGTGAATCTTTTCTGTACTATCTCCAATGCCCTCACGTCTTTCCTCAAGTGTGGTGCCCAGACTTGGATGCAGTACTCCAGCTGAGGCTGAATTAGTGTCTTATACAATTTCAACATAACTTCTTGCTCTTGTACTCTATGCCCCTATTAATAAAGCTCAGGATACTGTATGCTTTATTAACCACTCTCTTAACCTGTCCTGCCACCTTCAATGACTTATGCACATATACACCTGGGTCCCTCTGCTCCTGCACCCCCTTTAGAATTGTACCCTTTATTCTATATTGTCTCTCTATGTTCTTCCTAGCAAAATAAATCACTTCACATTACTCTGCATTGAACTTCATCTGCCACCTGTCTGCCCATTCCACCAACTTCTCTATGTCCTTTTGAAGTTTCACAATATCCTCCTCACAATTCACAATGCTTCCAAGTTTTGTATTGTCTGCAAACTTTGAAATTGTGCCCTGTACACCAAGGTCTAGGTCATTAATATATATCTGGAAAAGCAAGGGTCCCAACAGATCCCTGGGGAACTCCACTACAAACCTCCTTCCAGCCTGAAAGGAGAGCCACTGAGGGAAGCTGTTTACTTGTCTAAGAGCAAGTCATGCCTAGCCCGGGAGCAGGAGACTAGGAAGATCGAGGAGTGCTGAAGGGTCGGGATTTGGGAGGCCAAAGTACCCAAGAGGGGAGAAATAAAAGGAGGCATGACTACAGGAGTGGGATCTGGTTTTGGGGGGCCAGGGGAAGGGGCGAAAAGATGGAAGTGAAATAGGAGGAGAAAAAAGTGGAAATATAAGTGATGTCTGGAGCGGCAGCCAAAACATGCATGCAAATGGACATGGTGTAAACTTGAGTTATGCGGACCTGATTACGTAGTAATGATTAAGATACGTAAAACCCTGAGTAAAATAGAGAATAAAAAGACAATAATAGGAGGGGGTCAAGAGTTAGTCAAAGGTCCTGTAGTGGGACAAAGCTGACATATAGGGTGGCATCAGCATGGAGTATAGACTATCTGTTGTCTAAGTCTGGAGACAGGTGCAGTGGGCGAGTGACGCTCAGAAGCTATTTGGAGGGTAGAGCATCATCAGATGCCTTGGGGATATTTCTACAGGAACAAAGTTCCAGGCATTGTGCAGAATCAGTTGTAGGGCAGAAAAAATGGTGACGACGTTTGAGGTCACCATAAGATCCAGAAGTGATGGCGAAATGTACTGGATACCGAACCAGACTTTAGCTGAAGCTGAAAAGCCAGTAGACCAGTCACAGACTCAGCAGTAACAGCAGCGATGTAGGGGGAAGGGCTGTTAGCTGATCAACGTTACTCCAAAATTTAAGCAACTGAGCAGCAGATCAGAGATGCAGTGACAGAGTCTTGTAATGTATTCCAGTGCAGAAGTGTAGTCTTGATATCCAGAGAAGTCCAAGAAGTTGAAAGCCAAATTTGAGAAAAGATCCAGTGTTCACTGAGAGAAGCAAGAGCAGGCATGGCTGGAAGTTGGGCAGTGTGGTTGAAACAATCAGTTAACTCGTAGTAAGGGCTAAAATGCACCCACTATTAGAGCCAGGAGAACTTAAATAGTGGAAGAGGAGAGATTGGGGTAGGTAGGGCAAAGGAGAGCAGCAGATGCCAAGGTTAGAGATGCACAGTAAGAAGCTCCCTCGGGAGTTGACCACCCAGGAGCCATCTTGAATCGGGTGAATCATTTGGCCAGCTGAGAGTGGAGCTTGAATTGCTTAAAGCCCCATATATTGCATCATCTTTCTCCCCACTTTTTGTAGGTAGCATTAATTTGAGATGAAAAGCTGAATTGCTGAAATTAACAATGGCATTTTTTCCTTTACCCCGCCAAACTTCCCTTTTGTAGAGGCTGGAGGAGTCAGCAACTTCTGACTGCTCTCGCTTTTGTATCTTTGTGGTTTTATCAGCAAGCGTCGACTGACTGATAACATCATGACTGGACCTGTATCCACCATTGACATTGACTTTATTCTGATTTACTCTGATCAGGCCCTTAAGCTATTCTATTTCGTGACGAGCAGCATGATCCTTGAGCATATTCTAAAGCTGTTCCAAAGTGTGCTCTGCAGTTTGTTGGCATCCTTCCATCTATAAAAGGTGATGGACACGCAGCAAACAATCCATTTAGGTGGAGTGACTTGGTACACCTTTGCTGATGGCTGTGAAGGCCAGTCCTTGAGAGGCAGGTTCTGCCACTAGTGCTGCACGTGAAGCTGCCAACTGACAGAGTTGTTGTTTTTGATGTTGGCGCCCGTTGCCAAGCTGCTGTAGCAACTGGTCGTCATGGTAGTGCACGCCAGTCCACCGGATGTGTCGCAATTTCCCTCTTTCACCAGCTAGTGACTCCTGGGTCCGATAGTCGACATACAGGGCCTTAATGTTGCGTTTGCAAGCATCTTTGAAATGGAGCTTTGGGCGTCCCACTTGTTGCCTGGCCCCAGCTACCTCACCATACCGAAGGTCCTTGGGTATGCAACTGTCTTCTATCCTGCAGACGTGTCTGATCTACCGAAGCCGCCTCTGTTTGATTAGTGCCAACACACTTGGGAGCTCTGCCTTTGGGAGGACTGCCACATTTGTGATTTTTGTCCTGCAGTATGATATTTGAAAACTGATAGTGCCTCGCTAACTTCTGCCACCTCCCTGCATCAGTGTGCAAAATTGTCTGAGCTTGATCTCTTTCTGGGCTGTACCTATTCTGAGAGGATAAACCTCGTTTAGCTCATGAGAGAGACTCAGGTATTCCAAACTGGGAGTAAGACTGATTAAATAAACTGGATTGGACACATGAGCAGAGTTTAGTGTATTATACCAACCTCCGTCAATCTATATAATCAACATGTATGTGAATTGCTAAAGTCATGTGTAGGACGGGTACTCTCTGTCCCTAAACTTTACTGTCTCTTATCTTTGATTTTTGGTCACACTTTTCTGTTGAGATTTAATATTATTTGCTGTGTTAACATTTCCTATTCAATATTATGTCAACTGTCCTGATAGTTTGGAATGAGTTCCTATAGTCTTTCCCCAACTCTGCCATCTTCTATGTAAAAGATAGCTTGTATTCAACTAACTGTGGGCAACATCTTGGGCACTTGACTAGTTTACTTAAGGCAGAAGAATTCCAGGGGCTTCAAAATGAACATAGGATCAGTGCTGATGCATAGCATCTGAGGAGGAAGCCTAAGATTTTTTGCACCCTGCAAGAAATCAAATTACCCAAGTCCAATTTCCTTTAATGCTCCCAGTTACAGAATGCATATGATTATCTTTGACCTGGATTCAGAAGCTCAATGCAAAGTGGTCAAAGTTGCAGATGATCTTAAATCAGGAGTGGAGTGGGATTGATGGAAGATCTTGGAAATGATAGAATGAGTTGTACAAAGTTAACCCAGAATATTACTGATCGTTTCACTCACCCTATATGATTAAGAATAAGGGGTCAGCCATTTAGAACTAAGGTGAGGAGAAATTTCTTCACTCAGCAAGTTATAAAACTGTGAAAAATTCTGCACCAGTGGGCTGTTGGTGCTCAGTCATTGAGTATATTCAATACTGAGACTTTTGGACATGAAGGAAATCAAGGGATATGGTGGGAAAGTAGAGTTCAGGGGGAAGATCTGTCATGATTTTATTCAAAGCTCGAGGGGCTGTATGGCCTACTCCTGCTTTGACTAATGTTCTTTAAGGGGGGCAGAGGTTCAAACTAGTGAAAAGTGATTTCAGGACTTAATGAACTAATTTTTCTTCATACAAAGAATAATCAATGAAACATCCAGATAGCACAATGGAGGCAAAAACTCAGGAATAATTTCCGAAATAATTAGATGCTGCAGTGGGAGGGCTGTTGCGATCTCACTGGATGGATGAATTTAGATGGGCAGAATGACCTTCCTCATCTGTAATTACCATGTGACCCTGGAGTCTGTGATGCTGAGATCATGAAGTTCAAATCTGGAAAGTGAACAGCACTTGTCATCAATTAACTGCATTCCCAGGGCAGGCACATCTGTCGCCTACAGTAAAGGGCAGGTAACAAAAGATGGGATGTGATCTGTTGCTGATCTCTGCTATGTAACTGACACTGGCTGGGTATTAGTTCTTGTGGAACCGATGGGTATTTTGTAATCATTTGTGTTAAATCAGAATGTGACTGCTCAGATTTACCAGTCAATTTAATTTTCTCACAGACGCAGAGTTTTTATCTTGGGACCATCACACCATGCGCCTCTTTCTCGCTGTGCTCTATCCACTGCAGATATTTATAGAACACCTTTGTATGATCTACGCATCGATCAAAAGAGTAAGTGTCAATGCTTAGATCTTGCTGTTGATATAAAGCAAAGCATTGTATATGGGCTTTTTGACGTATGTGGAACGACTAATGTCAAAATTACCTGCTGCCCTGTTGAATCGGGAATTGAGTTTCCTTTGAAATTTGTCACTTGCCATTCTGCCCACTCTGAGGAGGTAATGGTATGGGAGATGGGGAAATGCAGTGGTTGTAGTCTACATTGACTTTAGGAAAGTCTTTGACAAGGTACCACATGGGAAATTATTAGAGAAGGTCGAGAATATGGAATTATGGGAGAATTCCAAAATGGATTAAAATTTGGTTAGAAAACAGGAGTTGAGGACAATTTTTCAGAACAGTTGGAAGTTGATAATGTTGTCCCACAGAGTTCTGTTTCGAGGCCATATAAAATATGCATGCGCACATGCACACACATCAATGATCTGATATAGGCCTAGAGAAAGTGATGTTGAAATTGACCAAAATTGGAGGTATAGTTTCTTTAGAAGACCAAAAGGAAGTTGCAAAGGGATATTGATATGGTGTGGATATGGGCTAAAAGGAGGCAGATGGAATTCAATATCTATAATTGTGAGAAGGTACATTTTGTAAAAAGTAGTTATTATACTTTTAATAGAAGTAAGCTTAGTGCAGTGATTGGGGGTACTGGTTCACAGGACATGAACGGCAGCAACTCGAGTTCCACAGTATTACAAAGTATTTTCAGTCCAGAAACAGACCATTCAGCCCAACTAGTCCATGGTTTTTGTTCCACATGCACTTCCTCCCACCCTTCCTCATGTCCTATCAGCATATCCTTTCTATTCTTCACCCCCTCCGCCCCCCTCGTGTGTTTTATCTGTGTCTGTTAGTCTCCTCAACTACTCCTTGTGTAATGAGTTCCATAGTCTAACCAGTCTCTGGGAAAAGAAGTTTCTCCTGAATTCCCGATTGGATTTTTAGTGAATATTTTTTATTAATGGCCCCAAGTTCTGATCTTGCCCACAAATGGAAACCTATATTGAGGAAGAGACAAATTGGAAATAGTATAGAAATACACAAGTCACAACATGAAAACAGGCCATTCAGCCCAACCAGCCCATCTTAAAAACAAACTTGCATTTATATAGCACTTTTCACAACCACTGGACGTCTCAAAGCACTTTACACCCATAAAGTACTTTTGAAGTATAGTCAATATTGTAATGTAGGGAACGCAGCAGCCAATTTGCGCACAGCAAACACCCACAAACATGCGATAATGACCAGACAATATTTTTTTGTGATGTTGATTGAGGGATAAATATTGGTCTGGACACTGGGAAAACTCCTCTGCTCTTCTTTGAAATAGTGCCATGGGATCCTTTACGTCCACTCAAGCAGGCAGATGGGGTCTCGAAAGATGGCACCTCGAGTGTCAGCCTTGACTTTTGTGCTCCAGCCCCGGAGTTGGACCTGAACCCAGAAACTTGTGACTCAGAGGCGTGAGTGCGACCAACTGAGCCACTGCTTACTATTGGCATGATGGGATGTAAAAAAGTTAATGGATTCTAGATTTTATCATAAGAGGAGTAGAATATAAAAGCCAAGAGGTGATGATGAGCCGATATAAAATATTAAGACATCAGTTAGAAAATTTTGTGTAGCATTGAACAGCACACTACAGGAAGGAGACTGAGGCTTTAGAGAAGGTACAATACTAAAGTACTGCATACAGTTCTGGTCACATTATAGGAAGGATGTGATCGCACCAGAGAAGTTACAGAGGAGATTGACGAGGATGTTGCCAGAAATGGAGAAATTTAGCTATGAGGAAAGATTGGATGGGCTGGGATTGTTTTCTTTGAAACAGAGGAGGCTGGGGGGGAGCTTGCCTGAGTGGTCTAGATAGAGTGGATAGGAAGGACCCATTTCCCTTACCAGAGAGGTCAGTAATAAGGGGGAAGGAAGGCAAAGATATAACAACAACTTGTATAATTCCTGTCAGGATGGTGTGTGGCTTGGAGGGAAACTTGCAGGTGGTGGTGGTCCCATGCATTTGCTGTCCTTGTCCTTCTAGGTGGTAGAGGTCACGGGTTTGGAAGGAGCTTTGCTGCAGTGCATCTTGTAGATGGTACATACTGCTGCTGCTGTGCGTCGGTGGTGAATGTTTTTGGATGGGGTGCCAATCATGCGGGCTGTTTTGTCCTGGATGGTGTCGAGCTTCTTGAGTGTTGTTGAAGCTGCATCCATCCAGACAAGTGGAGAATATTCCATCACATACCTGACTTGTGCCTTGTAGATGGTGGACAGGCTTTGGGGAGTCAGGAGCTGAGTTACTCGCCGCAGGATTCCTAGCCTCTAACCTGTCCTTGTAGTCAATGTATTTATATGGCTACTCCAGTTCAGTTTCTGCTCAATGGTAAGCCCCCAGGATGTTGATAGTGGGGGATTCAGCGATCGTAATGCCATTGAATGTCGAAGGAGATGGTTAGATTCTCTCTTGTTGGAGATGATCATTGCCCGGCACTTGTGTGGCGCGAATGTTACTTGCCACTTATTCGCCCAAGCCTAGATATTGTCCAGGTCTTGCTGCATTTCTACACGAACTGCTTCAGTATCTGAGGAGTCGCGAATAGTGCTGAGCATTATGCAATCATCAGTGAACATCCCCACTTCTGAAGGAAGGTCATAGATGAAGCAACAGAAGATGGTTGGGCCTAGTACAATACATTGAGGAACACCTGCAGTGATGTCGTGGAACTGAGACGATTGACCTCCAACAACCACACCCATCTTCCTTTGTGTGAGGTACGACTCCAACCAGCGGAGAGTTTTCCCCTGATTCCATTGACGCCAATTTTGCTCGGTCTCCTTGATGCCATACTCTGTCAAATGGTGCCTTGTGAAGGCCTGCTACCTGACGGGACCTGATGACGTGTCGGGTTTGGGTCGGGTTGCATTTCTGGGTCCGGCTTTCGGGATTGGGTCGGGCCAGGCCGGACAGGCTCTATCACAAGTAAGTGGCTCCAATGTTAATTTAATTTTTGGACCAGAAAGGTGGTTTTGTTATTTTAAGCTTGTGCAGATCAGCAACAAAGTGAAAAATGGAAGGTAAGTTAACTGGTCGGGTTGGGTGCGGGAAAAAATGGAAGGACTCGGGCCGGGTCGGGCTCGGGTCAGATGTGGTTCTGTTGGGCTCAGGTTGGGTTTTTTTGGCGGTAATTGGCTGGGTTGGATTTGTCCTGCTTTTTGTATACAGGACATACTTGGGTAATTTTCCACATTGCCAGGTAGATGCCAGTGTTGTAGCTGTACTGGAACAGCTCGGCTAGGGGCGCAACTAGTTCTGGAGAACGTCATCAGTACTATTGCTGGAATGTTGTCGGTATCCATGGCTTCAGTTGTTTCTTGATATCATGCAGAGTGAATTGAATTTGGCTGAAGACTGGCATCTGTGATGCTGGGGACTTCAGGAGGAAGCCGAGATGGACCATCCACTTGGCACTTCTCGCTGAAGATTGTTGCAAATGCCTTATCTTTTGCACTGATGTGCTGGACTCCCCCTCATTGAGATTGGGGATGTTTGTGGAGCCTTCTCCTCCTGTCAGTTGTTTAATTGTCCACAACCATTCACGACTAAATGTAGCAGGACTGCAGAGCTTGGATCTGATCTGTTGATTGTGGGATTGCTTAGCTCTGTATCGCATGCTTCTTCTGTTTGGCATGCAAGTAATCCTGGGTTGTAGCCTCAACAGGTTGACACCTCATTTTGAGGTATGCCCTCCTGCACTCTTCATTGAACCAGGGTTAATCCCCTGGCTTGATAGTAATGGTAGAGTGGGGAATATGCCGGCCATGAGTTTATAGATGGTGGTTGAGTACAATTTGGCTGCTTATGGCCCACAGCGCCACATGGATGCCCAGTTTTGCATTGCTAGATCTGTTCTAAATCTATCCCATTTAGCACGGTGATAGTGCCACACAACATGATGGACGGTATCCTCAATGTGAAGCCGGGACTTTGTCTCCACTAGGATTATATGGTAGTCACTCCTACCAATACAGTCATGGACAGATGCATCTGCGGCAGGCAGATTAGTGAGGAAGAGGTCAAGTATGTTTTTCCCTCTTGGTTCCATCACCACCTGCTGCAGACTCAGCCTAGCAGCTATGTCCTTTAGGACTTGGCCAGCTCGGTCAGTAATGGTGCTACTGAGCGACTCTTGGTGACGGACATTGGCGTCCCCCACCCAGAGTACATTCTGCGCCCTTGCTGCCCTCAGTGCTTCCTCCAAGTGGTGTTCAACATGTACTGATTCATCAGTTGAGGGGGGTAGGGGGTTGCGGTAGGTGGTAATCAGCAGGAGGTTTTCTTGCCCATGTTTGACCTGATGCCATGTGACTTCATGGGGTCTGGAGTTGATGTTGAGGACTCCCAGGGAGTGCCACCACCTCTGCTAGATCTGTCGTGCCGGTGGGACAGGACATACCCGGTGATGGTGGTGTCTGGGACATTGTAACGTATGATTCTGTGAGTATGACTGTCAGGCTGTTACTTTACTAGTCTGTGGGACAGCTCTCCCAACTTTGGCACAAGCCCCCAGATGTTAGTAAGGAGGATTTTGCAGGGTTGACAGGGCTGGGTTTGCTGTTGTTGTTTCTGGTGCCTAGGTTGATGCCAGGTGGTGTCCGGTTTCATTCCTTATTGACTTTGTAGTGGTTTGATACAACTGAGTGGCTTGTTAGGCCATTTCAGAGGGCATTTAAGAGTCAACCACATTGCTATGGACAGTAGAATGTGGGATGCCAGCCAGGGGTGTGTTGGAATAGTCAAGTCTAGATGTAACAAAGGTATGAATGAGGGTTTCAGCAGCAGATGAGCTAAGGCAAAAGCAAAATTGGGCGATGTTACAAATGTGGAAATAGGCAATCTTAGTGATGGAGCAGATGTGTGGTTGGAAGCTCATCTCGAGATCAAATAATGACACCTAGGCTGGAAAAAGTCTAGTTTCGTCTCGGTCAGTTTCCCCAGGGAGAGAGATGGAGTCGGTCTTCCAGGAAAGGATTTTGGAGCAGGGACCGAAGACAACGGCTTCAGTCTTTCCAATATTTAATTGGAGGAAATTTCTGCTAATCTAGTACTGGATGTCAGATAAGCAGCCTGATAACTTAGCAACAGTGCAGGAGTTGGTAGAGCTGGGTGTTGTCAACATACATGTGAAAGCTAATGCTGTGCTTTGGGATAATGTAACTGAGGGGCAGCATGTAGATGAGCAATAGGGGGCTGCCAAGTATAGATCTTTGGGCGCACCAATGTTGCAGGATTGGAAGAGAAGCCATTGCAAGTGATCTGACTAAGATTAGATAGATAAGAATGGAACTAAGTGAATGTAGTCCCACCCAGCTAGACAACAGTGGAGAGGCATTGGAGGAGGAGGATGTAATCAACTGTCATAAGCTGCAGACAAGTCAAGAGGATGAGAAGAGATAGTTTACCTTTTGTCACAGTCACGTAGGATGTCATTTATAACTTCATTGGCATTTTGGTACTACAGCAGTGGGGGAAACCTGATTGGAGGGATTCAGACATGGAGCTCTGGGGAAGATGGGCACAGATTTGGAAGGCCACAACAAATTCAAGGACTTAAGAAGAAATGGAGGTTGGAGATGGGTTGGTAGTTTGCAAGAATGTAAGGTCAGGTGTTCGTATTTTGAGGGAGGGGGGTTAAGGCGAATTTAAAGCAGAGAGGGACAGCGTCCAAGAAAGAGAACAGTTAACAATATTAGCTAATGGAACAAGGAGGGGAAGTTGGATAGTCAGCAGTTTAGTGGGATTAGAGTCAAGGGAGCAGGAGGTGGGTCTCAGACAAGATGAACTTGGAGAGGGCATGAGGGGAGATAGGAGAGAAAGATGTGAGTCCAAGGCTAGGGCAGGGAATAACTTCTTAGGAAGTTTACTAATTAATTAGCAGAAGGATTAGAGGGCAGTCGAAATTTTTTTTCAGAGTATGTTTGGAACTCACTGCCTGAAAGTGCTATAGCCTACAGGGATACACACCAAGAACTGGAAAGTGGGTGGGTAGGCTGGGTAGCTCTTTTTCAGCTGGCACAGAAATGATGGGCTGAATCGCCTCCTGCTGTTACATAAATTTTCTGTTTCTAAACTGGTATAAGGAAGTATAAATAAAAAGATTTGAATAATTGGCTCATTTTTCATTCAAACACCAAAGTTACAGGCCAATATGACAGTGTTCAAAATTCTGAAACGTTGATCAGGGTAGATAAAAGCAGATTGTTGAAGGGTCAAAAATAACGGGCTGTACATGCAAGAATAAATCTAAGAGATTTAGAACAGAGGACAGGCGAAACCTCTTCGTACACATGTGAGGCTGTGGAATTCACTTCCAGGGTGAAGCAGAAACCATCAGGATGATCAAGATGAGATTGGATAGGTGGATAAAGAAAGGGGTTAAAGGGATATGGGAACAGGGTGGGTAAGTTAGGATTATTTGTTCATGTGGAGGTTTGGCTGGATGTCTGTTTGTGTTGTAACTGATTTCTTTTTTTTCTTTTTTGATGTGTATTTCTTTACTACTTAGTTTGTCTCGTCTCTTCCTTCTCTAGATTCCCTGTTCCTTTAGAAAAGGGGTATTAACCTGCCTGCTCCCCCAGTGCTCTCATTTTCCCAGTGGATTTACGTATGTTAGGGTGTGGTATTAGGGTACATAAAAATGTGATAGTAAACAGGAAATAGATGCAGATAATGAGGAGCCCAGAGTTAAAGACAGAGGTCCCTGATGAAATGATGTAGGTGGGGAGGAATCAGCATGGAGCATCGAGTTGTTGTCGGGAGTTGGAGACGGGTATAGCGAGTGACGTCCAGATGTTATGTGAGAGTAGAGTGTTGGAGGATGCACTGATGGAGGTATTTTCATCGGAAGGGAGATCCAGGAGGTGCACAGTCAGTTGCAGGATAGAAAGATGAAGTTGGAGTGCACCATAAAATCCAGAAGCAGCAGAAGTTTGCTCTTCAGTGGGGGCACCTTCCCTGCAGATATGGAAGGAGTCTACTTGCACACTAGGTCAGACAGCAAGCTGTACAATCTATCAAAGCTGGAAGTGAAGACAAAAACACATCGTGACCTGATCAGAGAACCTTAGGCTGATGCTGCACTAGTCCCTCACACGGAAACTTAGCTACCAAGACTGATGGACTGTCTCTCCCGTGCCTGTAGCTTGTTCTCCTTGACGATAAGCATCAAGAAAATGTGATCATGGGACAAGGTGTTGCATCTCCACCCCTGACCATACTAAATACCCCACTGGAAGTGGTTAGCAAATTCTGCTACCTTGGGTCCACGATGACCATCTATCCCTTTTTTTTATATATTTTATGTCGAGGGGGCCTTTATTCCTCAGGCCCCCTTTATGTACATATTTATATTTTTAAAATAACTTTATTAAAAAGATAAATAAAAAACTCAAATTAAAAGGGCGGCGCAGTGGTTAGCACCGCAGCCTCACAGCTCCAGGAACCCGGGTTCGATTCCGGGTACTGCCTGTGTGGAGTTTGCAAGTTCTCCCTGTGTCTGCGTGGGTTTTCTCCTGGTGCTCCGGTTTCCTCCCACAAGCCAAAAGACTTGCAGGTTGATAGGTAAATTGGCCATTATAAATTGTCACTAGTATAGGTAGGTGGTAGGGAAATATAGGGACAGGTGGGGATGTTTGGTAGGAATATGGGATTAGTGTAGGATTAGTATAAATGGGTGGTTGATGTTCAGCACAGACTCGGTGGGCCGAAGGGCCTGTTTCAGTGCTGTAACTCTAATCTAAAAAAAAAAATGCCATTCTCTGTCAACAATGCACTGCAGTCCCTGCGGTGCCCACAGGTCACGGAAGGCCTCGAGCGTACCAGCGGACACCGCATGCTCCTTCTCCAGGGGCACCTGGGCGCGAACGTAACCGCGGAGGAGGGGCAGGCAATCAGGGAGGACGGACCCCCCCCCCCCCCCCCGACGGCCCGCAGCCTGGACCTGTGAATTGCCACCTTGGCCAGGACAATCTGTCCCTTGATGCAGAGTTTGATACGCGCATAAGGAAAGCAGCTACCACCTTTGGCCGACTTGTGAAACTCACACGGAATAGCACCAAACTGACTGACTCTTAGGACCAAGCTGATGATACGTTAGGCCTGTGTTCTCAACCCCTTGCTGTATGGCTGTGAAACATGGGTGACTTACCACTACCAGAAGAAGAAGCTCGATAATTTCTATCTTCGCTGTCTATGGTACATTATGGGTACATCCTGGCAGGACAAAATCACAAATGCGGCAGTCCTCTCAAAGGCAGAGCTCCCAAGTGCGTTGGCACTAATCAGACAAAGGTGGCTTCGGTGGATTGGACACGTCTGCAGGATAGAAGACGGTCGCTTATCCAAGGACCTTCTGTATGATGAGATAAACGGTGCCAGATGACCAGTGGGGCACACAAACCTCCGCTTCAAGGAGGCTTGCAAGCGTGACATGACGGTCTTAAATGTCAACTATTGCACCTGAGAGTCACTAGCTGGCGAAAGAGGGAAATGTGGACTGGTGTGCACTATCATGACGACCAGTGGCTACAGCAGCTTGGCAACAGGCGCCAATGCCGTAAATAACAACTCACAGCGTCACTTCTGGCAGAACCTGCCTCAAGATTGGCCTTCACAGCCATTAGCAAAGGTGCATCAAGAGAACTCGCCCCATCTAAATGGATTGTTTGTGTGTCCATCATCTTTCGTCGGGTGTGGTATTGAGTCATGAAGGAGCAGCAAGACCCCATGCTTGACTGCTCGTTTGTTCTGACTTTGCCAATTCCCCTTGGGGTTGTGGTGGTAGTGCTACAGTTGGTCTTTGTTCCTCTGGGTTAGGGCTGAGATAACTCAACCAGCAAATTCTGTTCCCGACCTCCTAAGCGTCTCAGCGCCTCTGGACAGCATCGTGCTCAGCTGCAATGGCCGCCACAGTGGAGTAGACCATTGGCACTAGCTATCCGAACTCCACAGGGCCAGTGAAACCCACACGCCAATATGAGGCAATGCCTTTAGAATAGGAAGGGAATAAAATAAAGGCAAGTCCTCATCCTCATTTTCTTGATTAGTCATCTTCCAAAGGGTGAGGGTCAGCAATTCAAAATCTCATCATTGTGAATTGAATTAAATGTTTGTGTTGCTTGTGAAAATGACACTGCTTAAATTAGTCATTCGTCTAACCATGTGTCTGTAGACATTCAGTATTTGATCCCGGTCCAGTCATTTGAGATTAGATGGTGGGCCACCTATGCCCAATAATGCTCAGGCAACTCAGTTCTATTTACACTTGTATTTCTTACTCACTGTCTTATCCTGTGAAAATCTAAAGGTTTGGAAAAGGGCTGTTCTTAGTGCTGTTGCCACATTGGTGGATAAATCCTGAATCAGTATACCATGATCTGTTAATATCAACACTGAGATAAGATTTATGAAGTTCATGGGAACAAGGATTTAAATGTTAGTTATGGCTCCCCAAGGCTCCATGTTATAAATGGCCTATGAAAGCTAAAAGCTTGGACACCCCTAGCCAAAATACTGACTCTTTAGTGGCTTGAAACTATTATGAACATACGAAAATACACCAAACACTATTTGACAATGGCCAAGCTATGCCGCACTAAACCTTAAAGCTTTAATAGAGTTTGGGAATAAGCTGGTAGGGATTCTGTTTGTCAACAGCAGGTTATCAGCCCCTTAGACCTTGGTATTCCTCTCCAGGGTAGCCCTGATACCAGTTAATAAAATAATGTACGTGTGCTGGCAGGCACTGCCACACAGTTGCAATGTCGCAAGGCGCCACTAAATTATAGGGAGCATGGTGTTCTGTTTGTGTGAAAACTATGACCCCACATGCAGCTTAAGTTGTGGAATGCCTTGGGCATTGTACAAAACACACACTTAAATATTCAGCTCTACTAAGTTAAGTATTGTGCCAGAAAGGATAAAAAATGGTGATCTTCTGATAGAACTTTTTTATTTGTGCGAAAAAGAGAGAGAGAGACACATGGATAAATTCTTCCGTGTCTAAGTGAACCATTAACAAACACCCTGTTCCAACTTTACTGGACTTTTGGGCTCCTAGCTCACACTTGTTCTGCAGAGTAGGTAAATTTAATTGGTTGATACTGTGGGCTAGGATGGTCTCAAATGAGTGGTTAAAGCACATGTGGATGAAACTAGGTTGAGGCCGAAGATGCCATGCAATCAAGATTTTTCTCTTTTCTAATCAGTTTATGGAGAGCTGTGGAAGACGGGGATGTTCGAGCGGATGACTATTCAGATAGATGAAGATGAACATAGTATCGAAATGCATCTGCCTTACACAGCTAAAACAATGGAGAGGTAAGTCATCCAGTTGCTGTACGTCATGAGTGAGCTTGCAGTAAAATCAGATTTGAAGCCTCCCTCTTTGTGTTTTCATTGGATGAAATGTTGTAAAGGGCCTCGCTTTTCTTAATCTCCCCATGCTGCTGATATGTGAAAGCCCATCTGCCATCTGTCTCTCCCAGTATAAATGGTCCACAGTAGCCCATCATCATTATCCCCACCAACCAACCACAACAGCCCACTGGTGTCAACAACCTGCTGCTCTCCCACTCTCCTCCCTCATGACAATTCAGTCGACATTTGAGCAAGGTTTTATTTTTAAAACTGAAAAAATCACCTTGCCCTTTTTATATTTAAGTGCAGTCATGAATAAGGCCTCGCATTCAACAACAGCTTGCATTTACATTGAAAGACGTCCCAAGTGCTTCTCAGGAACATAATCTCAAAATCTGACACTGAGCCACATAAGGTGATATTAGGACGGGTGACAAACAAACTTGGTCAAAGAGGTAGGTTTTAAGGAGCAACTTAAAAGAGAGAGAGACAGAGGCGTTTAGTGAGGGAATTTCAAAGCTTAGGGCCTAAGCAGCTGAAAGCACGGCCACCAATGGTTGAGCAATGAAAATGGGGATGGACAAGAGGCCAGAATTGGAGGACTGCAGAGATCTCAGGGTTGCAGGTCTGGAGGAGATTAGAGATTGGGAGGATGAATCCATAGAGAGATTTTAAAACGAGGATGAGAATTTTAAAATCGAGGCATTGCTGGTCCAGCAGTCAGTGCATGTCAGTGAGCATGGGGATCATGTGTTGCTTTGTTCCATTTGCTGCTTTGGACAATCGTTACCATCAAATGATGAACTGAAAATTGTGACTGTTGGGTGGTGATGAACTAGGAGTTTAACATTTTACTTCTCTGCATTCTGTGATTTCTTAATCAGCAAATCCTCAAAAACATGGAACCGGCACTAATGTGCCCTTTTAAGAACAGCAAATGTTATTTTAGTCTTAATTAAATTAGAATTTAGTATGTTCAGTTGGGCTGACCTTTTAACAGTGTAAACCAACTGAAGCTTGCTGACTTGGAGCAAACGTGGTTTGGTATCACTCGCAATAAAGCATGGGGCATGTTAAATCAGCAGGGTGGCGATACAGGACATTGTCCTGATCACCAGCTGTGAAATTCCCATTGGAACATTTGCTTCAATAAAGTCTTATCCGCATTCTGCATTTATTAGACTACAGAACATACAGCTGTGGTCCAAGTGTGCTTGGCATTTATTTTAAAGGGGGCCTCTTTCCTATTTAAAATGTAGCCGATTTTATGTCCTCACTGTCAGACAGAATGTTCATTAAATTATTAGCTTTTGAATCAAGCGACTGGACAGCATAGGAAATTCAGAGGCCTAGATATTCTGTGGCAGTGTTTTGGTGCTAAAGTATTCTGTATAAATACAGTGGTGACCATTTTTGGGACAATATTGGGGATGGAATTTGGGATTGTAGCATCAAAATGGGTCCCATTTATCCATCCACCTGAAAATTAGGCCATGGGCAATAGAGAGACCATTGATGGATATAAATGGGGAATGGTAAAAATGTAGCACAGAATGAGAAGGTTCTTTTCCGTCTCAGGCTCACTCCTTCCACAAGAAGTAAGCTCTACCTTCCTCATTTAATCTCAAGAGGAAAAGCTCTATGATATAGCTCTGTCTCCGCAGATGGTTGAGCAAGACTCTTATTTAGTTCAGGCTTGTTGCATGTTGGCCAGTGGCACTTCCTTATACAGCAGCATGTTCCATGCAGTATCCAATCAACTTTTATAACCTTCAGTTATAAAATGTAGAAACATAGGAAGAAATTATCCTCAATACATCCAGAAACGCTCCACAGCCAATTAAGTACTTCTGAAGTGTAGTCACTTTGGTAATGTAGGGAAATAAGGCAGCCAATTTGTGCATAGCAAGGTCCCACAGATAGCAGTGTGATAAATGACCAGATCATCTGTTTTGGTGATGTTGGTTGAAGGAAAATTTTGGCCAGAACAGTGGGGACAGCTCCCATGCTGTTAGAAATAGTTTTTGCGGGATTTTTTACAACCACTTGAGAGGGAAGATGAGGCCTCATCCGATAGACAGCTCCTCTGAAAGTGCAGCATTCCCTCAGTAATGCACTGAAGTGACAAACTAGATTGTGCTCAAGTCTCTAGAGTGGATCTTGAAACACATGACTTTCTAACTCAGGAGAGAGCACTACCAACTGAGCCACGGCTGATGAAACATAGAAGCAGGTGTGTAATCCAATAACAGGATTTTAAAGGGTCCAAACTAAGTTTTTTTTGCTCCTAGTAATTGTTTCGTTTCATTTTTTTTTAAATGACTCTCTCTCTCTCTCTCTCTTTTTAACAGCCAAAAAGATGAGTTAACCATTGTTCCCGTTTTGGTTGGAGCCCTGAGTGATTCCAAAGAGCAGATGTACGGGGAGCTCTTCAGTAAATACCTAGCGGATCCTCTAAATCTGTTTGTGATCTCGTCAGATTTCTGTCACTGGGGTATGTACTGGTTTAAATCACATAGGTTGGAAGGGATCTGAGAAAAGACACATTTGTGTAATTCTGTCCTTACAACATTTATGGTTTATCTCTACATATTCTTTTTTCTCAGCCGTACTTTCACACACTTACACACGTCCTTGCACGCACAAACTCACCCACATACAGGAGTTGCATACCCTCCAGCCGTGCACATGTATTGTGCTCCCACATTTACACTATCCTCTTTAAGCAACAGGGACCAAATCCATTAGAAGGCAAATGCACAAAAGGTCATCCTTTGAATACAGAATTTGGGGGCTGAGTGAGTTAGGGCTCAATTTTCTTCTCCAGTGCAATTAAGTACTATAATCCATATGCTCCCGTTCTATATCCCTGTGTATGTATAAATATACAGCATGGAAAATGTATTTTGTTTATTTTAGCCTGTGCTGTTTATAAATGTTGAGTATATTTTATTGCCTTTTGGGTCTTTGTCAAATGACTGAGATATCTTCAGAAATGTTTTATTTGCCATCTCGTTATGCCATTAGTCGGAATTAAAATTCCAGATCCTCAAGAACTTTATTTTAATAACTTGTCATAGAACACATTTATGTTTATAACTGCCTGGCTCTGATGCTTATTATGAAGGTATAATTGGATGTTATTGGTGTTTGCAGCACCAGCATTCATTGCTACTAACAGGTATATTAGCCTCTTCCTTTCTATCGCTGCCCAACTTCTCAAATATTTTATCTTTACAATGCCAGTGAACCACAGAGATAGAAACCTAGAGCTCGGGGAACGGAAAGGAACAGTGGGTTGTTTTTTTGCCTCTGGGACATGAGCTTGAATCTAGCCCACTCTCTGCAATGAGTTTGTCTGGTCTCAGCCCAGTTCTTGACAGCACAGAACTAACTGTCCCTAGTTCAACACTAATTGGCAGTCTTGCTCAGAGGCCTGAGGCTGCTTGATGTGGGGAATAGGACAATACCACACCTCTGCAATAGGGGCACTTCTCTCAGGTTAGGGGCAGAGTGTAGGGAGTTTTACTTGTCATCTGGCTGACCGGGGAGCACTTGACATGGAAAGAGACCCATTCCCCTGCATGTATACCCCTCACTTTGAAGATCAATCAATTCAAATAAGAAATTTAGACTAGTACAAATTATGCTGTATATTTTATGTACATGTAATAAATTTATTGAAAGCCACATCTACAAATGAATGAGCTGTTCCCTCAAACAGCAGAGATGTTACAAGTCCCATATTATTTAGAAAACCATGGATGTGCTCAGCAGGAGGCCATTCAGCCCATTGGACTACAGAATACTTTTGTGATTAGGGATCTAATGTTTGTAGCTGGCTGGACCACCTCTGCCTCAGATTTCTGATGCTTATCATTTTTCAGGACAGCGTTTTCGATACACGCATTACGATGAGAGTCAAGGGGAGATCTACAGATCGATTCAGCATTTGGATAAAATGGTACGGCAACTGACAGGTTGTTTTCTGAGGGAGGAGACCTGCCGCTGTGTTCTTTGTATGAAGTTTCGTTCCAACTTTGTGTTTAATCTGCTTCGAATAGCAATTAACTGCACATTAAAACGCCCCAAGGTACTTCTGTTGCTGCTGAGCCAATGTTTTCAACATGGCGTGGACAGCACAGAAACAGGCCATTCATTCCAGCTGATCTATGGCAGTGTTTATGCAGCACACGAGTTTCCCACTTCTCTTCATCTAACCTTATCGGTATAATTTTCTAATCCTTTCTCTCGTGTTTGCTTATCTAGCTTCCCCTTAAATGCATCTATGCTGGTCGCCTGATTACTCCATGTGGTCCCAAATGGACTGCTGCGGTTCAAGAAGGCAGCTCACCACCACCTTCTCGAGGGCAATTAGGGATGGGCAATAAATGCTGGCCTAGCCAGCAACGCCCAAATCCCATGAATGAATTTAATAAAAAGCTAATTACATTCGCGCCACACAAGTGTCAGGCAGTGACCTCCTCCAACAAGAGAGAATCTAACCATCTCCCTTGACATTCAATGGCATTACCATTGCTGAATCCCCCACTATCAACATCCTGGAGGTAACTATTGACCAGAATCATAACTCGACTAGCCATATGAATACTATGGCTACAAAAGCAGGTCAGAGACTGGGAATTCTGTGGCGAGTAACTCACCACCTGACTCCCTAAAGCCTCTCCACCATCTACAAGGCACAAGTCAAGAGTGTGATGGAATACTCTCCATTTGCCTGGATGGGTGCAGCTCCAACAACACTCAAGAAGCTCGACACCATCCAGGACAAAGCAGCCCACTTGATCGGCACCCCATCCACCACCTTAAACATTCACTCCCTCCACCACTGATGCAGAGTGGCAGCAGTGTGTACCATCTACAAGATGCATGCAAGTTCCCCTCCAAGCTACACACCATCCTGACTTGGAACCATTGTGCCGTTCCTTCACTGTTGTTGGTCAAAATCCTGGAAATCCCTTCCTAACAACACTGTTGGTGTACCTACACTACATGAACTGCAGTGGTTCAAGAAGGCAGCTCACCACCACCTTCTCAAAGGCAATTAGGGGATAGGCAATAAATCCTGGTCTAGCCAGCGATGCCCACATCTTGTGAAAGAATGTTTTTTTAAAAAAAAGTTCTAATTCTTACCACAGTCTGGGTAAAGAAATTTCTCTGAATTCCCTATTTGAGTTACTAGCGACTACCTGATATTTGTTTCTCCTTAATTTTGGTTTCTCCCCTAGTGGAAACATCTCTATCAAACCTCTTCATAATTTTAAAGACCTCCATCCAGTATCTTTGTTACGTTGGTGGAACCTTAGAGTTGGTGGTTCTGCAAGCTTGATCTGCTGAAGAAACACAACTGATTTTCCCAGGCTGGCTGTTCTCTTGTTTGATAATTCCACTTGGCTAATAAAGGTTGAATGTTAAGTGAGGCATATTTCTCTCTTTTGCCCTTTAACTGTTTGAAGCAGAGAAATGGCTCATTCTGTTTATGTTCAGTCACCGCATAGACCAATATTACTTCTATCTGTAAGGCAGACTAACCTGCATAATTCAGTGCTATTGCTGGGTGTCTCTGCCCTTGCCATAAAGAACCGTTCGACATTTCTAAGCTGCAAGAAAACCTTGAATCATAAAGGCACTTGTATGCCAGATGCTGTCTTTAGCTACTTCGGCTCTAAACTCTGGAATTCCGACTATAAACCTCTTGGGCTCTCTAACCTGATTCCTCCTTTAAGATGCTCCTTAAAGCCTACCTCTTGGACTATTCTTTTGGACACCTGGCTGATATCTCCTTACTTGTCAGTACCAAACAGTGTTTGATAATGCTGTTATGAAGCGCCTTGTGATGTTTTGCTATGTTAAAGACCCTATATAAATGCAAGATGTTGTTGTAAATTATACAATTCTGACTTTCCAAATGACAATGTTATGGGGGGGGGGTGGATTTACTTGTGTCACACACAGTACATGATGCCCATACCTCTTTCAGGTCTTTGTCCACTGTAATGATCTTCAGTGGCACACCACCATCTATTTCTGGACCTCAGACAAGTTTGCTGTGAAATGGCCAGGTCATTGTGTCTGTGCTATGTTAGTGTAAGCATGAACGCATCACTAATCAACTTGGCCAGCTTGTGAATGAAAATGAGCCATGATTGGCAGGGACATTTGGTCAGTCAGGAATGAGAAAGCTCTGTGGGGGGATTATTGCTGATCAATATGTATGTGTGGAATGGACTTTTGTAACTATCACTGGGTTTGAAGACACTAAATGAGATAATGTGTAATAGAATTGGTTATATAGGGACTCTAAATGAGACAACAGGATTGAAAAGAAAGATTTGCATTTATGTAGCACTTTTCACAACCACCAAACGTCTCTAAAGTGCTTTACAGCCAATGAAGTACTTTTCTTTTGAAGCATAGTCACTGTTGTGAGAAACGTGGCAGCTAATTTTGCACACACCAAACTTCCACGAACAGTAATGTGATAACCAGATTGTTTTTGTGATGTTGATTAAAGGGATTAATATTGGCCAGGACACCGGGGATAACTCCATTCCCTGCTGCTCTTCAAAATAGTGCCATGGGATCTTTTCTGTCCACCTGAGAGGGTAGATGGGGCATCGATTTAACATCTCATCCGAAAGACAGATTGGTAAATTAGGGACACTAAATCATAGAAGGTTTAAAGCACAGAAAGAGGCCACTTGGCGCATTGTGTCTGTGCCGGCCAAAAAATGATCCACCTATTCTAATCCCACCTTCCAGCATTTGGTCCGTAGCCCTGCAGCTTACAGCACTTGAGTTGCATATCCAGACTCCTTTTGAATGAGTTGAGGGCCTCAACTACCCTTTCAGGCAGTGAGTTCCAGACCATCACCACCCTCTGGGTTAAAAAGTTTTTCCTCATCTCCCCTCTAATTTTTCTACCAATCATTTTAAATCTATTGCCCCTCGTCACTGACCTCTCTGCTAAGGTGAATAGACCCTTCACCTCCACTCTGTTCAGGCCCCTCAACATTTTATACATTTCAATCAGATCTTCCCTCAGCCTTCTTTATTCCAAGGTATCAGCGTATCCAATCTTTCCTCATAGCTGCATTTTTCCAGTCCTGACAACATCCTTGTAAATCTCCCCTGTATCCTGTCTAGTGCAATTACATCCTTTCTGTAATGAGGTGACCAGAACTGCACACAGTACTCAAGTTGTGGCCTACCCAATGAGTTATACAGTTCCAGCATAACCTCCCTGCTCTTGTATTCTATACCTAGGCTAATAAAAGAAAGGATTCCATATACCTTCTTGACCAACTTATTGACCTGAACTACCATCAAGGATCTGTGGACATTCACTCCAAGGTCCCTCACTTCCTCTACACTTCTCCGTATTCTCCCATTAATCATGTATTCCTTTGCCTTGTTTGACCTCACCAAATGCATTACCTCGCACATCTCCAAGTTGAATTCCATTTGCCACTTTTCTGCCCATCTGACCAGACCATCAATATCTTCCTGCTGCCTACAGTTGTCCTCGCTATCTACCACATGGCCAATCTTTGTGTCGTCCGCAAACTTCTTGATCATGCCCCTACATTTACGTCCAAATCGTTAATACACATCACAAAAAGCAGGGGACCCAGTACGAGCCCTGCAGAACGCCATTGGAAACAACCCTCCAGTTGCGAATACAACCTTCAACAATTAACCTTTTGTTTCTTGCCACTGAGCCAATTTTGCCAACCTTGCTGCATTTCCCAGGATCCCAAGGGATTTTTTTTAACCTGTCTGCCATGTGGGACCTTGTCAAAAGCCTTGCTAAAATCCATGTAGACCACGTCAACTGCACTACCCTCATCTAACCTCGTTACTTCAAAAAATGATAAAGTTGGTCAAACAAGACCTTCCCTTAACAAATCCATGCTATCCTTGATTAACCTGTGCCTTTCTAAGTGACAGTTTATCCTGTCTCTCAGAATAGATTCCAATAATTTGCCCACTACTGAGGTTAGACTGACTGGCCTGTAATTATTCGGTCTATCCTTCACTCCCTTTTTAAACACAGGTACAACGTTAGCAAATCTCCAATCCTCTGGCACCACATCTGTATCCAGTGAGGACTGGAAAATGATGGTCAGACCCTGTCTTGCTGCTTTTAACAGCCTAGGATACATTTCATCTGGCTCTGGTAATTTATCAACTTTCAAGGATGCTAATCCCATTAATACTTCTTCTCTCCCTATGTTTATCACATGCAATACTTCACACTCTTCCTCCTTAACTACAATATCTGCATCGTCCCCCTCTTTTGTGAAGACAGACGCAAAGTATTCATTAAGAACCATACCAATAACTTCCACTCCTACACACAGGTTACCTTTTTGGTCTTTTATGGGCCCTACTCTCTCCTTGGTTATCTTCTTACTCTTAATGAGAGAATGTAGAACAGGATTGGTTGAATCAGTCTTGGAAAAAAGAAAAATGTGACCAAAGGAAATGTGGGCACTTGTGATGAGGCTTGTTGTTTTGTGTATAAATTTCTATTATGAGACCGATTTACTGAAATGGTAATAGATTTAGCTCATTGAACTTCCTGAGCTTTTCTCATGCTTTGCTGGCTGAAGCAACTGGACTTCAGCCACATAGAACTGGAGTAGTTATGGGGGAGAGGTGGGAGATACTGATCTAGAATCAGATAAATTTACGACATAGAAGGAGGCCATTCAGCCCATCATGTCCATATTGGAAAATCTATTGAGTTATGCATTTTTGATTATGTAATTTAAGTCCAGGTTCTTAATTAATACCGATGTCAATGATTACATTATAGGTTTTTTACATTGCTAGAGGTGGATAGCAAACTACATTCCATGCAATTTCAGGGGGTGCATTGACTGGCACAAGGAAAGGTATATGATTTATGTTCAAATAGAAATAAAGACAAAATAAACAGTAGTTTGAGCAGCAACTGAAAGTGGCAGAGACAGGTTAACAGTTTGAATGCAGACACTTTGATAAAAGGCAACCTATCTTCCCTCTCTGGTGATGGCCAATCTGTACTTCTGGCCTTTTTCTGGTTTTAGTGCCATTTATATTTCAGGATTTAGTGTGTTAGTCAGTATACTACTGGTCATTGAATCTTGGACAGGACCAATGTTTCCTCATGAACTGGCCTTTCACACATAGTGAAAGCTAATTTCTTAAGACAACAAGATTGGTAATGAATAGTGAACACGGACAGTTCTGCAGAATGGATGACAATACCGTCTACCACTTAATCTCTTTTATTTCAGGGTATGGATATTATAGAGCAACTAGACGCTGTATCATTTAACAACTATTTGAAGAAATACCACAACACTATCTGTGGTCGCCACCCAATTGGGGTTCTGCTCAATGTAAGTTGGAATCACTCAGTTCTGCTGTTTTTGGCATGTGTCCATAACAGTTTTGTTAGTTGCTGTTAAATGTATCTTTTATTGGGATGAGTTGCCTTTTATTGTACAGTTACTTAGATCAGAGATGTCCAACATATTGTAGCCTGGGGGGGCGCGTGTGGGTGGTTGCAAGCACCAGGAAGATATATGTGCAAGAGGGATTAAACTGCTTCGGGTCAGGAAAGTCCTGAGTAAAGAAACGTCCAACATTAACCCCATCTGTGATAATGAAGAGAAGCATTCAAAATCATTACAGGGTTTGAGAGTGTTGGCAGCATCCCCATTGACCTTAAAAGAAAAAACCCATACAGGAGAAAAATTAGACCCCAGTACAACTCGAGCTCAGATAACCTCATGAATCTGACAAATGAGATCCTGCATACATGAAAAACAATCCCTGTACAGCTCAAAAATCAGACACTCGTGAGAAAAACTAGACTCCTATGTGCTGTGATGGTTCTTATTGTTGATCAGTGTTAGAATTTCCAGTAGTCTCTCACACAGGTCAGTGGGCTGAGATAAACAGATCCTTTTCCCTGTCTGCCAAGGGCTAGGTTTTGCTGATGGGACATTTAAGGCTATTCCTGTTTTTTTTTTCAGGCGGTGGCAGAATTGAGGAAGAGTGGGATGAACATGGCTTTCTCGTTCCTGAATTACGCCCAATCCAGTCAATGCAAAAACTGGGAAGATAGCTCTGTTAGCTATGCTGCGGGTACTTTGATGGTCCACTGAATCATCGCTGCTCAGGAAAGCCACTGCATCCTCGGTCATCTGGTCCCAGCCTTCCCTCAAAGACATACCTCCATTATTTGGAGCTATCCGATGTTGAACTTTTGAACTTACTTCCTTGAGGTGTAGTCCCTCATAGTTTTGATTGACATGTGCTTTTTGTTTTCTTTAAGCTGAAGTGAGGTACAGGATGACGTAAACTAGTGATAAGTTGGCCAATGCTGACACAATAAAACTAGACGTGTACTTGCTTACAAATAGTTCTGCAGGATGTGGGTAAGAGTATACCGTTTATATTCACGTCAGTTGCATTAATAATCTCATACCATAGTTACTCAAGATATAAGCTGCAGTGCAAACAGCTGCTGCCAACAGTGTATAAGGTTTTTTTGTTTAGTTGCTAATAAAGGGCTACACACACCAAAATGGTCTTATGATTTAGATTTCCTGCTATCTGATGTGTAATCTGAATTGTCACTAACTGTAGTTTTTATTACCTATTTTTAAAAATGATTAAAGGTTAATTCTTTTCTTGATTATTTTCATTACTTACAACACATACTTTATACATAGTTTATAATTTTACTTAAACATTACTCCAGGCAGGAATCTCCCCACAACTCAGGGCTGCCTATCCAGTTATCCCCTTTCTCTTTAAGGCTAGCTCTGTACATGTAATTAAAAGGCTGTGTCTGGTGATAGGCAGATTGTGATAGGCTGCAAACCAATGAATCAAAAATGCCCCATCTGTGGGGAAAAAAAGCACACTAATTGCCACAAGTATCTAATTGACACAGTCAGTCCCATTCTCCCCTTGCTCATCAAGGTGCAGGCAGGCCTCAGTCCTGGAGTCCTGCTAGGCCTAGATTATTATTCCTCATAGCTCCAGACCATTCACAAACTTAGGCTGCCCACTCTTTCCTACTCTGACCTATCCTGGCCTAAACCCCAATGCCCTAGTTTCTTTCTGGTCTACACCTGTCAATGCCAGCTCAGCCCCCATCTGACAATACACCTTGGCTGCATTCTTGCTGCTATCTTGGGCTTAAAATCAAGAGCATGATGTTGGCGACATGACTAAAATTAAATGAGACACACACATGTTGGGAGATAACATAAGAACTTGGCGCAGGAGTAGGCCATTCAGCCCTCGAGCCTGCTCTGCCATTCAATAAGATCATCATTGATCTAATTGTGGCCTCACCTCCACTTTCCTGCCTGCCCCCATAACCTTGACTCCCTTTCGGATCAAAATCTGTAACTTAGCTTTGAATATAGTCAATGACCCAGCCTCCACTGCTCTCTGAGGAAGAGAATTCCAAAGATTAACCCTCAGAAGAAATGCCTTCTCATTTCAGTCTTAAATGAGAGACCCTTTATTCTACAACTGTGTCTGAGTTCTAGATTTCCCCACTAGGTGTAACATCCCATCAGCACCTACCCTGTCAAACCCCCCTCAGAGTCTTGTGTTTCTGTGAGATCACCTCATTCTTCCAAACTCCAATGTGTATAGGTTCAACTTTTCCTCAAGACAACCCCTTCATCCCAGGAATCAACCTAGTGAACCTTCTCTGAACTGCTTCCAATGCATGTATATTCCTCCTTGAGACCAATACTGTACAGAGTACTCCAGGTGCAGTCTCACCAATGTTCTGTACAGTTCTAGCAAGCTTCCTTAATTTTATACTCCAATCCCTTGCAATAAAGGCCAACATTCCATTTTCCTTCCAAATTACTTTCTGTACATGCAATGCTAATGTTTTGTGATTCATGGACACCCAGATCTGTAGCCTTGCCATTTAAATATTTTGCTTTTCTATTCCTACCTCACATTTTGCTCCATCTTCCAAATCTTTGCCCATTCACAACCTGTCTGTATCCCTTTGCAGACTCTGTCCTCCTCACAACTTGCTTTCTCACCTATCTTTGTATCGGCAGCAGATTTAGCTGCGATACGCTCTCTCCCTTCATCATTTATTACTATAGATCATGAATAGTTGAGGCCCCAGCATTTACCCCTGCAACACTCTACTATTTACAGTTTGCCAACCTGAAAATGCCCCATTTATCTTGACTCTGTTTTGTGTTAGTTAGCCAATCCTCCATGCTAATATATTGCCCCTAACACCATGTGAGCTTGTGCAGTAACCTTTTATATGGCACCTTATCAAATGCCTTTTGGAAATCCTAACACATTACAACTACTGGTTCCCCTTTATCCACCTAGCTTGTTAGATCCTCAAAGAACTCAAATGTGTCAAACACAATTTCTCTTTCATACAATCAAGCAGAGTCAACATAATTTTAATATGCTTTTTTAAATATCTGGCTGCTACTTTCTTAATGGATTCCAGCATTTTCCCAATGACAGCTAACTGGCCTGTAGTTTCCTGTTTTCTGCCTCCCTCTTTTGTTGAATAAGGGCATTACATTTGTGGTTTTCCAATTCGCTGGCTCCTTTCCAAAATCTTGGAATTTTGGAAGATTACAACCAATGCATCCATTAAGACCTATTAATGCTCCAGTCTCATCCTCATTTGGACCAACATTTACTTTTAACTACTTTCTTCCTTTTTATATACTTGAAGCTCTTACTGTCTTTAATATTTCTTGTTAGTTTACTCTCATTCTAATTTCTCTTTTTTTTGTCATCTTTGCTGGTTTCTAAATTTTCCTAATCTTCAGAGTTGTACGCCTTTTCTTTCAATTTGATACCATTCTTAACTTCCTTAGCCATGGATGGTGCATTCTTCTCAGAGTCTTTGTTTCTCAATGGCATATATATTTGAGAGTAATGAAATATCTCAAATATCTGCCACTGCTTACCTATTTTCCCAGTCCACGTTAGCCAACTCTGTCTTCATAACTTTGTAATTGCCTTTAAGTTTAAGACACTAGTTTCACATGCTCAAACTGAATGTGAAATTCTACCATGTTATGATCACACTTCCCAAGAATCCTTTACTATGAGATCATTAATCAATCCTGTATAGAACTACAGCTGAAAGGAAGAGCAGACAAAATTGATATGGGAGGAAAAAAGGATCTAGAGATCATGAGAAAGTGATTGAGAAAATGAGTGCACAAATAGAGTAGGAAAATAAAGAAAAAGTTGAAGTATGAAGACAGGTTGGATAGACTAGTCTTGTATTCACTTTATAGAAGGTTAAAAGCTGATTTAATAGAGATATTTAAGATGATTAAAGGAGTTGAAACTATTTCCTTTGGTCAGTCCAGTATTCAGGGCATCATGTTGAAATGGGAGGTAGGCTGTTCAAGGGTGATGTCAGGAACCACATCTTCACAATGCGTAGAAGAAATCTGAAACTCGCCTAAAAGCTATTGAAGCTAGGTCAATTAAAATTTTCAAAACTGAAATTTATAGATTTAGGTTAGACCTAGAATATTAAGGTGGGTCGATTTTTTTTTTTTTAAATCTTGTAGCCCAAAGCTAAATACTGTACTTTAGAAAAGAGTTTGATTGAGCCATGCACAATTCCCAAAGGTCTTTGTCTTGAATAGACTGAGTCGTCTTGGCTGAAAACTGGGTTAGTGTAGGTAGGTTTAACTCTGACCAAAGTAATTAAATTACTGGAAAATGTCTATCCTGTCATGCCAGATAGTGAAAAATATCACTCTCCTTCGACCACTGTAAGACTAACTTATTTCAGATCTATTTACAAATAAGCCAATATATAGAACAAGCAGAAAGACATGGCAATGCTGACCAATAGAATATTTATAGGAATGAACTCAAAGGTCCACAAGGAGCTAATGTGCCCATATTGACAGACTGCCTCTTAATCAGTTTACATGACAATTCCTTTGGACCAACAGGCTTTTTTTTTACAGTAGTCTTTCAGAATGAGAATACAAGAGTCTTAGCTTGCTTGCTGAACCTGAACTTTACCAGAACTGACTATATTCATCACTCTAACCTGCTTTGATACAAAGCTATTTCTTTGAAAAAGCCAAGCAATGAGAGGAGTGACTTAAAATAGTCTTTCCTCACCCACATTTCAACCAATGCATTCATGCATGGATCACAACAGGAATTCAACTAGGGTCACATTGCCCCTATGAGAATTATTTTAATAGACATTTTACACACATACAAGTGTCTGTTTCATTTTATCCAGTGATGAGAGGGCAACCTTTTAAAATCCCAGCTATTGGAATTTTTTTTAAGTTTCTCAGCTGAGCCATCCTGACTGAGAAAAGCCCAAGTCCATGCAGAGTTCGCTGATCTCAGCTGAGCAGCTAAAATGGTGGCAGTGCCTTTGCCTTATAGAGGACAGGGGGAAATAAACAGCAAGGCTTTCCTCTCCAGGTCTTCAATGAGAGGAAAAGGAGAAAATTTGCACAGCTAAAAGAAAACAAAGGTTGTAGTTTGTTTCTTCCAGATTAGACTGTGTACTTCTCTTCGCCTTGTTTTTTACTCTTGTGGTAGTGCGTGTAATCGTTGTACAACTCTTTAAACACCTCCCTCACACCCAGCTGCAATGATGCATTCAGGAAGCGGAGATCGCATTCTGTGACCAGATCCAGGAGGTGATACATTCCCCCCATCAAGAGTCTTTTCACATCTGCATTGAGGGTGACCTGAAAATAAAGAAGACAGACTGGTAGGAATCCCTTCAGTACTTTAAAGAAGCATGACAGAATCTTTCATTGTGGAGTTTAATGGTATCAGGGAAATGGAGAGGCTATTGGATAATAGTGCAGCACGCTTCGCTCCCTGTGGGAGGTGCTCGCAATGTGAGGCAATATGACCTAACTTCCCAATCAGCAATCTGCATTAATCTCCATGTTCCACCAGATACTCAAATAGGGCCATCGGCTCTACTTGTGAAATTGTCTAATATGCTGGACATGGAGTTGCAAGGATCCCAACTGACTGCTTGTAACAGGAGTCTGGTCTGCCTTCTCTTTTATGGTGCAATTTGCTTAAGGCAGGTTGGGAGGGCATTTGAGAACTCAACAGGTCAGGAATCATAGGCACAAACCAGGTTCCTAGCACTCCACAGCACAATGCCATAGGATGCTGTGTGATGTCAGCTCAGCTCAGTTGGTGACACTCCCATCTGAGTCAGAAGATTGTGAGTTCAAGTCCCACACCAGAGACTTGACATAAACATGGAATATAATGTAGGAAAATGTGAGGTAATCCACTTTGGTAGGAAGAATAGAAAAGCACAATATTATTTATACGGAGACTGGAGAATGCTGCAGTGCAGAGGGATCTGGGTGTCCTTGCACATGAATCACAAAAAGGAAGCATGCAGGTACAGCAATTAGGAAGGCAAATGGAATATTGGCATTTATCGCAAGGGAAATGGAGTATAAAAGTAGGAAAGCCTTGCTACAACTGTACAGGGCATTGGTGAGACTGCACCGAGAGTGCTGTGTAAAGTTTGGTCTCCTTACTTAAGGAGGGATATACTTGCATTGGAACCAATTCAAAGAAGATTCACTAGGCTGATTCCTGGTATGAAGGGGGTTGTCTTGAGGAAAGGTTGAGCAGGTTGGGCCGATACTCATTGGCATTTAGAAGTATGAGAGGTGATCTTATTGAAACATTTAAGATTTTGAGGGGGCTTGACAGGGTAGATACTGAGAGGATGTTTCCACTCATGGGAGATTCTAGAACTAGGGGGCACAGTTTCAAAATAAGGGGTCTCCCCTTTAAGATGGAGATGAGGAGGAATTTCTTCTCTCAGAGGATCATTAATCTTTGGAATTCTCTTCCCCAGAAAGCAGTGGAGGCTGGATCAATGAATAAATTCAAGGCTGGGTTAGACAGATTTTTGATCTACAAAGGAGTTAAGGGTTATGGGGGGAAGGCAGGAAAGTGGAGTTAAAGCGACAATCAGTTCACCCAAGATCTTATTGAATGACGGAGCAGGCTCGAGGGGCCGAATGGCCTACTCCTGCTCCTCATTATGACACTCCTGTGCACTACTGAGGGAGTGCTGCACTTTCAGCAATGCCGTCTTTCAGATGAGACGTTAAACCAAGGCCCCGTCTGTCCTTTCAGGTGAATGTAAAAGATCCCATGGTTCTATTCTGAAGAACAGGGGGAGTTCTCCCCAGTGCCTTGGCCAATATTTATCCCTCAAACAACATCACTAAAACAGATAATATGCTCATTATCACATTGATGTCTGTGGGAATGTACACTGGACAAACTGGCTGCCATATTTTAACACCGAGTCCAGCATATAGATTTTATGCTCAAGTTTTAGAAGTGGGGCTATAACCCATAACCTTCAGACTCAGGCAAGTGTCCTACTACTGAGCCTCGGTTGAATCATATTCCCAGTGATCTCTTGCAGTTAGGAGGTAGAATTGGTTGTTGCCGATGATTACCTTTTGTAGCTCATTGACATACTGTGCCACTGTAAAGGCAGAGAACATTGCAAATTCCTCTGCTCTTGATGCAATGTGAGTGTACATCCTTTCCACCAGACGTGCACATTCCAGGACAACTTCACTGTCTGTCGTCGTACCTATAATAAAATTACAATAATTAGAGATTTCAGGCTCCAGCCAAGGGGAACGTTTTACTGAAGTGTATATGGCTGCCTTTTTTGGTATTTGTAACATTGGGACAATGTATTGGCACAACATTGCATCTCACCAACACACCAACTCATCACTCTGCACTGCTGGGTCATCCACGACTATTAGATATTTTGTTTTGATGACCTCTTGCGCCCAGGCGAAGAATGGTAATGATGAGTAACAACCTTCCTAATCTGAGCACTCACTTATTGTCTGCACCAGTAAGATAAAGCTCCTTCTACTCTGCCCCAACCTCAGAACAGCAACCGCTGCACTGTGAATAGTTAAACCATTTTGTGTTGTGGTCCCACATCGTACTCCAAACTGGATTTAGCACCTTAACCTCACTTCACAGTGCACTGCTCCAACCAAAGAGATATGTTTTAAATCCAGAACACGAGTGAAATGCCACTGTCAAAAACCCACTGCATCACTTGGCCCCTGATTATTTTGGAACTTGTGATTAAATAGTCAGTAACAATAAAATTTACAGGAGTTTAAACAACTTTCTGACTGTAATGTTTGAAGTTGAAATGATTGTCGATTATTTGTAGATTTAAATGCTCATGCAAAACATGGTCTTGCTCCCCCCCTTTGTAGCCTCCTCCATCCCTGCAACAATCAGATCTCTACGCTCCTCCAATTTCAGCCTCTTGTGTGTTCCCGATCTCAATTTCTGTAATAGTGTCAGCCGTGTCTTCAGCAGGATTGGCTTCAAGCTGTGGAATTCCCTCCCTAAACCTTTCAGACCCTCTTTCCTCCTTTAAGTCACTTCTTAAAACCTACCTCTTTGACCAAGCTCTTGGGCACCTGTTCTAATATCTCATGTGGTTCAGTGTCAAATTTTGTCTGATTACGCTCCTGTGGGACATTTTACCACATTAAAGGTGCTATATAAACGCAGTAAAAACAGAAAATACTCAACAGATATGAACATATGAATTAGGTGGAGGCGCAGGCCACTCGGCCCCTCGAGCTTGCTCCGCCATTCAATAAGTTCATGGCTGAACTGATTACTCCACATTCCCGCCTATCCCCAATAATCTTTCGCCCCCTTGCTTATACGAACATACGAATTAGGAGCAGGAGTAGATCACGTCAGAACACAGACGACAGTTCATCCTGAAATGTTAACTGTTTCTCTCTCCATAAAGGCTGCCTGATTTGCTGAGTATTTCTTGCATTTCTATTTTTATTTAAGACTTCCAGCATCTGCAGTATTTTGCTTTGCTACATAAATGCAACACACTTTTAAAACTGCATGATTAAAAATGTGGAAACAGTATTGCAGTGTGTCGCAGTGTGCAAATATCTGCTGTAGTCCAGAAGATCCTAGGTTCATGCCCTACTTCAGGACTTGAGTACAAAGTCTGGGCGGACACTCCAGTGCATTACTGAGGCAAACTAATGTGGGGTTTGTCATGTCAACATCAAATAGTGGAAAAATTCAGGACGAACTTGCTCTGCACATACCTTTCTCTCCAACACCTTTTTGACTACCTTTATGCATAATAGAAAGCACTAGTCGATTAAAACACTTGAGGAAGGAGGGTGCTGCATTGAGCAAAACCTGTGTACCAAAATAAAAGATCTGGATCAATGACAATATTTCAATCAGGGCAACAAGAAACAATTAAAGCTAAAGTTTCAGTGCTTCCAAAAATGTACACATTTTCAAAAATGCCTCCCTCGCTTAAGTTAAACTAGAGTCAGACTTCCTTTCCCTACACAAGTCACATCATTCATTCCTAGACTAGTATTGTGGATCCAAGATCACCAGATGGGAACAGCCAGTCTCGTAAATCTGGCCAAAGAGCAGTTGTCTGATATAAAAACAAGAAATGCTGGAACCACTCAGCAGGTCTGGCAGTATCTGTGGAAAGAGAAGCAGAGTTAAAGTTTCGGGTCAGTAACCCTTCTTCGGAACGTTAACTCTGCTTCTCTTTCCACAGATGCTGCCAGACCTGCTGAGTGGTTCCAGCATTTCTTGTTTTTATTTCAGATTTCCAGCAACCGCAGTATTTTGCTTTTATTTTAGCAGCTGTCTGATACTGTCAGCTCCACCCACTACAGTCGAAAGCTAATGCAGACTTTTCCCTGTGAACACAGGGTGGGAATGTCTACACGCGAGAGTAATCTGCACTCAGCCCCTAGTATATGACCCAAATAAACTCATCCTTTGTTCCACACGAAAGTATTTTAATCAGCAAATACAGCAGATTTATTCGTAAGGGTTCCTGTAGAGGAAAGTCTAATAGGAAACATGATTGTTAAAAGATTCAAATTTCAAAAGTCACCCTGAGCCTCTAGACTTAAGGGAAAACACTCTAGGAATCTGACTGCAATAGCGTACTGTACCTAATCAGGAGCAGGTATGCTGATGTCTGCCAGTTCTCCCGTCGACACTCACACCAATGAATGTGTGGGGCCAGATTCTCTGAAAACCCACCCCATCCAATCAGTGCATCGGAGGGAGGCAACGACCCTTCACTGTTGTAAAACTATAAGTCATGTTCTCGGGTTCAGGGAGCGTCAATAGCGAGGTGAGGGAGTTAGAACACAGTGACAGACCCAGCTCCAAATCTGCCTTTCTACTACCTTAAACACAGTGCAGGGAAAGGCAGGAATGGGGAAGATCTCACTGGCGGAGCCTGGGAGGATGGAGGTGGTCCTGTCCTGCAAACCCCAATGTCAGCAGACTGATTTACAAGAAGCATTTAGGAGAGGACCCTTATTATGCCCCAAGGTAGCATAGAATGAGCAGACAACTTGGGAGTTGGGGGCGGGGTTTAAACATCAGCTTACCTTAGGGTGAGACTGGAATATAGAAAACAGCACCTCCTGGATAGCTTGAAAAATACTTGCATATTCATCCAGCCTTAGATGGTCAAGTGGAACACACAACAGAGCATCAAACGCAAGCGTCACGTGATGTGGATTTGAGAGCACACCCTCTCCCTGCTGGATCAGAACTGCCAAGGTCTCCAAACTGAGTAAAGTGATCTTACAGCTCCAGGACCGATTCAGGGCAGCTTCCTTGCTCAAAACCTGAAAAGTCAATGGGTTAAAAGGTAATGGAGAGTGAAGCTTCTGGCACTGGTTGCTGCACCAATGGGCTGCACTATAAGTTCTATCATTCTATAGAACAGGATCTGACCCGCCAAAGGTTTCCATCTAGCCCGCGGTCGTTCCTCATCCCTGCCAGGGCTCCGAGTGGAATTTCCCTTTGTCTTCCTGCAGACCGATCTTGTTAAAAACATTGCATTCTCAGTTTCACAGCTGACAGATGCTGAAGCAGCAACGCGCTTCCCAACATCAGACAGAATCGGGTTTTTCCGAAAAGCCTGATGATGGAAAGCGCATTCCTGCTTCAGCAGCTGTCCGCTGTGAAACTGATAGGGCAATGTTTTTAAACAAACTGACCAACCACAAAGCTGCTATGCTCAGCGCACCCACTCCCTGCAACTGTCAGAGCGAGGGGGGGAGAGAGAGAGAGAGAGCGAGGGGGGGAGGGAGACAGAGAGAGAGCGCTAGGGGGGGAGGGAGACAGAGAGAGAGCGCTAGGGGGGGAGGGAGACAGAGAGAGAGCGCGAGGGGGGGAGGGAGACAGAGAGAGAGCGCGAGGGGGGGAGGGAGACAGAGAGAGAGCGCGAGGGGGGGAGGGAGACAGAGAGAGAGCGCGAGGGGGGGAGGGAGACAGAGAGAGAGCGCGAGGGGGGGAGGGAGACAGAGAGAGAGCGCGAGGGGGGGAGGGAGACAGAGAGAGCGCGCGAGGGGGACAGAGAGCGCGGGGGGGGACAGAGAGCGCGGGGGGGGGACAGAGAGCGCGGGGGGGGGGGGACAGAGAGCGCGGGGGGGGGGGACAGAGAGCGCGGGGGGGGGGGACAGAGAGCGCGAGGGGGGGGACAGAGAGCGCGAGGGGGGGGACAGAGAGCGCGAGGGGGGGGACAGAGAGCGCGAGGGGGGGGGACAGAGAGCGCGAGGGGGGGGGTACAGAGAGCGCGAGGGGGGGTACAGAGAGCGCGAGGGGGGGGTACAGAGAGCGCGAGGGGGGGTACAGAGAGCGCGAGGGGGGGTACAGAGAGCGCGAGGGGGGGGTACAGAGAGCGCGAGGGGGGGGTACAGAGAGCGCGAGGGGGGGGTACAGAGAGCGCGAGGGGGGGGTACAGAGAGCGCGAGGGGGGGGTACAGAGAGCGCGAGGGGGGGGTACAGAGAGCGCGAGGGGGGGGTACAGAGAGCGCGAGGGGGGGGTACAGAGAGCGCGAGGGGGGGGTACAGAGAGCGCGAGGGGGGGGTACAGAGAGCGCGAGGGGGGGGTACAGAGAGCGCGAGGGGGGGGTACAGAGAGCGCGAGGGGGGGGTACAGAGAGCGCGAGGGGGGGGTACAGAGAGCGCGAGGGGGGGGTACAGAGAGCGCGAGGGGGGGGTACAGAGAGCGCGAGGGGGGGGTACAGAGAGCGCGAGGGGGGGGTACAGAGAGCGCGAGGGGGGGGTACAGAGAGCGCGAGGGGGGGGTACAGAGAGCGCGAGGGGGGGGTACAGAGAGCGCGAGGGGGGGTACAGAGAGCGCGAGGGGGGGTACAGAGAGCGCGAGGGGGGGTACAGAGAGCGCGAGGGGGGGGTACAGAGAGCGCGAGGGGGGGGTACAGAGAGCGCGAGGGGGGGGTACAGAGAGCGCGAGGGGGGGTACAGAGAGCGCGAGGGGGGGTACAGAGAGCGCGAGGGGGGGGTACAGAGAGCGCGAGGGGGGGGTACAGAGAGCGCGAGGGGGGGGTACAGAGAGCGCGAGGGGGGGGTACAGAGAGCGCGAGGGGGGGGTACAGAGAGCGCGAGGGGGGGGTACAGAGAGCGCGAGGGGGGGTACAGAGAGCGCGAGGGGGGGGTACAGAGAGCGCGAGGGGGGGGTACAGAGAGCGCGAGGGGGGGGTACAGAGAGCGCGAGGGGGGGGTACAGAGAGCGCGAGGGGGGGGTACAGAGAGCGCGAGGGGGGGGTACAGAGAGCGCGAGGGGGGGGTACAGAGAGCGCGAGGGGGGGGTACAGAGAGCGCGAGGGGGGGGTACAGAGAGCGCGAGGGGGGGGTACAGAGAGCGCGAGGGGGGGGTACAGAGAGCGCGAGGGGGGGGTACAGAGAGCGCGAGGGGGGGTACAGAGAGCGCGAGGGGGGGGTACAGAGAGCGCGAGGGGGGGGTACAGAGAGCGCGAGGGGGGGGTACAGAGAGCGCGAGGGGGGGGTACAGAGAGCGCGAGGGGGGGGTACAGAGAGCGCGAGGGGGGGGTACAGAGAGCGCGAGGGGGGGGTACAGAGAGCGCGAGGGGGGGGTACAGAGAGCGCGAGGGGGGGGTACAGAGAGCGCGAGGGGGGGGTACAGAGAGCGCGAGGGGGGGTACAGAGAGCGCGAGGGGGGGTACAGAGAGCGCGAGGGGGGGTACAGAGAGCGCGAGGGGGGGTACAGAGAGCGCGAGGGGGGGTACAGAGAGCGCGAGGGGGGGGTACAGAGAGCGCGAGGGGGGGGTACAGAGAGCGCGAGGGGGGGGTACAGAGAGCGCGAGGGGGGGGGTACAGAGAGCGCGAGGGGGGGGTACAGAGAGCGCGGGGGGGGGTACAGAGAGCGCGAGGGGGGGGTACAGAGAGCGCGAGGGGGGGACAGAGAGCGCGAGGGGGGGGACAGAGAGCGCGAGGGGGGGGACAGAGAGCGCGAGGGGGGGGACAGAGAGCGCGAGGGGGGGGACAGAGAGCGCGAGGGGGGGGACAGAGAGCGCGAGGGGGGGGACAGAGAGCGCGAGGGGGGGGACAGAGAGCGCGAGGGGGGGGACAGAGAGCGCGAGGGGGGGGACAGAGAGCGCGAGGGGGGGGACAGAGAGCGCGAGGGGGGGGACAGAGAGCGCGAGGGGGGGGACAGAGAGCGCGAGGGGGGGGACAGAGAGCGCGAGGGGGGGGGACAGAGAGCGAGCGGGAGGGGCAGAGTGGAGGGCGGGAGGGGCAGAAGGGGGGGCGGGAGGGGCAGAAGGGAGGGCGGGAGGGGGGGGACAGAGAGAAGGGGCGGGACAGAGAGAGCGAGGGGGGGGACAGAGAGCGCGGGGCAGAGAGTGAGCGGGAGGGGCAGAGCGGAGGGCGGGAGGGGCAGAAGGGGGGGCGGGAGGGGGGAAACAGAGAGAAGGGGGGGGGGACAGAGAGAGACGGTGGGGGGACAGAGATCTCACTCCTGAAAGACGAATACTCTGCATCGCTACATCAAGTGTGCGGGGAGGCATTGATTACTTGTGTTCAGTAAAAACAATGCCAGATATGTCACTAAATCAGATTTCAATGTCGTGACGAGAAAGTAAGTCAATAAATTAGTCTTCTCATTTAAAGCTTCTTCACAAAAATGCACATTTGTTATTGTTTTTATTAGCAAGATAAATTTTTAATGCCTTTTTCATTCAAAATTTGCTCATCGACCCCCCCCCCCCCCCCACCCCGCGCCGAAGAAAAATTGGAATTCGGCCTTCCTCGCGAAAAGGTTGGACAACTCTGCTATGGAACATAACAAGATATAAAGATTTCTGATGAAAGTGTACTGGATCGGGTTATTCTTTTATCAGACTCGCAACTCGGATATCATGGGTTCAAATCCCACCAGGGAAAGTTGTGAAATAAATCTGATAATTTGAGGCTGACACCAGAAAATGACACGGAAAAGTTGCCAGATTGCGGTTAAAAACCTAAATGGTTTAGAACGTCCTTTAGGAAAGGTCCCACATCATATGGTTGACTCCTAATTTCCCCCAGGTCATCTAGGGATGGACAGCAATTACTGGCCTTGGCATTGCTACCAACATCCGAAGAACAAATATTGTACAGATCATGGTAATCATGGATCATCCATTGTTGTTTTCAAATAAATGGGGTATGATTGCTGGGCATGCCTGGAACCAAAGTTGATGCTGTATTGATTAGCTCCTTCATAATGCAGCTGGATATACAGCTGGTTAGAATTGGGGTTGAAAGTTATAGTGATGGGTGTAGCCTGCGATGCACAATCCTCAGGACACAATGGCCTCAGTGTTGTTGGGTCAGTAATTGTGACCTTTGGTGATTAATTGGCCGGAGGTGAATAATGCAGATGTGAGGCTGGGTGAACATTCTGTCGATAACCTTTGTGAATCAGTGGTTCTGCTCCTTATCCAACTCAGGCTCACCAAACAGATTAACTGGTTGCTTTTCCCACTTTCTCATAATGGGATCTTGCTGAGCGCAAATTGGCTGTCGTTTGCCAACATAATAGTGCCTGTATTTCAAAGCTAATTCTTCCTGATGTCCTGGACAATATTTATCCCTCAGCCAACATCACTAAAACAGATTATCTGGTCATTTATTGTTTGTGGGATCTTGCTGTGCACAAATTGGCTGCAAAATGATTGACTACACCTCAAAACATACTTTCTTGACTGAAACACTTTGGGACCTCCCAAGAATGTGATAATTTTATATAAATACCAGTCCTTTATTTCTTCAAACTTTTCATTTGATTCTCGAGGCTCGATACCCATGCAATTCCCAAACCTTGGACACAACCAATCCCCCCAACCCGATTTGTCCCTAAAATGGGGTAAAAAGCAGATTCTCGACGTTACTTACCAGGAGTGCCATGATAATCTGCGGAGCTGTAAACCAAACAGCCTTTTCTGCATCCCCGCTTAGAGGACATCTCAAGAGGAGGGTGGTCAGGGTCAAAGAAGACACGACTTCCTGAATCAAAGTCAAAACCACAATACAATGTTAATGAGAACACAAATGGGATCAGTGAGGAGCATTGCATTTGCACTCCAGGCCAGAGGTCCACTCACCTGGTGCCGCCCTTTCCAAAGGTTGGTGACCTCAAGGCCCTGTGTGATCGACTTCACAATGAAGAGAAACTGCTGTTCTGTGCACCTTTCTGTCAAGCAGGTGAACAGCCTGATGAGCTGAACGTCCAGCGACTGAACGAACTGCGCTGTCATCCATGGAGCTAGAGCAGCAGGGAGCAGTGAGATTAGATTTGTGTTGTTAAATGAAGAGCAGTTTAAGAGCAACATTGCACTAACTTTATAGAAACACAGAATGAAACAGCATTAAAAAGGCCATTCAGCCCATCGTGCCTGTCCTATCAGAACATGCAACAAGATAGGAAATTTAAACTGTGACAACTTCACATCGCCAATTACTATAGACTCTAATTTGGACCTGGTGTTTGTCGTCTTAGGGCTTCAAGGGAATGTACAAAGAGTGAGCATGATCAACGCCAAAGGAAGTGATGTCATGCAGCATGCGACCCTGTGTTCGCTGCAGGTTGGTCCAGGGTGGCACCGTCCAAAGTCTGATTGGGCTGGAAGTAAAAGAAAAGCTGCGGCAGCCATTACACAGTCTCCTTCCCGGGTGGACTGCTTCATGCGCGGGGCTCAACACAAGCGCGGGAACTGGAAAACAGTGCCACAGCGTGGCAAAGACTGGTGCTGCAAGCTCAGGGAGCGCTAGGAGCTGCAATGCCGCTGAACACCTCCAAGGGAATAGCACCACAGGGTAGTGAGTACTGGAACAGCAGGCTGAAAAATCCTTCAGGTGGAAGAATCTGTGAGAGACAAAGAACATCAGAAGCCTGACTGCCAAGTTCCCCAGCATGGATTGGAAGGCAGCAGACAACATGTCAGAATTTAAGCTTTTCCGACAGACAATGGAGCTCTTAGACTTATCCTTCACAGATGCTGACAAGCAGGCGGTTAAGATTAAGATTGCCGTTGGTAAGGAGGGGCTCGGCAGAATCAACACTTGGGGCTATCCGAGGATGATCCTGCCAACTTTGGAGCACACTGGAGGAATGGCTTTGTGTAAAGGTGAACTTCAGAATCCACCATTTGGAGCTGATGACTTATAGACAGCAGCCGGAAGAGTCGATCGATCGGTTTGTCGGCAGGAGCCGTGATAAGGGACTGTGACATCTCTAAGGCTGAGCTGTCGGAGAGGATTGTGGAACTGGTCATAGCCGATAGAAGCATTTCAAAAAGACCTTTTGGGGAAGAAGCTGGGTCACAGCATTGACACATTGTTGAACGATGGCAGGAAGTACGAAGCCATTGTAGCTGGACGACAACACATGTAGGCAACAGCTGTGGCTACAAGTATTGGCGCAGTGACCAAGGTGCAAAAACCAAGCAAATTGCATGAGAAATGCAGCCTCCTGTACTCACCGCAAACCTGCCCTGCATTCCAAGACACTTGCAAGCGTGAGGCTTAAGAGGGCATTGGGGGCGCCAGTGCAGGAAATCTGGTTCCGATAGCACAGCCAGAGGGTGCAGCAAGCTACGAGCCAGCAAGTATGTGCAGCATACTGGCAACAACAAGGGATGTGCCAGAATGGAACAAAAGTGCGAGCACATACATGAAGTAAGATAGACCAGGCAAAGAGTCAAACCAGAAATTTTCAACTCGAAAGCGAACAGGCTTTCCATATCATGAATGTGACATTTCACATTAACAAGTGGGTAGCTGGTGAGTCTCATCTTTTATTTTAACTAAGGTTTATTAATATTGTTAAGGCTATTTACTAGGTGAGGTTATAAATACTATCGGTAACGTTTTAGTATTGGTAGGGTGTATTAAAAGTGGTAAGGTAGATTAGCATTGGTAAAGTTTAGTATTAGCAGTAGTAAGCCATTATTACTGTAATGTTTATTACTATTGGTAGGGTTATTAGTATTAGTAGTGGCAGGATTTGTTTGTAGTACCAAAGTTTATTATTGAATAGCGGGCAGACAGTGGCATAGTAGTAATATTACTGAACTAGTAATCCAGAGGCCCAGGCTAATGTTCTGGGGTCAATGGGTTCAAATCCCACCATGGCAGCTGGTGGAATTTAATTTCAATTAATTAATTTTTAAAAACTGGAATTGAAAGCTAGTCTCAATAATAGTGCCATGAAACCATCATCGATTGTCATACAAAACCCGGGTTCACGAATGTCCTTTAGGGAAGGAAATCTGCCATCCTTACCCAGTCTAGTCTACATGTGACTCCAGACCCACAGCAATGTGGTTGACTCTTAACTGCCCTCTGAAATGTCCTGGCAAGCCATTCAGTTGTCAAGGGCTATTAGGGATAGACAATAAATGCTGGCCTTGCCAGTGATGCCCACATCACATAAAAGAATATGACAAAAGATAGAGTGTAGAAAGGCAGGGCTGCTCCAACCTCTGAAGTGCACATCCTGTGCTATGTGGGAACTCCAAGACACTTCCTGTGTCCTGGATAACCTTATGTGCAGGAGCATCGTCAGTTGCAGCAACTTGAGCTCCGGGTTTTGGAACTTGAGCAGTAGCTGGCGTCACTGTGGTGCATCTGTGAGGTTGAAAACTTTGTGGATAGCACGTTTATAGATGTGGTCACCCACAGCTTAAGAGTAGGAGGGAATGGGTGACCGCCAGGCAGCCAAGAAACAGGCAAGTAGTGTAGGAGTCCCCTGAGTGCATCTCACTCTCCAACCGGTATTCAGTTCTGAATACTGAGGAAAGTGATGGTTCATCCTGGGAGTGCAGCTAAGCCAAGGCCAGGGTACCACGGGTGGCTCAGCTGTACAGTGGGGTACAAGGAAGATTGGAAGAGCAATAGTGACTGGACATTCAATAGTCAGGGGAACAGACAGGCGTTTCTGTGGCTGCAGACGTGAATCCAGCATGGTGTGTTGCCTCCCTGGTGCCAGGGTCAAGGATGTCACTGAATGGCTGCATTCCCCTGAGGAGGGAGAGTGAACAGCCAGCAGTCGTGGTCCACATTGGTACCAATGACATAGATGGGAAGAGGGATGTGGTCCTGCAGACAGAGTTCAGTGAGCTAGGTAAGAAATTAGCAAGTAGGACCTCAAAAGTCGTAATCTCCAGATTACTCCCAGCACCATGCGCAAGTGAGTATAGAAACAGGAGGATATTGTAGATGAATGTGTGGCTGGAAAGATGGTGCAGGAGGAAGGGCTTTGGATTCCTGGGGCACTGGGACCAGTTCTGGAGAAGGTGGGAGCCGTATAGGCTGGCAGTTTCACCTGAAGAGAGCTGGGACAAATTTCCTTGCGGGACGATTTGCTAGTGCTATTGGGGAGGGTTTAAACTAACTTGGCAGGGATGTGGGAACCAGGGGATGATACAAAAGAGGAACACCAAGGTGCACAGAGAATTGGAAGAGACTGATAGCACTCGAGTAGGAAATAGCAAAGTATTAGGTGGGATCAGAGTGAGAGTGTTGGACAGTACTAGAGAAGGGAATAGTTCCATATTAGATAGGAGCAGACTGAGAAGGACTACGAAGAATGCAAAGACAGGATTACAATACATGTGTGTAAACGCATAAAGTGTGTTGGATCAGGTTGGTGAGCTACAAATAGCAGTGTGGGAATAACAGAAATATGGCTTAAAATAGTGAGGACTGGGTGCTTAATATACCAGGATATAAAGTGTTCAGAAAAGATAAAGAAGGAAAAAAAAACAGAGGTGGGGCAGCAGTCCTGATTAGGGGAGACACTGCAGTGCTGGAAAGGGAGGATGTCCTTGAAGGGACAAGGACAGAATCCATTTGGTTAGAGTTGAGGAGTAAAAAGGGTATGATCACACTACTAGGGGTATTCTACAGGTCTCCAAATAGTGAGAGAGAGAGACAGAGGAGCAAATCTGCAGGGAAATCACAGAGATGTGCAAAAACTATAGATGGTGATACTGGGGGACTTTAGTTACCCAAATATCGATTGGGATAATATTAGAGTAAAGGGTAAGGAGGAGGGATGAATTCCTCAAATGTGTTCAGGAGAATTTCCTTGATCAGTATGTTCTCAGCCCAATTAGGCATTGCTGGATCTAGTGTTGTGAAATGAGGTGGACCCAGTGGACAAAGTATCTGTGGGGGAGCACTTAGATAAAAGTGATCATCGTATCATAAGGTTCAGATTCGTAATGCAGAAAAGCAAGGGACAAAATAAGGTAGAATGTCTAGTTTCGACGTGATGAGAAGGGATCTAGCCAGGGTAGAAGTGAACCAAAGACTGGCAGGAAGAGCTGTATTGGAACAATGGGTTATCTTTAAGGAAGAGATGCTTCAGGTACAGGCTAGGAACATTCCAACAAGGGTGAAAGGTAGGTGAACCAAGAACAGGGCTTTTAGGTTGACGAAGGAGATAGAGATGATGATGATGATGAAACAAAAAAAAGTGTACAATGCTTGTCAGGAGAACTCATCAAAGTGAGAACCAGGCCATATACAATAAGTTGAAAGGGGAGGTGAAGAGGAAAGTAAGACTGACAAAGAGAGAATATGAAAATAGGATGGCAGTCAACAAAAATGGAATCCAAGGATCTTCTATCGGCATGTAAATAGTAAGCGAGTGAGTAAGAGGAGCAGTGGGGCTTATTAGGGACAGAGAGGGTAATATATGATTAGAGGCACATGGCAAGGCTATTATACTTAATGCGTACTTTGTATCCTGTATCAAGGAAATGGAGGCTGATAAAATATCAGTAGAAGCAGAGAGAGTAGAGGCAATGGATGGGATAAAAACTGAGAAAAGCTGGCTATGGTTAGGGTTGATAAGTCACTGTCTTCAGTCCCCGCAACAAACTCGGTTCCCTAGCTACCAACCCCAGCCCTCACTGGCTGCAGTCTAGGGCTGAACCGAACTGTTGGCAACCTTAATGTTTTATTTGACCCAGAAATTAGCTTTGATCACACCTATCACCTATTTCCACCTCCGTAATGCTGCCCGACTCCACACCTGCCTCATCTCATCTACAGCTGAAACTCTGATTCACGTGTTATGTCTTTACTCGGCATATAATATTCTTAACTTCTAAGATATGAACTTTATTCAATGTGGACTCTTTGAAATTGACTTTTCCTTTTGAAAAGTGGACGTGTTGCAAAGATGGCTGCCGAAGGTCAGGTGACCTGGCCTGTGTATTCAAACTGCCTCACTAACTAGAAATGACAAAAGGATACATTCCAGCCTACGAGGTGTCAACTACACCCATTTTGAAACCATCAAGATACATTCCTGAATTGAATGGGTTTCTTCTTACATAAAGAAGGTGTGAAGTAGCCACATCATAACAGAATGTTACCCAACCAGACATCAATAGATAGCCATGGATTCCACATCCTGGTCCATTGTGTGGTCACACCAGGGGAGAAGGCCATGTGTCAACTAACAGAAACTCTAATGTGACAGGATTTTGATCTTAAAAGGTAGCCTCTGGAGAGAGGAGAGATCACAACATCACAGAAAGCAGTCCAGCGAGTGGCTGTGGAAAGAGATCCAGCCTAAACAAGGAAGAAACCCTTCTTCTGCTAATTCTACACTTCAACTTGCTGCAGCAGAGAACCGAAAGTGACCACCAACTCTAGTCTGAAGTCTTAACCACCAGAAATCTACAATACCTCAACATGTTCAAGACTACAAACACTCAGGCCTGCAATTTAAAAAGAGACTGTCCTCCTTAGAAGATGCAACAGCTTTACCGTGAACCATAAACACCTACTCCACTTTAAACCACTTCCCTTTTCCTCGCTATCTATTCTTGTGTATGTGTGTGAGTGATGTGTGCGTAAGGTTGCAACCATTTCAAGAATTGTGTAAAAAGTTATTTTTCTAACCTACAAGAAAACCTGTTATTTGTCTGTTTATTTGACCCTAAAAAACACTCAGGGACTAACTCATCATTTTAAACAAAACACTAAACACAGGGCTGCACAGTGGCTAGCACCGCAGCTTCTCAGCTACAGCGACCTGGGTTCGGTTCTGGGTACTGCCTGTGTGGAGTTTGCAAGTTCTCCCTGTGACCGCGTGGGTTTCCTCTGGGTATTCCGGTTTCCTCCCACATGCCAAAGACTTGTGGGTTGATAGGTAAATTGGCCATTGTAAAAATTGCCTCTAGTATAGGTAGGTGGTAGGAGAATTGAGGGAAGGTGGGGATGTGAGAGGGAAAATGGGATTAATGTAGGATTAGTACAAATGGGTGGTTGATGGCTGGCGCGGACTCGTTGAGCCGAAGGGCCTGTTTCGGTGCTGTATCTCTCTATGACTCTATTACAGTCAGTTTGGAGGTGAACAGTGGGAACCATCCACATCCCTTACCACCTGTAACACATGCCTTTGTTACCTCTAGACTTGACTATTCCATCACACTCCTGGTTATTCTCCCACGTTCTACCTTCCATAAACTTGAGGTCATCCAAATCTCTGCTGCCCGTGTCCTAACTTGCACGAAGTCGCATTCACCCATCACCCCTGTGCTCTCTGACCTACACTGGCTCCCGGTTAACAAATACTTCCAATTTTAAAATTCTCATCCTTGCTTTCAAATCCCACCATGGCCTCGCCCCTTCCTATTTCTGTAATCCCCTGCAGCCCCACAACCCTCCACGATATCTGCGCTCTTCCAAGTCTGGCCTTTTGAGCATCCCCGATATCCATTGCTCCACTATTGGAGAGTATGCTTTCAGTTACCAAGGCCCTTAGCTCTGGAATTCCCTCTCTAGACCTTTCCACCTTTCCTTTCTCATTTAAGATGTTTCTTAAAACTTATCCCTTCCAAACTTTTGGTCACCTGCCCTAATATCTCCTTCCGTGGCTCAGTGTCACATTTTGTTCGATAATGCTCCAGTAAAATGCCTTGGGACATTTTATGTTGAAGGTGCTACACAAATATAAGTTGTTGTTGTCATTATTGTTTATATTTGCATGCTTTGAATAAGGAAACAGACGAGTCCTTTACCTGCTAGCAGGGCCTTTACAGCGCAGAGTATAGAGGAGATGCCTGTCTTGTTATCACGATCAGACCATAGCTCTGAAGCTGAACAGAACACCTGTAGAAATTCAAGTTCTTTTCGGAGTGGTTCTGGATCATCACTGGAAGAGGAGAGTTGGTGAAGAACCTGGAAACAGGTCCTCTGGTACAAGTTACTGTGCTGCAGCCCCACCATGTCACACCTCCCTCCCTCACTGACCAGATCATTTTTCTCCCCCCTTAAATACAGTTCTGCTTCCAGAAGGGCAGAGATACAGGGCACAGTGAGAGTCTGATCTAATTTTCTACCTCTGTCGAAATGTGACTGGAGAACTGGACTCAAGAGATCAATGACTTGGGTCAGAAGGGAGTGCAGTGTGTTCCTTGTGTGTCTGGTCTTTTCAGACTGCTGCAGAGTGATTACAATGACTCGACCCAATGTCGACAGGGTGACCATTAGTAGTTGCTCAGTCACCAGTTTCCATTCTTCTTTCACTTTTGGAGACACCCAGGCATTCGAGAGGAAAGCAATGAATTGCTCCAAGTTCAGACACATGCTTTGCTTCCTTTCAACGATTATCTGGATGAAATTCGTCAGAAACCTTTGGACAGTGCAGAGCAACTCTGACCAGGCTGGACACTCTACACAGCTGCCCAACCCACTGCTCACTGGAAATAAAGGAGCTGTGACCTTCTCCAGGATGTCTCCAGCATGCGCCAACTTAAAGACCACATTCCCATTGGTGCCTGTCTGCAGGACGGTGAGGAGAAAGTAGCCCTTACTTAAAACTTGCAGACACTTGGAAGCATTGCTTTTTTCAGAGCTGGGTTTGAGGGTAGTGACGAGGGACACAAGCAAAAGAAAGCAATGGAGATGATCAGCATGTGACAGACTGTCCAGCCTCAGAGCAGAGAGAATGTCCAAAGATTGCAGGAGAAGATCCAATTGCTGCTCAGAAAGGGCGTGAAGGGAGGGGCTTTTGACTGACGACAGTAGGCTTTGGGCAACAAGAGGTGAACTCCCTCGAGACAGCATAGCATGAGTGAACAGTGACCCTAACATGCTGCTTCGCTGGTTACCAATCCCCTGATTGGCATCACCACTGTCTCCCAGCTGTTTGAGTAACTGTGTGGGAATGTGCAGCCCGAGGGCAGATACCAGGCTCCACACCCTGTCCATCAGACCAAGCAAAACTGCATGGTGCAGGGGCTGCATTTCTGGAAGAAGAGTACTGTTCAGCAAATTCTCACACATTGTTGGAATTGAAAGCGAGTTTGCTAGGTCCCGGCCCACTTCCCGAGTCTCTCTGAGTAATAAATTCGTCAACACCACGTCTGCTATGTAAGTAATGTCTTCCTTAGGGAGATATGGAACCAGCAGGACAAGGTTTGATGTGACCAGATGCCAGTGCGCGACGGCATATGTTTCTTCATTTAGCGTGCTGAGCTCTCCATCCCATCCTCGGGCACCTGCGTTTTTAACGGTGGTTTTCCCAGACTGGATGATGAACGCAGCCGCCTTTCTCAGCGACACCTCCTCCATTTCTGTCTGCGTCCCAGACTGCATCATGATCCTTTTCATCTTCTGGACCGAAAGCAGCTGGAGAAAGTGGCGACTTAACTCACTGCTCTGTCCCGAGACCTCCGCCATCAGCCTCCAGTCACCCCATCCCACCTGAGGAAGATGACAATGAAAATTCCACTCCTCCACCTCTGCTTTGCCAGCCTCGCTTCCGGGCGAAACGTATTTGCTGCAATTCAACTTCAGCATGTGATCAACTTCCACCCAGGTGTAACTGAGAATCAGCCCCGCACTCACAGCTCTCTTGGCCCACAAGGAAGAGTCTTCGCAGTCAGGATCCTTAGCTTTGCAGAACAGTGGCATCACCACTGCTTGAGCCATCTTATCCATTAGAAGCTGCATGCGCAGAATTATTGGTACCGGTGTTCTGGTATCGAGACTCCTCATGTTAAAAAGAACAGAGTTCAGTAGAATGCTCATTGTGAGAACTTTCAATGCCAAGTCAGAGTTCCCAGCTAGATCCGGAATTAAAAATTCCATGCTCTTCAAGATTAGGTCCCAGATATCCAAGACTTGGCTGGCTGGTACTTCCAACAGGCATTCACGAAGCTTCTTGGTGAGGCCAATTGATAGGATAGGTTGCCTCAACTCATCAGCAGCTGGGCGAGAAACAACATCCAAAACCTCCTTGAACAGCCTTGGCAACTGCCGCAGTTTAGTATAGGTCTCAAACAGTGTGTTCAAGAGCGATTCTTGGGCTCTTTTAACTCGTGAATCATTGGCATCAACATCGATCCATGCCAACGACACCAGGTCATCTAGATTTGGCTCCACGATCAAATGGTTTAATAGGATCAAGATCTTCAGGCACCTAAACCAGGCAGGTGCGGCTGGGCAAGGGTAGGTTAACAACATATCTGCCACTCTGCTATAAAAGGTGAACTGCACTCCCCCGCACCGGATTTTATCCACTGCAATGTTGTAGATGTTGCTGCTGAAGATCAAATTCAATAGCTGATCCAGTGCTAGTAGCCCAGGATGCCAGTCCACAGATTCTCCAGCCTCGTCGCTCTTTATCTTTGGGAATCGCAAGGGATCAAAGAATCTGGTGAAGATGTGGAAACAGAGCAGCTGATTTCCATCCCTGCAATAGGACTCAAGAGAGAGTTTGTAAAGCAGTGGGACTGATCCAGCCACAACAGCAAATTGCAGATCTGGGCCAAAGAAGTCAGCATCGGCCAACTTTAAGAGCATCATTTCAACAGGTGTTGCCAAGGCCTTGGAAAAGCTGATCTTCCTTTCTTGCGAGCCATCGCTGAGCAGGAGCTCGTCTTTGTAAGAGTTCAAGAAGTCGGCGTGGAACAGGCCGTTAAGAAGGGCCGCCTGGATCTTATTACATATCTCTTTGCTGAGGTGCTGTCGCACTGTTGCCTCATCTTCACTCGTCCAACACCTAGAGGACAGCAGGTGCCTCAGGAGGAGAAAGGGCTGAAAGAGAGGACCACAGACTTGCAGAAATACCCGGGATTGGTTTTGTTGTTGCCTTTGAATAATGAGGTACTGATTAAACGCCAACAGTAGGACATCAAAGAGCTGCACGGAGTGCAGGGCTTCCAATGATTTCAACCTGTGGCAGACCAGCACGGACAGTTTACAGAGAAGATCCACCAGCAGCTCACACTTGCTAGTGTAGATGATGGAAAAGGCAGGAGATGTGAAAATACCTTGACAGCAGCTCAACACTGTGGTGAGGCTCGATGCGCAGTCATTTAGTGGCACTTTGCTGGAATGTTCTGCGATCCTGTCATTTATAATCTGAAATTAAAATTTTTAAAAGAGGCATTGGCAATATTTCTCACAGATTGAGACGTTGCATATTAAATACTAAGGGAACCTTCCAAATTAAAGTTTATAAACATGTTTCAAAATACATCAAATTTACAGCACAGAAACAGACCATTTGGCCCAACTGGTCTATGCTCCACATAAGCCTTCTCCTACTCTACTTTATTTCACTTGATCAACATATCCTATGTCTTTTTCCCTCATGTGTTTATGTAGCTTTCCCTTAAATGCCTCTATGCTTTTTGCCCCAATTACTCCTTGTTGTAGCAAGTTCCACATTTTCACCACTAAACACACAAAAATCTTACACACCACTCTGTGGACAAAGATGTTTCTCTTGAATTCCCTATTTGATTTATTATCTTAAATTTATGGTCACTAGTTTTGGACTCCTCCACAAGTGGCAACATCTTCTCTATATAGCCCTTTATAATTTTAAAGACTTCTATCAGGTCACCCCTCAGCCTTCCCTTTCCCACAGAAAGGGCTTCAGTCTGTTCCGTCTGTAAGTTACAAAGTACTTTGTGAATCTGTGATGTTTGTATCCATTAAATTTGCACTCCATTAAGTCTAGTATTTTACCATTACTTGTTTTTTTGAACTCACTGTAATCCTGTAGACTGCTGTACATGCCCAGGTACGACTGTGAGGTGCTGACGGACGTACCTGTTTGTCAGAATCCCTCCCTGCTTTTCCTGCCAAATCATACCACCTGCACCACAGTACTCGCTTTGAGACATAGGAAGAGGAGGCCATTCAGCCTATCGAGCCTATTCCACAGGTCTTGCTTTAAAGCGTTTAATCAAAATTACTTAAACAGAGTGCCGTAGTGGGATAGGCACCACTTTTTGTCAGCTTGGCTCAGTGGTTGACTTTTACCATTGTGTCAGAAGGCTGTGGGTTCAAGTCTCACTCCAAAGACAGCAGTGCATAATAGTGCATTATCCAGGCTGACACTCCAGTGAAGGAAGTACTCAGGGAGTGCTGCACTGTCAGAGGTGTCGTCTTTCAGATGAGACATTAAACCCTTCTGCCCGCTCAAGTGGATGTAAAAGATTCCAAGGCAATATTTCGAAAAGGGGCAGGGGAGTTCTCCCTGTTGTCCTGGCCAATATTTATCCCTCAACCAACATCACTAAAACAGGTTATCTGGTGATTATCACATTGCTGTTGGTGTGAAAATTGGCTGTTATGGTTCATGCATTACAACAGCGATTACAAAAGCACTTTGGGACATCCTGAGGTTGTAAAAGGTACTACATAAATGCAAGTTCTTTCTTTCAAGTCTTCCGAGCTCTATAGACACCAATTAGTCCGCTTCTGTCAGAACTGAAATAACTGAGTTAAATTGAAATGGTAACTATGTGACATATGCAGGTACTTTGAGCCTTTTCACCTGTGCAATTGTGACACGAATGGTGATGATCTTCCCCTTCTCAATCAGTTTCTGCAGCTTTTTGCTATGAAGAATATCATTCAAGTAAATCCACAGTCCCTCCACAATCTCATCTCCAAGTTGTAGCTTTTTGCTGTAATATCCAGTCAATGCATGACTCACCCAATCCAGTAAAACCTTTGTATTAGAGAGAAAAGGAGATTACAATAAAAAAAATTCCTACCATTGCACAAAAGCGTTTTCCACTTAGTTGAGCAGAAATGCATGCTATACGAAACTTTGAATAATAGGTATTTTGTGGCACTTTTAAATCCTTTTCTTACCTCTTTAACTGGAGAATGAGATCTGGGCCTTTGGACTTCTTCCCAACCCCCATCATTGCTGATACACAGCAGACAAAAGAAATGCTTCATTCAACACTAATAGAATGTAGCTCAGTCTGACTAGAAGTTAAGGCTGGATCAGAACTCAAGTTCTTTGAACAGCAACCCAACAACTGACCAAGCACCACTCACACTCAGTTATGAATGTGATTTTATTTTTTAAAAATACCCACCGATGTTAAAATATTTTGCTCATTGGAGAACAAACAAGAAAAAGCCATTAGACCCTCTCTTACCTCAAAGAATTCACAATTTACCCCACCATTGACACTGACTGCGCTCATTTAATCTCCTGGTCTTGTGAAATACTTTCTGATCCCCATGGATAATCCAGTGAAACACTGGAATTACACCATCTTGACAATTAGCCATGGCCCCTCACCCCAGTAGCACAGGAACAACTGTTCTTCCCCAGGCAGGGTTTGATTAAACTTGCTAAGATCTCCACCTCCAACTGGAGGCAGATATTGACCTTCTTCCATTTTGAAGGTGTTAAGTGACAGTGGTGGGACACCAATTTAAGGTAATTAGCAAAAGACTCAGTGGAAGATGAAGAGAATTTTTTTTTTAAAAAAGGCAGCGAATTATGATGATCTGGAATGCACTACCTGAAACGTAGTGGGTTACAAAGAACAGTACAGCACAGGAATGGGCCATTCGGCCCTCCAAGCCTGCGCCGATCTTGATGCCTGCCTAAACTAAAACCTTCTGCACTTCCGGGGACCTTATCCCTCTATTCCCATCCTATTCCTGTATTTGTCAAGATGCCTCTTAAACGTCGCTATCGTATGCTTCCACCACTTCCCCCGGCAGCAAGTTCCAGGCACTCACCACCCTCTGTGTAAAGAACTTGCCTCGCACATCCCCTCTAAACTTTGCCCCTCGCACCTTAAACCTATGTCCCCTAGTAACTGACTCTTCCACCCTGGGAAAAAGCTTCTGACTATCCACTCTGTCCATGCCTCTCGTAACTTTGTAAACCTCTATCATGTCACCCCTCCACCTCCGTCATTCCAGTGAAAACAATCCGAGTTTATCCAACCTCTCCTCATAGCTAATGCCCTCCAGACCAGGCAACATCCTGGTAAACCTCTTCTGTACCCTGTAAACCTCTTCTGTACCCTGTACTGTTCAACAGTAACTTTCAAAAGGGAATTGGATAAATGCTTGAAGGGGAAAAAATTGCAGGGCTATGAGAAAAGGACAGGGGAGTGGGGCTAATTTGATCATTCTTTTAAAGAGCCAGCACAAGGAAGAAGGACCAAATGGCCTCCATCAGTGCTGTAAGATTCTGTGATTCGGGTTTTCTGGATGCATTGCCATGAGCTCCTTCTTGAGAATCCCCCGCCCTCCAACCGTGCACCATTTCCACACACTGTGTGGAGAGGCAGGCAGACGGATATGGCACTGTTACTTCAACAAAGCCAGATACTGTGCAATGTAGCCATTGTGTCTCACCACCAGTTCTCCCCTCCCTTTGACAAATATTCCTTATTACAAGAAACTAACTAATTCAGTTTTATTTTCTTTACAAAAGAATAACAAAGTTCTAATGTGTGCTTTTAAAAAGCAAACACAAGCATTTCAAAATCTGTTAAACGTTAAATGGGACGAAAGCCTCAAACTTAACTTTCTGCTTTCAGTTTTTAGAGCTGCTGGTCTCTGCTTTAACAATTTATGGCAAATGATTACTTAATAGGCCCTCCCTGCCCAGCATAATGGATTTGTTTCCAGCCCCCATGTTTAATTTGATTTTGATTGTCTTATTATTGTTACTGTCTAGGTAAGTGAGAAAACAGTCTAGCACCATTCATAATCTTGAAGACCACCATTCATATTGAAGGAAGTCATGACCAAACTGCTTCATGAAGAGGAGGTTAGGCTGAAATCTGCAGCCCATTCTCTGTAAAACTGACTTCTCTTGCAATGTGGTATCTCCTAATGTTATGAGGTGCTTCTTTATTTTTTGTTAAGTATTTTTTGAGGACTCATATTTAAATTGTGGAGATGGATTCATTGGAAGGCTGAATATATTTTAAATGCTGGACTTTGTTTTGTTGTTGACAGTTCATTGAAAGAACAATGAGATGTTGTTCGAAAACAATCTTTGCTGGAAATCGTGCTTTAAGCTCAATAAACAACAGAAACCTTGGTGACCTGGGGACGACGTTTACAGAGAAGCCACATGTCAAGGTTTATAGAGGTCAGGAGGTTGACTTTCTGTTTGTGGTTTCGCTTTGGAGATATCGTTTTGGTTCAGTTGGGGTGTGAACTGTTTTGAAGACAGTTGGTGTTTTGCCTGCCAAGGAAAAAGAAACCCAAGCTCATTTTGTCTGCACCTCTCTAACAGACCCTGAGAAGGCCAGTGTGTCAGCTCCTCTTTCCTCCTGTCTTTGGAAAAACCCTGCAATTCAAGTGTGGGTTGGCTGAAACTCCTGATGCCACATGTCCTGGAAAGCCTACCAGGCAATTTCGCAACATCTCCAGAACAAATTTCTTCTGAAAAGATCCCAGTGACCCATCTCTGTATACCTGGACGCCAAACCAAAAAGGACAACTGACTTCCCTCCATATTTTCTCTTTTTTGCTTCAAGAATTAGCAAGTATTTGGCCAAATTTTTTTTGTGTGTCTTTTCTAGTAACCGACCTCTGCAGAGAGAATTTCTGTATTTTTTTCAGTTTGTGTGTGTGGGGGAAATTTAAAAACGGAACTTTCATATTTCAATCTGTGTGCTAACGCTTTACTTCATTACTGGATAAGTCTTGTTTGATAAGCTGATAATTTTGTTGTTTATTAAAGAAACTTGGTTGGTGTATATTATTCTGGGATAAAGAGTAGAGTGTATAATTGACTGCATCAGTAACTGGGTAAACATTTAAATCTATGTTGTGACCTGTGGAGAAGTGGAACTAGAAAGGACAGTGGACTCCCCCTACCTCGTTCGTAACACTAACCAGCCTAGTTCTAAATGAACTTTACACCTGCAGAACCACCACAACAAGCTGCATTTATATAGAGCCTATATCAAAGTAAAACATCCCAAAGTACTTCACACAAGCACAATCAGACAAGAATTAATACTGAGCCATATGAGGAGACATTAGAGCAAGTGACCAAAAGCTTGGTCAAAGAACTAAGTTTTAAGAAGCATCCTAAAGGAAGAGAGAGAAGTAGAGAGGTTTAGGGAAAGAATTATAGAGCTTAGGGCCTAGGTAGCTGTAGTCCAGTTGCCAATGCTGGAGTGATGAAAATTGGAGATTGACAAGAGGCTAGAATTGGTGGAGCGCAGAGATCTCAGAGGGTTGTAGGAGGCTACAGAGATAGGGAGAGGCGAGGCCATGGAGGGATTTGAAAACAAGGATGAGAATTTAAAAACCAAACTCAAACACAGAAGTGAAGGTTTACCGAATATGTACCTGTTCCTTGTTGGGCAGAAAACACTGGTGTGAAATCCAAGCAAATCGAGCCAGTTTCAGTCTGTCTCCCCATGGGGTCTTCGCACTTTTTAGTTTTAGGTGAATCCCAGAGTAAATTGCAGCCATGATCTGAAATCAAGAGAACAACGTTTACAGAACTAACACAAACAGAGCTAGCCCAGACATTTGGTGGTGACTCAAGAGTCAATTTTGCCAATGGCAGCACTCTTGCCTTTGAGTCAGAAGTTTGTGGGTTCAAGCCCCACGCCAAGACTTGAGTACAAAATCCAGGCTGACATTCCCAGTGCTGAGGGAGCGCTGCATCTTCCCAAGGGCAATTAAGGATGGGCAATAAATGTTGGCCTTGCCAGTGACATACCACAAGGATGAATTTTAAAACAATTGTCAGAGGTGCCATCTTTCAGAGGACATGTTAAACCAAGCCCCTATTTGCCCTCTCAGGTGGATGTAAAATCCCATTCCAAGAGCATGGAATTTTTCCCTTGTTCAGGTCAATATTTATTGTTAGATACAGTGTCCCATATCCCTGTATGTAGTTATATACAGAATCCCACATCCCTCTCATCATTACATATGGTGTCCTAAACCTCCATGTAGGTAAATCATGTCCTATACCCCTATACACATTGTTAGATACAAGATCCCATACTTACATATATTTAGATCTAGTGTCCCATAATCCTATAGATGGTGTCCTATATCCCTACACATAATTACAGTATCCCACTTCCCTATATAGTTACATACAGTATATCATCCTAGACAGTTACATAGTATCCCAGAGCTCTATATTTACAGTTACAATGTCTGGGACCGCCATAGATATCGTTACAGAGTCCCAAACCCCCTATATACAATTACACAGTGTCCCGATATAGTTACCCGCAGGCTCTTCTCTGCCTCTCCGGGTTCATGCTTTGCTGCACGTGTGGTTCCTGTGACCTCTCACCCATGAACTCTCAATCCCCCCACCCCCAGCGAATCAACATGAAGCCGAGCGGAGGCGCCAAAGCGGTGGCGGCGCCGTGAGGAGAGGCCCGAGCCTGGGCCTGAAGCAGAAGCCGAACCCGGGGACAGCCTGGGGCCGGGCGCCGTTTTCAAGCTGACCTTTCTGCTGTGGTAGCGAGCGGCCGTCATGCAGTAAGTTACCGGCCCGGAGGCAGCTCGGGAGAAGCGATTCGCAAGAGCGGAGGCTTAGGGCCTACTCGGTTCAGGGGCCCAATAGCAGCTTAAAATCCTCTTGGTAAACACAACCGGCCAGCGCCCCCCATTCTTTCCTCACTCCCCCTCTCACCCTTCCCCCCCCCCCCCTCGTCCCCGTTCTCTTCCCCCCCCCCTCGTCCCCGTTCTCTCCCCCCCCCCTCGTCCCCGTTCTCTCCCCCCCCCCTCGTCCCCGTTCTCTCCCCCCCCCCTCGTCCCCGTTCTCTCCCCCCCCCCTCGTCCCCGTTCTCTCCCCCCCCCCTCGTCCCCGTTCTCTCCCCCCCCCTCGTCCCCGTTCTCTTCCCCCCCCTCGTCCCCGTTCTCTTCCCCCCCCCCCCTCGTCCCCGTTCTCTTCCCCCCCCCCTCGTCCCCGTTCTCTTCCCCCCCCTCGTCCCCGTTCTCTTCCCCCCCCCCCGTCCCCGTTCTCTTCCCCCCCCCTCGTCCCCGTTCTCTTCCCCCCCCCCCTCGTCCCCGTTCTCTTCCCCCCCCCCCCTCGTCCCCGTTCTCTCCCCCCCCCCGTCCCCGTTCTCTCCCCCCCCCCCTCGTCCCCGTTCTCTCCCCCCCCCCTCGTCCCCGTTCTCTTCCCCCCCCTCGTCCCCGTTCTCTCCCCCCCCCCTCGTCCCCGTTCTCTTCCCCCCCCCCTCGTCCCCGTTCTCTTCCCCCCCCCCTCGTCCCCGTTCTCTCCCCCCCCCCCTCGTCCCCGTTCTCTCCCCCCCCCCCTCGTCCCCGTTCTCTTCCCCCCCCCCCTCGTCCCCGTTCTCTTCCCCCCCCCCCTCGTCCCCGTTCTCTTCCCCCCCCCCTCGTCCCCGTTCTCTTCCCCCCCCCCTCGTCCCCGTTCTCTTCCCCCCCCCCTCGTCCTCGTTCTCTTCCCCCCCCCCCTCGTCCCCGTTCTCTTCCCCCCCCCCTCGTCCCCGTTCTCTTCCCCCCCCCCTCGTCCCCGTTCTCTTCCCCCCCCCCCTCGTCCCCGTTCTCTTCCCCCCCCCCTCGTCCCCGTTCTCTTCCCCCCCCCTCGTCCCCGTTCTCTTCCCCCCCCCTCGTCCCCGTTCTCTTCCCCCCCCCTCGTCCCCGTTCTCTTCCCCCCCCCTCGTCCCCGTTCTCTTCCCCCCCCCTCGTCCCCGTTCTCTTCCCCCCCCTCGTCCCCGTTCTCTTCCCCCCCCCTCGTCCCCGTTCTCTTCCCCCCCCCTCGTCCCCGTTCTCTTCCCCCCCCCTCGTCCCCGTTCTCTTCCCCCCCCCTCGTCCCCGTTCTCTTCCCCCCCCCCTCGTCCCCGTTCTCTTCCCCCCCCCCCGTCCCCGTTCTCTTCCCCCCCCCCTCGTCCCCGTTCTCTTCCCCCCCCCTCGTCCCCGTTCTCTTCCCCCCCCCTCGTCCCCGTTCTCTTCCCCCCCCCCTCGTCCCCGTTCTCTTCCCCCCCCCCTCGTCCCCGTTCTCTTCCCCCCCCCCTCGTCCCCGTTCTCTTCCCCCCCCCCTCGTCCCCGTTCTCTTCCCTCCCCCCCCCCCTCGTCCCCGTTCTCTTCCCTCCCCCCCCCCCCTCGTCCCCGTTCTCTTCCCTCCCCCCCCCCCCTCGTCCCCGTTCTCTTCCCTCCCCCCCCCCCTCGTCCCCGTTCTCTTCCCTCCCCCCCCCCTCGTCCCCGTTCTCTTCCCTCCCCCCCCCTCGTCCCCGTTCTCTTCCCTCCCCCCCCCTCGTCCCCGTTCTCTTCCCTCCCCCCCCCTCGTCCCCGTTCTCTTCCCTCCCCCCCCCTCGTCCCCGTTCTCTTCCCTCCCCCCCCCTCGTCCCCGTTCTCTTCCCTCCCCCCCCCCTCGTCCCCGTTCTCTTCCCTCCCCCCCCCTCGTCCCCGTTCTCTTCCCTCCCCCCCCCTCGTCCCCGTTCTCTTCCCTCCCCCCCCTCGTCCCCGTTCTCTTCCCTCCCCCCCCTCGTCCCCGTTCTCTTCCCTCCCCCCCCCCTCGTCCCCGTTCTCTTCCCTCCCCCCCCCTCGTCCCCGTTCTCTTCCCTCCCCCCCCCTCGTCCCCGTTCTCTTCCCTCCCCCCCCCTCGTCCCCGTTCTCTTCCCTCCCCCCCCCTCGTCCCCGTTCTCTTCCCTCCCCCCCCCTCGTCCCCGTTCTCTTCCCTCCCCCCCCCTCGTCCCCGTTCTCTTCCCTCCCCCCCCCTCGTCCCCGTTCTCTTCCCTCCCCCCCCCTCGTCCCCGTTCTCTTCCCTCCCCCCCCCCGTCCCCGTTCTCTTCCCTCCCCCCCCCCCGTCCCCGTTCTCTTCCCTCCCCCCCCCTCGTCCCCGTTCTCTTCCCTCCCCCCCCCTCGTCCCCGTTCTCTTCCCTCCCCCCCCCTCGTCCCCGTTCTCTTCCCTCCCCCCCCCCTCGTCCCCGTTCTCTTCCCTCCCCCCCCCCTCGTCCCCGTTCTCTTCCCTCCCCCCCCCCTCGTCCCCGTTCTCTTCCCTCCCCCCCCCTCGTCCCCGTTCTCTTCCCTCCCCCCCCCCTCGTCCCCGTTCTCTTCCCTCCCCCCCCCCTCGTCCCCGTTCTCTTCCCTCCCCCCCCCCCCTCGTCCCCGTTCTCTTCCCTCCCCCCCCCTCGTCCCCGTTCTCTTCCCTCCCCCCCCCCTCGTCCCCGTTCTCTTCCCTCCCCCCCCCTCGTCCCCGTTCTCTTCCCTCCCCCCCCCTCGTCCCCGTTCTCTTCCCTCCCCCCCCCTCGTCCCCGTTCTCTTCCCTCCCCCCCCCTCGTCCCCGTTCTCTTCCCTCCCCCCCCCTCGTCCCCGTTCTCTTCCCTCCCCCCCCCTCGTCCCCGTTCTCTTCCCCCCCTCCTCCCCCTCCCCGTTCTCTTCCCCCCCTCCTCCCCCTCCCCGTTCTCTTCCCCCCCTCCTCCCCCTCCCCGTTCTCTTCCCCCCCCTCCCCCTCCCCGTTCTCTTCCCCCCCTCCCCCTCCTCCCCGTTCTCTTCCCCCCCCCTCCCCCTCCTCCCCGTTCTCTTCCCCCCCTCCTCCCCCTCCCCCTCCCCCTCCCCGTTCTCTTCCCCCCCCCTCCCCCTCCCCGTTCTCTTCCCCCCCCTCCCCCTCCCCGTTCTCTTCCCCCCCCTCCCCCTCCCCGTTCTCTTCCCCCCCCCCCCTCCTCCCCGTTCTCTTTCCCCCCCAGCTCCTCCCCGTCTCCCCCCCCCCCAGCTCCTCCCCTTCTCCCCCCCCCCCAGCTCCTCCCCGTCTCCCCCCCCCCCAGCTCCTCCCCGTCTCCCCCCCCCCCCAGCTCCTCCCCGTCTCCCCCCCCCCCAGCTCCTCCCCGTCTCCCCCCCCCCCCAGCTCCTCCCCGTCTCCCCCCCCCCCCAGCTCCTCCCCGTCTCCCCCCCCCCAGCTCCTCCCCGTCTCCCCCCCCCCAGCTCCTCCCCGTCTCCCCCCCCCCCCCAGCTCCTCCCCGTCTCCCCCCCCCCCAGCTCCTCCCCGTCTCCCCCCCCCCCCCAGCTCCTCCCCGTCTCCCCCCCCCCCAGCTCCTCCCCGTCTCCCCCCCCCCCAGCTCCTCCCCGTCTCCCCCCCCCCCAGCTCCTCCCCGTCTCCCCCCCCCCCCAGCTCCTCCCCGTCTCCCCCCCCCCCAGCTCCTCCCCGTCTCCCCCCCCCCCAGCTCCTCCCCGTCTCCCCCCCCCCCAGCTCCTCCCCGTCTCCCCCCCCCCCAGCTCCTCCCCGTCTCCCCCCCCCCCCCCAGCTCCTCCCCGTCTCCCCCCCCCCAGCTCCTCCCCGTCTCCCCCCCCCCCCCCAGCTCCTCCCCGTCTCCCCCCCCCCCCCCAGCTCCTCCCCGTCTCCCCCCCCCCCCAGCTCCTCCCCGTCTCCCCCCCCCCCCCCAGCTCCTCCCCGTCTCCCCCCCCCCCCCCAGCTCCTCCCCGTCTCCCCCCCCCCCAGCTCCTCCCCGTCTCCCCCCCCCCCCAGCTCCTCCCCGTCTCCCCCCCCCCCCAGCTCCTCCCCGTCTCCCCCCCCCCCCCAGCTCCTCCCCGTCTCCCCCCCCCCCCCAGCTCCTCCCCGTCTCCCCCCCCCCCCCAGCTCCTCCCCGTCTCCCCCCCCCCAGCTCCTCCCCGTCTCCCCCCCCCCCCAGCTCCTCCCCGTCTTCCCCCCCCCCAGCTCCTCCCCGTCTTCCCCCCCCCCCAGCTCCTCCCCGTCTCCCCCCCCCCCAGCTCCTCCCCGTCTCCCCCCCCCCCCCAGCTCCTCCCCGTCTCCCCCCCCCCCCCAGCTCCTCCCCGTCTCCCCCCCCCCCCAGCTCCTCCCCGTCTCCCCCCCCCCCCAGCTCCTCCCCGTCTCCCCCCCCCAGCTCCTCCCCGTCTCCCCCCCCCAGCTCCTCCCCGTCTCCCCCCCCCAGCTCCTCCCCGTCTCCCCCCCCCCCCCAGCTCCTCCCCGTCTCCCCCCCCCCCCCAGCTCCTCCCCGTCTCCCCCCCCCCCCCAGCTCCTCCCCGTCTCCCCCCCCCCCCCAGCTCCTCCCCGTCTCCTCCCCCCCCCCAGCTCCTCCCCGTCTCCTCCCCCCCCCCAGCTCCTCCCCGTCTCCTCCCCCCCCCCCAGCTCCTCCCCGTCTCCTCCCCCCCCCCAGCTCCTCCCCGTCTCCTCCCCCCCCCAGCTCCTCCCCGTCTTCCCCCCCCCCCCAGCTCCTCCCCGTCTTCCCCCCCCCAGCTCCTCCCCGTCTCCCCCCCCCCCCCCCAGCTCCTCCCCGTCTCCCCCCCCCCCCCAGCTCCTCCCCGTCTCCCCCCCCCCCCAGCTCCTCCCCGTCTTCCCCCCCCCCCCCAGCTCCTCCCCGTCTCTCCCCCCCCCCCCCCCAGCTCCTCCCCGTCTTCCCTCCCCCCCGCTCCTCCCCGTTCTCCCCCCCTGCTCCCCAGTTCTCCCCACCCCTGCTTCCCCCTGTTCCCCACCCCGGCTTCCCCGTTCCCTCCCTGTTTCCCCCCTGCTTCCCCATTCTACCCCCAACCCGTGGCCCCCATCCAGCCCTCCCTACCCCCTCAGCCCCCACTGTTTCACACGCATCCCTCCTTTTCCCCCCCCCCCCCCATCATCTCTCCTCACCATAGCTCCCCCGCCATGCCGGCCTCCTACTCCCCTATCCCCTGCCCCATCCCTCTCCTCATCTCCTTGCTCCTGTTTTTCCCTCCCCAGCCTTTTCCTTGCTGTCTCTCCTCCCCACCTTCCTGCCCATCCTCCTCATGAATATGGGTAGGAGAGTTCGTTGGAGGAAGACGTTAAAGGAGGCCAGGAACATAGGTCGTTTGTTGGTGTTAGCATCTTCCCAGAAGGTTGAATGCCATGGATCTCCACCTCTGTCTGTCCTGTGCTGTCCTTACACATTCCACATTTGTCAACTGCATCCAGTCCATTACGTCCATCATTTATTTTCTCCTCTGCATTGATCTTTTCTTCCAATAATTGTCCCTGTCTACCTTCTGTGCTAATGATTTGACTGAAATATTGTATCTTTCTCTCTTTGATGTTGGGTATTAATTTCTTCTTTTTTCCAGCCAGTTCCAGCACTTCATCATTAGTCTTTCTGTCTGCAGGATATGCAGAATTTCATCCTATATGTCCACATCTTGAATGCATTCAGCTTATCAAACATCTTTGTTAGTTGTCCATGTCTCCGAGGCATGTAACACAGGTGACAAAATGTCGCGCTTCAGCATTCTTTTCCTAAGAGTCAGGTTGGTTTCTTTGATGTTAACATGTCCTTCATTCTGACAGAGCTGGTCTTGGCTATCTCAATTCTCTTTCGGATCTCACAATCACATCTCCCATCATTTGTGATGATCTGTCCAAGGTATGCAAACCTTTTTACTTGTTCCAGGACTTGTCCATTTACTTCAATTTTCACTTCCGGGGTTAGGTCTCTGCTTATCACCATTGTCTTGGTTGTCTTCACATTCATTCTTAATTCATGTTCCACACTCCTTACTTTCTTCGGATTTTCCTATAGTGCCGCTTCTGACTCTGGAATGAATGCAGTGTTATCTGCATATCTCAAGTTGTTGACATTTAACCCACCAATGCTGCACACCAGCGGGCACACACTGGGACCTCGCTTCGGCTGGCGTGCTAGACTAAGTGAGCAGGAACAGCAACTTCGCAAGATACCGGCGGTTGAGGGAGATGAACTCACTGCTCAGAGTCAATGGCTCAGAAGGCACACCAGCAAAATGTGTGAAACATCTAAGGCAGAGTCTTGACGTTTAACGACAAATGGCCGTTCACCTTGTAAGAGTCAGAATACTCACCAAGTATCACCCATAGTTAGTCATGGAATCGAGTCGTCGGCTGCCCCTCAATTTGAGGATGGCATCAACTCAGGTCGTGAGTTTCATGTAACTGAACAGGCTGATTCTTCACCAGCAGATGGGGCAGGATGACCCACTAGGTAGTGGAATCCGGAATGCAGGATTTGCTTCGTTTCTTTTCTTTGCTGCAGCTCTGCCTCATTATTAAGGTGTTTGGACTCAAATCATGATGCAGCTTGATGGATACGTTGTCTCCATTTTGAACAGTTGGTAGCAGGTTCCTCCCAGTCATCAATGTCAATGCTGCCAATCTTCAAAGAGAGCTTCAAAGTGTCTTTGAAGCATTTTCTTTGTCCTTCCCTGGAACGCTGGCCATTTGAAAGTTGAGAAAACAGGACCTGGTGGGGGAGATGGTTTTTGGCCATCTGGACACTACGTCCAGTCCATCGAAGTTGGTTTTGCAGGAATTTTGCCTGAATGCTTGTGGAGCTGGAGTCAAGTAGGACAGTAGCATTTTTGTTTGGTCCTCCCATTGAATCCGGAGGATCCGGCGGAGGCATTGCGGATGGAATTTCTGTAGTGCTTTTGCGTGTTGCTGATGCACAGTCCAGGTTTCACTGCAGTACAGGTGTTTGGTGACAACAACTGCTCTGTGCACTAGGAATTTTGTTGACTTGCCGAGGTCTTTGTTGTCAAACACTTGCTGCCGTAATTTGTAGAAAGTTGAGCTGGTGCAGCTGATCTGGTGTTAGATCTCTGTCAATGATGGCCTTTTAAGAGAAGTGACTGCCAAAATATGGGAAGTGCTCAATATATTCCAAAGTCTCTCCTTTAAACATATATGGGAGGTGGAATATTTGGCTGACCAGATGTGAGCTGATATGAGTTTTGATTTGGCAACATTCAAGGAGAGGCCAAGTCTCTTGTTGCAGAATTGAGGAGATTGAGAGTGGCTTGCAAATCTGGTGCAGAGTGGGCAACGACACTGCAGTCATTTGCAACTATGGATATTGCATGTCTATGGTGCTCAGTTTAGTTTTGGCACGGAGGTGAGATTTCCATCTAGGTGGTATTTAGTACACCAGAGGGCAGTTAACCTTTAATGAGGTGAATAGCCCTGCCAGGTAGATTGTAAATAGTATGGGGATTGTCGCACAGTCTTGCTTGACCCCAGTCTGGATTTTGAAAGTATCTGTTTCGGATCTCCCATTGAAGACGGTTGCAGTCATATCATCATGGAGTAATTGCAGGATTGTGAAGCAGTTTCTTGTACATCCGAATCTTTGGAGCACAATCCACGGAGCCTCACAATTTACTGAGTCAGATGCTTTGGGCAGCTCAATGAATGTAATGAAGAGTTCCTAGTGTTCTCAACATTTTTCTTGGATTTGTCTGGCAACAAACACCATGTCGGTTCCTCTGGAAGGTCTAAAGATATACTGTGTCTCTGGGAGGATTTCCTCAGCCACAGGAAGCAGGCGATTCAGAAGAATGCACGTCCGAATTTGCCCTGCTATGGATGAGAGCGAAATACCTTGATAGTTTCCACAGCATGATTTATCTCCCTTCTTGAAGGAATCTAGTATAGACAGGAGAACAGTGGTCTCAGAGGAAAGTGTACAAGGTGAGATGAAATTTTGAAATTTCCGTGGATGATTCCACGATGATCCTAGTGAGCAGTTTTGGCAGTTGAGAGCTGGTGACAACACTACTTTATTGGTTCAGCCAAATCTGGCGGTGAATGGTTAAATCTGTTGTCTGCCATATCGTTCAAGTCTGCATCCCTTGGACTTGAGTGGAGATGAGGGCTGTACCAGGGTGAGAGAAAATAATGGTTTTAATGGGGACTAGGGCATCATTGGAAGAGGTGAGGGTGGGGTTGAGCAAATCAGTAGCTGCAGCGATGTTGTGAATGGAGAGCCAAAAGCTAGACATTTGCGATTTTGAAAGTGCAGTTGTAAGTAAATTGAGGGAGAGTGCTTTTATAAGGTGCAGACACAGAAGGAAGTAGGATTGTGAAGGAGAAGACTGATGTAGGTGGAGAGTGTTAGAAGGAAGTGATCTGAGGTTGCCTTATTTGTGGTTGGCACGATGGGAGTGGCAAGGTCAAGAGGATGGCCATAAGTGCGTGTTGGGGAGTTTATATGGAGGGAGAGATTGAGGGAGGCTAGGAGGGCAGTGAACACAGGAGCGAGAGCTGGCTGAATTGTGATGAAGATTGAAGTCACCGAAGATAAGAAGTCATTCAGTGCAGAGGCTGAAGGAGAAGAGCTGAAGATATGTAATTGAGAAACTTAGCGTGGTACTTAGGGTGGTAGAGAATGAGAAATTTAAAGGCGAGGCAAGAGGGATGGAACAAGATGAGGAGCTCAAGGGAGGAGAAGGTGCCAGAGAAGTAGGGGGATAAATCAAGGTGTGATTTGGTGATCAGGGCCACACCTCCACCAGGGTGGTTTGTGCAAAGCAGGTAGTGGAAAGTTTATCTTTTCAGGAAGGCTTTGGTAAGGGGTAAGGTGTCATCACCCATGATCCTAGTTTCAATTAAAGCCTGGATATTGATGCGATCATCCACAATAAGGTTGTGGATGATGGTGTTTTTTTCCCCCCAAGAGAATGGAAATACAGCGGGGTCAGTGGTGCTGAATGGGTCAAGAAGGAGGTTGATGTGGTTTGTCCCAGTGAGTGTCCTGCGTGGGAAGGTTTGTGAGACAGAAGGAAAGATTGCTGCTCGTAAGGAGGCAACGACTGATGCCTCCATCGCCCCTTTGGAGAATGCTGATACGGGTACACAGTGAAGCTGTGGCCTTATTTGGGGGGGCAATCAAGCCTGGGATGGCAGCAGGAGAGCAGGAAGGTTGAGGAGTAGTAATGGATTGAGGTATGGATTGTAGGCTTTAAAATTCAATTATACTACACTAGCATTGGTGCAAAATCAAGCTTGCTTTGCACTAGTGTTAAATTTGTGCATTGCTGAAAAAAGACATGCTGTCAAAGCTTTTCATCTTGTACTCATCAGGACAGATGCAAGGAAGTCAAATTTCAAAGGGAGCACCAATTTATGTATGAGAAAAGGGGTGCTGATTGGTTGGTAAGTAGACTCTGGTCAAGGCATTGTCATGGAGAATGCACCAGGGAACTATTATCCCCCAAGCTTTTGTTTAATTCAAAAAAAGCACAGTGCTTGGACATGTTCCGTTTGCCTGCAGAGGATAGGTCCCTGTGTATGAATATATGTAGGTTCTGGCAAGCATAAATGAGCCACATTTGCGAGCCTGACTGAGTCTTAAATTGGTTGCTGGCAACTTGGGATTGTTCAGGAAGTGCTGTCCAATCGGGGAATCACATCTAACATTAGACAATATCTTCTGAGTTTTGCAAGTATGGGCTGGTTGAGTATAATCAGTACTCTGCCTTTTGTGCACAGCCGAAGGGATGTGCAGTTTGATACGATCCGCCAGTCGTTGGGATGTACGGCCTATGTACCAACTGGCATTGCGCCAGCACTGAAATTCATATACCACATTACTCATTTGTGTGGTCGACAGAATGTCTTTTTGGCTTGACGGCAGCATCCTGTTAGTTTTGCTATTGCATAGCAGTGTGAAACGGCTAGTTTCACCTGTTGTTCAAGTTTTTGAGATACCTTACCTTTCCAAGCTAATTTTGAGGTGGAGTGGGCACTTTTCAGGTCTGTAAGTGGCAATCTTGGGCCCATTCATGAATATGCCCGATATACAGCATGCAATGATCTCACTGGGCTAGCCATTATCCCACAGGCACAAAACTTTGAAATATAGTATACATTGAGGAGGATGCTAACGCACTCAGAAGGACAGAGGCTGGTGAAATGGGCAGACGCATGATAGATTGAGAAAATTGTGATGTGATTCATTTTGGTAGGATGAGTAAGTAAGGAGAAACTATTTCCACTGATAAAAGGGTCGGTAAGCAGAGGACATAGATTTAAGGTAATTGACAAAAGAACCAGAAGTGATACGAAGGAAAGGAAATTACGCAGTGAGTTATGATCTGGAATGCACTGCCTAAAGGGGTACTGGAAGCAGATTCAATAATAACTTTCAACTGTGGGGAAAAAGCAGAAGTGTGGGACTAATGGATAGCTCTTTCAAAGAGCAGGCATGATGAGATGAATAACCTTTTTCTGTGCTGTATCTTTCTATAAATAAATGCATTGCTGGAAATATTTTGGGTGCCCTGTTTTCAATGTGGCACAATTGTATTTTGTTTCCCTTTGGAGGGAGAATGAATTTGTGCTCATCAGAGTGAGGGATGATGCAGGCATTTTACAAACTTGGTGTAGCACTGGCCATGTCAAGCAATTGTTGTTTGCACTAATGTTGCACTTTATTGGTTTTTTAATGTAGAAATTATACCCATTCGATAGCAACACAATCAGTTACACACTATAAACTGCAGCAGTCAAACAGTGTTATGGAAGGTGTGCTGAGTTATTGATATCACAGTAGCCTAGAAGCTATAACTGTCATATTGACGGCCTCATAGTTTTGTTTTGTTTTGTTTTAACAATTAGACCATGAAGCGAGTACGTACAGAACAGATTCAGGCTGCAGTGGCTCATTACCTCCGAAGAAGACAATATGTAGACTCTGATGGAGCCCTGAAGCAAGGACCCAAGTTTTCTCAGACTGCAGAAGAAATGGCAACCAACTTAACAGGTACACCAAAGGCAAAGTCAAGCATTGACATGAATTATTACATCTGTTTTGAGGACTAGGTGTCAGCATCAAGCTAGACAGTAAAGCTCCTTGTTGATAGGGGCAGATGAAGTAAATAGAGTGAGAAGAGGCCGTGTGGAGCTTAGACTGATTGGGGCCAAATGGTCCGTTGCACCTTAAACCTACCCTGCTGCCCCAATTTAGAAGAGCACCTCCCCACCACTGCATTAGTTTAACATTCCAATTCCTGTACCAGCCATCTGCACTTCATAATTTACATTTCTACAGCACCTTTAATATAGTAAAGCATCTCTAGACATTTCAGAGAGGGAACGGGCACGGAGGAGTAATAGAAGAGTTGGATGGGGCACCCGTACTGTGGAGGTCATTTAAGCTGTTGGTAAGTATGCGAACTTGCCATTATATTTACTGAAGCATCGTGAATTGCACACAGATTTGTGCTGTGAACTCTCACTTAAGGAGCAGTGTTAAGACTTGTGTTACGACCAGGTGAGAAAGGTGTCTAGGGGTTTCTTTCAGCCTTCATCTGGTCTTACTGTAACAGGATTTAATTTTTAAACACGGTGTTTTGAGCTCCCCTTTTAGTGTATCCTTGTTCACTGCTTTCCAATTATAAGGCAAAGACATGGACAGACATTCTTGGGTTTAAAGAAGAAAAGTGACATTTATTTAAACTTAAACTTTAATTCGGTGAACACCTATGGCTACATGACGTGCCCACGATAGCATGCACATGCGATACTACCATGCAAACAGGGACAGAAAAGAGCAGAAGAAAAAATTTGAGACTATCTCTGAAGGGGTTTTTTTTTTTACTGTGCTTCGAGCTCGCTGTAGAGTCCTTGATTGTAGGTAGTCTTGCTTTTCATTGGGGCCCAGTATTCTTAAACCTTGTTCACTGTAGGAGATTTTTCTCTCTCGGGGTTCATGTATCTTCAATGGGTCTTCAGTTCCATGAGAAAGAGATGAAAGCAGACAGGAGAGGCTGCACTGAGCCAGCCACAAGAGGTCTTTTTAGTCCAGGAGCAAACAGATTTCTGCCTTCAAACATTGTTTCTCCAGTTTAAAAAAACTCCCCTAGTTGGCCAGCAGGTGGTCACGTGACTGACTGACTGGTTTGACCTAGGTCTCTTCTGTATTGGGAGCATCTTAGCAGTCAACCTGGAATGCTAGCTTCTCCACCTTCAACGTCTGGTAATCAAAAGTTCGTTGTGGATTAAATTGGAGCAGGGAGTGGCCCCTTTGTCCTTTCCAAGTACTGTATGTTATGATGCAGATATCTTTCCAGTCAAGCGTCTGATGTTTTTTTTTAAAGCAAGTTCTTTCTTTACTCCAGTAATAGTTTAGAAAAATCATTGTTCTTGTGGCGAAATTAATGTGCCTCATTCTTGGCAGGTGGGGGGCCTGCATGACACTTATTCTTCTGAGAAAGACAGAGAGATGACTTTCAACCCATCAATCTGAAGTGAAATCCCAGGGGCTGAATTAACACGGTTAAAAAGTAATCCAGGCAAATTCCAATCCCTTTCCCTTTGATTTTATTTTTCACATCAGCAAAGTTGGTGGAAAAAAAACAAATCATTGGCTCAAACTCTTCAGTTGCCTTGTGTACACAATAAAGGGTACTTTTTTCCCAGCTGCTCCATATTTTTTAAGTTATAAAACTTTGGGCGGCGCAGTGGTTAGCACCGCAGCCTCACAGCTCCAGCGACCCGGGTTCAATTCTGGGTACTGCCTGTGAGGAGTTTGCAAGTTCTCCCTGTGTCTGCGTGGGTTTTCTCCGGGTGCTCCGGTTTCCTCCCACAAGCCAAAAGACTTGCAGGTTGATAGGTAAATTGGCCATTATAAATTGCCCCTAGTATAGGTAGGTGGTAGGGAAATATAGGGACAGGTGGGGATGTGGTAGGAATATGGGATTAGTGTACGATTAGTATAAATGAGTGGTTGATGGTCGGCACAGACTTGGTGGGCCGAAGGGCCTGTTTCAGTGCTGTATCATTAAACTAAACTAAACTTAAGCAAGGAGTCCTAGAATGTAGGTTTCACCTTGTTGCACCACTGAGTTTTAAACAGTACTTGAAACTGAGCTGTTGGAGCAGGTAGAATGTTTTACAGCAGGCGGGGCTGACCAACCCCCCATGAAGCCCAGGCAACTGTCCTATTTGCTTTCTTAATATTGTTAGAGAATTGGTGGATATATCCTAATTTAGAATCTTTTCTTTTCATTCATTCTCTGGATATGGGTGTTGCTAGTAAGGCTGGCATTTATTGCCCAACCCTTGTTGCCCTTTAGAAAATGGTGGGTCACTGCAGTTCATTTGCTGAAGGTGCTCCCACAATGCTATTAGGTAAGGAGTTCTGCAGTGACACTGAAGGGACAGCGATACATGTCCAATTCAGGATGGTGTGACAATGCACTTGCTGCCCTTGCCCTTTTAGGTCGTGGGTTTGGAGGGTGCTGTCAAAGAAACCTCAGCAAATTGCTGCAGTGCATTCTGTAGATAATATGCACTGCAGTTCTTATTATCGTTAAGAGAATTGGTGGATATATCCTAAATTGAAATCTGCTGGTATTGGCAATTTGAGGGGAATCCAAATGAATGAGAGCATGGGTTTAAACTTCTTATGTGGTCCATGAGGTTGAATGGCTTGGGTGTACCAGTTTAATTAAAATGGTGGGGGGGTGGGGCGCGGGGCTACAGGGTAATTGCAGGTCAGCACACATGGGGATCCAACTGTTGCATCAGCTGCTTGGGAGAGCCACTGACATTCAGAACTAATTACAAAAATGCTGGGATATACCAGTGGCACGATTCTGAAACTTGCAAATGGAGCACAGCGTGCCGCAAAGTACTGATTGTTTGGCTGCCCATTCCATGTTGAAGGCATTCACTATTCAGTGTTACTAATGTGCTAGACTTTAAACGTAGAAGCTTTAAATATGGTAACCGACCTCTTCCCAATTCACATCCAGCTGCATTTTCAAAATCCCAACTGTCTAGCCCTTGGCCTACCATTCACCATGACATTTCTGCAGCTACTGATCTGCTCAACCACACCTTCACCTCGACCTTTAATGCCCTAGACCCCATTAAAGCCATTACTCTCTCTCACCCTGATGTGGCACTCATTTCCACTCCCCTAAGCCCAGGAAATGCTGGCTTGAACAGTATGGTGGCCAATTGATTTAGTTATCTACTGCCAGATTTGGTTAGATCACGTAAAGCATAACTAGGTCCTGCTCTTATCTGCCAAAGCTGTTCACTATTCCAAGATCATCTTAGAATGCAAAGATAATCCCGGCTGCTTTTCTCTACTGCAAGCCATCTTAAACCCCTCTTCCCTGCATCCAGCAAGTACGAGGAGCTTGTGGACTTCTTGTCACGAAGATTGAGATTATTTGATCAGCTGCATCTGTCACTTTCCTACCTTTCCTTAGCCCACTGGATCGAATCTCCTAACGTTCACCCCTGCCCTAGCCTGCACTCGCATCTTTCTCAATGGTTCCCTCACCTCGGGTACTGCCCCCATCTCCTTCAAATCTGCCGTCATCCCCCCATGCCCCCCCCCCCAAAAAAAACCCTCACCTCTCCATCCTTACAAACCACTGCCTCATCTCCAAACTCCTTTTCTTAAGTCCTTGAATGTGCTGTCAGCTCCCAAATCCCTGCCCTTTTTTCCCAGAGCTCCATGTTTGAATTCTGGTTCCCAGCCTGCCACAGTACCAAAAAGGCTCTTATCAAAGTCACAAATGACATCCTACGTGACTGTGACAAAGGTAAATTATCCCTCCTTGCCCTGCTCTCCCTGTCTAGCCTTTCACACAGCTGACCACACCATTCTCCTCCACAGTCATCCAGCTGGGTGGGACTGCACTCGCCTGGTTTCATTATTATCTATCCAGTTGTAGCTAGAGAATCAACTGCAATCGCTTCTCTTTCTGCTCTTGCACTATTACCTGGTGTCCGTCAAGGTTCTATCCTTGGTCCCCTCCTATTTCTGATCTGCATGCTACCCCTCGTCAACGTCATCTGAAACCGCAGCGTTAGTTTCCATGTGTACACTGATGACACTCAGCTCTACTTCAGTACCACCTCTGTCAACCCCTCCATTCTTTAAATTGTCAGACTGCTTGTCCTATATCCAGTACTGGATGAGCAGAAATTGCGCCCCCCCCCCACAACTAAATATTGGGAAGACGTGAGTCATTGTCTTCAGTGCCCCCACCAAACTCTGTTCCCTGGCCACTGACTCCATCCTTCTCCCTAGCAACTGTCTGAAGCTGAACCAGATTGTTCACAACCATGGTATCATATTTGACCCCAGGATGAGCTTCTGACCACATACGCTCCATTACTAAGATCATCTATTTCCATCTACATATCATTGCATGACTCCACCCCTGCCTCAGCTCATCTGCTGATGAAACCCTCATTCATGCCTTGTTACCCTAGGCTTGACTATTCCAGTGCTCTCCTGGCTGGCCTTGCGCGTTCTTTTTTATTTTTATTTTAGAGATACAGCACTGAAACAGGCCCTTCAACCCATCGAGTCTGTGCCGACCAACAACAACCCATTTATACTAATCCTACATTAATCCCATGTTCCTACCACATCCCCACCTTCCCTTACTTCCCCTACCACCTACCTATACTAGGGGCAATTTACAATGGCCAATTTACCTATCAACCTGCAAGTCTTTGGCTGTGGGAGGAAACCGGAGCACCCGGCGAAAACCCACACAGACGCAGGGAGAACTTGCAAACTCCACACAGGCAGTACCCAGAATCGAATCCGGGTTGCTGGAGCTGTGAGGCTGCGGTGCTAACCACAGCGCCACTGTGCCGCCCTTGTGTAAGTTGAGGTTGTCTAAAACTCTGCTGCCTGTATCCTCACGCGCACCAAGTCCTGTTCACTGATCAACTTGTGCTCAGTGACCTCCATTGGCTGCTGGTTAAGCAATGCCTCGATTTTAAAATTGTCATCCTAGTTTTCAGATCCCTCCATGGCTTCACCCCTCCCAATTTCTAATTTCCTCCAGCCCTGCAACCCTCTAATATATCTGCAGTCGTCCAATTCTGGCCTCTTGAGCATCCCCGATTTTGATTGCTCCACCATTGGCAGCCGTATCTTCAGCTGCAAGTCCCTAAGCTCTGGCATTCCCTCCCTAAACCTCTCTGACTCTCTCCCTCTCTTTCCTTAAAATCTGTCTCTTTGACCAAGCTTTTGACCATCTGCCCTAATATCTCCTTATTTGGCTTAGTGGCAAATTTCGTTTGCTCCTGTGAAATGCCTTGGGACATTTTACTATATTAAAGGTGCTATATAAATGCAAGTTGTTGCTATATTTATAGTTATCCCATTTTTTTCACATTCACTCCATCATTGCTGAAATGTATGAAAAGGGACAGGCACTGGTTGGTTTTATTGTGGTTTTTATAAAAATGTTACAAAACTAAAAACCTAAATCCCAGTTAGGAATGTCACGAGCAGCTTTTACACAGATGCTTGTCTGATTCTGGGAGACCAATGCCTGTGAGACAGCTTCTTGTGGTTCCACTTATTCACAGCTCTCTTACATCAGCAGTAAGCACACAAAATCACTTGGTCTTCAAAATTGGGATTAAGCAGCAGGATAAAAGCAGCTACAGGAAGTGTGGGTTCACAAAGGACTTGTGGCTAAAAATAAAACACGTGGGATCCAAAATGAAGAGTTTTTGAAATGTTAATTAACTCGTGATATACAGCACAGGATAGTTATCAACGTCAGTAGTTCTAATTGGGCAGTTGCAATTCCTAGGGGAATGATCGTGAGAAACTTGCTTGTTGTAATACTGACTTTGATGCAATGTTTACAATGTTTGAGGTTTTAAACAGCATGATTTATATTAAAATTAGGTTGCTTTGAAGAGACCTCTATGATTTTGAAGTAATCTGTAGTCCTGAAGTAATTGAACAGACGAATAAAAGTTAATACCGGGAAATGAACGATAATATATATTGGAAATATTGCAAAGTGGGTGGTACTTTGAATACTCTAATAATCTGTACTTAACACATCATTTATATATTGGGGAAATGGGCTCAACCCAATGGACTTTATAAGCAAGTGCATGTTGTAGGCAAAAGTTTTAATAGAATTAAATGAGATAACATGTGCAAACGCATGTTGCATTAGAGATGATCTGGGTTGCAGGTGTCTCAGATCTGGTATGACTCTAACCATTCTGATGGGATGGAAGTCTCTTTGCCACCTGTATCCACTTCCCATATTAATGAATTAAGTCACAGAAAATTGTGCACTGGTGCTAAAGATGGCAACTGGGCAATAGGTTTATCTTTAAACAAAAGGTAGCAAAAAAGTTGTTTATATTTGATCAGATATATATGTTGCTACTTTTTTATGGACCCCAGCAGGGTATGGTAGCCCAGTGATTATGGTACTGGACTAGCAACCCAGAGGTCATGAGTTCAAATTGGATCATGGCAAATGAATTCTATAAATCTGGTCATTTGTGGACTGACTGCAGAAAGTGACCACGTAAACTGTTGGATTATTGCACGTGCTGTATCTCTCTATGACTCTATAACCTAACTAGTTCACGAATGTTCTTCAGGGAAAGGAACCTGTCCCGCCTACCTGGTCCGATAGCCTACATGTTACTCCAGTCCCACACAATGTGCTTGAATCTTAATGCCCTTGGGGCAACTAGGGATGAGTAATAAATACAGCCTTGCCATTCGCTCTCATATTCCAGGAACAAGTGATCATGGTACTGGACCAGCAATCCAGAGACCGTGAGTTCAAATTGCATTATGGAATTTAAAATGTATCTAAGACAATTGCAATGCTGGACCTTGGCAAGTAATGTGCTAGATTGTTCGAGACGTCCAAGGAATGTATTAATGACTTGCTTTCAGTAATGTATGGTTTATACTGTGCCAGATCTACATATTGATGCTCTCAGGGCACTTTTGGCAAAAGTGGGCAACTGGCATACCAAGAGGTGTGTGCAATCTTTGTATATGTGCAGTTAGTGTCAAGTTGTTTTGCAGCATTCTGTGTCCAGAAGTATACCTAAGGTCACCATTGGAGTAGTCAGGGAGGGGTTGGCAAGGATCCATACATGTAATACAATACCCTAAATGCTGTCTGAACTATCTGGGTTTGTTTTTCTGAGGCAGTTTCTGTCGGGCACCAGCTGAAACTTCCATTCCAGCAGGATTTTTCTCAGTCTAACTACCAGTTTACACTACAGTCTGAGGCAAACCCTTTGAAGAAAGGGGTCATCACATGTGCTCGACAGAAATGCACTACATTAGTAACCAATGCTGATTTGTAAATGTAGTATGGTATTCTAAATATATAATAGTGTGCTATTTGTTGTATGATAATCGCTGTTGATGGCAGGAATTGAGAATGCTTTGGAAGAATTTTCAGCATTGGGCTGTAAGTGTAATGAAACTACTTCTGTCATGCCTCAGTCAAATACTTTCAATTTAATTACCATTTCATCTGCATGCCAGTTGAACTGGCCCTTGTCTCTTTAAGTGACCGCAACTTGTCAGTACAGTTATTTTTTAATGGAAATTTGGCGGTTAGATATGGTGTTACTGCATGTGCCAAGTCTTTGATCCTTTTTGCATTCATTTTATGTTTTCAAAAACAGTTCAGGCAGAGTCTGGTTCTCCCAATGTGGTGTCTGCAGCTCCCTGTCAAGCTGATCCTAATCAATATGAAATACAATTTGGACGGCTAAAAATATTCCTTTTTGGTAAGTTCAGATAGAAGTAGCTTTTGATTAATGGTAAAAATATTTATATAAAATTGTACAAGCACCGAGTCTGTGTGTGTCTCGCTTTCTGCTTAATACCCTTTCTGAAATCGATAGATCATATTACAAAAGATATAACTTAATATGTCACAATATAAATCTTTACCTCAAGAAAAGTGTTTGAAATGTGTCCTCTTGTTTCCCAAAATTAGTTGAATAGCTACTGAGCAATGTTAGAATATCTTTCTTTTGATTCTATCAGTACAGCAGACTAAACAGTACTGTTTACATGCTTAGACCTCATAACCCAAGTTCAGAACACAGTCACAGGTTTGGGACATATGGTAGCTTAGCGGTTGTTACGAAATTAGTAATCCAGAGGCCTGGATTAATGATCCGGAGACAAATATTCAAATCCCACCATGACAGCTGGAGAATCTAAATTCAATTAATTAAATAAATATGGAATAAAAAGCTAGTATCAGTGACCACAAAACTATCAGATTGTCATAAAAGTCCAACCTGGTTCACTAATGTCCTTTAGGGAAGGAAATCTACTGTCCTTACTCAGTCTGGCCTATATATTGCTCCAGACCTACAGCAATATGGTTGACTCTTAATTGTCCTCTGAAATGGTCTTGCAAACCACTCTCTTGTATTCAAAGGCGTGGCTCACCACCACCTTCTCGAGGACAATTAGGGACTGGCAATAACTACTGGCCTTCCCAGTGACAGTGCAATGAATATTTTAAAACGGGCTTTAGTGACTAAGCTGCAGGTGCTATATTTGTAGAAAGATCAGAAGATACATCTCCCATTTAGTTAACTGAAGGTTTTGGTTGAACAAAGTTTTATTGTAAGTGCACTCAGCACTTTGTTCTTCTGTAGTCAACACTTGCTTTTTGAGAAGTGTCATCTGGGAGGAGAAAATCTCCTCTTTCTATTGAAATCAAAGCAGTTCTCATAAGTGTCTTGGGAATGAGAAATGCAATCACCTGCTTTGCGTGACATTGTAAATCACTGAACTAACCCGCTGTCAGATATTGGTTCAGTATGAGTCTAGTTTTATCTGAAGCTGGTCTTGCCATTCGTGGTGGAGGGAGTGTGATGTGGATGAAAATGGGAAAAGATAGCAAAGTGAGAGATGAAGGTGTATTGTATTGTAATTTTTTAACACTACAGCAAAAAGAAACTTTCACAAGATTTGAATAATCTTTTCACTTATAAAGAATGATTTTATATCTGGCATATGGAGAGTAAATTGGTCCCTTCTCAAGAGCTTCTCGGTGCTATTAATTGTTGAATTGAGTCCCAGGAAAGCATTTCTTTCAGTTCACTTGATTCACTTCATTGACTACAGAAAATGGTATTAGTTCAATCACTTCGGTTCTCACAGTTAAACGTTACTGATGACAATGGCAAAGATATTGGAACTTCTACTGTTTTGCAGCACATTGTTATGTGAAATATATGTAACAGTTTATTCTGTTCTAGGTTTCCATCTGTCATTTTAATAAACCTAATGAATACTGTTAGGCTGAACATCGCAGTCTGACAGTGTGGTATTTTCCACCATTTGAGAGATAGCAGGAGGGTGCCGACCAATGCTCCGGCTAAGCTGTATTGTGACTGTGCAATAGCCTAGAAGGTATTGCACAGGCCTTGTTCTTAACAAAATACCACGCACTTGTGGCTGCACAAAACAATTTAAAGCTACAATTGAGAAAACTGGCCACACGGAACAACAAAATTTTACAGGGAGCACTTCTCTGCATTAAATTGCATGTGCCCCGTGTCTACCCATTCCATCAGCTTGTCTATGTCCTCTTGAACTCTATCACTGTCCTCCTCATAGTTCACAGTACTTCCAAGTTTTGTGTCTTCTGCAATTGTGAAATTGTGCCCTGTGTACACAAGTCTAGGTCATTAATATAGATCAAGAAAAGCAGTGGTCCTCTAGTTTCATTCCCTGGGGAAAACAACTATTAACCTTTCTACAGTCTGAAAACAACCACTACTGTTTCCTGTCGCTCATCCAAATTCTCCCACTGTCCCTTTTATTCCATGGGCTTCAACTTGAATGAGAAGCCTATTGTGTGGCACTTTATCAGGCACCTTTTCGAAGTTGATATACACCACACCTTCTAGATTACCCTCATCAACCCACTCTTGTTACCTTATCAAAAAAACTCAATCAAGTTAATTAGACACAATTTGTCTTTAGCAAATCCATGTTGGCTTTCCTTAAATTAATCCAAACTTGTCCAAGTGACTATTAATTTTGTCCAGGATGATCATTTCTAAAAGCTTTCCCACCACCAAGTTAAACTGACTGGCCTATAGTTGCTGGATTTATCCTTGCTTCCTTTTTTGAACAAGGGTGTAACATTTACAATTCTCCAGTCCTCTGGAACCACCCCTGTATCTATACCCAAGGAGGACTGGAAGATTATGGCCAGTGCTTCTGCAATTTCCACCTTTTTACTTTCGTCAGTATCCTCAGATGCATCCCTTATCAACTTAAGTACAGCCATCCTTTTTAGTACCTCCGCTTTATCAATTTTTAGACCATCTTCACTATAGCTTTGGTAGCATCTTCTTCCTCTGTAAAGAAAGATGCAAAATGCTCATTTAGTACCTGAGCTGTGCCCTTTGCTTCCCTGTGTAGGTCTCCTTTTTGGTCCCTAATCTGCCCCAGCCTTCCTCTTACTACCTTTTTACTATTAATATGCTTCTAGAAGACTTTTGGGTTCCCTTTTATGTTAGCTGCCAGTCTCTTCCCCTACTCTCTCTTTGCCCCTTTTATTTCCTTTTTCACTTCCCCTCTGAACTTTCCATATTCAGGCTAGTTCTCACTTGTATTAACAACCTGATATCTGTCATATGCACCCTTTTCCTGCTTCATCTTGCTCTATCTTATTTTGTCATCCAGGGAGCTCTGGCTTTGGTAACCCTACCTTTTCCCCCTTGTGGGTATATACCTTGACTGTACCTGAACCATTGCCTCCTTAAAGGCAGCCCATTGTTTGATTACAGTTTTGCCTGCCAATCTTTGATTTCAATTTTCCTGGGACAAATCCTTTCTCAACCCACTGAAATTGGCCCTCCTTCAATTAATTATTTTACTCTGCATTGCTTGTTCTTGTGATACTATGATCACTGTTCCCTAAATGGTCCCCTACTGACACTTGATCTACTTGGCCTGCCTCATTTCCCAGGACCAGATCCAGCAATGAATACTTTTCTCCTTGTTGCCTTCTCAAGAAAATTCTCCTGAATACACTTCAAAAACTCTTCTCCCTCTCTGCCCTTTACACTTTTGCTGCCCTAGCTATGTTAGGATAAATGAATTTCTGCTCTATAGTTTTTGCACCTCTTCGTAATTTCCCTGTAAATTTGCTCCACTATATTTTTCCCACTAGTTGGTAGCCTATAGAATACACCCAGTAGTGTAATAGTACTTCAACTGTTTCTTAACTCTAACCAAACAGATTCTGTCCTTGACCCCTCCAGAACATCCACTCTCTCCAGCACTGTATTATTCTCCTTGATCAATACAGCTCCTCCTTTCTGTCCTCCCCTATCTTTCCTGAACACTTTGTATTCAGGAATATTTAGAATCTAGTTCCACCTTTTTTTGAGCCCGGTCTCTGTTATTGCCACAGCGACATATTCCCATGTGGTTATCTGTGCCTGAAGCTCACCAGCCTTATTTACCACGCTTCTTGCGTTTACATACATGCACTGTAAACCTGAATTAGATCTTATTGTATATTCACTTAGTCTGACCCCACGTAACACCTGACCATAACTTACTCAAGTGCTACCTGTCTGTCTCTCCCAATCCTTTGTGCACCTTGGTTCCCATCCCCATTTAGTTTAAACCCTCTCCCACAGCACTAGCAAACTGCTGCATGAGGACATTGGTCCTGGCACTGTTGAGGTGTAACCCATCCAGCCTATATAGGTCCCACCTCCCCAAAAACTGGTTCCATTATCCAGGAATCTAGAGCCAACCCTCCTGCACCATCTCTCCAGCCACACATTCATCTGCCCTATCCTCCTATTTCTAAATTCAGTAGCACACAGCACCAGGAGTAACCCAGAGATTATCACCTTTGAATATTGGGAAAATAAAGGTTGACTTCTAAGAAGTGTTAAGTGTATTTACTCACTCCCCTATGACATTTCCGGTTCCAGATACAGAATCAAAGTACAGCCGAGAAGTAAAACAATTGCTCTACCCTTTATTTGTCTACCTCCACCTTGACATGGTGCACAGTGGTTTGAAGAGTGCAGCAGACAGCTTCTACAGTCGCTTTCACGGGATGTTCCTACAAAACACAGATCAGAAGGACATCATGGAACAGCTGCGGACTACTCTGAATAGCCAGGATATTTATTCAAACTCCAAGCTGCGTATCCTGATTGAAAACAAATATGTTCTTAGCCTTACTGAAGAAAGTTACAACTATCTCCTCCGCTACCTCCAGAGTGACAACAATAGTGCTTTATGCAAGGTTCTAGCCTCCCGCGTTCAGTTGGATGTGCAGTGTTCTCAGCAGACAGGCTATCAGCTGTACAGTGTTGGTGCGCTATCTCGAAGTGAGGGGGTGGGCATGGACCCTTCAGAGCTGCCCTCTACCATGTTACAGAATGAAGCTGCACTGGACATGTTACAGGACAGTATAAAAAGGGTGAAAGATGGTCCTCCCTCTCTTACAACTATCTGTTTCTATGCTTTCTACAACACGGACCAGCTGCTCAATACTGCAGAAATTTCACCAGACAATAAACTGCTTAGTGCTGGCTTTGATAATTCTTCTATCAAACTCTGGAGCTTGCGGTCAAGGAAACTAAAATTCGGACCACAACAGGTGGATGTTTCTCGAATCAACCTAGCTTGTGATATCTTGGATGATGAGGTATGAATGTGTTTGTGCTACCTGGGTTCTGTGACAACAGCTGGTTAAATCTAGCAGTATCAGGTTGGATGACAAGTTTGCTGTTTAATATATGGTCACTGGCAGTTGTAAGCGATCCTTAAAACTTGAAGTTTCATTTTGTCTTCTATGGTTTAAACTTACCCATTTTTGTTAAACTCCCATTCATATACACAGCAGGATGAAGGAGCCTCCATCTTATTGTGCAATCAATCAGATACATGAGGTGGATCACTTGTAAGACTCTTGCATGCAGGCTGCACATAAGAGATGTTTCCAAGAATGTCCATTCTGTTAACTTGAGTTTTGTGGAGAAATATTTTCAACAAAAATTAAGTTCTTCATTGCTGATTTTGAGGCTCCAAGTTACTTGATGCGTTCAATAGCATGGCTAGTTCTGCATTGACTGGCCTTTGAACAGTTTCTAACCTCTTGTTCCAAATGTAGTCACTTTACTTCAGTTGCATTGACTGTTAGTTGCTAAATGATAAGCATAGTTTAGGTTTGTAAAATAACGAGGATGTTGCTGGTAAATCCACTTGGTGTGTATTCCTTAACACTACACAAGAGCTACAGGTTCCACTTCACTCAGTGACCTAGCTCAATGACCTAGATGAAGGAGCTGCAAGTAATTTGCATGTAAGTTGTGACCTGAAAAACAAAACATGTGCTAGGTGCAGGTTTGTTGTATATGCAAAAGTGAATCTACCATGGTGGAAAATGGGCTCTCTTTTGCTTGTATGTTGTCCTGCTCTCTCTCCCTCCTATTTTCCCTTCTTTCTCCCTTGGCCAACAGTGCCTTCTTTTGGTTCTTTCTTTATCTTCTTTCCTTTTTGGGTGGTGTGTGGGGAAGAAAACATCCCAGGGCAGTCGGTCAAATTTTCCAGTGGCAGTTGTAGGAAGAATGCAGCTTTCAGGACATGGCACCCTTCCTCTTTACAACATCCCCATTCACACCCCTCACTTTCATTGTCTCTTCATCCCACCATGCCCTCGTGCAGCAGAACCCTGCCCCTGTTGCTCTACTCCCTCATGCCCTGTATTCTCCCTGACCCTGGGTTGACAACCCCACGTACAGTCCCAAAGTTCGACTTCTAGCTGTGCTTCAGTTAGTAGCACTCTGAAGGTTAGAAGATTGTGGGTTCAAGCCCCAGTCCAGAGACTTGAGCAAAAAATAGGCTGACAACTCCATTGCGGTACTGAGTGAGTGCTGCACTGTCGGAGTTGTCATCTTTCGATGAGATGTAAAACTGAGGCCCCGTCTGTCGCCTCAAGTGGAAATAAAAGATCCTATGACACTATTTTGAAGAGCAGGGAAACTCTGGTCGCGCTTCTGGATTGAACGGAAGTGTTCCACAAAGCAGTCACCCAGACTACGTTAAGTCTCCCCAATGTAGATGAGACCACATTGCGAGCAACGAATACAGTGTACTACATTTAAAGAAGAACAAGTAAATTGCTGTTTCACTTGGAGTGTTTGGGGCCCTAGACAGTGAGAAGGGAAGAGATAAAAGGGCAGGTGTTGCATCTCCTGTGCTTGCATGAAAAGGGAGGTGTTGGGGGAGACTGAGGAGTGGACCAGGATGTCGAGGAGGAAACAGTCCCTCAGAACTGCTGAAAGGGAGGGTAGGGGAAGATGTATTTTTTGGTGGCATCACGCTGGAGGTGGCAGAAATGGCAGAAGATGATCCGTTGAATACAGGCTGGTGGGGTGGAAGATGAGGACAAAGGAAACCCTATCATAGTTCTGGGAAGGGGTGAGAACAGAAGTGCATGAAATAGAACAGATACGGTTGAGGGCCTTGTCAAGCACGATGCGGGGGGGGGGGGGGGGGGCGGAATCCTTGGTTGTGTAAAAAGGAAGACATATTGGAAGCGCTAGCATAGAAGGTTGCATCATCCAAACAGATGTGATGGAGAAACTGGGAGAATGGAATAGAGTCCTTGCAGAAGGTGTGGTGTGAGGAAGTGTAGGCAGGTAGCTGTGGGAGTTTATAGGCTTATAGTGAATATTGGTTAATAGCCTATCCTCAGAAATGGAAACAGAGAAGTCGACGAAGGGAAGAGACAGAGATTGACCATGTGAAGGTGAGAGAGGGGTGGAAATTGGAAGCAAAGTTGATGAAACTATCCAGTTCAGGGCAAGAACAGGGAATGGTACTGATATAGTAATCAGTGTACCAGAAGAAGAGGTGACGGAGGGGGCCTGAGTAGGACTGGAACAAAGAATGTTCCACATATCCCACAAAAAGGCAGGCATAGCTAGGACCCATGCAGGTGCCCATAGCAACCACTTTTATTTGGAGGAAGTGAGTGGAGTTGAAGGAGAAGTTGTTCAATGTGTGAACAAGTTCATACAGGCAGAGGAGGAGGGTGGTGGTGGTTGGGGATTGGTTGGACCTCCATTATAGGAAGAAGCTGAGAGCCCCCAGTCCATCCTGGTGGGAGATGGAGGTGTAGAGGGATTGGACGTCCATAGTGAATAGGAAACAGTGAGGGACGTGAAACTGGAAACTGTTGAAATGGCGGAGGGCATTGGAAGAGTCACGGATGTAGGTGGAAAGAGACTGGACAAGGGGAGTAAGAATAGAAATAAAAACTAAGTGCTGAAAATACTCAGCAGGTCAGGCAGCATCTGTGGAGAGAGAAGCAGATTTAACATTTCAGGTCTGTGGCAAAGGTTAGAAATATAATAGGTTTTAAGTTAGTGAAGTGGGGGGAAAGAACAAAAGAGGTGTGCGATAGGCAGAGGGCAGGAGAGATTAACTGATAAGGAGGCCATGGGGCAATTGCAAAGGGAGTGTGCTAATGGTGTGGTGAAAGACAAAGCATTAGTGCAGAGAGAGTGTTAATGACAGAATAATGAACAGCTTTGTCCAAATGTACAAACATTGAAAAACCAAGTTTAAGGCAGGCAAATAGGAAAAATAGTCAAGATAGGAAGAAGTCGGTTCAGTGGGGCAGGAACAGGCTGAAACAATGGGTCTACCAGGACAGTCTTGTTTGTGGATTGTGGGAAGGAGGGAGAAGCAGGCCGTACAGGGTTGAGGAACTAAGGTTGGAGGGAAAATCTCCCAAGTAGATAAGGACAGTGAGAGTCCATGAAATAATGTCTTGATGTTCGGTAGTGGGGTCATTGTCCAGTGGGAGGTAAGAGGAAGTGTCGGAGAGTTGGCCTTGTCAGCAGGTTTGGTGATAGTATTGGACCTGACAGAACGGAGTGCTGCAAATTCAGAGGGAGGTAGGTTAGAATGAGTGAGGGAGCAGAGAAATTGAGACACCCGATGTCATGCTGGCAATTCTCAATGAAAAGATCAAGGGAGGGTAAGAGGCCAGAGGGAGCGGTCCAGGATAGGCATTGAATCAGTTGGGTACCAGCTTTTAATTTCCGGATATTTAAAAAACCTGAATTCAAAATTTCACTGCCACTGTGAATTTGAATGTTCTCTGGATTAATCGTCCAGTTACCTAAGCACAACACTATCATACCCATATCACAGATAACAATCCCTTCCTCTCCTATTCTGTAGTTCAATGTTTTGGCATCCAAAACATCATGCCACCTTCAAACTTGGTTGAAGTGAAGCCCATGCCTGACTAGCAGAGAATAAATGATGCAGATATATTGCAAAATGGAGAGTGTAAGCCAATGATAAATAGCAAGTAGTAAGATGTGTGTTTGGAGCAGGAGTACATGTTTATGCTGAGGACCCAACTGTGGTCCTTACTGCATGTTGATTCCCACTGCCAGTCGGAGTCCTGATAATTCCTATTACTTGTTTGCAGGCAGAGTGAGAAATTCCAGGCACACCTGTGATCTATAGGGAAGTGAAGGATATAATCTGATCACTCGAAACAGTGAATAATCCACTGTAATACTGAACCTGCAATGAGTGACGCAAACTGGGTCAATCCTTCTTACAACCTCACAATTAGTGAGTAGATGGCATCAAGGTTGAGTTTTGAAAGCCCTAAGGTTGTATAAGGAAAGAATGGCAAAAGGTTTTCTATATTCTTAGGCCACTAGCTTCTGTAGTGCAACAAGCAACAAAATGAAGATGGCTTTTTTAAAAAACAAAACTAAACCTAAACAAAACCTTTTTTCTCTACTGGGCCTCCCTGACTTCTTCTAAGACAGTAAGCAGTGACACTGTCTTTACTGATGTATGAAATAATGTGCCCCACAGTGCAGCTCGTTCACTGTGGTGGGGCGGAAGTAAGGTTAAATGTTTCCGGTCAATGACCTTTCGTCAGAATAGTTCTTACCCTCCCCTCTCTCCAGATGCTGCCTGACGTGCTGAGTATCTGCAACATTTTGTTTTTATTGCAGATTTCCCATGCCTGCAGTATTTGCAGCTGTAGAATCTACTGGTAAAAGTGTGAGAGCAAGGCAGTTAACTCTCCAAAGACCCAGCCTTGAGTGTAAAAGCTGCTTAAGGTGGACGGGGATGGGGGTTGGCAGTGTGCCTAGATAATGTGTTCATGTCTCTAAAGTGAGGTTTGAATCCACAACCTTCTGACTCTGTGGCTAAAGGGCTATCAGATATGCGAGATTAGTTTTCTACCTAAGGCACATATTGCAAGTGGTGCACACTAGAGGCCTGCTTTAGAACATATAGAACATATAGAACATAGAACAGTACAGCACAGCACAGGCCCTTCGGCCCACGATGTTGTGCCGAACCTTTAACCTACTCTAAGATCAAACTAACTACCTACCCTTCATTCTACTATCATCCATGTACCTATCCAAGAGTCGCTTAAATGCCCCAATGTATCTGCTTTTACTACCACCGCTGGCAGCGCATTCCACGCACCCACCACTCTCTGTGTAAAGAACCTACCTCTGACATCTCCCCGAAACCTTCCTCCAATCACCTTAAAATTATGCCCCCTGGTGATAGCCCTTTCCACCCTGGGAAAAAGTCTCTGGCTATCCACTCTATCTATGCCTCTCATCATCTTGTACCCCTCTATCAAGTCACCTCTCATCCTTCTTCGCTCCAATGAGAAAAGCCCTAGCTCCCTCAATCTTTCTTCGTAAGACATGCCCTCCAGTCCAGGCAGCATCCTGGTAAATCTCCTCTGCACCCTCTCTAAAGCTTCCACATCCTTTCTATAATGAGGCGACCAGAACTGAACACAATATTCCAAGTGTGGTCGAACCAGGGCCTTATAGAGCTGCAGCATAACCTCGCGGCTCTTAAACTCAATCCCTCTGTTAATGAAAGCCAACACACCATACGCCTTCTTAACAACCCTATCAACTTGGGTGGCAACTTTGAGCGATCTATGGACATGGACCCCAAGATCCCTCTGTTCCTCCACACTACCAAGAATCCTGTCTTTAAGCATGTATTCCGCATTCAAATTCGACCTTCCAAAATGAATCACTTCACACTTTTCCAGGTTGAACTCCATCTGCCGCTTCTCAGCCCAGCTCTGCATCCTGTCAATGTCCCGTTGCAACCTACAACAGCCCTCCACACTATCCACAACTCCAGCAACCTTCGTGTCATCGGCAAACTTGCTAACCCAGCCTTCCACTTCCTCATCCAAGTCATTTAGAAAAATCACAAAGAGCAGAGGTCCCAGAACAGATCCTTGTGGAACACCACTGGTCACCGAGCTCCATGCTGAATACTTTCCATCTACTGGGCGGCACAGTGGCGCAGTGGTTAGCACCGCAGCCTCACAGCTCCAGCGACCCGGGTTCAATTCTGGGTACTGCCTGTGCGGAGTTTGCAAGTTCTCCCTGTGTCTGTGTGGGTTTCCTCCGGGTGCTCCGGTTTCCTCCCACATGCCAAAGACTTGCAGGTGGATAGGTAAATTGGCCATTATAAAATTGCCCCTAGTATAGGTAGGTGGTAGGGAAATATAGGGACAGGTGTGGATGTGGTAGGAATATGGGATTAGTGTAGGATTAGTATAAATGGGTGGTTGATGGTCGGCACAGACTCGGTGGGCCGAAGGGCCTGTTTCAGTGCTGTATCTCTAAACTAAAACTAAAACTACCACCCTCTGACTTCTATGGGCCAGCCAATTTAGGTTGGGGAAAAAGAACCCGACCGAACCACAGTGGGCCCGAGTCCCTCTGATTTTTGCCCGAGCCAGACCCGACCCGAACCCGCCACTACTCAGCCCGAACCGACCATCCCTTTACTTACCTTCCGACTGGGAAGCTCCACAAAGCTGCAACGCATGTGCGATGCCTCGCTCACTGTGCAGACTGTTACGCCCCAGGCTGCCAGTTCGGGTAAGTTTCTTTTTTTATTTTTAATACTTATCAGCAGAGCACTTACCACGTGTGTCCGGCCCAACATGACCCGAACCTGACACGTCGTCGGGTTCGGGTTGGGTAGCAGGCCCCTAGTGCACACAGTATATTGCATTTTACATACTGTGCCCCCACATACTGTGGAATGCAGATAGGTTCCATCAGCCTGCTCTGAGTGTTCTATTTTGACCCGTGTCTTGCAGTGAGAGTGCGCATCTCATCCAGAGCTGCTACTCCACATTAGGGATGGGTAATAAATGCTGTCCTAGCCAGTGACGCCAACAACTCATGAACGAATAGTAAAAAAAAAATCCCTTCTAAACCTGATGTAGAGATTTGAGTCCTAAACACAGGTTATTCACCTGCCTCTTTGTTGGGGTTGGTACAGAGGAGAGGGGAATGACCTGAATATCTTGTTATTTTAAATGTATTTACCTTAGTTTCTGAAGTGTTGATGTATAGATTTATTTTTAATTGAAGGGTGGATTAGCATAATTTTGAAATGTCACCTTTGCACTTTAGGATCAGAGAGCTGTCAAGAGTTCCTGCCCCTCAAGCATCTGCTGTCTTACCAGACTACCATTGGCTGCCCAGGTGTAAAACAGTTTGGCCTCCACAGCTGGAAAACTCATTTTACTGCTGTGCAGTTGGTACTTTCAGCTGCTCCCTGCTAAATGGACTGCACCGGCTGTGTGTCCTGTACTTACCTCCTCACATAGAGCAGCATTGTGACAGGCTGATGTACAAGACTGACTCTTTGCTCTCTGTGGCTCTCCAGGCCCACGCATTAGTTTTTACAAACGCATACCTCCCAGCCTGGCTACTTGGGACAGTTTATACAGGGAAAGACATCATCATGTCCTCTTGCTTTCACTCTCTTTCCCGTGGGCAGCTGATTTAGGAAAGATGCCTACACATAATACCACGTCTCCATATTCTGAATTCCTCTTCAGTTGGTCTACAGGAGAACAGAAGCAAAGGACGGTATCAACACGAGTAATCACTACACGTGGTTCATTTTGCCACCACGCTCCCAAAACCACAGTGAGATGTATAAAACTCTTTAGGGGAACATATTTAAAAGGAACTTTCAAATCCTACATGTTTGCATGATTAATTGAAATTTAATGTGAATCTTTGTTCTACCTAATCCTGTTATTTACTGGTTTTGCATTTTTTTTTTTTGCCTCATCCAGGTGGATGATGATGTGGGCAGTGAAATGAAGATTCTAAGAGGGCACTGTGGGCCTGTATATGGCAACAAGTTTCTCTCCGATAATTCAGGACTTCTGTCTTGTTCGGAAGACACAACAGTGCGATACTGGGATTTGTGCAGTTTCAAGAACACTGGTTTGTATCAAGGGCACGCTTATCCAGTCTGGGACATTGATATTAGTCCCTTGAGTCTTTACTTTGTGAGTGGATCACACGATCGGACAGCAAGACTTTGGGCACTTGACAGAACGTACCCACTGCGCATTTATGCGGGTCATTTAGCAGACGTAGACTGTGTTAAGTTTCACCCGAACTCTAATTACATAGCCACAGGCTCGATAGATAAAACTGTGCGATTGTGGAGTACACAGCAAGGGAATACTGTACGTCTCTTCACAGGACATCGTGGCTCTGTGTTGGCATTGGCTTTTTCTCCTAATGGAAAGTACTTGGCTTCAGCAGGTGAAGATCAGCGACTGAAACTATGGGATCTTGCATCGGGTACTTTATTCAAGGAGCTGAGAGGGCATACTGACAATATAACTAACCTTGCATTTAGTCCAGATAGCAGTTTGATTGTTTCTGCATCTGTTGATAACTCAGTTCGTGTCTGGGATATTCGTAACACTTACTCTAATTCATTGGTGGATGGGTCTTCCAGTGAGCTGGTAGGTGTATATATGGGACAGACCAGTAACCTTTTGAGTGTGCAGTTCATGGCCTGCAATCTGGTGTTGGTTACTGGGGTTGCACAAGAAAAAAAAGAACAATAAGCATAAATGTACAATTCCACTGTTTAATTAGAAGCTCCTAGAAAAGTAAGCCATAAAAGGACCAGACGTGTCTTGAATGTATCCTACTGGCTTGCTTTGGGTAGACGTGTTGTGAGTGTACTGTACTGGCTTGCCTTGATTACATCTTGCAGCCAAACACACTAACTGTTGCACAATCTTCCCAGTATTTAGATAGGAAAAAGTGATTCTATGATGCAAACTGGGACCAGTGTCGGTGGTTCTTCCCTTGCCCACCCTTGGGCGTTTGTGCCGGGTGTCTGGGTGACTGAATTTTCCAGGTCACTCAATTTGCAGTCCTATGCAAATACACAAGGCGCAGGAGCTCTGATCAACACAAAGTTGTGTTTAAGACACATGCTTGCATCACTGTATTGCCATGACATTCAGGGCATGAATCAGACACAGTTTCTGATATTAATTGCCATGTGTACAGCTATAGGATGGATTATACCACTCATACACAATCAGTCAAACGGTGACTAGAATGTTCTTGCTGTAATGTATTTATTCTGATCCTGTGTTCAGAACAAACAAAATCCCCGTTGAATTTTGAGTTCCTTTGTTACACTAGCCCAGATGTTTAATTCTGGAATTTTCTGGCAAATAGACTTGTATGGCAGGGGTTGATTATGTTTAATCTATGAAGTGTTATATTTAAAATCATGAAAAGAATTTGAGCTTTTGAAAAGTATTTCACCGTACAGCCACAGGCCTTTAGAAAATGAAATGAACCTTTTGCTTTCCATCTCCAGAAAAGCATTCAATATACAACTTTTGTTAAACTGCATATTAAACTCTTTTTTGCACATTTTTTGACGAATTTGGTTCCTGCTTTCCAAATCCAGTTTGTAGGGTTGGATTTTGTGCTGGAGGTGGGGCTTCCAGCGCCAGCCTGAAAAGGCGAGGGGAACCCCCCCCCCCTCCCCCCTCCCCCCAACCTTTTCATGCCCCCCTGGCGTGATCCTCTGGCCTTTTTGAATCAAAATTTTAGGAAGTGGGATCCCCGTCACTTTAAAGGGACAGGGATTCCAACTCAAAGAGCTGCCGACTATTCAGAAGGCGAGCCAATCAGAGGGCTGGCAGCTCAGCAGTTATTGGCAGCACCGCTGAGAGCTGTGGCCACTGCTGGTACTGCAGAGGCTTCTGGTTGCGGGGGTGGTCTTGCGGTCCAGGGAAGGGGGGCCCCAGGGGTAAAGTTGTTGCCTGTAGGGGTCCTCTGTGGACCACAAATTGCCCACGGAGGAGGGTCCCCCGACAAGCCCGCAGGGATAGTGCCTTGTTTTACAATGCGTCCTCCCCACGTGGCGGAGCCCGCCCCCCCCCCCCGCACTGCTGGTAAGATCCCAGCAACAACAGGAAAAGGCCCTTAATTGGCCATTAATAGGCCACTTAAGGGCCTCAAGTTATCAGCCTATCCTTCCCACACCGTCACACTGCTGCCCTCCACCACCACCTCCCCCGGTCACCCATCGCGATTCTCTATGCCCTCCTGCCTCCAATCCCACTTCGGGCCTCACAAAATCCTGATCACAGTTTCTGAATACAATGTCAATTGATAGTTAAGATTTTTACAACTGATCAAGATGATGTACTTGGAAGAAATTTAAAACTCAATTAAATGTTACACGCAGACAAAGATAAAGTTTCACTTATATAAATACTTATATTTGCTCTTTGGTGGCTTTAACATGGGAATCAAGACTCAAATGTAATCTTCAAGTAAAGCAAGGTTAGAAGGTGGGCAATAATTAGAGCAGGGTGTGCAGATGTAATTAGTTTCTCGCTTTTAAAGTTGTAAATTGTGTCCTTATCGTATTCCCATGATAAATTCCCATGTCCATATTTAAAACGTGAATTCACCAGGCTGGGATTCCACCTTTCCACCTGTTGTTGGCATTGCAGTGTTTCCAAAGTAATCACAGCCTTATAAATTTACATAGGCAGTTTACATTATAAACATTGGATTTTAGGATTAGCAAAGTTGACAGGAAGTGTACAGAGATGCAAGTTTTTATATATATTATGACCCGGTGAGAAAGGGGTCTAGGGTTCCCTCTCAGCTTTCACCAGGTCTTACCATTACAGGGTTTAATTTTAAACACACTGTGTTTTTAACTCCTCCTTGATGAATCCTTGTTCACTGCTTTCCAATTATAAGGCAAAGAAAGCAGCCAAACATATTTTCTTTAGGTTTAAAGAAGAAAGGTTGAAATTTATTAAACTTAAACTCTAATTCGGTTAACGCCCGCAGATACGCGATGTGCCCGTGCTAGCATGCGTACACGATAAACACATACAAATAGAGGCAGAAAAGAGAAGAAATAAAGTGGAAAAGTTTGAGGCAATATCTGAAGATGGTTTTGGTTACTGTTCTTCAAGCTCGCTGTAGAGTCCTTGCTTAAAGGTCGATCTTGCTTTTCGTTGGGGCCCAGTGTTCTTCTTAAACGTCGTTCGATGTAGGAGACTTTTTTTCTCACGAGGTTCACGTCCTGAGTGGATTTGGAGTTCCGTGAGAAAGAGATGAGAGCAGACAGGAGAGGTCTTCTCAGTCCAGGAGGAAACAGTCTTTCTGCCTCTTTCTCTGTGGAACAATTCAAAAACCCTAGGTTGCCCAGCAGGTTAGTCATGTGAGCAGCTGGTTTAACCAGTCCTGGCTCTGTGGATTGTATCATCTTAGTAGGGCCTAGAATGTGCTTCCTTTCCTTAAATGTCTGGTGATCAAAATTCATTTGGGGTTAATTGGAGCAGGGAATAGTCCTTTGTCTCTCCAAGCACTATCTGTTCGTATACAAATGTTTTTCCAGCCAAGTGTCTCGTGATTTTTTTTAACAAGTCCTTTCTTCACTCCAGCACCAGTTTAAAATCAATGTTCATATGACATTCTTGGCAGGTGGGGGCCCAGCATGACACTATTTATAGATCCAATGCTCTATCACGTCTCAGAAACATTCCATAGTGCGTGTCGTATAAGGAATTACTTTTGATGTGCAATCTGTTAATAGTCAAATATAGTGTACCAAATAATTGTACCAGTATACCAACCCCGCTGAGTAGTCTGAGCCCCTGCTGAGTGGGTAGGCAATGAATTACATTGCCTAGTCCAGGATTAATGGCTGCAGGCTACTCTTGTTTAATTCAAACTCACTCAGTTTTAATTATTAATTTAATTTTTGTTTTACGCAGGAAAAAGGAAGTTCTGGTTTTAATTAAGTTGCTGAATTTTTTTGTTTAAAGATGGCTTTGAATTGAGCAGGAACAGCATGGAATTAATTTGTTCACATGCTATCTGTCAGATTGAATGGACCCACTTCCTGCAGGCTAAAACAGCCAATTCACAATTATATAAAAAAGTAATTGGGGAAAATGCTATGCTGATATTTATACTATATCTAGAAACAGTACCAAGACAGAAAGACTTGCCTCATAGCCACTGGACACCCCAAAACACTTTACAGCCAATTAAGTACTTGTGAAGTAAAAGCTGGAAATGCTCAACCGGTTTGGCAGCATTTTTGGAGACAGAAACAGTTAACATTTCAGGTCTGTGACCTTTCATCAGAAAGTCTGAGAGTTAGCATTTTCAGAAATGACCGTTTTATTTCACTTGGTTTTGACACAGCGTACTACCCAATTTTATACACACAAGTGAGAAGGTGGAGGTTTGATTCCCGGTCTGGACTAACTTACATGGTCTCAGCTGGGGTGTTACAAATGGTCTGACCATTCTGGCAGTTCGGGCAGGGGAAATGGGGGAAGGTCCTGCCCCTGATCATTATCCAGGGACTCCTATGTCCCACCCTCTCCTGAATAATGTGCATCCAACTGATGAGGATCCTCCATAGCCAAAAGGTCTGTTGACGTCAACAATCATGGATGAGGAATGGCCTCCAGCAGAGTACTGGAGAAATACTCGCACTGAACAGTAAAGTAGCAGGAGTTGGTGCTTTCGGGCTGCTGAATAAGGAAGTGGAAAAATGATTAAAGACAAATCAATCCAGAAAGTATGACTGGCCAAATCCAGAAAGTATGACTGGCCAATTCGCATAGTTCCTCACCATTCCACTTTGTTTCCTATTATTTAGGCAATCTCTGCACAAATCTTGCTTGTGTATAGTTGAATTTTATATAACACATATACTGCAAAGCGCTTTTACAATGAATTACTTTTGGAAAAGCAAGTCATTGAACTGTCAGTGTTACCATCAGCCATCCATTCAGTTACAGCCCCATAGGAGTTCATATAAAAGTGCAACTGAAACATTGTTGGTGCTCGCTATTCTCAAAGGCAATCCGGATGTTCAAAGTATGTGCCAACTAACCAGTGACATGCAGCCAGGAATGTAGGCATCATTTTGAAGAATTTCTCCTGATTCAGCCTTACAGAGACCAGGCATTTCTCAAACTGAGTTACTTCCATAGTGTCACAATGCATTTGAACAGCTTGAGGGTGGATCTGGATAACACCTTTGGTGCAATTTATTGAAGGGGTGCAGTTAGGAAGATGCACAAGAGGCGGGGCTGTGTTATGGTCCAAGGGACTCCATCTGGGCAGACCCACGAAGCAATGACACTACTTTCTCTGTTGCACTCTCCAATTTTTTTCTGTGCATAAAATTTTTTGTACAGCTTTCATTCCCTAGATTTATTGCCCAGCTTTTGTTAATATTTAATTAGTTTTATTTTAAACAAGTAACAATGTTGTGACTTGTGCTTGAGCATTATGGAGTAATCCAAAAACTTGTTGCTTCACCTAACTATATTCTTGTGTTGTGTCCTGGCCTTTTAAAGCCATAATTATCACTGGACTATTGTGATCCATGTCCAATTTAATATCTAAGACCTTGAATATTTCTCAGTTATATCCTGGCTTTGAGCAAACATATCTCTAAACAAAACAAAACTTTCAATTCAGAATAATCAGTTGATTTCTATCTTGCTGGGAGTGCAACAAAACAACTAATTCCAAAGGCAGCTGTGCTTCAGTTCTCAAATCTCTGCCTAACAAACTAGTTATTTCCTTAAAAGCAAAATACTGCGGATGCTGGAAATCTGAAACAAAAACAAGAAATGCTGGATTCACTCAGCAGGTCTGGCAGCATCTGTGGAAAGAGAAGCAGAGTTAACGTTTCGGGTCAGTGACCCTTCTTCGGAACTGACAAATATTAGAAAAGTCACAGATTATAAACAAGTGAGGTGGGGGTTGGGCAAGAGATAACAAAGGAGAAGGTGCAGATTGGACCAGGCCACATAGCTGACCAAAAGGTCACGGAGCAAAGGCGCAAACAATATGTTAATGGTGTTTTGAAAGACAAAGCAGCTCGAGGAACAGCATCTCATCTACCGATTAGGCACACTACAGCCTGCCGGACTGAACATTGAGTTCAATAATTTCAGAGCATGACAGCCCCCCACTTTACTTTCATTTTTAGTCATTTTTAGTTATTTTTTCTTCCTTTTTTTTGCATTCCTTTTTACATTTTTTGCATTTATTTCATTTCATCTTAGTTTGTTCAGTTTGCTTACCCACTGTTTTTTTCAGGTTGTTTTTCTTCAGGTTTGCACTTGCTGATGTTCTATATTCAGTATATTCACACCTAATCTGTACTAATGCTTTGTCTTTCAAAACACCATTAACATATTGTTTGCCTTTGCTCCGTGACCTTTTGGTCAGCTATGTGGCCTGGTCCAATCTGCACCTTCTCCTTTGTTATCTCTTGCCCAACCCCCACCTCACTTGTTTATAATCTGTGACTTTTCTAATATTTGTCAGTTCCGAAGAAGGGTCACTGACCCGAAACGTTAACTCTGCTTCTCTTTCCACAGATGCTGCCAGACCTGCTGAGTGAATCCAGCATTTCTTGTTTTTGTGTGTAGTTATTTCCTTAGCTCATCTATTTTAACAATTGCTATCAACCAGCATTGATCTATTTGATTAAAAAGCAGCAAACTTTGCACCTGGTCACAAATTAATAAGTGCAGCTACTTCCAACTATGAAAGCTCATGGAAATTAATAACTGACAAACTAATTGCTGATAAATCTCATTGGCCTTTTGACAGTTTGGATCATTGTCCACAACATTAAAAGAATTTGCATTTATATAGAATCTTTCAGGTCATCCCAAAGCACTTTACAGCCAATTAAGTACTTTTGAAGTGCAATCACTGTTGTAGGACTTTAATATTCAATGTCATGTACTTCTATTATAATGAAGTCCACAAAACACAGGCTGACTCAATTGTGACATAGCGTAGGCAGATTAGTGTCTTTTCTGAGACTTACCCGAGGCTTCATGTTTTAACATCTTTTATTACTTGTTTTTCTTGCCTGGTCCGAGTGTTGTATAAGCCACCCCTTTCTGCCTACCTCTCACTTCAGATCAATGATTTGCAAAATGAGTTCAAAAATAAAAGCAAAGTGCTGGAAATGCTCAACAGGTCTGGTAGGAGCGGTGGAGAGAGGAATAGAGTTGATAGAAATGAATTCTAGTTTAGTTCTCATGTTTTCTACAAGTCGACACGAAAACCTGGTCAGTAAAGAATTAACACCAAGCACAGCTCCCAAATAGTACATGTAAATGATGACTAGAATTAAAGAGCACAGATGGAGGTAATTTGGCTATTCATGCCAGCGTCAGCTATCCAATTAGGCCCTCCCTCCTGCTCTTTCCTTTATAACCTTGCAAATGTTTCCTTTGTGTATATACAATTCCCTTTTGAAAGTTACCATTAAATCTGCTTCCACCACCCCCTCAAGCAGTGCATTCCAGATCATTCCTGTATTAAAAAATCTCCTTTCCCTTCTGGTTGTTTGTCAATTAGCTTAAATTTGTTTCCTCTGGTCACTGATCCTCTTGCCAGTGGAAACACTTTCTCCCTATCTATCAAAAGATCCCTCATCCCTTACCTCTATTGAATCTCTCCTTACCCTTCTCTGCTCCAAAGAGAACAATCCCAGTCTATCTAGTCTCTCCACATAACTGAGGTCACTCCTCCCTAGTACCATTCTAGTAAATTTCTGATATCCTTCATAAGGTGTGGTGTCTAGAATTGGACACAAGGCTTAAGTTGATTCCTAACCAATGATTTGTAAAGATTTAATGTAATTTGCTTTTTTTACTCTACACCTCTTATGAAGCCAAGGATCTTGTATGCATTTTTAATAGGTTTATCAGCTTGTCCTGCCACCTTCAAAGACTTGTGTAGGAGAGTCCTTAGGTCTCTGTTCCTGAACCTTTTTAAAATTGTACCATTTAATTCATATTACATCTCCCCATTCTTCATTCCAAAATGCATAATCACTCTTTTGAACACCATTTTGTCTGCTAGATACAATTTGTGACCAGACCTGTTGGTGATAGCAACAGATCACATCTTCCCTCATGTGACAAAATAAATTTCACAGCCTGCGTGCGCAAGCAATGGGATTATTTTAGTGTGTGCTAGCCTGATCTCAGGGGATTATCCAAGATAGAGATAAACAGTGAGGTTGGGCTGAGAGGGGAAAACAGGAAATAAAGTACAGCTACAGTTCTTAGGACCTTAAATTTGAAAATTGACAGCTGTGCGAGTGAAGGAAAAAGTCAGGAAACTGCAAAATGATGCACCAGCTGCAATTATGTTAGCGGGAAGAGGCCTGGTGTTATCAGAATTTGTGTCATGGTGTTACCAAGACTTGCAGGATGTTTAAACCTTGCAGGGTGTTACTGTGACTCATCCTGTGCAAGACGTGTGGTTGCTGGGTCAAGCTGTTCAGTCACCACTTGACACTTCTTCAGAGCTGGGAAATTTCTGGTGATCGAATCATCCATGGTACAAGAGGTACCATATATAATAGGGCAATTACTGCCCTCTGGCTGCAAATACAGGGAGGCCGGGCCGGAGTGGGCGCTGCCGCGGGAGGCCGGGCAGGAGGGGGCGCTGCCGCGGGAGGCCAGGCAGATCGGGCAGGAGGGGGCGCTGCCGCGGGAGGCCGGGCAGATCGGGCCGGAGGGGGCGCTGCCGCGGGAGGCCGGGCAGGAGGGGGCGCTGCCGCGGGAATGTCCGTGACCGCTGGCTAATCAGAGCGCACTGTGCAGGGCGTTAAGATGGCGGCGCTTACTTACACACTGATATTTGCAGCCAGGGGTCAGTTGGTGTGAGATGGAGGCCGAGACTTTGGATCATTGAGCTGGAGTCGGAGTTTCCTCAGAGCGAGTGCGGGATTGAACGGGAGCGGCTCAGGACCAGAAGTCGGGGCCCCGGGGTAGTAAAAACCAGCGCCCGGACGCAGGCGGCGGGGGCAGCAGGGTGACGGTGGGGGCGCAGTCGGGGAGGGGAGGAGCCGGGAGGTAGGGGCGGGGCCGGAAAGGTGGGGGCGGAATCGGGGAAGGGTAAGAGCCCGGAGGTAGGGGGCGGGGCCAGCAGGGGGAAGGCGGGGCCGGAGAGGGGGTGGAACCCGGAAGTAGCGGCGGGGCCAGTAGGGGGAAGGCGGGGCCGGAGAGGGGGAGGAGCCCGGCAGTAGGGGCGGGGCTATCAGCGGGGGCGGTGGAGGGGAAGAGCGGAGGGGCGGGGCCGGAGAATGAATCTGAAGGATGTGGCGCGCTGGAATGTCCGGGTTTCCCTGGTTTATGCCGTTGGCATCTGGACCATGCTTGGTACCTACGGCTATTTCCAACTGAAGAGGAAGCGGGAACAGGCGACCATTGAGAGCAGCGCCGAGGACACTGCAGGTAAAATCACCCTGTGCAATACATCACTCTGTACAGAATAAACATCACCCTGTGCAATACCTCACTCTGTACAGAATAAACATCACCCTGTGCAATACCTCACTCTGTACAGAATAAACATCACCCTGTGCAATACCTCACTCTGTACAGAATAAACATCACCCTGTGCAATACCTCACTCTGTACAGAATAAACATCTCCCCTGTACAGAATAAACATCACCCTGTGCAGGATAAACATCTCCCCTGTACAGAATAAACATCACCCTGTGCAATACCTCACTCTGTACAGAATAAACATCACCTTGTACAGAATAAACATCACCCTGTGCAATACCTCACTGTACAGAATAAACATCACCCTGTGCAGGATAAACATCACCCTGTGCAATACCTCACTGTACAGAATAAACATCACCCTGTGCAGGATAAACATCACCCTGTGCAATACCTCACTGTACAGAATAAACATCACCCTGTGCAGGATAAACATCACCCTGTGCAATACCTCACTGTACAGAATAAACATCACCCTGTGCAATACCTCACTGTACAGAATAAACATCACCCTGTGCAATACCTCACTCTGTACAGAATAAACATCACCCTGTGCAATACCTCACTCTGTACAGAATAAACATCACCCTGTGCAGGATAAACATCACCCTGTGCAATACCTCACTGTACAGAATAAACATCACCCTGTGCAATACCTCACTCTGTACAGAATAAACATCACCCTGTGCAGGATAAACATCACCCTGTGCAATACCTCACTCTGTACAGAATAAACATCACCCTGTGCAGGATAAACATCACCCTGTGCAGGATAAACATCACCCTGTGCAATACCTCACCCTGTACAGAATAAACATCACCCTGTGCAGGATAAACATCACCCTGTGCAATACCTCACTCTGTACAGAATAAACATCACCCTGTGCAGGATAAACATCACCCTGTGCAGGATAAACATCACCCTGTGCAATACCTCACTCTGTACAGAATAAACATCACCCTGTGCAGGATAAACATCACCCTGTGCAGGATAAACATCACCCTGTGCAATACCTCACTGTACAGAATAAACATCACCCTGTGCAGGATAAACATCACCCTGTGCAATACCTCACTCTGTACAGAATAAACATCACCCTGTGCAGGATAAACATCACCCTGTGCAGGATAAACATCACCCTGTGCAATACCTCACCCTGTACAGAATAAACATCACCCTGTGCAGGATAAACATCACCCTGTGCAATACCTCACTCTGTACAAAATAAACATCACCCTGTGCAATACCTCACTCTGTACAGAATAAACATCACCCTGTGCAGGATAAACATCACCCTGTGCAATACCTCACTCTGTGCAGGATAAACATCACCCTGTGCAGGATAAACATCACCCTGTGCAATACCTCACTCTGTACAGAATAAACATCACCCTGTGCAGGATAAACATCACCCTGTGCAATACCTCACTCTGTACAGAATAAACATCACCCTGTGCAGGATAAACATCACCCTGTGCAATACCTCACTCTGTACAGAATAAACATCACCCTGTGCAATACCTCACTCTGTACAGAATAAACATCACCCTGTGCAATACCTCACTCTGTACAGAATAAACATCACCCTGTGCAATACCTCACTCTGTACAGGATAAACATCACCCTGTGCAGGATAAACATCACCCTGGTGCAGAATAAATATCACCCTGTGCAATAGTCCACCCCCTACAAAATAAATCCTCCTGCTCCCTAATGGTAAAGGTACTGTAATGTTGTATATAGCCCAATTGAAGGTAAAAACTTCACCCTGTGTAGTACGTTGCCCGTTGCAATTCATTTTTTTACCTGTACTTCACTCCCCCCCCCCCCCCCCCCCAGTGAAAGGCCCATCTCACTCAAGCATAGTGTAGCAACAATGATAGAGTAAATCTATTTTCATCTCTTCTCTAATACACCCACCTCCCCTGGTCCAAGCTAAAACTCCCCTAGTAAAACAGGTAGTGGATAATTTTCACCATTGTAATGTAGCCAGAATGATGGGTAATTATGTCCTCACTCAGTGCAGTAGGTCCACCCTTCACATGGTCAATTTGGCTCATTGTTTAGAAAAACACAATTCACATAAGTGAACAGTTGTGAAACCAATAGAACAAACTACCATCATTGATTTTTCACACCTATTATGTGTCCTGAAGGATATCTGAACCAGTCCATCAATACAACAGAGGAGTCTGGCTCACTCTTCCGACTTTTCCTTGGTCACATTATCCGAAAACATGTCAGTTTCCACATGTACGCTGACGACACCCAGCTCTACCTCAACATCACCTCCCTCAAGCCCCTCCACTATCTTTGATTTGTTACGCTGCTTGTCCAAGATCATGTGTTGGATGAGCAGAAGTTTCTTGCAATTAAATATGGGTAAACTGAAGCCATTGTCTTAGGTCCCTGCCACAAATTCCACTCCCTAGCCATGGACTCCATCACTCCCCCTCGCCACTGTCTGATAGTGAACCAGACTCTTTTTAATCTTTCATGCGATGTGGGGTCTCTGGTAAGGCCAATGTTTATTACCCCTCCATGGCCTTGCCCTCCTTATCTCTAATTTCCTCCAGTCCCACAACCCTCCCAGATCTCTGCCCACTTTCAATTCTGGCTTCTTGCACATCTTCAATTGTAATCACTCCTCCGTTGGTGGCCATGCCTTCTTTGCCTGGGCCCTAAGCTCTGAAAGTTTCTCCCTCATCCTCCTTGTCTCTCTAACTATCTTTCCTCCTTTAAAACGCTCCTTAGAACCTACCTCTTTGACCAAGCTTCTGGCTATCTATACCAACACATCCTTACGTGGCTCGGTATCAAATTTTGTTTGATAACATTCCAGTGAAGTGCCTTGGGATATTTTACCACGTTAAGGTATGATATCAATGCAACAAAAACAGAGAATGCTGGAAATATTCAGCAGGTCGGGCAGCACCTGTGGAGAGAGAAACAGAGTTAACGTTTAAGTTCAATGACCCTTCATTAGAAACTTCAACTCTGTTTCGCTCTCCGCAGATGCTGCCTGACCTGCTGAGTATTTCCAGCATTTTCTGTTTTTGTTTCAGATTTCCAGCATCCACAGTATTTTGCTTTTGATATAAATGCAAGTTATTTTCCAAAATGATTCCTTAGTGTGCTTTTATCCTTCTCCAGGTAGGTGTTTATTTGTAACATAGCTGCCCTACATTCTTAAACTATTCAAATTGGATGACTTGGAACACCTTCCCCCAATCAATGTTTTGGGGCTAATCATATTGGCCTTTCTTCTGCACTAAATAAAATTGTTAATTAGTTTTTCTTTTTTTAGAGGCCACTTGCCAACAGGAACTCCAAGAGGGAACCACTTTTGAGCTTCAAGAGGAAACTAGGAAAGAACTTGTAGAGACAAATGTTGTTGTAAAGGAAGGTTTTGTTCCTTTTTCATCCAGAATCTACGCCTATGGGAAGTCTGTCTTTGGTGTTCCGTCTGATACTTCAACGGAGAAATAGAATTCAGCATAATGACTGCTTTGGAATGCACTGTTAAAAGGCTTATGCTTCAGTTTTTCTCTGGCACTGAGGGTTTCTCAAATGAATGTACCCTCAATTTGTACAGTTGCCTGCACAGTGCAAACTGTGCTTGAGAGCCCGGTATCTCTAATCAAGTGAACCTTGTTTGATCTATTATCCTTGTACACAAATTGTGTCAATTTCTAATGGATAATATCTGTAGCATCAATACAGTGCTAACATCACATCTTGTGTGGAGTGAGACTTTAGTTCTGTTTTGAGAGAATCCAGCTATTTTTAAGTTCTGGAGAAAATTTGGTTCCAAACAGTTGAAGGTTTAAACGCACAATCTTTTTGTAGTTGAATAATCAAACTCTCCAGAACACCGCTTTGTAGTTGCAAACCCATCTCCTTTCTTTTATAACTTTCTCCAAAAGTGCTTTCAAAGTAGTCAGCTTGACGTGGCTGAGATGATTCTCTATTCAGAAGGCCTTAGCTTTTTAAAAGCCTGATGAAGATCCAAAGTAGAAGGGAATATATAATGTAAAACACTTCAGGGTCTATTGTATTTTTTCCATACTCACCTAAGAGTTATATATCACACAAATTCATTATCACTGTATACATCCATGTGTTCAATTGAAATATCAACCAACAGGTGAGAAAAGATCAAAACTTGTCTAAAGCAACATGCATTTTACTGCCATCACAATAAACCTTTTTTAAACTTTGAAAGAAAGGTTTAAGATGGTTACAATGGCTTAGCAGGTGAATAGGAATTTTAAATGATTGAATACAGCTCATTAATACTGGACTGTATAAAGTTAATCATTGTATATTTAAAAATTAGCAATTTGTTTTGGATTCCTGCTGATCCTGAGATTCACTATGTATGATTGTGTATAATTTTCATTGTGATGGATTGTTAATCATTTTCATTGTGATTGTTTTAACCTCCATGGTCAAAGTGACACTCCATTTGAAATTATAAGCAATCACTTAGAATCCACTCTTTTGTTGCTTGTATCCGGCACAGTTAATACACTTTGGATCCAAATCTGTTGTGAAGTTATGTCTCCGAAAGCTCATCAAATATCCAGAATGCAAGATTTAATTCTGAATTTGCCTGTAATTTGATTTTTGTAATGGTTTTTAAGTTGTGGAGGGATACATAAGCTATCTGCTCTCTGGCTCACATTATCTAAGTGATAGAGGAGCTGGAATTTTCTACTGTGCTGGCCAGCCCACCAGTTTTTGCTCAGTCTCTTTTCTGGATAAAAAGTTGTGGGAGTTTGGTGAGCGCAGAAGTGAAACACCCCAATTTCAGTAACCAAACCTTAAATTACAGAGGTTGGACTTAGATGGTTGTGGATACTGTCTGGCTAAAGCATGTAATGACTAACCTGGGAACTGAGTATATTTAGATCTGAATAACTGTATTTTTGATCATGGCGATCCATTATATCTAATCATATACCCAGAATTTTGATCTGTGATTTCTGATTTGAAGTTTTCAAAAATGTACAATTATAAAGAGCCAAGAGTGTACTTCTGATCTGTGACTTTTTATGTGTTGTGTGACTATTATAATCTAGCATATCCTCCAAATCAATGTGAACAAGGTGACTTGTCAACTCAGTTTCATCACACTTCCTGTGTTACACCTTTTTGCCTGTTAAATTTTCTATATTCATATTATTCCATTATTGCAAATTTCTTGCAGATGATTGGCAAACTTATTAATTGTAATTTAAATTTAGTTGTAATTTCTTAAAAAGTGGAACCAAACAAATCAGAATATTTCAGCTGCAATTTCTTTCTCAGTAACTGAAATTTCTAATGTCCAAAATAATGTTTGGAATATAATAAACATAAAAGCGCAACTCCAAGAAAGTATGATTACCAGACACAATAAAGGAAAACAAATATCAGGGAGAAAGACGGACAAAGGGACAGAGAAAGTCGTAGGCAAATCCGATTTTATTGAGCAGACTCAGAATGCATATATTTTGTCTCAGGCTGCAGAACCTTGGGGAAAGTTTCTGACTGTTTACTGCAGCAAATGGCTGTACAACCAGCAAGCACCCAGCTCACTGACAATATTTAACAATGATTTTGCATTAAATTACCAGTAAGCGGAGAATTTGCTAACTGAGCAGCTTTTTTAGTAACTATTTGGAAGCTTATTTCACCCTTTGGCAAGTTAAAAAGGGCAGAACCTGGTAGCTGAAAACTTCAATTAAAGCTAAATTATTAAAGCTGTTGTTATTAAGCAGCATTTTTCAATACGATTAAGTTTTAGTTTTACATTTCAGTTAAAAACATTTAGTTTTGCAGTTAAATTTTAAATTTAACGTTATGGTATTCTGGCCTCTAAAATCAGGTTGCCACCTACTTCTTTAGTCATTTTTAGTCTTCATTAACTCCTGGATTATAGACACTATTCTGGGGCTCTAGATACTGCTGTACGCTCGTGTTTTTAATTTCACTATCAATGTTATATCACCTCTTGCCCCTCGCCCCCACCCCCCACCCCCCCACTGCTCCACTACCCCTGCAAGCCCGATATTTTCCAAACCCCCTTCTCTCTTTCCTTGTTCGGCCATCATAGCCGATATCCTGTTAACCTGCTTCGCTAATATGCTAGGTACTAGTGATTTGTCCGAACCCATAAAAAACCCATGTGCCTCTGGTTGTTCCTGCCCCAACCCTGGCCTGGCTACTGCTTTCATGTGTGATGGAGAGCACCCCAGTGCCACAGATGCTGGTTTGCCAGGTGGCACCTCCTGCTATGGGCTTCCCATCTGTCCTGGGAGAATTTCCTCCAATATCTCCACAGCAGAAGACCCAATCCCTTTGATAGAAAGGTAACCACAGGATAACAAAGCTGCGACACCTTCTACATTCATTGGCATGGATGCTTTAATCACTAATAAAATTTCCTTCATTTTCTTAAACATAGAGACAGGACAGAAGGAGGCCATTTGTTCCATGATGCCTATGCTGGTTCAATGAAAGAACTACACAATTAGACCCACTCCCCTGCTTTCATCCCCATAGCCCTGCTAATATTGCCACTCCATGTATTTTATCAAATATCCTTTTGAAACTCATTGAATCTCTCTCAAGATTATTGCCGCTTAACAGATTTTCTATCTAATTATGTTCCTTGCTGCAACAAAGGGCTGAATTTTCCCAGCCCCATGGGACAGTCTTGGAGGCGGGCGGCCGGGATACTAAGGGAGGGGCACGTCAGGACAGCGGCCCGATGCATTCCTGCCGCCTGGGAACTTTCCCAGAGGTAGGCTGGGAAGCGGATCAGCTGCCCGCTCCACAGAGATGGGCAGCCAATTAATATTGTTAAGGCCCCACTTCGGGGCAATTTTACGGCCTCGGCAGCATTTTACTGCCAGTGGAGCAGTCCCCTGCTGCATGCGGAGGCTGCCAGCTCAATGGGGGTGGTGTGCCGTTAAAGCCAGAGGCTCCATGCCTCAACAACGGGGCCGTGGGCAGGAAAGGCCACACCTGCGACCCAAACGGTTTCGCCGGAGGGGTTTCTCCTCCGCTCCAAGGGACCTAACGGCTTCGGCCCTGACAATTTATTTTTTTATTCGTTCATGGGATGTGGGTGTCGCTGGCTAAGCCAGCATTTATTGCCCATCCCAAATTGCCCTTGAGAAGGTGGTGGTGAGCTGCCTTCTTGAACTGCTGCAGTCCTTGGGGTGTAAGTACACTGACAGTGCTGTTAGGAAGGGAGTTACAGGATTTTGACCTAGCAATAGTGAAGGAACGGCGATATAGTTCCAAGTCGGGATGGTGTGTGGCTTGGAGGGGAACTTGCAGGTAGTGTTCCCATGCATCTGCTGCCCTTGTCCTTCTAAGTAGTAGAGGTTTGGAAGATGCTGTCGAAGGAGCCTTGGTGAGTTGTTGCAGTGCATCTTGTAGATGGTACACGCTGCTACCACTGGCGTCAGTGGTGGGGAGTGAATGTTCAAGATGGTGGATAGGGTGCCAATCAAGCAGGCTGCTTTGTCCTGGATGGTGTTGAGCTTCTTGAGTGTTGTTGGAGCTGCACCTATCCAGGCAAGTGGAGAGTATTCCATGGCTCCGAGAGCGCCTGGTCCGTAGCCTTGCAGGTTACAGCACTTCAGGTGCATGTCCAGGTACCTTTTAAAAGAATTGAAGGTTTCTGCCTCCACCACCAATCCTGGCAGTCAATTCACACACCACCCTCTGGGTGAAAAAGTTTTTCTTCATGTCCTCTCTAATCCTTTTACCAATCACCTTAAATCTGTGTCCCCGGTAATTGACCTCTCCGCTGGGGGAAACAGGTCCTTCCTGTCTATTCTAACTGGGCCCCTCATAATTTTGTACACCTCAATTAAGTCATCGCTCAGCCTCCTCTGTTCTAAGGAAAATAACTCTAGCCTATCCAATCTTTCTTCACAGCTGCAATTTTCAAGCCCTAGGAACATTCTTGTAGGTCTCCTCTGTACTCTCTCTAGAGCAATTATGTATTTCCTGTAATGTGGTGACCAGAATTGTACATAACACTCCAGCCGTGCCCTAACCAGCGTTTTATGCAGTTCCAGCCTTACATCCCTCCTTTTGTGTTCTGTACCTCAGCCAAGAAATGAAAGTATTCCATATACCTTCTTTACCACTTTATCTTACAGTCTTGCCACCTTCAGGGACCTGTGGACATGCACTCCAAGGTCTCTCACTTCTACCCCCCTCAATATCCTCCTGTTTATTGCGTATTTCCTCGCTTCGTTTGCCCTCCCCAAATGCATTACCTCACACTTCTCTGGATTGAATTCCATTTGCCACTTTTCTGCCCACTCAACTAAACCATTGATATCATTCTGGAGTCTACAGCTATCCTCTTCAATATCAACTACATGGCCAATTTTTGTATCATCTGCGAATTTCCCAATCATGCCTCCCACATTTAAGTCCAACTCATTAAGATATACCACAAACAGAAAGGGACCCAACAATGAGCCCGTTGGAACGCCACAGGAAACTGCCTTCCATTCGCAAAAACATCCATCGACCATTACCCTTTGTTTCCTGTAACTGAGTCAATTTTGGATCCAACTCACCACATTCCCCTGTATCCCATGGGCTTTTACTTTCCTGACCAGTTCGTAAAGTAAACTCCCAAGAAAAGAATTAAAAAGACAACTTTTAAATCTTAATTCCGATCCTCTGTAAAATAAAAATTGCACTTTTTTGGTGGGAGTATTGAGCTTAACAAAGAGGGGAATGGAACACGTTCCATTTCACACATACAGTGTCAACATCTAGCACTCAAACAATATAGGAACTAAAGCTATATCTATTCTACACCAATATTGAGCCTTAACTCCAGAACAGCATCCCATATTGCAGCAATGTGATGTTTTTTGTTTTCTACACCAACCATTCTATGTTCTGACTGAGCAAGATTGTTGATTATTTTTGCCACAATTATTGATTTGTGGCTTTGTGACCTAGGATGAGTTTCTGGATTAAACTGCAACATATTTCTGATATGAACTCAGGTTCAAGGTTTTTAAGGGTTCACTGTCCTTTCTATTAAATTCATGGGAAGAAGACTGGTACCAGCGAAAGAAAGAGAGGGAAAGTATGTTAATGAATCACCCAAGAGTAATCGGGTTGGCCATCAAAATTGTTACCTTTACAAGATCAAGATGAATGGATAAGTCATTAACACGTTCAAACACTTCCAGTAAACATTCACCTATTAAGGATTAGAATGGGTCATTCTTCTGAACTCTACAGGAGCTAATTTAAAGAAGCTGGGTATGGGCAATACATTGAATCATAGAATAGTTACAGCACAGAAGGAGGCCATTTGGCCCATTGTGTCCATGCCAGCTCTTTGTAAGAGCAATAAAGCTAATCCCAGTCCCCCACTCTTTCCTCATAGTCCTGCGAATTGTTTCTCTTCAGGTACTTATCCAATTCCCTTTTGAAAGCCATGACTGAATTTGCCTCCAGCACACTCAGGCAGGGCATTCCTGATCCTCACCACTCGCTGTCCAAAAAGGTTTTTCCTTACCTCGGCATTGGTTGTTTTGCCATTCTCCTTATATCGGTGTCCTCTGGTTCTCGACACTTCCACCAATGGGAACAGTTTTGCTTATCTACTCTTGTCTAGATCCCTCATGAACCTGAACACCTCTATCAAATCTCCCCTCAACCTTCCCTAAGGAGAACAACCCCAGCTTCTTCAATCTATCCACGTAACTGAAGTCACTCATCCCTGGAACCATTCTTATAAATTTTACTGCACCCTCTCTAAAGCCTTTTCATCCTTCTGTTATGGCCACATGGTGAGGGCTGTGGGTGGTTCCCACTGTTCAACTCCCCACCTGACCACAGCAAGTGTTTTTTGTTATTATGATTTAACCCTTTTGTATTTTATTTGTCAAATAAACAGACAGCGACAGTTTTTTTTGTAGCTTTAACACAGAAGATTCATTATTTATTGAGCAATATGTCTTATCCCAAAATTGTTGCAACTGCATCCGTTCACACACTCCCTTGCACACACACACACACACACACACACACAAAAAGACAGATAGAGAGGAAAAGGGGTAAGTGGTTTTCAAGCGAGGTGGGGCTTCGGGGTTCACGGTAAAGCTGTTGAGTTCTCTCAGAAGTCAAATTCTCATTGGTTGCAGGCCTGAGGTGCTTATAGGTTTCCTCTCTTGGTGGAAAGTTCAGTTTGAAGACAGTGGATCACTTTCAATTCACTGCTGCATGGGTTCGAAATGTAGAATTCATAGCAGGGCACCATGCCTCAGGCTGGCAGGATTTTCTCCCCAGCTCTTAGCTGGGCAAGCTTTTTGGTGATGCATCTTTCTGGGTGTCTCTCTCTCTCTGTCTCTCTTTTCAGGTAAAAGTTTGTCACATCATATTCTGGTAGGAGAGTCTTTGGTTTCTTCCCCCATGGTGATCACACAATGGCCCAGGATGAGAATAATCCATTTATGATATTTCCACTTCATACCTACTTTGTTTCAAGTAGAACCCACTCAATTCAGGAATGTTTCAAGTTGGGTGTAATTGACACCTCTCAACCTAGTTATGCTTACTTTGTTCTAAACAGACAGTGTGGCAATGTTCAAATACACATGCAGTCATCTTTTGCAGCATGACCATTTTTAAAAAAGATAAAGTCAATATTTGTAACTCTTCAGTTTTAGTCTGTTTTAGATTTTTTCATCCTCACAGTTCTCGTAAGCGTGACACTTCCTAAAGTGTGGTGCCCAGAATTGGATACAATATTCCAGTTGAGGCCAAACCAATGTTTTATAAAGATTCATCATAACTTCCTTGCTTTTGTACTCTATGCCTCTATTTATAAAACCCAGGATACCATATGCTTTTTAACCACTTTCTCAACCTGCCACCTTCAACCTCTGGTCTGTCTGCTCCTCAACCCCTTTTAGAATTGCATACTTTATATTCCCTCTCCTCATTCTTCCTACCAAAATGTATCACTTCACACTTCTCTGCATTAAATTTCATTCTGCCACGTGTCTGCCCATTCCACCCTAGTCTAGGTCATTAATATTTATCAAGCAAAACAGGGGTCCTAGTACCGACCCCTGGGAAACACCTTTCTCCAGTCTGAAAAACAACCATTCACCACTGCTCTTTGTTTCCTATGACTCAGGCAATTTTACATCCATGGTGCCACTGTCCCTGTTTTTCCATGGGCTTCAACTTTGCTGGTGAACCTATTATGTGGCACTTTCTCAAATGCCTTTTGGAAGACCATGTGCACCATGGCAACTGCATTACCCTCATCAACCTCATCAAAAAACTAAAGCAAGTTAGTGAAACATGATTTGCCTTCAACAAATCCATGCTGGCTTTCTTTAATTAATCCACATTTGTCCAAGTGACTGTTAATGTTGTCCCAAATTATCATTTCTCAAAGCTTTCCCGTCACTGAGGTTAAACTGACAGGCCTGCAGGTGCTGTGTTTATCCTTACACCCTTTTTTGAACAAGGGTGTAGCATATGCAGTTCTCCAGACCTCTGGCACTGCCCCTGTATCTAAGGAGGTTTGGAAGACTGTGGCCAGTGGCTCCACAATTACTTCCCTCAGTATTCTTGGATGCATCCCAGCTGCTCCTGATGACTTATCAACTTTAATTTTAGCAAGCCTTTCTAATACCGCCTCTTTATCATTTTAGCTTATCCAGTGTCTCAACTACTTCCTCTTTCATTATGACTTTGGCAGCATCATTCTCCTTGGTTATGACTGATGCAAAGTACTCATTTAGTACTTCAGCCTTGTTCTCTGCCTCCATGCGTAAATCCCCTTGTTGGTTGCTAATCGGCCCACCCCTCCTTTTACTACCCTTTTTCTATTTATATGCCTAAAGAAGACTTTCAGATTCCGTTTTACGTTAGTTACCAGTCTCTTCTCATACTCTCTCTTTGCTTCTCTTATTTCCTTTTTTACTTTCCCTCTGAACTTTCCATATTCAACCCAATTTCGACTTGTATTATCCACCTGGCATCTGTCATACCCACCTGTTTTCTGCTTCATCTTATTCTCTATCTCTTTCACCATTCAGGGAGCTCTTTTTTTTTGTTTGTCTTACCTTTCCCCCTCATGGGAATGTATTTTGACTTTACCTGAACCATCTTCTCTTTAAAGGCTAAAATTGTTAAAATTGTTCTGTTACAGTTTTGCCTGCCAATCTTTGATTCCAATTTAGCTGGGTCAGATCTCACCCCATTGAAATTGGCCCTCCCCCAATTAAGTATTTTTTTCCTCTTGATTTCTCCATAGCTAACCTAAATCTTATGATACTAGTTTCCCTACTGACACTTGATCCACCTCATTCCCCAGAATCTGATGCCGCAATGCCTCATTCCTCGTTTCCTCATTGGGCCAGAAAGCTACTGATCAAGAAAATTCTCCTGAACACACTTCAGAAATTCTTCTGCCTCTCTGCGCTTTACACTATTACTATTCCAGTTTTAGGATAATTAAAGTCCCTCATTATCACTACTATTTAGTTTCTGCACCTCTTGCTCCTGGGATAATTGGCAGCTTCATTGGCCAACCCCTGGACAGGGAAGGTGTCAGAGGTCAAACTGCCAAAACATCCTCTTGAGGAGTACCACAGAAGAACAATGGTCAGTTGGGATGGTATGCTAAGACAGTCCAGTCTACCTTAAGAAGAGGTCCAACCAGGATGAGAGAACTCTTTGTTCTGGTTCAGTAATTGGGCTGACCAAAAGAGAGTTGTGGCGTGGACAGCTAACCAGGACAGTGTAGCTTATTTTCTATCTTTTCTTTCGCATGGGAGGACTGAAGCTAAGGCGAAATAAGATGAGATTTGCTCTAACTGTTACTCTGTACTTTCACTTACTGACTGTAATGTAAGGAAAATTAAGGATTTGTGTCTGAACTCATCTCACTGGAGTGTTAATCAGTCCGTGTTTTGGAAGACTTGATGCAGACAACGAGGACATGTGCAAGGATCTCCATATCCAGTTCATGTAACAAGGGAATCTCATTGATACACCAAAGTATGCTTTTGTATGTGTAGATACTGGGTAGCAACAGTAAACTCTTGTTGAAAAGGAACACTCTGCTTACAGGAGCAACCAGTAACCTGAATCTGGGAGATACCTAAGGCCGAACTGCAATTTGTAGCAATTGGCAGTGGGGACCTGAAAAACTGATTTATACTGGTGACAAAGGATGTGTAAAATGTTTAAAGTTCAAAAGTAAATGGAGCAAAACTGTTATGTTTAGCAGGAACTGAAATGAAAGAACTTGCATTTATATAGCAACTTTCACAACCTCAGCATGTCCCAAATCACTTTACAGCCAATGAAATACTTTGAAGTGTAGTCACTGTTGTAATGTGGGATTACAGCAGTCAATTTGCTCATAGAAAACTCCCAGAAGCAGCAATGTGATGATGACCAGATAATCTGCTTGAATGAATGTTGGTTGAGGCATAAATATTTGGTAGGACCCTGGGGAGGACTCCCCTGCTTTGAATAGTAACATGAGGTCTTTTAAGTGCATCTATGCAGTTTATGGTCACATCCAAACATGTAGCCTAGTGTGTCAGCCAAGATATTGTGGTTAAGCCTTTGGAGGGGGTCTCAAAGCAGAAACCTTCTGAATCAGAGGCAACTGTGCTACCCACTCTTTTCTTTCTTTTGGGCCTCCTTATCTCGAGAGACAATGGATATGTGCCTGGAGGTGGTCAGTGGTTTGTGAAGCAGCGCCTGGAGTGGCTATAAAGGCCAATTCTGGAGTGACAGGCTCTTCCACAGGTGCTGCAGAGAAATTTGTTTGTTGGGGCTGTTGCACAGTTGGCTCTCCCCTTGTGCCTCTGTCTTTTTTCCTGCCAACTACTAAGTCTCTTCGACTCGCCACAATTTAGCCCTGTCTTTATGGCTGCCCGCCAGCTCTGGCGAATGCTGGCAACTGACTCCCACGACTTGTGATCAATGTCACACGATTTCATGTCGCGTTTGCAGACGTCTTTATAACGGAGACATGGACGGCCAGTGGGTCTGATACCAGTGGCGAGCTCGCTGTACAATGTGTCTTTGGGGATCCTGCCATCTTCCATGCGGCTCACATGGCCAAGCCATCTCAAGCGCCGCTGACTCAGTAGTGTGTATAAGCTGGGGGTGTTGGCCGCTTCAAGGACTTCTGTGTTGGAGATATAGTCCTGCCACCTGATGCCAAGTATTCTCCGGAGGCAGCGAAGATGGAATGAATTGAGACGTCGCTCTTGGCTGGCATACGTTGTCCAGGCCTCGCTGCCGTAGAGCAAGGTACTGAGGACACAGGCCTGATACACTCGGACTTTTGTGTTCCGTGTCAGTGCGCCATTTTCCCACACTCTCTTGGCCAGTCTGGACATAGCTACCCACTGAGCCACAGTTAAAACTGGTGGAAAGAAGAGAGGGAGCAATGCAAATTCAGGGCTAATGGGAAAGAGACCTAACGCCAGGATGGGGCCGACGTTTAGGGAAGTTTGCACTAGCGTAACGCCAATGCAAAGGCTTTTGAGATGGCAGAGAAATACAGAACTTGGGGCCCAGCGTCTTATTAACTCAAATATGATCCCAAATTTTAAGGAAGGTGATGATATTGATAACTTATAGAAACTGAGATCAAATCTGTTCAGTAGCTATCGAAAATGGTTGTTGTGCTAGGAAACAAATGGTTGGAAAGCAAAGATGTAACAGACTATAAAGGCCTTTGTCATTTAATGTCCAGGGGCAGATTTATGGAAATAGTTCCAAAATGATTTCGGAGCTGTTACTTGATCAGCAATATAAAGCTGTCCGGCAGCTGGGTGTGTAGTAATGGGTAAGGGTTAATGTTGAGACAGTGTAAAGAATACCTTCTACCATGATGTAAGAGATCACATGTGAGAGAGACTTGAAGAGAGTTGCATCATGGCTTCAAAGGAGTCACACAGACTGGTGTGAAGCCGTACATAGTTATAATGTAACAAAGGTTAATGTTCCAAGTATTCAAGACTGAGGAATCTTTCTAAGCCAGACTAACTAAGCGTACTCAGGTGGCAGCACACCAACCAAACATACAACAGGGTTCACACATGTTAGGGCCTCACAAGTGCAAGAGAGTCACCCCACGGGTCAAATATCCAGTGAGCTAGCTGCTCAGTCCACAAGGGATGAGGGATAGGGCAGCTGATGAACTCAAGTGTTTTAAAAAGTAGGCCACTAAATGAACCTCTGCTGGTCTCTTAGAAATGCTGTGATGCAAATCAGGATACCACATGAGCTTGGAAAGTACAAGATGGCCAGATATGTGCTGGTTGCCACAGTTGAAATTTCCCTCTTCACCATTACTCAGTCACAGTGAATGCGATAGACGTAACAGGGTTTGAGCCACTAGAAGCTCCTTTGTAATCGTGCATGGCTGCCTGGTGAAGGCCTGCCATTGCTCAGATTCAGAACGTGGATGCCAGAGGTGAGAATACATTTATCCACAACATTTGATGGTTTGATAGGAAATGATTATGACACCGAAGGGGCTATAGACAAGCAGCTGAGGGTGACACAGTGAAGGACAAGCCTTGTTAGTCCTGTGGAGGCAGCTTCAGAAGCCACTGACTGAAGGGCACAAAGTCCTCTGCTGCTCCCATCAGAGAGGGACTTATGGAATAAGGTGATTTCAGGCAGAGGGCTTGCTGAGACAGCTCCACACCAAATAATTTTATTAATTTAGTCATCCAGGGTAGTACACTCGATGGGCGTTGGGATTTAGAGGTGGAGGGAAGGGCAGGCAGGACTGGAGGAGGTGCAGCTAATTAACCATTCCCGAGAATTCAGGGAAAGAGAGAAAAAGCTTACTGCTCACTTCACAGACTGAACTTAAAAAGATGCCTAATCTTAGGAGGCACACAGGGGAACTTGGGGTGTTCAGGAAGAGGTTCTCTATTACCCCTCATTCAGCAGGAGATAGCTTAATGAGTCAGTTCAGAGGGTGGAAGTGGGATGTCACGTGATACATTGTTTAGGCAGAGTAACCTGTTCAGTGAGCAAGGCTGATGGTGGACGACAGACATATAAGTGTGGACATCCCATAGCAAAACCCCCGGCTACAGGGGGCCATGCAGACAATTTGAGGGCCATCAGACAATGCAGGTATTCCATGCTGCACGATGCATAGAGCCACGTCTGGAGCAATGGTTCAGAAGCACCAGGTATAGATAGGGTTGACTTGACTCTTGGGCAACCTGTGGCCTCCTGGAGTCTAGGAGGATTGGCAGCTGTGCTTCATACCTAAAGTGATTGTAACCCAAGACAATATCTTAAGCAGACCTGTAATTTGCAAAGCTGCCCAATTAGGGATATTTATGGGATGGAGCCAAGGGCACTAGTAATTGGTTTGAGTCTATCTAAATGGTTTTAAATATGAAATGAAGCCCTATCCCATATGACTTGTTTATTAATATCTGCCTAGGATTGGATTCTTTTGGCCTCACCAATTTTCCATCCATTCCTGCCCTGGCCTCCTCCTCTAAGATATAGACTCCTTGAATGAGTACAGTTCCACAGTGCTGAGAGCAGTGTATTGATGGCGGGGAAGGTTGAGCTAGATGGGCTTACCACATATGAATTTACCGTCATGCTGTTTTTTTTCATAAAAGCAAATTCAATTGGCTTTCAATTAACCGACCTTCCCTATCTGCAGGGAATGTGCCAGCAATTCTTGGTTTTGCATCTGAAGCTTTATTCTCTCCTTTCTTTCACTGGGCAGTGATACTTTACAGCCCACGGTTTTAATAGCACCTTTTCGTGATTCCATAGATGATGAATCAAATCCTTCCCCATAGAGCTTTCTTTTTCTTGCCTTCTAGGGGAAGAAAGAAAAGGCAAAGGAATTAAATCCCATGGCAAAGTGGGCTGTGAAAACAAATAGAGAACTAAAAAACATGAAAGTAAAAGAGAGACCAAAGGAAAACAGCAGAAAAATGAACAGATAAGGTAGGTACACAGATTGCCAAAAAGAGATGAAGACAAAAATACAAACAAGAGAAAATGCTATGCTTATATGCGACTGAAAGATACTGATTAGACACTGAGCGGATCCTGACCCCAACCCCTTATTCTCTCCATCACCAAGACTGCCTACTTCCATTTATACGAACATACGAAACAGGAACAGGAACAGGAGGCCATACAGCTCCTTGAGGCTGCTCCACCATTCAATAAAATCCTGGTTAATCTACAACCTCAAATTCACTTACCCACCCAATCCCCATCTCCCTTGATTCCCTTAGTATCCAAAATCTATCATTCTCAGCTTTGAATATATTCAACAACTGAGCATCCACATCCCTCTGGGGAAAAGAATTTCAAAGACTAACAACCCTATGAGTGAAGAAATTTCTTTTCATCTCAGTCCCTTATCCTGAGACCATGCACCCTAGTTCTAGATTCTCCAGCTGGGGCTAAGAGCCTCTCTGCACCTACCCCGTCAAGCCCTCTCAGAATCGTACATGTTTCAATTAGATTACCTCAAAACTCTAGAGACCATAGACTCATTCTACTCAATCTCACCTCATAGGACAGTCCTCTCATCCCAGGGACCAATCTAGTGAACCTTTGATATACTGCCTCCAATGTAAATATATCTTTCCTTGAATATGGAGAACAAAACTGCACACAGTACTCCAGGTGTGGTCTCACCAAAGCTCTGTACAATTGTAGCAAGACTTCCTTATTCTTGTACTCCGATCCCCTTGAAACAAAGGCCAACATACCAGTTGCCTTCTTATTTGCTTGACGGTACCACCATGCTAACTTTCTGTGTTCCTTGTACGAGCAGACTCAAGTCTCTCTGAACAACCATTAGAAGTTTCACACCTTTTCTGTTCTTACTACTAAAGTGAATCACCTCACACATCCCCTTATTATACTCCATCTTTCACATTGTTGCCCATTCAGTTATCCTGTCTGTATCTCTTTGCTGCCTCTTTATGTCCTCCTCACAGTTTATACTCCCACCTAGCTTTGCATCATCAGCAAACCTAGATCCATTACTCCCATTTTTTTGTCAATGTTATTAATGTAGTTTGTAAATAGCTGAGGCCTCAGCACTGATCCTTGCGGCACTCCAATAGTTACAGCCTGCCAACTTGAAAATGCCCTGTTTATCCCTACTCTCTGCTTTCTGTCCATTAAAACAATCTTCTTTCCATGCTAACATATTACCCCAAACTTCGTGAGCCGTAATCTTGTGTATTAGCCTTTTGTGTGGCACCTTATTGAATGCACTTTGGCTATCTAAGTATACTACATCTACTGATGCCCCTTTACCTACCCTACTAGTTACATCCTCAAAAAACTCTAATAAGTTTGTCAAATTCAATTTCCCTTTCGTAAAGCCATGTTGATTTTGTCTGGTCATAGGATCATAGGAAATAGGAGCAGGAGTAGGCCATTCAGCCCATCGAGTCTGCTGCACCATTCAAACAGATCCTGGCTGATCATCTACCTCTATGCCATTTTCCCCCACTATCCCCATATCCTTTGATGTCATTATTATCCAGAGATCTATTGAATTCTGTCTTGAACATGCTCAATCATTGACTTCCACAGCCCTCTGGGATAGAGAATTCCACAGATTCATCACCCTCTGAGTAAAGAAATTCCTCCTCATCCCACCCTTAAATGGTCTGCCCCTTATTCCGATACTGTGTTCCCTTGTTCTAGACTCACCAGCCAGAGGAAACATCCTATCTACGTCTATCCTGTCACGCCCTGTAAGAATTTTGTAAATTTCAATGAGATGACTTCTCATTCTTTGAAACTCTAGAGAATACAGGCCCAGTTTCTGCAATCTCTCCTCATAAGACAATCTCTCCATCCCAGGGATTAGTCTGGTGAACCTCCATTGCACTCCCTCTATGGCAAGTATATCCTTCCTTAGATAAGGAGACCAAAACTGTACACAATACTCCAGGTGCGGTCTCACCAAGGCTTCATACAATTGCAACATACTATGATTTTCTAAGTGTACTGTTAAGACTTCCTTAATAATAGATTCTAGCATTTTCCCTATGACTGATGTCAGGTTAATTGGCCTGTTGTTCCCTATTTTCTCTCTCCCTCCTTTCTTGAATAGCAGTGTTACATTTACTAACTTCCAATCTGCTGGGACCGTTATAGAAAAAAGGAAATTTTGGGAAAATCATAAACAGTGCATCCATTATTTCTGCAGCTACCTCGTTTAGAACCCGATAGAGCATGGTTACCCGACCCGAACCTTACAGGATCCGCGGGTTTGGGTTGGGTTGGGTTGCACTTTTGGGTCTGGCAATGGGGCTCGGGTCGGGTCGGACACGCTCTATCACCACCTCCGGTGCGTGGATCCAATGTTAGTGTACTTTTTGGACTTGAAATGTTGTTTAGTTACAGTTTTTTAAAGTTTGTGCAGATAAGCAACAAAGTGAAAAACAGAAGCTAGGTTAACTGATGGTGGGATCGGGTCAGGTTGGGCACGGGAAAAAATGAAAGGACTCAGGCCGGGTCGGGCTCGGGTCGGATGTGGTTCTGTCGGGCTCGGGTCGGGTTTCATTTGCAGACCCGAACCGGCCTTTAGAACCCAAGGATGTAGGCCATCAGGTCCCGGGGGTATGTTGGCTTTTAGTCCCTTAAGTTTCTCTAATACTTTTTCTCTGCTGATATTAATTGCCTTAAGTTCCTCACTTTTATTTGTCCCTTGGTTACCCACTATTTCTGGTGTGTATGTAATTTGTGTTTTCTACTGAGAAGACAGATATTTGTTCAAAGTCTCTGTCATTTCCTCATTCCCCATAATAATTCTCCTGTCTCTGCCTCTAAGGAACCATTGTTTATTTTAGCTACTCTCCTCCTTTTTATATACTTGTAAAAGCCCTTACAATCTGTTTTTATATTTCTGGCTAGTTTACTCTCATTCTATTTTTTTCCCTTTTTATCAACTTTTTGGGCATCCTTTGCTGGCTTCGAAAACACTCCCAATCCTTAGGCTTACTACTCTTCTTTGCAACATTGTAAGCCTCTTCTTTTAATCTAATACTATCCTTAACTTCCCTAGTAAGCCATGGGTGATTCTTTCTTGATGAGTTTTTCATTTTTTAATAGAATATACTTTTGTGGAACATTTTGAATTGTTTCTTTAAATGTTTCCCACTGTTCATTTATCGCCATATCTTTACCCAATCAACCATAGCTAACTCTCCCCTCATACCTATGTAACTGACTTTGTTTAAGTGCAAGATTCTTGTTTGGGCCTGGGGTATGTCACCTTCAAACGTAATATGGAATTCAATTGTATTATGATCACCTTTCCCCCAGAGGCTCCTTTACTATGAGATTATCTAATTAACTCTGCCTCAATACACAATGCTAGATCTAAAAGAGATTTATCCCTAGCTGGTTCCAGGTTCCACAATGTATTGTTCCAGGAAACTGTCACAAAAACATTCTACAAATTCATCTTCCAGACTACCTTTGCCAATTTGATTTGTCCAGTCTATATGAAGATTAGAGTCCATAACAATTATAACATTGCCTTTGTTACAGGCTCCAATTATTTCTTGCTTACTGCTCTGTCCAACGGCACAACAACTTTTAGGGGGCCTATAGAGTACTCCCACCAGCATTTTCTGACCCTTTTTATTTCTAATCTCCACCTATACTGATTCTACTTCCTGATCTTCCGAACCAAGATCCCTTCCCACTACTGTCCTTATGTCATCCTTTACTGTGAGGGTTACTCCTCCTCCTTTTCCATTCTGTCTGTTTTTTCAAAATGTTGTGTAACCTAGATTATTTATTTCCCAACTTTGGTCACCTTGAGCAATTGCTCAAACTTGAACAATAAGTCCTGCTCACCCATTACCCTTGTGTTAGCTGTCTTACATTGGCTCCCAATCCAGCAATGTCTCATTTTAAAAATTCTCAGCTTTGTGTTCAAATCCCTCCATGGCTTTGCCCCTCAATATGTCTGTAATCTCCTCCAATTCTACCAACCCTGTGGGATCTCTGCACTCCTTCAATTTTGGCTTCTTGTGCATCATTGGGTTTGCATAGGATTACATCAGATATGGCACAGAAACAGGCCATTTGGCCCAACCACTCCATGCTGGCATTTATGCTCCACTCGAGCCTCCTCCCATCTTTCCTCATCTAAATCTATCATCATAACCTTCTATTCTCTTTCCCCTCATATGCTTGTTTAGCTTCCCCTTAAATACATCTAGACTATTCGCTTCAACCACTCCCTGTGGTAGTGAGTTGCACATTCTCAACACTCTCTGGTTAAAGAAGTTTCTTCTGAATTCCTATTGGATTTCTTGGTGACTATCTTTTATTGATGGCCTTTTGTTATGCTCTTCCCCACAAATGGAGACATTCTCTCTGTATCCACTCTATCAAATCTTTTTAAAATTTTAAAGACCACTATTAGTCACCCCTCAGCCTTCTTTTTTCAAGAGAAAAGAGACCCATCCTGTTCATCCTTTCCTGATATGTAGACCCACACATTTCTGGTATCGTTGTGCCTAACACGCACTTACTCTTAAAGAATCCGCGGAATCCGATTGGTGAAAGGTATATCAATATTTTATTCACACACTAAATCATCAAGTACAAGCTCTCACTACTTGTACAGTATACTACCCATCATGACACGAGGTGATCAGTCTCGGACGTGCGGCTGCTCTTCTGTTCTCTGAGCCCCTGGCTCAGGGTATCTTCTCGAGTGTTCTTCCCTGGGGTTCTCGTACCTTCCTCAGTTTCAGTCAGGGGTTAAATCTTGTTTCTTAGACCCGCCCCTCTTACTTACTCATAGGGGTCTGGTATAATGACATAATGATAATTCCTTATTTGGCTCAGTGAGAACCTGATCACAGCTTCCCATTGTCTAATATGAGTTTAATCATATCTAGTGTCCATGATGACTCCTAGTTTCTGGGATCCTCCTCAATACCTTTTCTATAATCATATCTACAATTCTTCAGCTATCTGTGTGCTGTGCCCCTTTCTACTCATCCCGCTTCAACACACTGTTCATTGTTGTGTTACTGGCCCTTTTGTTTTAATTAAGTTCTTATGTGTTTTTGCAATATGTATTTTTACTGTATGTGTTTTTATTGGGTCTACAGTATCAGACTTGTAAATCTTCTCTGCACCTTCTCCAGTGCCTTTATATCATTTCCATAATATGGTGAACAGAACTACATGTAGTACTCTTAAGTGTGGTCGAACCAAGTTTCAATACAAGTTGAGCATAACTTCCCTATTTTTCAATTCTAGCCCTCTAGAAATAAATCTTAGTGATTGGTTTCCTTTTTTTAAATAGCCTTGCTAACCTGTGGCACAACTTTTAGTAATTGGTGTATTTGTACTCCAGGATCCCTTTGTTTCTTTCCCCCACCTAGACTTGCACCTTCCAAGTAATAAGTATTCTTTTTACCAAAATGTGCTACCTCACGTTTACTTCTATTGTACTTCGTGCCAATTATTTGCCATTATTTTGCAAGTTTATTAATGTCCTCCCGTAATTTGTTGCAGCCCTCCTTAGTATTGGCTATCCCCTTCAATTTGGTGTTATCCGCAAAATTAAAAATTGTGTTTTTGATGCCAAAGTCCAAATCGTTAACGTAAATTGTGACCAGCAGTGCTCCCAGTACTGATCCTTGTGGAAAACCACTTCCCACCTTCTGTCGCTCTGAATAACCCTTTACTCCCACTCTCTGCTTTCTGTCTTGAAGCCAGCTTAGCAATCCATTCTGCCACTTGTCCCTGACTGCATTCTCTGACCTCATTTATTAGTCTATTATGGGACACCATATTGAAGGCCTTTTGAAAATCCAGATAAATTACATCAATGGCATTACCATTATCTACTCTCACTGTTACCTCCACAAAAATTCAATAAGGTTGGTCAAGCATGATTTTCCCTTTTGAAATCATTATTATATTCATTATTTTTCATTTTTAGTTGTTCTTCTATTCGATTATTTTCCAACCAATGTTAAGCTGACTGGTCTGTACTTCCCGGGGCACGTTCTGTCCCCCTTCTTAAATATAGAAATTATGTGAGCTAACCACCAGTCTGCTTTATCAATGTATGAATTATCAATTATGTGTAGTAATGCCTCTACTATATCTTTCCTAGGTGCTTTTAAAATTTGTGGATGCAATCCATCCGGACCAGGGGCTTTATCCTCTTTGTGTTTGATTAGTTTATTCAATAAATCCTCTTTTTTATTTTAAATGCAGTTATCTCATTACTCAGCTCATCATTCAATGTCATGTCTTCCTGTTCTTTCTCCCTGGTAAATACCGAAGCAAAATAATTATTTAGTATTTCTGCCATCTCTCTTATCGTTACTTGTGGTGTTATCCTGTCTGTCCCTTAATAGTCTTACTCCCATCCCAGCCTTCCTTTTTTATTAAAAGCAAAATACTGTGGACACTGGAAATCCAAAATAAAAACAAGAAGTGCCGGAAATTCTCAGCAGGTCTGGCAGCATCCGTGGAGAGAGAAACAGAGTTAATGTTTCAGGTTCTGATGAAAGGTTACAGACCTCTGTTTCTCTCTGCACAGATGCTGCCTGATCCGCTGAGTATTTGCAGCACTTTCTGTTTTTATTCCTTTTTTAAATTGATGTGTCTGTAAAATATTTTACTATTTTGTTTTATGTTCCTTGATAATTTAATTTCATAGCTCTTCTTTGCCTACCTAATTGCTTTTTTGACTTCTCTCCTAATCTCTTCATATTCTCTCTTATCGTGCACTCTTCTGCTGTCTGTGTACTTAATGTATGCCTCTTTCTGAACCCTCAGTTGTTGCCTTATGCCTCATCCATGGATTCTCACTAGTGTTTAGTTTGTTCTTTGCTTTTGTGGAATATATTTTGCCTGCACTCTGTTGAACACTGTTTTAAATGCTTCCTATTGTTATTTGACGTCGTTGTTTGCCAATATGGTTGCCCATTTTATATAGAAAATAAAATGGGATGGCCAAATCCAGAGCCCCCTGGATGTCAAGGAGCTTACATGGTATGATAAGGCAAAAAAGGAAAGCTTATGTCAGACACTGAGAACTCAATACTACAGAAAGCCAAGAGGAGTATAGAAAGTGGAGGGATGAAATCAAAAAGGAAATTAGGAAAGCAAAGAGAAGGTATAAAAGAACATTGGAGAACCCATAGATGTTTTATCAATACGTTAAGAGTAAGAGGATAATTATGGAAAGAGTAGGGCCCATAAAAGACCAAAAAGGTAACCTTATGTGTGGAGGTGGAAGATGTGGGTGTGGTTCTTAATGAATACTTTGCATTTGTCTTCATAAAAGAGGGGGCAATGTAGACATTGTAGTTAAGGAGGGGGAGTGCGAAGTATTGGATGTGATAAACATAGGGAGAGAGGAAGTATTAAGGGGATTAGCATCCTTGAAAGTGGATAAATCACCAGGGCCGGATGAAATGTACTCCAGGCTGTTAAAAGAAATCAGGGAAGAAATAATGGAAGGTCTGACCATCATTTTCCAATCCTTACTGGATGCAGGTGCAGTGCCAGAGGATTGGAGGACTGCTAGCATTGTTCCTTTGTTTAAAAATGGTTTGAAGGGTAGACTGGATAATTACAGGCCAGTATGTCTAATCTCAGTAGTGGGCAAATTATTGGAATCAATTCTGAGAGAGAGGATAAACTGTCACTTAGAAAGGCACGAATTAATTTTTTTAATTTATTCATGGGATGTGGGCGTCGCTGGCCAGGCCAGCATTCATCTCCCATCCCTAATTGCCCTTGAGAAGGTAGTGGTGAGCTGCCTTCTTGAACCGCTGCAGTCCATGAGGGGTAGGTATACCAACAGTGCTGTTAGGAAGGGAGTTCCAGGATTTTGACCCAGCGACAGTGAAGGAATGGCGATATAGTTCCAAGTCAGGATGGTGTGTAGCTTGGAGAGGAACCTGCAAGTAGTGGTGTTGCCATGCATCTGCTGCCCTTGTCCTTCTAGGTGGTAGAGATCACGGGCTTGGAAGGTGCTGTTGAAGGAGCCTTGGTGCGTTGCTACAGTGCATCTTGTAGATGGTACACACTGCTGCCACTGTGCGCGGTGGTGGAGGGAGTGAACGTTTGTGGATCTGCCAGTCAAGTGGGCTGCTTTGTCCTGGATGGTGTCAAGCTTCTTGAGTGTTGTTGGAGCTGCACCCATCCAGGCAAGTGGAGAGTATTCCATCACACTTCTGACTTGTGCCTTGTTGATGGTGGACAGGCTTTGGGGGTCAGAAGGTGAGTTACATGCTGCAGGATTCCTAGCCTCTGACCTGCTCTTTTAGCCACGGTATTTATATAGCTACTCCAGTTCAGTTTCTGGTCAATGGTAACTCCCAGGATGTTGATAGTGGGGGATCCAGCAATCATAATGCCATTGAATGTCAAGGGAAGTTGGTTAGATTTTCTCTTGTTGGAGATGATCATTGTCTGGCACTTGTGTGGCACGAATGTTACTTGCCACTTATCAGCCCAAGCCCAGATATTGTCCAGGTCTTGCTGCATTTCTACACTGACTGCTTCAGTATCTGAGGAGTTGCGAAAGGTGCTGAACATTGTGCAATCATCAGCGAACATCCCCACTTCTGACCTTATGATTGAAGGAAGGCCATTGATGAAGCAGTTGAAGATGGTTGTACCTAGGACACTACTCTGAGGATCTCCTGCAGTGATGTCCTGGAGCTCAGATGATTAACCTCCAACAACCACAACCATCTTCCTTTGCGCTAGGTATGACTCCAACCAGTGAAGAATTATCCCCCTGATTCCCATTGACTCCAGTTTTGCTAGGGCTCATTGATGCCATACTCAGTCAAATGCTGCCTTGATGTCAAGGGCAGATACTCTAACCTCACCTCTCGAGTTCCGCTCTTTTGTCCATGTTTGAACCAAGGCTGTAATGAGGTCAGGAGCTGAGTGGCCCTGGCGGAACCCAAACTGAGCGTCACTGAGCAGGTTATTGCTAAGCAAGTGCCGCTTGATAGCACTGCCGATGACATCTTCCATCACTTTACTGATGATTGAGAGTAGGCTGATGGGGCGGTAATCGGCCGGGTTGGACTTGTCCTGCTTTTTGTGTACAGGACATACCTGGGCAATTTTCCACATTGTCAGGCAGATGCCAGTGTTGTAGCTGTACTGGAACAGCTTGGCTAGGGGCGTGGCAAGTTCTGGAGCACAGGTCTTCAGTACTATTGCCGGAAAATTGTCAGGGCTTTTGCAGTATCCAGTGCCTTCAGTCGTTTCTTGATATCACACGGTGTGAATCAAATTGGTTGAAGACTGGCATCTGTGATGCTGGGGACTTCAGGAGGAGGATTAATCAAGGATAGTCAGGATGGATTTGTTAAGGGAAGGTCATATCTGACATACTTGATTGAAATTTTTGAAGATGTAACAAGGATTGATGAGGGCAATGCAGTTGATGTGGTCTACATGGACTTTAGCAAGGCTTTTGACAAGGTCCCACATGGTAGGCTGGCTAAAAAAAAAAGGGCCATGAGATGCAGGGGAATGTAGCAAGCTGGATACAAAATTGGCTCAGTGGCAGGAAACAAAGGGTAATTGCTGATGGATGTTGTTGCGACTGGAAGGCTGTTTCCAGTGGGGTTTCGCAGGGCGCAGTAGTGGGTCCCCAGCTTTTTGTGGTATATATTAACGATTTGGATGTAAGTGTAGGGGGAATGATCCAGAAATTTGTAGACAACATAGTTGATAATGAGGAGGATAGCTGTAGCACAGGTCGATAAGGTGGTTAAGAAGGCATATGGAATTCTTTCCTTTATTAGCCAAGTTATGGAATATAAGAGCAGGGAGGTTATGCTGGAACAGTATAAATCATTAGTTAGGCCACAACTTGAGTACTGTGTGCAGTTCTGGTCACCTCATTACAGAAAGGATGTAATTGCACTAGATAGGGCACAGAGGAGAGCTACGAGGATGTTGCCAGGACTGGAAAATTGCAGCTATGAGGAAAGATTGGATGGGCTTGGGTTGTTCTCCTTGGAACAAAGAAAGCTGAGGGGACATTTGATTGAAATGTGCAAAATTGTGTGGGGCCTCGATAGAGTGGATGTGAAGGGCCTACGTACCTTAGCGGAGAGGTCTGTGACTCGGGGGCATAGATTTAAAGTGATTGGTAGAAGGATTAGAGGGGAGATGAGGAAAAGCTTTTTCACCCAGAGAGTGGTGATGGTCTGGAACTCACTGACTGAAAGAGTGGTAGAGGCAGAAACCCTCAACTCATTTAAAAGGTGCCTGGATGTGCACCTGAAGTGCCGTAACCTGCAGGGCTACGAACCAAATGCTGGAAAATGGGATTAGACTGGGTGGCTGTTTTTTTCAGCTGGCGAAAACACGACAGGACAAGTGGCCTCTTTCTGTGCCATAAACTTTCTATTATTCTATTTTCCCAAGTTCTATTCTCAGCCCCTCAAAATCAGCTTTTCTCCAATCAATTTTCATTATACTTATCATCACTCCACCATTCATGGCTGTGTCTTCAGCTGCCGTGGCCTGAAGCTCTGGAATTTCCTCCCTAAATCTCTTCGCCTCTCTACCTCTCTCCTCCTTTAAGTCGGTCCTTAAAAATCTACCTCTTTAACCAGGCTTCTGGTCACCAGTCCTACTATCTCTTTATGTAGGTTCGTGTCACGCATTTTGTCTGGTAACATTCCTGTGAAGTGCCTTGGATTGTTTTCCCACATTAAAGGTGTTGTACAAATATAAATGTTTATTTCCACAAAAATACATCATGCTGATGTAACTAAACACCTGCGTGGAGCCTTGCTCACTCGTCTCGTCTCCCGCTGTCAGTGCACTATTTAAAGATAGTCAGTTTTTTTCAATTATTAAATGTGAATGATTGCAGAGTTGGTCACTGAAAGTTTTTTTTTTACGTTTTAGTTTTCTGGTGGCTCTTTGCACATGTTTCTTTTTCATTACAGTAAGTCCCATCCTTACCACGATGAGACCATGCCCTTTCAGTGACAGTGCAATATATGTTTGGCTATTTTATGCTACAGTTTTTGTGTTGCTTCTGCATCCATTAAGGGTCCGCATACACACTAAAAGTGCATTATAGAAGAAAGGTAACTGATATAATATAAATTCAAATTCTTTGCAGGGGCCGTAGGTTTAAAAGATGAGTTACTGTGTCTTACAAATTGAGGCTCAAGATGGGTGGGCTTGAGGTGTTACATATAGTCGAAAGGCAGTGTCTGTTTTATGATTGCCTTTAAGAGTGATGTTCCTTAAGATCTTAGAATGCCAATGAGCCAAGTACCAGGATGCAGTCATGTGACTACAAGCTTGGGGCACTCTGATACTTCAATACCTAGAGCAGGTCCTGTAAATAGTTAGCTCTGCACTGTATATAATAGTTATAATAAACCTGTTTTGAGATCTTCAATAAAGAGGACTCCATGCCTCTCATTTATGTTGCATCAGGCAACGTAAAAAGATCCTCATTATAGTGTCCTTAATTTTTGTGGGATATGAGGGATTGAGAGGTGCAGTAAGGCAATAAGAGCTGTTGAATCTGATTTACAATTTGACATAGTACAATGTAAACAGCCCCCAACCAGCCTCTCCAGGGATGCTGGTTAGGCTAATCTTATCTGTGCTGTTGATTGTTTTGTGCATTGATAAAAGAGTAATTTTAAAAACTGTGTTTGGTATTATGGTCATTATTTTATATTGGCATCAGTGCTAACATACCTCAATCAGCAGTGAATATATAGTGACATTACTCCATATGAGTTTGCTTACTAGTACTGTTGGGTGGGGAGGGTTTAAACTATCTTGGCAGGGTGCTGGGAATCTGAGAGTAGATTCAGCAGAGATGTTTGGGATAGAAATGTAATACTGTACTAATGTGCCTCCTGGCTTGCTATAGTCATATGACCTCTACCATGAGGCATTCACTGCAGGCATCCATCAGCAGGCAGTTCAATAAAGACACAGTACAAGCAAGACTGTTGTCCTGTGAGCTTGTAACATGGTGTCAGAGTGGAGCTGAGATTGAGTGTTGAAGAGCTGTATAGAAGCACAGTTACTAAATGAGGAACACAAGAATGTTCAGAGCTGCTGAAAGCTGTTAAAAGTCACAGGAAGCCACAGAAAAGGAACAAAGAAGCACTGAAAGCACTGGGTAAGACACGATGGCTGCAAATCTTCCTCTCCCGGCGCCGGTCAAAATGAAAGTTGATATGAAGCAGAACTGGCAGTCTTTCCACTCGCAATGACAAAATTATGAAATTGTGACAGATTTAATTAACAAACCAGAGCAACTATGAGTTGCTAGACTTTTATCACTGTTGGGGAGAGACTGTTACAAAATGTATTCCACCCGAAATCTTTCTGAAGAACAAAAGAACGGACAGCAGAAATTTTGAAAGCTTTGAAGGCACACTTTGAACCCCAGGTGAATGTAACTTATGAATGGTATGTGTTCAATATTAGGGCCCAAGGTGAAAAAGAGTCAACTGTGAGTGCATTAACACAGCTCGCAGAATCCTGTGAATTTGTGCAACTAAAAGATTATCTAATTAAAGACGGGATTGTATTAGGCATAAGAGATCCCGCAGTTAGAGCACGTCTACTGAGAGAGGAGAAACTAACTCTCAGGAAAGCGATTGACATGTGCATAAGCACTGAGGTTGTAAATCAGCAGCTAGAGCATATTCATGGCAGAACAGACCAGACCTTGCATTATGCTGATAGACATTCCAGGCTAAAAGGGCAGGATACAAATACTGCGGAGGATATCACACAAAGGAAAAAAAGGCATGTCCAGCATGGGGAAAGCAGTGTTCTCACTGTAAGAAGCCGAATCATTTTGCACCCAAGTGTTCGGCTAGAAGGAAACACAACAAGCAGGTACGGATGGCCACTGGAGAGACAAAGATTCTGACAAATCACTATACACCATACAACAGGTTGGTTCAGTCAGGTCGATAGGTGATAAGTGGTTTGTGACTGCTGGAATGATGACTGCAGAAGGAGAATATCAAGTCAACATAAAATGTCAGATAGACATCGGTGCGTCATGCAACATCATGACTTTCACAGACCTGTGCAAAGTGGCTCAACATGGCGATCCAAAAATGAAGCCCTCGAAAGTAAGGTTGAGGTTATATGATGGCACCATACTAATGTTGAGAGGACAAATTATTCTGAGAGCCCAATACAATGGCAAGAACCAAGATCTGGAGTTCCAGATCATAGACGGCAAGCAAAACCCACTCATCTCAGCTGTAGCAAGTCTAAAGCTTGGACTGGTAACACTCAATGTGCAAAAAGAGATTTGCAACGTGTTGCAGTGCACTAAACCATTGACCACAGAACAGATCCGAGAGGAGTAAAACTATGTATTTACAGGTTTAGGATGTCTTGCTAGAGAATATCATCTTGAAGTAGATGAGAGGGTAAGACCAATTCAGCATCTGCCGAGGAAAGTTCCAGCTGCCCTCAAGGCCAGCCTGAAAGACAAAATAGAAGAGCTGGAAAAGAAGGGAGTAATTAAAAAGTGACAACTCCTACAGAATGGATTAGCAGCATGGTAGCGGTGAAACAACCTGGAAAGCTGAGTGTATGCATCGACCCAAAGGATCTAAATAAAGCTCTGAAGAGATCACACTACCCCATACCAACCATCGACGGAATTTTGCCACAACTTGCAAAAGCACAAATCTTCACTACCCTAGATGCGAAGCATGGTTACTGGCAAATGAAGCTGAATGAAAGCAGCAGTTTTCTAACCAAATTCTGGACCCCGTTCGGGAAATACAGATGGTTGCGCATGCTGTTTTGCATTTCCACAGCTCCAGAGGAGTATCAACGCAGACAGCATGAGATAGTTAGTGATCTTTCCTGAGTGAAGCTATAGTGGATGATCTGCTAGTTTATGGATGTGGAGACTCAATGGAAGAAGCCATTGCTGACTGTGATCAAAACCTCTGGAGAGAGCGCGCCAGATGAACCTGAAGCTGAACAAGAAAAAAATGCAATTAAAGATGCCCGAAGTCATATTCATAGATTATGTACTGACAGTAAAAGGTCTTCGCCCAGATCCCGAAAAGGTGAGAGCAGTAGCAGTGATGGGGCAACCAACAAATGTAAATTTAATGCAAGGATTTGTTAGATTCGTCAACTATTTAGCAAAATTCTTGCCCATTTGTCATCGGACTGTGAACCATTACGCCAACTCACCGCCAAGGACGTGCAGTGGTATTGGGGCACTGAACAAGAAGCAGCGTTCACTAAAATCAAGGAACTAGTGACGGCAAAGCCAGTGCTGAAATACTATGATGTAAATGATGAAGTCACCCTGCAGTGTGATGCCAGCACGACAGGACTTGGAGCAACCCTAATGCAGCAAGAACAACCATTGCATTTGCATCCAGGGCATTAATGCAAACGGAATGATGCTACGCTCAGATTGAGAAAGAGTGTCTGGCTTTGCTTGTGAACATTTTCATCAATACCTACTTGGAAGAGACAAAGTGACAAAAAAACAAAGGAGTTGTTCAGTGATTAGTGGTGTATACTTCAATGCAAGGAATCTAGTGAATAAGGCAGATGAGCTGAGGGCGCAGATAGACACATGAAAGTATGGTATAATAAATATTACTGAAATGTGGCTTAAAGAAGAACAGGAAGGGCAGCTCAACAGTCCTGATTACAGGGTTTTCAGATGGGATAGAGAGGGGGATAAACAAGGGGAATCACAGTATTGGTTAAAGAAACAATCACAGCTGTGAGAAAGGGATAATATGCCAGAAGGAGCATCAAATGAGGCCATACAGGTTGAACTGAGGGAAAAAAAGGGGATATCACACTGCTGGATGTGTACTATTGACCCCCAAACAGTCAAAGGGAGATCGAAGAGCAAATATATAAGCAAATTGCTGAAAGGTCGAGAAAGAAAAGAACAGTAATGGTAGAGGATTTCTACTAACCCAACATTAACTGGGATAAAATCAGCGTAAAAGTATAGATGGCACAGAATTCTTAAACTGCATTCAGGAGAACTTTTTTACCAATGTGGAACATACCCAACAAAGGAGGGGGCAGTTCTGAACTTAGTTTTAAAAACAAAGCTGTGCAAGGTGGAAGGGTTATCAGTGGGAGAGCCTTTTAGTGGTATATGATCATTGGTCAGTCAGATTTAGAGTAATTATTGAAAAGGAAAATGACAGACCAAGAGTAAAAGTTTTAAATTGGGGAAAGGCCAATTTTACTAAGCTGAGATGTAATTTGGCAGAAGTGGACTGGAAACAGCTACTTGAAGGTAAGTCAGTATCAGAGCACTGGGAGGTATTCAAGGGGGGGATGGAGAGGGCTCAGAACAAATATGTTCCCAGTGAGAAAAAGGGTAGGACTCTCAAATCTAGACCCCTGGATGTATAAGAGCATACGGAGTAGAATTAAGGCAAAAAAAGAAAGCTTATGTCAGATACCGAAAACTCAATGCAGCAGAAAGCTGAGAGGAGTACAGAAAGTGCTGGGGTGAGATTACAAAAATTAGGAAAGCAAAGAGAGGGCGTGAAAAAATATCGGCAACTAAAATCAAAGAAAACACAAAGATGTTTTATAAATACATAAAGAGCAAGAGTATAACTAAGGAAAGAGTCAGGCCAATTAGAGAGCAAAAAGGTAACTAGTGTGTTGAGGTGGAAGATGTGGGCACGGTTCTTAATGAATACTTTGCATCTGTTTTCACAATAAAGAGGGACGAAGTAGACATTGTAGTTAAGGAGGAGGCGTGTGAGTATTGGATGTTTTAAACATAGTAAGAGAGGAAATATTAGTTACCAGGCCCAGAGGAAATGTATTCCAGGCTTTTATGAGATGCAAGGAAGGAAATAGGAGTGGCTCTGACTATCATTTTCCAATCCTATAATAAAAGCAAAATACTGCGGATGCTGGAAATCTGAAACAAAAACAAGAAATGCTGGATTCACTCAGCAGGTCTGGCAGCATCTGTGGAAAGAGAAGCAGAGTTAACGTTTCGGGTCAGTGACCCTTCTTCGGAACTGACAAATATTAGAAAAGTCACAGATTATAAACAAGTGAGGTGGGGGTTGGGCAAGAGATAACAAAGGAGAAGGTGCAGATTGGACCAGGCCACATAGCTGACCAAAAGGTCACAGAGCAAAGGCAAACAATATGTTAATGGTGTTTTGAAAGACAAAGCATTAGTACAGATTAGGTGTGAATATACTGAATATTGAACAGCAGCAAGTGCAAACCTGAAGAAAAACAACCTGACAAAAACAATGGGTGAGCAAACTGAACAAACTAAGATGAAATGAAATAAATGCAAAAAAAATTGTAAAAAATGTAAAAAATGTAAAAAGGAATGTAAAAAAAAGAAGGAAGAAAAAATAACTAAAAATGACTAAAAATGAAAGTAAAGTGGGGGGCTGTCATGCTCTGAAATTATTGTCGCTATGGGTACCCGCATGGGTCCTAGTTATGCCTGTCTTTTTGTGGGATATGTCGAGCATTCTTTGTTCCAGTCCTACTCAGGCCCCCTCCCCCAACTCTTTTTCCGGTACATTGATGACTGTATCGGTGCCGTTTCCTGCTCCCGCCCCGAACTAGAAAACTTTATCAACTTTGCTTCCAATTTCCACCCTTCTCTCACCTTTACATGGTCCATCTCTGACACTTCCCTTCCTCGACTTCTCTGTCTCCATCTCTGGGGATAAGTTGTCTACCAATATCCATTATAAGCCCACTGACTCCCACAGCTACCTCGACTACACTTCTTCACACCCTACCTCCTGTAAGGACTCCATTCCATTCTCCCAGTTTCTCCGTCTCCGACGCATCTGCTCTGATGATGCTACCTTCCATGACGGTGCTTCTGATATGACCTCCTTTTTCCTCAACCGAGGATTTCCCCCCACTGTGGTTGACAGGGCCCTCAACTGTGTCCGACCCATTCCCCGCACCTCTACCCTCACCCCTTCCCCTCCCTCCCAGAACCGTGACAGGGTTCCCCTTGTCCTCACTTTTCATCCCACCAGCCTCCACATCCAAAGGATCATCCTCCGCCATTTTCGCCACCTCCAGCGTGTTGCCACTACCAGTCGCATCTTCCCCTCCCTTCCCCTGTCAGCATTCCGAAGGGATCGTTCCCTCCGCGACACCCTGGTCCACTCCTCCATTACCCCCACCACCTCGTCCCCGTCCCAGGGCACCTTCCCCTGCAATCGCAGGAGGTGTAATACCTGCCCATTTACCTCCTCTCTCCTCACTATCCCAGGCCCCAAACACTCCTTTCAGGTGAAGCAGCGATTTACTTGTACTTCTTTCAATGTAGTATACTGTATTCGCTGCTCACAGTGTGGTCTCCTCTACATTGGGGAGACCAAGCGCAGACTGGGTGACCGCTTTGCGGAACATCTCCGCTCAGTCCGCAAGCAGGACCCTGAGCTTCCGGTTGCTTGCCATTTCAACACTCCCCCCTGCTCTCATGCTCACATCTCTGTCCTGGGATTGCTGCAGTGTTCCAGTGAACATCAACGCAAGCTCGAGGAACAGCATCTCATCTACCGATTAGGCACACTACAGCCTGCCGGACTGAACATTGAGTTCAATAATTTCAGAGCATGACAGCCCCCCACTTTACTTTCATTTTTAGTCATTTTTAGTTATTTTTTCTTCCTTCTTTTTTTTTACATTCCTTTTTACATTTTTTACATTTTTTACAATCTTTTTTTGCATTTATTTCATTTCATCTTAGTTTGTTCAGTTTGCTCACCCATTGTTTTTTTCAGGTTGTTTTTCTTCAGGTTTGCACTTGCTGCTGTTCAATATTCAGTATATTCACACCTAATCTGTACTAATGCTTTGTCTTTCAACACACCATTAACATATTGTTTGCCTTTGCTCCGTGACCTTTTGGTCAGCTATGTGGCCTGGTCCAATCTGCACCTTCTCCTTTGTTATCTCTTGCCCAACCCCCACCTCACTTGTTTATAATCTGTGACTTTTCTAATATTTGTCAGTTCCGAAGAAGGGTCACTGACCCGAAACGTTAACTCTGCTTCTCTTTCCACAGATGCTGCCAGACCTGCTGAGTGAATCCAGCATTTCTTGTTTTTGTTTCAGATTTTCCAATCCTTTCTGGCTATGTGTTGTTCCGGAGGACTGGAGGACTGCTAATGCTGTACCATTGGTTAAAAAGGGAGGAAGGGTTACTCCGAGTAATTACAGGCCAGTCAGCCTAACCTCAGTGGTGGGCAAATTATTGGAAAGGATCCTGAGGGACAGTATAAATCATCATATAGAAAGGCACGGATTAATCAAGGACAGTCAGCATGGATTTATTAAGGGAAGTTTGTATCTGATCTACTTGATTTTGAACTTTTTGAGGGGGTATCAAGAAGGGTCAATGAGGGTCGCGCACTTGATGTAGCCTCCATGGCCTTTAGCAAGGCTTTTGACAAGGTTACACATGGCAGCCTGGTCAGAAAATTAAAAGCTCATGGGATCCAAGGGAAAGTGAAAAGTTGGATTCCAAATTGGCTCAGTGTATGAAGTAAAGGTTAATGCTCAACGGGTGCTTTTGTGACTGGGAGGCAGTTTCCAGTGGGGTTCCACAGGGCTCAGTATTGAGTCCCTTGCTTTTCATGACATATAACAATGATTTTGACTTAAATGTAGGGGGCATGATTAAGAAGTTTGCAGATGATACAACATTTGGTCATGTGGTTGATAGTGAGGAAGAAAGCTGTAGACTGCAGGAAGATATCAATGGACTGGTCAGGTGGTAGAATTCAATATGAAGAAGTGTGAGGTAATGTATTTGGGGAGGGCAAACAAGGCTAGGGAATACAAAATAAATGGTAGGAAACTGAGAAGTGTGGAGGAACAGAGGGATCTTGGAGTGTATGTCCACAGATCCCTGAAGGTGACAGGACAGGTAGATAAGGCGGTTAAGAAGGCATATGGGATGCTTTCTTTTATTAGCCGAGGCATAGAATATAAGAGCAGGGAGATTATTCTGGAACAGTATAAAACAGTAGTTAGGCCACAGCTACAGTACTGCATATAGTTCTGGTCACTGTTTTACAGGGAAGATGTGATTGCACTAGAGAGAGAACAGAGGAGATTTACGAGGATATTGCCACAAATGGAGAATTTTAGCCAAGAGAAAAGATTGGATGGGTTGGGGTTGTTTTCTTTGGAACAGAGTAGGCTAAGGGGAGATTTAATTAAGGTGTAGCAAATTATGAGGGGCTTGGAATGAATGGATAGGAAGGATACTTAGCAGAGGGGGTCAATCATGAGGAAGCTTAAAGCCATTGGCAGAGGATTAGAGGGAAGTTGAGGAGAATTTTCTTTACCCAGAGGGTGGTGAAGGGTCCGGAACTCAGTGCCTGAAAAGGCGGTAGAGGCAGAAACCCTGATCTCATCTAAAATAACACTGTGGACAGGACCAGGTTCAGCTTGTGATGCCCTTCATGGTTGCCAACAGCACCGTGGGTGTACCTACCCCACATGGACTGCAGCGGTTCAAGAAGGCAGCTCACCACCTCCTTCTCAAGGGCAATTAGGGATGGGCAATAAATGCTGGCCTATCCAGCGACGTCCACATTCCGGGAACGAATAAAAAAGGCTGACGTTCACTTTCTAGGTTCACAAATTGCCATTTGATCCATGTGCTTCTTGGGTGCCAGTAGAATGTGCCCCAGCAAAGGTCAATCCCTCCTGGGGGGAGGTAAAGATGGTTTATAAACATATCCTCACCACCAAAGAAAACTTAGCTGACTGGAGATATCCAAGATTTCACAGTGTTGTTCTGTCTCGTATTATAAATTTCCGATCACTTTAGTTTCTTGGCAAAGTGGGGGAACTTATAAAGTGTCGTGAAGCAAACTCAGTTGTTGAGGAGAGGTGATGGGTGTGTGGGATAAGCCTGCTCTTGTACATTGCTGGCTTTTTGTTGTGTTAAGCTGCAGTCAGTGTGCAGCTCTGCTCCTGTCCTGTAGGGGAATCACTGCGCTGAGTTTCACCAGCCTGATTTTCCCCCCTGTTTCAACACTGCGACTGCACCAAGGCAAGAAAGCAAGCCAGCCAGTTTCAGCAACCACACCGCTGTCTTGTTACCAGTTAACTCTGTTAAACACCATGAAGGCCATTATTCAGAGAGTTGCAAAAGCCAGCGTGACAGGTCAGTCTGCATTTATGGCAAAGCCTGCTTTTTTCTTTGGTTGTGTGGGGGGGAGATAGGTTTTTCTGTTTGCATTATTTATTAATTGCTGGCACAAAGCAAGGCCGGGAACGCGTATGCACCTTGGAGGTGGATTTGGGATATTTAAGTGTGCGATAGACAGTGAACAGTTGGGTTGACAGGGCACAGGGCTGCTTGCTCCTCGCTTCTCAATAGCGATGTTCCTGAAGCTTATGAGCCGGCTCTCCGCTTCCTTCCGGCAGCGCCTCTATTTACAACCCACAGACCCAACCTACACTCTAATGTCTGGCACCTATTGTTCAGCGATGAAGGCTTGTAGTCCAATTAATTCCAGTCACACTGATAACAGGCCCTCCAGATCAGAAACATGCTCTTTGCAATTGGGCTCATTAATCAGTGATGGTTCACTGGGATTTCTGCAACCTTGAATATATTTACCGCGTTGGTGTTTAATAACGCTATATGAAAGCTTGCTTTCTAGCTGATGCACCTCAAATGTGTGTAATAAGCTTCTCCTGATAATTTATCATCCTAAACCCACCCCATTTCATCATAGTGTTCTGCTATACAAGTCAAGACACTCTCCAGCTTCAATCTAGAGTGCAAGTTGACAATCCAGATACATTTCACTCACTCGCTGCTTTTCTGTTACTGAAATCCTTTTGGAAAAATAAATCACACTGCATTTGAGCAAAACATTGTTCACTGAGATATCAGTGGCAAAACCTTTAGGATAACCAAGGCCTTGGGGGTAAAATACACTTGGAAGACTTGCATTTATATAGCGCCTTTCACGATCACAGGATGCCCCAAAGCGCTTTATAGCCAATGAAGCACTTTTGAAGTATGTTCATTGTTATAATGGAGGAAACACGGCACCCAATTTGTACACAGCAAGCTCCCACAAACTACAACGTGATAGGCCTCCTGGCATAACCTACTTCCTTATGTGGGTATCTGGAACAGTTTTGGCTTAATCCGGTTTCTTAAAAACTCTCAAAAGCAGATATTGGTAGTTCATATCTTCTAGACTGGCTCTATGCACGTAAGAAAACTTGTAGTATTGAAAACGTACTGATTTGGTGCTTGGATGATATTACTTTATTTAAATCCACATGGAACCCGACCAAGCATGTGAATGGTGAAACTATTGAAATGTACACTCGCCAGAATGTATTCGGTGCAACAGATGATGTTTACCTTAAAAGGGAATCTTGTCCTGAACAAGATTCCATCCTTGAGATTGTTTAGATTACACCGTTGGTTTTAATAAACTGTTGGATTTTGATGTTCATTTATACATAAGATTTGAAAAGGTTGAATTTATGAATGAAATGTTACCACTTGACCATTTATCACAAGGGCAGGCATTAGCCTGTCAATTTTAAGTAGACAGTTATTGATACTATTCAAGTGGCCTTGATGGAGATGAAGGAATAGATGGACTGCCTAACCAAAGAGAGATCCTGGGGGAGCGGGGGGATTGCTAGTGATCTTTGGGTATGGCTCACTAGCTAGAGGAGTGTCACAAAGCATAATGAAGAGGAATCTGTGATGACATAACAAGGGGAAGTTTCCATTGAACACATTGGGGATGCTGCAAATGATGGCGATGAGGAGTTAGAGCAAAGTGAGTTGGAAGGAGATATTTTGGTGGGTGAAGGGAAAGGGGAACAAGAGGATGAAAGATTTATTAGTCTACAAGAGGCCATTAAAGATGGGAGTCTTGAAAATATGAAAAGGGTGCTTGTATCATAACTTGCTGAGGGAGCAGGATTCTTCATGCCTTATTTGTAGAGTGACTTGGGTGAATGAAAATGAAAGTGATCAGTGATAGATCAAATACAAACTATAAATCTAACTTTGCTAATGGTACTGTGATCTTGGACACAATATAACTGTGATATTGTTATAAAGTAGGGCTATAGTACTATGATCCACTTAATTGACATTTATGCCTGTAATGATTTATAATCTGATAATTACTTACATACTTAATGTACCACTCCTTAGTTTTACAATGATGGTAACCATGTTACTGTTGATGTGATAATATAATTCTGAACTGGCCTTAGATTCATATGTAAACTCACAGCTTTGCCTTTCATATACATTATGGCCCATGTCCATCTTGGGACTACATACATGTACCTAATACATCCTTACCATCAGTTTATAGAATGATACAGCACAGGGGGAGGCCATTCAGCCAATCATGCTTGTGCTAGCTATTTGAACGAGCTATCCAATCTGTCCCAATCACGTGTTCTTTTCCCATAGCCCTGCAATTTTTTCCCCCCGGTTAAGTATTTATCCTTTTTGAAAGTTATTATTGAATCTGCTTCCATCACTCTTTCAGGCAGTGCATTTCAGATCATCATGACTCTCTGCATAAATGTTTTCTCCATGTCACCTCTTGCTCTTTTGCCAATTGCCTTAAATCTGTGCCCTCAGGTTACTCTCCATTCTGTCACTGGAACCAGTTTCTCCTTCTTTACTCTTTCAAAACTCTTCATGACTTTGAACACTTCTATCAAATCTCTCCTCAACCTTCTCTGCTGTAAGGAGAACAACCCCAGCTTCTTCATTCTCTGCACGTAACTGAAGTCCCTCATCCATTTACTAGCATTCTAGTGAATTCTTTCCACTCTCTCTAAGGCCTTGACATCTTTCCGAATGTTTAGTGCCCAGAATTGGCCACAGTACTCCAGCTGAGGCCTAACCAGTGTTTTTATAAAGGTTTGGCATTATTTCCTTGCTTTTGTACTCTTTACCTGTATTTATAAAGCCAATGGTCCCATTTGCTTTTTTAAACAGCCTTCGCAACTTGTCCTGCCACCATCGAGGAATACACCCCAGGTCTCTCTGTTCCTGCCCCCCTCCCCACCCCCCTCTTAAAATTGTACCATTCAGATGATGCATAAAATACCTATCCAGAGCTTGAATAAGATAGACTGATGAGATAATAGAACAGGACTAAGCTCAGAACATCCTTAAAACATTGGGAAGGATTCTGTTAGGCCCAGTGGTCTTTTTAGAATCCAGACCTGCCTGAGACAACCTTGATACTGCTCATAACATTTGAATATAATGGAGAAATATAGAGAAGTTGTTTACCAGGATTGTAGTTAGCAATGAAGGAGAAAAGTGGGTAAAGAAGGTCAGTTATCTGTATAGGAGAGTTAGTAACTACACCATCAGAAGAGAGGTGAATGCGTAGAAACAGCCATGCTGATGAGATGGTAAATGATAAATGGCACATAATAAAAACTGGGGGCGGTGGGTGTTCAGAATGGGAAATAAATGAGGACGTTGTTAAATTATTAATATTTATAGAGATGGATCTGAATTTAAATTAACTGTTTAGTGTGTGCAAACCACCAACCAGATGTTACTCTTTGTCAAATCCCACCTGCTCTGAAAAACCTACAGATACGTCCTACTGTGAGATTGTGCTCCTGCTGCCTTTGCTGAGTGTAACCAGCTTCGCAACTCAGTATGTTGAAGTATGATGGGGCGGTGGTGCCGTAGTGGTAATGTCACTGGACGAGTAATCCAGAGGCCCACGGCAGCTGGTGAAATTTAAATTCAATTCATTAAAAAAAAAGTCTGGAATTGAAAGCTGGTCTCAGTAATGGTGTCATGAAACTATCATCGATTGTTGTAAAAACCCATCTGTTTCACTAATGTCCTTTAGGGAAGGAAATCTGCCGTCCTTACCTGGTCTGGCCTACATGTGACTCCAGACTCTCAGCAATGTTGTTGACTCTTAAATGCCCTCTGAAATGGCCGAGCAAGTCACTCAGTTGTCAAAGGCAATTAGGGATGGGCAACAAATGCTGGTCTTGCCAGCGGCGTCCACATCCCATGAAAGAATCAAAAAAATGACCTGAAAGGTCTAAGCTTGATTATTGTTTGCTGGTTAAGTCATTCAAGTCAGCTTTGATTGCCAGTTTTAATGCAGTTTTTTGGAGGAGGTTCTCGGGTTTTATTTCTGGTGGAAAAGAGGATAAAAAAAAAATCAGTGGAAAAAGTCTAGACTTCAAAAATCCTGGGTGGATGTGGAGAAAATTAGATTTTATTTTCAGCATCCTTAAGAAAACAAGCAAACAACTAAAAATTGTACAGTCAAGCTCAATGAAAACCCACAGTTATTGACGCAGTTCATGGACACAACTTTTATGGGGTTTACCATTAGACTCTTACTAAGCTGCATTTAAGGGGAAGCTAGATAACATGAGGGAATAGCAGGATATGCTGATAGGGTCAGTATCACATTGCTGTTTATGGGAGCTTGCTGTACCCAAATTGGTTGCTGTGTTTCCTACATTACACCAGTGATTACACTTCAAATGCACTTAATTGGCTGTAAAACGTTTTGGGATGTCCTGTGGTCGGAAAAAACCACTACAGAAATGTAAGTCTTTTAGGGTTAGCTAATGTAGTGTGGGAGCAGGCTTGTGTGGAGCATAGACACTGACATGGACAAGTTGGCCCAATTGGCTCTTTTCTGTGCTGTACTTTCTATGTAAAAACTCCTAGGTTTAAGGGAAAGAAATGAAAAACAAAATTGAAGAACCTGACCTGGAATTTTGACTAGATCGTGCTAGTTTTGTTGGCTCGATCTGCCCGAGGTCGGCATAACTGGTGCAAAGGATCACGGAATTTTAAGTGTAAATTGTGTTCGGTGTAACTCAAGTTTCCAAAACACCTCACTAGAAATGGCCATGCCCACAACACTGGCCACGCCACCAGGGTAAATTAATCACCATTGGGAGTTTCTGCCAGTCGTGCTCGTTTGCAGGCCTGCGAGGAGGCTCCAAAAATTAAACCAGACTTTTTGGGCACCAGGACACAAATAGGTAGGTTTTGGATGAACTTGTTTTTAAAAATTTACTAAGGAACGGATTACTGTGCCCAATCTAACCAGAAAATAGTTTTGTAGAATTTTTTTACATCATTTTCGGCAATCCAAAATGGTGTTATCCAAGGATGGTGGGATGACACTGTGGTTTAAAATGCTTATTTTATGAGATAAACCCATTTTCAGCTGTATTAATCAAAACTAATCACGTTAGAACTCATAAATACATCAAGGGATTCTTTTTAAAATAAAAGTTAAAAAAAAATGTTTTAAAAGGCTGCCCAATTGCACTGGTTCATTACAGACTTTGTGTTTGGTGATTTGCAAGTAAGTGTCAGCAGAAACTCAACTGGGTGGTTGGGGGTGTGTGGGGGAAGAACAAACGAGACTTCCAAAGTGAAAATTTACCTGCTATATTTATGGTTAGAGCTCCAGTAATAAAAACTTGTACAATGTGCATTGGGGAACAGCTGTGATTCTGCTTTTAGTCCAACAGTACCTTGGTGAGTGCCCGGAGTCAAGCACTGTTTGGTCTCCTCAATGTTCAGGGGACTATCAATGTGGTAACAGTGTCAGTCACTGAAGTCCTTCCTTCATATCTAAACAGGAATGAACAGACTGATGGTTGCTGCACTCTTAAGAATATATTCCTCATGTGGCAACACATCCATTTTTTGAAAAGAGATCTAAATTTCCTAGCCCTCATTTCTTTTCCAACCACAAATGTGCATTTTATCTATAATCTGAGCACCACATATTCGGTGTGCATGCTCCTATCACAGAAGAGATGTACCACTCCGGATCTGATTTCTTTGTTAAGACGGTGGATAATTTCAAAGTTTTCCCTACAAGGAAGGTGGTGGCATAGTGGTATTATCACTGGACTAGTAACCCAGAGACCCAGGGTATTTCTCTGGGGACATGGGTTCAAATCCCACCACAGCAGAAGGTGGAATTTGAATTTAATTAATAAATCTGTAATTAAAAGCTAGTCTAATGATGGCCATGAAACCATTGTCGATTGTTGTAAAAACCCATCTGGTTCACTAGTGTCCTTCAGGGAAGGAAATCTGCTGTCCTTACCTGATCTGGCCTACATGTGACTCCAGACCCACAGCAATGTGGTTAACTCTTACATGCCCTCTGAAATGGCCTAGCAAGCCACTCAGTTGTACCTAACTGCTACGAAGTTAATAGAAAGGAATGAAACTGGACGGACCACCCGGCATCGACCTAGGCACCGGAAACGACAACGGCAAACCCAGCCCTGTCGACCCTGCAAAGTCCTCCTTACTAACATCTGGGGCTTGTGCCAAAGTTGGGAGAGCTGTCCCACAGACTAGTCAAGCAACAGCCTGACATAGTCATACTCACGGAATCATACCTTACAGACAATGTCCCAGACACTGCAATCACTATCCCTGGGTATGTCCTGTCCCACCGGCAGGACAGACCCAGCAGAGGTGGTGGCACGGTGGTATACAGTAGGGAGGGAGTTGCCCTGGGAGTCTTCAACATCGACTCCGGACCCCATGAAGTCTCATGGCATCAGGTCAAACATGGGCAAGGTAACCTCCTACTGATTACCACCTACCGCCCTCCCTCAGCTGATGACTCAGTACTCCACCATGTTGAACACCACTTAGAGGAAGCACTGAGGGTGGCAAGGGCACAAAATGTACTCTGGGTGGGGGACTTCAATGTCCATCACCAAGAGTGGCTCGGTAGCACCATTACTGACTGAGCTGGCCGAGTCCTAAAGGACATAGCTGCTAGACTGGGTCTGCGGCAGGTGGTGGGGGAACCAACACGAGGGAAAAAGATACTTTACCTCGTCCTTGCCAATCTGCCTGCTGCAGATGCTTCTGTCCATGACTGTATTGGTAGGAGTGACCACCGCACAGTCCTTGTGGAGACGAAGTCCCGCCTTCACATTGAGGATATTGTCCATCATGTTGTGTGGCACTACCACCGTGCTAAATGGGATAGATTTCGAACAAATCTAGCAATGCAAAACTGGGCATCCATGAGACGCCGTGGACCTTCAGCAGCAGCAGAATTGTATTCAACCACAGTCTGTAACCTCATGGCTCGGCATATCCCCCACTCTACCATTACCATCAAGCCAGGAGACCAACCCTAGTTCAGTGAAGAGTGCAGGAGGGCATGCCAGGAGCAGCACCAGGCATACCTCAAAATGAGGTGTCAACCTGGTGAAGCTACAACACAGGACTATCTGCGTGCCAAACTGCGTAAGCAGCATGCGATAGACAGCGCAAAGCAACCCCATAACCAACGGATCAGATCTAAGCTCTGCAGTCCTGCCACTTCCAGCCGTGAAAAGTGGTGGACAATTAAACAACTAACTGGAGGAGGTGGCTCCACAAATATCCCCATCCTCAATGATGGGGGAGCCCAGCACATCAGTGCGAAAGATAAGGCTGAAGCATTTGCAACAATCTTCAGCCAGAAGTGCCGAGTTGGTGATCCATCTCGGCCTCCTCCTGAAGTCCCCAGCATCACAGATGCCAGACTTCAACCAATTCGATTCACTCCGCGTGACATCAAGAAACGACTGAAGGCACTGGATACTGCAAAAGCTATGGGCCCTGACAATATTCCTGCAATAGTACATAGAACATAGAACATAGAACATACAGCACAGAACAGGCCCTTCGGCCCACAATGTTGTGCCGATCCTTTGTCCTCTGTCAAGGACAATTTAATCTATACCCCATCATTCTCCTTTATCCATATACCTATCCAAAAGCCTTTTGAAAGTCCCTAAAGTTTCTGACTCAACAACTTCCCCGGGCAAGGCATTCCATGCCTCGACCACTCTCTGGGTAAAGAACCTTCCCCTGACATCCCCCTTATATCTCCCACCCTTCACCTTAAATTTATGACCCCTTGTAACGCTTTGCTCCACCCGGGGAAAAAGTTTCTGACTGTCTACCCTATCTATTCCCCTGATCATCTTATAAACCTCTATCATGTCACCCCTCATCCTTCTCCGTTCTAATGAGAAGAGGCCTAGAATGTTCAGCCTTTCCTCGTAAGACTTATTCTCCATTCCAGGCAACATCCTGGTAAATCTCCTCTGCACCCTCTCCAAGGCTTCCACATCCTTCCTAAAATGAGGCGACCAGAACTGCACACAGTACTCCAAATGAGGCCTTACCAAGGTCCTGTACAGCTGCATCATCACCTCACGGCTCTTAAATTCAATCCCTCTGCTAATGAACGCTAACACCCCATATGCCTTCTTCACAGCCCTATCCACTTGAGTTGCAACTTTCAATGATCTATGCACATAGACCCCAAGGTCTCTCTGCTCCTCCACATGCCCAAGAACCCTACCGTTAACCCAGTATTTTGCATTCATGTTTGTCCTTCCAAAATGGACGACCTCACACTTTTCAGGGTTAAACTCCATCTGCCACTTTTCAGCCCAGCACTGCAACCTATCCAAGTCCCTTTGCAGACGACAATAGCCCTCCTCGGTATCCACAACTCCACCAACCTTTGTATCATCTGCAAATTTACTGACCCACCCTTCGACTTCCTCATCCAAGTCGTTAATAAAAATCACAAACAGGAGAGGACCCAGAACTGATCCCTGCGGCACGCCACTGGTAACTGGGCTCCAGGCTGAGTATTTACCATCTAAGACCACTCTCTGCCTTCTATCAGTTAGCCAATTCTTAATCCAACTGGCCACATTCCCCACTATCCCATGCCTCCTGACTTTCTCCATAAGTCTACCATGGGGGACCTTATCAAATGCCTTACTAAAATCCATGTACACCACATCCACTGGTTTACCCTCATCCACTTGCTTGGTCACCTGCTCAAAGAATTCAATCAGGCTTGTGAGGCAAGACCTACCCCTCACAAAACCGTGCTGACTGTCCCGAATCAAGCAGTGTCTTTCCAGATGCTCAGAAATCCTATCCCTCAGCACCTTTTCCATCAACTTGCCTACCACCGAAGTAAGACTAACTGGCCTGTAATTCCCAGGGTTGTTCCTATTCCCTTTCTTGAACAGGGGCACAACATTTGCCACCCTCCAATCACCTGGTACCACCCCCGTCAGCAGAGAAGATGAAAAGATCATTGCCAGCGGCTCTGCAATTTCATCCCTTGCTTCCCATAACATCCTTGGATATACCCCGTCAGGCCCGGGAGACTTGTCTATCTTCAAGTTATTCAAAAACCCCAACACATCTTCCCTCCTAACGAGCACTTCCTCGAGCTTACCAGTCTGTTTCACACCGTCCTCTTCAGTAATACACCCCTTCTCATTCGTAAATACCGAAGAGAAGTACTCATTCAAAACCTCACTTATCTCTTCCGGCTCAACACACAGTCTCCCGCTATTGTCCTTGACCGGACCTATGGTCCCCCTGGTCATCCTCATATTTCTGACATACGCGTAAAAGGCCTTGGGGTTTTCTTTTATCCTACCCGCCAAGCATTTTTCATGCCCTCTCTTAGCTCTCCTAATCCCTTTCTTCAGATCCTTCCTGGCCATCTTGTATCCCTCCAGAGCTATGCCTGTGCCCTTTTTCCTCAACTTTATATACGCATCCTTCTTCTTCCTAACAAGACTCTCAACCTCTCTTGTCAACCACGGTTCCCTCACATGACCATCCCTTCCCTGTCTGACAGGGACATGCTTATCAATGGCCCCTACTATCTGCTCCTTGAAAAAGTTCCACATTTCGACCGTGCCCTTCCCTGCCAGCATATGCTCCCAACTTATGCTCCTCAGTTCCTGCCTGACAGCATCATATCTACCCTTCCCCCAATTGTAAACCTTGCCCTGTTGCACATACCTATCCCTCTCCATTACCACAGTGAATGCTACAGAATTGTGATCACTATCTCCAAAGTGCTCGCCCACCAACAGCTCTATCACTTGCCCTGGTTCATTACCTAGTACCAAATCCAATATTGCCTCCCCTCTGGTCGGGCAGTCTACATACTGAGTCAGAAAAGCTTCCTGGACATACTGCACAAACACTACCCCATCCAAACTATTCGATCTAAAGAGTTGCCAATCAATATTTGGGAAGTTGAAATCCCCCATAATTACTACCCTGTGACTTCTGCTCCTTTCCAAAATCTGTTTCCCAATCTGCTCTTCCACCTCCCTGCTGCTATTGGGGGGCCTATAGAAAACTCCCATCAAGGTGACTGCTCCTTTCCTGTTCCTGACCTCAACCCACAGTGCCTCAGTCGGCAGATCCTCCTCGAAAATTCTTTCAGCAGTTGTTACACTATTTCTAACTAACAATGCCACCCCCCCACCTCTTTTACCACCATTCCTAATCTTATGAAAACATCTATAACCAGGTACCTCCAAAAACCATTCCTCCCCCTCACCTATCCACGTTTCAGTGATGGCCACAACATCGTAGTCCCAAGTGCCCATCCACGCCTTCAATTCACTCACCTTATTCCTGATGCTTCTTGCGTTGAAGTATACGCACTTTAACCCTTCTCCGTGCCCATCTGTCCTCTGTGACAGTGCTACCTTCCCCAATACCTCACTACACTCTTTGTCTTTCTGAGTGGACCCACTGGTCCCTGGATTACAAGTCCGGTTCCCATCCCCCTCCCAAACTAGTTTAAACCCTCCCGAACAGTACTAGCAAACCTCCCTCCCAGGATATTGGTGCCCCTCTGGTTCAGATGCAGCCCGTCCTGTTTGAACAGGTCCCATCTTCCCCAGAATGCAGTCCAATTATCCAAGAACTGGAAGCCCTCCCTCCTACACCATTCCTGCAGCCACGTGTTCAGCTGTGCTCTCTCCCTATTCCTAGCCTCACTATCACGTGGCGCCGGCAACAAACCAGAGATAACAACTCTGTCCGTCCGAGCTTTCAGCTTCCAGCCTAACTCCCTAAACTCACTTCTAACATCTGTGCCACCCTTCCTTCCTACGTCGTTGGTGCCAATGTGCACCACGACCTCTGGCTGCTCCCCCTCCCCTTTAAGGATCCTGAAGACGCGATCACAAACATCACGGACCCTGGCACCAGGGAGGCAACAAACCATCCGTGCGTCTCGCCTGCGCCCACAGAACCGCCTGTCCGTACTCCTCACCATCGAGTCCCCGATGACTAGTGCTCTCCCATTCTCCCTCCTTCCCTTCTGAGCCACAGTGCAGGACCCCGTGCCAGAGGCCCGGTCACTGCAGCCTGCCCCCGATAGGCCGTCCCCCCCAACAGTATCTAAAACTGTATACTTGTTGTTGAGGGGAACGACCACAGGAGATCCCTGCACTGACCTCTTCCCACCTCTAACTGTTACCCAGCTGCCTTTGATTTGTGGAGTAACGACCTCCGTGTAGCTTCTATCTATCAACCCCTCAGCTTCCCGAATGATCCTCAGTTCATCCAGCTCCAGCTCCAATTCCCTAACACGGTCTGATAGGAGCTGGAGACGGATGCACTTCCAGCAGGTGAAGTCGGCAGGGTCACCGGAGGTTCCCCTCACCTCGAACATTCTGCAGGAGGAGCAATACACTACACTGGCTGCCATTTCTTTTATTCAATTACCCCTTAGTTAAGTACAACTATAGATATTAACAAAAACAGTAAATAGCTTACCTGCTCAGTCCTTTTTGGTTAGAGGAGGAGGGTAAAAAGGGTCTTATTATTAGGTTAGAGGAGGAGGATGGGTGGGAGACACTACATGTGTAGTGGCTCGGGCTTACTCAGCTCCGCACCTTTAAGGAAAATACCTACCCAGGAGTCCTCGCTGCCGACCAGCTTCCGGTTCCTCCGGCGCCAAAAGAAACTCAAAGACAAGGAAAACAGTAAGTAAAACAGTAAGTACTTACTTTTAAAACACAGCTCCTGATGCCTTCACTCACCCAACGAAGAGTCGCTACCTTCTCCTGCTGCTCCGCCGGGAAATGAGGCCGAGTCCACGGAGCTCCGCACCTTTAAGGAAAATACCTACCCAGGAGTCCTCGCTGCCGACCAGCTTCCGGTTCCTCCGGCGCCAAAAGAAACTCAAAGACAAGGAAAACAGTAAGTAAAACAGTAAGTACTTACTTTTAAAACACAGCTCCTGATGCCTTCACTCACCCAACGAAGAGTCGCTACCTTCTCCTGCTGCTCCGCCGGGAAATGAGACCTGTGCTCCAGAACTTGCCGCGCCCCTCGCCAAGCTGTTCCAGTACAGCTACAACACTGGCATCTATCCTGACAATGTGGAAAATTGCCCAGGTATGTCCTGTACACAAAAAGCAGGACAAATCCAACCCGGCCAATTACCGCCCCATCAGCCTACTCTCTATCATCAGTAAAGTGATGGAAGGTGTCATCAACAGTGCCATCAAGCGGCACTTGCTTAGCAATAACCTGCTCAGTGACGCTCAGTTTGGGTTCCGGCAGGGCCACTCAGCTCCTGGCCTCATTACAGCCTTGGTTCAAATATGGACAAAAGGTCTGAACGTAAGAGGTGAGGTGAGAGTGACTGCCCTTGTCATCAAGGCAGCATTTGACCGAGTATGGCATCAAGGAGCCCTAGCAAAACTGAGGTCAATGGGAATCAGGGGGAAAACCCTCCGCTGGTTGGAGTCATACCAAGCGCAAAGGAAGATGGTTGTGGTTGTTGGTCAATCATCTCAGCTCCAGGACATCACTGCAGGAGTTCCTCAGGGTAGTGTCCTAGGCCCAACATCTTTAGCTGCTTCATCAATGACCTTCCTTCAAACATAAGGTCAGAAGTGGGGATGTTTGCGGATGATTGCACAATGTTCAGCACCATTCGTGACTCCTCAGATACTGAAGCAGTCCGTGTAGAAATGCAGCAAGCCCTGGACAATATCCAGGCTTGGGCTGATAAGTGGCAAGTAACATTCGCGCCACACAAGTGCCAGGCAATGACCATCTCCAACAAGAGAGAATCTAACCATCTCCCCTTGACATTCAACAGCATTACCATCGCTGAATCCCCCACTATCAACATCCTAGGGGCTACCATTGACCAGAAACTGAACTGGAGTAGCCATATAAATACTGTGGCTACAACAGCAGGTCAGAGGCTAGGAATCCTGAGGCAAGTAACTCACCTCCTGACTCCCCAAAGCCTGTCCACCATCTACAAGGCACAGGTCAGGAGTGTGATGGAATACTCGCCACTTGCCTGGATGGGTGCAGCTCCAACAACACTCAAGAAGCTCAACACCATCCAGGACAAAGCAACCCGTTTGATTGGCACCCCATCTACAAACATTCACTCCCTCCACCACCGATGCACAGTGGCAGCAGTGTGTACCATCTACAAGATGCACTGCAGCAATGCACCAAGGCTCCTTAGACAGCACCTTCCAAACCCGCGACCTCTACCAACTAGAAGGACAAGGGCAGCAAATACATGGAAACACCACCACCTGCAAGTTCCCCTCCAAGTCACACACCATCCTGACTTGGTACTATATCGCCGTTCCTTCACTGTCGCTGGATCAAAATCCTGGAACTCCCTTCCTAACAACACTGTGGGTATACCTACCCCAAATGGACTGCAGCGGTTCAAGAAGGCAGCTCACCACCACCTTCTCAAGGGCAATTAGGGATGGGCAATAAATGCTGGCCTAGCCAGCGTCGCCCACATCCCATGAATGAATTAAAAAAAACTTGAGGAATAACCCCCCCTCCTCAATGTGTTTTCGGCATATATTGGTAGTAATCTGTAAAATCTACTTGAGTTCAGGACTACTGTGAATACTGTTGTTAACTAGATAACTATTTTCACATTTATGAAGAAGCAGTTAAAACAATGTGACGTGAAAAGTGCCACTTGCTGTATTATTATGGGTTTTGTGGGTCTCCTGTGACTTTGCTTACTGTGAGTCAGAAGGTGTACTGTTCTTTAACAGTAGGATGCAGTATTATCCAATACACAGTGTATTATTAAACTATACAGTTGACCTTCTGAGCTAGTCTTTCTGGAGAAAAATAAACCAGGATTCTCCCTTCCTGCAACACTCTGTTCGTTCTTTCCCACTCGTTTGTTTTTCAGTGTTTTTTTTAGTTTCATTTTTTTTCCTGTATGTCTCTAACACTTCTGTCACTATGGTATCTGTCACTTCGTCTCATTCTTCCCTTCAGTCCTGCTCCCCTGTTGACATGACTTTTTCCTCTGGTGTGTCTCCTGTTCTTACCCAATAATTCTTCTGATGTACGTTACAAAGAATGTACAGTGCAGAAACAGGCCATTGGGCCCAACTGGTCCATGCTAGTGTTTATGCTGCATACCAGTCTCCTTCCACCCCTCTTGTATCGAACCCTATCAGCATATACTCGCATTCCTTTCTCCCTCATGTGCTTATCTAGCTTCACCTTAAATGCCTCTATGCTGGTTGCCTCCACTACTCCATGTGGTCGCAAAGTCCACATTGTAACCACTGCCTGGTTAAAAAGGTTTCTCGTGAATTCTCTGTTGGAATTATGAGTGACTTTTTAATATTTACGGCCCCTAGTTTTGGTCTTCCCACAAGTGGAAACATCTTCTCCATGCCCCGATGTCTACCCTAACAGGTCACCCTGCAGCCTTCTGTTTTCTAGAGAAAAGAGTCCTATCCTGTTCAATCTTTCTTGTTGGTTATAACCTCAGTTCTGCTATCATCCTTGTACATCATTTTGGCACTTTCTCTAGTGATAATATCAAGACCAGAATTGTGCACAGTACTGCAAATGTTGTCTAACCAAAGTTCTATGTAAGTTTAACATAACTTATCTGTTTTTCAATTCTGTCCCTTGAGAAATAAACCCCAATGTTTCATTTATGTTTTGGCCTTATTCTGTGTCCCTACTTCTAGTGATATGTGTATTTGTACCCCGAGACCCCTTTGCTCCTTCATCCCATTTAGACTCTTACTATCCAAGCAATATATGGGTTTCGCCAGGGCCACTCAGCTCCTGACTTCATTACAGCGTGGTCCAAACATGGACAAAGAACTGAACTCAAGAGGTGAGGTGAGAGTGATTGCCTTGGATATCAAGCAGCATTTGACCGAGGGTGGCATCAAGAAGCCCTAGCAAAACTGAAATCAATGGGAATCAAGGGGAAAACTCTCCTTTGGGTGGAGTCATACCTAAAACAAAGGAAGATGGTTATGGTTGTTGGAGGCCAATCATCTCAGTCCCAGGACATCACTGCAGGGGTTCCTTGGGGTAGTGTCCTAGGCCCAACCATCTTCAGCTGGTTCATCAATGACCTTCCCTCCACAATAAGGTCAGAAGTGGGGATGTTCACTGATTGTACGATGTTCAGAGCTCCTCAGATACTGAAGCAGTCTGTGTCCATATGCAGCAAGACCTGGACAACATTTAGGCATGGGCTGATAAGTGGCAAGTAACATTTGCACCACACAAGTGCCAGGCAATGACGATCTCCAATAAGAGAGAATCTAACCATCTCTCCTTGACATTCAACGGCATTACCATCACTGAATCCCCCACTATCAACATTCTGGGGGTTACCATTGATCAGAAACTGAACTGGAGCAGCTGTATAAATACTGTGGCTACAAGAGCAGGTTAGAGGCTAGGAATTCTGCAGCGAGTAACTCACCTCCTGACTCCGCAAAGCCTGTCCACCATCTACAAGGCACAACTCAGGATTGTGGTGGAATACTCTCCACTTGCCTGGATGGGTACAGCTCCAACAATACGCAAGAGGATTGAAACCATCCAGGATAAAGCAGCCCACTTGATTGGCAACCCATTCACCACCTTCAACATTCACTCCCTTCACCGATGCACAGTGGCAACAGTGTGTGCCATATACAAGATGTACTGCAGCAATGCACCAAGGCTCCTTAGACAGCACCTTCCAAACCCGCGAACTCTACCACCTAGAAGGACAAGGTCAGCAGACATGTGGGAACACCACCACCTGCATGTTCCCGCCAAGCCACACAGCATCCTGACTTGGAACTATATCGCCGTTCCTTCACTGTTGCTGGGTCAAGATCCTGGAACTCCCTCCCTAACAGCACTGTGGGTGTATCCCCACCAGATGGACTGCAGCAGTTCAAGAAGGCAGCTCACCACCACTTTCTCAAGGACAATTAGGGATGGGCAATAAATCTCTCACTTTTCCATATTGACATTCATTTGTCAATTACACAGCCATTCTGCAAGTTTATTCATGTTGTCTTGTATTTTGTTGCAGTCTTCCTCAATAGTAACTAAAGTTATTAACTAAAACTTCCAATTTGGCGTTATCTGCAAATTTCACTATATTGCTTCTGATTCCCAATTCCAAATTGTTTATGTGAATGGTGAATTGCAGTGGTCCCATCACCAATCCCTGTGTAACACCACTTACCATCTTCTGCCAATCTGGGTAGTTACCTTTTAACCCCCTGCTGTGTGTTTACAGTTGTTGGCCATAGTTGTGAACTTCTGGCTAAACTAGCAGCAATTCTAAACAGTGCTGCTCCAAGTCATTAATTGTGATCTTGCAAAGTATTGGTAGCCTGACCACACCTCTCTGATGTTGAAGCAAGCAGTCTTTGGTATGGAGAAAGCTGTGCTCATTTCTTTTTATTCTTTCATGGGATGTGGGCATCGCTGGCAAGGCCAGCATTTGTTACCCACCCCTAATTTCCCTTGAGAAGGTGGTGGTGAGCTGCCTTCTTGAACCGCTGCAGTTCCTCTCGTGTAGGAAAGGACTTCCAGGTTTTTGACCCCATGACAGTGAAGGAATGGTGAGGATAGTGTATGGCTTGGAGAGAAACTTGGAGGTGGTGGTGTTCCCAAGTGTCTGATGCCCTTGGCCTCCGTGGTGGTAGAGGTCGCAAGTTTGGAGGGTTGCTGTTGAAGGAGGCTTGGCGAGTTGCAGTACGTCTTGTGGATGGTACACACTGCTTCCACTGAGTGCCAGTGGTGGAGGGAGTGAATGCTTAAGGTGGTGATGGGGTGCCAGTTAAGTGGGCTGCTTTGTCCAGGATGGTATCAAGCTTTTTGAGTGTTGTTGGAGCTGCAGAGAGTATTCCATTACACACCTGTTTTGTGTCTTGTAGATGATGGACAGGCTTTGGGGAGTCAGGTGGTGAGTTACTTGCTGCAGAACTCCCAGCTTCTGACCTGCTCTTGTAGCCACAGTATTTATGTGGCTGGTCCAGTTAAGTTTCTGGTCAATGCTAAACCCGGGATATTGATGGTGGGGAATTCGGCGATGGTAATTCTGTTGAACGCCAAGGGGAGATGGTTAGATTTTCTCTTGTTGGTGATGGTCATTGCGTGGCACTTGTGTGGTGCAAATGTAACTTGCCACTTATCAGTCCAAGCCTGAATGTTGTCCAGGTCTTGCTGCAGATGGACTCGGACTGCTTCATTATCTGACGAGTTGCGAACGATACTGAACACTGTGCAGTCATCAGCGAACGTTCCCACTTCTGACCTTATGATGGAAGGAAGGTCATTGATGAAGCAGCTGAAGATAGTTGGGCCTAGGACACTACCCTGAGGAACTCCTGCAGCAACGGTGTCCCGAAATGATTGCCCTCCAACAAACACAACCATCTTCCTTTGTGCTAGGTATGACTCTAGCCAGAGGCGAGTTTCCCCCCTGGTTCCCGTTGACTTAAATTTTGCAAGGGCTCTTTGATGCTAGACTCGGTCAAATGCTGCCTTGATGTCAAGGGCAGTCACCCTCACATCGTCAAGGTGATGAGCCCGAATGACACTGGGTAAACTTGGTCTGGAGTAAGAGAAGTTGAAACAGGAAGTGTTGGTGATGTTGCAGCCCTGTATAAGTTAATGAGATAAAAGATGGACGGAGCTGAGGAACAACAATTAAGATGGTCATCAACTTGAACGTTCTTCCGCATCCACTGTGTATGTCACCTGAGCTCCCTCAATGGCTGGAACCCTGATGATCTCATCAGTACTGACACTCCTACAATTCTGGTCTCTTGTGCAGTCCTGATTTTCATGATTCCACCATTGGCTGTTGTGCTTTCAGCTGCCTAGACCCTAATCACCTACAAAGAATCCAGCTAAAAAAAAGATCTACGATTCGGTGTTACTGAAGGTCACGATTAGCTACGGCATTTACAGTGCATAACTCCACTACAGAGTGGTGGCAGTGTGGTGTTATAGTTAGCTGAGGTATGTGGAGTAATATCAATTTGCACTTCTAATTTTATTAACACATATGAAGTGGCAGTACAACCGAGTAAACAATAAGGGGAAAATGTTGTCTTATTAAAAAAAAAGATGTCACAGGAGGTTTGTAGAATTTGAAATGGCAAAATGGTCCCTCGTCAGGAATTTGGAAAAAATAGCAAATTCAGTCACTGTAAACAGCTCGACACAAAACTGCTCAATGCTCAGAGAAAGTGATTCTAAGGCAGTGAATTTCCCTCCCTAAACCTCTCCACCTCTCTCCTTCTTTGAAGACGCTCCCTAAAAGCTACCTCTTTCACCAAGCTTTTGGTCAGCTGTCCTGATATTTCTTTATGCGATTTGATAATCGTTTCTGTGAAGCACCTCAGGATGTTTCCCGATGTTAAAAGCGCTATATAAATACAAATTGTTGTTTATATAAATGGTGGGCAACAAATTGATTGAATGACACAAAGGACTGTTAACGTCAATCAGAATTATTTCCGACATTGAGGTTCAAAAGAGATCATAGTGAGACTCTCTTTAATTTAAAAGATAATAATTAGAAATAGAGGTGTATAATGACCCTTCAATTGTGCTACATCCTGTTCATGCAGAAAGTCGCAAAGTTATACAACTGTATGCAAATTTATGATCAATGAGTACACACCAGCCTGGCAGGAAGAATGCTGTGGGGTCTCTGGAGTTGTTGTGGACAGATGGGGACCTAGGGGGAAGATATTTGTTGTGGCACAGGGATGGCACAAAGGACAACACATATAACAGTATGAACCTTGTGTCCGATTGTAATCAGGATTTTAAGGGTGTATTTTGGTCTTTTTATTTTTCAGTGGGTGAAGAACAAATCAGCTCAATAGGACGAGGAATCTGTGTGCTATTGGGCATCTCTGTGGAGGACACCCAGAAAGACATGGAATACATGTGAGTGTACTTTAAAAATAAAATGCCTTTGTTCCATAAATAAATGTGTTGTTGCAAACCAGAACAGATGATGCAAATTATTGACCATCATTTTTATGTCTGGTGATAGAATGTGATGTTAGTCACCTAAAAAACTTTTGATTGAAAATATATTTAATAATTTTCTGCTGAATGCTGTAATTACTGAGCAAAGCATAAGGAATGAGGTCCTTATTACATAGCTTCTGGATCATATTTCTTCTGCTCAATGGGCAGTGCACTCAGCTCCTTGTCTCCTTGTGCATGAAGAATCCTTTCCTCCAGACAGCAAAGATATCCATTATTGACTACATTTTTTCACCTGGAATGCCTTTTCTTAATAAAACTACAACGAGACACTGAGTAATCAGACAAAAAAAAACTAACAAATGTTCTCGCTTATTAGAGGGGATCAACTAATGGAGAACTTTGTTATACTCGAGAATACTTCTTGTTATTGAAGGATGATGCTGGAGCCACTCTTTACCCAGTCTTGCATTTATTGTACAAAGTTAAAAAGATTACAAACATGCAGCTCCTCACTCAAACCTTCACCAATTTCAGTAAGTGTCTCCTTTATATATACTCAAGTAAGACCCTAATTAACACCTTCCACCCGCATATGATTAAACACAGCTAACAAACTAAACCATAAAAGAAAGGAAACTCAGAAAATTAAATAGTATTACATATAGTATCCATTATGTCCTCCGGTCGCCATGGTGCCTACTGATCACAGAAGGCCTCAAGTGTACTGGTGGACATCATGCTCCTTCTCTAGGGCCACCAGGTTATGGACATGGCCGTGGATGAGAGGCGGAACGCCAGATGATATCTGTAATGGAAGAGAACCGCTGATATGGGAATTAAAGTTTGCAGTTCCATTTTAATTTCTGCATATGAACATAAAAGCTACCCAAGTCCTTGCAGCTTGTAATATTGCAAGCCCCTCAGCTGCAATATGGAAGTTGCAGAATTATCGCCCTCTAACTGCCTCTGCATTTCCAATCTATAATTGGTGGTTAACACCTTTACTTTGATGTATTTTGTAAAGCAAAGGGAATATTGGGTGGAAACATCTTCACTTCAAAAATTTTCAGGTGGGAGGACCATTTGTGGCTCCCACCCTCACTTGTGTTGGAGGTGCCAACCCTGCGGCACAATCTTATGGGAGGCAGCATCCGCGTTTGCCATCCAATAAAGGACGGTGGGCGGGACACAGATAGGGAGGGCTGGCCCGTTGGCAGCCTGCTGGGAGAGGTGGGTGCTGCTGATGCAGAGGGAAAGTGTGAGGGTGCCTCAAAATGGAGGTGCTGTTGAAAGGCTTCAGAGGGTTGAATAAAAATGAAGGCCCAGAGCTGTTAGGGCCAAAGGTGTGGAGGGGGAGCCCTCCGCAGGAATGTGTTTGGCCACGGCTGTGTCCGTTTCAGCCTTGCAGCTCCGTTCTGGTAGCCTGGACAACAGCCTCCCATGTCCCTCTAACCTCCTGCCAGAAGGCTGCCTCCAATACATTACTGGGATCCAGACACAGTGTGGGGCCAGCTTGCCGCCTTTAAGATTGCATTGCTGCACAAATACTTTGGTTACAAAGATGGACAGCCACTGCCCACCTCCGGGAAAATCTGGAGGCGGGAACATGCGGGGAGGGAACCTGAACGCACCTCAGTCCGATTTTTCTAAGCCCCCTCGCCTCTCCCCGGCTGCCTCCATGGGCCTGGGAATATTCCGGCCATTGTGTGCACTTCCGTAATACAGTATTGCAATGGATAAACTAACCAATTGACTGAGGCACTCCTGGGCAAGCCATGATCATGAAATTAACAACTGCTTGTCCGTCTGGGAAATCACACGGAGCTTTAAAAATGGTGACTTTCAGCAGTTAACTTGCCAAACGAGCAATATTAAATTTGTTGCTTAATTAAGTACGCAAGGGGCCTGCCTTTTGGCTTTTGAGGTACTCATTGGATTACTGACTTGTAAGTCGCTGAAAACTATTTAACTATCATCCCTGAAGTGACATGATGACAAAAGGTTTAACTGAATACTTTACTATAGGACAGAATGTTCTTTTCTAACCCTTCACGCTGTAGACTGAAACATTACTGAGCTAGGATACTAATAACAGCATAAAATAGAGCTTTCTGAACAGCAATACTCTTATGTAAAGAATTAAACTGATCAGATACTTTCACATGGGGATAACTAAGTGAATAAAGCTGTTTGCACTATTGCCTTTTTTCAGTGTGGAGGATCCATAAATTGATGAAGTAATTTATATTTTAGTAGAACCCATCTTTTCTTTAATTTTTTTTTCCAATTTTGCCTCCTACACTCCTGACTTAGCCAACTCCTGCTGGAGTAATGTTCCCGAAATCCTGGAACCTCAGCCAAATCCCTGCTTTTCAAGTGTGAGTGTTGACAGGGCTTTTGACTGGACAGAGTGTGTCTCCACCAAGCCCCATACTGTCCAGACCTAGTCAAAAAAGCACATCTCAATGGAGGTCATTGGATTGCAGTTAGAAACAAGGCTCCTGGTTGATTCTTGTCTTTCTTCTCCGAGGATGCTTAAATAGACCATAGCACTCAACTGCTTCCCCAGTTAAAATCAATGCAAGTCACGATGAAGTAGTTTAATCTGCAGTATTATTAAACATTGCAGAAAAATAGATGTTTCTCTGTCATAATGCTTCCCCAGAGGGAAGTTCAGCCACAACGTCAGTCAACGTATTGGAAAAAAAATCAACAATGCTTGATTGCTTCTGCTAACTATACAATAAGCAGTTAACAACAATACAACCTTAAAAAGGAGAGTCTGTAGAATGAACAAAGCCAAGGTTCGATCACACCATTGACTGAGTGAACACTCTTTATGTTTACTGTCTTCTGCATTGGCGGACTCCTTCCCCGCTGACTTCAGTCTTCTCTCTCAATTAATGGCGCCAAGCTTCTCCAGGACCGGGAGCTGCCCATCAGAGTGCCAGCGGCAAAGGCAGTTGGCGGCCAGCTGGGGTCTTCTGCTGTTGCCTTGCCGACGACAGCAGGCAGCTCCTGTAGAGGACCAGCAGCATAAAAGGTGATGATGGTGTTGAAAGATCCAAACGTGAAGGTACTGCCCGCCATCCGACACAAGATCCCTGAGGGCCCCATAATTTTTAAACCGTTTAAAAAAAAGTTTCCCTTCACCTCACCCGACAGCTGTGCACACATGTGGCAACCCCCCCCCCCGGCGAAACCTCACGACTGCCGGTTCCCCATCTTCCAGGAGACGTCCAATTCAGAACCCGCTTCCAGGATCGTTGTCCGATTAGGGATGAAGGGCGGGTTGAGGATGCAGGAGGGCGAATCGGCACACGCGCGATTTAAAGGGCGGCCGGCGGCCTTCACTGTGGCAGCACTGAGAGCTGCTGAGGTGAATGGCTGAGAAGAGGGATGAGTGAGGTGGATGCGAGAGGAGGCTGAGGAACCGGCAACACCCGAGCACTGTCTGTGACATCAGTCTCCGGGAGTTACTTTTTTTTAATTATTTCCAAAATATACTTTATTCATAAAAATCTGCAAAAATTACATTGCCAAACAGTTTCAAACAGCACCAAAAAATACAAACATCGCAAGGGAGATCAGTTTCCTTCAATACAATCATGAGTTGCTTCACAACCCTTCCATTTCACATTTGTCATGCCAATTACATTTTTACATTTACAGCAAATGAAAATTTTCCCGATACAGTTCGAGGGGTTTCCCATGGGTCCAGCCCCTCAGTTCAGCTTGGTGGGGGGACCTTACGCTGTGGTCTTTCCCCCATTGAGCCTTTGCTGCGGCTGCCCCAAGCTTTAGTGCGTCCCTCAGCACTTAGTCCTGGACCTTGGAATGTGCCAGTCTGCAACACTCGGTCGTGGACAACTCTTTGCGCTGGAAGACCAGCAAGTTTCGGGCAGACCAAAGGGCGTCTTTCACCGAATTGACAGTCCTCCAGCAGCAGTTGATGTTTGTCTTGGTGTGTGTCCCTGGGAACAGCCCGTAGAGCACAGACTCCTGTGTTACAGAGCTGCTTGGGATGAACCTCGACAAAAACCACTGCATCTCTTTCCACACCTGCTTTGCAAAGACACATTCCGGAAGGAGGTGGGCAACCGTCTCTTCCCCACCACAGCCACCGCGGGGGCATTGTGTGGAGGGGGCGAGACTTCGGGCGTGCAGGAAAGATCTGATGGGGAGGGCCCTTCTCACCACCAGCCAAGCTACATCTTGGTGCTTGTTTGAAAGTTCTGGTGATGAGGCATTCCGCCAAATGACTTTGGCGGTCTGCTCGGGGAACCATCCGACAGGATCACCCGTCTCCTTTTCCTTGAGGACATTCCGTGCAGACCACTGCCTGATGGATCGATCAGGAGCTACTTTTGCAATGGCGTGCCTCTGCCTGCGGATGACCTCAGACTTGCTGAGTTCAGATTGCATGTTGTTTACACCCCCACCCCCACCTCCACCCCCACCTCCACCTCCTGCTGTGCAATCGCCTCCTGTTAGTCGTCGAGCTGCAGACACTGTGGGGGTCCCATGCACTGCTGGTAAAATACCACTTCCCTGGAAAAATGGCTGCTAATTGATTCGATAGCAAGCTCAATTGGCTTGCTGCTGCTGTTGGGTAGGTAGCTGGCCCGGCACACAAGCCGTCTCCAGGCAAAGCAGGGGGAGGAGGGAACGAGTTCCGGTCCGACGCCATTTTTAAAACTTTTTTGGAGTTCCCCTCCTGCTCCCCAAACCACCCCCCCCCCCCCCAAGTGCCTGGGAAAATTCCCCCCATAATTTCAGCTGCAGCATAAAATCTAAAGAGCCAGAGGCATTGATATGTGTAAAACATTTGCAACCTTTTGACCTGCACTGAACCAAAGTCATTGTGGGTGAAGGGTGAATCTGTAGCCTTTGGTCATTGAGTGTTACCAGTGAAGCTTCACCCAGAAATCTTTATATAGTTCATTACTGAAAGCCTTCTGTTTAATGACACCGACAAACTGATTGACCCTGACAAGTGTTATGTACATAAGAAGTACGATGATACAACATTCACAGACTAACTATGAAGAGCTATGAAAGAACAAATGTTGTCTTTAAGAAAAATGAACCTTTATTTGAAAAAGTGAACAATGGTCCAAAATGGCCACCAAAGAAAAAGCCTTCTGTGTAACCAAACAATCTGACAAAGACAAAGGTCAAATCTTCAAAGCCAAAAGGTGTTAATGAATCCCATCTCATACCGATCCTAAAAACATTCCAGAATTGAATGTCTTCTTCGAAAACAAAGGAGGTGTGAAATAGCCACGTCCTGGGCCATTGTGTGATCACCATGGAAAAGGAACCAGAATGTCTCCTAACAGGAGGTGAGAGGTGACCCAGTTTTACCTTTAATCAAAGACAGTTAGAGAGAGAGAGACTGACCCGGTAGGTGAAGCTACTTATAACAGCTGGCATTCCAGCAAGTCAGAAAGCACCTGCCTTACTGAAATAATCTGACATCTACATAATACAGCAGAGTGAGCTGGAAGTGACCCACCATCTTCACCAGAACCTTCAATCAAGAGAGAAATCTACACTCATTTCAGACCTGCAACTATCTAGAACTCGCTTCTCAAGAGAATTCAACAGGATTATTGTAACCCTTCTTCCCCACTAAAACCCATCTACCACTTTCCTTTCTCTATCTGTTTCTTGTGTGTGCGTGCGATCAGATGTGTGAATGAATGAAGTTGTGATAATTTTGGGATAAGACATATTGATCAATAAACAATTGACTTTCTGTTTTTAAAACCTATAAGAAAACCTGTCGCTGTCTGGTTATTTGAAAAATAAAACCCCAAGGGACTAAAACTCTTAATACAAATACACTTGCTGCAGTCAGGTGGGGAGTTGAACAGTGGGAACCACCCATATCACATCACGTGGCTGTAACACAAGCCGCTTACCTGTGCTGTCCATTCAAGCAGCCTTTAGTTTTGTGGCAAAGTATTGTCCATGGTGCAGTAGCAAAATGATGGGATTTGCCAACTGTCGCGATTTGACCAAGCTCACGAGATGACTCGTAATTTGCCCCACCGTGTACAGATAAAACTTTTCGCTGAAAACTTACAAACCAAGTTTGGGCATGATCTTGTCATGTTGCAATCAGCATCATGATCGTTTGTTAAAATAAACTTTTTTATAATATGTTTTTGACTCTGATGTGCTTACCATCTGGTAGCAGCCTGCAATTTCTTCCAGGTAATTAATGGGGTTTGTTTAACAGTTTTGATTTGGGATTTGACTGATTCTAGGCCATGTTCAATTGTTGCGGTCATTAACCCATCACCATTGGCTGTAAGAGAAACTTCCAAGCCTGTTTGTGAAGAAAATGCTGAGACTAGGATGCTTTGGTGGAGACTGTTTATTGCTCGCCACAGAGCTTACTTCTCCACTCCTAACAACACCCTGCCTGTACTGGCTGGCTCTTACTATATACACATTTGAGTACAATTAACTAATCAACATCCAACACTTGTTCACCCTATTATCATCAATATCAGGTATTTAACATCCATTAACAGAACCTTAGACCCTAACATTGGTGGCTGGACCTTCAGCTACCTTGGCCCTAAGCTCTGAAATTCCTTCCCTCTCCACCTCTCTCTGCCTTTAAGATGCTGCTTAAAACCTACCTCGGGGACCCAGCTTTTGATCACATGCCCTAATATCTCCTTATGGGGCTTGGTGTCAAATTTTGTTAATCTCTCCTGTGAAGCACTATGGCATGTTTTACTGTGCTAAAGATGCTATATAAATGCAAGTTGTTGTTGTAGAGAAGGTTAGATGGATTTACAGGGTAGAGTTTCTGCTTTGGCCACAAATGGTGATCTGGCCGCGAATTATGCCCAAAAGTGCAGTAGTTTTGAGAAATTTCTTTTACTGCGCCAGCTTCTGCTCCAAGTCATTTGCATTTTGGCAAACGCAAAATCTGCCATGAAGCATGCAGCTGGACAGTGGCTGGAATTTTATGCTGCCCCAGCGGGTTGGATGGTGGCATGGGGGTGGTGTAAAATTGAGTGGCAGGCTCTGGCAGGCCTACCCGCCCTGATTCCGCCTCCGGACAAGTTTACGGAGGTCAGGTGGTGGGTGGGAAATGGCCTGCCCGCCCAAGGCCAATAAGACCCTTAAGTGACGGTTAAGTGGCCACTTAAGGGCCCTCGCCCGCCTCCATGGGTATTTTACCAGTGGCAAGTGGGTGTGCTGGGGACATGAAAGGCCGCCCAGCGATAGCTGCCAGCCTTTCCGCGCCCTGGGGGCGGGGCATGGCAGTGGGGCACAAGGTTCCAGATTGAGGGCTGCCCCCATCTCACAACCCACCCCTGGGACCCAAGACACCCCCTCCCCCCAAAGGACCACTCCAACCTCACCAGGGAAGGACCGATCCCCCTGGTGAGGCATGCCCCTACTTACCCCCTCTTGGATCCAATGCCTTGGCTTGGCTGCAGTCCCAGCAGTGGCCACCGCTCCCGGTGGCGCTGCTGGGACTAAGAGCTGCCGGCCTGCTGATTGGTCCGCAGCTCACTGAGGCGGGACCTCCTCCCTCAAGTGGGTGGAAGTCCCGCCTTGGGACAATTAAAGCCCGGGGACCATTAAAATACGGGACGGATGCCCAGGCTAAGCGGAAGTGGGTCGCCACCGACTTTCACGTCGGAGTCCGGCTCCCGTCCATCCACCGTAAAATTCTGGCCAGTGTTTCAGGACATAATTAAAAAAAAATCCTTTTGTAAAAAAATGTCCTCCATTATATTTAAGAGTGGTAATTCAGTGTGTTTTGATTAATATAGCTAAAAATGGGTTTATCACAAAAAATAAGCTTGTTAATCAGAATGTATAGTCCCCCACCTGTAAGGATCCCCATTTTAAATAACTGAAAATGAAGTTATACAGAACCAATTGCTAGTTATATTGACATACATTAGTCTGTTTCTTAGTAAACTAAAAAAAATTCAAAGGCTTGGAAAACATACCTATTTGTGTCATTGCGCCTAAAAATAAAAGCTTAATCTTTGCAGTCTTCTTGAAGGCTCAGAAACGAGTGCAAATAGCAGAAACTCAATGGCGATTAATTCAATCTGGGCTACAGCAATATTTTTAAAACCAGTGCAGAAAGTCCTGGAAACTTGGGTTATGCTGGACAGGCGCTTAAAATTCATCGTTCTTTTGCATTGGCTTGGCTGCTATCGGGTGAATTGTGCCAAGAAAACTACTGCAACCCCAGGCCACAGCATCCAGGATATCTCAGAAAATATACTGGGGTCCAAAAAGATTATTTTCTTTCAAACTGTTCTCGACTCAGCTCCATAGCAATACTGGTAGTTTGATTGGTTTGTGCTCAAAAAACAGGCTTTTGAAATTGAAATGTCTGTGGAACAAAGTCATTAGACAAAATACTGCGCTGTAAATTTGTAAAAAAAAAAGAGATAGAAGCAGTTGTCACGATGAAGACCTGACTTATTTTGCTATTGAGCTACATGTCAGTTTGTTTTGCCTCTTGCTATTCCTCCACCACTTGTGCTGCCTATTGGCTGTAGTATAACTGCAACTGGTGCAAAGCTGGCTTTCTTCTTTCTCTGCCAATTTTCTCCCTATTAGTCTTCTTCTCTTGAAGGCACTGAGTCCGTGTTGGACCTGGTTTGCGCTCTGATACCTCACCCAAGTGGTCATTCACCGAAACTATTTTTAGAGTTTTTACCACCACCATGGACAACAAATCTGGGATCTTCCTGTTCTACATAGGTATCAGCCGTGACTTAGTAGTGCACTCTGAGACAGAAGGTTGTGGGTTCAAGTCCCAGCCCAGGAATAGTGCACAGAATCTAGGCAGACACTCCTAGCGTGTGTGCGTGTGTGTACTGGCCATTATAACACTGCATTTCCATTCCTACTGCTGCAAAAAAGAAGTATGGCTAAGACATTACTACGATTGTGGAATTAATGACACAGTCTGGAGTAGTTTGTCATATACAAGTTGGTTGAATGTTTTCCTAAATTATCTATTGATTTGATTTTGCAACAGGGTTCGCAAGATTCTGAACTTAAGGTTGTTTGAAGATGAAAATGGGAAGCACTGGTGTAAGAGCGTGATGGACAAGCAGTACGAGATTCTCGTCGTCAGTCAGTTCACACTGCAATGTATTCTGAAGGGCAACAAACCTGATTTCCACTTGGCAATGGGAGCTGAGCAGTCGGAGACCTTCTACAACGGCTTGTTACAAAACATCAGAAAGGCCTACAAACCAGAGCTTGTTAAAGGTATGGAAAAATTCTCAATCATGTTTCTGCTGTGCTGCCTGGAGTGTGGGGAGAAGAAGTCAGTAGGGGTAGATTTAACTTTAGCAGGGGAGTTAGTGGATTAGCCACCGTTTTACAGTTTGTCCAATTTTCTTTCTACTGACAGTCTGTTCGTAGAGAAATGGCGTGTTCCATCAGTGTGTGACTATCACAGCCCATTGGAGTAAAGCACTTCGTACAACAGGGGGTCTCAACCTTTTAGCTTCTGAGACACCCCCTGTTATAAAAAATCTACAGACCCCTTGTGACACCAGTATTTTTTCTGTATAAAAATTAGATAGACAATTAAACTTATATAGTTATTGTAAACTTACTTAATGTGAAACTTGTTGGTGCTGGATACCAGTTCAAGGCTCGGGGGAGGGGAATAGGCACCATATCAAGGCCTGGGGAGGGGAATAGGCACCAGATCGAGGCTTGGGAGAAGGGAATGGGTACAGATCACGGCTTGGGGGAGGGGATTGGGCACCAGATTGAGGCTCGGGGAGGGGAATCGGCACCAGATTGAGGCTCAGGGGAGGGGAATCGGCACCAGATTGAGGCTTGGGGGAGGGGAATGGGCACCAGATCGAGGCTCGGGGGAGGACTGGGTACAGATCACGGCTTGGGGGAGGGGATTGGGCACCAGAATGAGCTCAGGGGAGGGGAATGGGTATCAGATTGAGGCTTGGGGGAGGGGAATGGGCACCAGATTGAGGCTCGGGGAGGGGAATCGGCACCAGATTGAGGCTCGGGGGAGGGGAATGGGCACCAGATCAAGGCTCGGGGGAAGGGAGTAGTGACCGTTTGCAAGGTTTCTTGTGCCTGTGTGAGTAGCGAGGCTCAGTTACTGGCTGTTGGCTGAATTGAATGGTTGTGGCATTCAAGTGCGGGTTTAAAAATTCATTATAGAGAAAGAGGTGTAGGCAGATGTTGCAAGGCCTACATTCTACACATTGGTCACTCTTGCCAGACCCCCTGAAAGCTTCTCGCAGACCCTCGGTAAGAGAACCCCTGTCCGACAGGATCCCCACTAACCTCTTGAACCGGTCCTGTTCCTGCCAGCTGTGGTCATTGCACCCACTAGTTTCCTTGTCAGTTTCTTGAGTCCTATCCAATCAGTCCCTTTATTTCTTACCCCTTCTGATCTCCTTTTATTCCCCCAAAAGTAAAAGAAGATCATAAAATATGTTTAATAAAGTAATCTTCTCTGAGCCGTTCAGTGACGCATTTACAATAGATAATAATCACTGGTACTCGGTGGAGCTGAAGCTAATGGAAGATATTGGAATGTAACATGCAGCCTGAGAGGGTGATGGAAGCAGATTCAATATTAGCTTTCAAAAGGGAGTTGGATAAATACTTGAAAGGGGAAACACAGGCGCAATGGGCCGAATGGCCTCCTTCTGTAGCAGTATGATTTCATGATTCTAAGTGCCTTCATGCCAGCGGAAGCTGTATTGCTCGAATTCTGGTTTGGCTAAGAGTGACGACAACAACAACATCTTGCATTCATGTAGCACCTTTAACATAGTAAAACATCCCACGCGTTCCAAACAGATGTTAGGACAGCTAAACAAAAGCTTGGTCAAAGAGATAGGTTTTTAAGGAGCGTCTGAAAGGAGATGGACAAGTTTAGGGAGGGAATTCCCGAGGTTAGGGCCTTGGCAGTTGTATGTAGGCCGCTGAGTGTTGTAGGGCTGGAGAAGGTTCTAGAGCTCGGGAGGGGGAGGTCATGAAAACAAGGAATAGAATTTTTAAAAAGTGAGGCATTGCTGGACCTGGAGCCAGTGTGGGTCAGCGGGCACTGGGGTAATGGGAGAACAGGGTTTGACACAACTTGGGATATGGGCAATAGTGTTTTGGATGAGAGCAAGTTAATGGTGAGTACAAGGTGGGAGGCTGGTCAGCAGAGCATTGGACTAGTCAAGTCCAGATGTAACAAAAGCATGGATGAGGGTAACATCAGGGTTCAAATCAAGCAGGGGGAAGTAAGAGGTGCATGTTTACACCATCTGCAAGCTTGCAAATCAGAAGAGAGTGTGGGATGAGTGGGAAGTTGGATGTGAGAAGGAGCTTAAGTATGAGGATACCGCCACCTTTGATGCTTTTAGCCCCGCCGCTTGCCATGGCCTCAGCAATAGGTGCTCCACTAGGTGGCGCTGCATTGGCACATACGCCAATGCAGCCTGGCCGCAGAGAGCGGGGGTGGGGGAGGGGTGGGGGGGAGAATGGCCGCAGAGAGCGGTGGGGGGGGAGGGTGGGGAGAATGGCCGCAGAGAGCGGGGGGCGGGGGGTGGGTGGGGAGAATGGCCGCAGAGAGCGGGCGGGGGGGGGGGGGGGGTGGGAGGAATGGCCGCAGAGAGCGGGCGGGGGGGGGGGGGGGTGGGGGGAATGGCCGCAGAGAGCGGGGGGGGGGGGTGGGAGGAATGGCCGCAGAGAGCGGGGTGGGGGGGGAATGGCCGCAGCGGGCGGGGGGGGGCAGGAGCAGAGCGCACCCGCCGCCACCAAGGTCTTCGTCCGCTTCCTCCCCCGCTCTCTCCCCGCACACCCTGCGTTATGCGATGACGTCATCTGGGCATGCATGTACCAGTCCTGGCAATTTACGTGATGATGTCATCCGCGCATGCGCCAACTGGCCCTGGCAATGCAGAAAGCAGTGCACGTGCAGAGACCAGGAGCCCATGTGACCTCCCCACCGGCTGCGTTGTCAAGAATCACTTTGTAATAGCCGGCCCCACCACCTCCATGGAACTCAGGACATGCAAGTGTGCTTGTCACCTGCTGATTATCTCCTGTTGCCTCTGGTTGTGTGCACCTTGTCCTGCAAGGGAAAGCAAAGTGTCTCGGTGAGTGTTGTGCAATCTTTTTGGGTGATGTCATCCATGGTTGAATAGCTGGCAGTGTGTGCAAGCTGTGAGATGGGGATGTGAGGCTTGCAGCAGTGCTAAGTGGGTGAGGGTGAGGTGAAGCATATGGATGTTAGGTTTGAGGCCTGATTGACAGAGATTGTTGAAGGTGAGTGAAGGAGGTGTGGTGGATTGAGCCGTTTTAGAGACTAGTGGTACAGTTGGTAGGATATGGCATTTGAAGATGGGTTCACTGACCTTGACCACTCCTATGGGTCATTGAACTACAGTTTGCCAGTGACTGCAATGTTGCTCACTCTGCACCAGATTTGCAAGCCGCGCTCCATCTCTTCAATTCTGCATACAAGAGACTCGGCCTGTCCTTGAATGTTGCCAAAACAAAACTCCTATCAACCCACAGCTGGTCAGCCAAATATTCCACCTCCCATATATGTTGAACGAGAGACACTGGAATATGTTGTGCACTTCCCATACCTTGGCAGCCACCTCTTTCGAAAGGCCACCATTGACGAGGAGATCCAACACCTGATCAGCTGCGCCAGCTCAGCCTTCTACAAACTGCGGCAGCAAGTGTTTGACAACAAAGACCACCGCAAGTCACCAAAAGTCCCAGTGCACAGTGCAGATGTTGTCGCCACACTCCTGTACTGCAGTGAAACCTGGACTGTGTATCAGTGACACATAAGAGCGCTAGAGAAATTCCATCAGCAATGCCTCTGCCGGATCCTCCGGATTCAATGGGAGGATCATCGAACAAGTGCTAGTGTCCTTCTTGAAGCCAGTTCCACAAGCATTCAGGCAAAACTCCTGCAAAACCAACTTCGATAGAGCCATAGAGTCGTACAGCATAGAAACAGGCCTTTCGGCCCACTGCGTCCATGCCAACCATAATGCCTATCTATACTAATCCCACCTGCCTGCATTAATTCCATATCCCTCTATGCCTTTCTCATTCAAGTACCTGTCCAGATGCCTCTTAAGTGTTGCTACTGTTCCTGCCTCCACCACCTCCTCTGGCAGCTCATTCCAGATATCCAATATTCTTTGTGTGAAAAATTTACCCCTTTGATCCCCTTTAAACCTCCTCCCTCTCACCTTAAATCTATGCCCTCTAGTTTGTGATTAACAAATTTGCTGTGTGAATACTCAAATGTAATAATCAAGTTTGATTACAAAATGAACACGATAGACTGGCCGAAAACCAGCTCCCCCGCCAGGTCCTGTTTTCTCAACTCTCAAATGGCCAGCGTTCCAGGGGAGGACAAAGAAAACGTTCAAAGACACTCTGAAGCTCTCTTTGAAGCGCAGCAGCATTGACATTGATAACTGGGAGGAGCTTGCTACTGATTGTTCAAAATGGCCACTCTTGAAAGGCCTGGCTGTAATTTTTTGACTATGCCCACTAGTCCTAGCGGAAATAGTTTCTCCCAGTCCGCCCTATCAGTTCCCCTTCTTTTCTGTATAACCTTTTTTCTTCTTCATGGATCAAATCTTAAAGTGATGAGATGGATGGGCTCTTGGGATTTTCTTTTTCAAATGGGCAGTATGTAAAACAGATTTCATCACAGGGGAGTGCTCTCTTCAACCTGCTTTCATGAATAATAAATTTAACAGGTCTGCAGCATATTCCCACAAGTCTTCATCACGGAAGGAAATGTATTACAAATCTTTGCAATAATACATTTCTGGGTTTGACCTATTTCTGTCTCTACTTAGAGATACACATACTGCATTTTACCAGTGGTGAAAAAATACTTCTGTAGATTTATTTAACTGAAAAGAGAAAACTGTGATTTTTTTTTTAAACGCATCAAATTTAAAAACTCACCTCTATTTTAGGTTCTCCACGACAATGCAATCTCTGTATAAGGCTTTTACACTTTGGCTGCAGTGTTACATTTTACGCTTGGAGATTCACTACAGCCCGTATCTCATTATCATAGAAATTTACACACAGAGGGAGGCTATTCAGCTGTTGGATCCGAGCCGGCTCTCTGCAGGAGCAACTCAGGTAGTCTCACTGCCCCCGCCTTTCCCCCGTGGCCCTGTGAATTTTTTCTCTTTAGGCCATTATCCAACTTCTAGTTCACTGTTGTATAAAGTGTAGATGCAGAATTCTACAGCAGGGCACGTGCCTTCGGGTTGCTGGCAACAAGCTTCTGGTTTACTGCTTTTCTTCTTTCTGGAGTGTCCCTCTCTAGGCTGCTTTTTAAGGTAAAGCTGTGTTACTTCTCGCCTCTGGGTAGGAGACACTCTGGTCTCTTCCCCATAGTGATCACACAATGGTCCAGGATGTGGCTACTTCACATCTTTGTTTCAGAAAAAGACATGCAGTTCTGGAATGTTTTAGGATGGGTGTAATTGACACCTTTTAGCTTTGACGTTTTTCCTTTGTCCCTGTCAGACAGTTTGAAGATGCAGAGGCCAAACCCTTTTTTCTTTGGCGGCTATTTTGGAGCATTGTTTACTTTTTAAAAGGAAGGTCCATTTAAAAAAAAAAGACAAAGTCAGTATTTATAACTCTTCAGATTTTGTTCATAATATTTGTATCATCGCACTTGTGTGTGTGAGACACTTAAAACAAAATCAAAATAGTCTCAACAACAATTTGCATTTATATCGCACCTTTAACGTAGTAAAACATCCCAAAGTGCTTCACAGAAGCATTATTAAACAATATTTGACACTGAGTCACATAAGGGGATTTTAGGGCTGGGGACCAAAACCTTGGTCAAAGAGGTAGGTTAGAAGGAGCGACTTAAAGGGGGAGAAATTTAGGGAGGCAGTTCCAGAGCTTGGGACCTAGAGAGCTGAAAGCACGGCTGCCAATAGTAGAACGACAAAATTGGGGGATGCACAAGAGGCCAGAATTGGAGGAACGCAGAGGGATATAGGACTGGAGGAGGTTACAGAGACAGAGGAAGCAAGGCTCTGGAGAGATTTGAATATAAGGATTAGAATTTTGAAATTGAGGAATTGCTGGACCACAAGCCAGTGTAGGTTTGCAAGCACAGTGGTGATCGGTGAATGTGACTTGGTGCGAGTTAGGATTCTGGTAGCATCGTGACAAATTAGAGACAGCGGAGGGATCAAGAGATATGGTGAGAGCTGAGCGTTGTCCACGTACATATGAAACCTGACGTGTTTTTGGATGATGTTGCTGAGGGGTGGGGGGGGGGGGGCAAGGGTAGATCTTTGGGGTCTCCAGAGGTAAGGGTGCAGGAGAGGGAAGAGAAGGCATTGCAGGAAATATTTTGGCTATGACAGGGTACACAAGAATGGACCAAACAGTCCCACCCACTTTGACAAAGGAGGAGAGGCCTTGAGGAGGATGGTGTGGTCACCTGTGTTAAGGGCTGTCGACAGGTTGAGAATGATGAGAAGAGATAGTTTACTATGGTCGCAGTCACACAGGATGTCATTTGTGATTGATTAAGTTGATAAGGAGAAGTTTTCAGGGTTATAGGGAAAGTGCAGAGGGATGGGACTAATTAGATGGCTCTTTCAACGAGCCAGCACAAATACTATGGGCCGAATGGCCTCCTTCTACACTGTATGGTTCCAAGTTATTAATTTTAAACAAAACTGAACAGGGATTGTGTTCTCTAAAAGCTATTTGGCAAACCCATTTTGTATTCCGATGAGAGGACATTGCCCCGAAATGTTTCTCTCTCCACAGATGCTGCCGGACCTGCTCAGTGTTTCCGGCAATTTATGTTTCTCAGTAAATAACTAAATGGTGCAAATCACATTGAGACCAGCGACTGAATAACTTTTGGCAGCTCATGGTCCTGAAAAGGAAACAGTTTTGTTTGTTTTCTTCTCGCTTCCGAACAGGTTTCTCCCTCACAGAGGCGGGATTGTATCAATTGTAGCTCGAATTAGCAGTAGCTCAGTGAGTCCAAATAATATATCTGAGCCTTGAACTTCATGTCAGTTGGGCAAACTAACTGGATTAGCAATGTGATTATGTGATTTTCTTTACAGACTGCAGATACTGAGAAAACAATGACCATAAGAAGGATTTTCCATTTTAGAGTAGTTCCAAATCTCCCTATTACATGTAATGCAGCAAGTGTATTATTGTGCTGCAGTGGCCCAAAGCCTGACGCTTAATAGGGCAAGCTGAATTGATGGGCTGAGAATTTTAGAGCCTGTGGTTGAGGATATAAAAACTTAACCTTACACAAACTTTCCTTTTGACGCTTAGTTTTGCACAGTGAGTCAGAGGTATATAGTATACAGGCAGCAGACCCCATTGCCACATCTACTTTCAAATGTTTGCACCGTTCCCTCTCGGCAGTGGTAAATGTATCCCAAAGCTTTTCCCCCTTTCTCTCTCTCGCCTCCTGTCACGTTTGGTTAGTATTGAAGTTCGGCTCTTTCCTGCCCTCCCTGACTTTATACCTCTCTTGTTTATGTCCTCCAGCTTGTTCTATCTTTCATAATGCGCTCCTTGGGTTTCTTGCCCTCTCCTTCGAGCACCCTGGGGTGGAAATTGTTTTCGGCCTGATTTTGGGCCTGGAACAGGCACACCAACAGAGTGCATGCTGCTTGCCCCAACTGAGAGGCTAGCCCAAGGATGAGTCCTGTAAGGGATGGAAGAGAGCGGCAAAGTGGGTCGGGTGGGGGGCGGTGAGGCAGGAGCGATTGGGATGTCGTGGAACCTTTCTGGAAAAGAGAAAACCTTTTGTAAACCATATCTTTTGTTGGTGGCCTCTACTTACTGAAGAATCCTGGGAAGTGGAGGCCCAACTCTTGCTCCACTCTGCGAGGTCCAATTTGGTAGAGGGGGCCCAAAACTGGTGCTTGGCCCCTTATTTATGCTTTAGGCAGTTGACCTGAATGCCTGAAAATTTCCCCGAGCAAAATCAGGTCAAACGAGCACTGGATGTTTGTCCCCAAAGTGAACCCTCGTTGTGTCCGTTCACCCGTAAAAACGAGTGCCCCTCGATCTTTCTACTGGCTTTTTGTTTCTCCTCTACCCCTGAATTCCCCCAATTTGAAATGAGAAAGCAAAAATCGTTTTATAGAAGAGGGGAGTATAATGCATGCGATTGTAAAATTAAAAAGTGGTAAATTATAAAGATACACTTTAACAATTCCCTTTCATCCTAATCCCTTGGCAGTAAAAGCTGTGCTTTATTTTTTGCAGTTCAGTTTTATCTGATATGTACTAGCTGCCGTGGTCCTGAACGCTTTCTCACTAGGCATCATGTCATGCCCTATATATTAGGGTGACCATATTTTCAAAAGTGAATCCGGGGACATGCTGGGTGGGAGCACAGAAAAAGTAACGAGGACGGAAAACATAGGTTGCGTAGCACAGGCAAGGCAAAAGTTTTTGGCAACCTATATTTCAACATATATAGACCACTAACACAAAACAAATGAGCATATGATTACTTCAGATGTGACATCACACTATTCAAGCGCATTCAGACACCATTTATAAATGATGTGGTAGTACTGTGTTAAATTCCAGAAAGCTTGTTATGGAAAGATAATGCTGGAGCTTACATTTACTCTGTTTCACATTTATTGTCCAGTGTAAAAGGATTACAAACCTGTAGCTCCTCACTCAAAACCTCCACCAGTCCCAGTGAGTGTCTGCTTTTCAGTGCTCAACTAAAACCCCAATTAACATCCTTCCCCTGCATATAATCAAACCATTGACACACAATTAACATATTGTTCAGGAATGTCACCCGTTTGTACCCACTGTCTATAAGGTCTAGTCTATGTCAGCTCAGCTTTGTGAAAAGAATTGGTAATGGACCTTGAACTTAGTAGTACCTTCGTGTTCTTCTATAGATGACCTGCCTCCACTCGAAATGGAAAATACTGACTGGCATTTTGAACATAATGCCGATGTTTCTTTCGCGGTTGGTCATAAATATGGAAAATCCTTTTGAAACTGGTTGTTGCAGCAGCAATTGCACTTTCTTGACAACGCCAATCTCGCTTCACACTGAGTCTCGAATCATCCGCCATTCAGTCAGCGATGTAGCTATGACAACTGCAGTGGTGCTGTACCATCTGCCTTATAGATAATAACAATCATAGAAATGGTCTGGAAATTTCCCTCGTTTATTATTATTAGTATTTAGACATTTATCAGACACCTTTATCCAAGATGACTTACACTGTGCGTTTTGTGCTGTACCTTATGCAGTAGGCATATTCCAACATGAGAAATTAACAGTTAGGGTATCCAGGATGAGTTTTGTGAACCAAGGTCTCTTCCAGGGATATTGTCTGTATATCAGTCTCAACTCTTCCACTGGGGACTGGAGAGCAGGGCAAAGACTTGACAAGTAAGAGGAGAAGAAACATAACCAACATGAAACTAAATGGAGACATAAAGGAGGAATCCAAGAATTAAGGATGGAAGTGAGAAGGTGTTGGCAAAATGCCATGGAGCCCCAGTATAGCATGGAATAATAGGGTAGATATTAGCATCTGTTGTTCTCCGTATGGGGAGTTCCTGACCTCAGCCACATCAGTGTGAGACAGTGATGAACTGAGACCATGGGCCCAGTAAGGAAAGAGAAACAAATCGAAGGGATGGTTACAAAGGCAAAATGCTGCAGATGCTGGAAATCTGAAACAAAAACAGGAAATGCTGGAAATACTCAGCAGGCCAGGCAGAACCTGTGGAGAGAGAAACAGAGCTAACATTTAACCAGAATTGGAAAAAATGTTACAGGCGTATCAGGTTTTAAGCAAGCGCAGAGGCGGGGAAAGGAGGAGTAGGGGGTGTGAGTGCGAGGAGGGGAGGAAAGAACAAAAGGGAAGGCAGGGAAAGATTAAATGAACAACAGAATCATTACCAGTCTCTGCTTTCTGAAACAATGGGAGCAGAGGTTATGATCTGAAATTGTTGTACTCAATGTTGAGTCTGGAGGGTTGCCAAGTGTCTAGTTAAAAGGTGAGGTGTTTGTTCCTCACTTCTTATGAGCTTCAGTGGAACAATGTAGGAGGCCTAGGACAGAGTAGGAATGGCGGTGGGGGGGGGAGAATTAAAATGGCAAGTGACTGGAAGCTCAGGGTCATGCTTGTGGACTGAATGGTGAACCAAGGAATGGTTACTTTGGGCTGCATTCGCACAATCCTGACTGAAACCCGTGAGGAAAGCAACTGCCTGCCCTCTTAGTCAGGGAAAGGTGCTGTACGCTACAGGGAAACTTGACAAGGATTAAATATGTTGCTGCACAGTAAAACAAGTAGCGGATGAATGAACCAATACGGATCGGAGAGGTGCTGGATTAAATCCTCAGTCTGTGTTGGGCAAGCTGACCTTTGACGGAGCAGCGCTATCTGGGGGCACCCCGTAGTTTCCTCCTTCCTGGACAAGTGAGGAACAGGGAATCGCCCAAGATTCCCAGTCACAATTGCAATCCAGTGATTCCTGAAAAGTGTCCGTGTGGTGGAGGACATTGACTGTTACATTTTCTCCTGTCAGAACGCAGTGCAAGTCTAGCATCAGAGATGAAGAATGGTTATTTAGATCAGATTCTGGAGTTGTTAGTTTTTTTAATTAAAGGGAGTAACTAAGTAATCTAGAGGTAAGTCATGGCAGGAGAGCTCGCATCCGTGATATGCTCCTCCTGCACTATGTGGGAAATCAAGGACGCTTCCAGTGTCCCTGACGACCATGTGTGCAGGAAGTGTATCCATCTGCAGCTACTGGCTACCTGCATTACGGAGCTGGAGCTGCGGGTGGATTCACTGTGGAGCATCCGCGATGCTGAGATCATCGTGGCTAGCACGTTTAGTGAGGTGGTCACACCATAGGCAAATGCTGCAAAGGCAGAAAGGGAATGGGTGATCCCCAGGCAGAGTAGAGGAAGACAGGTAGTGCAGGAGTCCCCTGCGGCCGTCCCCCTCTCTAACAGATATACTGCTTTGGATACTGTTGGTGGAGATGGCTCAGGGGAAAGCAGCAAGAGCCAAGTTCATGGCACCATGGGTGGCTCTGCTGCACAGGAGGGGAGGAAGAAAAGTGGCAGGGCTATAGTGATAAGGGATTCAATCGTAATGGGAACAGACAGGCGTTTCTGTAGCCGCAAAAGAGACTTCAGGATGGTATGTTGCCTCCCTGGTGCTAGGGTGAAGGATGTCTCTGAGCAGCTGCAGGGCATTCTGAGAGGGGGCGGGCGAGCAGCCAGTAGTCATGGTACATATCGGTACCAACGATATAGGTAAAAAAGGAATGAGATCCTACAAGCTGAATATAGGGAGTTAGGACGCAAATTAAAAAGTAGGACCTCAAAGGTAGTAATTTCAGTATTACTACCAGTGCCACGTGCTAGTGAGAGCAGAAATAGGATATATCAGATGAATACTTGACTGGAGAAATGGTGTAGGGGAGAGGGATTCAGATTCCTGGGACATTAGGATCAGTTCTGGGGAAGGTGGGACCAGTACAAGCTGGACGGGTTACATCTGGGCAGGACCAGGACCAATTTCCTCCGGGTGGGGTGATTGCTCGTGCTGTCGGGGAGGGTTTAAACTAGAATGGCAGGGGGATGGGAATCTGAGCAGGGAGACAGAGGAGGAGGAAACAAGGATAGAAATGAAAAACAGAAAGGTAAGAAGCAAAAGTGGAAGGCAGTGAAAACAAGGGCGAGAAACAAATGGTGCCAAAGTGCAAAATAAAGCTAAGATGACTAACAATGTTAAAAAGACGTCTAAAGTCATTGTGTCTTAATGAGCGGAGCATTCGCAATAAGGTAGGTGAATTAACAGCGCAAATAGATATAAATGGTTATGATATAGTTGCGATTACGGAGACAGGGCTGCAGGGTGACCAAGCATAGGAACTGAACATCCAGGGGTATTCAATATTTAGGAAGGACAGGCAAAAAGGAAAAGGAGGAGGGGTAGCGTTGTTAGTAAAGGAGGAAATCAATGCAATAATGAGGAAGGATATTGGCTCGGAAAATCATGATGTGGAATCTGTATGGGTGGAGCTAAGAAACACCAAGAGGCTGAAAACATTGGTGGGGTTGTCGATAGGCCCCCAAACAGTAGTGGAGATGTAAGGGATGGCATTAAACAGGAAATTAGAGACTCATACTGTAAGGGTACAACTGTAATCATGGCACTTTAATCTACATTTAGATTGGTCAAACCAAATTAGCAATAATACTGTGGAGGAGGATTTCCTGGAGTGTGTACGTGACGGTTTTTTAGACCAATACGTTGAGGAACCAACTAGAGACCAGGTTATCCTAGACTGGGTATGGTGCAATGAGAAAGGATTAATTAACAATCTTATGGTGTGGGGTCCCTTGGGGAGGAGCGACCATAACATGATAGAATTCTTCATTAAGATGGAGAGTGAGGTAGTTGAATCCAAAACTAAGGTCCTGAATCTAGATAAAGGAAACTATGAAGGTCTGAGGTGCGAATTGGCTATGGTAGATTGGGGAACTTTACTAAAAGGGTTGATGGTAGATAGGCAATGGATAATATTTAAAGAATATGTGCATGAATTACATCAGTTATTCATTCCTGTCTGGCGCAAAAATAAAACCAGAAAGGTGGCTCAACCGTGGCTTACAAAAGAAATTAGGGATAGTATTAGATCCAAAGAGGAGGCATATAAAATTTCCAGAAAAAGCAGCAAGTCTGAGTATTGGGAGCAGTTTAGAATTCAGCAAAGGAGGACAAAGCGATTGATTAAGTGGGGGTGTTGACCCTCAAACTAGGGTGTCAACTGACGTGGCGGACAAAAGACACCTGAACGAGATACTTCGTATAATCACTTTTATTGATACTTAAATCACTTATCTGCTGTTTTTTCACTTGTTAAATCACAAGACCCACGGCTTGGACTTAAATTTTACTACCCGTTGTGAGGTGAGTTGATCAGTCTCCCTCTGATGGGTTCTCTTCACTGAAGTGGACTCAGGGTTCCCTTTCCGCGATGGTCCTGCAGGTCGTCTTCCTTTGGAGGCTCCTCGCCTCCTCTTTATCCAGTTGTTCCCAGCCTCGAGAATGTTCTTAGTCATGTACACCCCTGCCTTGGAGTCATCCGCTTTGCTTAGTGCTAGTTGCAAAGCAAAAACAAAATACATCTACTGGGCTTGTTCTTGTTTTCTGTCTTTGTCTAGCAGTAGCACATCTTATCACACACACTGCTAATTCAGCAGGGTTCGTTTCTCACAGTTCTTGCCCTTGTGTAAGGCTGGCTATTTTTCCCTTCATGCTTTCCAGATGTTTAGCTGTTAGCAATCTGGCTATAGTCCCCACTTTGATCCATTAAGTGTTCGCAAATTGGATCATAAAGGAGCCCTGATCATGCCCCACTTTGCAACAGCAGATATTCAAGTCCAGGCCATGTTACATTTACTTATATCTATCATTCGTTCGAATTTTCCCGCATACCAGTCCATTTCCAACTTACCTTCCATTTCAACTTTCCAACATTTAAACATAATACATTTGATACATCGAAATCACAATCATACCAATAATCACAATGTGCGTAACAATTCTTATCCATGGATGTATCTGTAAGTTGGTATCCCAATTTAAAATATCATCCCACCTGTTGGTTGCTTTAATTGTTTCAATCTTTCGCCCAGTTCCCTCGGCTTTCTGAATGACTTTGACAAATGTCTGGTGGGTTTTAGCTAACTGTTTTTTGATCCATTGCAAGTCCTCAGGTAAAAGGTTAATGTTAGTTTCGTAATTAATACACACTTGTCTGTTCAATGAAACACTAATAGTCAGTTCAAATTTGATGCCAACACACCATGTAAATACCGAACCAGGTGCCTCGACGTCCAGTTGTGGCCCCGGGAATGGTCCATGATATGGATGACCCTTACTTTCCGATGCATTACAGGTTGGAGCCACTTTGTGTTCCCTGGATATCACGACCTCTTCATATGGCTGTTCTCTGAAAGTGTGGGCTGGGCCAGACCTTGGTTCGGTGGATGTGGTGTTTAGCCGTCCGCACATCACAAACACGATTAACAGCTTCATTTCAAATCACTTATTTGTAAATCACAAGGTAATTTCTGCTCTTATTTATAGTTTCTTATTACAGGCAATTAACCTGACTGAGATCAATATCATCGTCCAGGTGATTTAAACGCCTGTTCCCCCGTAAGCGAGTCCAGGTCGGGGAGATCGGTATCTGCCTAGGTCTTCTTTGTCTTTGGTCCTGATTCAGGGCTGGTTGTTGTTGGGTCCCTTGAACATTCCCTATGGCCTGCCCTGCTTGCGGCACCTGTGGCAATGGCAAAGGGATAGGGGCTGGAGATGATGGCTCACTCGCGCCCAGCAACACATGGTGCTGGTGGTTACTCTGTTTGCCGAACAATTTTAATTGGTTTACATGATACCATTGGTCTTCCCAGAGTCCAGCAGGACTTTGTATACCAAGGGACTAGCTTTGTCCACTCTGGAGTGGGGGACGAAATACTTAGGGGACAAGAATGTACCTGGCCGGTGGACCTGGAGCACACTTCCTGTCCTGTATCATATTCGACAGGCTTCACCTTGCTGTCGAACGTCTGATCGACAGTGACTGTGTTTACTTGTTCACCTGTTGGGAGGTGTCATGGCTCTCCGTCTTGGGCACTTTGCTTTACCAATTCGTCTGTTCGTATGTTCCAAACTGGGGAAGATTTATGGTGCGCTTTCACTTTGATTATACCATATTCTTGTCCTTGGGCTGTCTGGATGATGTGTTTTAAGAGGGGCGCAGATGGTAAAGGTTTGCAGTCCATTGATACAAAGCCTCTTGTTTCCCACAAAGGCAGGAAATCAGTCAAACTGCAGCACACATACATGCTGTCTGAATATAGATCTACTGGTGGGGGAAATTTGTCAGTGTGGCTAACCACATATGCTATTGCTGCTAACTCGACAGTCTCAGCGCTCATTTTAGCTGGCAGTTTTAAAGCTATCTCTGCTAGCGGTGTACCTTGGTAGTCTTCTGCATAGATGCCACATCCTGTTTTCCTAATTCTGTCCTCCATTATGGAGGGAGGATCCATCAACAAAAATATTTAGGGTCTGATTGCCAGGGTCCCCCCCACCCTTTTTGTTCTGGCACAAATGGTCCCTTGGGATCATGCGCTGTCAATACCTGGCATTCATGCATACACCATGACTGATCTATTCCTTTGGATGTGTTAAGGGTGGTGCGGGAACCTCCAGTATCCCATAAAAATTCGGTGGGGTAGCCTCCTACCTCACCTTCCATCAGAGGTTGTCCCACACTATCCCATTTGGCGCTACACACCCATACTGGAGAGGCCTGACACCATCATGCGCTCAGATTTTGGGCTGGGCACTGAGGGTACAGAAGGTTGGGACTGTCTGTCTCCACGACTGGGGCCTTATGGGCGAACGCCTATCCCTGTTCCCAAAGTCCCTCCAATGGTGGAGGTGGTGGGGGAAAATGATTTTGATCAGGTCCCTGATCTTGGGGAGGTTGGCGGGGTGATTCTTGGCACTCTCTAGCCCAATGGCCCAATCGACTGCAATTATAACATTGGCCCTGATTGATAATTTGATTTTGATTCCGGCCTCTGCCTACTGGGCAGCATACGGGGGTGGAGGCTGCCTGGAGTTGTTATTTCCCTGCGCCCCTCTTCGACCTTCATTTTTCCATACAGGGCCCGGACTCTGATTTTTAACCGGGTTCATTTGCCCTTCTTCAGACCACTGCCTTGCATTCTCCTGCGCCTCCCTTTCCCAGGCGAGGGTCATGTGACGAACTGCCCACTGTTCGGTATGGCCACTGTCCACTGGGTCAAAAAGCTCGCATGCTTTCCTACTGTTTTCCTTTGCATGAGAGCTCAATGTTCTGACCCACTGGGTTCTCTTAGGGGCTTCCAATTCTGCCCAGTTAAGGCCTGACCCAAAGACATCGTTAAAATGGACCCACAATCTATTGGTGAATGCTGTTGGGTGTTCCCCTTTGCGCTTCCTGCATTTACTCAGTAAATCAATGGGGTCCCCTTTGTCGTATCCCATAGCTGACAGAATGGCGGTTTTGGTTTCCTTGAAGATCCCTTCCCCTTACCTGTATCCTCAGGCAGTGCAGTGAGGATTGTTTTCCCCAAACACATGAGTACTAACCTTTGCTCTTCCCCTGCATCTAAACCATGTAGGGTCCCAAGTCTATGACAATGACTAAAGAACTCCTAAGGGTCCTGTCCCGGCTCCAGAGGCGTTACCTGCTTGGCTATTTCCGACAATTGTGCCACTGTAAGGGGAGTACTATAAGAAGTACTTCTGTTTTCAGCAGGCGCACCTCGGGTCATTGTTATCGGGTTCATTGGTACCGTCTCAGGCGGTGCAGAAGGGACCACTGGCTTGTTGTTGTGTTGTGGCGGTGGATCAACCCAGCCCCAATCATGCTCTCCTTCCCCTTCTTGTTCTCCATAACTACAGGCTGCTTCATCTAGGCTGCCCCAACCCACATTGTCATCATCGTTCCCTTGTGTCTCCCGAAAAGCACATATCATACCTCGGCTGGCGGCAAGTTGACTTTTTAATCTATCTATTTCCCGCTGACACTTACTATGCTCGGCTGCTTTATGCTGCCCTTGTACGTGGAACTGGTGCAGCGCTTTAAGGGCTGCCTGCAAATTGTAACCTTTTTCATTTAAGTCGAACACCACCTTATTAGCTGCCTCTTTCTCCTGCCCTGCTTTCTGTCTCTCCTGGTGCGCCTGTTCATATTGAGTTTGAAACTGACTCATATGAGTAACGTACATTTGTACTTTACACTCTTCCTCACACACCTTTTTTTTTTCAAATCATCTGTCTCTTGCCTTGAGACTTCTGACTGTCCCCTCGAGTTTTGCTTTTAACCTAACATTCTCCATTTCCTTTTCACACAATTCCCTCATACAACTGGCTATTGCTGTAGCCTTACTAAGCTTGGAGGCTTTGCTTGTTATTTCCCAGCCTCTTCCCAGTGTTTCTGTCCAATGGGTCCCGGGCCCTCAAACACCTTATCAGCATATTCGAACCACTTGGGCTATTTATGCTTTAGGTACTCCCGGAGCACCTTCTCCCACTCTGGACAGGCATCCATCATTGTGCGGTTTGTCTGGCACGTCTGTGGGTCAGACACGGTGTAACTTTAAAGCGATCACTTAACCGTACCCACCCAGGGACGCCAAAATGTTGACCCTGAAACTAGGGTATCAACTGACATGGCGGGCAAAATACACCTGCACAAGATACTTCGTATAATCACTTTTATTGATACTTAAATCACTTATCTGCTGTTTTTTCACTTGTTAAATCACAAGACCCACGGCTTGGACTTAAGTACTACCCGTTGCAAGGTAAGGTGATCAGTCTCCCTCTGATGGGTTCTCTTCACTGAATTGGACTCAGGGTTCCCTTTCCACGAAAGTCTAGCAGGTCGTCTTCCTTTGGAGGCTCCTCGCCTGCCCTTTTTATCCAGTTGTTCCCAGCCTCGAGAATGTCCTTAGTCACGTACACCCCTGACTTGGAGTCATCCGCTTTGCTTAGCGCTAGTTGCAAAGCAAAAACAAAATCCATCTTCTGGTCTTGTTCTTGTTTTCTGTCCTTGTCTAGTGGTAGCACATCTTATCACACACACTGCTAATTCAGCAGGGTTCGTTTCTCACAGTTCTCACCCTTGTGTAAGGCTGGCTATTCTTCCCTTCATGCTTTGCAGATGTTTAACTGTTAGCCATCCGGCTACAGGGGGAAAATAGAGTATGAGAGTAAACTTGCAGGGAACATAAAAACTGACTGTACAAGACTGTGAAGAAAAAAAGATTATTGAAGGCAAATGTAGGTCCCTTACAGTCAGAAAAGGGGGAAATTATAATGGGGAGCAAAGAAATGGCAGAACAATTAAACACATACTTTGGTTCTGTCTTGACAAAGGAGGACACAAATAACCTCCCAGAAAGGTTAGGGAACCAAGGGTCCAGTGAGAGGGAGGATCTGAAGGAAATCAGTATTAATAAAAAAAAGTGCAAGGAAATTAATGGGTTTAAAGGCTGTCAAATCCCCAGGGCCTGATAATCTATATCCCAGAATACTAAAGGAAGTGGCCCTGGAAATAGTGGATGCATTGATGGTCATCTTCCAAAATTCTATAGACTCTGAAGCAGTTCCTATATATTGGAGGGTGGAAAATGTAACCCCACTATTTAAAAAAGGAGGGAGAGAAAAAGCAGGGAATTACAGACCAGTTAGCCTTACATCAGTAGTGGGGAAAATTCTAGAATCTATTATAAAGTTTGTGATAGCAGAACACCTGGAAAGCACAAACGGGATTGGACAAAGTCAGCGTGGGTTTACAAAAGGGAAATCATGCTTAACAAATCTACTGGAGTTTTTTGAGATGTTAGCTAATAGAATAGATAAGGGAGAACCAGTGGATGTGGTGTATTTGGATTTTCAGAAGGCTTTTGATAAGGTCCCGCATAAGAGGTTAGTGTGCAAAATTAAAGCTCATGGGATTGGGGGTAATATACTGGCATGGATTGAGAATTGGTTGACAGACAGGAAACAGAGAGTAGGAATAAACGAGTCTTTTTCCAGGTGGCAGTACATATTAATGACTTGGGTGAGGGAACTAAATATAACATTTCCAAGTTTGCAGATGACACAAAGCTGGGGGGAATGTGAGCTGTGCAAGAGGCACCAATTTGATTTGGACAAGTTGGGTGAGTGGGAAAATGCATGGCAAATGCAGTATCACATGGATAAATGTGAGGTTATCCACTTTGGTTGTAAAAACAGAAAGGCAGATTATCTGGATGGTGATAGATTGGGAAAGGGGGAGGTGCAACGAGACCTGGGTGTCCTTGCACACCAGTCGCTGAAAACAATCATTCAGGTGCAGCAAGTTGTTAGGAAGGCGAATGGTATGTTGGCCTTCATTGCAAGAGGATTTGAGTACAAGAGCAAGGATGTCTTACTGCAGTTATACAGGGCCTTGGTGAGACCACATCTGGAGTATTGTGTGCAGTTTTGGTCTCCTTATCTGAGGAAGGATGTTCTTGCCATGGAGGGAGTGCAAAGAAGATTTACTAGGCTGATTCTTGGGATGGCAGGATTGACGTATGAGGAGAGATAGGGTCGATTAGGCCTATATTCACTAGAGTTTAGAAGAATGGGAGGGGATCTCAGAGATCCTATAAAATTCTAACAGGACTAGACAGGCTAGATGCAGGGCGGATGTTCCCGATGGCTGGGGAGTCCAGAACCAGGGGTCACAGTCTCCGGACACGGGCATGCCATTTAGAACCGAGATGAGGAGAAATTTCTTCACTTAGAGGGTGGTGAACCTGTGGAATTCTCTACCGCAGAAGGCAGTGGAGGCCAAGTCATTAAATATATTCAAGTAGGAGATAGATATATTTCTTAATGCCAAAGGGATCAAGGGATATGGGGAGAAAGTGGGAACAGGGTACTGAATTAGATGATCAGCCATGATCCTTTTTGAATGGTGGAGCAGGCCCGAAGGGCCGAATGGCCTACTCCTGCTCCTATTTTCTATGTTTCTATGTTGCTGATAGCTGTGCACAAGCTGCTGCGGAGAACTTAAGAAGGCAAACAATAATGGCAAGTAAATGGAAACTGAAAACTTTAGAGATGGTAAAACTGAAATTGACATCCGAACAGAGTAGTCAGCTGTGGTGAAATGAGTAACTCAAATTATCTGTTTAATTTTAGACGGCAAGTTTGGAGCCTACATGCAAGTTCACATACAGAATGACGGTCCGGTCACTATTGAATTAGAGTCGCCTACGGGTCCCTCTGACCCAAAGCAGGTAAGGGGAAGGACTTTCTCTCCCTGTGGCTGAATGTTCATGATTAGTCGATATTTAATAACATGTGACTGGAGAAAGTCACCTTGGCCTGGAGAATTAAATTCCATGATTTCAGACTTTAATGTACACACATGTCTTTGGAATAATTACTGCACGGCATTCAGAAAACTCAGCTCCTCAGATTCATGCCATTTCCCCCGAAAAGAAGAGAAATATGTCACTTTGTAAAATTGCCTGTAAACATAATTCTGTGTAACTTTACTTTTGTATCTGGTTTCCTTTTGACTTTTTATGCTCCTCAAGGTAAGTGAAGTTGGTGCTGTGGAATTGACTGATTTTATTTCATCTGGCTGGACAATATGTGTCTGCTCCAAACTCCCTGCAGCGTCAATGTGACTGTTTTTCATTGGCCGTACCAGCCATCTGGTGGCCTCTCCTAAGATTGTCAATTCAGACCCAATTCAGGGCAGTTTTGTACTGTGGGCCCATGAATGGAGACTGTTCAAACTCAGTGCATGTACCACCTTTCCAGGTAGTGGATAGAGGAGAATTATTTGGGCTGAATTTCAACTCAGCTCTCAGGCCAGCCTGTAACCCAGTACATCACCCGATCCTCATAAAACAGTTTCTCTTTATTGCTGAGGAAACCTTACTATGCAGTCATTATTTGGACAATATTATACAGTGGTATCCACTGTGACTCTGAGTATCAGCACCTTTTCAAATTACAGGTTTTGTAATTGTACTCACGATTAGTCTCATTCACTGATGATTCCTGTAGAGGTTTGGAAGAAATTATTACATTTTAATAGCATTGTCAGGCAAAGGGAAAGAAGCTTAAAAAGAGGAAGGATGTTGTTATAGATATGTGACTACAGTCCACAGAGGGGTAAACAATGTTGCTGCTTATTCCACTCAGTAGGAATTGGTTGTTCTTGTTGATGAAGGGGAGAGAAAGGATTTTTTTCTTCTGTCTTTTCACATTTCCCTCGGACCATGTACTGACTGCAACTGAGGTGGAAGTTTGCTCTTCATAACTGTGCACTCTTGAGTGGGCTGCCCCTTTACCCACCTTCTCTTGGCTCAGCTTGGCATTCCTTTATCCCTCCCCCCCACCCCCCCCAACACACCTCCAGGGCTGGGATCAGTGTCTCTGCAGTGGCGGGAACTGCGGGTGAGAGGGATTGCAGGTACGAACTTTCTACGATGACTCGTGCTGGAGTTTTAACGGACTGTGCTGTTTATAGGCTCATTACCTTTCAATGGGAGTTAGGCTTGTGTTCTAGTGACTGGTACTGAAACATGGTGACATTACCAACAAGCACTGTTGTGCGTTAAAACTTATTTAGTGGGCCTCTTTCAGGTGGAGCCAGACTCTGTGCTGTAGAAGCAGGGCTTTAGGAAGAAATGCAACTAGCTTTCACCTCAGCAATGCCCCTTTAATTTAAATTTGTGTTCAGTAATCTGCTCCCCTGCCTGACCACTGATTTCACTTTTTGCACAGCTGAAACACTGGGCAAATTGTTTGCAGAAGCCTTGGGATTGTTTTTTCTCAATAGTATGGAAATTGGACTGAAGCTGGAGTTTTCATGTTACGGTGCTGACTGTTTTCTCGGCTGGGAGGCCGGTGGGTTGGGAAAAGAGTGGGAAGCTGTGTTGGGATGGCTCCCTGATGCTGTCCCGCCACCGGGGAGGTTTCCCAGCAGTGGAACCAGACGTGGATCAGCTGCCCGCCAACTACAGCCCCGATTAAGGGCGATTTTTTTTTTCCCCAGCACACTGGCAGCAAGATGCCAGCGGAGCAACTCCCTGTTACATTTGGAGGCCGCCAGCTTCATGGAGGTGGCCTCCCTGCGGCTGTCAGAGGGCCATTGGAGCGGGAGGCTCCATGCCTCAAAGAGGGGGCTACAGGCATGGAAGGCCATCGCACCCCCACCTACCCACAAAGGGCTATCTGGAGGGGACTGTCTTCTTCGCCCCTCTGATTTTAAATGTTTTACTTACCCGTTTTGAGGCACCCTCTGGATCCCTGACCTGCCTCAGCAGTTCCCCTCTCCCCCGGTGGGGCTGCCGAGGCTTCAGAACTGCTGGTCCTCTGACCAACATCCTGTCCACCATCCTTAATTGGACGGTGGTAAAATCCTGCCCTTAATCTCTATCTATTTTATTTTTTATTTAGAGATACAGCACTGAAACAGGCCCTTCGGCCCACCAAGTCTGTGCTGACCATCAACCACCCATTTATACTAATCCTACATTAATCCCATATTCCTACCACATCCCCACAATTCTCCTACCACCTACCTATACTAGGGGCAATTTATAATGGCCAATTTACCTATCACCCTGCTGTGGGAGGAAACCGGAGCACCCGGTGGAAACCCACACAGACACAGGGAGAAACTCCGCACAGGCAGTGCCCAGAATTGAACCCGGGTCGCTGGAGCTGTGAGGCTGCGGTGCTAACCACTGCGCCACTGTGCTGCCCTGACTGAGCTGCACTTTTCCTGGGCAAGAGCTTTGCAAACAGCAGTTTTCTTTTTTTGCAGAAAATCTGTAGAAATCTACGAAACGTGAGCCTTTTATTTTGGTTCCCCTCGCTCCTCACACTCACCCACCCCATAAAACCCATTTGACGTGGGGAAAGTCTTTTCAGCCTTGTTTATATTGTTTGGTCAGACCAGACAATATGGGCAATGCGACTTACCCTTGCTGAAGTGGACCTTATTCAATTTCAGGTCCTCTTCCTAATAAAACATGAATATAATGTGTCTGTGTAGAGTTCTTGTGAGGGACTGTTGCAGCAAAGTAGTAGCTGTAGCTATAGCTGACACTGTGGATGGATGTGACGATCAAGTCTGGATTACACCACCAGGGCACCATATGTATAACAAATCTAACAAACTGCTCACAGACTGTGTTAAACCTGTATCCCTAAATTAATCAAATTGCAATTGCAGCACTTTATAAAAAAAACGCACCAGTCTGCAATTAAATACATCTGTAAGTTTTAAGGAATTGCTTGCAAAACTTCATTTTGTTATTGTTGCAGCAAGAGTTCTTGGTATTCTTTTTGCTATCTTCTGAATTTCTCTCTGGACAAATGCCCCAGCTCTAGCCAAGGGTGGGCACAAGATTTGAGGACCACTGCTCATGGCCTGAATGAACTGGATATCAGCAAGTGTGCCCGAGTGAATGTGTTCATTTTATTATTTTTGTTTTTGCCTCTTTCCTTCGGTGGAGATGCCCACAGCAACACAGCCAAGGGCAGGAGAGCAACAAGGTGGGGAAATCAAACCTGTATCTTTCCTACTCACACTCGCGCTATCACTGCACCAGTCTCACTATTTTAAATGTGTTCTTCTGGCTTAAACTCCGACTGTAAATGGCCGCGTTTGCTGACAACACAACCACTAGGTGGCACAGTACTGGCACATGCACAAATGCAGCCTCATCGACTGAAATGTCACTGTCTGCGACGTCTCGGGCAGCTGCCAAGAATAAAGATGGCGCTGCTCAATTTAACGGAAAAGAAGAATTGAACCCAAACCCCCTCAATGGCTGTGATTGCCGCCTCCATCTCCCACCCCCTGTGATTGCCGTTTCTCTTCACCACTCCCTCCCGCGATTGTTGCTTCGTCCCAATCCCATCTGCTCGCCACTTCATCCCACTGTTCCCTCCCGCTGCTCGCTCCCCGTCTTGCTGCCCGGAGAATTGGCGGTATGGAGTGAGCGGGGTGCTCGTGGCGAGTTGGGGAAGCGACGGGATGGAGCGACGAGCAGGTGGGCACAGAAGGGGAGTGGCGAGCAGGCGGGTGCGGAAGGGACCAGGGAAGAGAAGCAGCGATTGCGGGCTGGAGTGGGGACGTGAAGTGTCCAATGAGGCAGCGATTGCAGAAGGGAGTGAGGTCTGTTGGGGGGGTGGAGGAGCTGATTGTGGCCTTTCAGGTGTGAGGCAACGCTCGGACATTATTACATCTGACATCATTGCGTGGTGATGTCGCCGTGCGCATGCGCGGACTCATACTGATAAGCTGGCAAATGTTCGGACACACTGACGATGTCGGCGATCGCTCTGCGCATGCTCTGCGTTGTCAGGAGACATTCTGATTGTAAATTGAGGGATGCATCGGCATTGCTGTTATTACAATTAAGTTTCACTGGGGGGCAGCATTGCAGCATCAAAGCCCCCAATGTCGGAGCTTTTTACTGGAGCCACAATAACACAAGGAAATGAACCATCTGTAGCCCAGCCCATTGGTCCTGAGTCCCAGCAACATTTTAGATAAAACTACATTTTATATGTCAGAACCTTTTGGTTCATTAAAAAAAAATTAAATTTGTAAGAGCAAGGACTAAATGCCGCAATCTGCCATTGCCTGTCTGGTGCTAAAAGCCTCATCTGGCTGACCATTAACGCAACATCACAATAATAGTGACACTTATTTGAGTTTGAATTTCACACAATTCTGGAAGCTTGAACAATCAAAATTTGAAAAAAGAAGCTTTTTTTGTTGTTGTCATGGGTTTCTTACTGTCTCTGGAGCCAGTCTCGTTGTCCAACCTGTTGAAAAGCAGAGCTATTTTTTACATTTCCTTAGTGACAAGCTATGCAATTGTTTAGTGTTAAATACTGTGGAGATGCGACCGCTGTTATGCTTGGATTTCATTGTGTAGTAAAGTTGTTAATGTACACACTGATTTTAGAACTGCATTTTCTCTGAAGTCCGGTGCCCATTTCTGGCATATTGCCAATAGAAGCAATACAGGCATTCCTGGCATTTTAGGATCATAGGAAATATGAGCATGAGTAGGCCATTCGGCCCCTCCAGCCTGCTCCACCTTTCAACTAGATCACGGCTGATCTTCTACCTCAATGTCATTTTCCCGCACTATCCCCATTTCCCTTGATATCTTTCATATCTAGAAATCTATCGATCTCTGTCTTGAACATACTCAATGACTGAGCCGCCACAGCCCTCTGGGATTCCACAGATTCACCACCCTCTGTGTGAAGAAATTCCTCCTCATCTCAGCCCTAAATGGCCGACCTCTTATTCTGAGACTGTGTCCCCTGGCTCTAGACACCCAGCCAGGGGAAACATCCTTCCTGCATCATCCCTGTCAAGCTGTGTAAAAATTTTGTATGTCGCAATGAGTCTCTCATTCTTCTAAACTCTAGGGAATACAGGTCCAGTCTCCTCAATTTCTCCTCATAAGACAATCCCACCATCCCAGGGATCAGTCTGGTGAACCTTTGTTGCACTCCCTCTATGGCAAGTATATCCTTCATTAGGTAAGGAGACTAAACTATACAATACAATACTCCAGGTGCGGTCTCACCAAGGCTCTATGAAATTGCAGTAAGACTTCTTTACTCCTTTACTCAGATCCTGTTGCAATAAGGGCCAACATACCATTTGCTTTCCCAATTGCATGCTGCACTTGCATGTTAGCTTTCAGCGACTTATGAATAAGGCACCCAGGTCCCTTTGGACATAAACACTTCCCAATCTCTCACCATTTAAGAAATACTCTGCATTTCTGTTTTACCTACCAAAGTGGATAAGCTCACATTTTTCCACATTATATTCCATCTGTCATGTTCTTGCCCACTCACTTATTTGTCTAAATCCCATTGAAGCCTCTTTGCATCCTCCTCACAACTCACATTCCCACCTAGTTTTGTGCCGTCAATAAACTTGGAAATATTACATTTGGTCCCCACATTCAAATCATTGATATAGATTGTGAATAGCTGGGATCCAAGCACTGATCCTTACGGTACTCCGCTAGTCACAGTCTGCCAACCTGAGACTGACCCACTTATTCCTACTTTTTCTGCCCTTTAACCAATTCTCAATCCATGCCAGTATATTACTCCCAATCCCATGTGCTCTAATTTTGCTTATTAACCTCTTGTGTGGGACCTTTATTGGAAACCTTCTGAAAATCCAGATATACCACATCCATTGGTTTTCCCTTATCTATTTTGCTAGTTACTTCCCCAAAAAACTCCCAACAGGTTTGTCGAACATGATTTCCGTTTCATAAATCCATGTTGACTCTGCCAAATCCGACCATTATTTTCCAAGTGTCCATTTATTACATCCTTTATAATAGATTTTAGCATTTTCCCTGCGACTCATGTAAGGCTAACAGGTCTGTAATTCCCTTTTTCACACTCCCTCCTTTCTTAAATAGTGGGGTTCCATTTGCTACCTTCCAGGAACCGTTCCAGAATCTATAGAATTTTGGAAGATGACCACCAATGCATCCATTATCTCTACAGCCACCTCTTTCAACACTCTGGGATGTAGATCATCAGGTCCAGGGGATTTATCAACTTTCAGTCCCATTAATTTCTCCAGTATTACTTTTTACTAATACTAAATTCTTTCAGTTCCTTATTCTCGCTAGTACCTTGGTTCCCTAGTCTTCCTGGGAGGCTTTTTCTATCTTCCTCCGTGAAGACTGACACAAAGTATTTGTGTAGTTTCTCTGCCATTTCTTTGTTCCCCATTATAAATTCTCCTGCCTGTAGTGGGCCCACATTTGTTTTTGCTAATTGTTTCCTTTTTACATACTTATAGAAGCTTTTACAGTCTGTTTTTATGAAATTCCAGTACAGACTTTCCTGACGTATTGCTGACACAGGCTGGGACATCAGGCCAAAGTATCTAACTGATGAGTTCTTGAAGTTTTGACACCGAGGCTACCTCCTGCTACTGTGATTCATTCTTTAACTTCTAGCTAAATACTGAAACCTTTTTGTAAATACTTTTGCTTTAAACTAGTTAAGTGCACTTTACCTTTCAGTTAATAGCATACAGAATCTATTGGAAATAATAAATGGCAATTAATTTGTCTTTCTTTCAGCTTAAGCCATGTCAGTGTTTGTTGACTGTGTCAGTTTGCCTTGTATCATAGCAGTCACTGGTATGTGCTTGCCATCTAATTTACTGTTCCATTAACGTCTATGACCTGTTATATCAAACGGTGATACTGAATGATGTGTCAGCAGGTATTGAGGGCTAGCTATAATTGTCCTCAGCAAAGAACAACAATAATTTGCATTTATATAGTGCTTTTAACATAGCAAAATGTCCCAACTTGCTTTGTGTCAATTGGATATTAATTGTGTTAAATTGCTTGCAGGTGGTGGACATTAACTGGGGATTCACTTGTACCCCTGTAAATAGAAACAGACTGAAACAGTGGTTATATAATAAAAGCAAAATACTGCAGATGCTGGAAATCTGAGACACAAACAAGAAATGCTGGAAGTACTCAGCAGGTCTGGCAGCATCTGTGGAGAGAGAAGCAGAGTTAACATTTTAGGTCAATGTGACCTGAAACATTAACTCTGCTTCTCTCTCCACAGATGCTGCCAGACCTGCTGAGAATTTCCAGCATTTCTTGTTTGTGTTTCTTAAACAGTGGTTGTTGGATTAGGAGGTGCATGCTTGTAATGTGTAACTCTGTAAATAAGTGCTTAGAAAAGGGTGTAAAGATTGTTCTACCCTTCATTAACTGGATTGTAACGCTTGACACCCCTTAAAAACCCACCACTTTGACCAAGCTTTTAGTCACCACTCCTAATATCTCCTTTTGGCTCAGTGTCGATGTTTGTCTGATTATGATTCTGTGAAGCACCTTGAGATGTTTTACTACATTAAAAGCACTATAGTGCAAATTGTTGTTGAATGAGCTGGGTCGTTACTGAGCATTAAGAATTGTTCATGGGGGAGGCAGAAGAAGTATTTGACGTAACAGAAGAAAATGTGGCCTCTGTTTAAACCCATCCCCATTTTATAATCAGCGGATATCCAGTGTCTGAGTGAAGGCATTAACTTAATAACATACATAAATTGGGCTCCTACAAAGCAGTTGGCAGCTCGAATTGAAACGAACTGGTGCTATCCTCTCCAAGCTCTGCTCAGTTAGTCAGAGATGCTGAATCTGGGGTTGGGGCGGAGACACCAATTAAAAGGAGCATGCTGGAGGCTCAGCAGCAACTGTACAAGGTAGTTGGCAAAATGCTCGCATCTATTATTAGGACCTATTAACAAGACACTTAGAAAATCATCATATAACTGGGCAGAGTCAACACGGATTTATGAAAGGGAAATCATGTTTGACAAATTTGTTAAGAGTTTTTGAGGTTGTAACTAGCAGGCTAGATGAGGGGGATCAAAAAGAATTCGCTGAGGTGCCACATGAGATTATTACACAAAGATTAGGGCTCATGAGTTTGGGGGTATTATAATCGCATGGATTGAGGGTTGGTTAATTGATAGAAAACAGAGAATAGGAATAAATGGGTCATTTGTGGGTTGTAATTGTTTGGCTGCTGCAAGGATCAGTGCTGGGGCCTCAGCTATTTACGATTTATATTAATGACTTAGATGAGAGGACTGAGTGTAATGCGTCCAAGTTTGCTGACGATACAAAGCTAGGTAGGAAAGTAAACTGTAAGGAGGATACAAAGAGGCTGAAAAGGGATAGTGGGTTCAGTGAGTGGGTGAGATCATGGCAGATGGAATATAATGTGGGGAAATGTGAAGTTCTCCAATTTGGTAGGAAAAATAGAAAATCAGAATATTTTTTAAATGGTTGTAAGACTGGGAAAAGTTGGTGTACAGCGGGACCTGAATGTCATGTACACGAATCAGAGAAAAGTTAACATACGGGTACAGCAAGTTTTTTAGGAAAGCAAATGGTATGTTAACTTTTATTACAAAGAGATTGGAGTTCAAAAGTGAAGAAGTCTTACTGCAATTATATAGGGTCTTGGTGAGAAAACAACTGGAGTACTTGTACACAGTTTTAGTTTACCTTACCCTAAGGAAGGACATACTTTCCTTAAAGGATGTGCATCAAATGTTCACTAGATTGATTCCTGGAATGAGATGGTTGTCCTCTGAGGAGAGATTGAGTAGCTTGGGCCTCTGTTCTCTGGAGTTTATAAGAATGAGAGGTAATCCCATTGAAACGTATAACATTCTTAAGGGACTTGACAGGGTTGATGCTGAGAAAATGTTTCCCCTGCCTGGGGAGTCTAGAACTCAGGGCCACTGTTTCAGAATAAGGGGTTGGCCATTTAGGACTGAAATGAGGAGAATGTCTTCACTCAAAGGGTTGTGAATCTTTGGCATTCTCTACCCCAGAGAGCTGTGGATGTTCAGTCATTGGGTATATTCAAGACAAGAGATCAAAGGATTTTTGGATACTAAAGGAATCAAAGGATATGGAGTAAGGGTGGCAAGGTGGAGTTGAGGTAGAAGAGCTGCATAATCCTATTGAATGGTGGAGCTGAATGGCCTACACCTACTCCATTTCTTAAGTTCTTTTGAGGTACTGGCAGTGGAACAGAAGATAGAGGAGTCCAGGTCTAGTATTTGTGGAGTGATGTTGCAGGGCTTTTCAACCATGCAGTCTTCTGTTGAGCGTCTGGCTACCTAAGTTTCACACAGTCAGCTTTAGCAGTGGAGGAGCAGCAGGAGGTGAGGCAAAGATCGCTGATGGTTGAAGAAAATGAAGTATGGAGCCATCAGATGTAAGAGCTGGTAACTCTCAGACATGCAAGCGACGTGAATCATAGAACCTTTTGGCCAGAAGGAGGCCATTTGGCCCATCGTGACTGTGCTGGCTCTTTGAAAGACCAGCCATGGTTAGTCCCACCCCTTGGCTTTTCGTTCATAACCCTGTAAGTTCCTAACCCTCAAGCATCTGTCTAACTCCTTTTTAAACTTAGGTTCAGAGAGCTCAGGGTGCAGACTGACAGAGTCTAGGCTTAGTGATTCCCTTATGTGTGCTGGGGTGCTGCTCGAGATTAAACAGCTAAAACTATAGATCTTATCATAACAGATTATGAGTAAGTGTCCTGCTGCTCTCCCACCTGGGATACACCTAATTATCAGGGCATCCAGGACAAAGCAGCCCACTTAATTGGCACCCCATCCACCACCTTTAACATTCACTCCCTCCACCACCGATGCACGATGGTAGCAGTGTGTACCATCTACAAGATGCACTGCAGCAACTCACCAAGGCTCCTTCGACTGCACCTTTCAAATTCGCGACCTCCACCACCTAGAAGGACAAGGACAGCATGGGAACTCCACCACTTGCAAATTCCCCTCCAAGTTACACATCATCCTGACTTGGAACTATATCGCCGTTCCTTCACTGTCGCTGGGTCAAAATCCTGGAACTCCCTTCCTAACAGCACTGTGGGTGTACCCTACCCCACATGGAGTGCAGCAGTTCAAGAAGGCAGCTCACCACCACCTTCTCGAGGGCAATTAGGGATGGGCAATAAATGCTGGCCTAGCCAGCGACTCCCACATCCCCCGAACAGATATAAAAAAAATTTGCTTGCAATCTAGTGTTGAATCCCAGAGTCCAGACCAGAGGTCAACCTCTCCAAACTCTATTAATGAGCCAATTTGGCAGGTCAGTCATCAACAGGGTCTCGGAGTACTTCAAATCTGTCTGGTTCCGTTATCAGATCACTAACTCTACGATAGAGGGTTGACTTGATTCCAGCTGTGTCACCTTGGAGCCAAGGACAGTCTTTGTACAAGAAAACACTATCAACCTAAACCAGCTTTTAGGTTTGGGTCACTATTTCAACACACAAAATTTGCCATGAATATTTCCCTTTTGTTTTCTTCTTTCAGCCCCCGATATTCTGAACAGCGATAAATTGATGGCCTCCAATTTGTTACTGAAATGTTTCAGACCTTTCAGCTGTATGTCACCATGTTAATATCTGTCTATAGAACATAAATGGCAATAAAAATTCGGATAAAATGTGCACTGTACCTTTCAAAAACTTCCATAAATGTGGATTAGCCTTGTACATTAGGTTTTCCTGTTCTAATGATAAAATCGCCCTCCTAATGCCCAAGTTTTCCACACTGGTCATTGAACCCTGCGAGGGGATCCCAATAATTCCCTGAGGACATGAAATAATTGGCAAAGGAACCAGAGGAGACATGAGGAGAAATTGTTTTCATGACGAGTTGTTATCATCTGGAATGCACGGCCTGAAAAGGTGGTGGAAGCAGATTCAATAATAATTTTCAGAAGGGAATATAGGTGAGAAGGAAACATTTACAGGGCTTTGGGGAAAGAGCAGGGGAGTGGGATTAACTGGTTAGCTCTTATACTGCAAGGTGATGAGATTTCTGAGTATCCGCCATCAGGCTTCTGTATTTTTCTCTAATTGTTGATCTATGGGCACATTACTGAACACTAATAGGTAAAACTGTTTGCAGTTATGGAACTAATTCCTTTTGGGTAGCTGGAAATTTCTTTTGGAGGTTAGTATAGAGGGTGGTGGCAGCTCTGTCAGTATTTGCAGGGGGACCTCAGGCGTGTGTTAATACTTGCAGGGTTCCCCAATGCAGAAGTGTTTGAAAGTCACTGCTGTAATTTGAGAAATGCTTTTAATTAAACACTTTGGCAGTAATATTCATCTTTGGCCAAAATGGGCAATAGCGAAGCAGCCTGTTATACACTTTGCTCAATTTTCTGTCAATTGATGTCACTGGAATGGAAAATCAGGTGGAGTGTGCCAGTTTGCCCACCATTCCCCATTTGTACCCTCTGCCAAAGTTTAATTTTACCTCCTAGTCTGCAAACTAGTATCATATGTTATCTTTTGTAATGCATGTGGTACTGTTCATCCAGATCTGGAATGTCTGTACAAGTCAATACGTTGTACAGCAGTAAGTCTGGATGTGTTGGTTTTGAATTCAGCCTTTCAAATTGGAGTGTGGCCAAACTGAACAAACTGAAGGCAGTTTGCAAACTGTCTTTAGTGTTTTGTGGAACGATGTGGCCGCTTCTGGCTCAACACATCCTCGTTCCAAGCGCGCAATTGTTTCAATTGTTAATCAATCTGGCAGCTGGACCTTCTTATCATTCTGAAAAAGTGGGCGTTGTCCCAGATCTGTCTGTCAATCATTTTATATTGCACGGAGACGCGCTGTTGCAATTTTTAAAGAAGTTTCACCATTGTGCACCATGTGAATAACCATGACATTAAAGAGTGCTTCATCGCAGAGCTCCTGGAGGACAGCTGATGGATCTGACCAATGTCAAATTTGACCACAACTCCCTACAAGTCGAAATCTTTCAAAAACTTTTAATTGATGATTTGTAGTTCCTTAATGGTGTGTAGCAAACTCCGTGCTGTTGTCACATATTGTTACTATCACCAGGGGGTGCCATTGGCTTGTGAGAGTTAAGGTTATTTTAAGAGACTGGATTAAACCTTTAGCTGAACTATTTAGGTGTTATATTTTCATAGTTCTCCCAAATCTGCAGTAACATAAGATAACATCCTCTTTTTATAAAATGATTCCTAAGCTCTAACAAGGTTTCTGTATCCACAAGAACACAAGAAAGAGGAGCAGGAGTAAACCATATGGCCCATCGAGCCTGCTCCGCCATGCAATACGATCATGACTAATCTTAGGATTCAACATCATTTTCCTGCCCGCTTGCCATACCCCTTGATTCCCTGAGACCAAAAATCTATCTATCTATTTCAGCCTTAAATATATTCAGTGCTGGAGCATCCACAACCCTCTGGGGTAGAGAATTCCAAAGATTCACAACCCATTGAATGAAGTAATTTCTCCTCATCTCAGTCCTAAATGAGACTGTGCCCCTGTGTTTTAGATTCCCCGACCTGCAGAAATAATCTCTCAGTGTCTACCCTATCCAGCCCCTTTAGAATCTTCTATGTTTCAATGAGATCTATGCTCACTCTTAACTCCAGAGAATACAGGCCCAATTTACTTAGCCACTCATCATAGGACCACCGCCTCACCCCAGGGACCAATCCAGTGAACCTTCGCTGTACCGCCTACAATGCAAGTATATCCTTTCTTAAACGTGGAGACCAAAACTGAACCAAAATACTTTCCTGTCATTTCGCCAAGCTTGTGTCTAAAGTGTTTTCTATATTAGTTGGACAAAGAATTGGGACGTCATGTTACAGTTGTACATAACGTTGGTTAGGCCGCATTTGGAGTACTGCGTGCAGTTCTGGTCGCCGCACTACAGGAACGATGTGATTAAGCTAGAGAGGGTGCAGAAAAGATTCACAAGGATGTTGCCTGGTTTGGAGGGCTTGAGTTGTAAAGAGAGATTGGATAGGCTGGGTCTGTTTTCCCTGGAGCGAAGGAGGCTGAGAGGGGACATGATAGAGGTATATAAAATTATGAGAGGCATAGATAGGGTAGATAGCCAGAGTCTGTTTCCCATTGTAGGGGTGACTAAAACTATAGGGCATAGAATAAAGGTGGGTGAGAGGAGGTTTAAAGGGGATCAAAGGGTAAATTTTTCACACAAAGAATAGTGGGTATCTGGAATGAGCTGCGTGAGGAGGTGGTGGAGGCAGGAACAGTAGCAACATTTAAGAGGCATCTGGACAGGTACTTGTATGAGAAAGGCATAGAGGGATATGGAATTAATGCAGACAGGTGGGATTAGTATCGATAGGCATTATGGTCGGCAAGGACGCGGTGGGCCGAAGGGCCTGTTTCTATGCTGTACGACTCTAAAGTAAACAGCTGGGTGCACTGAAGGTACTGATATTGTATTGCTACAATCATCGTTCGAAGTGGAGTCTAGTGTCAGCAGTCACCTTCTCACCATAGCATGAGACTAACAAACTTGTAGTCAGCACCAGCAGGTAGTATTGAGTATTAAGCATCTTGAGGAGGCATATCTATGATCAACATGTTGATTTACATTTGCTACAGACCATTTGACCTGATTTAAGTCATGGTATCTGAGTGAAGACTGGAGTTTAGGTTACATGACTGGTATTTGGTGATTGGAAGGTCTGGTAGCACTGTGAACATTGGCCGTGTATTGTCTTGTGTTAAACTTATTCATGAGCTCCGGTTTGATGAATATGTTCTCATGACCCGCCACCAGGATGATATGTACACGATTATGACCCGCTGTGCAACAACTTGTCTGCAATTTGACATGACAGTCAGCCTTAAAAAGATGGGGGTACTCTTCCAACCAACCCCAGGCAAGGAATAAACGCTGTCGTCTCACCTCGAGGCAGTGGAACAGGAGGATCCAGAACATCAGGAAGGCATGACAGGTGAGTGGCATAACACTTTCAGGTCCCAGTCGGCACACTCTGACTTGCCCAGCATTCTGTTGCTCCATCTGAAGCATGTTGCAGTGGAAAGCACCCTGCCCTACACCTTCAGCAGAGGGGGAACAGTGGAGCTGCATAAGCTGCTCCTGTGCTGCTGTGAAGGCTGGCAGCAGGGAAGCGCAGCTGAGGATGGGTGAAGTGTTGGTCAGGTGAAGTGCCCTTCCAAGCAGTTGGCACTCATTTGCCAGCCAGTGATGGCACTCTCTGACAGAAGGAGCGCTTTGCAAGGCAGTCTCTCACCTGGTGATGTCCGCAGCTTCACAGCTTGTCAGTTTCACTGAGGTTTTCCCTCCCTCTGTGCTCTCACCTTCTCCAGCCTGCCTGGTTGGAGACACAGGGACTGCTTCCCTGTTGGGAAAGAGGAATTCTACACAGAAGATCATCTAAATTGCCTCCTTAATGAGTTTAATTGCCTTCCTGCTTCACCTGCGGGAGTTCCCAACTTCTCCATCAACCCATCCCTGGGAGAGATGGGAGGAGGTGGGAACATGTCTGGATACTGGCTCAAAATGGCATTTTTCCCCCAATTTTCAAGTCTTTGACCCCCACGTCCACCTCTAAACCCATATCCAGCGGCCTGGCAAAAGTCCCCCCCCCCCCCTATGATTGTACGTCATGCTGCCTGAAGGAGCTCTGGCAGCAAACATGGAGAAATAAAAAAGGAAAAATAATTAAGAATTATTCAGATCAACTGTAAATAAAATGCATTGAGTTTTGGGAACCTAGGCCCTGAAGCCTGTAATTTAATTTATTCTTGATTGCAAACATTTAGAATTCTTATTAGTTTTTGCTTAGCTAGAACAAGTTTTAAAAAAAAATTAAATGAGCTCCAATCACCTGTAATTTTCATTTTAATCTTATCTGTTCTGTGACCACTCTAAATTTAGTGAAATTAGTTACATTTGTGCATATAGAAATAAGTGGAAAGATTAAAGCAAGACCTAGGAGTTTTCTGGAGTATACTATGTTGGCAAGCTATCATAAAGTATAGCAGTAGGCTTTGTATTCACTATTTCTGTTTTTACCAATGTCTAATTATGCAGTATTGAGCTCTGTGGCCCCTCCAAGGCTAATGTTGTACTCCAATAACAATATTGCGTAGATGTTAAAGTTAATTGGAATTCCTAGTAGATTCTTAATTTTTTAAGGAACATGAAGAGTTCCTTTTTAATTTGACACGGGTGAAGAGTTCAATCTGTGTACAGATGTCACATTGATTTGAACCATCATGAGTTGGTGCATTGGAGCTGGAGTTGTACGTTAAGCTCTGCTTTGCCTATACGATGATATACTTGACCTTAATCCCACACTACAAGATTAAAATCAGTAGGTGTGCATTCTTTGTCTTTCTAGTCTGTGGCAATGTTCTTGAACCACAAAACTGCGAAACCAAAACATGAATGCATTTATATCAGTGTTTTCAATTACTTACATACATTGTTACTTGAGGATCTGGGCAGAAATTCAAGTCTGTGTTGTTTGTGAATTTTTTTTTTAAATAAAAAATTGCAAGCTTATTTAGCTGTACAAAATTACACTCACAGACTCAGAAAACCATAAAGACACGATCACAGTAGATCAGCCTGCACTTGTGGTCAGCTTAGTGTCAATATGACCCGTACCATTTTGTGTTGTCAATTATGATAATTTGTTTCAGTAATGATGAGGTGTTTTCATTTTACAGCGGCAGATATTGGGTCATCCAAGTGTCCTGCCATTGAGAGGTGGGTGCTTGTTGGCATATTTAAATTGGGTTCCTTTAGTGCAGTCGGGAGCCCCATTTGAAATTAACTGGTGCTGCGCATGTTTGCCGGAGATCGGGAAACCGGCATTGAAATGGAGTTAGGAGCTGGTGCTCCACAAAGTAAGTGGCATTTTGAGCATTTCTTGGTGGGCCGGGGGAGCCTTCAATCTCTCCCAGCCCTCCTGAGCCCATTGAGGATCCCCTTTGGTTCGGCTACATTACCATCCTGCTCAGCATGGGTGAGTTTCGTGGAAAGCTCCATAAACAGACAGTCATCCCTTTGTAAACAGAGCTGAGGGGCCCAACGGCTGCTTTAAATGGCTGCTGGGATCATCTGACTATCGCCCTGCCGAATAACGGAGTCAGATGTATTTCAGATGCCCTCAGTGCGCGGGAAATTGTGCCCTGAAATTGGAACCTTCAGTCCCTGGTTACTGTCGAGAAAGCAGAACAATGAGGACCAATTTCCTGCTCTTAAGAGGTGAAGTTGTTTTTGACAAAAGCAAATCGTTCTCCAGTTTTACATCACACCCGACTTCTCCATTCACTTCAATGGGAGAAAATGGGATGGGGAGTAAAACTGGCTGCTGGTTTGCCATCACCTGTTGTGCCTTTTCCAGGGCAACTTAGGCCTGGGGATCCAGGCTGGATTTTATGGTCCCAGGGCCCTTAATTGGTCTGAGGCGGGACTTCCACCTCATTGAGGCAGGAAGTCCTGCCTAATGGAGCTGCCGGCCAATCAGCGGGCAGCAGCTCTTAGTCCCAGCAGCGCCACAGGGAGTGGTGGCCACTACTGAGACTGCAACCCAGCTTCGAGAAGAAGAGGAAGGACGACCCCGGGAAAAGGTAAGTTTTTGCGACCTCGCTGGGGGTGATCAGTTGAGCCCCAGCGAGGCATGGGTGGTTGATTGGGGGGAACGGGGGGGGTGTGTTGGGCGTTGGGGGTGGTTGGGGCATCAAGGGCTGCCCTCTGTCGGGCACAGGGTTCCTGATCATGAGGCACCCCTCCCAGGCCGTCAAAAAGCCGCCTCCTTTTAACAGGCGGCTTTTCTTGGGCCTGGGCGGCTTGTCTGCCAACGGTAAAATAACCGTGGTGGCGGGCGGAGGCCCTCAAGTGGCCCTGCATAAAATGGCAGTGGAGGCGGGAGCGGGTTGGGAAGGGCCCCCCAAGCCTCCCACCCCATTTTACACCCCCCTCCCAGCCTATCTGGCCACCATCCCACTCTTTGGGGGGCTGGGGGCGTAAAATTTCAGTCTTAGTGTTCTGGTCGGAAATTTAAATAAATGGCTGTCATATGGACCAGAATAAGAAACATGACAAATGCGGAAGACCAGTTTCAGCTTTTTAATTGCATAATTATGGACAGTTGTGTTTTCTTTTACTGCTTTTTACCTCTCTGAAAGTTAAAAGTTGTTTTTATATAGTGTCTTTCCAAGCCTCTGAACATCCAAAAGTGCTTTGCCGCCAATGAAAGTTTTGTTTTGGAGTGTTGTAATGTAGGAAAACAGGGCAGTCAATTTGCACACAGCAAGGTCCCACAAACAGCAATGAGATAAATAACCAGATACTTTTTTTTAGTGATATTGGTTGAGGGGTAAATAGTGGCCAGGACATCGGGTGAGCTCCCCTACTCGTCTTGAACCCATAGCCTGTGATGAGAAAGCGAGCACTGAGACAAGGCTGGCAATCCTAGTTCTTTGATGAAGCATTAACTGGGAAAAAAAATCTTTCCAGTCTCCAGAGAGCCAATGGAAATGTCCCAGTGCTAACAGAAATGGACGAGACATGTAGAACGATGCTGATTTGCAAGTGGAACATCATGAACATTGCAATGTCAATCAGAGGAGAAAGATTGTGAACTTACACTGTTCATTTAAAAATTAAACTATGGGCTCTGAAATCTATAGGGGTAACATTCTGGGGAGCTGTGTCACTAACCCCTTCCCCCCACCCACCCCCAAAGCATGTGGGTTGGAACAGGTTCCCTCAATATCGCTGACAGACACCTGCGGAACTAGGACTGCAGTTTGGGTACATTCCATTTCGGGGAAGGCTGTAAAATGTAATGAAAGCTGCAGCTTCACCCCAGAGAAATGCCAGTTTATAACGGGGCTCAAAATTACTTTTGAAATTTTCAAAATCTTCAGGGGTCTGAGCAGGCCCCGTGTACGGCAGCAGTCAGGCCCCGTGTACGCCAGCGGGCAGGCCCCGTGTACGCCAGCAGTCAGGCCTCATATACGCCAGTGGGCAGCCTCTGTATAAGCCAGCAGGAAGGCCCCGAACACGCCAGCAGTCAGACCCTGAACACGTTAGCAACGAGCCCTCATATATGCCAGTGGGCAGGCTCCCTATATGCCTGTAAGCAGACTGTTTCGCCTGCCTGTATTGGACATGCTGGCCTCACCAGTCGATTCCCAAGCTGCGGATGAGGAAACACCCAGATAAGGATTCCCCTTGTCCACCCTCCAAGCCGGGCCCCACGAGCCTGGTTCCTGGTCTAGTTCCCAGCCGTTCCGTCACGCTCCTGCTGGATTTATGGTGGGGCTTGCACCAGAGAGGCTGCAGAGGTTTGGCAGACGGATGGATTATATGCTGAAGCTGATTGAAGAAACAGATGTTCCAAAGAAGCAGTTACTTCTGTTCTGTGTGAGACGAGAAATATTGGCACAAAATCTCGTGCTTTTATTTTGGTGACTACCTTTGAAGAACTTGGACAGCAACTAGATTCCGTTTGATACAAATGTGGTCTTGCAAATCTGTCAAGTGTAACCTAATTGATCTGACTCCTTAAAGTAACCGCATCAAAGTACCCTACCATAGGGCTTGTTAACACTGTCCTCAGAAATGTGGAAATAATTAGATTTTAACACTCAATTTGTATATAATTTCCTTAGTGGGAGGCAAAGAAATGAGAGAGACAAAACCTAATAAATCTAGCATTCTCTGCAAGGTTTGGAGTGTTGGGTCACACTTTGGCCCTTCTGCACAGAGCCATTGCCATGCTTTAAATACTGAGTTTCCTTTTATAAATGACTTGAACTAGAAGATGTGAACAGAATGTGGAAGTGCTTAGTAAATACACAAGCGTTGGTTTTGGTTGGGTGATTCTATGGGATTATATGAAGGGATGTTTTCAGCATTAATGGAGCGTTCAGTTTAATTCAGTGTCTAATTTCGTTAGATATTGACTTGTGGATCCTGTGGGACTCTCATACGAAAATGAGAAATCTATGGTGGATCTTTCTTCTTTAAGCTGCTTCGGTGCCTTCCGTCCTCTTATTTTTTGTCTCCCGTACTTTATTTCTACTCTGCCTGCCTGTATGTCCATCTGTGTGCCTTTCTCTCTGTGCCTGTATGTATTTCATACGCTTCTTGTTGTGTCTGATACTTTGTCTCTCTTTCTTATTTTCTGTCCCTTTTGTTTAAGTCTCTTGACTCTCTCCCCTCTCCTCAGTGTTCTTCTCATGTAGTATCTCTCTTTTTATTTGTCTCTCTCTCAGTCTCCCTTTCTCTGTGTCTTCCTTTTTACTCTTTCTGTATGTCTGGTATTCTATTTGCCTGCCATACACTTGATACACCCCTTTCCTTTTTGTACATTTCATACTCTTTCCCTTTCCTGAGTGTCAGCTGTGGCTCAGTTAGTAGCGTTCTCACCTGAGGCCGATGGTTGTGAGTTCAAGTCCCACTCCAGAGCTTTGAGCACAAAAATCTAGACTGACACTTCAGTGCAGTACTAAGGAAGTGCTACACTGTCGGAGGTGCCGTCTTTCGGATAAGACGTTAAACTGAGGCCCTCTTGTCGGGTGAATGTGAAAGATCCCATGACACTATTTGTAAGAAGAGCAGGGGAGTTCTGCCCAGTGTCCTGGCCAATAATTAACCCTCAATTAACATCGCTAAAAACAGATTATCTACTCATTATCACAATGTTATTTATGGGGGCTTCCTATGTGCAAATTGGCTGCTGCATTTTTCTACATTGCTATAATGACTACACTTCAAAAGTACTTCATTGGCTGTAAAGTGCTTTGGGATGTCCTGCGGTCGTGAAAGGCACTATATCAATGCAAGTTTTTTTTTCTTCTTTACTGTCATGTATCAAGTAGACTTGAAATCCAAAACTCTGGTAGCTGCTGGAAGTATGGGTTTTGTGTTGTCCTGAGGGAGTTGGGGGCAAGGGTCTGGGTTGAGAATGAGCCTGGTCATGGATGGCAGGACCAGGGCATGTCCTAACTCTAGGAATGAAAATACTGCTGTGTTCTACCTATCATAAGAACATAAGAAATAGGAGCAGGAGTAGGCCATGTGGCCCCTCAAACTTGACCCACCATTCAATAATATCATGGCTGATCTGCCCCAGACCTCAACTCATCTTTCGTGCCAGCTCCTCATAGCCCTCAACTCCCTGATATTTCAAAAATCTATCTACTTCCTCTTTAAATACTTTGTGATCTAGCCTCCACAACTCTCTGGGGTAGAGAATTCCAGACATTCACTACCCTCTGAGAGAAGAAATTCCTGCGCATCTCAGTTTTAAACTATGTAACTATGTCCCCTAGATCAAGATTCCCCCACTAGTGGAAACATCTTCTCAACATCTACCCTGTCAAGCCCCCTCAGAATTGTGTACGTTTCAATAAGATCACCCCTCATTCTTCTAAACTCCAATGAATAAAGTCCTAACCTGTTTAGCCGTTCTTGATAAGACAACCCCTTCATCCCAGGAATCAGCCTAGTGAATCTCTTTTGAACTGCCTCCAATTCCAGTGTATCCTTTCTTAAATACGGGGATCAAAACTGTACACAGTACTCCAGGTGCAGCCTCACCAACACCCTGCACAGTTGTAACAAGACTTCCCTATTTTTAAACTCCAACCCCCTGGCAATAAAGGCCCAAATTCCATTTGCCTTCTTAATCACTTGCTGCACCTGCATGCTAACTTTTTGTGTTTCATTCACAAGAACACCCAGATCCCTCTGTGCTGCACTTTTTTGAAGTCTCTCTCCATTTAAATAATAGTCTGCCTTTTGATTCTTCCTACCAAAGTGCATGACCTCACACGTTCCTACATTAAACTCCATCTGCTAAGTTTTTGCCCACTCACTCAACCTATCTCTATCCCTTGCAGATTCCTTATGTCCTCTTCACAACATGCCCTCCCACCTATTTTTGTATTGTCAGCAAATTTGGATATATTACACACTGCCCCCTCCTCCAAGTCATTAATATAGATAGTAAATAATTGAGGCCCTAGGACTGATCCTTGTGGCACTCCACTAGTTAAGTCTTTCCAACCTGAAAAAGACCCATTAATCCCGACTCTCTCTCTTCTATGAGTTAACCAATCCTCAATCCATGCTAATACCGTGAGCTCCTATCGTGTGCAATAATCTTTTATGTGGCACCTTATTGAATGCGTTCTGGAAATCCAAATACACTACATCTACCGGTTCCCCTTTATCAACTCTGCTTGTTATATCCTCAAAGAACTCTAGCAAATTTGTCAAACATGATCTCCCCTTCACAAAACCATGTTGATTCTGTTTGATTGCGTTAAGCTTTTCTAAATGTCCTGCTCTTTCTTCCTTAATAATGGACTCTAGCATTTTCCCAACGACCGATGTTAGGCTGACTGGCCTATAGTTTCCTGCTTTTTGTCTCCCTTCCTTCTTGAACAAGGTATCATATTAGCGGTTTTCCAATCTGCTGACACCTTCCCGCAATCCAGTGAGCTCTGGGATGTTTCAACCAATGCCTCCACTATCTCTACAGCCATTTCCTTTAAAACGCTTGGATGTAGGTCATCAGGTCCTGGCGACTTGTCTGCCTTTAGTCCCATTAGTTTGTCAAATACTTTGTCCCTTGTGATAGAGACATTAGCTGCTTGCTTATCTGATATCTGTGGGTTAATCTATCGATTAATCTATTGATTAATCATTATGGCTGGGCTGCTATAGATAGCTGATGCAGGACACATTTTTTACTTTTGTTTATTCTTGCTGTTACTCATAGAATCATACAGCACAGAAGGAGGCCATTCAGCCCATCATGCCTCTGCTGGCTCTTCGAAAGAGCTGTCCAGTTAGTCCCACTTCTCTGCTCGCTCTGCATAACCCTGCAATTTATTGCTGGTATGCACAGCAGCGGAGTCTGGAATTCTTGGGGTGAGGGGGTAGGTGGGGTCGAGGTCTGTGTGCCTTTGTGCCTAGAAAGCTACAAGAAGTATGGAGCCAGAAACTGTGAAGCGTTGAACATGGCTTTGTGCATGTATTGCAGAAAGACCACTGCAGAAATACATTTTAAAAATAGATAAATGTTGTGCATATTGTAGTTTTCCTTCTGGTGACAATTAAGTTTAAATCGAAACGGAGAGAACTCATTACAGCAGTTTCCGCCCGCCCGCCGCCCCCCCCCGCCAAGAAGTAGTTCATTCAGTGAACTCACATGTCCAGTTTTAAACAATCTCTATCACAGGTACTACCCAGAGGCTCCCAAAAGACCCCAGGCAGGATTTTTGCCCTCATGTGGGGCTGAGTATGGAGGTGGGTGTGAAAATTTGCACGCCGGCAGCATCTCACTCCCAGGCCATTTTCCCAGAGGTGGGATTGGCAGCTGAAGGGCTACCCACCACTTGCAGCAGGTAGCCAATTAAGGGGAGGCTTAATGGCCGATTAAGGCCTATTGTCAGAGGCTGACTGGAATTATCCGATCAGCCTACGAGCCCCCTGAGGCATCGGGAACTAGGCCAGCTGCTTGGCTCCCGGCAGCAGACTGGGGGAGGCCTTGGCTCCCGACAGGCATCAAGGCCTTCCCTGCCTGCCTGGCCACAGCTGCGGCTACAGGGCTGCCCTCCCCCTCCACAATGTTGGCCCGGTTGCTCAGGCCATTTTTTATTTCAAAACTTTGAAAATGTGCAGAGAGGATGCCTCACGATGGAGGTGCCCCCTTTCTCTTATTTGAACTGCAGGCTGCTGCTCCGTCCATGCTGGAGGGCCTCATCTGATCTCTAATTGGCCAATCAAGGGAAAATCACTGCTGGGTGACTGTCCCCCACACACAGTGCGGGATTGTGACCTCCACTTGACCCCAATCCAAAAGGCAAAATCCTGCCAACCCCCCCCCCCATCCCAAAGCTGGGCCCATGTTAGTAGGCTAAGTACAGCCTGCTGTTAGGCTAAATATTACATTTTGTGCACTTGCTGACTTTAGTTATTGTAGGAATGGAGAGTGAAATTTTGCCAAGAATAAGATTTTGACAGGCATAAAAATGCAGGCCTCATGAATGCGGCAGACTGAAAACAGCTGGAGCACGTGCAAGGCCCAGGAAAAATCGTCAGAAAAACCTTGGTAACAAGTGGTAACACTGGGAATCTAGTAAACTGCAGCCCCAAGAGTTCATTTGTAGAAAAATAGAATACAAAAGGAGAGAGGTCATATAGAACTTTGGTTATAGTGTACAGTTCAGTCTCCATTCTACAGGACTGTGTGGAGGAATGTTGCTCCTATGATTTCACAGATAAAAATAGGCACATAAATCTAGATTTTCTGATTTGCATTATTTTAACACTGGTGGTCACCCATTTATTTTAACCTGGTTAATACCAGCGTTAAAATAATGTTGATCTGAGTTATTTGTAGGCTGTATATTCACCAATGGAAAATGCGCCAAAAGGTTTTGAAAAAAACATTCAGCCTTTTCCGTAAAAGGTTTAGAGGGTTTCAAACGTTAACTCTGTCTTTCTCCACTGAAGTTGCCCTGAGCTGCTGAGTGTCTTCTGCTTTTAGTAGTTTGGTTATTTGGTTTTCTGCTGGTTGCTGGTTAATGAATGGCAGCTTCGGTGAAAATGTGAAGCGGATTCATTTTATGCTGGTGAACCATTACTGATCTGTAGCTTGTGCTACCGGTCTAGTGAACGGAACTGCTTTTGATTAACTTTAGGACTTGAGTGTGTTGTTAAAGTGCGTATGGCAGCGAAGGATTGCTTTCTGAGGTGAATTAGCGGCTGATGGTGGCTCTTAGCTGGGCCTTGGGTCAATTAAAGGACAGACTGCTTCCACCCCTCCCCCTCCCCTGTTTTTTTAAAGTATCACCCCTGAGGTTAATTAAGTATTTTACAATATCCTTTTTGTAGTATGGAGACTGAACTGTACACTATAACCAACGTTCTATATTACCTCCCTCTTTTTGAATTCCATTCTTCTAGAAATGAACTCCAGAACCTTGCTCTCTTTATGGCCATGTCAGATTCTGTTGCTACTTTCAGTGATTATCTATCTGTATTCTTAGATCTCTTTGCTCTTTTACTCCAATTTATTCTTACCTTCCAGGAAATATTTGGCCTCTTTATTCCTCCCGCCAAAATGAGCCACAACATACTTTGCTATGTTCAATATCATTTGCCTTTGACCTGCCCGCACTGCCTTCCTGTTTTTGATGCAGTTCCTCCAGTCCCAACGTTGTATCATCTGCAAATTCCGACTTCCTAGCTCCAAATTTCTAATTCTAAATTATTTATGAATATGGTGAACAGCAGTGGTCTCAGGGCAGAATCTATGGAAGGATTTTCCCTGTGGGTTTCTGGACCCCACCGTCAGGCTCAAGTGGGGGTCCGAAGCCCCCACTGTGTGGGAAACAGTCACTTAATGTGATTTTCCTCGGAGCTGCCAATTAATGGCCAGAAGGTGGGCTCGCTGTCCAATTAGGGATAGTGGTGGGCTCTCGAGGCTGGAGGGCCAATCAGAAGCCTTCCAGCTTGAATGCAGCAGCAGGATACCATGGCAGTTAAGTGAGGGAGAGGGCACTTCAAAATGGAGGCAGGCCACCTCTGTGGTGGTGCAGGTGGGGGGGAGGGGGCAGGTGGTGTTGTGGAGCTCCTCTGCAGCATCCTGGCAGTCGGGGAGGGATCAAGGCCTAACTGGAATGCTGCCACAACTCTCTGCCCGCCTGCCCTCGTCCGCCGCCCGGAGGCCGTCTCCACACGTTTAAACCGGCCCTCTGCAGCCTGCGGGAATCTGGAGGCCAACTGGAAAATTCTAGCCGGCGTGCTTCAGCTGGCCTTAAGTGGCCCTTGATGAGCCTAAGCGGCTACCTGTCGCATGTGGGCGATATCCCTGCCAACACCCCCCCCCCCCCCCAGTCCTGCCTCTGGAAAAATGATCCAGGTGTGGGATGCAGCCAGGGAACTGGCATGTAGGCCGGTGGTGCTTTTTTAGTACCCCCCGCCCCCGCCCCCCTTCCCACTTCTGCTGCCGGCCGCAGTGAGGCCTAAAAATCAGGTCCCATGTCTCACTTTCTGCCAGTCCAAAGTACTTCCCTTAACTCCTCTGTCTTTCTTGTAGCTATCAATCAAACCATACTGTTACTTGGTCCGGGACTGCACATGCCCTGACCTAGTGACCCCTCATGACGTATATCAGTAAAATGTTTTCCGTTGCTGGGTAAGTTTACCTGCATTTTTCAAATGACTGCCTTGCTTGCATTAACCATTTAAAAAAAAAATGCGACAGTAAAATTTGTATGTGTGACAGTGTGAAGGACACAAACACTGGTTAGATGGACTGTTTTTATTATATGGAGTACAACAATTCAGCAGAATTAATTAAAAACTTGGGAGAGGAGGCAACAAAGAGAGGTATTGATTTATGTCATGGCCAGGTGATTTCGTGAAAAATAATAATGATATCTCGGAGGGTGGGAGTTGGGATGGGGGAAGAACTGAAATTCTAGCAAAAGTGATGCGTTTCATGTTGACAGTTTGAATGCACATAGCTGAAAGATTCTGCTCACATCATTTACAAGACGGTGAAGAGAAAAAACAGAAAATGTCTTGGGAAAGACTAATTTGGGTTTGCAGAAGATGTGGAACACGAGAGGCAAAATGGATTATGAGGGTCCTGTGTGAAAGGCGTATAGAGCATAATCTAGAGGCTTTATTGATTTGGAAAAGTCTTTTAGAATGAAGTAGTTCAAACTAATGGAGGTGCTGGGGAATATTAGTGTGTATGAGAGAGATGGATGTCTGATAAAGCTCAGTATATGGGAAAAACTGCAAGGGTTAGGGTAGCAGATGGTGAATCAGACAAATGGAGAAAGTGGTGGGTAAGGAAAGTAAGGAGGAGGTGTTGGCGATGATACAAAAAGAACATAGTTTGATTGTTACCATCACAAATGTAAATGAATGTGCTGAGAGGATGGGATGTTAAAAGAGGTGATGGAAGGAAAGAGATCATGAGGGAGGAAAAAGGATTCTTCTAGACCATCTGAATAGTGGAAGATCATGTGGAGAATTGAGGAGAGAAGCTTTGGCAAAGGGAGAATTGAGCCAGACCTGACATAGGCAGATGTGAAGAAGCTGGTATGTGTGTTTGCTTTTTTCATTGTTTTTGGTCATCACTTGTCGATAGGTTCTAGCACGAATATGGAAGGTTTACTTAATTTTGCAATATAATTGCAAAGCATTGTGAAAAACACTTTTTTTTAGAGGTCTGATGAGATTCCAGAGTAGGTGGTTGCAATAACATTACTTACTATAGTATGGCATGGAATGTTGGAGTTCCTGTCCGTCCCATAAGTAATATATATTTGATTATATTCAATATGCACGAGCAGATAAAGACTGACAACCAATGGTGGTGATTTCATGTTGGCCTGATAATTACATCTCAATTTTGAAATTCTCATTTTCCAAATCCTTCATGGCCTTGCCCCTAGCAATTTTTATAATCTTCAATTCCAATTCTGGCCTCTTATGCATTCTTGTTTTTATCATTTCACCATTGGCAGCTGTGCCATTGGCTGCTTTGACTGTAAGCTCTGGAATTCCCTCCCCAACCTTTCCAGCTCTCTTTCCTTCTTTTAAGGTGCTCCTTAAAACCTACCTCTTAACCAAGCCTTGATTCATCATATTCCAATTAAATATTGCAAAGACTGAAGCCATTGTTTTCGGTCCCCGCTCAAACCTGTTCCCTAGCTCCTGACTCCAGCCCTCTCCCTGGCAACAGTCAGCAACTTAGCCAGTCAGTTCACAACCTTGGTGTCACATTTGAGCTTCTGATCTCATATTCATTTCATCACTAAGACCACCTATTTCCACCTCTGTAACATCACCCAACTTCACCCTGTCTCAGCTCATCTGCTGCTGAAACCCACATTCATGCCTTCGTTACCTCTAGACTTGACTATTCCAATGCACTCCTGGCTGGTTTCCCACATTCTACTCTCCGTAAACTTGAGGTCATGTGAAACTCTGCTGCTCTTGTCTGAACTCTCACCAAGTCTTCCCCTAAGACCCCTGTGCCTGCTGACCTATATCAGCTCCTGGTCAAGTTTCGTCTCGATTTTAAAACTTTCATCCTTGTTTTCAAATCCCTCACTGGCCTCACCCTTCCCCATCTCTGTAATCTCCTCCAGTCCCACAACCCTTCAAGATATCTGCACTCCTATAATTCTGGCCTCTTGTACATCCCTGATTTTAATCGCTCCACCATTGGTGGCCGTGCCTTCAGTTGCCTAGGCCCTAAATTCTGGAATTCCCTACACCTTTCTGCCTCACTTTCCTCCTTTAAGACACTCCTTAAAACCTACCTCTTTGACCAAGCTTTTGATCATCTGACCAATATCTCCTTTTGTGGCTTGGTGTCGTACTTTGTTTTATAATGCTCCTGTGACGTGCCATGGGATGTTAAAGGCGCTATATAAATGCATGTTATTGTTGATATTTACTCTCTGGTGAAGAAATGTTGTCAGATTTTGTCATAATGGCTGCCACAATCGTTACTTGTTTCCATTGCTGTAATAAAAAGTTTGCAATGTATTTAGTAGGCACATTTCTTCATAATTGACAAAGTGTCCTCAAGGGAATTGGCAAGTCATTGGGAAAGCAGTCCTGTTGTTTGAGAGAGCCACAAACCAATGCGCTTTCAAAACACGCTTTATGTGACAAAATAGACAAAGGGCTGAATTTTATCAGCCCTGGAGGGCCAGGAAGGTGGTAGTGGGGGACCCACAAAGTAGCAAGGGAAGACAGCGGAGTGGAGTGCCCGTTGCCTTCCCCATGCCATTGAATTTTGTCAGGGGCTGACGCCTTCCCGCCCAGTGGCCAGCAGCTGCTGGGAGCCCTGCCACTTTGGGAGACTGCCCAATAAAGTCAGGCAGCCTTCCTGCGGCCTGCGGGGGCTGGGGAGAGGTCCTCCTGCTTGGGCAGTCTGTAGCCGGCCGAGGGACCCCGGTGGTGAAGGCCACCCCTGTGCCAACACCTGACCCTGACGTTGAGAGGATAGGGTTAAGGAAGCAACTGTACCTGGCCTAGGGACACTGGCCCCCCCGCATAATGGAGAACAGTGTTACTTCACATAGCAAAGCACAAAACCTACCCCAATTTTTTTCCCAATCTCTTGCTGGAAAATGAGTAGAAATTAGTAACTTTTGGGATTGGAGAGGGAAGAGGTGAATAATAACTAACTACTCCTCTTCCCCAAAGGGGAAATAGAAAATTGTCAGAGCAGGGTGACACCTTGCAATTGTTATTTTTCCCCGGCCTGGCATAGCATGGGTCAACTGCAAGATCAGACTAACTGTGAACTGCCCTAGCTGCAGAGGTGGTACACCAGCAGAATGATTTTATTGCAAAATCATCTTTGAGGAAAATTGCTCAATTTATGACTGAACAATGGCCTGATTTGTGCTGTGGATTTGCACATTGTAGGGACCGTATTGTAAGTATCTAAACCCAATTTCATTAAGTGGCCTCAACAGCGAATGGAGACTGTGTTGGGTTCAGAGCCATTTTCATAAATATCAAAAGATTGTCATGAACTCCTGGTGCCTTTATTCTCTTGTGTTTGCCGCATTATTTATTCTCCAGTTTTCTCCCATTCCCCCAATGTGTTGATGCCCTAAATGATGCTTGGATCCATTGGCTGCTCCTTATGTGAGTGTTGACGATGCGTGCCAGTAGCCTATTCTCCAGAGTGGACCATCACAGCTGAACCTGGATCTGTCTGCACTGATGACTTCCAGTTTTCTCTGCAGACCCCTGCCACCCTGCCCCAAAACAATTGTCTGTCTGCTGAGTTAGCTACACTTGTTCACCGTGTTCTCGGGCTAAGGAGGGGCAATAGCAGTTAAGTTTGCCGATTTTTCATCTGAGGCATGCTGGAAAGTGTGGGCGGTATTTTATGCTCTCCCCCCCCCCACCTCCTCCATGGTGAGTTTGGAGGTGGGGAGGGCATTTAATCGGTGGGGTGTGGGGGGTGGGGGGGAGGGTACTGAACCCCATCATCCTCCCGCCTGCACCCCAGTTAAGTCCGTGGCGGGAAGGCTCGTGGATGGCCTTCCCGTCCCGCTGCCAATTAAGGCCCTTAAGGGGCAATTAATGCCCATTTAAGGGCCTCTTCCTGCCACCGCTGGTATTAACCCAGCGGCGGGTGGACCTGTTGCCACCCGGGGGGAGAGTCCCCTCGTTCAAAGGTACTCACTGCTTGATTGAGAAACCGGGCATCGGGAAGGTAGGGGGCCCATTGGGAGCCACCCCTGCACTTGCTGCCTATCCCCCTACACCCCAATTCTCCATGACCCCCACATTGCGAAACCCCTCCCGCCATCACTTACCTGTGCCCTTGGTTGCTCTGTGATCCTGGGCCTCCGATAGGTGTCTTTCCTGCAGTAGCCACTGCTTCTGTGGTGGCGCTACTGAGCAAAAGAGCTGCTGGCCTCTGATTGGCCGGCAGCTCTCAGTGGGACAGACTTCTGCCCCGGGCGTCCTGATCCCGGGAAAGGCCTACTGCTGACCTCTCAAGAGCCTGATTGGCTTGTGATACATCGGGCCTACCCATTGGCTCTCCAGCCCATGGCCAAGACTCCCATCTCCTCTGTAAAATTCCCCCCTATGTATCTGAATGCTCTGTGGGAACAGGATTGGGCTAAAGTGTGTTGGTCACTGTAACAACAACCACTTGTTTTAACTATCACCTTTAAAATAGTAAAATATCCCAAGGCACTTCGCAGGAGTGTTATCAAACAAAATTTTGCACTGAGCCACAGAAGGAGATATTAGGGCAGATGACTGAACGTTTTGCTGAAAGAGGTAGGTTTTAAGGGCGTCTTAAAGGAGGGAAGAGAGACGGAGAGGTTTTGGGGGAGAATTAGGGCAGGGCCGCCAATGATGGAACAATTAAAATTGGAGGAGGACTGGGACTTTGGAGGGCTGGCTGTAAGGCTGGAGGAGATTACAGAGATCGGGTGGCCACAGAGGGATTTGAAGACAATGATGAGAATTATAAAATCGAGATGGACTGGGAGCCAGTGTAGGTTAGCGAGCAGAGGGGTAATGGGTAAACGGGACGTGATCCAAGTAGAATACTCTGCCAACACTGACAGTCTAGGTTGATACACGAAGATTGCTTGCCTGGGGTGAGATACCAGAGGACCACTGATATTTGTGGGTCTGTAACCCTAGCATGAGGCAGCACCTTCAGGGAAGACGGCAGAAAACTGGAGGTAAAGAAGTCTATGTCAGCCAGATATCTTTTTTTCAATTATCTTTCTAACTGCTGGGACTAAGTATTAACTGGGGGAGGCACCTGCAAGGGGAAACAATCCTAGAGGGTGGAGCTAATTCTTCAGTGACATGTATCACAATTTTTCCTTCCAGATTTAGACCCAGTAGTTGAGTACTTCTCTCTAAGCTCAGTGTTGCAGTCAAAATGCTACTTCCGAGCATAATTAGGTCTGCTAGGTTACCATAACATTTATTTATTTTCAACACTGAGCATTCTAATAGTGCGACAGCCTTCCATGTGAAACCCACAAAGTGGCAAGAATTTACGTGACGATATCTGGATGTCAGTATTTTGTGTAAAGTAGGTTTGTGCCAGGATCTAACAGCTCAATGACATTGTGTACTCGGAGGCAGGATGCAAGTGTAATGAATGTTCGGACTGTGGAAACAATGAAATGGAGTAAGGAATGTGATGCACACCGGTTCCAATCTGCACATTTATTTACCCTATAGATGACCGACGGCAGAATGCAGACTGACTCCCTTTCCCTCTGGTTCTGTAACCTTTCTGCTCTCACATGGTGATGCAAAAAATACTACAGTAATATAGGTACTCCAAACATTACGCATGCCTGAATTAATATATTAACCCTAAATTGAATGCCTGAACCACAATTTAAATTCAATTAATAAATCTGGAATTAAAAAGCTAGTGTAATGATGACTGTTGTCGATTGTTGTAAAAACCCATCTGGTTCACTAATGTCTTTTAGGGAAGGAAATCTACCGTCCTTACCTGGTCTGGCCTACATGTGATTCCAGACCCACAGCAATGTGGCTGACTCTAAAAATGCCATCTGAAATGGCCTAGCAAGCCACTCAGTTCAAGGGCAAATTAGGGACTGGCAATAAAGGCTTGCCGAGTCAGTGACGCCCATATCCCACAAAACGAATAAAAAAAAAAGCAACACTTTGCTTTAAAATTACACTTTATCTGAAAGAAAGGGATGTTTTCTGCAGTCACAGGTAAGCGTGCAATGTTATGAGATCTTGGTAAGGTCAATCAACAATTTTTGTCACTTTTTTTTGTCTCCTGTACCCTCCTGAAGGCATTGACTCCTTGCGGGGTTACAGTTCCATGGATTCCGGTCATCCTCCAGTATCTCGCCTTTAAGTGCGAGTCCTGACAGAGACTGTCGGATAGGTTTTTAGGGGCACCTCAGGTGCACTCAAATCTGTCTCATACAACATCCACATAAGCACACTTCCAGAATTGTCCGCTGGAAAGTAATCAGGGATGGAAACGCTGCTTGATTGTCCTCTCCCTCACCCAAGGTTTTGTGAGGCCAGTTGTTGAGTCTCCTATGAGACCAGTTAACCTAGTGCAGACCAGAGGTTGAGTCTGGGACCTTCCTGACGTTCATGGTTCAGCCATTCAACGACTGAACCCATTGAGCTTTTTTGTGAGGGAGGGGATTAAGAGAAAACCAATATTTAAACAATCAAAAAACAAACTTCTCTGATGGACAGTATTTAGTTGGAAACTTTGAATTTTCCTGCTTCTGCATTGTTTCTTGGTAAGCTACAGTATTCCTAATTTATTGCTCAGTTAGACTTTCAGCCGCTCTGGTGCTGCACCTTATAAGGTAGTTAAAAATGATTTCCATACATGAATCATAAATTCAGAATAATGGCAGTGGGTATGTTTCCAGCTGCAAGCCCAGAAGGCATTGATCTTATTTAATCAAGTTTGTCTGCTTTGACAGAAGGAGGCCAAACATTCTGCATATGAAGTGTAATTTAGTCCGTTATGATTCAACATTTCCTTCCCAACTTTCTGGCAAGTTGCACTGTCGGAGAAATATTTTATATCACAGTCGTGAATATGAACCCAGTCAGGAGATACATCTCTATGATGTAACACAATATGCCTTGCGGTGGGCGTCTTTGTCTTGGGAACCTCGTCAGATCTTGTTTGCCCTTCTGATTTCCCTTTGTGTAATTGCTCCCATTCTGTCTCTTATAGGAGGCAGAGGTGACATTGCCCTGGGTAAAGTCTTTCATCCTGACATTCAATCAGCTCTTCTAATTATCAAGGCTCTCTTTACAAAGCACTAATAAACTCAAGAAAATGCCTTCAGTTTTGAGTCAGCTGTACCTCACCACCAAACTCTCGACTGCTCCACTCCCTCTGAATTGCATGCTGCTTGTCTGACATCCACTACTGATTGAGCAGAAATTTCCTTCTAACTAAACATTGGGAAGGCTAAAGCTATTTTCTTCAGTCCTTACCACAAATTCCATTCATTCGCCACTGATTCCATCCCTTTCCCTGGCCACTGAATGAGGCTGAACCAGACTGTTCACAACTTGGCATCCCATTTGACCCCGAGATGAGCTTCCAACCCCATATCCTCTTCATCACCAAGACTGGCTATTTCCACCCCTGGAACATTGCCTTTCTCCACCCTGCCTCAGCTCACCTGTTAATGAGACCCTGATCCATGCCTTTGTTACTTCCAGGTTCAACTATTCCAACACTCTCCTGTCTGGCCTCCCTTCTTCCACCATCCGTAAATTATGCTAACTCGTACCAAATCCCGTTCAATTGTCACTTTTGTACTCACTGACCTACATGAGCTCCCAGTCCAGAAACTCCAGATTTTAATTCTCCTCCTTGATTTCAAATCCCTCCATGGCCTTACCCCCCTCCCTATCTCCTGTAACCTCCTCCAGCCCCACAACCCCTCCAAGATCTCTTCACTTCTCCAATTCTGGCAAGGTGCGCATTCCCAATTTTAATCATACCATCATTGGCGGCCATGTTTTCAGCTGTCTAGGCTCTGTTTTGAATTCCCTTTCTAACCTCTCTGCCTCTGTCTTTCTTTAAGATGCTCCTTAAAACCCACCTCTTTGACTAAGCTTTTGTCAACAGCCTTACTATCTCCTTCCACGGCACATTTTGTCTGGTCATGCTCCTGTGAAGAGCCTTTGCATGTTTTATTGTGTTAAAGGCACTACATAAATGTAAGTTGGGTGTGAGTGAATGGAAAATAGCAATCTCATGGCTCTTTCCCTGACAGCTGGCAAGGTAGCAGGACAGATCGATAAGGTGGTTAAGAAGGCATATGGAATCCTTTCCTTTATTAGCCGAGGTATAGAATACAAGAGCAGGGAGGTTATGCTGGAACTGTATAAATCATTAGTTAGGTCACAACTTGAGTACTGTGTGCAGTTCTGGTCATCCCATTACAGAAAGGATGTAATTGCACTAGAGAGGGTACAGAGGAGATTTACAAGGATGTTGCCGGGACTGGAAAAATGCAGCTGTGAGGAAGGATTGGATAGGCTGGGGTTGTTCTCCTTGGAACAGAGGAGGCTGAGGGGACATTTGATTGAGATGAACGAAATTGTGAGGGGCTTGGATAGAGTGGATGTGAAGGGGCTATTTACCTTAGCAGAGAGATCAGTGACTGGGGGACATAGATTTAGTGATTGGTTGAAGAATTAGAGGGGAGATGAGGAAAAGTTTTTTCACCCAGAGGGGTCTGGAACTCACTGCCTGAAAGGGTGTAGAGGCAGAAAATCTCATCTCATTTAAAAGGTGGCTGGATGTGCACCTGAAGTGCCCTTAACTTGCAGGGCTAGGAACCAAATGCTGGAAGGTGGGATTCGTCTGGGTGCCTTATTTTTTTCAGCAGACGCAGACACGATGGAACAAGTGGCCTCTTTCTGTGACATAAACTTTCTATGATTCCATAATTGCCACTTCAACAGCAGTAACCCAAAGTTAGTGACCAGTCAGCCTGATAGAAACCATGCTATTATAAATCAGAATTCAGTTACTGCTGCTAGACTCAATTCCTGGGATAAGTGGAAGGAATTAATCACCTCTCCACGTTTGGATGATCTCTACAGAATTTCTGTTTGCAACAATGTGAATGGGACATAGATGTCATTGTTTTGGAGCTGTCATTGTTTCAACATGGCGTGCATTTAGATTGCCCTGTACCTTCCTAATGCCATGAGTCAGAGTTGTTGGGCTACGAGATATAGTGCATGTGGCCAAGCTTTGCTAGTTTCATCTGAAACATTCTGGTTTCCTTGGAGCACAGCTTCACACAAGCAGGCATTATGCAGCAGGCACATACTTGATGTAAACTGCCATGTTGTAAGTTTCTGAGGATACCAGAATGCCCCACTGTGTGCAGCAAATAACCCTGCCTGGCACAGATGGAGCCATGTTATTTCAGGCCAGTCAGTTACAATGAGAAAATGGATTAGAACAGCTATGAAAACCTGCCTGCCTGGCTTTACAATTTCAGTCTTAGTTGATTCAGTAGGTTAAGTGGTAAGTACACCAAGGAACTGTTGCAAAGACTTGGGATTGGGTTGGGGGGAGGGGGGGGGGGGTCAGTGATTTTAACATCACTCATCCAGAAGCTGATGGAATTCAATTGGCCACCATTTTACACCCAACCGGATTTTTACTTTGCATTGACTTCTGGAGACTGAATATATATGGTACTCAAGTCATAGTGAGCTTTTCAATTTGGCTAATGCTAAATGTGAAGCGCATTCCCTTCTCTATGGTTAGAGTTATTCGGTAACTGTGCACAGAAACAGCTCTGATAGGTCCAAAGTTCACTCCTGGAAACCAGTCTGAACTCAGACGTTCCGCAGTGTGCTGCGATTGCCCCATAATGCGCTTCTTCTGGCTATTCGAGGCCGTTTGGTGGCTTTCATTCTTGGCGGTCCATCCTGCTCCTGCTCACCCCTCCGACTTCGGATACCCTCGGCTGCCTTCCAGTTTGGGAACCTCTGCACCAGATATTTACTGAAGTAGAAAAGAGATTTAAATGTGACATATAAGGAAACAATGTACTTGGCGATCGACTAGGAAAGCATATTTTAAAGTTTTTCGCACAAAGCCTTTTTCATCAGTGAAGTTTCTTTTCCCAAACAGCAAAGCATTGCCAGCATGTGTACAATTGTATTAGCAAACCCGATATGGTGACGTATATTTCTGTTAGTATCTCTGTGTTCTTCACAGTGTTTCCAAGGCAGTAATTGAAGTTTTATTTACACTGGTCTAGCGGCACCTTATTAATAACATCTTTGAAGCATTGCAGAATTATAGTACGATTATATCCCCTTTCCCCCCCTGCCCCGCCAATGTTCCCCCACTCCCAAACCAGGAAAGAGGATGTGTAATTGAAGTGACAAATGCAGCTCTGCTTACTGCCTGCTGACATAAAGTTAGGGAAAACAGGATTGTCAGCTCTTTGCTATGGCTAGAAATGTGAAAGAGGTTCAGCTGACCAGGTAACTCCTTAGGAGTTTCAAAACTCCCCATTGTACAGCACAAGCAGTGTGAGACTGCCTTGATCAGGTTTTGGCACGATTGGAGAAGAATGCTGAGTTCAACAGGGATACCTGCAGTTTTTTATACTGCACAGCTTGAGATAGATACAGTCAGTTTTTTTTTCACGAGTCAGTACTTTATACATTTCTGGCCTTGCTTTGCAATTTTTCATGTTTTTATCTTTTCCTTTAGGCTTTTCTGCACTGTTAGAAATTCTGGGTATGAGAGTAAATTAACTCTTTAAACCCTTATTCTCAAAATTATTCTCTAAAATGATTCAAAGTGGTAACCTTTATTGATGACAGTGGTTGGATTTTATTCTGTCATCACAAATAAGACCTGACTCATGCTAATGTCTGAGCAGCAGTATCAAAACACAACAGCATTACCATTATGCCCTAGGTACAATCTCCACATAACTACTCCCTGGTGTTATGAACACTGGACCTTGTAACATGAGTATATCTTAAAAATTGTGATCTTTAAAAGCTCAAAATGGGGTCTAGAAGGTCAGCTGACCTCCCCTCCACTCTGCAAAAGGTTACCAGGACAACAGAGAGAACAGATCAAAGACTGTCTTCTGAAGAACAGAGACTGTAGCACTAACACCTGAAGAACCATGGGTTTCGCCCTCTTTTGTATTGTAAAACAAGGAGTCAGCCATTGAGAACATGCAAATTGAACCAGGCGGGTGTTAACACCTGGGGACAATGGAGAGGCCGAGTAGCTTTGTGGAACTCAAACTGATGGTCTCTGCATTTTGGAGCAGAGCAATAAACTATTGAATTCTCAATCCAGATAAATTTAACAGACTTTCTGGAGAAAAAAAGGCTGTAAGGAAGGAACCATCAGGTTGTGGCCTCAAACAGGCTGTAAGAAGAGAACCCATTGGGGTGTGGCCTCGGCATACTTTAAGAGAAGACACCCAGCAGTGGCAGCTAGAGAGAGAGAGAGAGAGAGAGAAGGAACGCCTGCTGTCTGAAGATATACAGCGGAAGGCTGTGGAGATTTGAATCTGTTTTGAGGGTCGAAGCTTGCGGAAGAGTAAAGGGCCCACAGGATCACTGGAAATCACATTATTCATGAACGTCCAGGTTGGAAGTGCTTGGAGAAGGGAGCGAAGAAAATATTGATTTTTGAAAAATCTGGGAGATCCAACCCATTGCAGTTTTGGACTTTTAACTGCAAAGGATTTCATCATCAAAAAGGACTGTGTAATGTATAAGTGTGGTGTGAGATTTTCAAGTGTTGAATATGTAAAGAAAATACCTTCGTTTGTAATTTGGGGTATCAGCTACTGATAAAGTACGATTCAGTTAATTGGGGTTTTGACTATAATAAAAGATTTAGAACGTGAAATCTTGTGTAATTTATTAAATTTTTTGAGGGGGGGGGATTCTGGGGAGTGAACAAAAATCTGTCAGATGGAGTATAATGTAGGAAAATGTGAAGTTGTTCACTTTGGCAGGAAGAATAAAAAAGCAGAGTATTACTTAAATGGAGAACGACTGCAGAATTCCGAGGTGCAGAGGGATCTAGGTGTTCTAGTGCATGAGTCACAAAAATGTAGGTACAGCAGGTATTAAAGAAGGCTAATGGCATGCTATCCTTTATTACGAGAGGAATTGAAAATAAAAGTAAGGATGTTATGCTTCAGTTATACAGAGCATTGGTGAGACCACATCTCGAAAACTGTGTGCAGTTTTGGTCCCCTTATTTAAGGAAGGATGTAAATGTGTTGGAGACAGTTTAGAGGAGGTTTACTAGACTGATATCTGGAATGAGCGGGTTGTCTTATGAGGAAAGTTGGACAGACTGCACTTGTTTTCACTGGAGTTTAGAAGAGTGAGGGGAGACTTGATTTAAGTATATAAGATCCTGAATGGTCTTGACAGGGTGAATGTGGAAAGGATGTTTCCTCTTGTGGGTGAGTCCAGAGCTAGGGGGCACTGTTTTAAAATTAGGGGTCGCCCTTTTAGAACAGAGACAAGGAGAAATTTTTTCTCTGAGGGTTGTGCGACATTGGAACTCTCTGCCTCACAAGGTAGTGGAGGCGGGGTCATTGAATATTTTAAGGCGGAGGTAGATAGATTCCTGTTAGGCAAGGGAATCAAAGGTTATCGGGGGTAGAAGGGAGTGTGAAATTCGAGACACAAACAGATCAGCCATGATCTTATTGAACGGCGGAGCAGGCTAGAAGGGCTGAACGGCCTACTTCTGTTCCTAATTCGCATGCTCGTATATCTCGTCTTTTTCACATTAATATCTCTCTGAGGTCGTAACACTGGTAATGCCCCATATGCCATCACGTCAGTCAATGCGACATGTATCCTCTACAATCTCTGTGCTTGGGGAGTCCCTTCTTATACTTTCTTTACACAACAAAGTCCAGGAGATCAATTTAACCCAATCATTACCTCGCTATTATTTGAATGGCCCAATTACACAAGGTGTCATTTATCCATCTGCCCACCCAAGCCAGGTCAAACTCTCAAAAGCTCTAGCTTCCAAAGCCCAGGCTCTAATCAGCTCCTAAACATTCCAGTGCTAGTGCCTGGCCAAAGCAAGGAAACATAGTGGCCTTGGCACCGAGGTGTCTTGTCTGGGATTCAAGGCACGATTGTTTTCTCTGCCCACTATCTGGGACTCTGGGATTCTGCTAAGCTGTTTATCTTTTAGTTCTCGTACAGCAGCCTGCCTGTTTGTGCACTCTGCTAGATTTCTGTTGAAGTTTGCTTTTTAATGATGTGGTCAATGAAGGCCCAAACCACAATTCTCCATCAAGTCACCTCTCAGCCCCTTTTACCTCGAGCATATCACAAACAGGATTAAAAATTTAATTCAGTATAAGATTCAGTACAACAATGAAATTAAAGAAGTGTACAGTCAGTCATAGCATTTAAGTTAGTTTCCAATAATTAGCAAGAAAACCTGATGTAGGGATTTCCCAGGATTCTTAGACTACGAGGTTTCCTGAAAGCAGTTAGCTTGTTATCATGAAATGTGCAGAACCTGCACTTTCCCTTTTGTCAAAACAAACATTATTCAAAATTAATGTCCTGAAAAATCAAGAAGAACGTAGCATTTTACTGACTTAAAAAGAAATAAGGATTTTCTCATCTTGCTCCTATGTGAACTTAGACAGTGAGAGAGGAGCTGGTGGGAAAGTAAAGATATTTAAATTCTCAAACCCGCTGCTAACCACCTCCAACCTGCCCACTTCCAGTCTTTGCGGAGGCAGGTCGGGGGGGCAGGGGGGAGAAGTGATGGTGGAGCAGGCAGCCAGTCCACTCTGAGGCAGGTCGGCCAGTAAAATCTTTTAAGGAGGCTGAATGTCTTCATTTTAACAGTTTTATTTTTAACTCAAGGAGGCTGGGATTTCCGGGCCTTGGGAATCCCAGCAGGTAAAAGGAGGTCAGAATGCCCAGATCGATAAGGAAGTGTCTTTATTGCACTGCTTGTGGGCCAGGAGGAGCAGGATGTTTTCCCCCGGGTTCAACAAGCTTACTTCCATGTGATTGGAAGCCCGCATCCCCCACCCCGCCGGGTTCGACCACCCCACCCCTACAATGTCAGATTTATCTGACATCTGTTCCCCGGCTGCTTTCGCAACGGACAGGCAGTTGGCCTGTCAACCTGGGTGACTGTCGGATAGGAAACCTGTTGGAAAAATTTATTGAGGACATCTGAAATCCTCCCCACCTCCCCCCACCCTTTCCATCCCTGAGTAAATATCTGGGCCTGAGTGTCAGTTAGTTATTCAGCGGTGTATAGAGGGAATTGCAGTGAAAGCTGAACCATGTCTGCCCCTGATGTCCATAGATGTGCAATCTTCAACCATCTACAAGACACAAGTCAGGAGTGTGATGGAATACTCTCCACTTGCCTGGATGAGTGCGGCTCCAACAACATTCAGGAAGCCCGACATCATCCAGGACAAAGCAGCGGTACCCCATCCTCCAACTTAAATATTCGCTGCCTTCACCACCAGCGCACAGTGGCAGCAGTGTGTACCATCTACAAGATGCACTGCAACAACTCGCTAAGGCTCCTTCGCCAGCACCTTCCAAAGCTGCAACCTCTTCCACCTAGAAGGACAAGGGCAGCAGATGCATGGGAACACCACCACCTGCAAGTTCCCCTCCATCCTGACTTGGAAAGACATCGCCGCTCCTTCATTGTTGCAGGGTCAAAATCCTGGAACTCCCTCCCTAACAGCACTGTGGATGTACCTACACCAGATGGACTGTAGCGTTTCAAGACGGCGGCTCACCTTCTCAACAGTGATTAGGGATGGGCAACAAATGATGGCCTTGTCAGCGATGCCTACATCCCATGAAACGAATAAAAAAAGTGTGGGGATCAAACCCAGGATCCTCCTGGTGTGTATGAGTCCGTGTCACCCCGCATGGTGTGTTTATCCAGTGTGCCTCTCCTGTCCCTCTGTGCAGTTGTCAACAATTTTATGAGGCATCCATAGTCACGTTATCTCCAGCCATGCGCTTTGTTATATTCCTGATGCAAAATGATAAACTACTCCCTTTCACAGCATAGCCAAATCTGGTAGTATCAAGTGTGCAAACATAAATATAGTCCAATTGTTTTAAATTTTACAGAATAATCTTCATCTAAAAACAGGCCGAGTGGAGGAAGACTTTTTCATCTTGGCAGGTCCACTGTTTTGACTGAGTTGTAGTCTTTGATAGCTATAGCTGTGTGCTGTTGCCCACTATCAGCTTAACACTATTTCCTAGCCCAGGGGTTGGCAACCCTTTTTGTTTTACCTGAAGAGCCTTTTCCCCCAAAATTTGCTTAAAACAATAACTATTGGGAGCCGCACGACAAAAATTCAGCATTTCTAAACCAAATACATGACAAATTGCCAACTGTATCTGGTCGAATGTATAATTTGCATATGTAATAAATAAAATACATGTATTGAATTTATGTATCAATAGAAAAAAAGTCGAAATTAAATTAGACCTAACTCTGAATTATCGTGTTTTATTAAGTTTTAAAAATTTTTTTCCTTCGTGTCTCCAGCGTCTACATGTTCAGGTTTTATGTGTCAACTTGCATGAATTATGTATAAGCATGTTCAAAAAGAAAATGTAAAAATTGCGGACCATATTAATTTAATGGAAAAACAGCACATTTCCACTTTGAATAAAAAAGTTATAAGTAATTTACATATAAAACTGAAAGAATGCTTTTTATCTCTGTTTTTATATCAGATCTTGTAATAAACAGAATTTCATTCCTATAATTTTGTCAGTAAAGTCATCAGTGAAACAAACTTTAACTTAAGATATGTAGAATTAAGGCAATTTTTTCAGCTATTGATCCTCATGATAATAAAACCTTTAATAACACATTCAGAAAAATTTATCGTTGCAGCTATATTCGAAACAGTAATGGTCACAATCATAAAACCTGTTCCTCCAACCAAAGACATCATCTATAACCATGGTGTAGCTATACCACTCAAATTGGTTTATTTATTTGATTTTTTTGTTAAAATAACCATTTTAAATCATAAAGTGCAGCATAATGAGTAGCCTTTTATCCACACAATAAAAACATGGCTCTTACTTTCCTTGGCTTAATATTTTGAAGCTTTTTTCATGATGACATGACCCAACTGGAAAAGGTTGGGAGCCGCAAATGAGATGTTAAAGAACTTCAGGCAACTCCGCACCCGCAGGTTGCAGACCCCTGGCTTAACCCATTGGAACGAGGATGAGCATCTATTTGTTCCTTCTCAATGTGAAAGGCCTAGGATTCAACTAACTGATGGTCTCACCATCTTCAAGCTCTGTTAAAATGGAACTTTTTTTGTTCAGTGAGGAGAACCAAGGCAGTAAATTGGAGTTGAGGTACAAATCAGCCATGATCTAATTGAATGGTGGCGGAACAGGGTCGAGGGGCTGAATGGCCTCTTTCTGATCCTGTGGACTGTAATAGAAAAAGAAATGAAAAGACTTGCTCTCGGGAGGGGATGAAAATGTGTTGCTTTCATATTTACAGCATATTTAAAGAATGAATCAATTCAGTGGGTGGTCTCCCGAAATGCAAATTTCCATTTCGGTCTTCCATTTCTACCTGCGGCCCTTAAAAGAAAATGATCACTTGAATTAGCTGCACTTATTTCTTGCTCTGTGGAACTTTGTAAACATCAATGTTTTTCACTGGAATAAAGTGAGTCTTAGATAAAACAACTCCCTTGTCGTGTCCGCTCCATAAGATGGGGATCTATGTGTTGTAGAAAATAATTGGGGCTAAGCTTGTGTCAGGCACAGCTCAAAACTTTTTTTTTGGGCTGCATTATGTATCATTTTCTGGTTTAATAGCAAATAGGTTTCGAACACGATTCTTTACCATGGAGTAACACCAAGATGATCAGTGAAGCAACAGCACGTTGCTATTCAGGTTGCCATACTGTGGAATGAAGAGCATTCTATCTCATTGGCTCATTACTATGTTGGAGCTTTATAATTGTGCAACAATTGCCCCAACTTTTTCCGCATTGTGATTGATGGGACACTGAATGTTGGCATCAGGAATCGGGAAGAGGGACTCTTCCATAGCATTTATGCAACTAGCATTGACCATCTGGTTAAAGAAAAAAAGAGGTAAGGAAAGGTTGTCTGGCCTGGTAGTAGAGTGCATTGGAGCTCCAGTATATTGCGCAGGGAGGGGCAATGCATGAGTTAGCGCATCTGATTTCCCCCTCTTCTGAGTTAGTTTATCAAATAACCTGTCATGAGGAGCAAAGACTAGAAAACCTCGCCTTCGGCAGGGAGAATAACTCAAGCACATTTTTGTGTATATCCTAGTGGCCAACATAGGCAAAGCCTTGGTAGTAGGCTGGAGATAATACATGATATGGGGCACTATAGAAAGTGTGGAGGAAGATTAGAGAGAGGCATAGGTAGGAGTAAATGATCCATAAAGTCAATGTAAGCCAAAACATTGCAAACAATGAGTGGTCTTTGATCAAAACAGGATGACACACAGTAACAAAGCACAAATTAGTCTGGGCCTGAGTTTGTGATTATCCAGTGTGCCTTCAGGTAGCCTACTAACAAACCAGTACATTCACCAAAAAGTCTCAAAGATGCCGCTTAGCCCACAGTGTTTTGAACAAGTTACAACATGTCTTGTGGCAAAAGCGAAATAACGCCATTAAGATAGATGAAAATGTTAATGGGTATGAGCCTTGGATTGTGAAAGCAATTGGCTGGAAAGGTTCCAGTTGTCCTGCCTGGGCCAGATCCTCTGGAAATGAAAGGGAAAAAAAGAGCCTTGTGGAACTCGCAGGTTTAACAGCATTGCAAAGACTGCCTACGCGGTCTGTGTTTTTGAAAAACAAATTTTGAAGATGGTGAGGACCTCCCCAAAAAACTTGGGAATACCAAATTGCCTGAGGTCATCATTAAAATGGATGCTAAGAGGGTGAAGAAGATACCATTTAGGGCTGAAGGGCATTAGGCTACTTATTCTGTATGTCAAATAGTCTGTAAAATTGGTTTAGGACTTGCCTGGATGGAAATTAGCTGCTGTAAATACTGTTCGCTAATTTTGGAAAAACATCAATAATTAATGAATAGTAATTGGAGAGTGGAAAGTATTGAATCTATTTAAGCATCTGGTGGAATCTTATTCATTTGGGTGTAGATTAATACTCATAATACTAATAGGGCAATTATAAACCACTCAACTTACAGGTACTTGCAAAGTGGATTTTAACACAAGTTGCAGTGGTTGAGTGCCAGTATTACTAACTCCTAAAGGAGCATCCAGTTTCTTTTGAAGTATCAAGAGCAAGGAAAAACATCTCTTAAGTAGAAGGCTGTGAATAAACTTTACGCAATCATTACATTTCTGCGGCACATGCTACATTCCACTTGCTGGCAGGCATCCCCAGAGCAATACGTGAGAGCTCCAAATTAATTCATAGAACCCAGAGAAAGGGTTAGAAAATAATTTTAAACAGGAATTGGACAGTTATTTCAGGATGAGGATCTTAAAACGTTACGGAAAAAAAGTGGGGGGTTGTGGTACTAAGCATAACTGCTGTTCCAGAGAGCCAGCACAGGCACAATGGGCTGAGTGGCCTCCTGTGCTGTAATATTCTATGATACTTGTTTCTTTGCGTTCCCTTCATTTTACTTCTTGTCTTTCGGTTTCGTTGGATTCAGCCTCTTCTGTTTCCTCCCATTCTCAGCTTGCTTTCTGCCTGCTTTGTGTTTGGACTGCCCTTTTTTTAAGGTTTGCTTGGGAAAAGAAAAATGTTCCCTCTTTCTGTTTTGGTGGAAAGTTTTCCACTGATGGCAGTGTGCAATAAATTACATTTACCTTTTCTCTGGAAATGTTAAGTGTTCCACCAGAACAGGTTTACAATGTTGTTAGAAATAACAATCAGAAGACGTCTTTCCACTGTGGTTACCAACACTCAGTGACATTCTTCACCACTTGTTTAACTTATTTTATCGCACCACCTTGTGCATATAATTATTGGCAACACATAAAATAAAGCAGAATCTCAGCACTTGGTCAACACTTCCGAGATAGTGAGCTCGCTTTGCATTAGCCTTTCTGTCAGGATCCCTATATGGATGTGAGAGTAAATGTGGAAAATCCCATCATTTTACTAAGTTTTGCCATCCAGTTTTGCACAATGGCCTCCATTTGGATGACCAGCATTTAAAATAGCCACTGAGCAATGTTATTCCATGAGATTTGGGGCAGAGAGGGAATTGGTTTTATGCTATCTGGATTTCCTGCATCATTCATCCTATAATGACCTGGAAAATGATGCTCTAATGTTACATATAAATTACAGCATAGAAACAGGCCTTTCGGCCAAACTGCACTATGCCAGTGTTTATGTTCCACCCGAGCCTTCTCCCACCTTACTTCATCTCATACTATGAGCATATGCTTCTATTCCTTTCTCCCTCAGATACTTATCTAGATCTCCTTTAAAGGCAATTCACTGATATCTTCTACCCATGTGCCTGCATATTGGAGCTGCAGGATACTTATCGGACTTGTGGCTGCCAAATGATAACAAGCAAGGCAGAAAAGAAAGCGGGTTGGGGTTTAAACAAAAAAAAACACATGGTAATGCAGAGCACTGGAGCTCACTGTGCCACTATATGCTAATACAGGGGCTGGCACATGTGGTTCTGTGCACATTGAATACCTGCTCTTAAGCTGTACAGTTACAAGGATTCTTTTCCACTGTGAAGATGGAATATCAGAGGGGCAGGTGATCATGAAGGTCCCCTCTGCTGCTAGCTGAAGAGCAAAATCAATGGACACTTTGGTTTTAATTTAAAATCTCACTCCAACCTGATGGGCAGGAAAGGGTTGGAAGAAGGTTTAAAGTCATGAAGTTCATGATCCTGGCCACTGTAATATTCAGCTCATTGACAGGGCTAGTCAACTTTGCTTAAAAGGTACTGCAGTTGTCCCGCCGTCACTCTTGTCCCACTCTTGGCTGAAATGCTGACCTATCAAAAAAATGGAGTAGCCATCCATTTCTTCTCTTTCAATGTACAGAGTGTATATTGACATCACTGTGTTGGCCAAGGAATTGGAGGCGGGGCAGGACTTAGGACAGAATTCGCAGCAACTGTGTATTTTACAGCAAGCAATGTCTAATTGCTCAGCAAACGGAGTCCACTTAAATGGCTTAGCACAGCAAACAGTCTACAGAGTCTGTTTAAAAAGAGTTGCTATGAACTACAGCAAACAGAACTCATGACCGAAACTGCAGCAACTTCTCCCGATAAAAGCTTGGTGAGTTCGCCAGAAAAATGCAGTGAGTGGAAGATAGTTACATAATACCAATTGTGTGCATAAAATCAATGCCGGTCACTTACAGCAGTGCGGTCTCCAAGTGTGACTGATGGGGGAATTACCCAATCACCTCTATTCTAGCCTCGAATAGTGGTGACACCATATGCAACCTTCAGTGTAAGACATCCAAGACCCAAATATGATACCGCATTCGGAACAAGGATTAACAACCAGTTCATGATAAATCGCGAATAATAAAAGCAGGAAGTGCTGAAAATATTCAGCTCAGGAAGCTTCTGTGGAGCGAGAAATATTTCAGCTTGATGACCTTTCATCAGAACTGGACAATGGTAGAGATGAGCAACTTTTAAACAAATACTGAGTCAGGGAAAGGGGATGAGGACGAAAGAATGCAGGGGAAAATCTGTGATAGGACGGCAGGCAGGAGTGATTAAATGACAACAGAGATGATGGTGTGAGGCAAAAGGGGGCGATAATGAGACAAGTAAAGAAACAAAAGACGAGTCCAGAAGAGGCGTAAATGGTTACAGCAGAATAGCAGAAAGAGAGGGAAGCATGGAAAATCTGCAAAAGAGAAGATGGCTGTCGTGGCCCGGGAATGTGATGGAGAAAGGTGGATTGATTCTAGGGGTGCAGACCACCCCACTGGCCCTAGACTGACAGGGTATCTCCTCCCCGCCCCCAACCACCAGCTCCAAACTCATTCTCCATTACCAGAACCCGCTCTTCGCGTGAAAATGGGAGAGGTGGTTAAAAGCTGAAGTTATCTCAATGTTGAGCCTCGAAGGCTGTAAAATGCCTCATAGAAAGGTGAGGTTCTGTTCCTCAAGCTTGTTTTGAGCTTCACCGGAACGGTGTAGGGGGCCAAGGACAGAGAGGTCAGAGTGGGAATGAGATGGAGAATTAAAATGGCAAGTAAGCGGAATCTCAGGATCATGCTTGTGGACTGAACAGCAAAGAGACTGAAAAATCTACATTTGGTTTCCCCAATGTAGAGGATACGGCATCGTGAGCATACTAAGTTGGAAGAAGTACAAATTAATTGCTGTTTCACCTGGAAGGAGTGTTTGGGTCCCTGGACGGTGAAAAGGAGGAGGTAAAAGGGCAGGTGTTGCATCTCCTGTGCTTGCATGGAAAGTTGCCACGGGAAGGGGAAAGGCTGTTGGGGGTGATAGAGGAGTGGACCAGAGTGTCACAGAGGGATCAGTCCCTTTGGAATGCTGAAAGGGGAGGGAAAGATGCATTTGATGGTGGCATCGTATGGGAAATGGCGGAGGATGATCTATTGAATGTGGAGGTTGGTGGGGTCGAAGGTGAGGGCAAGGAGGACCCTTGAGAACAAGGGGCAGCACAGTGGCGCAGTGGTTAGCACCGCAGCCTCACAAGCTCCAGCGACCCGGGTTCAGTTCTGGGTACTGCCTGTGCGGAGTTTGCAAGTTCTCCCTGTGACTGTGTGGGTTTCCGCCGGGTGCTCCGGTTTCCTCCCACAGCCAAAGACTTGCAGGTTGTTAGGTAAATTGGCCATTGTAAATTGCTCCTAGTGTAGGTAGGTGGTAGGAGAATGGTAGAGAATATGGGATTAATGTAGGATTAGCATAAATGGGTGGTTGTTGGTCGGCACAGACTCAGTGGGCCGAAGGGCCTGTTTCAGTGCTGTAACTCTCTATGACTCTATTGAAGTTCTGGGAGGGAGGGGAAGAGATGAGAGCATAAGTATAGAAATGGGACGGACATGGTCAAGGGTGCTGTCAACCACACTGGAGGAGAATCCTTGGCCGAGGTAAAAGGAAGATATATCAGAAGCACTGGTGTGGTAAATGGCATCATCAGAACAGGTGAGATGGAGGATCTGGGAGAATGGGGTAGAATCTTTCAAAGGAAGTGGGTGAGGGGAATTAATCATTATCCTCTTGCCTTACAATGCTAATCTGAATCAAAGAGAAATGTGTTTAAGCCCTGGCATGTAATCTGCATATTTGCCTTTCCTATCTAAATATTTCTGAACACCAGTTGGTGTATGTTAGTTACCGAGTCTAATTCTTGTATGGAATATATTTGGATTTGCAAAAGGCCTTCAACACGTTACTGCATATTAGACTTATGACTAAGGTCAAAACATATGGAGTCAGCAACAAATGGCAGAATGGATAGCAAGCGGGATAGAAACAAAAAACAGAGAGTAGGGGATATAAGGGTAGCTACTTAGATTGGCAAAAGGTATGAAGTAGTGTTCCACTGGGATGGGTGCTGCGATCGCTATGGTTCACCGTTTACATTGGGCTCAGGAATTAGAAATACAATTTGGAGGGTGTCATTAATACAAAGGAAGAATAAAACAAAATACAATAATAAACTTTCAGAATGGGCATGCAGTTGGTAAATGAATTTCAATATAGATAAGTATTTTGGTAGGAAGATTAAGGAAGCCACATACTGCTTGGATAAGAAGGGGGTCAAGAGCAAAGAGGTACAGATACACAAATTACTAAAAGTAGCGATACAGGTTATTAAGACCATTTAAAAAAGCAAGCAAAGCACTGGGGTTCATTTATATAGGGATAGCATTGAAAAGCAGAGAAGTGATGTTAAACTTGTATTGAACCTTGGTTAGACCACACTTGCAGTACTGTGCACAGTTCTGGCCTCAGTATCATAAAAAGGATAGAGAGGCATTTATTGCTTGGTTGCTCATTCTTTCCCTCTTTTTTGTCTGCCATTTTATTCTCTTTTCTCCTTTTCCAGTTGTTTTTTACCCCCTGATACTTCCTCCCCATTTTTGCTGAAAGCACTGATTCACATGGAGAGGTGGTACAAACATGCCACTTGGAACCTTGCCCAAATGGTTATTTTATTTATATACATGACCCTGGACCAATGTGTGCCCCCAGGATATTCAGTCATGACTGCCATTAAAGCTGAGCTCGATTTGTCCTCTCACACCCTGGGTGTGATTAGAAATGGAAACCCTAGTTGATTAATTTGCTTTCCCTTCTCCATAGTCCAGATGCATGAAGCCACTTGGAGCTTCCTCACCAGCATCCCAGCTGAGACAGTGCCCAGTTAAATCACCATGGACCAGAAGGTTTCTGTTTGCTTTGCTTTGGCCCTGTGTTCCTTAAATAAACCTGATCGATTTCCAGCTGAATTTTCTTCATCATTGATTAATGATGTGCAAGGATGAAAATTCCTAACTAGGTCAGCTGGCATTGTAAGGGACATATGAATCCCAAGTATTTCAAGAACAACCCTGTGAGATAGTCTGGTCAGATCAATGGTAATTGGTCGCTTCTGTAACTGCACAGTGCAACAGTCGTCAGACATTTTTATCTTGCATTGTAGGCAACTTTTGATCTTCCAGAACAAACAATACAAAGGTCATTGCCAGAGATCTCCAGATTTGTAGGAATCATCCATCCATCCATTATATAGATTTAAAATGTAATGTAAAAATTATAAATATGCAAACAGGCCAACGATCTACATTTATCAGGAATTTCACGTTGAGAGCAGTGCCTGCTTGTTTGCTTTTACAATTGGTGCAGCTCCTATGTACTGCTGCTGATAAGGGGATTACATCATGTGACATGAGTGAGTGGGAATTCTCCCACTAGTTTCCAGGATCTGAATGTCCTGACCATTTTTGTGGAACAGCAACAGGGAGGAGCTGGGAGTGGCTCAGAGAGGGGTTGGGGGAGGGCAGTGCCAGCATGACCTGGATGGGGGCACAAAGAGCAACAGCATGAATTGGGAGCAGGAGCAAAGTGCCAGCTTAAACTGGGGGTTGAGGGAGAAGGGTAGCATCTGAAATTAAGGAAGGACGGTGGGGGGAATGAAGCACGGCAGTGCAAACTTGGAGCGGAAAGAGAGATGCTAGGGTGAGATGATGCATGATGAGATGTCAGAGAGAGAGGAGCACTGGTCTGGACTGAGGATGAGGGGAAGAGGAAGAATATCTCTGAACTGGGACTTTGGCTGGGGTGTGGGTGACAGGGGAGAGAAGAGTCCTTTCTCATCGGAACAGCCTGAAAATAGCTTAGCAATTGAATTTAACCAGAGAGTGTAAATCCACAATAGACTCTGCAAGGAATGCGATATAATTCTACAAGTTTGAATTTTGCACAGTGCTAATGATCGATTGTTGGGTACACACACAGTTTAAGCTATGGAAAGCACATGCCACACTGTACTTTCAGTGTAACCTCTACAGGGCGAGCTTTGGCTGCACCTCACCCAGGCTGGCAGCGAGGACCCGTAGGCCTGTCTGGTGCGCTGGCCTGCCGCTGGGTGCCCTCCTCCAGGCAGTTGATCTGCAACTGCACCCCCCCCCATCGCGTTGGAAACTGGAGGCCAACTGGAAATCCGAGTCGGCCTCCTTAACTTCCCTTTAGCAAGGCTCTTAATGAACCTAATCGGCTTCCTTCCTCATGGGGGCAGGCAGCCCTGCCGGCCCCAAAACCGGGTCAGCCAAAATGGCCGACGACCGGAACAGGGACAGGAAACCAGCGTGCCGGCCCTTGTGCTATTTTCAGGCCTCGTCCGCCTCCGTTCCTGACTTCGGTGGGGCCCGAAAATCCTGCCCATGGTAAGTGCTTTGCTTGAGAAAAGCTCATTCTTTGGCCATCAGTTTCTAACATTTAGTGTGGGTCAAATGAATTGAGCAGTTACAGGAGAGAATGGCTTGGTGGGATGTTGAGACAGACTGTGCTTTCCTGCTTCTGTAGTCCAGTGAACAGACATCTAGACAAAAGCCTTTTCCATTGTCTTTAACCTCAGTTGACCTGACTTTAAATATGGGCTTAAGTTTGTTGTTTTACAATGTATTGTGCTTTATTGTTGTAAACTTAATTGATGAAAGTAAAACTTCAAATGGTTACTCTGTTTTGTAGACATCAAAAGCCCAGCTTTTAAAAAAATTGCCATTCCTAGTAATTTAAGCAATGTTGCACTATTGCCAGTCTATAATGAACTCTATCGCTACAGATCCTATTTATATTCTCTCTGCGCATTCCTCCTGGCAAAAGACACATGATTTCAATTACGCATCTACATACTGTGTGGAAAAAAATAAACTCCTGGACACAGACCAGCACAGATGCATAGACATTATGATGACTTTTTCATTGCTGCTGCTGTGATACTGAATCATTGGCTGTTGGTGTTCTTGCTGCCACAGTAATTGATTATTGGCTCTCAGGAAGCAATGCAGGTATAAAATGGAGCCCCCTTTATATAGTAGCATCTCTTCTACTTGAAGCAGTTCCGTGGGGTGTTGGGTGCCTGGTTTCTCTGACATCCATCCCATTTACGCAGGGGTGACAGATTTCAGAGTATCCACAGCGATGGAAAAACCATTGAACAAGCAGGAAATTATGCATGCAAAATTGCTAACAAGTCATAATCCCAGATCCCCCTTATCCTGGCCTCTTGAGCATCCCTGATTTCCATCGCTCTACCATTGTCGGTTGTGCCATCAGCTGCCTACTCCCTAAACTCTTGGATTCCCTCCCTAAACCCCTGTACCTTTCTCTCTCCTCCTTTTAAGATGCTCCTTAACACCTACCTCTGTGACCAAGTTTTCGGTTACCAGTTCTAATATCTGCTTATGTTTCTGGTAATTGTTCCTATGAGGTACTTTGGGACATCAATGACACTATATAAATACAAGTTGCTAATGCTGATATTGGGGCAGATCCATGTGTTTAAAGTGACCACTGGCCTGTACAGAACATGTTGAACACTGTGCCCAGCCAGAGAATCAACAAAAGCCCGGTCACCACTGACTGTTTACGTTCATCAGCCGTGTCTCCGCTGCCTCTGGGACAGGCCAGGAAACCATTTGCTGATATGATTCTTTGCTGCAGTGGCCACGCAGATCCCACCAGATTTATGTAACATTGCTGACACCAAAGTCAGGGCATGTCATTAAGACTGGGAGAAGCTGAAAACTTTGTGAGAAGTTTAAAGTAAAACTGATGTTTTGACGAAGATAAACAAGGGAATAGCAATAGAAAGCCAGTAAAATTTTCTGCTTAAAAAAAAGGATGGTAGTTAAACAAAAATACAGTGGAACTTCGAATGCCCAGCATAATGGGTTCCTCCTGGACATGTAATTACAACAGTAACTGCAATACAAGTACTTTATTGGCTGTAGAGTATTTGGGATGCCCTGAGGCTGTGAAAGGTGCTATAGGAATGCAAGTCCTATATTTCTATATACTTAGTCTGACATGGTTGAGATTGAGTAGAATAGTTCTATATTCTCTAGTGTTTAGAAGAATGCAAGGTGATCTCATTGAAATGTATAAGTTTCTTAGAGCACTTGACCTGTTAGAGGCTGAGAGGCTGCTTCCCCTGAGTTGAGAGTTTAAAACTCGGGGCCACAGTCTCAGGATAAAGCGCTGTCCATCTAGGACCGAGATGAGGAGAAATTTCTTCACTCAGAGGGTTGTGAATCTGTGGAATTCTCTACCTCAGGGAATATTCAAATCTGAGATCAATAGATTTTTGGATACTAAGGGAATCAAAGGAACTGCAATAGGGCAGGAAAGTGGAGTTGAGGAGGCTTGATGGGCCATACAGCCTACTCGTGCTCCTATTTCCTATGCTTTAACAATGGGAATCATTTTGTGAGTGGGCGCTCTTGGCAGAGAGTCCTGTCCATGTTTCCCTCAGGGGACATGGCGGCGTAGTGTAATGTCACTGGATCTGTAATCCAGAGGCCCAGGCTAATGCCCTGGGGACATGGGTTCAAATCCCACCCATGGCAGCTGGTGGAATTTAAATTCAATTAATTAATAAAAAATCTGGAATTGAAAGCTAGTTTCATGGCACCATTACTGAGTATCATTGATTGTCGTAAAAACTCATCTCGCTCACTTACGTCCTTGAGGGAAGGAAATCTGCTGTCCTTACCTGGTCTGGCCTACATGTGACTCCAGACCCACAACAATGTGATTGACTCTTAACTGCCCTCTGAAATGGCCGAGCAAGCCACTCAGTTGTCAAGGGCAGTTAGGTGTAGGCAACAAATGGGACTTTGTTTTTTTGTTCTTTTAGTGGCTTCACCAAACTACACATAACTCAGGCAGCAGAAAAGACTTCACCTCCATTGCATGTCATTTAGTAGCATAATCCAGTGCTTAGACCACTTGGGTACAACCAGTGGCATCATGGTTTTCGTGTGTTTTGTAAGACTCAGATTTATTTACCACCCATGAATTCACATTTGACCAAGCTTAGTCCGAGACCACTTGACAATAGAAGCAAGGCACCTACTTTTGTATCAAGTATATTTTCATTTTTTTCCCCGTCCATCAACTTCCACTTGCCTCTGGTACCTCACTATACAACCATTTGGACAGTTGTCAACTCTGGGGGTGGCAAAACAGACAATCCCTGTCCTTGATGCATTTGGTATCCATATATGGACTGGAGCTATTGATCAGCAATCATTAGCTTCTCCCACTAACCTCACCCCCCAACCTCCCCACCCCCGCAACCACCGCCGGCCACTGCAGCCAACACAGAAGGATGCAGAGGCCACCTGTAGGATCCCCATCACTGCCTGTTTCGGGGGTATGTTTTCAAAGCCATTTCTTCCATTTGGTGCGCAAAGTTTTGCAATGTTTCGACAAGCAGTCGGAGAAATGGGCAACAGCAGTTTGTGGCAAGTTCTCTCCCATTTGTATTTTTATTCCTCAAGTTGCAGGACAGCCTGTTGATCATAAAATAGCACAGCACAGAAGGAGGCCATTCATCCCATCGGGTCTGCACAAGCTCTTTCGAACAGCAATCTATTTAGTCCCACTCCCTCACTCTTTCCCCATATCCTTGCAATTTTTGCACCTTTAAGTATTTATCCATTCTGTATCCACCGCCCCGTCAGGCAGTGCATTCCAAATTTAGCCACTTTTTGTCTCAAAAAGTTTTTAATGTCGCCCCTGGTTCTTTTTGCCAATATTGACATTAATATAGCCATATGGTTCACAACAGGCGTCTGCATGTTCAATGTAATCTTGTTCAAAACCAAACCGCTTTGAAATAGAATGGAAAAACAAACCAATTAATGAGCTATGTATTTTGATTGTGTCTTTTTGTGAGTGGTAATAACTTATTTCCTATTCAATGGGAAATTATTTTTGTAATGGGCATATCATGTGGAATAATCTCTGCAATCAGTCTCTGTAGCTCTCAGCAACAGTGTGGGGATTTAATCTTTCTCTTTAACAAAGAAGATTATTTGACCTGAGCTGATATGAAATATCATACATGAGAGGCAGTAAATGCTTTTTGGACGTAGTGCTAAAGCTGTTGATTTGCTACGAGTATTTCTGTGTAATCAAAATAGCTTGTGCTGTTGCTTGAATGAGAGAAATGTGACGGGTTGTAGAGATTTGTGTCTCATGGGAACTTGGTTACAAAGTGTATTTGAAACTTACCAACATATGAAATTGGTGGGCAGAAAAAGACCAGCTGGATTATCAAGACTGCCACACATCGTGATGGTCCAGCCATAATGGCCAAATACTTCTCTCTCCCCGTGCCCCCCTCCCCACCCGCATCCCATTACCGCAGTCAGGAGAGGCAAAAACCCAGAGAAAAGAATCCAAATCCAATAAGCGAAATAATACCCTGAAAATTCCTCTGGGACTTCCTCTGTTGATCGAAACCAGTCTAGGAGATCACATGGACCAATTATTATTTATAAAGCCAACTTTGGTATCCTTTGACTGGATATTGTCTTGTCCTAAAATAGTTTGAATCTTAATGGATCTGAAATTTACTGGTGCAAGCGAGAGAGAGGGGGGGAGTTTCATGCTCTTCCCCCGTGGTGGGTTTGGAGGCGGGTAGAGCATGTACGCAGGTGGGATGGGGGAAGCTGCCACCTTCCCGCCTCCGCCGAAATTAAGTCTGGGGCAGGAAGGCCTGTGAACGGCTTTCCTGCCCGCTGCCAATTGAGGCTCTTAAGTGGACAATTAATGCCCAATTAAGGGCCTCATCCCGCCACCGCTGCAATTAGCCAAGCAGCGGGCAGGCCTGTCGCCGCATGGGGAGCACGGCAAGAAAAACCATACGAGTCGCTTGCGGCTCTTGTTGGGTGGGGGTCCCTTGTTAAAAGGCACTCAGTACCTGAACGACGGACCTGACATCGGGAAGGGGGGTCCCACTGAGAGCCACTCTACGGCCCTTGCTACTGACTCCACTTACAACACTCTCCCCCGTGACCCCCACCCCGCGAGACCCCTCCCACTGAGACTTGCCTGTGGCCTGGGTCCAGCGAAGCTTCTAGGCCTTGGGTGGGTGCTCAGTTAAAGAGCTGCCAGCCTTTGACTTCCGTCAACAGGGTCCTTGATCCCATGGAAGGCCTGTCGCTGTCCAGTTAAGTGCCTAATTAGCACTTGATTCGGTGGACCTGCCACAGAAGGGGCAGCGTGAGGTTCTCACCGGCGCTTTTGCCGGGGGTCGAGACCCTTGTCAGCCGGATAAAATCCCAGTTATAGAGAGAGAGAGATTCCGTGACCTTATTTCATGAACTGAAATATGAAATATCGTACCTCAGATGCAATAAATGCTCTTTGTACATAGTGCTACTTTTGTTGATTTTGTGCAGTATTTCTGTTTAATTCACTGCAGGATCAGTAACTATCTTGGGAGTCAGTCCTTACTTCTAATATGCCACTGTTTCAGAACACTGAGTAGAATGTAGCAATCTCCTCTACTGTCATAATCTCCCTGAAGCCTATTTAAAAGGGCAGAATGAACTAATGTTGGATCCATTTTACATTTTGGATCCCTTGTTTAACATAGACATAAAGCCGCACTGGCCTAATTACATTAAGTCAGTAGTATTTTTCTTTGACTCTAATTGGGAAAAATATGTCATTTAACCATTCTTACCTCTGTAGCTCTTTGGTGGGATACACTGTCATTTGTCATAGAAAAAGAAGTTGTGAAGTAATTGTCACTTTTAGACAGCCTGACATGTGGCAGGCACTCGAAGCCATAAAACGTAACAATTAATGTCTGTTGCAACCAGGATCTGACAATTAGTTCAAGTCTACTGCCCACAACTTGTCAATACTGTCTAAAAGAAGCCGGCTGAGTTTCTGCCTAGATTTCAGAAATTATCAACAAATATCTTGGCAGCTAAACAGGCAGCCGGCCATCAATGACCAAAATCTGACCTTCTTCACTGCGCTAGTCATTAAAGTGAGGGACGTTAGTTGCGAACCAGATACTGGAACAATTTAAATCAAATAAGAGCATTGAGACTCCCTCAGCCAACACCTAAAAACAGATTATCTGGTCATTATCATCTTGGTGTGTATGTGGGACCTTGCTGTGCACAAATTGGCTATATTGCAAGTGACTCCACTTCATAAGTACTGGAAAGCATTTTGGGGCATTCTCAGGTTATGATAGGTGCTGTGTAAATGCAAATCTTTCCTTTAATTCAGCTTTTACTAGAGCAGAGCTTCAAGCATGGAATGACAATACACTTTTGGTTCAGTTAAATTGACGAAAGGATCTGGTATAATATATGTTGTGAATTGTACCTTCCATTCCCCCCTCTCCCTCTCCTAGCTAAAGTGACAGTATTGTTGATGATTATATGTAGGCTACATTGTTCTCACAGCAAGTAAATCTGTTTGTGTTCTGGGTGTGAACTGAATGTGACTGAATCATTGTTTTGTGGGAGTTTGTAGGAGGAAGAGAGAATTGCTGCTGTTTGCCTCACCGTCATTATGCAGACACGGGGTTAGATTTTCCCTCTGGGGATGGAAAACAGAGGTCAGACCTGTTTCTAGGGTGGGGGAAACAGTCACTCATTGGAACTTTCATGAAGGCACCCCCTTAATTGGCTTGGAGATAAGCTCGCTGTCAAATTAAGGATGGCAGGTGGGCTCTTGAAGCTGGAGGGCCAATCAGAGTCCTTCCGGCTTGAAAGGAGCAGCAGGCTGTAATGGAAGGGAAGTAAGAGAGAGGGTGCTTCAAGATGGAGGTGCCCTCTCTCCAACCTTTATAAACATTCAGTTAAAAAATGGCTTTTACAGCCAGGTCACCACTGTGAGGGGGTGGGGGGGACCCTTCTGCAGGGTGGCCTGTAACTGTTTATGCACCCAGTCAGGCAGGGACAGCTTCTAGGCCTGCTCCGGGAGGCCATCTCCAGGCACCGAAACCTGCTCTGCCGCCTGCGGGAACCTGAAGGCCAACTGGAAAATTCCAGTCAGCCTCCTTTAATTGGCCTCAACTAGGGCAATGAGTCTGACTGCCTGCCACCCTGTTGGCCCCCAATCCCATCTCTGCAAAAATGGCCCGGAGGGGGGATGGAGCTGGGGAACCGGCACCTTGGCTGGCGGGACTATATTTAGCTCCCAGCTGCCTCTGAGCCCTGCCCCAGTGAGGACTGAAAATCCAGCTCAAAGTATACACATCCATCAATACAGTACTCCCTGTCTGCACTGCATAGTGCTACTCTTTGTCAGTGATTTCTCTTGTTCCTTGGATTGTTTAGTAGTGTGCCTGTAATGGAACAGTGACATCCCATACCAATATCTGTCTGAAATACAGACCTTTCCTGATAATTCAAGTTATTTTTTTGCAATTAAAATTGAATTATCCAGTATTCCAATTGAACGACATAACATATGGAAGTGGGAATTTAGTGCAGACATTGATTTGAATTATCTGATGATTTGAATTAAGCTACTTGGAATAAGAGTAGACTATAGTTTTTAATATAATAGATAATTACAATGTCCTGTTGTATTGTTTGCAGTGACTCGAATGATGTGTTGCTTTGTGCTATGTAATGTAAAACATGCAGCATTAAACCAGTTCCTGTTAACAGCGGGGAATAGAGCTTTTGGCACTCCAGGGACATTCTCTGAGCTTGAGATCAGGTTGTGGATTGTGTGTAGTGGAGGCGGAGGCCAGTTGTGGGGCGGAAGCCAGTTGTGGGGGGGAAGCCAGAGGTGGGGGGGGGGTGGGGGAGGTGGTGGGTGGTGGTGGGGTCATTGGTGAGCATTTGAGCTGTGATTGGGATCCCAGAGTAGGAGACAACAATAGGACGAGGCAGGCAGCGTCAGGTTTGACGAGTTCCAAGGGATGGTTCTGTGCAAAAGCATTCATCCCCTATATTGGAGAATCAGAGGGTGGGGGGTGTCTGACAGATGTATGCTGCAGTGTTGCTACTGGAGATCTAGGTTTTGAGGACTACATTGGGGTGAGAAAATGAAGTTTAAAAAGGGATGTAATAATATGCTACAAAGCTTTTCATTCCTCAAATAAACTTGAATGAAGTTTTTATTTATTTAAACAAAATTGTTTTCAGATCTCCAGCATCCGCAGTATTTTGCTAAAGTATTTCCAGCACTTTGTTTTTACACTTTCTACAAACTCTGCCCTAGAAGTCTTTTTTTTGGTTCTTTTTAATTGTGCAAATTGAGCAGTAATTCTTACTGCCCAAAATAAACCCTGCTTACAGGCTAAACAGCAAGTGCCATCATTCTATCTGTAATTGGTAATTAATTATGTGAATGCAACTATGTGCTGGAAATGGAACAGTTCCTTGGGGACGGTGTCATAATCACCATAACCTGCTTGGGACTTTATTACTCATTAGTAAGGATGACAGATGATGCTTGTTTTCAGGAAATTGGTTGTAGTTTTGGACAGGATGAAGAATGACCCTCTCACAGTTCCAAGGTACTCTACAGAAGCCTTACCAGACAAATTACAGGTACCCAGCCAGGTAAAGAGGTTTGATCCTTCGGGTTGAACTGTGGGATCCTCTATAAGGAATCCATTCGGTATGTGGCAGTCTTCCAAGTATTAGGCCATTGATCATCAAGTCTGAGGGGAGATGGCCAAGGGGCTTTGACAATCCAGAATAGCCTCCTAGATTTGAGACTGGTTGGTGGTACATTGGTCGAGTCGGCCTGGATTGGCATGTCTTTGCTGATGTTGTGTTTGTGTTCTCTGAAGACTGCATATTCGTGGTACAGGTGGGGTGGTCAATAAATGCCAGCCTTGCCAGTGATGCCCGCATCTCATGGATGAATCACATTTTTAGAAAAAAGCATGATGGCCTCAGACTTGCAGTGAACTCATGTCATTCTTAGTTGGTCCCAGAACAATTCCATCAAATGATTTTTAAAAAAGCTTTATAAAACTGAACCCAGCAGCAAAGGCACCCAGTTCCTTTGCTGTTGGCTGCAAGGCAAGTCGGACAGTTTTTATTTCTGCGTGAGTAGCAGAGACCCACTTTTTCAAGGGTCTTGTGAACTGCCGTCAGATTTACTAGTTCTACTTCAGGTTGATGAGGACTGATGGACTGGGGAAGGGAGTGTGGTAATTTGCCACTGCTCCATACATCAGCGCAGTATCATGTAAATGACTTTAGTGTGTCAAAAGGTTGAGACCTTGCAGCTTAGGCCATGTCTATGTCAATTTATCACAATGTGTTGGGAGAATTTCCAACTTTAATCCCCAGTAGAGGTTTTTAAGATGGCAATCATTTGGAACGAAATGAATGTTATGTCGCATTCATAGGCAAGGGGAGGTAGCAAAGTGCCCTGTATCTATAAGTAGTCCAGACTAAAATAATTTGATAATTTTTTTTTTTCTCTTTTCAATTGTAGTCCAAACTTGTGGTATTATTCTGTGCAATGTACAGAATGCTTGATGGAAAGCTCAGGTGTGATATCATTCACTTGGAAGAGGAGCCTGTGCAATTATACTTATTTAACAGGTTGTGAATTACTCATCCCATCTTATTCAAGGGGCAAAACCTGCACCTGACAGCATTCCTTTTACTAGATTCTTACACGAAGTACAATATATCCAGGGGCGGAATGAGTATTTTAAGGGAATGTGGTGTTGCTGTTTAAAAATTGTACAACTTCTCCGAGAACATTATATATTTCTTTATAGTTAGTTTGAAATGTTAGATGATAACAGGCGCTCAGCTCATGACTGACTCCAGATCAGGTACAATAACTAATGCAATAGTAAAGCCATTGTGTTTGCCCTGTGCTGTGAGCTGCCTATTGAAATGTATCAGACTACAGGTTTGAGGAACGCACAGTTACATAGATTCATGGACTGATGCAGCACAAAAGGAGGCCATTTGGCCCATCATGCCTGATGCTGTTTAAGTTTTTTTGTCTGCTGGCACTAAGAGTTCTACATGAAGTAATTCTGAAATCCAAGTTCTCAATGGCTTTGAAAACACAGCACAAAACTGCCTCTATTTCACACTAGCTAGGCAATCGCACTAAGAAAGACTACAGAAAGACTACAGAAAGACTAAAGAGGGAAATGGAAAATGTCACACAGGTGACAGTATGGATAATGTAGTAGTTATGGGGAAGTTTTATTCTGTATCTCAGCATGTGGCACCTTGTTGGACAGAGTAATGGATGTTTTATTTTGTATCTAACCACCTTTCCTCGGAGGCCTCGTTTTTAACCATGAGACAGTCCAACGTGCCCCACAGCTATGATCAGATCTAACACAAGAGTTTGAATTTCACACTTAACTTTACTGCCGCACACGACTGCTAAAGATTCTGGCTGCCCCAATCTTTATGCAATGTGTAAGACAAATCAAAGTTGATACACTCAGCTCTGGAAACATTTTTACTGTTAAACAACATTTCATGTGTTCATAATTGTACTTAACTTGGTGTCTGGCAGCAGAAATTTGAATCGTTCACTCATTTGAATGTTTAATAGGGCTCCAGAACTCGCTTCACTCAACCCTTAGGATTATAGGGAGCAGTGTATAGCAGGTAACATTTAAAACAGCCAAATAAAGTGGTGACAATATGAAGTACATGTGACCAGTTTATGGGATACTCTTTGCTTGCAATGGTAGCTAATCTGGAACTATGGAAAGACAAGTGATCACATTACATGCATGATTGTAGCTGAAGCCTGTGTTTTATATGAAATCTGATTCTTAATGGAGAACTTTCTTCATCGATAGGTATTTGTCAACCTTGCTTTAGCTACAAAAATGCAACATAATACACAAGCCATGTCAGAACGCATCACATCATGCCATCACTAAAATAACAACATGTCCCTTTCCTGCCACCAAAGAAAAAAGGTTCCGAAATGCTTATGTGACAAGAAGGGGAATTTCTGCCTTTTCATTCAAGTTTGGAAATAACTAAGTTAAAACTCAAGAAGTTTCAAAACAGAGGCTAGTGGCTAGGCTGTCTACAGGAACCTGGCAAGGTTGGTTCATTTGGAAATGCGTTAAGATAAAGGGGTATTGTTCTAGGTATAAATTGTTTTGTGTGCTGTTGGGACATGAACAGGTATGGGAAACCTGATGAAGTGTGAGCCCGTGCTCATTAATGTTTAATGCAAATACCTCCTTTGATAATGACTGATTGTTAGTGTTGGTTTTCAGAGGGATTTGGGCCACAGAAGAAGTCTGTTATTTTTAGTTCTGGCAGGAGATCCAAGCTCTGGGCGAACTGGAATGGCACACAGATAATATTGCATCTTGAAGGTCTACCAAAATGACAGGTTTGTCTGTTTCATTCAAAGCTTGGTAGGGCTGATTTTAACTATAGATAGTGGGGAGAAGGGCATTAGTGGATTGTATGCCCATTATACACACCAGTTGAATTTCCTTTGCATTGAAGTTAATGGAAAGGGAAATCAAGCAGAGTGTATAACGGCTGATGATCGTCTGTCGCTCATTCTCTGCCACAACCAAAAGTTAATCAGCCCCAGTGTTTTGTCAAGTTTAATAAGCACTGTCGATTCCATCCCTCCCTGGCAACTGTCTGAGGCTGAACCAGACTGTTCGCAACCTCAGTGTCATATTTGGCCCCAAGATGAACTTTTAACGACATATCTATGGTGTCACAAAGACTGCATGTTTCCACCTTTGTAACATCACCCATCTCTGCCACTGCCTCAGCTCTTCTGCTGCTGAAACCCTCATCCAGCCCTTGTTACCTCCAGAATTGATTATTCTAATGTGCTCCTAGCCGGCCTCCCACATTCGATCCTCTGTAAACTTGGAGTCATCCAAAATTCTGCTGCCTGTGTTCTAACCCGCACCAAGTGCCATCCACCCAACACCTCTGTGCTCACTGACCTATACTGGCTCACGGTTAAACAATGCTTCAATTTTAAAATTCTCATCCTTGTTTTCAAATCCCTCCATGGCCTGGCCCCTCCCTATCTCTGTAATCTCCAGTCCCGCAACCCTCGGGTAATCCGCACTTCTCTAATTCCGGCCTCTTGTGCATCCCTGATTTTAATCACTCCACCATTGGTGGCCATGCTTTCAGTTGCCTGGGTCCGAAGCTCTGGAATTCTTTCCCTAAACTTCTCCACCACTCTTTCCTCCTTTAAGAAGCTCCTTAAAACGTACCTCTTTGACCAAGCTTTTGCCATCTGATTGAATATCTCTTCATGTGGCCCAGTGTCATATTTTGTTTTATAATGCCTCTGTGAAAGTGCCTTGGGACATTTTATTATGTTAAAGGCACCATATAAATGCAAGTTGTTGTTGTTCTAAAAAAGTGGACTAATCCTTGTGGACTGACTGACCAGTTCATAAGAGACTTGTTATCTAAAAACTGTTTGGATGCAAATACAAGAAAAAAAAACTTCTGGGGAAATAGCCCAAAATGTAACAGTTTCTTCATAAAGATAATGATTCCTTAAAGGGCTACTGTCAGGAAATCCTATTTTGCCAGTATAGAAACAGACAATTGTGAGGTATTGGAACAGTTAATATCTACGTAAATTGATCTTGTCTGCAGTGAAGTTAAATTTGACGGGTTTCAATGGTCTTAGGTTATATTAACACGTATGAAATGCTTTTAATTTCGGCTCTATGTTCTGATTGTAAGCTAAGGTTCCTATTGATGGTGCCCACTTTTTTGAAAAAATGGACAGCCTTTCAAATGACAGAATGAATCCAGCAAGTTTACTTTGATTTTGCTGCTGTGCTGATAATAGTGGCAGCCGATCAGGAACCAGTGACACTCATGCCCCAGTAAACCCAACATCAAAGCTGCTGGAGAATCCCTATTCAAGTGCACATTCCTGTCCGCTTCAGAACTTCCTATGAAGCCAGACAAAAGATCTCTCTTGGCATTTGGTCTAATCGTTCAAGCGAGTCCTGCAAAATATTTCTGGTCGTTTAACCCTGGATGCTTTGAGAAGAGGCATAGCAGGTGCGTGAGACTAACAGTGACCTCACATGGTGTCAAGTTGCTAGGTCCCACCTCCCCAGCACTGAAATGGTTGATTTATTGAGGGAGTAAACCTAATTATTTTAGATGTCCCAAAAATATTGAAGGGTGCACTAAATATGTTGCGGAGCTCGGTTTGTTTGGTAAGGGGAAGGAACCAAGCCTTTAAAATAGAACTCACTGGCACCTTCGCGTTATTCTCCCTATTGGTAAAACTGTTTTATCATACTTTAAACCTTGACATAATGTTGCTAACAAGCGTTCCATCTGTGGAGTCATTTCAACAACTTTGTTTGAGACTGACAACTTAATTCTCACAGTCATTACTGGAGAGCAATTGGGTGTTTGCTGGAAATCTCATTGCAGTGTGGAATTCATTACTGCCAGTGGTAGCGACCTTGTGAGCACAGTTTAGTGGCAGTCAATCTCTTGAAGAAATGCCCAGATTTACTGTGTCGTGATGCATTTATAATAGAATGATTTTGCGCATCACTGCAAGTAATTAAGAATGTTCACTGCTGCACATCTGTGGAATAGAGAATCCTGAACATTGTACAGTGAAACGTTTCAAACTTAGGGGCTAGTCTAAGGATGAGCACAAGACGGTAAACTTTCTGAATATTTACGTAGTCCCAAGTATTCACAAGGGATGAGCAGCTTGCCCTCTCCAGATAGAGAATAAAACAAAGTAATATTAAATGACGGAGGTGGAAGTCCAAGACAAGGCTGAGAGGTCTGAAATCACTGGCATATGGATGGTATTTATTGTAGACTGCTGAAGGAGACAGGGAGGAGGTTTGTGAGGCACTGACAATGGTTCTAAAGGTGTCACTGGACACTGGCGCTCCCCTGGTAGATTGGAAACATGGAAATGGGATGCCCATATTCAAGAAGGGAGATAAAACGGAGCGAACTGTAAACGCATTGGATCCAACTCTGTTTCGTGTAACATGTTGGAATGAAGTAAACTTGAAGAGAATCTGTATTACAATAATCTGCTAAACAGTAGTGGATTCAGGAAGAAAGGTAAATGCCTGACCTCTCAAGTGGATTGTGGGAAGCAGTAGAATCTAATGCATCTGGACTTCCAACAAGGCATTTGACAAAATCTCACATGAAAGGCAAAGTCAAACTCAAAGCATGGTAAATGCTGGAAATAGGAAAGAAATTGATTGGAGAGTAGAATTCAATGAATATTCATTAAGTAGGGTTGGGGGGGCAGTACTGAGTTGGGTGCCCCAGAGCTAGAGCCCAGATTTCAACCCAGCATGGGTTTGAAACTTAATTGCTGGTCCAATAAACAGGCTTGGGGTATTTTAATTCCCAGCCATCCTTAGAATCTCACGTTGGGGGGGGGGGGGAGCGGTGGGGTTGGATTTCCCACCCGGTTCACTGACAGACCAGGAAACCTGCCCACTTCCTGAGCCGCAGTTTTGGAGGGTCAGTCGGAGGCCTATTTAAATAGGGAATGTACCTTGTAAAGTGAGGTTGCATTCCCTTCTGCATGATCTTCCGTTTAGACTGGCGGAGGAAGCAACTGCATTCACATGAGATACAGGCAAGCCTCCAGACTCTCTGAAACCTCCCTGTGGAGGTCCTGTGTGAAGTGGTCAAGGCAGAAGTTATCTTGCCGAGCAGTGGGAGGAAAATCCTTAACGCACCATGATAGAGACATTGGCGAGATTGTCAACTCCAAGAACATCACCCCCACCACCTGGATGGCATGTAGAAAGTGCTTCAATGACCTCACAAGGGTGAGCATAGCTCTTCCTTTCTCCATCCCTTTCAACAACATACAGCACAATCTCCCCACTCCCCCTACCCCCGCCCCCCCAGCACTCTCAACAATTCCATTCCCTGATTTATAATTAAATGTTAACTTAATCATGAATGTAGAGTCAAGAAACTGCTGAGGAAAGCTAGTGGTGAGGAACCTGAGGGAGCAGATGAACCACTGATGGATCAGTAAGGAGACTGACACTTGGAAACACAGTGAGTGGGGAGGATAGGGAACTTTGGCCTGATGGTTCTGAAAGGGCCAAGGGTAGTCTGGGGCCTGTTACCCTGAGTTACCTTTGCAGCACCACCCAAGGCAGCTACGTTGCTCCCCCAACAATGCTACCACATCCCGGCAACTCTCAGTAATTTAACTGTCCTGCTATGCTTCCAAACCTTTTCCCCAGTCCTGCTGAATGCAGAAGCCCCAGGCTTTAGTGCTCCTCCATGTACCCAGATTCCAGGATGTTATCTTAGTGCTTCCACATCCCTAGTCCATATTCCTAGTGATTCCTGATTTCAGAACCACCCACAATGATTCCAGACTCTCAGACCATCTTCCCTGGGCCCAGGACCACTGACCCCTCGTCCAGGACCCATCCCAGTGTCCTTGGACCCTCTATTATTCCTGGGGACACCTGCCTTCACAGTGCTCCTCAAGTCTTTCTCCCTCCAAAAAACAATTCTGCTAGATTTTAAGAACTCATCCCATTAGTACCAGATCCAGAGCCCCTTCTTTACTCCTCTATAATCTCAGGGCTGTTTTCTGACACTGATAATCCAGACTGCCTGATACCCCAATTTAGCATAACTTTCCTGTTCTTATAAAACCTTACTTACCATGAGCAATGCCATGGGAGATCTATTAATGGTTTAAAACATTACTAAGCTGGCTAAGCAGTTTTCAAAGTTGATCACTTTGGGAGAGCATTTGGCTCCCACAAATAAATGTTACATTAGGAGCCTGGTTAAAAGACTTTTGGAGCCAAGCCACAAAGCAAATGAGTGAAGAAATCTGTGGTGACTAGCTGAATGGCATGAAGTGCTTTTGGAACCTGATTAAGCCTGTTCATTATTAAAATTTTAATGCACTGAGAGAATGTTCCACGATGTGTATTAAAATTTGAAAGTGATATGGTCAATAAAGTTGCACTTGTTTGCAGTGTAGGACCATGGTGATATAATCAGCAACCACCAACATTGCACTTTGCATTGTAGACTGTCTTAGGGAATCTCTGCATAATTACCGGTCATTTCCAGTTTAAGAAAAGTACTCTGAATAAAACCCATGCTGTTAATAGTCATTGACATATGATTTGCGATAACCTTAAGGCTCCTTATTATGCAGAAATCCTCACTAGGCAGTGGGGAGGGGGGGAAGCACAGCTGGGTGCAGGGTGGGAGATCGGCATAAAACCAGGACCATTTTAGCACCCGAGCCTCATTTAGATAGTCCAGCCCTGCTTCCTGGTGGGAGTGAGGCTGGGGCTGGCAGGTGGGAGCAGAACTCTGGTCAGAAGTCTGAGGGCACAAGGGAATAGTATCTGGCATAGCTTCATAGATCTACAGCATGATAGAGCTGATGGCACTGGCTTCATGCGGGCTTCCCGAATCCGTGAGCAAAAATGGTTTTGCAGTGCCAGTGATGTCATTATTATAGAGTAGACTCTATAATAGCCTATATTCCCCGGAGTTTAAAAGAACGAGAGGTGATCTAACTGAAACATATAAAATTCTTAAGGGGCTTGACAGGGGAGATGCTGAGAAAATGTTTCCCCTGCCCGAGAAGTCTGGAACATCGAGTCCCAGTCTCAGAATAAGGGGTCGGCCATTTAGGACTGCGATGAGAAATATTTTCAAAGGGTTGTGAGTCTTAGGAATTCTCTACCCTAGAGAGCTGTGGATGCTCCATCTTCGAGTATATTCAAGATAGAGATTGATAGATTTTTGGGTATTCAGGGAATCAAGGGATTTGGGGATAGTGTGGGAAGATGGAATTAATATAGATGTTCAGCCATGGTCTTAGTGAATGGCAGAGCGGGCTCGAAGGGCTGAATGGCCAACCCCAGCTTCTATCTCCTATGTTCCTATGTAAAGTAGGTCCCCGCTTGCATGGGATGGGCAGCTGCATCGTGTCTGTTCTGAGTTAAAGTGGCAGTGAGCAGGAGTGTGTCGACAATGCGGCATGACTTCTGTTTCTCCGCCACCTAATTTCTTGTCTGCACCATTGCTGCTGGGACAGGTGGGCAGAGAGGGTTAAGATCAACTCCATAGAGTCTACTGTACTGTTTAAAATGAGAAGTATTAAGTAGGAGGGAATGCAAGGGAGTAAAACAACCTTTTGATTCTGAAGATGTGTATGAAGTACTTGAACTTTAACCCTTCAATTTTGTTTGTACTTTAAAAATCTCATCTGCCTATCCACTTTATTTTACATATTTTCAGAATATGCTTTTATTTAAATACCATGGTTAAAGCATAATAGTGAGTCAAAGCATGGTATGTGCTGTGTAATACTTCAACATACACTCCTGGAGCAGGTCAAGAAAGAAAACAGCAATAAAGTAATAGTATTTAAAGAAAACACCTTGGAGAGGGTGTAGAAGTGATTTGCTAGAACGACACCAGTGATGCGAGACGTTAGTTATATTGAGAGACTGGAGAAGCTGGGATTGTTCTCCTTAGAGCAGTGAAGGTTAAGGAGAGATTTAATAGATGCGTTCAAAATCATGAAAGGTTTTGATAGAGTAAATAAGGTGAAACTGTGTTTCTGGTGGCATAAGTGTTGGTAACCAGAGGACACAGATTTAAGGTAATTGGCAAAAGAATCGGAGGTGAGATGAGGAGAATTTTTTTTACGCAGCCGAGTTGTTCTGATCTGCAATGCGCTGCCCGAAAGGGCGGTGGAAGCAGATTCAATAACAAGTTTCAAAAGGGAATTAGATAAATACTTGAAGGGGAAAAGTTTGCAAAGCTTTGGGGAGAGGGCAGGAAACTGGGACTAATTGGATAGCTCTTTCAAAGAACTGGCACAAGCATGATTTTTCATTGACAAGTCTTCTGATAATAAAGCAGCTCATGCTTGTTTACTGCAGGACCTGGATAATATCCAGCCTTGGGCTAACAAATGGCAGATAACTTTGGTGTCACATAAGTAACAGGGAATGACCATCTTGATCAAGAGAAAGGCCAGACATTTCCCTTGACCTCCAACCCCATCACCACCATCAACAACTTGGGGGTCACCAGAAGCTTAGGTGGACCAGCAATATTTACACTGTGGCTGCAAGAGCCGGACAAAGGTTGGTTTATCTGTGACCCGTGACACACCTCCTGACCCCTCAAAGCCTAGTCACCATCTAAAATGCTCAAGTCAGTGATGGGATGGAATACTTGCCGTTTTGCCTGGATGGGTGGAGCAGCAACAACACTCAAGAAACTCGACATTATCCAGAGCTGAGCAATTTTCTTTTCTTATCTTTTGTGCCATTTGACTCAATATCCACCCCTCCACGAACTACGCACTGTGGCTGCAGTCTGTATAACCTGCAGAATGCAGTGCAACAAGTCACCAAGTTTGACAGCTGCTCCCTCCCCTGTTACCTCTTAACACCGAGAAAAACCAGAGCAGTAATAGTATGGGAACACCATCACCTCAAACTTCCCCATCAAGTCAAATATTATCCTGATTTGTGCATCTATCACCCATTTGTTCACTGTTCCTGGGTCAATATCCTGGAACCACTACCTAAGCACCACCATGGGAACATCATCACCACAAGGACTGTAGTGCTTCCAGCTGAAAGCTGACCACCAACTTCTCTGAACATCTAGGAATGGGTGATCAACGCGGCCTTGCCAGCATTTCTCACATCCAAAGAACAAATAATTTTTTTGGGACTGCATTGTGAGGAGGGTCAGTGGAATTAAAGTACAAGTTATCCATCCATCTAGTTTCTATTTCCAATTAAAATTTACAGCTAACATTTATCATTTTATTTACTTACCTAAGGACGTGATCGATGTCTCAGCATGTTAGTTAGATATACGTTCTACCAAATAGCTCTTCATTTTTAACCCTTGTCTCTTGATGCTCAGATGCGAGCACCACTGTACCCAGAGTATTCTCTATGATTTATTCTTACAGTGTTTTATGTTATGTGTCTTCAGAACATTTTTAAATAGGTACCATTAGCTGTCTCTATTCAAATCACTAGCTTGACTAGCAAGTCTTTCATAATTTTCTAATTATCTGCTGCATTTTGTGGCTTGGTGTAACTCTTACCGTCTGTTGGTTGTTAGTTCAGATGCTAACGTATATTGAATCCTTAGCTTTGTTTTGGGTGGGGTTGCGGGGGAGTGGGGGAGTGGTGGGGCATGAGATTTATGACCATCTGTGAATTTGGCAATGCTGCTGATTATATATGTACCATATTATTTTGTTTAGTGCTGATTTGATCAGGATTGGTTTGCTTTTAATTATTGCAGTTTGGTAAAGTTTGCTTTTTTTTAATATCGCTGGGCTTTTATGTTTTTTTCAGTGCACTTGCAATGTCTGTCTGTTATTCTAAATTTTTTTAACTGAGACCCCCTTCAGAGATTCCTGTTAGCATGGCTCAATGAGTAGCACTCTCACTTCTAAGTCAGAAAATTGTGGGTTCAAGCATCACTCCAGAGACTTAAGAACATAATAAGGGCGAATGGCTGTCACTTATTTTGTGTGCTAAGAACTACCCTTACAATCAATTTAAGATTGTCAGTGAGGCTCGCAGTATGGTACTTTTGTGCGTACTGGAAGCTACATATCTTAATACACAAAACCATTTTCTTTGCAGACATAAAGAGCATGTACACACATTGCGCCTGTTTCAGCTAAAGAAAATAAGTAACAGCAATTCGCTGGTTCAGTCCTCAGGGAAATGCCTTGATCAATTAGAGTCAAGCTGCCTGGTTTAAATTTCAAACAAAGCTTGGCAGTTGACTGTCCATCACCATAAACTGGTGCATTCTCCATGGCAACGCCTCTACCAATCAGAGTCCACTTGCCAACCAATCAGCACTCTCTTCTCATACAGTATAAATTGTTGTTTTCTCTTACATTGGTATTCTTGCGAATTGTTCTGATGAGTGCAAGATGAAAATCTTCGACAAAGTGTCTCTATTTTGAGCAATACTCAAGTTCTGTACTACCAAACGACTATTAACATACTATAGACTTGATATTTCAGTGCAGTACTGAGGGAGAGTTTCAGTTACAGAGGTGCCATCTTTCAGATGAGATGTTAAACCGAGGCCTCATCTGCCCTTCCAGATGGACATAACAGATCCCGCAGCACTATTGAAAAAAAAGCCGGGGAGTTCTGCTCAGTGCCCTTGCCAATATTTCTCACTTAACCAATATCACTTGAAAAAAAAGATGATCCAGTCATTATCTTGTTGCTGTTTGTGGGAGTTTGCGTTTGCCAATTAGCTGATGTGTTTCCTACCTTACAACAGTGACTACACTTGATAGTAGAGCACTTTGGGAAGTCCTGAGGTCATGGAAGCAACTATATAAATGCAAGTCTTTCATTATTTAAAACCTGCAAATAGGTTTTCTTTGTTGTGAATACTTTTCCAAATGATGAAAGCCACTTTACCAAATTGACTTGAAGATGAAGTTTGTTCTAAATCAATGAAACACAAAAACACCTCATGCTTAAAGATCACAAATGTAATAAGCTAGGATTAGAAACATCTTCTACCAAAGCACGCGTACCAACTATATCCAAAGGAGTTCCAAATTACTTTCAAAACAGATCAATGAGCATCCAACTGTGGCCACAGACTGCAACATGGTGTCACCTTGAAAGGAACGGTTTGAGCATATAAGAAACCTTTCCGTAGATGTAAGTTTCTTAACTGAACACAACTGCATCTCCTTTCTGTACAGAGTTGGCACGTGGATCGCAGTTAAGGGCATGAGACAGAAAAAAGTAAGAGGCCTCAATCTTTGTAATTATCGCTTTCTTTAAATAAAAAAAATCTCAATTAGTTAAAAGCTACCAACTTCTTTTGCAGCTCATTGTTTTAATGAATATAATTGAAGCGAATAGTCAAATGTTGTGGAATAAAGAAATATTAGGCATCTTGCAGTGTAATCTGACTTCTGCTTCATCTTCTGCCAATGTGCATGTTTATTGCAAGATAAAACAGAATGAAGTGCCAGTCTCTCTTTACATAATGTACAGTATAGTAGATGGAAACAGTAAATGCTGAAAATACTCTGCAAGTCTGGCAGCATCCAGAGAGAAACAGAGTTAACGTTTCAGGTCGATCGTCCACCTGATTCATTGACTCTATTTCTCTCTTTGCAGATGCTGCCTGACTAGCTGATTTATTAAAGCATTTTCTGTTTTTATTTCAGGTTTCCAGCATCCATAGCGTTTTGCTTCTGTACAGTATAGTAATTCAGGGCAATCTGGAGGATTCTCTGAAAAGTGTGCATTATGTAGGATGTTACTCTTCATCACTGAACTGCTAATAGGAATACAATGAAATACAAGCTGCTGTCTAACCTATAGTTTGTCAGATTACAAATTTGATATGAAAGCAACATGACAGCATAAATAACAGATTCAAAAATCACTTAAAACTACCCATCACTTTTCAAAGATGTGCAGTACTTGTCAGCATTTTTATAATCTAACTCAGAGTAACTGTGATTACTATGATTAGCAACAATTCAATTGCTTCAGTAATAAAAATTCTGAAAGATGGACAAACGTGAAGAGCTTTTATGTTACATATTTTAATTAAATTCTGGAAAGCCGCCAAAAGGAAATATCAACTTTATGAGCATTGGGTTCCCTGACTCTTGGTGTCAGATTTTTGCCTGATTATACTCCGGTGAAGTGTCTTGGGACTTCTCTTGACTCCTCCACTGTTGCTAAATTATCAGTTTGCCTATCCAACATCCAGTACTGGATGAGCAGAAATGCTCTCCAATTAAATATTGGGAAGACTGAAGCCATTGTTTTCCGTCACCTCTCCAAACACCGTTCCTTAGCTACCGACTCCATCCCTTTTCCTGCCAATAGTCTGAGATTAAGCCGATCGGTTCACAATCTTGGTGTCACATTTAACCCTGAGATGAGCTTCTGACCTCATATTTGTGCCACCACTAAGACCAACTATTTCAATCTCTGTATCGTTGCCCGATTTTGCCCCTCTCTCAGCTCATCTGCTGCTGAAAACCCCATTCAAGCCTTCGCTACCTCTAGACTTGACTGTTCCAATGCACTCTGGCTGGTCTCCCACATTCTACTGTGTGTAAACTTGAGGTCAGCCAAAACTCTGCTGCCCGTGTCTTAACTTGCACTAAGTCCCGTTCCCCTATCACCCTTGTGCTCCGTGACCTCCATTGTCTTCCGGTCACGCAACATCTTGATTTTAAAATTCTCATCATTGTTTTCAAATCCCTCCATGGCCTTGCCCCTCCCTATCTCTGTAATCTCCTCTGGCCTCACAAATCCCCCCAGCATATCTGTGCTCCTCTAATTCTGGCCTCTTGTACATCCCTGATTTTAATCGCTCCACCATTGGTGGCTGTGCCTTCAGTTGCCTAGGCCCTAAGCTCTGGAATACCTCCTCTACATCTCTCCATCTCACTTTCCTCTTTTAAGACACTCCTTAAAACCTACCTCTTTGACCAAGCTTTTGGTCATCTAACCTAATAGCTCCTTTTGTGGCTTGGTGTCTTACTTTGTTTTATAATGCTCCATTGAAGTGGGACATTTTATTATGTTAAAGGTGCTATATAAATATGTTATTGTTGTATATGGCGACAAAAATAAATAGATTGGTTGCAAATTGGAATCACCACACGAAATGTATATTGAGACCTGCTAACTTTCTACCTCATTGTTGTGGGCTCATTAGTAATCTAATGATGTGTTGCTGAGATTTTGCTTTGTCCCTGCGACTGACCCCCCAGATGTGCAGCATCAGAGTTGAGAGATCCTCATGTAAAATCTGTGATCCCTTGTGAATCAGGTCACTGCATTGATACCTGTCATTTAACCTGAAGTCACACCTGCTCAATCCTTCATTTGATTTAGGCAGGTTCTGTGGTAAATGCGATTTTAAAAACAAGCCGTGTGATCCCAGCCATCTTCGTTGATACCGTTTCCACCCCCACCTCCGAGTTATGGGAACCTCTGTTCCAGAACACTTTCCAGTATTGTGTATATATAAGGATAAATTACATAGGAACATGGAATAGGCCATTCAGCCTCTGCTATTCAGTTAGATCAGAGCTGATTTGAACCTCAACTCTATTTACTTGCCTTAGCTCAATATCCCTTGATCCCCTTACCTAACAACAATCTGTGAATCTCAGTCTTGAAAATTTCAACTGACACCCAGCATCCACAGCTTTCTGGGGGAGAGTCGTCCACATTTGCAGTATCTTTGTGTGAAAAAACTCCTTCCAGAATTTGACTGCTTAATGGCGTAGCTCTAATTTTACGTTTGTGTGTCCTTGTTCTGGATTCTCCCACTGGAGGATATAGTACAGGAGACCTAGCATCATAAAATGGTTACAGCACAGAAGGAGGCCATTTGGCCCATCGTTTTCATGCCAGCTCTCTGCAAGAGCAATTTAGTCGCCCCAATCTCCCATCCTTTCCCTGCAGCCCTGCATTTTTCTTTTCTCTTCAGCTGCTTATCCAGTTCCCTTCTGAAAGCTATGATTGATTCTGCCTTCACCACACTCTCAGGCAGTGCATTCCAGATCCTAACCACTCGCTGCGGAAAAAAGATTTTCCTCATGTTGCTGTTGGTTCTTTTTCCAATCACTTGAAATCTGTGTTCTTTGGTTCTTGACCCTCCTGCCAATGGGAACAGTTTCTCTCTGTCTGGACCCCTCATGATTTTGAACACCTCTATCAAATCTCTCTGCTCTTTACTCTTTACCTGCACCATTAATGTGATGCCTGGAACTCCAAAGTTTTTCTTACTCGGGAAAGAATGCTAGTAGAGTAAAGTATTGATAGTTAATAAGATAACTCCTGAACTCTAATTTGTACTTCAGTTTTGTTTAAAAGTCACTGATGTACTATCATTGTAATCCTTTCTTTGTGCGAACAGAAGAGAGAGCCAGTTTGTTCATAGCTCTTATTTCATTGTCCGATTTGCAGATGAACAATTGCTTCCTTATTAATAATGACTCGATTCCAAGCAAATCATTACATTTATATACAGTAGCATGAAAGAGAGGATGTTATTTTGTAAAGTGAATAGCCTCGATGGCAGTCTTGTATTACTGGCACTATTTGTTTTGATAGGGGCAAACAGATTTAACTAAACATGCACTAAACTAATAATAAATGGCAGACTTGTGGAGGTGGATGAATTTATAATGTGAGGAGGAACAGCTTTCTAAACTTCATCATTGTAAAAACTGGAAACTGTCACCCAGACATTTACATTTCTTGACAATGTGGGGACTCTGCAATTCACAACATCATGTGCAAGACAGGACCAAAAAAAATGCCAGATATTACCTCGGTATATTGTCCTACATTGTCCCTATCCTTATTTCAACAGGGGAAAGGGAGGATGGGGAAGAGTGGAAATGGAGGATGGGAGAGTGATTCATGGGAAAAGCCAGAGGTGGATGGAACATTTGAGTGCACCAGTAACTCATAGTAATTCACTTAAATTGCATTGATTACTGCTAGTAATACTATTAATATTCAGATTCTCCTCATAACCAATAGTAATATAATAACTCACTGATAGTCTATATGTAACTGGTAGTAACATCTTACTTGAAACTATTAGTAATCCTATAACGTGCTGACATGTTTTCCCTAAAATCATAGTCAGAACTCTCCTGAGCAGTCTGATCCCCCAGTTGATTCCACTTTTAATAGGCTCAATCGCTCCCATCATCATCTCCTTGGACTCTAGTTTGGATTCACGTTCTGTATGAAGGTGACAACTCTGAACTGGGAACCTCAGTCAGAGCTGATCTGTACTCCACATGTCAAAACAGGGTGGCACAGACTGACCAGAACCAAATCAACTCATATCCCAGTCTCCATCCCCCCAAGCCTCCATTCCCCAGTCTCCCTGCCTCTCCTGCACCCACCCCCATTCCCTCAAACATTTTCCAGTCTCCTTCTCTCCCTCGAGCATTTCCCATTCTCTCCCCCTCGAGCATTTCCCATTCTCTGTCCCTCACACATTCCCCAGTCTCCTTCTCTCCCTTAAACATTCCCCAGTCTCCCCCTCTCCCTTGAGCATTTCCCACTCTCTTTCACTCCCCCTGAGTGCCCATTTCCCAGTCCCTCTCTCTCCCTCGAGCACTCGCCAGTCTCACTCTCTCCCCGATTGTTGACTTCCGAAGCTCTCCCTGACCCTCGAAACATCATCACCTTGTCCGGGCTTCCTGCGGCATCAGTTGGAGAAACTAAAATAAGTTGAAACTAGTCCCAGTGGGTTGAATCTCAAAAATTCTCAAGACGACCCAGCTTGTGTTTTCCATTCAGTTTGGTACCGATCCTTCAGGCGCAGTTCCTGTAACAATATCAGCACTAGATGTACCTTTTTATTAATAACATTCCTAACCAACTTGGGTCGCCATTGTCCTTTAATTTGTCAATGAGCCAGAATGATAATTATCATTGACCTAAATAAACATAGAGATTCATAACATGATCAACAGAGTCATCCGGAATCATTTTAGCTATTGTCGGAATAGCATCGAACAAAGGTGGTTAATTATTAATAGGTACGCCATGAAATTGCCACGAGAGGAGCTGATTGAAATGCTTGTCTGAGCAAACTGTCGTCATCTTCATGGGTTGTTTTTCAAAATGACTGTTGCATCGAGAATATGCAGCATCCTGATTATTTAGCGACCCATCTCGGCTATAACTGCATACTGCTTTGTTTCCTTAATAAAAAAATTCATATGTTTCTTTAGCTATCATTTATTTCCTGGTACAATTTTAAAAATAGCCTTAATTATTTATGTGGAACTGAACATTTTTAACTTTAAGGCTCCTGAAATCAATATTCTCTGTTGTTTTCTATCTGTTCAGTGCCTGCAGACTGCAGTTATACTGCCACTTTTTGTGTGACTGCAAAAACTCTTGCCTGCTCTCTCCTAACGTCAGAGTATAGCGGCTGCAGGAGCAGAGCTCTCTGTATTTGTATACGCACACTCTCCCATCATAGGGGGAGTGCAATTGGCAGAGGAACTCTGGTATTACACAGATCCTGTCGAAAACCACAATCCAGTGCTGCATCACATGGAACCCTTTCCCTCACATTAAGTGTTGCCAGACTTCTGTGTTCCCTCTCCCCTCACTGGTGACTGACACTAGGCATCTATGAGTCAAGCCTCAGATTCTACCCCTGCCCCCTCCCAAGTTATACCAAACCTCAAGTTTACCTTGCATAGTTCTGCCAGACCCCAGGATCCCCCTTCGCAATAATGCTAGATCAAAGGGCTCCCTTCCTCAATCTCTTACCATCCCCTTCCCGGTTCTTCCATGCCCCATTTCCCAAAGTCCAAGACCTTCCCCCAATGCCAGCAAAGCCATGGACTGCCTCCAACTGCAGTTAAACTACAGTCCCTCTCCCTGGTGCCTTACCTCCCAATCGGGGTATCTTGTATAAAGTTCTTGCGATATCCTGAGCTCATGAAAGGCTCCATATAAATGCAAGTTCTTTTTAAACACACAATTGTTGTATCACAGTGAATTTTCTGACTGACTGTGAGCAGTACAATGAGAGTTTTATGTATTAAAAGTATTCAGTGTAGCTTGCACTTTTTGTAAATGTCTGACTTGCTTCCTATAATACCTTCCCTGGCCTGCTTTGCTGCTGCGGTAACTGTAAATCAACAGCCTTGATATCACAAAAGCAAAATACTGCAGATGCTGGCAATCTGTAATAAAAACAGAAAGTGCTGGAAATACTCAGCAGGTCAGGCAGCATCTGTGGAGAGAGGATCAGAGTTAACGTTTCAGGTCTGTGACCTTTCATCAGAACTGGCAAAGTTAGCAATGTAATTTGAGCACGTGAAAGAGGGGGAGGGTAGGAAGAAAAGCAAAAGAGAAGATCTGTGATAGGGTGGAGGGCAGGAGAGATTGAATAACGAAATGTTTCATGGTGCAGCCAAAGGGCGTGGTAATGGGACAAGTAAAGAAACAAAGGGTTGGATTTTAACAAGCCCTCGACGTCGTGATCCCTGGTGGGGTGGGGGGAGCCTGGAAATGGCTCTGGATGAGACCTGCCATGGACCTCGACGCTGGCAGGGCCTGTGGCAGCACTGTGGCGGCCTCCCCATTGCTGGGCGACGGGACCTCAATTAAAATATGTAAATCAATAAAATTAATAACTTTAAATACACTTGCCTGAGATCTTGAGGCCCCGCCGCAATTTTCGGTGCGGCGGCTGGCACTCAAACGCCTTCAAATTCCCATCCGGGGAAACGGGGCGACACACTGGTGGGGAGGGGGGAAGAGGTAAGATTTTCAGTGGGACTGGGGTGGGGGGGGGGTGGAAATGGGGTCAAATAAAAGTAATGGGTGTAGGGGATGGTGGGAAATGTTGAACCTTAAACTGTGTGCAGTTTGGGGGTGGGAAGGTCAAATAGTTAATGTAATTGTTATGGGGTGGTGGTGGGAAAGGGGTGTTATAAACTTATTTATATAGTTTTGGGGGGATCTTTCTTTAAAAATGTAAATATGCTGACAGGGAGCTGGCTGCCCTTTAAAAATGGCACCAGTGTCTGTGCACAAGCAGCTGACACCATTGCTGGTGACGGACAGCCTGTCCTCTCCACATGGGAGGGGGTAAAAGGGCAGGTATTGAATCTACTACGTTCACATGGAAAGGTGCTGTGAGAAGGGGAGGGGGTTTTGGGGGTAACTGAGCAGAGGACCAGGGTATTGTGGAGGGAATGGTCACTTCGGAATGCTGAAAGGGAAGGGGAGGGGAGGGTGTGTTTGGTGGTAGCGAGACGCTAGATTTTGCAGAAATGACAGAGAACGGTCTATTGAATACGAGGGCTGGTGGGGTGGAAGGTGAGGACAAGGGGAACCCAATCATGGTTCTGGGACTGAGGAAAGGATTGCAAGCTGCAACAACTCATGGGTACCAACACTCCTCTGGATCCTTCTTTTCTTTCACTTCGTTCTGACCCCACCCCTTCTTCCAATCTCACCTCCTTGCTTTGTATTCACAATACCCTCTGACCTTGCCCTCTAGTCCTGAACAATCTGTCCTCAGCAAAGGCCTCAGCCGTATCCCTTTATGCCCCCATCTTAATAGTCAGAGTTCAGGGCCAACATGTTCCCATAAAGGTGAAGGGTAGGACCAACAAGTTCAGGGAACCCTGGATGTCAAGGGATATAGAGGATTGGATAAGGAAAAAAAAAGGAGGCTTATGGCTGATTCAGAGCACTGAAAACAGTGGAGGCACTAAAGGAGTATAGAAAGTGTAGGGGGGTATTTAAAAAAAGTAATTAGGAGAGCGAAGAGGGGGCATGAAAAAACATTGGTGGGCAAGATAAAGGAAAATCCCAAGACATTTTATAAGTATATTAAGGGCAAGAGGATAACCAGGAAAAGAGTAGGGTCCATTAGGGACCAAACTGGCAATGTGTGTGAGAGCTGGAGGGCATAAGTGAGCTTTTAAATGATTACTTTTCATCATTGTTCACTATGGAGAAGGATGATGCAGGTGTCGAGATCAGGGAGGGGGATTGTGATATACTTGAACAAATTAGCATTGAAAGGGAGGAAGTATTAGCATTTTTAGCAGGCTTAAAAGTGGATACATCCCAGATGAGATCTATCCCAGGCTGTTATGTGAGGCAAGGGAGGAGATAGCAGGGGCTCTGATACAAATTTTCAAATCCTCTCTGGCCACAGGAGAGGTGCCAGAGGATTGGAGAACAGTGAATGTGGTACCATTATTCAAGAAGGGTAGCAGGGATAAACCAGGTAATTACAGGCCAGTGAGTCCAACACCAGTGGTAGGGAAACTATTGGAAAAATTCTGAGGGACAGGATTAATCTCCACTTGGAGAGGTAGGGATTAATCAAGGATAGTCAGCATGGCTTTGTCAGGGGGAGATCATGTCTAGATGAAGGTAAAGCAGTTGATGTAGTCAACATGGACTTCAGTAAGGGTTTTGATAAGGTCGGACATAGGAGATTGGTTAAGAAGGTAAGAGCCCATGGGATCCAGGGCAATTTGGCAAGTTGGATCCAAAATTGGCTTAGTGGCAGGAGGCAGAGGGTGATGGTCGAAGGTTGTTTTTGCGATTGGAAGCCAGTGACCAGTGGTGTACCACAGGGATCGGTGCTGGGACCCTTTCTGTTTGTAGTGTACATTAATGATTTAGACGTGAATATAGGAAATATGATCAGTAAGTTCGCAGATGACACGAAAATTGGTGGTGTCATAAATAGTGAGGAGGAAAGCCTTCGATTACAGGATGATGTAGATGGACTGGTAAGATGGGCAAAGCCAAATGGAATTTAATCCTGAGAAGTGTGAGGTGATGCATTTTGGGAGGATTAAGAAGGCAAGGGAATATACAATGGATGGTAGGATCCTAGGAAGTACAGAGGGACCTTGGTTTACTTGTTCATAGATCACTGAAGACAGCAGTACAGGTAGCTAAGGTGGTTAGGAAGGCATATGGGATACTTGCCTTTATTAGCCGAGGCATAGAATATAAGAGCAGGGAGGTTATGATGGAGCTGTATAAAATACTAGTTAGGCCAGAGCTGGAGTACTGTGTACAGTTCTGGTCGCCACACCATAGGAATGATGTGATTGCACTAGAGAAGGTGCAGAGGAGATTCACCAGGATGTTGCCTGGGCTGGAGCATTTCAGCTATGAATAGACTGGATAGGCTAGGGTTGTTTTCATTAGAGCAGAGAAGGCTGAGGGGGGACCTGATTGAGGTATACAAAATTATGAGGGGCATTGATAGGATAGATTGGAAGAAACTTTTTCCCTTAGCGGAGGTGTCAATAACCAGGGGCATAGATTTAAGGTAAGGGGCAGGAGGTTTAGAGGGGATTTGAGGAAATTTTTTTTCACCCAGAGGGTGGTTTGAACCTGGAACACACTGCCTGAAGAGGTAGTAGAGGCAGGAACCATCACAACATTTAAGAAGTATTTATATGAGCACTTGAAATGCCATAGCATACAAGGCTACGGGCCAAGTGCAGAAAAATGGGATTAGAATAGATGGGTGCTTAATGGCCAGTACAGAAACGATGGGCCGAAGGGCCCGTTTCTGTGCTGTGTAACTCTATGACTCTATGAATTTCGAGCTCGGCATAACACTGAGCTTTTCCTCCATTGCCTTTGCCTCCACTCTCACTTCTTTAGCCAGGAGTCTTCCCCCTCCACCGGTTTTACCCATCTCCAGTATTCTCCATTCACCTGGACCCCTCCCTCTGATCTCTTGCCCTCTCGAGATCTTTTCATTGAGAACTGTCGGTGTAACACCGGCCGTCTCAATTTCTCTTCTCCCTCACTCGCTCAACCTATCTCTCTCTAAACTTGCAACACTCCATTCTCTCAAGTCCCATGTTCATGTCATCATCAAACCTGCTGACAAGGGTTCTGATGTTGTCTAGCATACTGACCTCCACCTAGCAGACGTTGAATGCTTCTCTGACACTTCCTCCTACTTTCTTCTGGACCATGACATCACCACTGAACATCAAGCCATTGTTTTCAGGTCTGTCACTGACCTCATCTCCTCTGGAGATCTTCACTCCATGGCCTCCACCCTCTCAGTTTCCCAGCGCTGCACAAACTGGACTGCCCTTGTAGACCTATTGTTTCAGTTGTTCCTGCCCCATTTTCCTATCACAACAATTTTTTCCCCCTTGCTCTTCCCATCCACATCCATGACTCTTCTGAAGTCCTCCATCACTTTAATAATTTCCAGTTTCCTGGCCCTAACCGCCTCCTCTTCACTATGGACGTCCAATCTCTGTACATCCCCCACCAGGACGGTCAGAGGGCTCTTCGCCTCTCCCTTGAACAGAGGCCCAACCGGTCCCCATCCAGCACCACCCTCCTCCACCTGGCTGAACTTGTTCTCACATTGAACAACTTCTCCTTCAACTCCACTCACTTCCTCCAAATAAAAGGTGTTGCTATGGAAACCCGCATGGGTCCTAGCTAAACCTGCCTTTTTGTGGATATGTGGAACATTCCTTGTTCCAGTCCTATTCAGGCCCCCTCCCTCACGTCTTCTGGTACATTGATGACTGTATTGGTGCCGTTTCCTGCTGTCTTGCTGAACTGGAAAGTTTCAATGACTTTGCTTCCAATTTCCTCCCTTCTCTCACCTTCACATGGTCCATCTTCGACTCTTCCCTTCCTTGACATCTCTGTCTCCATTTCTGAGGATCGGCTCTCAACCAATATTCACTATAAGCCCACAGACTCCTGAAGCTTCCTGGACTACACTTCCTCAAACCCTTCTTCCTGTATGGACTTTATTCCATTCTCCCTGTTTCCCCTTCTTCACCTGATCTGTCCTGATGTTGCAACCTTCCATAACAACGCTTCTGACATGTCTTTTTTTCCTCAACCGAGGATTCCCCCCCTCCCCGCCACCGTGATTGACAGGACCCTTGACCGTATCTGTTCTATTTCCCATATTTCTGCTTTCCCCCTTCCTGTCCTTCCCAGAACCATGATAGGATTCCCCTCTTCCTTACCTTCCACCCCACCTGCCTCCATATTGAGTGGATCATCCTCTGCCATTTCCGCCACCTCCAGCGCGATGCTACCATCAAACACATCTTCCCCTCTCCTCCCCTTTCCAAAGAGAACGTTCCCTCTGCGATACCCTGCTCCAGTGCTCAGTTATCCCCAGCACACCATTCCCGTTCCTATGGCACCTTCCCATGCAAGCACAGGAAATGCAGCACCTTCCCTTTTACATAGAAAATAGGAGCAGGAGTAGGCCATTCGGCCCTTCGAGCCTGTTCCGCCATTCATTATGATCATGGCTGATCATCCAACTCAGTAACCTGTCCCTGCTTTCGCCCCATACCTTTTGATCCCTTTAGACCCAAGAGCTATTTCTATAGAAACATAGCTCCTGTCTTCTCACCATCCAAGGCCCCAAGCACTCCTTCCAGGTGGAACAGTGATATTCCTGTACTTCTTTCAATTTAGTATACTGTATTCGCTGCTCATGATGTGGTCTCCCCTACTTTGGGGAGATCAAATGCAGATTGGGTGACTGCTTTGCGGAACACCTCCGTTCAGTCCATCAGTGTGACCCGAGCTTCCAGTTGCCTGTCATTTTAATTCTCCACCTTGCTGCCATGCTGTCCTTCCTGTCTTTGGCCTGTCGTAATGTTCTAATGAAGCGCAATGCCAGCTCGAGGAATAGCACCTGGTCTTTCGACTGTGCACTTTATAACCTTCTCGACATTGAGTTCAACAGTTTTACATTGTAACCCCTGCCCCTGTTTTGTTTTGGTTTTCTTTGCTGGTTTGGTTTCTTTCTGTCTTGTTTCTCTCATTTGTCCCTTTTATTTCAGAGGGTAGCTTTTAAGGATCCTGCCATTCACAATATCTCCTCTAGACACATCTTTTATTTCATTACGTGTCCCATTACCACTCCCTTTGGCTTGCACCGTGAAACCCTTTGTCATTTAATCTCTCCTGCCCTCCACCCTATCACAGACCTTCCCTTTTGTTCTCCATCACACCCTCCCCCTTTCACTCGCACAAAACCTATTACAATTCTAACTTTTCCCTGTTCTGATGAAAGGTCACTGACCTGAAACGCTAACTCTGTTTCTCTCTCCACAGATGCAGCCAGACCTGCTGAGTATAGGTATTGCATTCAGCATTACACCCTATGATTAGAAAACAGTCAACCTTCTGATTCACTGGTACAAACCTGATCTGATCATATAGTAAATCTGATACAATTGTTTTCCATTTGTAAACATATTTGAAATGTTATAGTTTTGTTATCTGTGCTGCACTGGTCATTCGTTTGGCTTTGACAGTTCGATAAAAACAGAATGAAATATTAGCTTGTGCCGTCTATATCACACAACAAGGTGGTACTGCTTTGTTCATATCTTTAGGGCCTAGAAAATCAGGAGGTGTCCTCTGAGAAATCACCAATCCATTTTAGATCTTGTGACTGGGAGTCCCCTGGCTTACATTTTATTCTGTAGCTAAAAAAAGGTTTGCCTTTGAGTGCTGATTGTCTCTCCAAACTACATTTAATAGTTTGCATGGTATATAACATCTACCAGAAAGAGCTAAAAAGAAAATAGCTGAATGCTAGAAATCTGATACATAAAAAAAAAATCAAGCAATGTTAGAAATACACAGCGAGGCCTGTCAGTAACTGGGAAAAAGAAGACAGATTAATGTTTCCGTTTTTCAGACAGTCTATCTTTTTTTTTGCAGATGCCTGCTGTGTATTTCAGCATTTTCAGTTCCTATTTTGTTGGTAAATATGTACATCAGTGGGCTCTCCTCACAAATGGAATAAGGCCTGAATTCCACAGGAATCCTGAGGATTCTGTATGCTAGACTAAAAGGGAACAAATTCGCTCTTTGGGAGAGCACAGTCTGCTTTCAGCCCTCAGAACTATGTTTGAATCCAGGCCAGACTGACAAGATGAAAATCTCATCTGTCTGCTCTGAAATGAGTTTGAATCAATGCAACTTACTTCCAGTTGGGCACAATAGTGCTCCAAATTTATCACTAATTTGGTAAGTCTTATTTTGGGGGTGTCACATCAGTGGTGGGGGAAGGGTAGTAAACTGATCAAAGTTACTTTAAATAACCCAACAGAGCAGCAATTCAGAAACAAAGTTGGGTCTTATTGTTATAACAGATGTAGTCCAGAGCAAAAGTGTCCTCTTGATGTTAAGTCCAGAAATCTGAAGCTAAGTTTCAAAGAAGATCTGGATCTAGATTTTTCCAGATCTTTTCCGCAGTTCACAGATCAGAATAAAAATGTCAGGTTATAGACAGAAGCAGAGTCTTACAGTTTTCAAATGTAGTCCATCGCAGAAGCATGATCTTGATGTCTGGTGAAGCCAGGAATTTGAAGCCAGGTTCCCTTGATGCAGAGCTTGATACACACATAGGGAAAGCAATTACCACCTTTGGCTGACCTGTGATACGCACATGGGATGACATAAAGCTGACCCTTAGGACCAAGCTAATGGTTTATAAGGCCTGTGTTCTCGGCACCTTGCTGTTTGTCTGTGAAACATGGGCAACTTACAGCTACCAGGAAAAGAAGCTCAATAACTTCCATCTTCGCTGTCTGCGGCACATTATGGGTATATCCTGGCAGGACAAAATCACAAATGTGGCAGTGCTCTCAAAGACAGAGCTCCCGAGTGTGTTGGTACTAATCAAACAGAGGCAGCTTCAGTGGATTGGACACATCCACAGGATGGAAGACGGTCGTTTATCCAAGGGCCTTCTGCATGGTGAGGTAGCCGGGGCCAGATGACCAGTGGGGTACCCAAATCTCCACTTCAGAGATATTTACAAGTGTGACATGAAGGTACTAAATGTCGACTATTGCACTTGGGAGTCACTAGATGGCAAAAAAAGGAAATGGTGACACATCCTGTGGACTGGTGTGCACTACCACGATGACCAGTTGCTATAGCAGCTTGGCAACAGGCACCAACATCAAAAACAACAACTCTCAGCGTCACTTGGCAGCTTCACGTGCAGCACTTGTGGGAGAACCTGCCTCTCAAGAATTGGCCTTCACAGCCATCAACAAAGCGGCACCAAGAGAAGGCACCCCACCTAAATGGATTGTTTGCTGCGTGTCCATCATCTTTCGTAGATGGCAGAATGCCAAGCATTTTGGGAGTGGAGCTCCTTGGTTTGTCTAAAAGAAAAAGAGGGAAATGATTGGTGACGCCATGCAGCCACTTCCGGGTCGTGGGACATCAGATGCCACTTCCAGTTCAGCTGTTCTGATGCTGTCACACAATTCCACCAGTTGATATGTCATTACCAGAAAAGTCAGCTTAAGGCAGCTTGAGTAGACCACAGAGAGCAGTGATATTTACTTACACTGATTTTTCCACAAACACTGAACAGGGGAATTTGACTGCCTTATATAGACCAATGGTAGAGGATGTGTGCATTGGACATGTGATGCCGATGCAATAAAGGGGCCCCTTTATAGGTTTGAGTTAAGTTACATTGTTGGATCAGTAGTGGAGGGAGTTTTACTCAGCATCGTATCCATGCAGTGTCTGTCTTACAAATGCTTAATGTATTGGAAAGTGACCATTCCACAGCCCTGAAGTCCATGTTCTGTTTCACAGCACTTAAATTCCTTAAAATGGAATTAATTGTGAGAAGTGTATGCTGTTTAAAGTATATTTGTACATAACTTCCTCTGCCCAGTTCTGCCTTTTTGCTTATAAATACATACACACATGTACACACATGTTGCTTCCAAGGCTTTGTAATTTCCACTGAGTGAGATTCCCAATAAACTCTTGCTTGACGAAAGGTCACAGTTGAGTAGACCTGAAACATTAACTCTGCTTCTGTCTACACAGATGCTGCCAGAGCTGCTGAGTATTTCCGGCACTTTCTGTTCTCATTTCAGAGTTCCAGCGTCTGCAGTATTGTGCTCTTATTATCATAATTATGTGGTCAGTTATCTCTTTTTTTTTTGTGGGACCATCCTGTGCACAATTTGGCTGCCCTGTTTTCTTACAACAGCAATTATGCTTCAAAAAAACTTCATTGGCTGCAAAGTACTTCGGGATCTCCTGAGGTTGCGAAAGGTGCTATATAAATGCAAGTTTCTTTTTTCTTCTTCTAAGTGTGCCTGACTGCAGTAGTTTTGATTTAGTTCCAAACTTTCAATGTTAGATATGTCATGTCACCTTGGAGCCACCTCAATGTCAAACAATCCTTCAACAACTGACATCTGTGGCTTTGAGACCTGGTGAGGTGGCAGCAGGTACTAAAGGATTCTGACAAGTGGTGTGCTGAGTAGCATAATTCACCATCAAATGTTCTCTTTCGAGCAGAGAAGTCTAAAAGGAGATTTGATAGAGTTGTTTCAAATCATGAAGGGTTTAGATAGAGTAAATGAAGAGAAACTGTTTCCAGTGACTGAAGGATCGATCACCAGAGGTCACAGATTCAAGCTGATTGGTAAAAAGAACCAGAATCTTTTTTGCTAACGGATGATTAGGATTTGGAATGCACGGCCTTGACAGGATTTGGATACAGATTCAATAATACCTTTCGAAAGGGAAATGGATACTTACATGAAGGAGAAAAAAAATTGCAGGGATATGGAGAAAGAGTAGGGGAGCAGCGCTAACCAGATAGCTCTTCGAAAGAGCCAGCACAGGCTCAATGGGCTGAATGGTCTCATTCCATGCTTTACTATTCTATGGCCTGAATTTTATCAGCGCGGCGCGCTCCACGGTGATGCGCTTTCAACACGGCGGCCTTCTGACACAGAAATGCCGCCGAAGAGCCCCTGCGATGTTACGTGCATTGGCTCATTTAAATAGAGAGGGGTGGAGCAGCTGCCCCCGCTGACATAGAGGGAATGGCCTCTGCGTCCCCAGCAATGGTGTCCGGCATCACCACACAGGTGCCGGCGCCATTTTTAAAGGGCTTTAAGCCCTTAGAATTACTTTTAATTTTTAAAGGTGCAGCATTCTTAATTTTTTATTAAAAAATAATAAAGATGTGCATGGCCCTTCCCCAACCCCCCCATGGTCATGACAATGCCCGAAATGACCAAGACATGCCTAATTCCCTACCCGAACTTTACCCCCCTAAACTTCTAACATTTGGCCTATAACCCCTTCCCACCATTCCCACAGCTAATAAAAATTGATTTCCCCACTCCTCCACCTCGCCTGCCCTGAAAATTTTATTCCTCTCCCCTCCCCACCAGGTTCTCGCCTCGGAACTCCATGTGGAGTTCCGAAAATGCGCGGAGCATGAGTGGCGACTGTAAAATTGGCGTGGGACAGCCGCCACCTGCAGGTAGGTACATTTACATCTTATTAACGTTACTTGGCATAAGCAGATGAAGGGCCCACCGCCGCCTGGCGGGATGCGCACCAAAGGACCCCTGCCGCCTGTAATTTGCAGCGGGCCCTTCTCGATGATGTTGCGGGTTGAGGCGGGCCTCTCCCGTAGAATTTTACCGGCACCCGCGCCGTGGCCTGCAGCGTCGAGAGGCTGGTAAAATTCAGCTCTATGAGTGCATTGCCAATATCCTCCTGACCACTGGGCAGCACAGCCTCGTTGAGTGGTGGTTCTCCCAGTTGGAGGTGTGGAGCTTCAGCAGAAGCTGCTTGTCTCTGTGCAATCTAAGCTTAGTAGACATCAGGTTCTGGATATAGGACCAGATGTTGTTGTATGACAGCCATGTAACACCTTCCAACAGCTTGTTGTCTCAGGGTTTCCTCATCCGTTACGTTACTGACACCTACCTTCAGTCTGATGGGATGACCTACAGAGGCAGCTTGCATTGTGCCTGTTTCCTTGAATGTTTTCGATATCCATGTTCAGTGCCATGAACCAAGCTTACTGATCACCATGTGCTTCATCCTGATCCTTGTGGGAGGGGCTTCCTTTTTTCCTTTTGAACAAAAGTGAACCCACAAGATAAATCAGATGGTTGGAAACCAGAATTTTTGAATTTGGATCTGAAGGCATTTACCTGTGAGCATGTAAACCCTGAATCATGAATCACCCCTGATGTTGGCCATGGCATACATCACTGCATATTTTCTTCTTAATTTTCTTCAGTCTGTTCGGCAGTTCCCTAGAAATGAATTGCTGTGAAACACTAGAAAGCAGTTTTTAGCTCAGACAACTGGTGAGGCCAAAATATAACAAAACTGTTGAAGTACCTCAATAAGAAGCTTCACTTGGTCAACAGTGTGCGACCTGAAGTATCACCACAGGAGTGAATAGTGAGGAGCCAATTTACTTGGAATTTAATCAGTTAGTTGCATCTGTTCCTCCTCTCCAAAAAAAAAAAGAAATGAAATAGTTTTCGGGGGATGAAAATAAGCGGAAACTCAAGAGCCGATATTTGAATCAGCATTAAAAATGCCTCAAATGGAATCTAATTGGGGTGTGGAGTATCGACATGTATTGTTATTTAAACCACCCCCCTTACAATAGTGAACATTTTCTTCCTTCATATTTCCCAGAGTCACAAGTTTTGATCCATTTCATTCTGGCACCTCAGTTTTGATTTGCTGAAATCAATGAATTTGAAAAGAAACTGAACCAATCAAATCACTCCAATTAAAAAAAAACTTTGTCCACCATTTTCCTTTCTTACAACTCAAATATCTAGAGCTATAAACAGCAGGCCATAATTTATCCCTACCCTGATACAGGCATGATGGGCCGAATGGCCTCTTTCTGTGCTGTCTGAATGTATGATATCGAAACACTGCTTGCTTTATTTCCTTGACCGCTCTCCCTGATAGTATTACTGCACACCTGCATCCCCATTTTATAACTTCACTCGAACATTTTCGCAAATCAAGAATACTGTAATTTCCCATTCCTACTTGTGGGCACAGCCCCCAGATGACAGACCCAGCTCTCTCCGTCCCCAATATTTCACACGTATAATTTATTGTGCACATTTCTTTTGCTATTTGCAGTTTTTTTAAACATTCTTTCCATTTTTATGTTTTCCCGTACAGGGGTTGTCAACCTTTTTGTTTCTGAGGCCATGTTATAAAAATTCCATGAACCCATGTAACACAACACAAGTATTTTTGTTCTGTATAAAAATTCAGTTACACAATTTAACAAAGAGTTGGCACAGACACAATGGCCCAATTGGTCTCCTATTGTGCTCTCTGGTTCTCTAAAAGACTCCCTCCATACTTCCTATAATAATATCATGAATCCATTTATAAAGAGAAGTATATGAGTTACAAATGTACAGGAACCCCACTGCAGTCCATCAGATAGCTGAAGAAAATAGCAACGTGTGACCAAGAAACCCCCCCCAGAATATTGGCATTACTTAGTGCTAGTTCTGGAACATTCCCCATGCCAGGCAGCAAAATCGCCAGCAACATTAGATCTAAACAACTGACTTTATTTATAAAAACTCTGCTTCTCTTTCCACAGATGCTGCGAGACCTGCTGAGTGGTTCCAGCATTTCTTGTTTTTATTTCAGATTTCCAGCATCCGCAGTATTTTGCTTTGACTTTATTTATAGATAGTTTACTTCCAATTAATATATAACTAATGCAAAGATTTGATGAATTCTAGTTTGTTAAGGTCAGGATATACATATTGGGAAGGATTAATTGCTCTGCAGCACAGTCATTTAGCTATAACATTTGTGGTTTCAAATTCATAAAATTGTAAGTTTTACTTACAAATCTCTAAGCAAAAGGTTGTGTTAACATATTTGGCGGGATTTTTAGTGTTTATTTGCGAAACTATGGCAAGTAAGCAGCTAATGTCTTTAATAAATTCATTCTTCTTTGTAAATGTAAGTGCACCTGTAACTGTAACTTTAAAATGGTCGATAACCACATGACCTATCAAATCTTCTTTCCCAATTAGAAAGATATTTGAATCTCTACGCTTTGTGGTAATCTCACAATGATTAATTGGGATTCTGCTTCTCGACTGAAAAACCAACCAGTCGAACCGGATTCTCAATGTTCAGTGTTACTATTTGAGAATTAAACGCGCAATGCAAATGAGGAATTGATCATTTGAGGAGGTGCTTGCAGCTTTAAAGCAGAAAATTATAGTTTACTGTTTTCAGCCTGTCGATTTTTTTAACCAGGTATCAGTATTCATAATATCAAGAAATGTGATGCCGCTATCGCAGACGAAATGTATTTTTACATCAGCTGCAGTTCCAGAGAGGGATCAAACAGATCCCTCTGCAATGTCTGTCAAGCTGCCCTCACAAAATCAATAGCCTTGACATTGCAATCCTATTTACCGCATTACATGGGCTGACTGGCTAATCATTTCATGGGCATTAGCCTGGTGTGTAGAATTAAAATGAAATGTGTTTCAAAAACACCGTTACAGCACGTACCAGACTAAGATGCTCGCTGATTTCCTTTGCATAGCTTTGACACATTCAGGAAGTAATCATTTTATTTAATAAGTCAGTTACAAGAGTGGCATTCACTGATCCCCGAAGTCAGTGTTACAGGATGTTGAACAGCAGGGTTGGACCAGTAACGCGGGCAGAATTTTCGATTTCCGTTGGAGGTGGGACTGAAGGCAGGTGAGCTGGAAGATTGAGGTCGAAGAGCGGCTTGCCAGTTTGCTGGCATTTTCCCACCTCAGGCCAATTTTGGTAGAGGCAGGTTCAGGGGGTGGAGGGGGGTGGTGTTGGCGCGGGGGTGATGGCTACCAACCTGCAAATAGCCTATCAACGCAGTAAAACGGCCAAGTAAGAGCAAGGTTCTGAGACCAAAACACGGCCAATGCATAGACAGCTCCCGGCAGCAGACCAGGGGGGTCAACATCCCAGTATCGATTTAAACCTCCCCCCACTGTCCCTCCCGCCCCACAATCAACATGTTGAGATGGGCACAGTTGCGTCTGCAGGCTGCCCTGTGGAGGGGTTGCCCCTCCATTGTAATTGTTTGCCAGCTGTGGTCAGTTTTAATCTAACGTTTTGCAAAAGTCGTCAGAGGGTGCCTCCATCCTGAGAGGCCCTCTCTCTCCTGTATACATCAGCAGCCTCCACCTCTGCCTGGGCTGCCGATATGTCATTGCTGGAGGGCCTCCTTTTGACCCTCCAGCCTCAGGAGCCTGCCTGAGTCCTTAACTGGACAGAGAGCGCAATCGTCAGGCACCAGTGCAATGCGGTGTTGCGACCCGGAAAGGCACCTGATGTCGGGATTCCAATTCGAGAACATAAATCCTAGAATATAAATATAAATACGGACTGTAAAAGCTTCTATAGGTACGTAAAAGGGAAAAAAAGACAAATGTGGGTCCATTACAGGCAGAGACAGGAGAATTTACAATGGGAAATAGAGAAATGGCAGAGAAGCTAAATAATTACTTTGTGTCTGTCTTCACGGAGGAAGACACAAGAAAACTCCCTGAAATAATTGAGATCCAAGGGTCTAGTGAGAATGAGATACTGAAAGAAATTAGGATTAGTAAAAATGTAGTATTGGAGAAATTAATGGGATTGAAAGCTGACAAATCCCCAAGATCCGATTTTTTTATTTATTATTTGTTTATGGTATGTGGGTGTCTCTGGCTAGGCCAGCATTTATTGTTCATCGCTAATTGCCCTTGAACTGAGTGGCTTGATAGGCCGTTTCAGAGTCAACCACATTACTGTGGGTCTGGAGTCACATGTAGGCCAGACCAGGTAAGGATAGCAGATTTCCTTCCCTAAAGGACATTAGTGAACCAAATGAGTTTTTACAACAATCGACAATGGTTTCATTGTCACCATTAGACTAGCTTTTTTAAAAAATTCCAAAAATATTACTTGAATTCAAATTTCACCATCTGCCATGGTGGGATTCAAATCCATGTCCCTAGAGCACTAGCCTAGGTCTGTGGATTACTAGTCCAGTGACATTACCATAACACCACCACCTCCCCATCTTTACCCTGGAGTGTTGAAAGAGATGGCTACAGAGATAATGGATGTATTGGTGATCATCTTTCAAAACTATACATTTTGCGGTGGTGCCTGCAGTTTGGAAGGTTGCAAATGTAACTCCATTGTTTAAGAAAGGAGGAGAGAGAAAACGGGGAACTACAGACCTGTTAGCTTGACATCGGTAGTAGGGAAAATACTAGAATCTATTATAAAGGATGTGATTACTGGACACTTAGAAAATAATGGTCTGATTGGGCAGAGTCAACATGGATTTATGAAGGGGAAATCATGTTTAACAAACTTGTTAGAGTTTTTTGAGGATGTTACAAGCAGAGTGGATAAGGGGGATGTGGTGTAGTTGGACTTTCAGAAGGCTTTTGATAAAATCTCACAAAGGAGGTTCGTAAGCAAAATTAAAGCGCATGGGATTGGGGGTAATATACTAGCATAGATTGAGGTTTGGGTAACAGGCAGAAAACAGAGAGTAGGAATAAATGGGTCATTCCCAGGTTAGCAGGCTGTGACCGATGTGGTATATCAAGGATCAGTGCTTAGGCCCCAGCTGTTTACAATCTGTATCAATGATTTGGATGTGGGAACCAATTGTAATATTTCCAAGTTTGCGGATGACACAAAACTAGGTGGGAATGTGAATTGTGAGGCGGATGCACAGAGGTTTCAGGGGATTTGGACAAGCTGAGTGAGTGGGCAGGAACATGGCAGATGGAATATAATGTGGATAAGTATGAGGTTATCCACTTTGGTAGGAAGAACAGAGGTGCAGAGTATTTCTTAAATGATGAGATATTTTGATGTCCAAAGGGACCTGGGTGTCCTTGTCCATAAGTCACTGAAAGCTAGCACGTAGGTGCAGCAAGCAATTAGGAAGGCATTGATAACATTGTATGTTAGCCGTTATCGCAAGAGGATTTGAGTACAGGAGCAAAGACATCTTGCTTCAGTTGTATAGAGCATTGGTGAGGCCACACCTGGAATATTGTGTGCAGTTCTGGTCCCCTTGCCTTAAGAAGGATATACTTGCCATAGAGGTAGTGCAGCGGAGGTTCACCAGACCGATTCCTGGGATGGTGGGTTTGTCCTATGAGGAAGAGAGGCGATCTTATAAAAACTTACAAAATTCTTAAAGGGATAGACAGGGTAGATGCAGAAAGGATGTTTCCCTTGGCTGTGGGGTCTAGAACCAGGGGACACAATCTCAGAATAAAGGGCAAGCCATTTAGGACTGAGATGAGGAGGAACTTCTTCAATCAGAGGGTGGTGAATCTTTGGAATTCTCTGCCCCAGAGGGTGGTGGATGCTGAGTCATGAGTAAGTTCAAGAGAGCGATAGATTTCTAGTTGCTAATGATGTAAAGGGATATGGGGATAGTGCAAGAATATGGCATTGAGTTAGATGATCAGCCATGATCTAGAATGGCAGAGCAGGCTCAAAGGGCTGAATGGCCTACTCCTGCTCCTATGTTCCTAACTAAAATCCAGCCCATTGTGTCTTTCATCCATCTAGGAGGCAGGCTGCCTCTGCACAAACAGAATTCTTTGTCTCTTATATATATCAGAATGCTGAAATTTGTAGTGTGTTTATGTTTTAAAAACTGAGATATTTAATGCAGTGTGAGATGGGTATTCGGAGGACACATGTGACCTTACACAAAATCTGCCCAGAGACAAGCCAGGGGTCTTGGTTACCATGAGAACAAGGAACCCAGATCAAAGGTCCCTTTGAAAGCAGGGTGCAAGATTGTAACACATGAAGGACAATGGGTTTCGCTCTCCCAGACGCTCAGATGGTTAACAGGGAGCCAGGGGCTCTAAAATGCAGATTTGAGTTGCAATTTTTAACACCTTGAAACAAAAGAAGGCGAAGGTAGTTTTGCTATGGTCAGACCGATGGTCTCTGAGAATTGTTAAAGGCAAACAACTATTGATGTTTGATCTGGATAAATTCGAGAGGCTTTCCTAGGTCTGGGAGCTGAAAGGAATAAACGAAGACCAGCAGATTGCTGTGCAGCCTAAAGAGAGAGTGAGAGAGAGGCCAGTGGGCTGTTTCTGGAGAGACAGCTGCTCTCAGATTACTGATACAGCAAAAGGCTGCTAAGATTTGAACCCGGTTTGAAAGCTCGATGTTTGCGGAGGAAAAAAGACCAATGGGGTCACCAGAGATTGTCTTATTAACGGAAGTCCAGTCGAATGTGATCAGAAGAAGTGAGCGATGAGGACATTGTCTTTGAGAAGGACACTGGGAGATCCAACCACTGCAGCTGGGAGGAGTTTGGGACTTTTTAACAGCAAGGATACCTTTTTCGATGAAAACACTATGTAACGTATAAATGTGGTATGGGGTTTTCAAGTGTGTTAATAAGATAATGGGAAATACCTTTCTCCATTATTTAATGTATTAGCTTCCTACTAAGTACTGTTTAGTTAATGCTGATTTTTAGTTTAGTTGTTACAATAAAAGTCTTAAAATATGAAATCTTGTCATGTAATTCTTTAATCAGCCACAAGAAAGTTCATAGTACTTGTTTTAAAGTTGGCGGTCTCTACCAGTCTAAGACTTTTGTCAATCTTTTAAACTTTGTGTCTGTCCATGTCTGTTGAGGGAACTGTTACATCAACAGCAATACCTCTGGGGATCGTCAAATGTTTAGCAATAGGTAGTTAACATGAAAGCATTTAAGAAACATTTTGAAGACTTGGCGGACCCATTGAAACCTTCCGTGGACCCCAAAAGGGCTGCGGTCCTTGTGTTGAGACCTACGCTGTAGTGGACAGGGCAAGGTAGGGAAGTATGAGGTGCAATTTAACATCAGCCACCCAGCATTCAGCCTGGAATGTGTAATTTGATCCAGTCAGTGGCAGTCAGTCTAGAGACAGGCCGTGCAGCCTTCAAACTCTGCCTGAGATAGTTGCAGGTGCATAATGGCACTATTGTCATAACCCCTCGGAGGTCACACACAGCTCGGTGCTAACATTCCTCTCACCCTTCAGATCGTAGTTCAGATAACGCACAGTGCTAACAGTCTTCATAATACAGATGTGCAGAATAATTACATTATCCACTGTGTCCTAAATATTTAAAGTATCTATTTATCTAACTGCAGCAGATTAAGAAAAGACTAATGATTTATTTCCCCAAAAAATCAAAATCACTTGCTCTATTGTATGTGAGCAGAACTCTTCTTTTAAAAAGTGTTTTCAAATTCTTTCTCTACTGACATGATGACATCCTTCCATTTGCACATCCCAGTATCCATTCCTTAGGAACAGCACACCATGTAAATAAACCTGTCACATACCAATCTAGAAACTGTCACATTTGGAATTGTTACATTTGAATGTGTCAACACCTACATTTGTTCCCAACTGGATCAATAATCATATTCATAAACTGGTACCCTGCCATGGAAAGACTGAGAAACTGATGGTGAACGTATGGCACCTTTGCATTAAAAAGGGTTAATAAAGGAAGCCAGTTGTTTCCGGCTGGTTTCTTCTGGTCTACATGACTTTGGATCTCCGCAAGGGGGAGTGATGGGAATTTACAAGTGACTTCTATTCCAGCACTTAACCTTCCCTCAGCAGCAGCGAGTAGCCTCTAATTGATCTTGCAATGTTTGGCGAGGTGAGTGATTGGAATCTTGAAATTCTGAGTGCTCCTTCCACTCTTTGCACTTGGTCGCTGCCTGGGCATATCGACGTTGTTTGAATTGGGCGGCATCTTCGCGGATGCTTCTTCTCCATTTTAGGCGGTCTCAGGCAAGAGATTCCCATGAATCGGTGGAGATGCCACATTTTTTCTGAGGCTTTAAGGACATCCTTGCAGCGTTTCCTCTGCCCTCCAATAGCCTCTTGCCGTGACGGAGCTCGGAGTTGAAAGCTTGTTTTGGGAGTCTTGTGTCAGACATGCGGATGATGTGGCCTGCCCAGCATAACTGACTAACCATGACCAGTGTCTCAATACTGGAGATGTTGGCCTGAGTGAGGACACTGATATTGGAGTGCCTAACCTGCCGCTGAATTTGCAGGATCTTGGGGAGGCACCGCTGGTGATATATCTCCAGGGCTTTGAGATGTCTGCTGTACAGTGTCCATGTTTCCGACGCCTCCAGGAGGGCAGGTAACACTGCGGTCCTGTAGACTGTGAGCTTGGTGCCAGGTTTGAGGTCTTTGTCGTCGAGTACTCTTCCTCAGACAACCAAAGATGCACTGGACACTGGAGGCAATGCTGAGTTTCATCGTTGATTCCATATATTCTGAGGCTGACTGGCCTTCTCCTGCCATCTCTGGGAAGAGCAGCCCCCCGCACACCCTCACAGCCTCCACCATGACCTTAAGTGATGTATCTACGAGTCGTGGGGCTGCCCTTCACCTGCTGGCATCCATCTTCTTCTTCCTTTTGATTCTTCAAATTTGATATCCACAACGTACAGTTTTGCCAATATGCATGTTTTTGGCGTCGTTTTAAATACTCAGGCCTCATTCAGGCCTCTGACTGATCTGCCTGCCTATTGTACCTAATTGGACGCCAATCCTGGAGGCACCCTCTTAATTGGCTGGTCCCTGCAAAATTCACCCGGAAAGGCCCTCTACTAGCAGGGATAGCTTGCCGACCTGGATATGGTCCTGACACACTGTCAGAATATAAATAGATTCCGCCTATTATCTGGAAAACCAAATGACGTTTGTGCGACTACTCCAGAGTCATAGCTTGGAATCAATTTGCTCAACCACTGACAACACTGAGATTTTGGGCTTGAAATTCATTGGCCTCAATTTTTGGACATGGTAGCCACAATTCATGACCTGCCTGCACCTACAAAGAACAAAGAAAATTACAGCACAGGAACAGGCCCTTCGGCCATCCAAGCCTGCGCCGATCCAGATCCTCTATCTAAACATGTCGCCTATTTTCTAGGGGTCTGTATCTCTTTGCTTCTTGCCCATTCATGTATCTGTCTAGATACATCTTAAAAGACGCTATCGTGTTCGCATCTACCACCTCCGCTGGCAACGCGTTCCAGGCACCCACCACCCTCTGCGTAAAGAAATTTCCACGCATATCCCCCCTAAACTTTTCCCCTCTCACTTTGAACTCGTGACCCCTAGTATTTGAATCCCCCACTCTGGGAAAAAGCTTCTTGCTATCCACCCTGTCTATACCTCTCATGATTTTGTACACCTCAATCAGGTCCCCCCTCAACCTCCGCCTTTCTAATGAAAATAATCCTAATCTACTCAACCTCTCTTCATAGCTAGCGCCCTCCATACCAGGCAACATCCTGGTGAACCTCTGCACCCTCTCCAAAGCATCCACATCCTTTTGGTAATGTGGCGACCAGAACTGTACGCAGTATTCCAAATGTGGCCGAACCAAAGTCCTATACAACTGTAACATGACCTGCCAACTCTTGTACTCAATACCCCGTCCGAGGAAGGAAAGCATGCCGTATGCCTTCTTGACCACTCTATTGACCTGCGTTGCCACCTTCAGGGAACAATGGACCTGAACACCCAAATCTCTCTGTACATCAATTTTCCCCAGGACTTTTTCATTTTCTGTATAGTTCACTCTTGAATTGGATCTTCCAAAATCCATCACCTCGCATTTGCCCTGATTGAACTCCATCTGCCATTTCTCTGCCCAACTCTCCAATCTATCTATACTCTGCTGTATTCTCTGACAGTCCCCTTCACTATCTGCTGCTCCACCAATCTTCGTGTCGTCTGCAAACTTGCTAATCAGACCACCTATACTTTCCTCCAAATCATTTATGTATATCACAAACAACAGTGGTCCCAGCACGGATCTCTGTGGAACACCACTGGTCACATGTCTCCATTTTGAGAAACTCCCTTCCACTTCTACTCACTGTCTCCTGTTGCCCAGCCAGTTCTTTATCCATCTAGCTAGTACACCCTGGATCCCATGCAACTTCACGTTCTCCATCAGCCTACCATGGGAAACCTTATCAAACGCCTTACTGAAGTCCATGTATATGACATCTACAGCCCTTCCCTCATCAATCAACTTTGTCACTTCCGCAAAGAATTCTATCAAGTTGGTAAGACATGATCTTCCCTGCACAAAACCATGTTGCCTATCACTGATAAGCCCATTTTCTTCCAAATGGGAATAGATCCTATCCCTCAGTATCTTCTCCAGCAGCTTCCCTACCACTGACGTCAGGCTCACCGGTCTATAATTACCTGGATTATCCCTGCTACCCTTCTTAAACAAGAGGACAACATTAGCAATTCTCCAGTCCTCCGGGACCTCACCCGTGTTTAAGGATGCTGCAAAGATATCTGTTAAGGCCCCAGCTATTTCCTCTCTCGCTTCCCTCAGCAACCTGGGATAGATCCCATCCGGACCTGGGGACTTGTCCACCTTAATGCCTTTTAGAATACCCAACACTTCCTCCGTCCTTATGCCGACTTGACCTAGAGTAATCAAACATTACTGTTCAGATCAAGGTGGGTAAGACACAAAATTTATCTACCCACCTTGATCTGAGTGGTTGTGGTGTTAGCTGGTCTGCCTCCAACACTGCTCTCTCCTTCTTAATGCTGCCGGCGAGCTCTGCACACAGGCCCCGGCAACGTTTCTGCAGACCACCTTAAAGGCAGGCTGCACAAAAAGATTGCTGCAATGGAAATTTTTGCAAATTGAATACCAAGACAGATAGGGGGATGCAGTACTGGAGGCTTTAGTGGTGGAGGTGAGCAGCAGGAGAGACACCATGGTGCCTTAGATTGGGGGTGGGGTCAGGAGTAATCGCCCAAAATCTCAGTGTTGTCTGTGGTCGAGCAAATTGTATCCAAGCTATGACTCTCTGCGTCCTGTGCAAATTTCCACATTTGGCAGATAATGAGTTATGCAAACCCAGTATGTAGTCCTTAGTGAGTATAATTAAAAAATGTTCTTTTTGGCAATCTGTACACATTGGGCCGTGCAAAAATCTCAACTAGCTCTTCGAATGTGTCCATGAACACAATGGAGCCTCGGATATAACAACTAGTCACGTTCTTTTCCGTATACTGAAGGTGGGAATTCTTCTGATTAACAAAAATTCTAAAATCCCACATGCTAAAAGGGAATTTTAACTTATTCAGTCGCCTTGAAGCAGTGGCGTTGGTTATAGACCTTTATTCAGGGCTGTTTTGCAGTGGTAGACTGCTTTTTTGAAGCTGTTTGTCAACTTCTCTTTGATTTATAGTGTGTATGTTCACTGGTCGGTGGACTGGTAACTCGAAAATCTAAACTTAAATGGATCACCCAAAAGAACCAAAGGGAATTGTTTATATGCAGAGGGTTGTTAGGATGTGGAACAACCCCCTTAGAAGCAGTGGTGGCCACACAATCCATTATTGAAAAAGATTACATTTAAAACCGTATGAGGAAAGGAAGAGCAACTAAAGGGGTAGCTCCTTCAGGGTCAGCACAGGTATGATGGTCCGAATGGTCTGCTCCTGTGCTATGATTCTGTGGTCTGTTGAATATTGTTTTCACATCATGTAACAGGCAAATGATGTGTTCACTTACTCTCAGCAATTTTTTTTAGACACTGCTACTGAAAACTGGAGAAGGCTGCATATATTCTGCAAGGTACCACAACCATTTTGAGTATTCTATACATGTATGCTACATATAGTTATTTACATTGAGGCTTACTGAAATGCCCGAATGAACAAACATTTAAAGTCTCAGCGCAGGCACCGTTATCATAGAATGATACATCATCGAAGGAGGCCATTCAGCCCGTCATGCCTGTGCAGCTCTTTGTTGGCCTGATTATTTCTAATGCCAGATACTTCAGAGTTGCATTGTGAAATTCCGGTTGGAAATGTTCCAGGTAGAGAGTTCTAAATCTCTCTTTGTAATGACGTCGTAGTTTAGTAAGCTCTTGTGATACAGTTTTATTAAATAGAAATCAGTGGCATTTGGAGGTGCAGTACTGTACTGTATGCTTTCAATCGAAGTTGAGGCTGCTGTATGTAATGTTCTTCAACCATTGAATCTACAGCCATTGAATGACCTAGTACTTTTATTAGCAAAGCGATAAGACATGTTTAGTCTGTAATATTTATAAATTGTTACCTTTCAGAACAATGACCTTGGTGTCTTTGTACCCACTTCACCAAGATAACTATATTTAATATATACTTATTCTGAATTAAGAATGGAAAGCCCATGTCTATATTGCCTTTTGCATTAGACTGTAGTATTAAATAGTTGCAGCTTGGAAGAACACAGCAGGTTCTGACTCTAGATGCCCACTTCAGGTGAGATTTTCAATGTTTTATGAAGTTATAAAGTTTATGGAGCATCAAGCTGTACAATGAGCTTAAAGAAGGACTGCCGCCACTTGGAGTTACACAGCAAGCTCTCCTTGGCATGTTTCACCTGAGCTCAGTATCATAAACAGATTGGACCCCCTGCACCTGTGAATGTACAATAATAATATGTTATTATTAACAAGGATAATAATCTATAACTGTCGTACAGTTAGCCAGCTGTTGGAGTGCTGGAGGAAATTCAGTTGTGTTGATGAGCACACGTCAGCTTTAATTCCCTGACTAACAATCTATTGGGACCAGTGCAGACATATATCAGAATAATCTCCCTAATAGTGGAAGGTGTCAGAGTATGGAAGATCCAATTGGATCTCATGGGCCATGCATTTAACACCTTACTAGGAAGGACTTAGTAATGTTAATACACATGTGTCCAAAATAGTGAATAATTGTTAGACAACAAATGAATGAAATCAGAAGGCACTGTGAAATCAGCTTATAACTGAGGCAGTGCAACAACTGAGAGCATTCTAATAAGTTGGGTGGTGCATGTGTGCAACATAGGGCAAAAAGAACTCCCTCCTGGCGTCATAATGTAATACCTTCACAATATTCAGTGTAAAGGCCTGCTACCTGACCCGATGACATGTGTCAGGTTTGGGTTGGGTTGGGCTGCTCTTCTGGGTCCGGCCTTCAGGCTTAGGTCGGGTTGGGCCGGGTCCGGGTTGGACACACACAAAGCAAGGTAAGGGTTAAAAGATAAAAACTTACCTGAGCTGCGAGTCCGGGACATCAAGCAGGGAAACTGAGTCTGCGCAGTGAGCGAGTGAGTGTCTCTATGACGTCATCACGCTCATGCTGTAGCTTCCGGCGGATTGGGAGTCGGAAGGTAAGTAAAGGGAACATTGCGGTGGTCGGGTTGGGCTCGGGTCAGGTCGGCCTCGGGGGGAAAATGGAGGGACTCGGGCCGGGTCGGGCTCGGGTCCCATGTGGTTCCGTCGGGTTCGGGTTAACTTTTTTTGGTGACTTGAGCAGGCCTTTAATTCAATGTCTGCTGTGGTTCAGGTGAACTGTTACTCTGGCCTGAGTCAGAAGGTTGTGGGTTCAAGTCCCACTCCAGAGACTTTTAAGTGCAAAAATCTAGGCTGACAGAACCAGTGCAGTACTGAGGGAGTACTGCACTGTCTGAGGTGTTGTGCTGTGTTTTCTTTTATGCAGAGTTGTTAAGCAGCTCAGTGAGTCTTTTTAAGGATAGAGGAAGGCTTGATATTCAGGTTCAACACAATATTCTTTATTACCATAACTATTTACATTGTATGAGCTCTGCATGTTACTCAGGTCCAGGTCTTGTCAGTTGACACCACCAGATACACGTGCATATATGGAGACACCATCTTGTAAGGTGACAGTGATTATACAGCCTGCAGATAAAGCACACACAGCAGCATGTAGAAGTCGTTACCTTTTAAAAAGAGGTGGATAATGCTTCAAAAGATGACCGCCGAAAGTCAGACGGCCTGGTCTGTGTATTCGAGCACTGCCTCACTGTCTGTTAGGACAGAAGGATACTTTCCAGGCTAAGAGGTGTCAATTACACCCATCCTGAAACCATCAAGAGACATTGCTGAATTGAATGGTTCTACTGAAACAAAGAAGCTATGAAGTAGCCACATTATAACGGGATTATACTCTTCCAGGCATTAATGAATGGCCATGGATTCCACATCCTTGTCCATTGTGTGGTCACACCAGGGGAGAAAAACCATGTGTCAGGTACCAGAAATTTTAATTATGAATTGTGACCTTAAAATGTAACCCTCTGGAGACAGAGAGAGATCACAGGAACATCATTAAATGCCTGTCCAGCCAAGAGCTGTGAGTGATCCAGCAAAAGCAGGGGAGGAGCCCTGCTACTAATTTTACACACTTCAACTTGGTGCAGCAGAGAACTGAAAGTGACCCGCCACCTCCAATCTGAAATCTTAACCACCAGAAATCTATAACACCTCAACAAGTCAAGACTACAAACAACCCAGGCTGTATCTTCAAAAGAGACTGTTCTATTTAGAAGATTCAGCAGGTTTACCGTAAACCACGAACACCTACCACACCTTGAACCCTTACCCTTTGCCTTCTATCAGTCTTCTCTTGAGCGTGCATGTGAGAGTGAATGCATGTGTGGCTGGTGTTCAAACATTTCAGGAATGAATATTGTTCAATAAATAGTTAATCTCCTGTTTTGAACCTGCAAGAAAACCTGTCACTGTCTGTTTATTTGACCCCAAAGACACTCGGGGGGCTAACTCATCATTTTAAACAAAACACGATTGCAGTCAGTTGGGAGGTGAACAGTGAGAACCACCCACAACCCCTGACCACCTGACCGTAACAACAGTGACAACATTTCAAAAGTACTTAATTGGCTGTAAACTGCAGTTGACTCCATCTGTCCCCTGGCAACTGTCTGAGACTAAACAGGACGTTCTGCAACCTTGGTGTCCTATTTGACCCCGAGTTGAGCTACTGACCACAGAAGCGGGCATTACTAAGACCGCCTATTTCCACCTCCATAACATCACCCGATTTTGCCTCGCTTTCATGTCATTGGCTGCTGAAACCCTCATTCATGCCTTTGTTACCTCTAGACTTGACTATTCCAACACACTCCTGGCTGGTCTCCCACATTCTGCCCTCTGTAAACTTGAGGTCATCCAAAGCTCTGCTGTCCGTGTCTTAACTTGTACCAAGTCCCATTCCCCTATCGCCCCTGTTCTCACTGACCTCCATTGGCTTCCAGTCAAGCAACGTCTTGATTTTAAAATTCTCATCCTTGTTTTCAAATCCCTCCATGGCTTCGCCCCTCCCTATCTCTGTAATCTCCTTCAACTCCACAACCCTCCGAGATATCAGCACTCCTCTAATTCTGGCCTCTTGAGCATCCCCAGTATTAATTGCTCCACCATTGGTGTTCAGTTGCCAAGGCCTTAAGCTCTGGAATCCCCTCCCTAAAACTCTCTGCCTCTCCACCTCGCTTTCCTCCTTTAAGACACTCCTTAAAACTTACCTCTTTAGCCAAGCTTTTGCTCATCTAACCTAATATCTCCTTTTGTGGCTCCGTGACCTATTTTGTTTGATAATACTCCTGTGAAGCGTCTTGGGGTGTTTACTATGTTAAAGGCACTGTATAAATATAAGTTGTTGTTGATAAGTGTTTTGGGATGTCCTGAGGTCGTGAAAGATGCTAAGTAAATGAAAGACTTTCTTCCTATACTATGCACCTGTTTTTTAAATATTTGTGTATTGTCATGCAAGGCCCCCATCTGCCAAGAATGAGGCACATTAATTTTGTCATGAACATTGATTTTAAACTGTTACTGGAGCAAGGAAATGACTTGTTAAACAGATCAGCCGTGGCTGGAAAAGACATTTGCATATTAACAGATGGTGCTTGTGTAGACAAGGGACCATTCCCTGACACATCCAACTCACAATGGATGTTGATCACTGGACAGTGAGGGGGTGGGGAAGCGCATTTCAGAGCCTGCTGGTGTGATGCAATCCATAGGGGCCAGGACTGGTTGGACCAGCTGGTCACATGACTAACTGGCTGTTCCAGCATTCTTTTGATCTGGCCCCAAAGAGTTTGAACTGAGAAAGACTATTTGCTCCTGGACTGAGAAGATCTCTCCTGTCTGCTCCCATCTCTTTCTGACAAGCCTTTGAATCCACTGAAGACACATGAACCCCAAGAGAGAAAAGTCTCCTACAGCGAACAAGGTTTAAGAAGAATACTGGGTCCCAACAAAAAGCAAGAACTACCCACAGTCAAGAACTTGAAGAATCGTAACAAAAACTCTTCAGATATTGCCTCAAACTTTTCACTTTATTTTTTCTTCTCTTTTCTGTCTCTATTTTTGCATGTGTGTATCGCGTATGCATGCTAGCGTGGGCGCGTCGTGTATACGTAGGCGTCAACTGAATTAGGGTTTAAGTTTAATAAATTACAATCTTTTTTCTTTAAACCTAAGAAAGTCTGTTTGTGCTGGTTTCTTTGCCTTACAATTGGAAAGCGGTGAACAAGGATTCACCAAGGGGGAACTAAAAACATGGTGTGTTTAAAATTAAACCCTGTTACGGTAAGACCAGGTGAAGGCTGAGAGGGAACCCTAAACAGCTTTCTCACCTGGTCGTAACAGTATATATATTTAAATGATTGCATTGCAAATTCTGCAGGCACTTGTAAAGCACTCCCATTACCACTGTTACATTTCTCACCCTCATTAAGACAAGTATATTTTGCAAGTGGTAAATATTTACTGTACTTTCTGCCCCTGTCACTATTGAGGCTGAACCATGTCTCTAATGACTTGTACTTTATGGCGGGTAGCTATTATCAAATAGTATAGTAAGCGTTTTTATAATTAAATCTGCTCTTTGCAGTTACATAGCTAGAAAAAAAACTGCAGTTTAAATTTTGACTGCTCACATTTGTAATGTTTGGAGCATTTCTGCTTCATATGAGAAGGAGAAAAGTACATAATTCATATCGATAAGTACATTCTCGGCTCCTGGACAAATAATTACCATAGCACACAATGCAGCATCGACTACCGCTTGAACTTCAAGGGCTGAATTTTTGCCCATCTCCCCCACTGCCGAAATCGGGAACGGAGGTGGCGGGGTCCTGAAGATACCGGTGCCGGCCGGCGTGTCAGTTTCGGGGTGCTGCTCCCGGCACCACAATGTTGACCGGGGGGGGGAGGGTGGGCCAGGGATCCTGCTCTCCTCCCCATTGAGGCCAAATAAAGTAATTTAAAAATCTTGTTAAGAGTTGTTGAGGGAAGGGGTGTTGTTATTTTGAAGGGCGGGGAGGGGGCGTTGCTTGGCGGGGGGACACACAGGTTTCAGGATCTGTCTGCTGCAGATCTGCTGAAAGGAGGCGGGTACAGAGTGGGGAGCCAGTCATGGCTGCCCCAGGGCATCACTTCGGCTGCATAAGAGGTTTAGCGGGGCAGATGGGGGGGCACGCCATTTGGTAAGGGGGTGCCCTTGGCACTGCGCAGGAGGTGAGCACTCAGCGCTTGGACATTGAACAGAGTCGTCATCCCCATGACAACGCGGGGGCAGAAGAGCAGGGGGCAACGCTGCCAAGGACAATTGGGCGGCCACCTGTCCACAAGTAAGGCTGCTGCTGGCAACGGCGACATGAATGCCTGTCAGATTCTGGGCTGAGTGGCGATGAGGAGCAACACCCTCTGCAGGAACGGCAGAACCCAAGCAGCAGGAGGGCACGGGAGAGGAAAGAGGGGCAGGAAGGCAACGGAGGCCATACCGTCAACACAGGATGTACCGCTGAAGGCAAAGCTACCTGGAGATGACCGAGACCCAGTGCCACAGGAGACTGCGACTCCCTAGGCAGATGGTCCCAGAGATCTGTAACCTCGTCGCTGAAGACCTCACACCTCACAGTACTGGTCGCCTTGCCCTGTCAGTAGCCATCAAAGTCACTATAGCCTTGAAATTCTTTGCTTCTGGCTCCTTCTAAGGGTCAGCTGCGGAACTTAGTGCATCTCACAAACGGCTGCACACCACTGCATCTCACTGGTCACTGATGCCCTCTTTGCCAGAACTGGACAGTAAATTCATTTCGCAACAGATGTGACCTGGCAGGAACAAAGGGCATTGGGTTTCGCTGCCATCCCTGGCGATCCCTGTGGCCATCAATGCACCCAGTGACTGCCCAATCAGATTCATCAAGAGGGAGGGCAAGCCCTCCCTCAGTGTTCGGCTGGTTTGTGACCACAACAAGAGCTTCCTTCATATGTGTGCTCACTTTCCTGGCAGCTGCCATAACTCCTTCATCCCTCGCCAGTCCAGGCTGCTTCGGATCTTTGCTCCAACCCCCAAAGTGCGTGGATGGATCCTGGGGACAAGGGAGATCCCTGGAAAAGATGGTTACTGACCCCTTACAGGAGCCCCAGACAGAGGCAAGACTACCAATGCCACCTGCTCACTAGGACAACCACGGAGCAGGCCATCGGGCTTCTGTAGATACGATTCTGGTGTCTGGACCGGTCAGGTGGTGCCCTTCAATAGCCTCCTGCAAGGGTCTTGGTCATTGTGGTGGTCTGCTGCACTCTCCATTACATGGCCCTCCAGAGAAATGTGGACCTCTAGGATGGTGAGGACTGGGAATGAGACAGCTCATCGGGGGAGAAGCAGGAGGTGAGAGAGGAGGAGTAAGAGGAGGCAGAGGGAGATGATACTGATCAGAGAGGTGCCCCTGCTGCACAATGAGTTGGCCTCCTTTGCCACTCTCTCCCTCATGGCCTCCAGCATTAGACCCAGCTTGGCATCGATGAAGTGAGGGGCAGCCCTGCTCTGGGTACCAGGCCCCTAGCTCCCCTCTGACATCTCACTTCTCTCTGGTACTGTGGAAGTCTTTGGCGCGATCAGCAGATTTCACCCTTAAGGCAACCAGCAGCCTCTGTGATAGCTGCTGAGGGGAGTCTAAATCAATCCCACACTTCCTCTGACCCACCTCTGTCTCTGCCCCTACTGGCTGTAATTGGACAGGAAACCTGTCTCCATGCCATTTGAGGGCTCACCCGCCCAAAAATCTGAACCCTAATCAGTTTCCTACCGGAGGCGGGTTTATGACCCGAAAGCAAACCCTGCTCCTGTTTCCCGCCTCCATGGCAAAAATTCATTCCCAAGGTTCAAATTTCTGGGACACTGGAACCAGTTCTGGGGCAGCATCAGCGCCCTCCATATGATGGAGGGCTTCATTTGAAAAAGGCTGCGATCAATGTCCTTTGCTGAGAGAGTAATCATTGTTGCAGAGGAGGGTTTAAGCAGACCTGAACGGAGAAGGGAATAAAGATGAGGAAGCTGAACGGAAAAGGATGATTTAGGAGACGGGGCTAAAAGCTGAATCTATTTGGTTAGAGTTGAGGAACAAGAAGTGAACCATTACCCGATGGAAATATGTTATAGACTGCTGAACTGTGGCAACAGAATTGAGGAAGACATAGATAGACAATTTAGAAAAAGATGCATGAACATAGAAGGCTTTGTTGTATACTGCTTTTATAATATGTAGATTAAATGCATCTTCTTAATTATTTTGGTGCAATGGAGCATACTTTGACCAGTGTTCGATATAATCTTAACACTTTTACAATTGATCTTATTGACTGTATATACCGCTCTTCAGTTGCAATGAAATTACTGTGCCTTTGGTCATAAAACAATTAATCTCTGTCCCAGTGCTGACTGAATCTCTTAATTACACTTTTTTGTAAAGCTATTAATTCAGGGAAGACTCTATTGATGATTGCATCTCTGCCTCGATGTTTGTGACCAGCTTTGCTGCTCCTTGTGCGATATTTGTCAAACTGAATTACTCAAATTATTTTTGGTTGCTTCTCTCTCATTGGCTGGGATTTTATGTATCCCAGGAGTGGGTGAGAAGGTAGGGGAGGTGATGGGAGGGGGGGCTGTAAGATCGAGTGGGAGACAGGGGAGGCAGGATTGGTGGGGCTGCCAGGGCCTTTGCCTACCCGCCCCTGCTGCTATTTAAACAGTGGCGGGTTAAGTGGCAAGTGGCCCGCCCACTTTTAGGCCAATTGAGGCCCTTAAGTGACCAATTAAGGGCCTCTTCCTGCCGCTGCTGGTATTTTACCGACAGCAGACGGCCACTTCGCCACCTCAGGAGGCTACTCAGTAATACCTGGTGGCCTCCTTGTAGGCTGGGGGGGGGAGGTGGTCCTCCTGTTCGGGCATCCTGTGCCCCATGGAGGGCTCCCTCAGCAGCACGGGTTGCCCCCGCTAAAACTACCACCCACCACCCCTGCTCTCCAACCCACACCCCCCCTCGTCGGGGCCTAGATGATTGTCCCCGGTGAGGCCCGACCCCCACTTACCTCTTTGCAGGGCAACGTCCATTTTTCATCTTTTGCTGGGTGCAGTCCCAGCAGTGGCCACCACTCGCAGTGGTGCTGCTATGACTGAAGAGCTGCCCCAGCCTTCTGATTGGCCAGAAGGTCTAGGAGGCAAGACTTCCTGTTTCAGAGGGGCGGAAGCCCTGACTTCTTCCAATTAAGGGCCTGAGCCATGGAATATAGCAGCATGGCTTCCGGGCCTGGTGGAGGCAGATTCTCCCCCATCTTTTTAGCTGGTGGGCAGGGCCACCGCCTCCTCGTGAAATCCCAGCCATTATCTTAAGTTCCTAAGACAACTCGTCCCTTTGATTTTTTTAGGCAATATATGACTTATCCCCAAATTCGGATTTCTCTTCTGTTGCCTTTATCTAGCTCTACCTTCTTTACCTGCTTTGTATGTCATGCATCTCACTACTGATGATTTGTTTCGATGAGAAAGACTCCTTCAATGGGTAAATGCATTCTGGAGTGTGGAAGTGAGCCACACAGACTGGGAAGCTTCAATCTCTGGTCTGTTTTGAGCTGGGTGATCTCAGTCAGAGCAGCAGTGCAGGGGTGAGGTGGAGTCATCAGGTCAAAAATCAATATGGGTTCCCATTCCTGCTTCCTGTCGACTGACCTATGGTGGGTCATATGTGGGCATCATGTGAAGATAGGATAGGCTCAGGTGTGGTACAACCAATCATCAAATAGAGTGCATACACTGTCCAAACTTGCACAAGAAGGGCTGAATTTTGTGGAGGCAACAGTAGTCCCAATGCTGGGCCGAGAAGGCAAGGGGAACCCTGCCTCAGCTCTTTGGAGCCCCATTGGTGCAATTTAATGGCACTCGGGCACCTAACTGCCCAGTGCCATGATCTCTATCCCTTTAAGGACAGGGATCCCACCTCCAAGAGCTGCTGGCCAGTTGGGGGCCAGCAGCTCATTAGTATCAGCAGCCCCACCAGGAACGGTGGCCACTGCCAGTACTGCACCATGCTGGGACCAGGACTAGCGTTGGAGCCCTGGACCCCAGGTAAGTGTCACGGGGTTTCTGGGGTCAGTCTGGCAGGTCCTGGCGAAGGGAAGGGAGGGTGGTCATTGAGAGCGGGGGTTGTGTTCGCGGAGGGGCGGCCTTTGCCGCTTAAGGCCCCCCCATGGGTCACAGATTTCCCCTTGTTTTACTGGGTGACCTCCCCACATCGTGGAGGTCCCCCCTCCCCTCCCCTCCCCCACTGCTGCTGGTGAAATTGTGGCGTGGCTACTGATTGCCTGCTTAAGGGCCCCAATTGACCTGTGGTTGGGGTAGCCATCTTTGGCCTTTCCCACCCCCGACTTAATTGCAGGGCACTCTGCGCCCCTCCTTCCATTGCTATTTTGTGCGGCCCCCCACCTTCAATCAGGTCTCCTGGGGGTCCGTAAAATCTGCCCAAAGAATGGCCGTTTGAACAAAGAAGCAGTAGGTGCCCAACGTGAGTTCCCATGTTCAAGAAAAAAATTGGTGGGTGAGAGGGAGGTGACGTCTCAGTGCTGAAGCCAATTTCAAAATCAGAATTTATTCACGTTCCCATTTCGTGGGCTAACAAATATTTGCATTTATATAGTGCCATCAGGGTAGTAAAACAGCCCAAAGCACTTCACAAGATTGATTATCAATCAAAATTTAACACCAGGCTAAATAACGAGATATTAGGGCAGATGACCAAAAGCTTGGTCAAAGAGGTAGGTTTTAACAAGCATCTTAAAGGGGGAGAGAGGTGGAGAGTCGGAGAGGTTTAGGGAAGGAATTCTAGGGCTTAGGGACTTGTCAGCTGCAGGCATGACCGCCAATGGTGAAGCGAAGAAACTTGAAGATGTGCAAGAGGCCAGAGATCTCTGAGGTTTGTGGGGCTGGAGGAGATTACAAAGATGGGGAGGGACTAGGGCATGGAGGGATTGAAAACCAGGATGAGAATTTTAAAATCAAAGTGTTGTCAGACTGGGAGCTAACGTAGGTCAGCGAGCACAGGGGTGTTGGGTAAATGGGACTTGGTGCGAATTAGGATGAAGGTAGCAGAGTTTTGGATGAGCTCAAATTTAGAGGGTACACGGTGGGAGGCCAACTAGGAGCACATTGGAGTAGTTAAGTCTAGAGGTAGCAAAGGCATAAGATGTATTTAAAGCTTTGCAGGATACTTTTAGAACAGTATTTGCTGGGCTCTGCTTGCTGCAGCACACATGCAGCTTGACGTGGCTTTGCTCATTCCAGTCTTGGTACTTCTCAGGTGATGGCAGCCACTTCCTCGGATGAATTCAGCCACTATCTGAGACACCGCTTTGGCACTACAACTGGTTCAGCTAAACATGGGCGTTGTATTCAGAATCTGATTTAAGCATCCTGGATGCATCAGTGCCACAAGGAGAGGCTTCCACCATTAGTCCCCTGTGATAAAGTGGCTGGACACACCAGGTCAATCCACTGATTGGTCCTGTTATATAAAACTCCATTGATTGATCACTATGTTGTGGTCAGACTCTGATAAAGGGCTCAAGTTCAGGAAAAGCCCGACGGACCGAATCAATCAATAAATTGCTGCAACTGTTACTACTTCTATTGACTGAGCACTATAGAATGACCAGACTCTGGCCAAGAGATGCAGTGATTGAAATTCCACGAGGAGTGTAGCATTGAGATGCTAATATACAATGACAGTTCCAAATGACTGCTTCCTAATGTGAGGCTACACGAACAAAATGACAATGTACTCCAGTTGCCGTGTGAGGACTTGGTGCTTACCTCAGTTATAGTGGAGTCAGAACCCCTCCATTAACATACTGACAGCAGACCTGAAGATGGCATGGTGGAGCTGAAAAAAATAGAGGAATAAATTACTCTGCTTAGCATAGTAGTGTGGTCAGTGTTAAACTGTTGAACATTTTCTCCCTGCTTCCGCACCATTACCTCTGGTGTCTCCTAAGGATCTATCCCTGGTCCCCTCCTATTTCTCATCAACATGCTATCCCTCAGTGATATCATCCAATAGCACAGCACTAGTTTTCACACGTACACTGACTACACCCAGCTCTACCTCACCACCACCTCTCTTTACTCCTCCACTGTTGCTAAATTATCAGACTGCTAATCCGACATCCAGTTCTGGATGAGCAGAAATTTCATCCAATTAAATACTAAGAACGCTGAAGCCATTGTTTTCAGTCCCCGCTCAAAACTCTGTTCCCTAGCTTCCAACTTCATCTGTGTCCCTGGCAACAGTCTGAGATTAAGCAACTGTGTTCACAACCTTGGTGTCATATTTGACCCCAAGATGAGCTTCCGACCTCATATTCGTGCCACTAAGATCACTATTTTCATCTCCGTAACATCATCTGCCTTAGCCCCTGTCTCAGCTCATCTGCTGCTGAAACCCCCATTCATGCTGTCATGCAGGCCCCCATCTGCCAAGAATGAGGCACATTAATTTTGTCTGAACCTCGATTTTAAACTGTTGCTGGAGCGAGGAAATGGCTTGTTAAATAGATCAGCCGTGGCTGGAAAAGATATTTGCATATTAACAGACCGTGCTTGGAAGGACAAAGGACCATTTCCTGACACATTCAACCCACAATGGACCTTGATCACCAGGTATTGTGTGTAAGAGGAGCATTCCAGAGACTGCTAAAATGATCTAATCCAGGACTGGTTAGACCAGCTGGTCTCATGACTAATGGCTGTTCCAGGGTTTTTTGAACTAGCCACAGAGAGCTTGAATTGAGAAAGACTGCTTGCTCCTGGAGTGAGAAGACCTCTCCTGTCGGCTCCCATCTCTTTCTCACAAGCCTCTGAATCCACTGATGACACATGAACCCCCCAAGAGAGAAAAGTCTCCTACAGCTACCAAGGTTTAAGAAGAATACTGGGCCCCAACGAAAAGCAAGAACTACCTACAGTGAGCTCGAAGAACTGTAACAAAAACTCTTCAGATATTGCCTCAAACCTTTCACTTTACTTTTTCTTCTCTTTTCTATCTCTATTTTTGCATGTGTGTATTGCATATGAATGTTAGCTTGGGCACGTCGTGTATCCATAGGCGTCAACCGAATTAGGGTTTAAGTTTAATAAATTTCAATCTTTCTTTAAACTCAAGAAAGCCTGTTTGTGCTGGTTTCTCTGCCTTATCATTGGAAAACGGTGAACAAGGATTCACCAAGGGGGAGCTAAAAACACAGTGTGTTTAAAATAAAACCCTGTTACGGTAAGACCAGGTGAAGACTGAGAGGCACCCCTAGACAGCTTTCTCACCTGGTCGTAACAATGCCTTCAATACCTCTAGACTTGACTACTCCAATGCATCTATGCCTGGTCTCCCACATTTTACTCTCTCTAAACTTGAAGTCATCCAAAATTCTACTGCCTGTGTCTTAACTTGCGCCAAGTCCCGTTCATCTATCACCCCTGTGCTCGCTGACCTCCATTGGCTCCTGGTTAAGCAATGTCTTGATTTAAAAATTCTCATCCTTGTTTTCAAATCCCTCCATGGTCTCACCCCTCCCTATCTCTGTGATCTCCTCCAGCCTCACAACCTTCCAAGATATCTGTGCTCCTTTAATTCTGGCCTCTTTTGCATCCCTGCATTTAATTGCTCCATATTGGTGGCCACGCCTTCAGTTGCGTTGGTCCTAAACTCTGGAATACCCTCCCTACACCTCTCTGCCTCTCCACCTACTTTCCTCCTTGCAGACACTCCTTCAAACCTACCTCTTTGACCAAGCTTTTGGTTATCTGACCTAATATCTCCTTTTGTGGCTTGGTGTCAAACTTTGTTTTATAATGCTCCTGTACGTTTTATTCCGCTAAAGGCATTATATGATCTAAGTTGTATTTTATTTTTTAAACATTAAAAATACCATGGACACTGGTGAAATATATATACCTTTTAAAAACATATATCAATATCTAGCTGCTATATTTTATTGTGTTGGTTTTCCTTTAAAGGCACCTTATTCTCAAGAAAATGTATCTGCTATCCTCCTGAGGGGACACTACTTTGGTGCAAGTTGCTGGAATGTAACAAGTAGACGTTCCTATTCAGTTGTGATAGATATCACTCTTTCAGTTGATAGGCTCATCAGCCATTGCTGTGACCCCCATAGGGATACAGTGTGAAAGAAGGCACATAGCCATTGGACAACGCTGTGACCTACCTCTCAAGAGTAAAACTAACCTGATCTCCTGCAGTGGGTGAATCAGTGGGTTACTATGGAAACCTTTCAGGCCTGAGAAACATGTCTCGATAATAAATTGCTGTGTAATAATGTATTCATTTCATGCATCTACATTGCTGGCAACCACCGCCTCTTCTAGGGCTTTTCTCTCTTTTTGCAATTTGCTTCATCATTCAAAGTTGATTTGTTCTAAGCCAAGCTTATCCTTTCTGCTTTTGATGCCCTGAAATCCACAATTAGATGAGTTACATCCAACTGTCTGTCCTGTAAATGGTTCTGTTCATAACGAGCACATATTTTTGTGTGACACATTAAGCCAGTCACAAAGAACGTACAGTAGTCATATTAAATACTGCTGCTGTCATTTTTCTCGCTGTTCTGGTATTGGAGATAAACATCAGGCGCCACTGAACCACTGAGTGACTAGTCTATATACATTATGTAGTCAGTTGGACATAATATCGAATGTTATTTTGTCCTGCAGTTTTTATTCATAATACATACAGTTTATATAGACTACTGTAAGTTGCAACAAAATAAAACTCAATTCCATTACAAATAAAGCCTAATTTGATTACATGTCTAATCACGTCAGGCATTTGCAGAAGGTTGCTGATAATTTTGTTTCACACTGTAGGCAGCAACCAAGGTTTTCGGACAATGGCATTAAGAAAATTACCTCCCACAACCTTTACCTCTGACAAACATCCATCCTGGAGTTATCATTGACCGCAAACTCAACTGGACCAGCCATATAAATACTGTGGCTACAAGAGCAGATCAGAGGCTGGGAGTAACTCACCTCCTGATTCCCCAAAGCCTGTCCGCCATCTACAAGGCATAAGTCAGGAGTGTGATGGAATACTCTCCACTTGCCTGGATGAGTTCTTTCTTTCTTTTGGGCCTCCTTATCTCGAGAGACAATGGATACGCGCCTGGAGGTGGTCAGTGGTTTGTGAAGCAGCGCCTGGAGTGGCTATAAAGGCCAATTCTGGAGTGACAGGCTCTTCCACAGGTGCTGCAGAGAAATTTGTTTGTTGGGGCTGTTGCACAGTTGGCTCTCCCCTTGCGCCTCTGTCTTTTTTACTGCCTGATGAGTGCAGCTACAACAACACTCAAGAAGCTCAACACCATCCAGGACAAAGCATCCCACTTGATCGGCACCCCATCACCACCTTAAACATTCACTCCCTCCACCACAGGCACACAAGATATACTGCAGCAATTCGCCAGGGCTCCTTCGACAGTTCCTTCCAAACTCACGACCTCTACCACCTGGAAGAACACGGACAGTAGATGTATGGGAACACCACCACCTGCAAGTTCCTCTCCAAGTCACACACCATCTTGACTTGGAACTATATCGCTGTTCCCTCACTGTCTCTCGGTCAAAATCCTGTAACTTGCTCCCTAACAGCACTGTGGGTGTACTAACGCCCTATGGATTACAGCAGTTCAAAAAGATGCCTCATCTACATCTTCTCAAGGGCGTTTAGGAATGGGCAACAAATGCTGGTCTTACCAGCAATACTCACATCCCATGAATGGATAAAAAAAGACAGGATTATGTAGCCTGTGATTTGAATCCTGTGCATTATGGGGTTCAGATGAACCTTGTGGTCATCTGTGTCTATATTGAAAATGCTGGTCCCTTTAATTAAACAGGACTTAATTCAGTGTCAATAGAAAGCAGGTGATGCTCATTGCAGTTCACATTTAAGGGCTGGGTTTTTTCCCCAGTCATTAAGTTTCCTCTGGACAGAGAGTTAGTCCAAAAGGGAAGAGTGGGAATATATATTTGGACTGAACTGTGAATTGCCAATAAAACAGTTGTGGATCAGAGAATGTTAGCTTCCTCATTTTGGTGAACGGATATCTGCCTGTTTAAAAATCTGAACCCCCAATGTATGTTCCTGACTAGTAACACACTGCATCTTAAGTATTGCAATGTATACACATTATTCGGTCACAATTTTCAGAGAAGAGAGTGATTGTTGTACTTGTTTAGTTGAATGTTGGTGAGCTTAATTTGAGTGGATTGCTGAGTGGTTAGAGTTAATGTATATCTTAGTGTAATTATATTTTTAATAATTAATTTATGATGTGGGCATTTCTGGCAAGGGCAACATTTATTGCCCATCCCTAGTTTCCCCTATGTAGGTGGTGGTGAGCCTGATCCTCGAACCATTGCAGTCTATATGGTGAAGGTGCTCTCATAGCACTGTTAGGTAGGGTGTTCCAGGATTGTGACCCAGCCACAGTTAAAGATTGGTGACGTATCCAAGTCAGGAGGATGTGTGACTTGGAGGTGGTGGTGTTCCCATGCATCTGCTACCCTTGTTCTTCTGGGTTATGGTGGTCGCAGGTTAGCAAATTGCTGCAGTGCATTCTGTAAATAGTAAGCACTGCATTCACGATATGACAGTGGTGGAGGAGGCGGATGTTTAGCTTAATGAGTGAAGTGTTGGAGCAAGTGGATTGCTCTGTCCTGAATGGTGTTGAATCTCTTGAGTATTGTTGAGCTGCACCCTTCTTGGCATGCTTCTGACTTGTGCCTTATAGATGGTGGAAAGGTTGTGGGTTGTCAGAAGGTGGCTCACTCGCCTCTGGCCTTCACTAGTATCCATAGCATTTATGTGGTACTTTGCTTGGGCACTTGCATGGCGTAAATGTTATTTGCCACTTGTTAGACCAAGCCTGAATGTTGTCTGGGTCTTTCTGCATACTGGCATGGACTGCTTCATTAGCTAAGGTATTGCCAATGGATCTGAATGCTGTGCAGTGTATAGTCCTACCTCTGATCTTATAATTGAGGGAAGGTCATAAATGAAGCAACTCAAGATAATTGGACCTAGCACACTGCCCTGAGGAACAGCTGCAGCAATATTTTGGGGCTGAGATGATTGGGGAAGGAAATCTGCTGTCCTTACCTGGTCAGGCCTACATGTGACTCCAGACCCACAGCAATGTGGTTGACTCTTACATGCCCTCTGAAATGGCCTAGCAAGCCACTCAGTTCACCACCACCTTCCCAAGGGCAATTAGGGATGGGCAATAAATGCTGGCCTGGCCAGTAACGCCCACATCCCATGAATGAATAAAAAAAACCACAACCATCTTCCTCTGTTCCAGGGATGATTCCAGCCTGAAGAGTTTTCCTTCTGATCCCTTGGTGTCAGTTTTACCAGGACTTCTTGATGCCACGCTAGGTTGAATGCTGCCTTGATAACAAGGGCAATCACTCTCACCTGATAAAGTTCAATTCTTGTGTCCATGTTTCGACAAGTATGTGTGTAGTGAGGTCTGGAGCTGAGTGGTTCTGGCAAAACCCAATGAGCATCGGTAAGTAGGTGCCAATTGTTAGCACTGTTGATGGCTCCTTCGACACTTTGCTGATATTTGGGAGTAGGTTAATAGGGTGATAATTGGCCAGCTTAGATTTATGGACAGGACATTCCTGGGCAATTTTCCATATTGTCGGGTAGATGGCAGTATTGTCACTGTAGTGTAACAGCTTAGCTAGTTCTGGAGCACAAGCCTTAAGCACCAGCACGGGATGTTGTCAGGGCCTTTAGCCTTTGCTGTATCCACTGCGTTCAGCCGTTTCTTAATATCACATGGAGCGTATCGAATTAGCCGAAGACTGGCATTTGTGATGCTGAGGACCTCAGGAAGAGACCAATATGGATCATCCACTCGGCACTTCTGGCTGAAGATAGTTACAAATGCGTCATCCTTGTCTTTTGTACTCACTTGCTGGGCTCCCCCATTGTTGAGGGTGGGAATATTCATGGACCCTCCTTCTCCTGTTAGTTGTTTAATTTTCTGTGACCATTCATGATTGGATGTGGCAGGACTGCAGAGCTTTGATCTGATCCATTGATTGTGGGATCGCTTAGCTTTGTCTATAGCATGCAGCATCTGCTGTTTTAGCATGGACGTAGTCCTGTGTTGCACCTTAACCAGGTTGGCACCTCATTTTTAGGTATGCCAGGTCCTGCTCCTGGCATGCTCTCCTACACTCCTCATTGAACCAGAGTTGTTCCCCCAGTTTGATGGTAATGGTAGAGTGAGGAATATTCTGGGCCATGAAATTACGATTATGGAGTACAATTCTGCTGCTGCTAATGGCCTACAGAGCCCAATGGATGCCCAGTTTTGAGTTACAAATCCTGTTCCAAATCTATTGATTTATTAAGTGGTAGTGCCTCACACCACGATGAATGGGTGGGTGGGGTCCTCAGTGTGAAGATGGGACTTTGTCATGGGTAGTTGCATCTATGACAGGTAGATTGGTGAGGACAAAATCAAGTAGGTTTTTCCCTCATGTTGGCTCTCACTACCTGCTGTAGGCCCAGTCTGGTAGCTATGTCCCTTAGGACTTGGCCAGCTCAGTCAGTAGTGGTGTTATCGAGTCACTCTTGGTGATGGACATTGATGTCCCCCATCCAGAATACATTCTGTTCCGTTGCTACCATCAGTGCTTCTTCCAAGTGGCGTTTAACCTGATGCTGAGACTTCAAGGGGTCTGGAGTCAAAGTTGAGGATTGTCAGGGCCACGCCCTCCCAACTGTATGCCACTGTGCTGCTACCTCTGATGGGTCTGTCCTGCTGGTGGAACAGGACATACCCATGGATGGTGAGATGTTGGCTGGATAGTATGATTCTGTGTGTATGGCTGTCAGGCTCTTGCTTTGTCTTTAGGGCAGCTCTTCCAATTTTGCACACCTCCCCAGATGTTAGTGAGGAGGACTTTGCAGGGTTGGCTGGGCTGTGTGTGCATTTGTTGTGTCCGATTGCAGTGCCTAGGTTGATGCTGGATGGTTTGTTCGGGTTTATTCTTATTATAGCTTTTCATCGTTGTTTGATTTATGACTAGATCATGGCTTGTTAGGCCAGTTAAGAGTGGGTCTGGAGTTACATATAGGGCAGACCAGGTAAGGACTGCAAATTTCCTCCCCTAGAGGACATTAATGAACCAGATGAGTTTTTACAGCAATTCAGTAGTTTCATGGTCACTGTTACTGACACTAGCTTTTTAATTCCAGAATTCTTTAATTAATTGAATTTAAATTGCCTAGCTGCTGTGGTGGGATTCAAACTCATGTCGTTGGATTATTAGTCCAGTAACCCAACCACTGTGCTACTGCACCCCTTCGTGCACTTGGACATGCAAACTGCATTTAATAAAAGGTCCATGCGAAAGATTATTTATTAAGCCCAAATCAGGGGGGGATTCAGGGCAAGAAACTGGCTGATGGGTAGGACACAATAGGTATTGGTTAGAGCAATAATGCTAGGGTGGGATGAGATATTGAGTGGAATGCCCCAGAGATCAGTGTTGAACCAAAACTGAATGTTCTGTTACTTCAGATATTATGGAGTCAGCTGTTACATAAATATCCATGCAAATCTTTTCAAACTTATGTAAATAGTTGTGGTCTATAATGACTTGCTTTTGCGTAAGATCAATCTAATCAGCTCTTTGATGTTCAGAATCCATGCAATGTTTTATTGCCTTATAGTCACAAGATCACTAGATAGATAGGAAGGGGAAGGCTGTTAGCACAGCTAAGTTTATCTATTCAGAAAGAACGTGCAGTCCCCTCACCATAGCATTTACCTGTTTCTGAAATAATTCTACAGGTTTAGTCTCCTTTGCTGTATGTCTGTGTGCGCCATCTACAATCATTTTTGGTTGAAGGAACTCTTTTCAAATCGATTAGTAATTTTGGATCCCCCATCCAAATTATAATATACAATACTCATAATACCTAGATGAACTTGTACTTTGGTGCCCTTTCTTTAATTTTAAGGAAGTACAATGTAGTCCTTAAATATTTTTTTTTAAAATTCTTTCTTGAACAAGGCTGAACTCACCTGGTGTCCGCCACCACCTTGGTAACTGTGGGTCTACCTTGGTGATCTTCCTTCCAATCTCAACACTCTTCCATGTGCACTTCTCTGTGATGATCCACTCTACGCTGCACTTGTGGCAGCTGCACTCCATTTCCGCCTCCTGGCTAGTACCAAGCATGCCTCCAGTTGCTTAAAGCGGGTGCAGGAGCAGAGGGAACTGGGCGTATATGTGCATAAGTCATTGAAGGTGGCAGGACAGGTTCCGAGAGCAGTTAATAAAGCATACAGTATCCTGGGCTTTATTAACAGGGGTATAGAATACAAGAGCAAGGAAGTTATGTTGAACTTGTATAAGACACTAGTTCAGCCTGAGCTGGAGTATTGTGTCCAGTTCTGGGTGCCACACTTTAGGGAAGACGTGAGGGCGTTGGAGAGAGTACAGAAAAGATTCACGACAATGGTTCTAGGATGAAGAACTTCAGTTATGAAGATAAATTGGAGAAGTTAGGACTGTTTTCCTTGGAGAAGAGAAGACTGAGAGGTGATTTGACAGAGGTATTCAAAATCATGCAGGGTTTGGACAGAGTAGATAGAGAGGAACTATTCCCACTTGTGAAAGGATCGAGAACAAGAGGGCACAGATTTACCATATTTGGTAAGAGAAGTACAAGTGACATGAGGAAGAACTCTTTCACGCAGCGAGTGGTTAGGATCTGGAATGCGCTGCCGGAGAGTGTGATGGAAGCAGGTTCAACTGAAGCATTCAAAAGGGAATTTGACAGTTACATGAGAAGGAAGAATGTTCAGGGTTACGGGGAGAAGGTGGGGGAATGGAACTGAATGAATTGCTCTTTCATAGAGCTGGTGCGGACACGATGGGCCGAATGGCCTACTTCTGCACTGTAACAATTCTGCCAGTCATTCACATACCGGTTGACTATTTTGCGGACCTTCTGAAAAGCCTCTATGGATCCTCAGGGAGTCTACAAAATGCACTGCAGCAACTTGCCAAGGCTTCTTTGACAGCACCTCCCAAATCCGTGACTTCCAGCACCTAGAAGGACAAGGGCATCAGGCACCTGGGAACACCACCACCTGCAAGTTCCCCTCCAAGTCACACCTGAGTTGGAGATATATCACCGTTCCTTCACTGTCACTGGGTCAAAGTCCTGGAACTCCCTCCTTAATTATTAATGTACCTTCACCACATGGACTGCAGTGGTTCAAGAAGTTGGCTCACCAACAACTTCAAGGGCTATTAGGGCTCGGCAATAAATGATGGTCTTGCCAGCAATGGCCACATCCAGTGAATGAATAAAAAAAATTATATGATGTACCACAGTCGACTTGCATGGTCGCTTCCTCAAAGAAATGAAGGAGCTGGTCAGACAGGATCTTCCATGTCTAAGGCTGGGTTGGCTGCTGTTTAACAGGTGGTTTTTTACAGACAGTGCTCAAATTTACTCCTGTTAATTGATTCTATTATTTTAAATGGAATTGAAGTAAGTTTAAGTTTAATAGATCTGTAGGTGCTTATGTCAGTTTTGTCACCCATTTGAAATCTGGCTATCACATTAGCCTGCTTCCAACCTACTAATACCTCCCTGGTGTCCATTGACTCCCTCATGATGATGGACGGTGTCTTGTAAATCAGGTCTCTCAAAACACTGAGATAAATACCATCTATCCTTGAAAATTTATTCACCTTAAACTATTTCAGCAGGTTTAGGACTTCCATCCCATTTATGTTGAAGTCTTGAGTTATGCCTTGTTACTGCAGTGATGTTAATATCTTCCCCAGAATTGCAGATCTTAATTGTTCCTTTTTGCCTATTGTGATTGGAGAGGACGTGATGCTTCAGTTGCACAGAGCCTTGGTTAGGACCCATCTAGAGTACTGCATTCAGTTTTGGGCACAACACCTCAGGGAATATACACTGGCCACGGAGGGGGTGCAGTGCAGATTTATCAGAGTGATACCAGAACTTAAAGTGTTAAATTATGAGAACAGGTTACATAGACTTGGCTGGTATTCCCTTGAGTTTAGAAGATTAAGCAGAGATCTGTTCAAGGTGTTTAGAATGTTAGAAGAATTCGATTGGGTAGATAGAGAGAAGCTAGTTTCTCTGGTGGCGGAATCCAGAACAAGGGGGCAAAATTAGACCAAGGCCCTCGAAGAGTGAAATCAGGAAGCACTTTTTCACACAAACGGCAGTGGAAATCTGGAATTCTCTCCCCAAAAAGCAGAAATTTACTGGACTGAGATCAACAGATTTTATATCAGGGTATTAGGGGATATGGATTAAGACACAAAATGGTGGGACTGGCTCGAGGGGCTGAATAGCCTCTTCCTGTTTGTATCAGCATTTTTGTATTTTTGGAAGTCCTCAAGTGTTCAAGCTGCTCTGGTGAAGCTGACAACCTTCAACAGTGAGCGTTTTGTTTTTGTATCTGACAATATACATGGCAATTTTCTACATATTTTCACAAGCACCTATTAACCTTATTTAGAGAATTTAGGTATTTTCTGCCTATCTAATTAATGCCATTTTCATTTAGTTCCCACATGTGCAAAGTGGGGAAAAAAGCAAATTGCAAAGTCAAGCCAACAATTTCAGTGTTTAGAGCTGAACTCTGGGTGTCCTTTTTGTCCCAGCTGAAGTTATTTGTGTTGCCATGGTGATTGATTCAGTGGAGGATTTATTTTTGTGAAAGCAGGTCAAAAATGTTCTTAAGGTCCTCTTTCATCTTCAGCCTGGAATATTCTTCGATCAGAATAACAAAATCAGAAGAGCACTTCGATTTATATCGAATTACAGAAGGAGGCCCTTCAAACCTTCGCGACTGTGCTGACTCTTTGAAAGAACTATCAAATTAGTCCTGCTCCCCTGCCTTTTCCCCATAGCCCTGGAACATTTTTCCTTTTCAAGGATTTATCCAATTGCCTCTGAAAGTTACTATTGAATCTGCTTCCACCACCCTTTCAGGCAGTGCATTCCAAATCATCGCAACTTGCTGCTTAAAAAAAGGTTTCCTCATGACACCTCTAGTCCTTTTGCCAGTCACCTTAAATCTATCTCCTCTGGATACTGACCTTTCTGCCACTGGAAACAGTTTCTCCTTATTTTTTCTGTATCAAAACCCCTCATGATTTGATCACCTCACCGTGACATCTATAAGGAGAGCACCCCCAGCTTCTCTAGTCTCTCCATGTAAATTTATATATTGATTATTTACTCCATCCATCAATATCAGCGACCACACTCTGGAAGTGGTTCAAGAGTTCACCTACCTGGGCTCAACCATCACCAGCAACCTGTCTCTTGATGCAGAAATCAATAAGCGCAGGGGAAAGGCGTCTGCTGCTATGTCCAGACTGGCCAAGAGGGTTTGGGAAAATGGCACACTGATACGGAACACAAAAGTCCGACTGTTTCATGCCTGTGCCCTCAGTACCTTGCTCTACAGCAGCGAGGCCTGGACAACGTATATCAACCAAGAGTGACGTCTCAATGTATTCCATCTTCGCTGTCTCCGGAAAATCCTTGGCATCAGGTGGCAGGACCGTATCTCCAATGCAGAAGTCCTCGAGGCAGCCAACATCCCCAGCATGTACGCCCTACTGAGCCAGCGACGCTTGAGATGGCTTGGCCATGTGAGCTGCATGAAAGATTGCAGGATCCCCCAAGGATGTATTGTACAGTGAGCTCGTCACTGGTATCAGACCCACCGGCCATCCATGCCTCCGCTTTAAAGACGTCTGCAAATGCGACATGGACCACAAGTCGTGGGAGCGAATTGCCAGCGATCGCCAGAGCTGGCGGACAGCTAGAGAGGTGGGGATGAAGAGAGGCGAGTCAAAGAGACTCAGCAGTTTGCAGGTAAAGAGACAGCAGTGTAAGGAGAGAGCCAACTGCGTAACAGCCCTGACAACCAACCTTACCTGCAGTGCCTGTGGAAGGGTCTGCCACTCTAGAATTGGCCTTTATAGCCACTCCAGGCGCTGTTCCACAAGCCACTGACCACCTCTAGGCGCTTACCCATTGTCTCTCGAGACAAGGAGGCCAAAAAGGAAAGGATTTACGTATTATGTTTAGAGAATTAGGGCGGCACAGTGGCGCAGTGGTTAGCACTGCAGCCTCACAGCTCCAGGGACCCGGGTTCGATTCTGGGCACTGCCTGTGTGGAGTTTGCAAGTTCTCCCTGTGTCTGCGTGGGTTTTCTCCGGGTGCTCCGGTTTCCTCCCACAAGCCAAAAGACTTGCAGGTTGGTAGGTAAATTGGCCATTATAATTGTCACTAGCATAGGTAGGTGGTAGGGAAATATAGGGACAGATGGGGATGTTTGGTAGGAATATGGGATTAGTGTAGGATTAGTATAAATGGGTGGTTGATGGTCGGCACAGACTCGGTGGGCCGAAGGGCCTGTTTCAGTGCTGTATCTCTAATCTAATCTAAAAAAAACATGAGCATTTGTGAATTGCACACATATGGGATTAATGGATGAATGACCAAGTGAAAAAATGAATATTTTCTGTCAAATTTGCAAAATGTAAATCAGATCCGTGCAGTCGTTCCCAAATATTATACAATGACATCCCGAATACTGTGTCAACATGTGACTCACAATTAGATTGATTTTGCTGAATTTTGAGATCCATTTCTTCTGAGACAACAGATTAGCTGCAATTACTCGAACTCTGATCAACCCCCAGGCTTTGTAGATTGGCGTCTTTATTAATTCCTTCCCACACTCCTTGAGCTGAATTTTATTTGCGCGCCACATTCTGCGGCGGCACAGTTTGAACTCGGCAGCCTTCCGACATGGAAGTGCCGCCGAAGAGCCCCTGCGATATAACGCGTGGGGGCTCATTAAATAGAGAGGGCAGAGCGCCCGCCCCCGATGACGTAGAGGGGCAGGCCACCGTGTCCCTGGCAACTGCATCCAGCGCAATTTTTAAATGGCTTCAAGTCCTTCACTTACATTTCAATGGTTAAAGTGGCTGATTTTGAAAAAGTTTTGAAAAAAACATTACGCACACTTCAAATCCCCTCTCCCACCTTCTCTGTGAATAATGAGTAATATTTGTCCAACCCCCACCCAAAAACATTAAAGACCTTGTCCCCCCAGACTTTATTTCCTTTAACTGTCAACCCTTTCCCACCATGCTTTCACCCAATCCCATTCCTTCATCCCGTCCCCCCACTCCCGCCCTGAAAATTTTATTCCTCCCCCCTCCCCACCATGTTCTCGCCTCGGAACTCCATATGGAGCGCGAAGGACGAATGGCGGTCGTAAAATCGACGTGGGACAGCCACCACCTGCAGGTAAGTTTATTTTCATCTCATTTTGGTTCATTTTAATATGCAGATGAAGGGCCCAGCGCCAGGCGGCAGTGGGCGGGCCTCACTGAGGTCCACCCTCCGCTGGTAATATGTGGCGGACCCTTCTCGACGTCGCAGGTCGAGGCAGGCCTCACCCCGCAGAATTTTACCGCCCCCCCCTCCCCTGCTGCGACCAGCGGCGTCAAGGGGCTGGTAAAATGCAGCCCTTTGTGATTTCCTCCGGTGTTTTCATGTCAAGGCTGCGTTTTGTTTTGCATAATTGCTGAAATGCACGTATATCCCCAGTGCTAAAACTGACTGCTAGCTGCTGTAATTTTTTTTAAAAAAGTCAACGTCATTTTGCATTTCCAGCAAGAATCATAGAATGATACAAATGGAATGGAGGCTATTCAGCCCATTGTGCGTGTGCTGGCCTTTTGGTAGAGTTATCCAATTAATACCACTCCCCTGCTCTTTCCCCATAACCCTGTAAATTTTTTCTCTTCAAATATTCATCCAATTTCCTTTTGAACGTTATTACTGAATCTGCTTTCAAGGCAATGCATTCCAGATCACAACAACTCCCTGTGTTTTTTAAAGAGGTATTTTATGTCACCGCTGAGTATTTATTCTATCAATAACCTTAACTCTGGTTACTGATCCTTCTGCCACTGGAAACAGTTTATCCTTATTTATGCTACCAAAAGCATTCAGGATTTTAAACACCTCTATCAAATTTACTCTTAACTTTCTCTGCTCTAAACGGAACAACCTTAGTTTCTCCAGTCTCGCTACATAACTGAGGTCCCTCATCCCTGGACCATTCTAATCAATCTCTACTGCAGTATTCCCAAGGTCTTGACATCCTTCCTAAAGCGTCGTGCCAGAATTGAGCACACTACTTCAGCTGAGGCCTAAGCAGTATTTCGTAAAGGTTTAGTAAAGCGTCCTTGCTTTTGCACTCTATGTCTCTACTAATAAAACCAAGGATCCCATTTTAACAGCCTTCTCAACTTGTTCTGCCGCCTTTAAAGATTTGTGTACATACACCCCCAGGTCTCTCAGTTCCTGCACCCCTTTCAAAATTGTAATATTTAGTTCATATTGCCTCTCCTCATTTTTCATTCCAATTATAAAGAATTTTGTAGAATATACAGCACAGAAACAGGCCATTCAGCCCAACCAGTCAATGCTAACGTTGATGCTCCTCTCAAGCCTTCTCCCATCCTTCCTTATCTAACTCTATCAGCATAGCCCTCTATTCCCTTCTCTCTCATCTGCCTCCCCTTAAATGCCTCAAACTTTTCCACTTTATTTCTTCTGCTCTTTTCTGTCTCTATCTGCATGTGTATATCATGTATGCATGCTAGCGTGGGCGCGTTGCATATCCGTAGGCATTAACCGAATCAAAGTTTAAGTTTAATAAAGTTCAACCTTTTTTCTTTAAACCTAAGAAAGCCTGTTTGGCTAGTTTCTTTGCCTTATAATTGGAAGTTAGGATTCACTAAGGGGGAACTAAAAAAAACCGGTGTGTTTAAAATTAAACCCTGTTACGGTAAGACCGGGCGAAGGCTGAGAGGGCACCATAGACCCCTTTCTCACCTGGTCGTAACACTATGCTAGTGAGTTCTACATTCTCACCAATCTCTGGGTAAAGAATCTTCTTCTGATTTCCCTATTTGATTTCTTCATGACTATTTTATATTTATGGCCTCTTGTTTTGCTTTTCCCCACAAGTAGAAACACTCTCTCTGTCTACTCCATCTAAACCTTTCATAATTTTAAAGACCTCTATTATGTCATCACTCAGCCTTCTCTTCAAGAGAAAGAGACCCTGCCTGTTCATCCTTTTCTGATACGTGTAACCTTGCATTTCAAGTATCATTCTTGTAAATTTATGTTGCATCTTCTCCGGCGCCTCTATTTCCTTTGAATAATATGGCGACCAGAACTGTATACAGTAGTCGATGGGTGGTCTAACCAAGGTTTGATACAAGTTTAGTGTAACTTCTCTACTTTTAATTCTATCCCTCTAGAAATAAATCTTAGTGCTTGATTTGCTTTTTTATGGCCTTATGAACCTGCGACACTACTTTTAGTGATTTGTGTATTTGTAAACTCCGATCCCTTTGCTCTTCTACCTCATTGATATTCTTCTTTTCTAATGAACATGTGACCTTATTTTTCTGACCAAAATGTAATACCCCACACTTATCTATGTTGAAATTCATTTGCCAATTATATGCTCATTCTGCAAACTTATTAAGATCTTTTAATTTGTTGCAGTCCTCCTCAGTGTTGAGTATCTCTTCCAATTTGGTGTCATCTTCAAATTTAGAAATTATGTTTGGTTCCAAAGTCTAAATCATTAATATATTACGTGAACTATAGTGGTATCAGCACTGACCTTGTGGGACCCCACTTTGCACCTTCTGCCGCCTTTACCCTGCTTTCTGTATTGCAGCTACCTAGCTATCCATTCAGCTACTTGTCCCCTAACTCTGCAGTGCTTTGATCTGATTTATTACATGGCACCTTATCAAAGTCCTTTTGAAAATCTAGATAAATTACACCTATTGCTTTACCCTTGTCTGCTCTCTCAGTTACGTCTTCAAAGAATTCAATGAAATCAAGCAAGACTTTCCCTTTTGAAACCTGTGCTGACTATTCATTCTTCCCCCAGTTCATGCCAACACTATTCTCTCCTCCCTGTTCATGTGACACTATTCTCTCCCCATTCACAATTCTCTTTGCAGTTGTCAATTCCAGTGGCATTTGGTGTGATTTTCTCCGAGCTGCAACCATTTGTCCTGAATTCCAGTCAATCACGGAGTCAGGAATCTGTGAATAAACAGGGGACAGCAGAAGGAAATCACAATCCTGAAGCCCCTGAAACCAACCTGCGGCGTGAAAAATCAACCCACCTGCAGCATTGATGGTACTCGGAAATATTTCCTTCAAATGGATCAGAAAAGTATTCTGTTGCCAGGTTTGGTTCTCACCTTGATACCAAAGCAAACATACAGACCATTTTATAGGATGGCTATATTCACTTCTTGCTGTGTTTTTCACTGCACATTCAACGTGTTGTTTCAATATGATGTTGTCAGTGACGCATTAGTGATCGTGATGGTACAGCAGGTTTATGATAAGCAACTGAGTTGGTCACAACATTTTTCAAAGGGAACAGAATGGGTGGCGAAGTGACTCAGTTTGAGCTTCTCTCCCGTTTTAAAAATAATATTTTGGTTTCCTTGGGCTGAATTTTATAAGCCCGCCAAATCACCAAAGAGCTGCTGCAATGCCAAGCGCAGCAGCTCATTTAAATAGCCGGGGCGTGCTGCCTCCCCGATCGCATGGAGGGGGCAGGCCGTCCGTCTCCGGCAAAGGCATCAGCTGCCGGTGCACAGGCACTGATGCCATTTTTAAAGGAGAGCCAGCCCTACCAGCATATTTAAATATATAAACATTTAATGAAATTAAATAAATACATCTCTTTTGCCCCTCTCCCACCCCCCCAATAACAATTAAATTAATTATTTGCCCTCTTTCCCCCCCCCCAAAACACTTACCTTTACCATCTGACCTCCCCCATCCCCAACTACACAAACTTTAAACTCTAACCCTGTTCCCACCATCCCCTAGCCCATGATGTTAATTTAACCCTGTTCCCCACCCCACCCCGCACTGAGAAACCTACCTCCTCTCCCCTCCCACCAGTGTTGCGCCTCGTTTCCCCGGACAGGGATCCGAAGGCGTGGGAGTGCTGGCTGCTGCGCCCGAAGATTGCAGCAGGACATCGGGAGGCGACGTAAGTTTATTTAAATTAATTATTTTTATTGATTTAAATATTCAAATTATGGTCCCATCGCCTAGTAGCAGCAGGTCTGAGGTCTTGTGTGCAACAGAACCGTTAAAAAGAGGCTTTCATTATATTGGGAACGGTTCTCTTATTACCGAGTGATTTGCTGTTGACAGCTCCTCAGTATTAATATGAAGAATGAAGACTGGACATAGGTAAATAGCTTCTGTTATTCTGTAATAAAGAACCCTTCATTCAAATTACCAATAATCCTCATAGTGTTAGGTACGTTGGTGTTAGAAACCAGTAATACAACATTGAGCGGCTTCTCATTTCATGCTGACCCACTGGAAGGACTTCCTAGACGCCACAATGCTGGCCCTGAGACCACTGAATGTCTATAGCATATATGGTGCCAACCTAAGCCGTTCGGCACTTTTAACATTTGTGACTATGGCAGTTGATGAATATCCTGTAAACCTAGAAGTGGAGAAGTGGAAATATTGTTGTCGATTCTCTTCACCGTGCAGATTTTGACAGTGTAGATTATTTGGGATCCGCAGAGGAAAACTGGCACGCAAAAGATCTAGAACGAGGCAACTTTTACTCTCGGCACTCTCTGTTACTGACTGATGCTGTTTTTGCCTCAATTCCTTCTGGGACATTTCCCTTCAACATCCTGGGTGGGATAACTATTGCTGTGACCAGATATAAGACTGGAGAATAGATGTGTCACTAAGTTGACCTGAAGTGTTTGTAGAGAGCAGCCAAAAGCCCAGAGACCTTGGGTCAGGTTTTGTTGTCCGAATAATGGTGCGGCTAATGGTGCTCATTGTTATTTTTGCGTAAATGGTGCAACGAGGGGCAGATGAGTGATTAAACATGGATATCCAAAACCTGCCACTTTGTCATTAGCATCTTTCTGTCCGCCTCACCAGTAACACGCATTGAATTTCATGACGTTGCTGAATCTGTGCAGTACATACGAAACTGCGACAGATATTTAGGGTTAGTAACTACAAGCATTAGTATGCGTTTAATGGTGTGATAAGTGTTAAAGGACTGCCAATCAACCTCTCTGGCATTGAAAGTTAACTATTATAAGTGTGGTGTCTCATTCCTTCAGGTTGTCAATTGTTTAAGGAGATTTTTAAAATGTCAAACTTTAATTTTCTTTACTTGTTTCTTTTTCTCTCTCTTAATCCAGTCTTCCTTTTCCTTTCTCTGTTTCTCTTTTGTACCTGATTTTCCATTATATTCATCCCCTTTTTTTCCCACCCTCCTCAGTCTTCCCGCTGTTTATTTCCCAATGCTTAAATCTCATTGGTTAAGGAGATGCCCTGTTGCTTGCCCTATTTCCCTTGGTACACCGTCATCAGCCCACACCTCCACTAACTTTGCGGGCAAAAGTTTTGGAGCTACAAGGTGTAGCTTCTGGTCCAACTAATGGCAAACATTGTATGATACCCTGCTAAAGCAAAATCTGGCCCCTTGTATTCCAGCAACCAGTTGTCCAAATGAAGAGTTTGACAGACCGGAGAAATGTGGTCAGATATTTTGCTGCTGATACTGTGGGAGTTTCTTGCATTGATGCACCGTACTGATGTGTGTCTGCAGCAGCTCTTGTTCCACATGCTCTTTGCTTATCTTTGACTATCACTAGTAAGGTGAAGTTACCTTTAGCGGCAAAGGTAGAAGTTAAATTTATTCTCAAAAAATTTTACAAAAGGGAATCAGTGCTCAGATTTACAGAAGTATTTTATCCGATACCAGAATAGGAGAACCAAAGTTAAATTTAACTCATGAATATTTGATATGGAATAGATTGCTATCTAGTGGTAAATAATGGATCTGATGAACCGCTAAAAAGGGAATTGGGATATATCCTGACTGACAAATGAGTAGAGGGATTTTTTTTTTTTTATAAGTTCGTTGCTGGATGTGGGCATTTCTGGCAAGGTTATTGTTTATTACCCATCCGTAGTTGCTTTTGAGAAGGTGGTGGTGAGCCACTGCAGTTCATTTTCTGGGTTGCTACAGTTCATGTGGTGAATGTACTTCTGCAGTGCTGTTAGGTAGGGAGTTCCAGGATTTTGACCCAGAGACGGTGAAGGGATGGCGCTATATTTCCAAGCCAGGATGGTGTGTGACTTGGTGGAAATCTTGGAGGTGGTGGTGTTCCCATGCAGCTGCTGCCTGTGTCCTTACAGGTGGTAGAGGTTGCGGGTTTGGGACGTGCTGTTGAGAATACTGACGAAGTGGGAGAGAATGCAAAATAATCCAGTTTAGTGAAAGGAGATGGTTGATAGAGTGAGCTGGATGGCTTGAATGGTGTCTTCACATTTCTGCTTTCTGGGAGAATGGGCTGAATAGAATTCACCATGGCAGCCCGCAACTCTGAGGTTTCCCATTTGAGCTCGAGGAGTATCCCCCAGCTCCTGACACGTTACAGAGTAATCATTAGCAAAGAGCTATGACAGTATGTTGAAGAGCAGACAATCTGTCATTAAGTTTAGTGAATAAAACTTCTCTTTTGTGTGCTTTCAGCTTACAAAACTGGAAAAACAGCAGCAACGAAAGGAAAAGACAAGAACTAAAGTACCTTCGGAATACACCAAGGAGAAAAGTGCCTCACGCAGCAAAGATGATCCCAGTGCTAGCAGTGGTGCTGATGGGGACGTTTCATCTGAAAGAGAGCCTTAAATCTTCAGTGTCGAACACTGGTATGTATCTACTCTTCCATTGTGTAGCTCCTGGTTTAATTCTATCTACTCTTCCGTTGTGTAGCTCCTGGTTTAAATCCATTCTGCATTTTACACTGTTTTAGCCCACTTCTCTTTCTGCGAACTTTATGCCCAGTATAGACTTTGATCTGCAGTTGGATTGGCGAGTCTCAGTTATCCAGCCCTCTTATCAGAGTGGTATCACTGGATCTCTACTGTTCCGCAGTCATTTGCTGTTACAACAATCTGGCAGATCCCTTTAATAACGACTGCTGAGAACAGCAATTGAAATGAGCAGCATTTCATCAAAGCCCCAACTATCAGTCTGCAAAGCTGTCCTGAAATTGAGAGTTGTAGTGGAAGAGAAGGATTTGATGGGTAAGCAAAATCAGTCAGAAATTTTCTGAATTGGAAGGCGGGGTACTTAAGTGTTAAGCTATCAACTGTACTATTTTACTCAAAACTGGAGATGGTCAGGTAAGCATGAATAGGCCCACGTTAACTCTGTTGCAGGCTCGCTCGGCATTGATGACAAGGTATAAACCAGGCTCACAGACACGAAAGCTGCTGTCTCTTATTTTCTGGAAATGGATGTATAAGCTTTTAAAGCGGACCCTGCATATTAAATGGTTCAGTTCCTGGGACAGAGAAAGCTCTTGGCTCCCAATTACAAGCATTGCTCCTTTGGACCAGCTGCTCTCTCAACTCTGCTATTGGTTTGTGGGGGGGATGTGGGGGAGGGTTCCTCGGTTCTCACCTGGCCAGCTGGATATCACTGCTGTTTGTGGCGGTGAAGCCTTCCATCACACGGTTAAGACAACTCAACCTGTTTGAACGAACACCTCATGCTACTTGTTAATGAAGTGTCAGCAGTGCAGAACCATGTGGCCTAGAACATCCTACCCTGAGAACAATGTGTGACAGATGGGTGGGACCAACAGGGTCCAATTTAGACTGAAATAGCAAAGAACAGAACTTCCTATTGTGTGTAAAAATAACTTGTGCTTTTTTCATGATCAGTCCAGGTTTTCGAGCAGTCATTTTCCAGACATTTAGCTCAGTGGAAAAGTGCAAAGTGAGGAATTTCTGTTGTGTTTCTCTCACCAATTTGCTACTCTCATCTCCACTGCTGGAAGTGTTGATAGCTTGCTGAAGTATGGTTCCAGAGGCGCCGATTGTCCAGTTAGTTATTATTCATAGAGTCATAGGGCTGAATTTTTGCTTTGGGGCAGGAAACAGGATTGGGACTGTTTCCCGGTCTAAAACCCACTCCTGGGGGGAAGCAGTCCCTGACCTGGGATTTTCGTGGAGGCGCCCCCTTAACTGGCATGGAGACAGGTTCCCTGTCCAATTAAGGGTGGCACACAGGCTCTTTATAGCTTGAGGGCCAATCAGAAGCCTTCCAGCCTGTGAGGAGCAGCAGGCTGCAGTAAAGGGTAAGTAACTGAGAGGGCCCTGTCAGCAACTTCTTTGAAAAATTTAAATAAAAAAAAGAAACACCCAGGCTATCACTTGGCTAGGGGGAGGGAGGAGGGAGCAGGGTAACTCTCCATAGTGAGGCCATTGGCTGAACCCACATCCAGGCAGGCAGGGAGAACCTTTAGGTTGGCCTTGAGCACTGACCCCCACTCCACCCTCAGCCTGCGGCTGGTTGCCTGCCTCCAGGCAGTTAAACTGTCAAGAAACTGGAGGCTGACTGGAAAACCCAGTCAGTCTCCTTTCTGCGACCTTAATAAGTCTCAATGAGCTTAATTCGCCACCTGCCTCACCGCAAAAATAGCCGGTGCCAGGAACAGGATCGGAAAGCTGTGCTGGTCTTTTCAGGCACTGTCCGCCTCTGTTCCTGAGCTTGGCGGGGCCCAGAAATTCATCCCATAGAGTGATAACGGCACAGAAAGAGGCCGTTCGGCCCATCGAGTCCATGCCTTCTCTCTGTAGAGTCAGTCAGTCTCATTCCCCTGCTCTATCACTGTAGCCCTGCCAGTTTATTTTTCCATTTCCTTTTGAAATCATTCATCGTGTCCGCATCCACTACCTTTGTAGGCAGCGAGTTCCAGGTCACTGTTACTCGCTGTATAAAAATTTTCTTCTTCACTGCCCCCGTATTTCCTGCCCAAAACCTTAGATCAGTGTCCCCTAGTCCTTGCATAGAGAGCTAATGGGAACAGCTTTCCTTTGTCTACCTTATCTAAACCTGTCATGATCTTGTACACCTCTGTCAGATCTCCTCTCATACACAAGTCTTGACCATGCTGTAAGTGATATCGTAGTTGAGGTTCATCCTGCTCTCACATCACATGCAGGTACTTCCATTATGAGTCAGCGGATCGTTATCTGCACTCCTACCTGACTTACCCCTCTGTGATCTCGGAGCACCAAGGCCCGTCGTAATGACTCGATCACCAACCCCCACTTGGATCAGTTAATTTAGTACAAACCAGAAACTGAAGCTAACCCTGGGGTTAATGGTGGGGCTGAATATAATAAACCGGGGAGAAAGTTGACACAATTAACTAAATAATGATATGGGATTGATAAAAATGCAAGGGCCCTTGCCACATCAGCAGCACGAATCAAATAAAGATCAAGGCTTCATCAACAAAATTGCTTCAGAGGGAGGAAATTAATAAAATAAAGATTGTGGCTGTTGTGGGGAAACTAATTATCGGAGCTGATTGGCAGGGTTGGAAAGATGCGGTACTGGCAACCAGCTTTTCCAGCTGGGTACAATCTGGAGTGGGGGTGGGGGTGACAGCAGTGGCTAACGGGTCCACAGTACTGGGATACCAGTGATGTCGGTGAGTGAGTGAAAGCAGGAGTGGTTGGCAGAATGATCCAGAAAGTGGAAGTGGCCATTCGCATAGGAACATCAATGGGCTATTTAGCTCCTCAATGAGATCATGGATGATTGGCAGCCTAACTCCATATACCCACCTTTGCCCCATATCCCTTAATACCTTTGGTTAACAAAAATCTATCAATTTCAGTTTTAAAGTTAACAATTGATCTAGCATCACTTGTCATTTGTGGAAGAGACTTCCAATCTTCTACCACCCTTTATGTGAAGGAGTGTTTCCTAATTTCACTCCTGAAAGGTCTGGCTCTAATTTTTAGATTATGCCCCCTAGTCCTGGGCTCCCCAACTAGTAGAAATAGTTTCTCTCTATCTACCCCATCTTTTCCCCTTAATATCTTAAAAACTCTGATAAAATCACCCCTTAATCTTCTAAATTCCATGGAATATAACCCTGTTTTGCTTAATCATTTGTAACTTGACCTTTGGAGTCCAGGTATCATTCTAGTAAATCTACTCTGTACTCCCTCCAATGCCAATATATCCTTCATAAGGTGTGGTGCCCAGAACTGCTCACAGGGCTCCAGGTGTGGTCTAACCAGGGCTTTGTATAGCTGTAGCATGACTTCTACCCCCTTGAATTCTAGTCCTCTAGATATAAATGTCAGTGTTCCATTAGCCTTTTGATTATTTTCTCTACCTGCTCATGACATTTTAATGATCTAGGTACCTTGACCCCCAACTCTCTTTGGACCTCCACTTTCTAGCTTTTCACTATTTACAAAGTACCCTCTTCTGTGCATTTTAGGTCCAAAGTGGACGACCTCACAATTGCCTACACTGGATTTCATTTGCCATATTTTTGCCCATCCACTCAATCTATCAAAATCTCCTTGTAATTTTTATACTTCCATCTACACAGAAAGAACATTTGGCATAGAAACAGGCCCTTTGGCTCAACTGGCTTGTTTCGGCATTTATGCTTCACATGCACCTCCTCCCACCCCTCTACATCTAACCCTATCAGCATATCCTTTTATTCCTTACACCCTTATGTGCTTATCTAGCTTTCCCTGAAATGCACCTGTTATTTGCTTCAGCCACTCCATGTGGTAGAAAGTTCCACATTTTCACCACCATCTGAATAAAGAAGCTGCTTCTGAATTACCTAGTGGAATTACTAGTGCCTATGTTACATATATGATGACTTGTAGTTTTGGAGTCTCCCACAAGTGGAAACATTTTTTCCATGTCTAACTGTTTGAACCCTTTTACAATCATAAAGTCTCTATCAAGTCACTCCTCAGCCTTCTCCTCTCTAGCGAAAAGTTCAGTCTTTCCTGATGGGTATAACCTGTCAGTTCTGTTGTCATTCTTGTAAATTTTCTTTGTAAGACTATTTTTAGACAACACTGGGGGGATGGAAGAAAGAGGCAAAGCAGTAATGGCACTAAACACAAGGCTGGTGAGTAGAGTAGGCCCCATGAGTGGAGTCCTCACTACTCAGCAAAACCAATAGTCACAGGGACAGCAATTTCTGACCCAATTTTTGTGGGCCCTGAGAGAGTACAGTGCAATTGCCTTTACATACCTCTAACAAGATGCCTGCTGTTCTCAGGGAAATATTCTGATACAGCGACAAATATTCCAGACTGCAATTACAGTTGACGTAAAGGGCTGGAGTTTGGTTGACTGATGGTCATGTGATATTAGCTGCCATAACATTATGTTCACAGGTACAATACCATTGGAATGTTGAAACCATGCATGGTTTTTAAGATATAATGGAAAGATATCATTAGATAAAGAAGTTTCTTATTTACCGCAGAGAGTTTCTGTCAAGAGACTTCAATTGTACCAAATTCACATTTATAAAGGCAGATAGTCTTTTTTCCCATTGCTTTTACTTTTCCCTCTTCTCCTGAAGACCACAAGCTATTGATGGTGTCTCCAAGACAGCATGCCAGGCATCTTAGGGTTCAAATTACATTGGGCTTTGAATTTACGGATTGAGGGGGGGGGGGGGTGGTGGGGGCGGGTTGGGGGTGTCAGAGTACAAGAGTAAGGAAATCTAGCTGCAGTTGTACAGGGCTTTGATGAGACTACACATGGAATACTGTGCACAGTTTTGGTCTGCTTATCTAAGGAAGGATTTTAGCCACAATCTTAGTTGAATTAATTTCCAAATGAAGCCCTGATCTTCACCCTTGTTGATGAAGCCTTGAACTTTTCATAATTCAACATTGACAATCCGACGGGCAGCCGCCACACTCTCAAAAACCTGGGGAGGTTAAACTGCAGGGGTGTGAACCCAATTGGTTCCTCCATGCTGCCATTTTAGTTGGGAAGGGGGAGGGCTAAAATTGCGACTTCTGCTTCTTTTTATTGTTACCCTTTTATTTTTGTTTTTCATGAAGGTGATGGCTTGTGCTGGATGCAATTCTACTGTGCCAACTGATCTCTGGTTCCTCTTCCAAGTACCTTGCCTTCAGGTCTGAGATTGCATAGTTATGGGCAAGATTTTAACTCACTGAAAGCCCATCTACTGGCACAGAGTTAAAATTGGGCCTATACTGTGTGTTGGCAAGATATTAGATCATGAGCATTCTCAGAGGCAAGGTCAATGCAGTCCTCACCTGGCTGCAACAAGGGCAACCTTTCCTACAGCGTTCACTAGATAGCTGTCTGGAGAGGGATCCCTGGCCATTCATTTGCCACCCCCTCCCCCCTTGGCCTAAGTACAGAGGCCAAAAAAAGTAGCCTGGCTGAAGTGGCCAACTCAGCCCAGGCCAGAGATTGGCCCTGGGATTTTCCTGGCCTCTGTTGCTCAGTTCAGCCAGTGCATTTACAAACTGAGCTCCTCAAGGAACACATTGGTTTGTTTCAGACTGCAGCCCTGGCTGAGAAGCACCCCAACATTCATCGTATTTAACAGGTTTATATTGCGAAGTATGAGCGTTATAAGCCGCGGAGGATCTCCCTGCCAGGGTCGGCAGTTGTATAAATGTAACACCATGACAGAATTTTGCCTTTCTGTGTTAGGCAGTTGGCTTTAGTCATTGCTTAAGTATTATATCAGCCATGGGCAATTAAATCATCTTTGACTGGTAATTTTGCTTTGAGTCAAAGCCTTTAGTTTAGGAATTAATAGTGTCTATAAATTCCCATCAATCTTTTGTGAAATAAACAGGAGCTCTCATTGACAATAATATTTGATTTTGGTATGTTGGACCTTTTTATTAGGCAAGGGTATTAAGGGTTATGAAACCAAGGTGGACAGGTAGAGTTAAGATACAGACCTAATTGTATTGTGGAACAGGCACGAGGGGCTGAATGGCCTGCTCCTGTACCTGTGGTCATACACAATTATACTTCTGCAATACAACTCTGCTGCTGTAGAAGATTCATTGCAAAAGCAATTTCTTAATGCCTGTCACCATTTATTTTCCCTCCATTTCCTGTCTTTAAAGATTGCTTCATTTCAATTTGAAACAAAGACTTTTTAGTTCATTTAGAGAGCAACTCTGCTATGTACATTTGGGTATAAAACCAGTACATGCGGCGTCATGTCTTGGGAGAGCTGGTTCTGAAAGAGGCTCTTATCTGATTGGATGATTTATCTTGCAAGTTAATTTAGTGCAAGTGGTAGGCACTTATTCTTGGGTGAATGACAGGAATTGTTTTGCGATCGTTCATCAGGAGTTTGGTGGAAGTGATTATTTAATAAAGTGATTTATTTAAAAAAATAATTAACTATTATTACTAGTGCAGTATTTATCCTGCAGCATTTCCTCTTTACATGCCCTTCATACAGGTTGGTCTGATAACTATGCAATTAGAGCCTGCACTTCTGGCCAAGTGGGCATTGCTTGGGCTCGACCACGTTTGGAATGAGTTTTCGTTCCATTCTGCAGGCCACTTCAACTAAAAGTTAGAGTGTTCCATGGAACATAGGAACATAGGAAATAGGAGCAGGAGTAGGCCATTCAGCCCCTCCAGTCTGCTCTGCCATTCAACTAGATCATGGCTGATCTTCTACCTCAATGCCATTTTCCCGCACTATCCCCATATTCCTTGATATCTTTAATATCTAGAAATCTATCGATCTCTGACTTGAATATACTCAATGACTGAACCTCCACTGCCCTCTGGGGTACAGAATTCCACAGATTCACCGCCCTGTGTGTGAAGAAATTCCTCCTCATCTTAGTCCTAAATGCCTGCCTTTTATTCTGAGACTGTGTCTCCTGGTTCTAGATCCCCCCACCCCAGCCAGGGGAAACATCCTTCCTGCACCCACTCTGTCAAGACCTGTAAGAATTTTGTATGTTTCAATGCGATCACCTCTCATTCTTCTAAACTCTAGAGAATACAGGCCCAGTCTTCACAATCTCTCTTCATAGGACAATCCCACCATCCCAGGAATCAGTCTGGTGAACACCTCCGCTGCACTGCCTCTATGGCAAGTATATTTTTCCTTTGGTAAGGAGACCAAAACTGTACACAATACTCCAGGTGCGGTCTCACCAAGCCTCTATACAATTGCAGCAAGACATCTTTATTCCTGTACTCAAATCCTCTTGTAATAAAGGCCAACATACCATTTGCCTTCCTAATTGCATGCTGCGCTTGCATATTAGCTTTCAGTGACTTATGAACAAGGACAGCCAGTTACCTTTGGACATAAACACTTCCCAATCTCTCACCATTTAAGAAATACTCTGCATTTGTGTTTTTCCTACCAAAGTGGATAACCACATTTTTCCACATTTTGTTCCATCTGCCTTGCCCTTGCCCACTTGCCTAGCCTGTCTAAATCCCCTTGAAGCCTCTTTGCATCCTCCTCACAACTCACATTCCCACCTATTTTGTGTTATCTGCAAACTTGGAAATATTACATTTGGTCCCCAAATCATTGATATATATTGTGAATAGCTGGGGCCCAATCACTGATCCTTGTGGTACCCTACCAGTCACAGCCTGCCAACCTGAAAATGACCTGTTTATTCCTACACTCTGTTTTCTGTCCATTAACCAATTGTCAATCCATGCCAGTTTATTACCCCCAATCCCATGTGCTCTGACTTATCTTACTAACCTCCTGAAAGCTAGGGGAGTGGGGGTGGGGTTGTATACTCTCACAGCTGTATTCTTCACCTGCTAGAGGTGCATCAGCAGCTAACTGATCAGGAATTGGGCAATGATGGACCTTGAGGAGAAATTAATCACCTACAAGTAATGCATTCTCCAAAACGAAGGCAGTTCGGAAGCCCAAGAGCGGGGAAACAAAACTAAGGAGATCGACGTTGAGAATAAGAGAGGGAGAGAGTTTTTGAATTTCTGGAACCTGAGGGTAAATATTTACATCCCGAACATGGAAGTCATTTAACACAAATGATCTTTGTCCGTCTTACTATTATATAAGCTGCCTGACTGCATACATTTGCTTCGTCATTATTGCAAATTGCATTTCAGCTGCCACATTTTAGCATCTACTTTTTGATTTGCTGATTTTCCTTACAGCCCCAATTCTCTGATCTGCCATTGCTCCATACATGCTGGCATCTCTGCCTGTCTCTCCCATTATAACACAACAGTCCTGTTGCACCTGCCCTGGCACTTTGTGTCGTTCCCCTGCCTTGAATAAGCTGTCTCCATTGCACCATGCGCCATTCTCATTGTAACATTTTGTTCAAATGTTTAGCTCATTAAATCCAATTCAAACCACATCCCAGCTTTAACAAAAGTATATATTTGCATGCTGCACTTCCATGCTCCTGGCATTTGTATTTTAAAAGAAATTGAATTTAATAACATAATGTTTGAAAAATATATTATGTTTAACACCTTCTCAAAAGCAATCCACTGGGAAAAAAAATGTCAGATCATCGAATGGTTACAGCACAGAAGGAGGCCACTCGGTCTGTCGAGTCTGTGCTAGCTCTCTGCAAGACCAATCCAGCTAGCCCCACTCCCTTGCCCTCTCCCTGTAGCCCTGCAAATTCCTTTCCTTCAAATACTTAACTAATTTCCTTTTGAAAGCCACACTCTAATCTGCCGCCACCACTCTTTCAGGCAGTGCACCCCAGATCGTACCACTTGCTGCATAAGAAATATTTTCCTCATGTCGCCTTTGGTTCATTTGCCAGTCACCTTAAATCTGTGTCCTCTCGTTCTCGAACCCACCACCGATGGGAAACGTTTCTCTCTATACTGTCTAGACTTTGCATGATTTTGAACATCTCTATCAAATCTCCTCTTGCCCTTCTCTGCTCTAAGTAAAACAGCCCCAGCTTCTCCAAATCTATCCATGTAACTGAAGTCCCTCATCTTGGAACTCTTTCCAGTAAATCTTTTCTGTACCCTCTGTAAGGCCTTCACATCCTTCCTAAAGTGCAGTGCCCAGTATTGGTCACAATACATAATCAATCATTGGGACAAAATTCTGCAGGCGAGTTGGTCTAAATGGTTAAGATTATATGGCATAATATCCCTGTATGGCAAAAAGACCAAAAGCAACACAAGGAAAAAACTTAATTATGCAGTGAGTGGTTGTGATCTGGAATGTATTCACTCCAGCAACAGTTTAAAATCAATGTTCATATGACAAAATTAGTATGTCTCACTCTTGGCAGGTGGAGGTCTGTATGACAGTAGCAATTCAGGCCCTGGACCACCCTTTCAGGCAATACATTCCAGATCACAACCACTCACTGCATAATTAAGTTTTTTCCTTGTGTTGCTTTTGGTCTTTTTGCCAACCACCTTATATTGGTGTTCTTCCTCCCTATCTACTCTGTCCAGCCCTCTCATGATTTTGAACACCTCTATCAAATCTCCACTCAACAACCCAATGATGTTATTGTATGATCCAACCTACTATCACTGATGGCACAGGAAATTAACAGGTATTGTATTAAAAATTGGAGCATCTGCCCATCACACTCCAGCTGTCACCCTGTCAACACATGCAAATTCCTGTGCCACACGAGAAAAGTACAAAGAGAGGTAATTGTTTGAAAGTTGCAGGGAAGCAATCATTAATTGAAAATACCTTACTGGCACAGGGATCCAAGACCTCAATTATTAATCCCATTCGCCACCCACACACCAGTTAGTCATGTGACCAGTTAGTTTAACCAGTCCTGGCTCTGTGGATTGTATCATCTTAGCAGGGCCTGGAATACGCTTCCTTGCTTTCAATGTTTGGTGATCAAAATTCATTTGGGTTAATTGGAGCAGGGAATAGTACTTTGTGTCCACAAGCTTTGTCTCTTAGTATGTAAATGTTTTTCCAGCCAAGTGCCTGGTGATTTTTTTTTTAACAAGTTCTTTCTTCACTCCAGCAACAGTTTAAAATCAATGTTCATATGACAAAATTAGTATGCCTCACTCTTGGCAGGTGGGGGTCTGTATGACAGTAGCAATTCAGGCCCTGGACCACCCTTTCAGGCAATACATTCCAGATCACAACCACTCACTGCATAATTAAGTTTTTTCCTTGTGTTGCTTTTGGTCTTTTTGCCAACCACCTTATATTGGTGTTCTTCCTCCCTATCTACTCTGTCCAGCCCTCTCATGATTTTGAACACCTCTATCAAATCTCCACTCAACAACCCAATGATGTTATTGGTGCGCACCTTATTTTTAATCCCCACACAGGGAGAGTCTTGCACTGTCTGTTGCCTGGCGACAGCATTATGGTGGGAGCAGCCGACTGGCCAGAAGAGGCCCAGGTAAATTTTTTAACTTTGCCTATTTTTAAGTGCCTTGTGGGCCTGGAAGAGCAGCTGCAAACCCCAGGCCTTAGCAGGACCGGCTTCTCCAGTTCTGATGGCAGCCCTGATCTTTCATGCTGCCCATTTCCCCAGCTTTGGCCTGGTGGCTTTACCCCTTCCCCAGCTAACTCCCAGGGTTTGTTACCACAGGTCCCCAGGTGCAAGCTGCTAATTTGTGCCCCCAGTCGCCGGCCAGTTGGTCAATCTGGCCAGCAGGCTGGCGTGAATCTGCAGTGATTTATTTAAATAAGGTCCCGTCATGAAGATCTCTCGGAATGCATCGTGCAGCACTACAATCAGGTCATAGCCATAAACCCGACCTTTGTCAAACAGCTCTTCTCGGATTACCAGTTCTGAAGCAGACTGAACTGCTGATTATCATGTCAGCCCCACTTGGCGACCAAACCACTTGGGCTGTACTGCATAAGGGAAACAGAGTTTGGTCACGCTGGTCCCAGGCTGAATATAAGTGACTGTTCTGTCACCATTACAGAACACCTTTCAGGTTGGGTTTCAAAAGGGTCGTCCAACTCCCTATATTTTGAAAAGCAGATATGTTTTCCCTGGGGAGATTTATTAAGCTAACCATTGCATTAAAATTTCTCATATATATGGATGCACTGCGGCTGGCTGTGAAATATAACTTCTGCTACGCTGACGAAGCTGACTGGTATCTCTTGAGAGACAGAGTTGGGAGATCATTAAAATCTTTTCCATGAGTGGAATGTAAGTTATTTGACAACTGGGTATGATGTTCTTTTTCCACCTATTTAAGGTTATCAATACCATGCTTCTGTTATCACAGGTTTTGAGTGAATTTGAAAGGTAGATGGTTCACTAATTCTGCTGAGGTTGTAAGGCCACTGACCAGAAACTCCTGGCTATTAGTTTCAAATGAATCTGCTTCACGGAGACATGTTGAACATTAACTGTGTCTGTGCTTTCCCGCACAGGAGAGTCTCTGCATCTCGCTCTCCAATTATTTCTCCTGCTTTGACTTTGATATTAACTGCTCCCCCCGACAGGAGGGTGGTGGAGAGAAGTGGGGAGGTGGGGGGGCAGGTTAAAATCTTAAATATGGGAAACATGACCTCAAAACAGCGTGAGCATGGCTGCAGCCTTTTTATGGCAGTGGATATTGGGGTGTCCCATGGAGAAGAGGGACCCTTCACTAACGTATATAAATCAGGCTCCCGCTTGTGATCCCAATTTAAAATTTGTGGTTGCAGAATGTGTTTCCCAGGCATTGGGAAATCCGGCAGGGAAAGGAAGGCGGGAGCAGCTGGCTCCACATTCTAGTACTCCTTGTGTGCCAGGAGGGACAGGAATGTTACCCCCACCCCCTAACGGAAGTTTTTGGCTTCTCCCCTATGGCGATCACCCACCTGGATGGAGGAGGCCCTGGGACCAAGGTAAGTGGGGTCGGGGTCGCTGGGACCAGTTAGGCAGGCCTTGGTGAGGGGGTGGGGTGGGTGGTTGGTGAGAGCTAGTTGGGGGAGGGGGGGCGGCCATCGCCACCAGGGGACCCTCTGTGAGCCATGGATTGCCTCTAGAGGAAGATACCACCCCAAAGCCTGCTAAGAGACTGCCCGGTATCACTTTGCAATGTCTCCAAGTGGCGGCAGCCCCCTCCGATATTCGCTAAATGACAATGGAGGTGGAAGGTGACCCGTAAGTGGCCTTTAATGGGTTGCATGAGTGACTTCACTGGCCTCCCAGTGAATTTCCTGTCTGCCATGGTGCGCGCGGCAGTCAAAATGGCATGCGGGTAGGACAACGTTGGGCATGCCGTTCAGTGCCACCCCACGCCATTTTGTCTGCTCACCCCCTATGCCTCCCAGCCCGTCTCCAAGGGCTGGAGAAAATCCAGCCTTCAGCCTCTATAAAGCCCAGGATCCTGTATGCCTTTTTAACCACTTTCTCAACCTGCCCTGCCACCTTCAATTAATAATGTACATATACTCTCCAGATCTCTGTTCCTACACCCCCGTTAGAATTGTGCCTTTTATTTTATATTACTTCTCTTCATTCTTCCTACCAAAGTGTGCCACTTCACACTTCTCTGCATTAAATATCATCTGCCACATGTCTACCCAATCCACCAGCCTGTCCATGTCCTCTTAAAGTCTATCACTGTCCTCCTCACAGTTCAGAGTACTTCCAAGTTCTGTGTCATCGGCACATTTTTAAATTGTGTCCTGTACACCCAAGTTTTAGGTCATTAATATAGATCAAGAAAATCAGTGGTCCTAATACTGGCCTCTGGGGAACTCCACTGTATACCTTCCTCCAGTGTGTAGAACAACTGTTCACCACTCCACTCTGTTTCCTGTAACTCAGCCAACTTTGTATCCATGCTGCCGATGTTCCTTTTATTCCATGGGCTTCAACTTTGCTGGCAAGCCTGTTATGTGGCACTTTAGCAAACACCTTTTTTGAAGTCCATATACACCACATCAACCTCCTCAACCCTCTCCGTTACCTCATCAAAAAACTCAATCAAGTTAGTTCAACACAGTTTGCCTTTAACAAATCTATGCTGGCTTTCCCTTAATCTGCACTTGTCCAAGTGAGTGTTAGAAATAAACCAGATTATCGTTTCTAAAAGCTTTCCCACCACCGAGGTTAAACTGACTGACCTACAGTTGCTGGGTTTATCCTTACTCCCTTTTTTGAACAAGGGTGTAATATTTGCAATTCTCCAGTCCTCTGGCACCACCTCTGTATCTAAAGGAGGATTGGAAGATTATGGACAATGCCTCCACAATTTCCACTTTTACTTCTCTCAGTATCCTCAGATATGTCCCATCTGGTCCTGTTGACTTCTCAACTTTAAGTACAGTCAGCCTTTCTAACACCTCCTCTTTATCAAATTTTAGCCCATCTAGTATCTCTCTGACCAGCAGCCTGAAGAAAACCAAAGTGCTGTTCCAACCCCCACCCCGTGAAAATTATAACCCACCACAGACCAATATCGATGACAAAAGTCTCAACACGTTGATCAATTCATGTATCTGGGCAGAGTTATTTCAAGCGATGCCACCATCAGTAAAGACATTGATGGTTGCTTGTCCAAAGCCAACAGCTCTTTTGGTCACCTCTCTAAACAAGTCTGGAAAAATCACTCCTTGCACACTTCCACGAAACTCCAGGTGTACAGAGCTGTTTGTTATCACTACCCTCTTGTATGGCTCAGAATCTTGGGTTCTGTACAGTAAACAAATTAAACTACTTGAATGCTTCCATCAGTGCTGCTTCTGCTCCATGAATATCAAATGGAAGGACGACGTTACAAACAGTGAAGTCCTAAGCAGAGCGAATTTATCCGGCATTGAGAGTATTCTCCTACAATGACAGGTGTGCTGAGCAGGGGCATGTGTCACGCATGGAGGACACCAGAGTGCCAAAACCAGTGCTGTATAGAGAGCTGTGCCTCGGGAAGTGGAATCGAGGTGCTCCGCAAAAATGTTTCAGGAACCAGCTGAAGAAACAGCTCTCCCTGGCTGATATCGAACAATGGATGTGGGAGCAGGAAGCTGCTTACAGGAACAACTGGCGCTCAAAAATCAGAAATACCATGCGCCGGTTTGAGTCCTTAAGACGCGAAGCTGTAGGACAGAAACGTCGAAGATGGAAGGAAGCTGCTTCTGCCCGGGCTCCCCCAGGTCAAGATTACCTGTGCAGCAAATGCTCAAGAGCCTGCAGATCTAGAATTGAACTGTTCAACCTGTAGCAAGCGTGCCAGCACCCACAGAGCCAAACCTTCCCTTGATTTTGCCTGCAAAGAACTAGCCATCATCATCATCAGTATCTCAACTACCTCCTCTTTCATTATGGCTTTGGCATCATCTTTCTCCTTGATAAAGGTAGATGCAAAGTTCTCATTTAGTATCTCAACCATGCCCTCTGCCTCCATGGGTAGATCCCCTTTTTGGTCCTTAATCAGCCCCACCCCTCATCGTACAACCCTTTACTATTTATATCCTTATAGAAGGCAGTTGGATTCCCTTTTATGTTAGCTGCCAGTCTTTTCTCATACTCTGTCTTTGCTTTTCTGATTTCCTTTTTCACTTCCCCTCTATATTCCGCCTGGTTCTCACTTGTATTATCAACCTGACATCTGTCATATGCACCCTTTTTCTGCTTCATCTTACTCTCTATCTTGTCATCCAGAGAGCTCTGGCGTTGCTTTCCCCACCTTTCCTCCTTTCCCTCTTTAAAGGCGGCCCATTGTTCCATTACAGTTCTGCATGCCAATCTTTGGCTCCAATTTACCTGGGACAGAACATTTCTCAGCCCACTAAAATTGGCCTTCCTCCAATTTTGTATCTTTACTTTAGAGTGGTCCTTGTCCTTTTCGGGGCTAATCGAAACCTTTTGATGCTATGATCACTGCTCCCTAAAAATTCCCCAACTGACACTTGATCCACTTGACCCACCTCATTCCCCAGAACAAGATCCAGCAATTCCTCCTTCCTCGTGGGGCCAGAAACATGCTGATCAAACCAAATTCCACCTGAACACACCAACCCTGCCCTTTGCACTATTACTGTCCCAGTCTATATTAGGATAATTGAAGTCCCCCATTATCACTGCTCTATAGTTTTGCCCCTCTTTGTAATTTCCCTTCAAATTTGCTCCTGTGTATCTTTCCCACTAGCTGGTGGCCTATTGATTACACAAAGTTGTGTAATGGCACCTTTATTGTTTCTTAACTCTAATGAATTAGATTCTGTCATTGACCTCTCCAGGGCATCCTCTCTCTCCAACATTGTAATATTCTCCTTAATCAATACTGCCACTGCTCCTCCATTCTTTCCTTCCCTATCTTTCCTGAACACCTTGTATCCAGGAATATTTATTATTCAGCCCTGCCCTTTTTTGAGCCAGGTCGTCGAAGGAAGAATTTTATGGAAGCTTTCACCTTTGGCTTTAGCTGGTGTTGGCTTCACTAGGCACTCATTGCTCCCTCTGCCTCACTTCCCACTCTAGACTAATGACATACCCAAAAATGGGGGAAGCCAGTATTGTTAATATTTAGATTGTACGTGGGACACTAGGAGCGGTGCTGGGTTAACATCAATATGGCTTAATGTGGTGTCAACGCAGGCTTGTGTTCCTGATTTCCCCCTCTGCCAAGTTCCCATTTTCAAATGGAATTTGTGTTTTCACTGAATTGTACTATTTGAAACAAAATGATTCGACATGGAGAAGAGGGGAGTTTAATTTTACCATGTCCCACTCGTTGGGAAACTGATGGAATTGGACGTAACACTGGTCTTACACTGTCTGATTTTACTCTGCATTGAAGTCAATGGAGGGTAATATTACACATTAATTTTCCACCCAATCACGTGGGTTTCCCACCAGCGAGTTAGGCTATAATTATCCCTGTGATTTCACTAGGGTTTCATGATTGTATCCAGTGTGAAAGTGAGTGGAGAGGTTTAGAGAGGGAATTCCAGAGCTTAGGGGCCCAGACAGCTGAAGGCACGGCCGCCAATAATGGAGCGATTAAAATTGAGGATGTTTAAGGGGCCAGAATTGGAGGAGCGCAGAGATCTCAGGGTTGTGGGGCTGGAGGAGATGACAGTGATAGGGAGGGTCTATGAAGGGATTTGAAAACAAGGATGTGAATTTTAAAATTGAGGCATTGCTTATCAGTTAATGCTTTAGCTTCTCCATTATCTGTGAAGAATCAGAACTCAAGGAAACAGACTCAGTTGCAGAATGTTATTGTTAAACACCAGCACAAATCTTGAAACCTGCTGTAGCAAAAAGGAATTTAACTTGTTCAGTCCCACTGAAGCAGTCACCTGGGCCCGTAGGCTTTTATAATAATAAATAAAACAGAAAATGCTGGAAATACTCAGCAGGTCAGGCAGCGTATGTGGAGAGAACAACAGTTAACATTTCAGGTCGATAACCTTTCAGCAGAACTGGGAAAAGTTAAGAAATGTAATAGATTTTAAACAAGTGAAATGGCGGAGGGTGGAACAAGAACAAGGAGAAGGTCTGTGATAAGGTGGAAGACAGGCGAGATTAAATGATGAGCCTTAGGATTTTAGTCAGTTCTATTAGCTGTACACAGTTTATGGAGTTGTTTTGGAGCTTGTCAGCTTTTCTGAAGTTGTATGTGAACTTTCCTGAGTTTTGTCTTCTTCTTTGGCTTCCTTGTCTCGAGAGGCAATGGGTAAGTGCCTGGAGGTGGTCAGTGGTTTGTGAAGCAGCGCCTGGAGTGGTTATAAAGGCCAATTCTAGAGTGACAGACTCTTCCACAGGTGTTGCAGATAAATTTGGTTGTCGGGGCTGTTACACAGTTGGCTCTCTCCTTGCGCTTCTGTCTTTTTTCCTGCCAACTGCTAAGTCTCTTCGACTTGCCGCTCTTTAGCCCCGCCTTTATGTTTTGTAGGCTGACACATAATAAATGTCAGTTCTTTCTTCCTGTACTTTTTACTGCCTGCCTGATTTCACTCCCTCTTTTCCTCCTGCTGTATTTCACTGCTCCCGAGCCCAATGTGATTGTTGCAACTAAAAAGCCACTCAGATTTATGATCATCATTTAAGTAGTTCCCACTGGCACTGGAGATAAAAAGGAAACTGAAACAAGCTTTCCGAGGAATTGTTTCCATTTTTGTTCAATGTGGGAATTGTGCAAGAGAACAGGGATGCCTGTAAAGATGGGAGTCCAGCAAATATGGACTTCAGTCTGAGGGTGCACAGTTTTCATAAGCTGACACAGAAATGAAAAAAAAATATCACTAGGATTAATATCTTAAATCTCACTGTCAATGTGGGTATGGTGATAAAAAGTCTGTGACTTATTTTATAAAACCAAACATAGATTGCAGCGCTTCAAGAAGACGGCTCACCACCACCACCTCGAGGGCAACAAATGCTGGCTTTGCCAGCGACAGCCACATACCAGAAATGAATAAATTAAAAAAATTACCACCCTGACAGATCCTGTTGACATTTCTGCTCAGCAGAGAGGACTGACGATGACCTTATTTCAAGTGCCATTTTTATTTACCCAATTTGAACTGTAGCTTGATGCGTAATACACACCAAAACGACCCTACAGGCATCACCTGACTATCTTCAAAATACTTGGAGGTAATTTGCCAGTGGCAGAAAATGCTGCAAATTGCAGGAGTTTCTCAGCACAACGTGATAGAGGACGGAAATGGAGCTCAAGGGGAACTCCTTTCAAAAAAGGAAATTGCCACTGGACAAAGAGGATAAAAGAGCTGTAAATGTGAAGTACTCCAGAGTGGGGGTGGGGTGGGGGGGGGGGGGGTGGGGTGGAATTTTCCAGCTCAGAGGAGATCGTTCACTCAGTGCTGGAGTGAGAGCAACAATAACTTGCATTTATATGGTGCCTTATTGTAGCAAAATGTCCCAAAGCATTTCACACAGGGGTAATCAGACACAAATGGATGCTGAGCCACAGCAGGAGGTATTATGAGTGTTCTTGCTCTCAAGAGTTTTAAAGCGATGCTTAAAGGTGGAGAGGGAGATGGAGGTGGAGAGGCAGAAGGTTTAGGAAGGAATTCCAGAACATGGGGCCTTGCCAGCTGAAGACACAGCCACCAATGTTGGGGCAAGGAGGGGAATGCACAAGAGACCAGAGTCAACCTAATGGAGGGTTTGGTGGAGGGGCAGTTGGTAGGGGGAGTGTAGGCCTGCAGGAGGTTAAATAATCCAACTGGATGTTCTAGGCAGAAGGTCTACACTTAGGGTTGCTCTCCTATCTCCTCTTGGGTAAATTACTTTACTCTGCCAGTGGTGGATTGGGAGAGCACTGAGGCCCTTGCTGCTTTTTTGCTACCTCTTTCACATGACTTTCCTCTTTAATAATGAATAGTCCGAAAAATCCTCAAAGTCCTGTTTCTTCATTCCATCGTTTTAAGAAGGCAGATCGAATCAGGAGTTGCCCTTAAGAGGGTTAATTTTACACATCTGGCTTTGAACTTTATCGCGCCCGCAGAGGGGTTGTCTGGTAAACCAGTGTTCATCTGTCCCATAAATGTCATTTATTTTCTCCCAGTGGAATAAATTAAAATAAATATTTGATCTACCATCTGCCCAGTTATGCGACATAACCTCAGGATTCCTGATATCAAATGATTTTCTAGTGGCCTGACACACCATTTATGTAACTGGAACTAAGAGAGAAAAAAAGCCTCAATGTATATTTCTGACCAGAATTCATTTTAGGGTGAGACATTGATTATTAGTTTCATTCAATAAAAACTATTTGGTTGAAACCTTTTGTTTCAGACTCCACTATTCCAATCTTTCTCAAGGGCTAAATATATCTTTCAATCATGGCTGAAGGAGCTAGGAAAAACGTCAAATATTTTTTTGAATTTTGTTTCAGTGCGTGTTTACAAACTATGGGAGGTGGTTAAAGTTACTCTTCAGGGCAGCCGTCCCTGGTGAAGTGAGCTTGATCACTGTTATTGTATCTCTAGGACCTGGGTTTAAATCCGACCCAGTCAAATATGATGATGAACTTCTCTTCGTGATTCGAAATGCAATTAGTCCCATACTGTCTTGTCCCATTTCCTAGTGCCTCAGAACTCTGCTGCATTAAATTGAACTTATAGTCGGCAATGCCGGTGAAGATGGCTAATGTGCGAACTGAAAGAAACTGCTAAGATTTTAATCAGTGCATTGCTTAGGTAAAGCAGAATGTGTATGTCATGTGATCAGACTACCAACATTGCAGTATTAGCAGAATAGATAAGGGGAAATCAGTGGATGTGATATATTTGGATTTTCAGAGGGCTTTTGATAAGGTCCCACACAAGAGGTTAGTAATAAAATTTAAGCACATGGAAATTGGGAGTAATATGCTGGCATGGATTGAGAATTGGGGCGGCACAGTGGCGCAGTGGTTAGCACCGCAGCCTCACGGCTCCAGCGACCCGGGTTCAATTCTGGGTACTGCCTGTGTGGAGTTTGCAAGTTCTCCCTGTGTCTGCGTGGGTTTCCTCCGGGTGCTCCGGTTTCCTCCCACAGCCAAAAAGACTTGCAGGTTGATAGGTAAATTGGTAGGTGGTAGGGGAATATAGGGACAGGTGAGGATGTGGTAGGAATATGGGATTAGTGTAGGATTAGTATAAATGGGTGGTTAATGGTCGGCACAGACTCGGTGGGCCAAAGGGCCTGTTTCAGTGCTGTATCTCTAAAAAAAAAAAAATTGGTTAATGGACAGAAAAGTGAGAGTAGGAATAAATGGATCATTTTCAGGTTGGCAGGCTGTGACTAGTGGGGTACCACAAGAATCAGTGCTTGGGCCCCAGCTATTCACAATCTATATCAATGATTTGGAAGTGGGGAAAAAATGTAATATTTTCAAGTTTGCTGATGACACAGAACTAGGTGGGAATGTGAGTTGTGAGGGGGACGCAAAGAGGCTTCAAGGGGATTTAGACAGGCTAAGTGAGTGGGCCACATCATGGCAGATGGAATATAATGTGGAAAAATGTGAAGTTATCCACTTTGGTAGGAAAAACACAAATGCAGAGTATTTCTTAAATGGTGAGAGATTGGGAAGTGTTGATGTACAAAAGGACATGGGTGTCCTTATTCATGAGTCACTAAAAGCTCAGGCCGGTGTAGCATGCAATTGGGAAAGAAAATGGTATGTTGGCCTTTATTGCAAGAGGATTTGAGTATAGGAGTAATGAAGTCTTGCTGCAATTGTATAGAGCCTTGGTGAGACCGCACCTGGAGTACTGTGTACAGTTTTGGTCTCCTTACCTAAGGAAGGATATACTTTACATAGAGGGAGTGCAACAAAGGTTCATCAGACTAATTCCTGGCATGGTGGGATTGTCCTATGAGCAGAGATTGAGGAAGCTGGGCCTGTATTCTCTAGAAATTAGAAAAATGAGAGGTGATGTCATTGAAACACACAAAAATCCTTACAGGCTCGACAGGATAGATGCAGGAAGGATGTTTCCCCTGGCGGGGCGGGGTGGGGCGGGGGGTTGCTAGAACCTGGGGACACAGTCTCAGTATAAGGGGTAGGCATTTAGGATAGAGATGAGGAGGAATTTCTTCACTCAGAGGATGGTGAATCTTCAGAATTCTGTACCCCAGAGGGCTGTGAAGGCTCAGTCATTGAGTATGTTCAAGACAGAGATCGATAGATTTCTAGATATTAAAGGGATCAAGGGATATGGGGATAGTGTGGGGAAATGGCGTTGAGGTAGAAGATGAGCCATGATCTAGTTGAATGGCGGAGCAGGCTCGAGGGACCGAATGGCCTACTCCTGCTCCTATTTCCTATGTTCCTATATTCGTGGAGTTCAAGAGATTTACCACAGTAGTGCCCCAGTGGATATTTAGGCTGAAATTACCTCTATCCCAATAGAGATTGGTGCTGCATTTGTTTTCTTTATTCCTTACTAGTTTGCGCACAGTGTGTGGTAACAAAGCGCTGTAAGTACTCAGTTGACAACCAAGATGGGAGGAGTGCACTGTCTTTCTCTAGCTCCTTTTCTCCACAGGTCACAACATATATTTAAATGTGTATCCAGTTACCAATGTGGCCAATTATAAAATCTATCTATTTTAGTTTCAGAATAATATCCACCAACCAGGTTTCTTTAATAAACAACAAAAGTATTAATTTATTATAAATCAAGACTTAGTCAATAAAGATGCAAAGCTTTAACACACAGTTTGAAGTATGACAGTAAATATATACATTCTCTTCTAAATACCCAACACACACACGCACACACACACCCTCGTTAAAGAAAAATAAAGTACTTTGGCCAAAGTACTTGTTAATTCTTGAAGAAAAAGGATAAGATACGTTATGTTCCAGATGGCATTATAGTCTGGTGTCTGAGTACATATAGATGGGTCACTGGGATCTTTTCAGAAGCAGTTCATTCAGGAGATGGTGAGAGAAGGTCTTCCAAAAGCTCCTCAGGAGAAATGTGGCATCAGGCATTACAGCTATCACACTGGATTTTTTGCAAGATTCTCAGAGGTGGGTGTTTCTTTCAGCAGGCAACAAACCCAACTGACTCAAAACAGTATTCAAAAATGAAACCCACTCTTGAGCACCATAAATCTTGACATGTCACTTCTCTTGTAAACAACTCCCATAGTCAGAAGGCACCTGTTGTTTACTTAGCTGAAGACATGTGACAGCCAGTATATGTTTTTTAACAGATTCCTTTCAGTGACCCTTCAATCCTCCAATGAATCCATCTCCACAATTCTAAAACATGAGTCCTCAAAAAATATATAAAAATGGAAGTACTTTCATAACAACCTGCAGAACTGGGACAGCTCTATTAAGCCATTTGGCAAAATGCTTTGACTTCTGCAAAATCTGGTGAGTGCCACTCACAGAACAGAATCACAGAATCGTTACAGTGCAGAAGGAGGCCATTCGGCCCAACATGTCTGCACCGGCACTCATATTATTCTGTGTTCTACAGAGAGACTATTCCCCAGTCAGGAATGGCTTGTGTTATGAATTAATTAATTTTGAATGGACTGTTTAAATGCTATACTAGTTGTCTATTCTTCCGACCTCCCCACTACAACTTGTACCATACACATTTATATCAGGTATTGAATAGAGAAGGTGGTTCCCCTTTGATCCAGTTTTACATATGGTAAAATGGAGGCACTGATGGTGAAAACTGTTAGAAGTACTCCTATTACTTAAGGCTCATTTGAAGAACATTTCATTTGATGATGCTGGTAATTCACCTGGTAGAACATTAAGGGATTTGAAGCAAGTTGTTCATGTAGGGAGGATAGTGCCATATAGGCTCGCTACTATCAGTAACTTTAAGAATGTATAAGGATGTTTTCCTTAGGCATAGGCACTGCTAGCCCATTCACCAAATGAGGGCAAAATATAGCACTCCATTGTGAAAAACTAGAAGCCATAAATAGTCACTAATAAATCCAATAAGGAATTCAAGAGAAACTTCATTACTCAGAGTGTGGTTAGAAGGCAGAACTCATGACCACAAGGAGTGGTTAAGGCAAATAGCATAGAGACATTTAAGGGGAAGCTAGATAAAGACATGAGGGAGAAAGGAGTAGAAGGATATGTTGATAGAGTGAGATGAAGTAGGGTGGATGAAGACTCTTTGCCTCTTCTACATCCTATTCCTCAAGAAAACAAAAAAGTAACATACTGATTCGAACTGGCTCTTCAACTCCATGCTATTGGAACAAAACAGCCTGGGAAACAATGAAATTGGTGAAAGGTACAAATGACATAGGAAATAGAAACAGGAGTAGGCCATAAAGCCCTTTGAGCCTGTTGTACCATTCAATAAGATCATGGCTGATCCTCTACCTCAGCTCCACTTTTCTGCTCTAACTCCATATCCCTTGATTCCCTCAGTGACCAAAACTTTATCGAACACAGTCTTGACTATACTCAACATCCATAGCTCTCTTGAGTAGACAAATTATCAACTGGGCATCACTTGCTTTTCATCCCCCTTAGTGTCTGTCCTTATTTGAAAAGTGTAACATTTATTAATTTTATGCTGAAAATTATTATTTGGTTAACTCTTTAATGTTGAGTCTTACCCCTTTAAGACAAAAGTAGAAAAAGTGCAACAGTCTAAAGAACTTCTGAAATTCTTAAATTGTAAATCATTTAGAAGAGCCTTGTTCCACACATTTGATTATATAGTTTGCTTTACACTGAAATGGAGTGAGATTTTTCACTGCATAGGATGAAAGGGCTAAGTGCATTAAATCCTATTGAGCAAGCCAAAACTGAGATTACATGGGAAATTTAGGACAAATCTGTTTACAAGGTTTTCAAAATGTTTGATCACTAACATGTCAGTTGTTAAATCTCAAGTTTTATCTTATAATGTGTTGCCTTCCATTTACTTCTCTGGTCATTGATGCAACAACATAGACCTAATGAAAGCTGTAATTGGTGATGTGAGCTTATTGATGCAATTATAAATGTATATAATGCACAGTTATACTAAGGTTAACAAGTCACTGCTCAATTTATATAGATTCACATCAGCCAGAGGGTTGCATTCTTTTAATTAAAGGATAAATACAGGAGAGTTAAAAATATACACGGCAAGCCATTGATTAATATTTTTTCTTCTTCTAAAGTAAACTGCAGGTTTTAAGAGACTTTCTTTTGGGAACGCTGCACTGGATTATGGATCCCTCTTGATTTCAAGGAATATTCAGACTGCATTGACCTCCACTCCTTATATCAGATGTTGACAGTACAAAAGAGGAAGAAGGGAAATGAAACCAAAGAGTGACCAAGCTCTTGAATTCTGAAATGTAGTTAATGAATAAATAATGTTCAGAAATGAGTCCTGTGAATCTTTAACTCTGATCGCTTTTGTGATTTTTCAAAATATTCAGCTTTTCATAATATCTTCAAGTGTTCATTTTCCACAAGGCATTGGGTGTGGTGGTTCCAACGGTTGTTGTCATAGTATAGCACAACATTGGGTTGTCTGTAGCAGCATATAGAGCATGTACTGCAAGTCATAAGCACAATTAAGAGAATCATCTGACTAAACTTGGTAACCAGACTGAAACCCAGGGTAAAAGATCAAGGACTAACTATTTATCTGGTTAGATGAATGGTATGATAACAAATACACGGCTCTGTTTTTGATAAAAATCCAGGTATTTTCCAGTACTAATCAGTGCAGGGTATTGAGAAAGCATCACCTAGAGAAAGCTCTTGTTCCCTTTATATGTAGTTGCTATACTATATATTGTATATTCAATATAACATTTTCTTGTTGGGATTTACAGATTTTTGTGCTTAAAATAGTTGAAGCTGAGAGCTTGAGCTCACAGAATGCCCCATTGGTCTTAACAGTTCCCAATAGTAGCCTGTCTGTCCCCCTTTCTCCTTTAGATTCCTCTTGTGTTTGCTGCCCTTTGTTCCTTTTGTAGTATGGTTGCACAGAATTACAGGAAGGTAAAAACAGGAAAATATGTAAAGCGGTTTGAAAGATGTTGAATAAGGATGAAACACAAAAGGGAATAACAGTTAAAGAAATAACTGACAAAAAAGTGAATCAAATGAAGTTAAGCAAAAAGAATGTGAGTTTTTTAATTATGGGTGGAACTTTCAAGGTAAGGTATATTGCTCAAATCCTGCCGTATTCACAAATAATAAACCTTTGCTGCACAAAGAGAAACTTGAGGCGGCGCAGTGGTTAGCACCGCAGCCTCACAGCAACAGCGATCTGGGTTCAATTCTGGGTACTGCCTGTGCGGAGTTTGCAGGTTCTCCCTGTGACCGCGTGGGTTTCCGCCTGGTGCTCCGGTTTCCTCCCACAGCCAAATACTTGCAGGTTGATAGGTAAATTGGCCATTGTAAATTGCCCCTAGTGTAGGTAGGTGGTGGGGATGTGGTAGGGAATATGGGATTAATGTAGGATTAGTATAAATGGGTGGTTGTTGGTTGGCACAGACTCGGTGGGCCAAAGGGTCAGTTTCAGTGCTGTATCTCTAAAAAAAAAATCCCAGTGCATCCACATTACATTAATATGAAGCCTTTCAATTTTTTTAAGGTGCTTACTGTTCAGGAGGAAAGTTTCCTACGAATGCCCCTTTATCAAAAACTCAAAGCAAATGGCTGCTGAAATTTCAATTACCATTCTTCTGAATTTGTCATATATAATTGTACTTACACTATGTTAGCCCATCAGGTGAGGTAAATGAAGGGTCTTCTGGGCAAAACAATGTAAAGGACTGGAATCTGCAGACTGTCATTACACAGCACTGTGGGAGTGTGGATATTCTCACTACACTGAGAGTGTAAATATTGTCATTATACTGGTAGTGTGGATGTTGTCATTATGCTGAGTGGGCTCGATTTAACCAGCCCCTCGATGCTGTGGGTCGTGGCAGGGAGGCCTGTAAAATGCTCGCGGGAGCGGCCCACCATGACCCACGATGCCAAGAATGCCCCGCTGGATATTAACAGTGGCAGCAAGGCCTCGGTATGGCCCACCTTCGTAAAAATATGTAAATGAGGGTAATAAACATGCAAATCAACAGACCTGCCGCCGCTGCCTGCTATCCCACGCCGATTTTACAGCCATCTGCCGCAACTTGCGTGCCTGCGGAGACACTGGTGGGGAGGGAGGAGGATGAAATTATCAGGGCTGGGGGGGAGGAGAGGGGAAAACTATTGGTCGTGGGGATGGTGGGAAGGGATTGAGGGTCAAAGATGCTGAAGTTCGGAGGGAGTTTGGATTTTCAAAAGGTTTATGTATTGAGGACTCAGTGCGGGGTGGGGGGGTGTTGTGGGAGAGCGGATTCAAAGTTAACTTAAACTTTTATTGACATTTTTATCACACAAGTGGTTTGAAATATTTAAATCTGGCCTGAAGGGCTTGAAGTCCTTTAAAAATAGCACTGGTGCCATTGCCAGGGATGTCATCGGCAGCGGCTGCTCCATCCCCTCCATTTAAGTGAGCCCCTGGGCTCCGTGATGGTATTTCTGTATCGGGAGGCCGCCGACTTCACAGCACGTTGCCATGGAGCACGGCGCGCTGATAAAATTCAGCCCAGTGTGTGGATAAGGTCATTACACTGAGGGAGTGTGGATATTGTCATTACACTGAGGGAGTGTGGATATTGTCATTACACTGAGGGAGTGTGGATAAGGTCATTAAGTTGAGGGAGTGTGGATATTGTCATTACACTGAGGGAGTGTGGATATTGTCATTACAATGAGGGAGTGTGGATAAGGTCATTAAGTTGAGGGAGTGTGGATATTGTCATTACATTGAGGGAGTGTGGATATTGTCATTACAATGAGGGAGTGTGGATAAGGTCATTAAGTTGAGGGAGTGTGGATATTGTCATTACATTGAGGGAGTGTGGATATTGTCATTACAATGAGGGAGTGTGGATAAGGTCATTAAGTTGAGGGAGTGTGGATATTGTCATTACATTGAGGGAGTGTGGATATTGTCATTACAATGAGGGAGTGTGGATAAGGTCATTACACTGAGGGAGTGTGGATAAGGTCATTACACTGAGGGAGTGTGGATAAGGTCATTACACTGAGGGAGTGTGGATATTGTCATTACACTGAGGGAGTGCGGATAAGGTCATTACACTGAGGGAGTGCGGATAAGGTCATTACACTGAGGGAGTGTGGATATTGTCATTACACTGAGGGAGTGTGGATAAGGTCATTACACTGAGGCAGTGTGGATAAGGTCATTACACTGAGGCAGTGTGGATAAGGTCATTACACTGAGGCAGTGTGGATAAGGTCATTACACTGAGGGAGTGTGGATAAGGTCATTACACTGAGGGAGTGTGGATATTGTCATTACACTGAGGGAGTGTGGATATTGTCATTACACTGAGGGAGTGTGGATATTGTCATTACACTGAGGGAGTGTGGATATTGTCATTACACTGAGGGAGTGTGGATAAGGTCATTACACTGAGGGAGTGTGGATATTGTCATTACACTGAGGGAGTGTGGATATTGTCATTACACTGAGGGACTGTGGATAAGGTCATTACACTGAGGGAGTGTGGATAAGGTCATTACACTGAGGAAGTGTGGATATTGTCATTACACTGAGGGAGTGTGGATATTGTCATTACACTGAGGGAGTGTGGATAAGGTCATTACACTGAGGGAGTGTGGATAAGGTCATTACACTGAGGGAGTGTGGATATTGTCATTACACTGAGTGAGTGTGGATAAGGTCATTACACTGAGGGAGTGTGGATATTGTCATTACACTGAGGGAGTGTGGATATTGTCATTACACTGAGGGAGTGTGGATAAGGTCATTACACTGAGGGAGTGCGGATAAGGTCATTACACTGAGGGAGTGTGAATATTGTCATTACACTGAGGGAGTGTGGATAAGGTCATTACACTGAGGAAGTGTGGATATTGTCATTACACTGAGGAAGTGTGGATATTGTCATTACACTGAGGTAGTGTGGATAAGGTCATTACACTGAGTGAGTGTGGATAAGGTCATTACACTGAGGGAGTGTGGACATTATTATGATCCTCATAGAGACCACCAACAAATGAAAAGAATCAAATCCACCAGCTGACCCCAAATTAGGAAAGCTAAAACCAAACAGACAAAATTTCACTTTTATACATTTAACATTCAATCCAAAACCAACATAAATGAAACATGAACTAACGATTTAATCACAGTCAATATATGTCTTAAAGGTTACACGTTAACATGCAAGAATGCATGGTGAACCTGCACTGAAGAACAGGTCCCAGACATGCTCAGCTATTTGACTGCAGGACAACATGAAATGGTTAATATAGCCAGTAGAATGAGACAACATTTTAAATCATCAAGGCATAGACAGATACTCCATAGAGAAACTGACTTTAAAATAATCAGGATAGAGTTAGACATACTGGTACCTGTCAGAGGGAGTAAAATTAACATAAAGAGTGATATGGAGTTTGGATAAAGAAAGTTGAGGGCTAGCTCTATTACTTAGCAACAAATATCCACAAGAGAGCTGGAGAATCTTTTAAATCCATGCATGATTGATTGAATTATATGTACTTATGTACTAATAGTTTAGAACGTGATTGAGTGAAGTGATCTGTGGGTGGTGAGTGCCAAACCTGTAGTAGAATGTAATATATTGGGCATTGGGTTGTTACTGGGCAGATTATGTAAATAGACTGTGTGCATCATCACAGGAAGTGATGTAATATAATCTGTACAGAACCTGGTGGTGAGTTGTTGAGCAAACCTTAGATACAAGACGTATTCAATAAACACCCATTATTTTAACCATCAGACTCATATATTCTGTACTAAGTCTTGATAGTTATCAGAATATTATATGGTGGCAGCAGTAAATTAAAAAAAAGAATATGGAGAAATATTTGCCTTTACTGGAGAACTTTGAAAAAGTAGCTGGAATGAACCAAGCCGAGGCATGGCCAAAATGGGTCTGGAGATTTGCAAGGTATCGTACTGCATCAAGTCCTGTACTGGCCGTGACACAGTGGAAAGAAATACATTGAATGTCATCAGTAGATGAGAGTTTGGCAAAGCTAGGGACGAGCTCAATGTTTACCAAATTGACACAAACAGTGCATTTTGGCAATTACCCTTAGATGAGGAATCTAAGCTTCTAAAAACATTCATTTGGAAGAATTCTGTTTTAACAGATTACCATTGGAATAACATCAGTGTCTGAGATCTTGCAAAGGACGATGTTGAGGGTTCTGGAAGGATTGGACGGAATTATTTACCATATGGATGATGTCCTAATCCATGGAGCCAATTAAAAAGAACACGATGCTAGAGTGAGAGAGTACTACAAAGATTGGAAGAAGCAGGTCTCACACTGAAGAAAAAATGTGGTTTCTTTTGCAGCCAGTGGTAAAATTTCTTGGACATATCATAGATGGGTCCAGTATCAGTTTAGATCCATAAAAAACAAAAGTGATGAGGGAATTCCCAGAGCCTTCAGAGGTTTATGGGAATGGTGAATCAAGTAGGAAAATTTCTACCCAATTTAGCGACGATCAATGAGCCATTATGACAGTTGTTGAAAAATGATGATGTTTGGTGTTGGAAAGAAGCCCAGCAAGAATCATTTGAGAAAATTAAAGGAATGTTAATATCATTGAAGGTGTTAGCCCATTATGACCAGAGCTATCCACCATCACAGCTGAGGATGCGTCATCTATGGGATTGGGAACAGTCCTATTTCAAGTGCAGCGAGATAGGAGATGCAGACCTGTACATTTTGCTTCTCGTTCTCGAAACAGAGCAGAGATACGAAGCTTTGGCAGCAACCTGGGCATGCAAAAAATTTTCAGATTACATCCTAGGACTTCAAAATCGAAACAGGTCATAACCCGTTGTTTACTCTATTAAACTCAAAGGAGCTTGCAAAATTCCCCCTAAGAGTACAGAGGTTTAGGTTAAGATTGATGAAATTTGATGTGTAAACTGAATACGTTGCAGGAAAACAGCAGATCACAGCAGACGCTTTATCCCGTATTTCAGCAGCAGGACCAGAAGAAGGAGATATTTTATTTTCTTGAAGAAGTAGAAGTTTTTGCTTTGACTATAACAACAACTTTACCTGCTACAGCCCAGAAACTCAGGAATGTGCAGAAAACAGACGGAGTATGTGCGAAAATCAGGGATTATTGCTTGAACAGATGGTCAGAATACATGACACATTACCCTGTTCTAAGACAGGATTACAATCAGAGGGTCCATCTAAGCATAGTTGATGATTTACTGATCCACGATGAGAGACTAGTTATCCCTAGGGTCTTGAGATTAGACACCTTGAAGAGATTGCACCAAAGTCATCTGGGTATTACAAGGTATCGAGTCAGGGCAAGACATTTAGTATGGTGGCCTGGTATTTCGAAAGAAATTGAAGAGATGATATCGAGACGCGTCACATGTGCTATCAATCAGCAGGAGAGCAAAGAACCACTCATGTCATCTTTGTTTCCATCTAGACCTTGGGAGCGTCTAGGAATGGATCATTTTGAGCATAGAGGTAAAATGTTCCTAATAGTAATCGATTATTACTTGAAGTTAAACAGCTACAAGATCAAAGTTCAGAAGTTGTAATCGCATCCTTGTGAGAAATTCTTGCTTGCATGGAATTCCAGACATTGTAACATCTGACAATGGGCCACAATTTGCAAATTGAATGCTTCAGAGAGTTTACAGAAGTATATGGCTTTGTCTATATCACTAGTTCACCAAGGTACCCTCAAGCTAATGGTGAAGCAGAGAGAGGACTATGAAGACATCGTTGAAAAAGAATGAAGATCTTCAATTAGGACTTCTAAGTTATCGGTCGACACAACATCAGAATGGTTTAGCCCCATACGAATTGCTCATGGGAAGAAGGTTGAAGACCCAACTTCCAACACTCACAAGTACACTCAAGCCACAATTAGGTGCGGAAGACTTGGAAAAAAATGAGGGAGAGAGAGCATCGAGATCGGTCAAATCAATCAGAAAAATATGACAGATATCATAGAACAAGAATCAGACAGTCAATCAGTTTGTGTTCGAGACCAACATTGATATGGAGAAGGGGTCGAACAATCACGATCATACATTGTCCAAACTGACCAAGAGATGATCAGAAGAAACTGAAGGTCATTGTGGTGATATCAAAGAAGCAGTAAATACAGGAGAACCAATCATCTCAAAGGTTTGATGAACCGGTGATGCTGCAATCAGCCATCAACCCAGAGGACAACCTGAATGAAGAACTTGACTCATCCAACAGTTCTACTGAAGCACTGCAGATTCAGAAGGGGGAACTAGACGACTCAAAACCTCAAACCCCTTCGAAAGAAAGAAGAACTCGTTATGGCAGACTTGTGAAAACGTCACAGCAATTATCAATCTGAAAAGAGAAGTCAGAATCTTGAGGGGAGATGTAGTATAATGTAATATAGTGGACAGTGGTTTATTACTGGGCAGATTATGCAAATAGACTGTGCATCATCACAGGAAGTGATGTCATGTAATCTGTACAGAACCTCGTGGAGCATTGTCGATGAAACCTTAAATACAAGACGTGTTCAATAAACCTCTTATTTTAACTGTCATAATCTTATATATTCTGTACTAAGCTTGATAGTTATCAGAATATTACAAAACCAATGGTTAGTATTCAGGGATCAGGATCATATTTGAAAAATTTTCACCCAGGTGCAGGAAATCTTGAGAATCAGGCATAAATTGCATATTTTTCATCACCCACAATCCTCAGGGATAGTGGAGAGGGGAAATAGGAATCAATGCTTCAAAAGCCATGTATAGATTGAAGGTCTGCTACCTGATCCAAAACCATGGGACCCAACGACATGTGTCGGGTTCGGGTCGGGTCGGATTGCACTTCTGGGTCCAGCATATGGGCTCGGGTCAGACATGCTCTATTGCAGGTAAGTGGCTCCAATGTTAATTTAATTTTTTGACTAGAAAGGTGGTTTTGTTACAGTTATTTTAAGCTTGTGCAGATCAGCAACAAAGTGAAAAACGGAAGGTAAGTTAACTGATGGTCAGGTCGAGCGTGGGAAAAATGGAAGGACTTTGGCCGGGTCGGGCTCGGGTTGGATGTGGTTCTGTCAGGCTTGGGTCAGGATTTTTTTTGCAGACCCGAGTTGGCCTTTAGTACAGATCACCACACTTGATGGGCTAAGATGCTGCTTATGTATCTCATGGCCACAAGACAACAGGAATCTCACTCTATCAGACGATGACAGGTAGGTTAATGATATAGCGACTATGGTGACATGGCCGTGTTACATGTAGTCTTCTGGTTGCTCCATCTAGAAGCGGCTACAGAATGGAAAGTCTTTAAGGTAGTATCCATAGGAACTCTGGAACAAGATGTTCATGTATTCTATACATCCCATCCAACCATCTTAATCCATCAAGGGTATACTTGGGATAGTCCAAATCTTGAGTGTTGTACAGAGAAAGAAGGTGCCATTGTGATGTTAGGGATCCTGGAAAGCCAGCTTGTGGGTTTACTTTAGATCAAGAATCACCAAACTGTGACATGAATATCCAGTGGTGGGAGGAAGACCAAGGCAATCACTAGTACTTGAACATGGGAATGTACTCTGTCACCACCAATGCTTTGAAATGAAGTATAGGACAGAGATGGTGTCCCATCTCAAAGCAACTCAGATCACCCGGATAGGGAATAATGTCGTGTTCCCGGTATAAATCCATAATATCACTGAGCTCAGGGTTAACTTTGGAATGCAAGAGGAAGCATCAAAGGCAATAATCCAGCTGGGACACCCCATACCTCCTCTGTCCTACAATTTAAAATCCATAATAAAAAGAACTACATCTTCTCAGAAGCACCTGGTTATGATGCGACAAGATAATGAGCAAAGAGAGAAAGGAATTGAAAATCTGGGAAACAGTCGTTTGGTGGGAAACAGTTGTGAATGTAATTCAACATCACTGGCTCAGAACTATTTCTACTCGATTTGCATTGATGCACATAATAACAACAATTGTGATAATGTTCATCCTCTGCTACTTGAGGAATCTGACCTCAAGACTATATTGCTATATATTTCACCCTCAAACCAGGGAGTTTTGGGCTGGTTAGAATTAGCTTCACTTTATTATTTACTCAATTCTTTAATCTGATACTAACACATTAGTTAAAGGGGTCAGTTATATTTTACACCAATGTATTTAAAAGAAAGCAATTAGTCCTAAAATCTTGCTTGAGTTATATAAGTTCTATATTTTTTAAATTGTGAACGGCTTGATTATGTAGCTTGAATATAACTTTAATAATGCCTATTTATAATGTATTGTCTGTGTCAGCACAAAAAGGTTGAGAACTCTGATAACCTTCAGCAATCTAACTAAGAAAGAATCTGTTTTTGTCCTGTATGTGTCATCAAAATAGTATTAATAACCAAAATGAATAGCGCCTTTCACAGCTGTTGACAGGTACCCTATCACCTCAAGCCCCAAATAGGCTAGCAACTGACATCACATGGTCTGAGCCAATCATCAGGCCTGACAAAGTGGCCTGATGGTCAGAAAGGGTTAAAAGTCAGGGTCCACAATGCCTCAGTGTGCAAAGAACAAGAAGAGTCTCAGAGTGAAACCACAGAAGTAGAATATTTCCAGCACGTGGCATGGAGGGAACAAAAGAACTGAAGAGGTCTTCATGTCACCGGCGACCAAAACTCAAGTGGAAAGCACAACCATGAAAGCTGTAAAGCCACTACCTGAATTTTGTTAAGTATAACTCATTACTTCTTCATAAAGTTTTCCTGAGTTACTACACCAAATATCCTGCTGCCATATTGGTCATAGTCGGTTCTAAAAGATTTTGTATTGATTGTCGGAAAGTCAATGCAGTAACTAAAACAGACTCTCGTCTAATCCCACAACTTGGGGATTGTACTAACAGAGTGGGGAATTCAATCTTTATTAGCAAAATTAAGTTATTGAAAGGTTATTAGCAAGTGCCCTTGACCGACCAATCTAAAGAAATTTCGGCCTTCGTGACCCCAAATCGCCTATTGCGGTGTAAGGACATGCTGTTTGGTATGAGAAATGCATGGACCACATTTCAAAGGTTGACCTACCAAGTGGTTGCTGGACTGAGCAATTGTGTTGTGGACCTTGATGATCTGTTGGTATGCAGTGACACTTGGGAAGACCATGTTAAACACTTAAAGGCCCTGTTCAACAGGTTAGAGAGAGCCAATTTGGTAGTAAACTTAGTGAAGAGTGAGTTTGCTAAGGCTAGGGTCACCTATTTAGGGCATGTAGTGGGTCAAGGTCAAGTGTTGCCTAGGGAAGGTAAGGCTCAGGTAATAATAGACTTTCCAGTCCCCATGACAAAAAGGAAATATTATGATTCCTAGGGTTGTGTGGGTTCTACTGGAAGTTTGTTCCTAACTTTAGTACAGTAGTAATTCCACTGATGAATTTATTAAAAAAGGGCGTGAAGATCCAGTTGACAGAATCCTGTCAAATGGCGTTTGAAAAGTTGAAGCCATTTTAATAAATGAACCCATTTGAGCGGCACCAAATTTTAGCAAGCCTCTTAAAGTGGCTATTGATGCCAATGATGGAAGAGTGGGAGCAGTGTTCCTCCAGGATGATGATAATGGAATTGAACGACCAGTCAGTAATTTTTCTGGAAAAGTCAATGAGCACTAGAGGATATACTCCATTGAGAAGGAGGCTTTAGGTCTCGCATTGGCTGTTTAACATCTTGAAATATACATCAATAGTGGCAAAGGGCTTTCCTGAAACTACTGGAGACGCCAATCTTTATCCCCAGCTAAATCATTCCCTAGCAACAAATCCACCCCTTCAATATGCAAATCTGGGACAATTCCCACTGTTACCACTCCGGTGACTAAATCAGATTGCAAATTAACATTATGCAATGGAACAGATAACTGAAGCCCCCCCCCCCCCCCCCCCCTCAATGCCCCACACCATGACTTTCTCATTCATAGCACTATTTGGGGGAAGAGCTACATCTTTTGCTGCCATCAATGCACAATTGGCTTGCCTGCTTCATCAGACAAATATGGGGACACTGTGCCCCTGAGCCCAAAAATTCTATGTCCTTCAGGGACTTGAGTTAGTTCATTAGCACACAAATGTGAACTCTTCTGTTCACATTTCAACATCACCAAAGCCACTGGCTTGTCAACAGCGCCACCTACTGGGGCGTCCTTTTCAGGATTGGCCTTCGGTAAACCCACTAGAGCTCCGGGTTCCCCCCTTAATTTTCAGCATTCTGCCTTTATATGCCCTCTTTTATTATAAAAATAACATGTTGGTCCTTTGGACTCAACCCTAGTCTCCTGACTATCTTTTCTACCACACTGCGGGGGTTGGGGGTTGGGGGGGTGGGGTGGTGGTGGTACCTATATCCCTCCTCTCACTATAAACCAAGTCTCTTCTCATTATCTATTCTTTTATTCTTCCAATTCCTTTGAACATTCCCAAACTGGGGCCTATAACTAATGCTTTTCTGGATCATTTCGTAGTTATCTACCATTTCTGTGGCATTCTTTATTTTACCAACTGTATGTTCTTCTAGGTGTGACCTTATTCCTGAAGGGATATTATTTTAAAATTCCTCCATTAGGATTACTTCCCTAATGCTTTCAAAGTCTTTTTCAATCTTCAGGGACCGATACAAATATGAAACATCTTTTCCTTCTCTCTCGCAAATTCCGTAAATGTCTGACCCTGTTTTTTTCTTAAATTCCTGAATTTTTGACCGTAAGTCTCTGGTACCAACTCATAAGCATTGAGAACTGCAGTTTTAATCATTTCATAATCACTTGACCATGCGTCCGAAAGTGTTGAATATACCTCTAATGCTTTTCTCACTAACACACTTTGCAATAACATTGTCCAACTTTCCTTTGGCCATTGCAACCCTTAGCCTTTTTCAAAGGATACAATGTACATTTCAACTCCTTCCTCACTGAATTTAGGCATGAAGCAAACATTCCTTGCTAAATCAAAACAAGGAGTCAAATCGTATTCATCCCCAATCCTTCCTGTCACTCCCCATTTGCTTCAATCTTTTCTCTGTCCAGTGCAACGTATCTGGCTTCTCTTTCTTTTTGTAACTCTCTTTCTTCTTCTTTCTCCTCAAATTCATACTTTCTCAGTGCAAATTGAAATTCTCTTTCTTTTCCCCTTTCTTCCCTTTCCAGTTGCCTCATAGGGTGGTAGTGAGATAAATTTAATACTTTCTCTTGTGAGGTTCAGCACCACTACTTGGACAAGCCTTTCTGTGCTATAACCCATCATATCTCACTACTCACAGTGACTAATCCTGTATTAAAGGGGGAAGTTTATTCAATGGGACCTGGAGCCAAATATCTGACAATGGTGCATGTGATAAATGAAAGAAACCTGGCCTAATTATTTTAATATGCTGGATGAAGAGATGGAGCAATTATACTTTGTTATAAATAAATTTAGGGATTAATTAAAGTCTTTGCGTTTTCAGCTCAGATAGACTGCCACCCTTAGCTACATTAAAAATGTTTGAGGGCTGATTTCCCTGTTCTTGCGGTTGGGTATATTCCATCGCCTGGACACAGCACATTGTGGAACATCAGTTGGGAAGGAGTGCATGGCAATCAGTGAGCCTGATTGATTCTCCAGTCAATGGACAGTGAAACAAAGAGCTGGACTCTCTTCTATGCTTCGCTTTCCTCCCTGTACTGTGCCCTGACAATCCTTTACATCTCGGCGAACCAATACACATGAAGGGGTAGGGGGGTGGCTTTATTTTGATTCATTTCAATTAGGCAGGTGAGCTGCGTGGTACCTGAGCGACATCTCGATGCAGCTTACCAAATTGAGGCCTCAAGATCAGGCTGGGTTGGCAGCCAGTAAGGTGGGTTGCGAGGCTGTCAGGCTCCCGACCTTATTTTGAGGCTATTACTGACCCATTAACTCCAGGCGAAGAGAATAAAAGATGACAGTGAGGAACTAATCCACCCAGGGTCGCTGACAGCTCAGTGATCTAATTGACCCAGGCCATATCCACTATGTCAAGATGCAGTTACAGGAAGATCTTTCCCTTATTGTGAGATCCTAAATATCCTGTTGGAGCATTCTGAACACTTGTTTTGCTTGCTCCCGGTTCTTGTATTGATGAACACTTCGATAAGATCTTGGCCATCGCTAATGTTGCAAAAACCAACATATTTGGAAAACTAAAGTGAGGGTAACATTATATTTACTGGTAAATATGTACCATTCCAATACATTTGTAACCATTTAGATCTTCAGTCTTTGAACCCTGTTACTCTGTGCTAAAACAGCTTTCGTAAATTGACACTAGATGGGATAGGGTATTGTACAATGACAACGTGTTGCATAGTAGCCTATGTTGCTTTTTGTCTCTGGATGTAAAATACAGAAGGTGCAGTACTCCACTTAAATACTTTCCTTGAGTTCATTTCATCAAATTCATAAACCTGTTTAGAAACAACATACCTAAAGATTAAATTCCAGTGAAAAATATCTGGCACATTTTGTGACGTGTTGTCAGACTCTCTGTTTATTATTGATTTTTCTTATTGATCTTGATAAATGGATTTTTATTTTCTTTCTTTTAAATACCCAGCAGAACCTTCCCTTACAAAGAGCAAAACAGAACAAGGTTTAATAAATTGTACATTTTTCTAGTTTACACACCATTCTCTGCCAAGTGTTCTGAGGTATGTTGTGCCAGGCTATTGGTTTTCCTTCTTGCAGTCTAAGCTGCTTAAGATCATTGCATTGTGAACTTGTGGTATTCTGTATAACTTCCCCAAAAAATTTGGTTTAAAATATCTGATTAAATAAAAAGACAAAATTCCAGTTTTGTAGTTTGCTGCCAACCACAATCTGGGCTGAATTTTCAACTCCATATAGGGGTGAGTACAAAGGTGGGCAGGCATGAAAATTCACGCCGCCGGTCGATGTGCCAGTTTGTTGGCACCAACACACCCCTGGGCCATTTTCCTGGTGGTGTGATGGGGGTCAGAATGGCTACCTACCACTTGCAGCAGGTAGCCAATTAAGGGGCTATTAATGGCCTATTAAGACCTATTGTCAGAGGCAGACTGGAATTTTCTTGTCCGCCTGAGGGGCCTCCCACCATGAGGCGCCAGTGACAAGGCCAGCTGCCTGGAGGCGGCCACCTGGTGGCAGACCAGGGGGAGTGGGGGCTCAGTACTCCAGGCTGTCTTTGAAGCCCTCCCCACCTGCCTGCCCAGAGCTGCAGTCACAACTCCCCCTTCACAATGGTGGCCCGGCTGTTGAGTCATTTTGTAATTTAAGACTTTTGAAAGTTGCAGAAAGGGCAACTCTCTCTTACCTGAACTGCAGGCCGCTGCTCCTTCCGAAGCCCGAGGGCCTCCTATGGGCCCACCAGCTTCGGGAGCCTGCCCGGGATAGTGAGCCCGTCCTATGGCCACTAATTGAGTAAATCAAGGAAAATGACTATTTCCCTGCACCGTGCGGGGTCGTGACCCCCATTTGACCCTGACAGTGGGGTCCTGACCCAAAACCCAAAATCCTGCTCTTGGTGTCAGAAATGACATTACCCTATAATAGACATCAGGAAGCAGCAATAGCAGTCTTTAGAGATGAAGTAATACAGGACTGCAAATGCATAACCCAGGAACACACAATTTGGAACACGTAAGGTAATTTATCTACTAGTATCAGCAATTGGCAATTTAAACACCAAATAGTTCCCATTTGAGATTCCATACACTGTGTAGAGAGTTCAGTGAGTTTCATTTCAATTGAATCTTTTATGAGGGACACATTGGTGCAGGTTTTAACGACCAGCTTGTGTTCCAGGGGGTCAATGTAAAACCTATACATCAGTTAAGTTTGGATACATAGCAGAGCTTTACCATACAGCTGCAATAGGACGTTCTTTTGAAAGGGAATTTGACAACTTTAAATACAGAGTTTTTAAACAAGAAAGGAACATGGTCTGTTTATTCCGTGTTTCCATAGCAAATTTACTCTTGTGGTTACTGAGTAACAGCATACATTCCCATCTGGAAATTAATTTGATGCTTTGTTGTCTTTGGGATTCGCTTTTCTGGATGAAGTATGTATTTTCCATCCACGATAAACGTCTGGCTGAGTTTTATTAGTGCATTGCACATCGCAGTGGTGTGCTTTGAAGCCGACAGCGTGCCCACCTGCATCAGCCGCCGCTGAGCCCCCCGTGATTTTGTGCACGCGGGCTCATTTAAATGGAGGGGGTGGAGCGTCCGCCCCGATGATTGGGGGCGGCCGCCGTGTCCTCGGCAACGGCTTCTGGCGCCGCCGCCATTTTTAAAGAGCTTCAGGCCCTTAGAGTAATTTTAATTTTTGAAGTGATATTGTGGTGCATTTTGTGTAAAAATTGAAATAAATGCTGAAGGCCCTTTCCCGCCCATCCCCCGCAATGTTTGTTTTCGGGGCAATATCAACAAAATTAAATATATTCCCAACCTGAACTTTCCCCCCCAACCTCTTCACTTTTGCCCTTCAACCCCTTCCCACCATCCCCACAGCCAATAAGGAGTGTTTTTCCTGCTCCCCCACCCCCCCCCCCCCTTCCCCCCACACTGTCCTGATAATTTTAGTCTCCCTCCTCCCCACCAGTGTCTTGCCTCGGAACTCTGAACGGACTTCCGAAGGCGCGCGAGTTGCTAGTTTACTCTCATATTCTATGTTTTTCCCTTTTTATCAACTTTTATCAACTCCTTTGCTGGTTTCTAAAACACTCCCAATCCTCAGACTTGCTCCTATTTTTTGCAACATTGTAAGCCTCTTCTTTTAGTCTAATACTCTCCCTAACTTCCTGAGTGAGCTACGGATGGGTCTTTCTTGACGAGTTTTTTTTGGACGGAATGTACTTTTGTTGAACCCTTTGAATTGTATCTTTAAATGTTTTCCACTGTTCATTTACTGCCATACCTTTCCATCTATTTACCCAATTAACCTTAGCCAGTTCTCCCCTCATACCTTCGTAATTGGCTATGTTTAATTTAAGATTCTTGTTTGTGATTGAAATGTGTCACTTTCAAACTTAACATGAAATTCAATGGCATTATGATCACTATTTCCCAGTGGATCTTTTACTATGACATTGCTTCTTAACCCTGCTTCATAACACAATATGAGATCTAAGATAGCTTTATCGCTACAACATATTTCTCCAAGAAACTGTCATGAAAGCATTTTACAAATATATCTTCTAGACCACTGTTTCCAATTGTCCCAGTCTATATACAGATTAACGTCCCCCACAATTAATACATTACCTTTTTACATGCTCCAATAATTTCCCCTTTAATGTTCTGTCCAGTAACATAGGAACATAGGAACAGGAGCAGGCCATTCAGCCCCTTGAGCCTGTCCCGCCATTCAATGAGATCATGGCTGATCCGCAGCCTAACTCCACATACCTACATTTGGCCCATATCCCTAATATCTTTGCTTAACAAAAATCTATATATCTCAGATTTAAAATTAACAACTGTTCTAACTTCAACTGCTGTTTGTGGGAGCGAGTTCCAAACCTCTACCACCCTTTGTGTGAAGAAGTGCTTCCTAACATCTCTCCTGAACGGTCTGGTCCTAATTTTTAGACGATGCCCCCCAGTTTTAGAATCTCCAACCAGTGGAAATAGTTTATCTTTATCTTGCCTGTCTTTTCCAGTTAATATCTTGAAGACTTCAATCAGATCACCCCTTAACCTTCTAAATTCTAGGCCTAATTTGTGTAATAAAAACAAGAAATGCTGGAACCACTCAGCAGGTCTGGCAGCATCTGTGGAAAGAGAAGCAGAGTTAACGTTTCGGGTCAGTGACCCTTCTTCGGAACTGACAAATATTAAAAATGTCACAGGTTACAAGCAAGTGAGGTGGGGGTGGGGCAGGAGATAACAAAGGAGAAGGTGTAGATTGGACAAGGCCACATAGTTTGTGTAATCTCTCCTCGTAACTTAACCCCTGTAGTCCAGGTATCATTCTTGTAAACCTACGTTGCACTCCCTCCAAGGCCAATATATCCTTCCTAATGTGTGGTGCCCGGAACTGCTCACAGTACTCCAAGTGGGGTCTAACCAGGGTTTTGTACAGCTGCAGCATAACCTCTGTGTCTTTATACTCCAATCTTTTAGATGTAAAGGCTAGCATTCCTTTAGCCTTTTTGATTATTTTCTGCACTTGCTCGTGGCATTTTAAAGATCTATGCACCTGAACCCCCAAGTCTCTTTGGACATCCACTGTACTTAACCTCTTCCTATTTAGAAAGTACCCTGCTCTATCCTTTTTTGGTCCAAAATGGATAACTTCACACTTGTCCGCATTGAAATCCAACTGCCACAGTTTTGCCCACTCACCTAGTCTGTCAATATCTCTTTGCAATTTTATGCTATCATCTAGACTGTCTACAATGCCGCCTAACTTTGTATCATCAACAAATTTGGATATATGACTTACTATGCCATCATCCAAGTTGTTAATGAATAATGTGAATAATTGAGGCCCCAACACAGATCCCTGTGGGACACCACTAGTCACATCCTGCCAATCGGAGTACTTACCCATTATCCCCACTCTCTGTCGCCTACCACTCAACCAACTTTATAACCATATTTGCCCTCAACTCCATGGGCTTCTACCTTAGTTAACAGTCTTTTATGTGGGACTTTATCAAATGCCTTCTGGAAGTCCATATAAATAACATCCATAAACATTCCCCTGTCCGCTACCTTAGTCACCTCTTCAAAAAATTCAATAAGATTTGTCAGGCATGACCTTCCCGTCATGAATCCATGCTGGCTGTCCCTGATTAACTGAAATTTTTCTAGGTGTTCAGTCACCCTATCCTTGATTATAGACTCCAGCAACTTGCCCACCACAGATGTCAGGCTCACTGGTCTGTAATTTCTTTGGTTCCCCCTTTCACCCTTCTTAAAAAGTGGAGTGACATGTACAACTTTCCAATCAGTAATATAACTACTTTTAGCAGGCCTGTAAACTACTCCCACCAGTGTTTTCTGACTCCTGCTATTCCTAATTTCCACCCAAACTGATTCTACTTCATGATCTTCTGAGGCCATTAATGTCCTTATGCCAACCTTTACTATCAGGGCTACCCTTCCTCCTTTGCCATTCTGTCTATCTCTCTGAAATATTGTGTACCCTGGAATATTCATTTCCCAACCTTGATCTCCTTATAACCATGTCTCAATAATGGCAGTTAGATTTACATCATTTACCTCTATTCGTGCCACTAGTTCATCTATCTTATTACAGATGCGTCGTGCATACAAATAAAGGAAGTTTAATTTAATTTTTTTTACGTCTATTCCCTGCAATGACCATATTGGCCAATGTACAATTTTTGTTAAACTCTCTATCCCTTCCTGCCCCGTTCTGTTGGGAGTTACCCACATCACTATCCTGCTCCGATGCCCTGACCTCTCTCTTAGGATTTCTAAATTTCCCTCCCCCCGCACCCCCCACCACCCCCCAGTCCCCCCAGCCCCGCCACCTCTGTTAGTTTAACACCCTGTCCACAGCCCTAGTTATGCGATTGGCAAGGACACAGGTTCCAGCCCGGTTCAAGTGAAGCCCGTCACAATGGAATAGCTCCCTCTTCCCTGTGTACTGATGCCAGTGCCCCAAGAATTGAAATCCCTCCTTCCCTCACCATTCTTTGAGCCACGTATTTAGTTCTCTAATCTGCTTGACCCTTTGCCAATTTGCATGTGGCTCAGGAGATGCTGATTTCTCCTTTTTATACCAGGTGTTAGTGACATATTAGCAACATAAAGGGGATGTGCCTGTTGTGCTGGGGTCCAGGCTCCAACTTTTCAAGAGCAGCCATCCGAGGCAATTAAAACCAACTTTCTGGTCTTCAAAAGAGCTCAACCAGGAGCTGCAGCACCAAACAATGAGGGCTGCAGACAGTGACACCACCATTCCAAACCAGATTGGAAATGGTTGGGTAATTCCCCCCTCCGTTGATCATGCCTGAAGACTGCACTGTTGTAAGTGACTGGGATTGATTTTACACAAATAATGTTATGTAAGTTATGTAACTATCCTTCACTAACTGTATTTTGTTGGAGAACTTTTGTCGGGAGACATTGTTGTAGTTTGGATCATGAGTTTTGTTTGCTACAGTTCATAGACACTTTTTTTAAATAGACTCTGCAGACCGTACAGCGCTGTTTAAATGGACACTGGTTAGTAAATAGATTGTTTGCTGTGAGCCCTTTTGTAAATCCCACCTCATCTCCAACATATTGGTTGACAGTGCACTTTATCGATGTAGAATAGCAGATATGGAAGGAGTCTACTTGCACACCAGGTCAGACAGCAAGCTCTACAATCTATCAAGGCTGAAAGAAGAAACAAAAACACATCACATGCTGATCAGAGAACTCCTCTATGCTGATGATGCTATCCTATTCACTCACATGGAAACTCAGCTACAAAGACCCATAGACTGTCTCTCCCGTGCCTGTAACATGTTCTCCTTGACTATAAGCATCAAGAAAACCATGGTCTGACTCTGATCACACTAGATGACACCCTACTGGAAGTGGTTAGAAATTTCTGCTACCTTGGGACCACAGTGATGGACGATCTGTCCCTAGATGCAGAGCTCGATACATGCATAGGAACATAGGACTTAGGAGCAGGAGTAGGCCATTCGGCCCTTTGAGCCTGCTCCACCATTCGATAAAATCATTGCTGATCTGGTTGTGGTCTCAGCTCCGCTTTTCTGTCTGCCCCCCATAACCCTTGGCTCCCTTCTCTATCAAAAATCTATTTCACTCAGCCTTGAATAAATTCAATGACCCAGCCTCCACTGCTTTCTGAGGAAGAGAATTCCACAGACTAATGACCCTTTGAGGAAAACAAATTCTCGTCATCTCTGTCTTAAAAGGGAGACCTCTTATTCTTAAACTGCGTCCCCTAGTTCAGTCTCCCCCACAAGAGGAAACATCCTCCCTGTCTCCACTCTATCAAGTCCCCTCAGGATCTTATATGTTTCAATAAGATCACCTCTCGTTCTTCTAACTCCAGTGGGTATAGGCCCAACCTGTTCAACCTTTCTTCATAAGATAAGCCCTTCATCCCAGAATTAGTCGAGTGAACCTTCTCTGAACTGCTTCTAACTCAATTATATCCTTTTTCAAATAAGGAGACCAAAACTGTGCACAGGTCTCACCAGGGTCCTGTACAGCTGCAGTAAAACTTCCCTACTTTTATACTCGATTCTCCTTGCAATAAACACCAACATTCCATTTGCCTTACTAATCACTAGCTGTACCTGCATACTCACCTTTTGTGATTCGTGTATGAAGACACCCAGATCCCTCTGTACCACCGCATTCTACAATCTCCATTTAAATTATATACAGCTTTTCTATTCTTCCTGCCAAAGAGGACAAGTTCACATTTTTCCACATTATACTCCATCGACCAAATTTTTGCCCACTCGCTTAATCTATCTATATCCCTTTGTAGACTCTTTTACCTCCTCTAGACAACTTACTTTCCTTCCTATCTTGCTGTCATTGGCAAATTTAGCTACCATACTTTTCAACCCTTCATCCATTGATATAAATTGATATAAATTTGCAGCAAGTTTGTCCCCAACTTCAGCACTATAGCCACCCCTCTGACAGAATTGTTACAGAAAGGAACGACGGTAGTGTGGTCAGAGAGGTGCCAAACAGCTTTTGAGAGGCTCAAAGCCATCTTAACCAATGAATCAGTGCTAGCAGCTCCAAATTTTAACGAACCATTTGAACTAGCAGTTGATGCTAGTGACCTAGGGGTAGGTGCCATCCTGCTCCAAGATGATGAGGCAGGCATTGACAGGCCAGTTGGGTATTTCTCCAAAAAAATAAACAGACATCAACAGAGATATTCCACTGTGGAGAAGGAAGCTTTGGGACTGTTACTGGCTCTCAAGCACTTTGCTATAGAGAGACCATAGCTTATTTTGACCATAATCCTTTGACCTTTGTGAAGAAGTTCAAAACCTAGAATGCAATGTGATTTCGATGGAGCCTGCTTTTGCAACCTTATCACCTAAGGACTACCCTCATTGCAGGGGAAAACAATGTGATAGCTGGTGCTTTATTCAAAGTTAGACTTGGCACAGAATCATCCCGGATGAAAACTAGTCCAGTACAGTTATGGCAATGTGAGATTAATGTAAATGTTTGAGGATGTGTGTGTGCGTACAGTTCTTTTTATTTTTAGTACTTTATCATGAAATGCGCCTGTCGTCGCATTTTATTTCGCGTGATGTGGAGGTGTCACGAAATGTGCTAGATTGAAGGATGATTTTTTCATTTACCAGCTGGAAACCTGAATACTAAACTGTGGAGATGATCCACTCAAACCTTGCAAGCTTTGAACTCTGTCTGCTGACCATAAGCACCGAGGCATATTCCCTGCTGCAGACTATAATGATCAGTTGTTTAATTGATCTGTGTTTAATTGTATTAGTCTGTTAACAGTTCGATACTCACAGTGCTTAATGACTTAAGGCTGATGGGGGAGCTATTGTGGGTAGAGAACTTTCCGAAAAGAACAGAGAAATCTCCTTCAGCTACATAGTAGGGAACTTCCTGGAAAGAACAGACAGAGTTCTTTCAGTAAATCAGTCACATTGCTGTCTCCTGGAGAACCACTGAATCAGCGTCCACCTCTTCAAACTGGAAGCATCAGGACCACCAAATTCAGCCTGAAGCCAGCTGAGTCACCAACCTCCACAGACTGTATATTACTTTTATTTCTCTGGACTCTATCCTTCTCCACTCTGTAACTTATTTGTGCATGTGTGTGTATGGTGTGTGTGAAAGTTGGAGTGTATTTTATCATTTTTACTTAGATTGGTTTAAGTACAATAAAGTTAACCTTTTTCTTTGTTAAGCTCGAGAAAACATGTCTGATTGGTTTTTTTTATTATCACAGTGCGTAAACCAGTAAACACTCACTGAATTGGCAAGTATATCCACACAAAAAAAGAAATAAATCTGTTGTGGTCAAACAAGGAGAGGGCAAAGAGGGGAGCCCTTTGACCCCTCCTCACCTGATTGTAACTGAAAGTTGAGGCCCTGTGGCACTTCACTAGATACAGCCTGCCAACATGAACAAGACCCATTTATCCCTACTCTCTGCTTCCTGTTAGCTAACCAGTCCTTTATTCTTGCTAATATGTTATCCCCTACACCATGTGCTCCTATCTTGTGTAGTAACCTTTGATGTGATACCTTATCAAATGCCTTTTGGAAATCCACGTCCACCACATCTGCAGATTCCTCATTATCCACCTTGATTGTTACTTCCTTGAAGAACTCTAATAGATTAGTTAAACATGACTTCCCTTTCACAAAGCCATGTTGACGCTAAGTATCCTGCTATAACTTCCTTGAAAATGGATTCTAGTAATTTCCCTATGACAGATATTAGGCTAACTGGCCTATAGTTTCCTGCTTTCTGTCTCCCTTCTTTCTTAAATAAAGGTGTTACATTTGCTATTTTCCAATCTGCTGGGACCCTTCCAGAATTTAAGGAGTTTTGGAAGATTATAACAAAAGTCTCTACTATCTCTACAGCCACTTCTTTTAAGACCCTGGGATGCAGGCCATCTCGTCCTGGGGACTTGTCAGCCTTTAGATTTAATAATTTCCCCAGCACCTTTTCCCTGGTGACGGTGATTGTTTTAAGTTCCTCTGTCCCTTTCACCTCTTGGTTTTCAGGTATCTTTGGGAATATTTCTCAGTCTTCTACAGTGAAGACAGACACAAAATACTCGTTCAACGTCTCTGCCATTTCCATGTTTTCCAGTATTGTCAATTCCCCAGACTCATTCTCTAGAGGACCAACACTAGCTTTCGTTACTCTTTTCCTATTTAAATACTTGTAGCAACTCTTACTATCTGTTTTTACATTGCTAGCTAGTTTTCTCTCACAATCTACTTTCTCCCTCTTTTTTTTGTCATTCTTTGCTGGTTCTTCAATCTACCACTAATCTTTGCAGATTTGTACAGCATTTCTTTCAATTTGATACTATCCTTAACTTCCTTATTTAGCTATGGATGATGCACTCTTCTCAAAGAATCTTTCTTTCTGACTGGTATAAATCTTTGCTGAGAGTTATTAAATATCTCCTTACAAGTCTACCACTGCATCTCTACTGTCCTACTTTTTAACTTAGTTTCCCAGTTCACTTTAGCTAGTTCCGCCTTGATACCCTTGTAATTGCCTTTATTTAGGTTTAAAATACAAGTCTTAGACCTACACTTCTCCCCCTCAAACTGAATATGAAATTTTATTTTGTTATGATCGCTGTCACCTAGAGGCTCCTTTACCATGAGGTTAGTGATTAATCCTGTCTCATTGCACATTACCAGGTCAAGAATATCCTGATTGGCTCTAGAACATACTGCTCTAGGAAATTATCCCGAGTACACTCTATGAACTCATTTTCCAGGCTACCTGGAAACACGTAGATTAAAGTCATCCATGATTATTTTGGTACCTTTCTCACATGCCCCATTTATTTCTTCCTGTATACTCTGTCCTAGAGTTAGAAACTGTTGGGGGGGCCTATAAACTACTCCAACAAGTGACTTTTTACCTTTCCTATTTATTATCTCTACCCAAACTGATTCTACACCTTGCTCTTCTGAGCTAAGATCGTCTCTTGCTACCGTAATAATAACATTCTTAATTAACATAGCTACCCCACCACGTTTTCCTAGCTTCCTGTTTTTTCAAAATGTCAAAGTGTCCAGGTAACATTCCCCCTCCCTGATGCATCGCAGTGTCTGTAACTTGGCCTCCAGATCATCTACTCTGAGCCAAAGCTCTTCGAACTGTAGACGCTTACTGCAGACGTGGTTTCCGTGGATCAAACTGGTGTCCACAAGCACTCACACGCTGCAGCCACAACACATCACCTGCCCTGCCATCCTTATTGTTTTAATTAACTAATCAATTAATCTCTTAATTTTTTTAATTAATGCCTCTTTTCACCACCACTTACTGTACTAATTTAAACCATTAGAATTAGAACATTACAGCACAGTACAGGCCCTTCGGCCCTCGATGTTGCGCCGACCTGTGAAACCATCTGACCTACACTATTCCATTTTCATCCATATGTCTATCCAATGACCACTTAAATAATACAATAAACCTTACCGCTTAAACCTAAAACAAAACAGTAGACTCACCAGCTTTTTACTTCACTTCTGCTTGCATATCTTAATTAATTGTAAGATGGCTACTTAAAGTTTTTAATATGTATTTCATGTTTTTCTAATTTCCAGCTATTAACGCACACACATCCTAACTGTAGTGTACTACCTAGCTATTTACACACACTCCCTAACAGCAATTACTCACCAACCAATCACCTTACAGCTTTCCCATGATGTCACTGTTTGATTCTTTTTTCAAACTCAGTCAGCGCGCGCCTACCATCTTTGGCCGACTCGCGAAACACACGTGGGCTAACACCAAGCTGACCCTTAGGACCAAGCTGATGGTTTATAAGGCCTGTGTTCTCAACACCTTGCTGGGTGACTGTGAAATATGGGCAACTTACAGCTACCAGGAAAAGAAGTTCAATAACTTCCATCTTCGCTGTCTGCGGCACATTATGGGTATATCCTGGCAGGACAAAATCACAAATGTGGCAGTGCTGTCAAAGGCACTAATCAAACAGAGATGGCTTTGATGGATCGGTCACATCTGCAGGACGGAGGATAGTCACATACCTGCGGACCTTCTGTATGGTGAGATAGCCGGGGCCAAATGACCTGTGGGGCGCCCAAAGCTCCACTTCAATGTTGCTCGCAAGCGTGTCATGAAAGCCCTAAATGTCGACTATTGCACCTGAGAGTCACTAGCTGGTGAAAGAGAAATGACAACACATCCTGTGGACTGGTGTGCACTATCACAACAACCAGTGGCTACAGCAGCTTGGCAACAGGCACCGACGCCAACAACAACTCACAGCATCACTTGGCAGCTTCATGTGCAGCACTTGTGGCAGAACCTGCCTCAAGGACTGGCCTTCACAGCCATCATCAAAGATGCACCAGGAGAAGACACCCCACCTAAATGGATTGTTTGCTGCGTGTCCATCATCTTTCACAGATGGAAGGATGCCAACATAATAGAAACTCTGAAAGTAGTAAATGAATATGGCCCTGCCTCAGTTAATAATTAATGAGATAATTTAGTACAAACTGCAAGTCAGCACCAAAGGTCAAGAGTCACCATGTTTATTGTAGAATGTATAAAGGCTGCAGGGGCTCTGAATTCTCTCCATTTACTGCATACACAGTTGTTGAAAAGTTATAATCACAACTTCAGGTCATTCAGTAGAATTTCAGATTTTAAAAAAAAGGTAATCATTTTTAATCATTTTAAATGAAAGTCTCTGTGAGTGCTTAATGAGCTACTGAAGTTTAAATGGGACACCAGAGTTAAGGGCTATCATCTGTCTCTTTTAGTGTGGTTAATGAAATATTGGCGCAATACCAAAATCTCATGCCATCTCCTTCCCTCTTTGTGATTAATGCCAGGTACTGTGCAGCAGAAAAAAAACCAATCTGTGTTCATTAACAGCAGATCAGCAGGTTTTACCCATATAAATGTATCTTACAAAATCAGCATCTGTTGAGTTTGTTATGAACACAGCTATTACTAGAATAGAAATTGTTAAACGGAAGTACAGTTACAAGCAACTTTTTGTTCAACCCAAACTATTGCATGCAACTACACTATTCATTAAAATATTTGCAATAAATAGTAATTTGGACCCTACAGCTAATATTACTCTGCAGTGAAGGAATCCAATGGCCCGATAAATGAAAAAAGCTAGAAAGTTGGTTATTTCTGCTTTGATCTATTTTCTCCCTGCATGTTCATCTAAACCCATGATGTTCTGTTGAATTCCTGTCTGGAAACTGGTGCCTGTGCGATTGGCATTGTCACACAGAATTGTACACCATTTTGTGGCTTGGAAAGTAATGCATTCCACACGAGGTTATTGTGGGCTGTGGTTTATAGCTAGAGAGTGAAAGCTGTAGTCAAACAGGCCTTTAACATCGTGAGAGAGACCAAGGTGCATTAAAGTTCCAGAGAGGTAAATCCAGGAATGGTTTAAAACAATATTGGGTCAGTGCTGCCATAATAGCAGTGAGTTTAATATGCTCACCATTGTTAATGTGTAAATCATCCAACAACTTGTGGTAAGGACTAGACACCCCATGAATTAAGAATCGTCACAAGTTGCTGGACAATTTGCACTGCACAGCTTTTAGTTTCATGAGGCCTTTGACCTCCCCATGATTTTCTAGAAGTTGCTGCATTTGCGCATTAATTTCCAATTTCCAATTGAGTTTCACCACAGTAAGCTAGGGCTAGTACTTAAAGTGCAAGTACTTTTTAATGAGGAGATTTCTGTTCCTGCAACATCACTCAACCCTCTGGCCCAGAAACTGAACAATTTAAATGATGGAGCATCATTCTTGCAGGTAATAAATTAAACCAATCTTTGTTTACTGTTCTTTCTGCACCTGGTTCAACTATAATTCACCGCCCCCTGCACCCACCCCCCGCACCCCCCCATCATTCCTCTGTTTCTTTCACAATCCTTACTCCTCATTGGTTGCCCTTCTCTCCCACCCACTTCACCCCGGTGGCAAATTTAGATATTTATGAAGAGTAATTTGAGGAATGAGGACATGAGCTTTTCTTCTAAAGGATGTCCAAGGGCATGCCCTCCAGAAAATGTTAAGCACTGTGTTTATAGATAACAAATATATCTTAATCAGATTCTGTTTGAAAAGCATCCAGCATAGATTTTTGAATCGTGGAATTATGATTAAGACTATTTTTGTTCAATCCATCACCCTGTAAAACACATCAGCAATAAATACTGAACAGCCTGTGCACACCCATTTTAAAATACTTTTTAGTGATTGCAACAGAGCTCAAATTTCAACATAATCACTTAATCCAAGCGATTACATCTGCATTTGTGTGATTATTTATAACTAAACTCTTAAGATTTATTTCCACTTAAGTAACTAGTTTTCTCTTTGAAATAGTGAAAAATAGCTCCCAAAACTACCAAGTTCATCCATTTTTTTCTTTACTGTCACATTCCTGAAGGTGGTAATGGTGATCGGCCCATGAGCAGGTCCTCTGCTAATTTCTCTTCGTCTCAGTCCTGTGCTTTCCTCTTCTGTTGCTCGGAATAGTCTAACTTTTTTAACTTCCATGAGAAATGAGCAATTTGACTAGGGAAAATGTACATGAGGTGGTTTCCCATTGCCTTCCTCATGTTGGCTTTAATGGAAACAGAAACCCTCTTCCCGAAGGATCCTCTGTCATAAGCTGCCCTTGTCCCTAGAGGTTCTAGCTCTTGTGCCAACACCATTGAAAATTCACTGGTTCCGGCATTGGCCATGGTTTGTAACCCTGAGCGTGGATCCTGTACGTAGGTGGGATTATGGAATAATCCAGCTCTAGGCTGTGAAGGGATAATTAGGCCACAGCTGGTTAAACTGATGAAATAATGGGATGAATTTTGAATTTGTTGCCTGGGCATAAAAGCTGGTATAGACGCTGTCTGATTTTCATCCCCATTGATTTCAACGAAAGTCAGGCAGTTTCTATAACTGGCAAATGACCTGTAATACCAGTCTTATGCCTAGGTGGTTAGTTACAGATCTCTGCAATATCTCTTCTCAGTGGGTTTTGCTATCTCCCGTGCATCTGCAAGCTTTCTCCTCATTGTCTCAGACTGGCTTGGTGCAACAATCTCCTTTTGGAGGAGACATTAAACCAAGGCTGTCTCAGGTGGACGCAGAGATCCCATGGCTCTATGGAAGACATGCAGGGGAGTTCTCTCTTCTGGAAGTGTTTGTCACTGTCGCACTGTAAGAAAGCCATCATACATATTCCTTCCACAATCTCCTTTTTCTTGGAGTTCACCGAAACGTTTAATCACCTGCGGCAATATGTTGCAGTGTTTCTTCCTCCCCATAGGTAAATTAAGAAAAACTAGAAAATATTTCTCTCGCATTACGTAACTCATCAAAGGTTAAGACAAAAAAGGCATGTTCTTCTGAATTCTCCCCTCCCGCCTTGAGTAGGAGGCTGGAACTTTACAAGTTGGGCCCCATCAGAAATGTTCCAAATAAGCCAGAAGAGGGAGTTAAGATCTTATTTGTTTTCATACCAATGGGGTTTAGCATTCTCCTTCATCCTTTTCCTATGAAGATATTCCAACCACCACCCAGAAGAATCATCACACTGTGTTACATCCTACATTACTCATTCTTGACAGATTGCCTTCCGTGACATGACATTTCCGTGGTCCCTGCCACCCGGGAACTGTCACGCTCCCACAGCATTTGCTGGACTTTTGTTTGGGTTCTGCTTTGTTTTTATGTACAGCTCGGCAATGCTTTAATGTCAGAGGCGAGAAACTAAAAGCCTAGTTATAGGCTTTTGACAATAACTGAAGATCCCCCATTGTGCAGAGGTGATGGAACTGCTTCAGACAGGAAGTGCCTGTTGCTAACATTTCATCTCCTGGAAATCAAACAGACAGACGCAGGTTCCTCAGAACCTTTGAATAAAGCATGAAAGGACTCTTAATCAAGTTGCTCCAACCATGCACAAAAAAATCCTTGAGTCAAAAATTAGGTTATATATACAATGCTTAATTTGCGCACACCGCAAAAATAACTCAGTTCTTCATGTATTTATTATCTGTAATGATAAACCTATAATTTCTAGTTTTGAAATCTCATCGAATATTTATCTTCAGAAATTAGAACATACCAATCAATGTATTATTAAAAATCTTACTAAGGTGCACTGACCACATTCCTATTGTCACTATTTATAGTTATGCTTTTTTTAAATCAGCAATGACCTTTGTAAATTGTCAATACTTCTCATTGAATGGCTGAGTCAATGGCCACAATGTGTTTCAGCCTCTAGCCCAACTCTGTCGCTATCTTTTACAGACTCTGAGCAGCACACAGCCAATTTTCAAGTCTACCTTTATCTTATTGAAAATCTTAGGTCTGCATACACTTCCTGTCTGCACAACTTCCTGTTTGCAAGTCAACTTTTTTTTTCCATTCTAAATTCCTGTGTCCACATTTATAATCGGTTTTGGTCTATTTAAACTAACCACTGTGCACAATCTGGCCACTGCTTTCACAAATCACCGAGAAAGCTTTCTGCAATTTTTTTTATTTACCATATTATTTACAAAAGAAAGACTTGCATTAGTATTGCCTTTCACCAACTCAGCACATCCCAAAGTACTTTTGGAGGGTAGTCACTGTTGTAATACAGGAAATGAGGGTTTAAATAATTTTTTTTAAATTGAAAAGATAGATGGTTCAGAATATAACATGGTTAAACTCATCCATTGAATTGTTTCTGTGGCTTTTAATGTCTTTGTTATAGTTTACATTTGTTGACCACAGCCTCTACTAAAAGCCTAGGCTTGCAAAGGAGTTTTTGCTCACAGCAGTGATTATAGACTGAAAAAAGGACATTAATCAGAAGGACAGAACAAGTGGGCAAGAAGGTGAGAGAAAGAGTGAATGGGCTGGATTTTAACTTAGGTGGATGGGAAGTCGGTGGCAAACCCGCTTCCGCCTAGCCCAAGGATCCGTCCCGCATTTTACGGGTCCCCGGGCTTTAATTGTCCTGAGGCAGGACTTCCACCCACTTGAGGGAGGAGGTCTCGCCTCAATGAGCTGCCGACCAATCAGCGGGCTGGCAGCTCTTAGTCCCAGCAGCGGCACTGGGAGCAGTGGCCACAGCTGGGACTGCAGCCCAGCGGACGTCATGGATCCAGGAGGGAAGGTAAGTAGGGGTTGCCACACCAGGGGAATCGGTCCTTCCTTGGTGAGGCTGGTGTGGTTGTTTGCGGAGAGTGGGGGTGGGGGAGGCATCTTGGGTCCCGGGGTGGGTTGGGAGGCGGGGGCGGCCCTCAATCGGGGACCCTGTGCCTGATTGCCATGCCCCCCCAGGGCGCGGAAAGGCCGGCAGCTATCGCTGGGCAGCCTTTCACGTCCCCAGCACCCCACTTGCCATGGGTAAAATACCCATGGAGATGGGCGAGGGTCCTTAAGTGGCTGTTAAGTGGTCACTTAAGGGCCTTGATTGGCTTCGGGCAGGCAGGCCATTTCCTACCCCCTGCCCGACGCCGTAAACTTGGCCAGAGGCGGAAGTGGAGCTGGTAAGTCTCCTGGAGCCTCCCGCTCAATTTTATGCTGCCCCCACGCCACCATCCGGCCCATTCAGCCCAATGACTTTTTCATCATTCAATCTTTGTTCACTTTTCAACAGAAACACCAGCTAAATTATTAACTATCTCAACTGTGTTTTGTCGACAGTTAAAAAGGCCAATGCTAATCCTTTACCCTGAGAAACAGAAATTCTTAACAGAGCAATTATGAGCCACATGGAGAATGAGAGAGTGGGAGACACAGAGAGAAAAGTAAAGTTTATTTCCTCGCTCTAATTTGATTTCTTTTGAGTAAATGTTGGAAGCAAACAAAGCATCCTTCAGCAAGACAGATTGGACGCGAGGGGAGGAATGGGAGTAATACTCCCTAAATAGGATTGTAGATTTAAAGTTATTCCAGACTTACTTTGCTTAATATCTAAACCAATATATTTAAAAGCCTCACAAGCCTGACTCTTAATTTTAAATTCTACTCTATTCTTATAAATAGCACATTTCCAAAATTCCACAGTACCACCACATAAGAAATCATTTACATGCATCATGAAGATGCCTGAAAGTTTTCCATTATAACACCAATAAAACATTGTGGGATCTGCTTTCATTTGAACACAACCTATTTTCAGCAAAATAGATCTCATAGAAAAATAACACACCCTGGAAGCATCTTTCAGGCCGTAGATGCATTTGTTTAGTTTCCATTGTTTTCCATCTGCATCTGCTGCCTCTTTTCAAAAACACTTCTCTCTGAAAAGTATCATCCTGCAGGAATGTGGGACTGAATTTTATTGGGGTGCTGCCGTCCACGGTGGCGCCCTTTGAACTCGGCGCCCGCACTCGCCGCCCGCCACCCTGCGATATTAATCGCGGGGACTGATTAGAATCACTGCGCCAAGCGACCCTCCCCATATTAAGTGGGGAGAGGCGGGTCATTCGGCGCAGTGAGAGAGTTATTGACAGTTGTGCAGCAGGTGCTGGGCCCTATTTGAAGCGCCCCTGCACCTGCTTCCTGACAGCTGTCAAAGAAATACTTACCTGACTGCTGAAGAGTGGGGTTGCTGTCAATCTGGCAGCAAAGCAGAATGTGCTGCAGTAATCCAGCAGGTCAGGCAGCATCTGTGGGGAGAGAGGCAGAGTGAACAGGCAAATGCTGCCTGACATGCTGAGTTACCCCAGCACTTTCTGCTTTGCTGCCACATACTTGCCCAGCTGTGTCCCAGTGTCCTGTGAATTTGCGATCCTCTTCTCCCACTCAAGTGTAACATTCCTTCTTGGAGGTGTGCTGCATCTGGGTGAATAATCTTAATTTTGCACATTCCAGAATGTGAGATTTAAATAGACCATAAAAGGTAGTAGAGGTTTACAGAGAACACACTGACACAAATGGGAATTCATGGATATCACAGCAATGTAAATACATCTTTCACTAAATGTTCCTCACCAACATGTGTGTCCTTTTCTCTGTGTGAATGATGTGTGCCAGCATGTAGCGCCAATGTCACATCCCTTTGTACCGTTGGCCCTCCAGGAGAGCCAATGTATGCAATAACATCATTGCCATGCCACCATTACTCCACGGATGCAGTGACATGGACATTGGCTCAGTCAGCTGCTGCCTATAATGGTTTACACAGGGATGCTGCAGATGTGGACTGGTGCACAGCAGGTGAGCGAGGGTGATGTGTGGCTTGCAGAGCTCATGTCGGTTCCTATGGAGCAGACGGCCTTTGTCTGATAAACCACTGCCGTACATCCCTAGCTCACTGCTAGCCCTGTGTGCAGAGCCTGGGTGCCATCTGCCCTCCCATGCGTCTTTCATGTTGTAAGTCCTCAGCATCCTCATAGTCCGAGGAGGAATACTGTTGACGTCTCTCCTCATTATGCCAGGCCTGGCCCCTATTGTGTGTGTAGTTGTGCAGAGCAGCAAAGAAAGGAGCTTGCCTTTTTGGCCCTTAGTACAGGGCATCACCCTATCCATACAGGCACTGGAGGCACTAATTCAGCATGCCAATCTCCTGCTCAGTGGCTGGCAATGTATCTCTCCTCTGCAGCAGTGGTGGAATCTCACTGGTGTCGGGAGCCATGTCTGCAAGGGATAGCCCTTATCTCCAAGAAGCCACCCCTCCATCTGAGCCAGTTCAGTGAACAGTGGTGACAGCCGGGACTGGTGCAAGACCCAGGTGTCATGGCAGCTGCCTGAGAAGCGGTCACACATTCGCTGCAAGTATCTGCAGTGTTCACATACCAGCTTCACCTAGATTGAGAGGGCTCCTTTAATGGTGACATCTACAGGTGGTAGCCTGGCGGGAGGCCTGATGGCCACGTGAGTGCAGTTTATGAACGTTACAACCTATGGTTCTCCAGCAATGGTGCCAGAACCAATGGCCCTCTGGGCCTAGCTGTGAGAGTCCGTCCTGAAGTGGACATACTCACTGGCCCTCCGGTGCAGGGCATTGGTGACCTCCCTGATACAGCAGTGCACTGCTGACTGTGTGACCCCACAAAAGTCTCTGTTGGGCCCCTAAAAGGCTGCAGAGGCGTCAGGCTTGAGAACCGCTGCTACTATGAGGAACAAAGGCATGGGATGTCCACCGGAGCCCATGGGCTGCAGGTCATCCTTGAGCAAGGCACAGAGACGTGTCACCACCCTCTCTGTATGCGCAATCTCCTCTGACACTGGTGCTCTGACATCCGATGGCACATCATATGGGGCCTGTAGATGCACGGCAAACGTAATGTCGAGCTCCCCTTGTGGGCTGCTGCCCACGACCGGAGGCCTCTACGTGAATCACACCTGCCTGCTGGTATTGCCTCTGGCACATACGGATCCTCAAGTGCAGAGGATCACACAATGTAGGATGAGCCACACCTATTTCCATGTGATAAATAAAGTTGAATCCTGCATGTATTCGAAGGTTCCTAACAGGGCATGGATTGATGTTGACGGGTACATCAGCTGCTTTCCTGGATCAACTATATGGCAGGCCATGGCATTGCCCATCTTGGCCAACACTCAGAGAGGCACAGCCTGACCACATCAAGATCCTACCAGCTGAATCAATTGCCGCCATCATCCATAAAACCTTAATGTTCCTGCCCTTTCTGGCACCCTCCCCACACACAGGGTGCCTCGTGTGCCTTTGCTCCTTCACAAACACAGAGCATACATTGTTAACGGAGGGATGGCGCACGGTACCTCCCTTCATGCCAGCACAGCTTTCCCTCCAGCAAACCCAGACTGCCCTCCCTTTAGTAATGCAGAGTGCGACCCCTGCATATTCCCCCCCTCCTCCCTTTGAGAATGCAGAGTGCGACCCCTGTGTATCCCCCCCTGTCCCTTTAGTAATGCAGAGTTAGACCCCTGCATATTCCCCCCCTCCTCCCTTTGAGAATGCAGAGTGCGACCCCTGTGTATCCCCCCCTGTCCCTTTAGTAATGCAGAGTTAGACCCCTGCATATTCCTCCCCTCCTCCCTTTGAGAAAGCAGAGTGAGACCCTTGTGTATTCCTCCCCCTCCTCCCTTTCAGAATGCAGTTAGACCCCTGAATATCCCTCCTCCCCCCTCCCTGCAGAGTGAGAACCCTGCATAACAGAACTTACCTTCGCTGGAGACAACTTCTGCCTCTGAAGACCCGCTGGCTTTTCAGATCGTGAATGGGACGGCATGTGACGGCCGCCCATTCAGTGAAAAATCCAGAGGTGTAGAGGCGGCGGGCTGCATAATCAGCACAGGTAAGTACTCTTTACCAGATGCTAATTGTGATGCTGCCGCTGTGCGGCAGGTGGGGTGGGGGCCACATCGAGGTCCCGCCGCCGCCAGTAATATGCAGTGGGCCCTTCTCGATGTCGCGGCTTGAGGTGGGCCTCTCCCCGCAGCATTTGACCGGCCCCCACGTCGCGACATGCGTGTCGAGGTACCAGTAAAATCCAGCCCGTGGTTTTTATTTTTTTTTTATTTTTTTATTTATTCATTGGATGTGGGCGATTGCCCATCCCTATTGCCCATTCCTAATTGCCCTTGAGAAGGTGGTGGTGAGCTGCCTTCTTGAACCGCTGCAGTCCATGTGGGGTAGGTACACCCACAGTGCTGTTAGGAAGGGAGTTCCAGGTTTTTGACCCAGCGACAGTGAAGGAATGGCGATATAGTTCCAAGTCAGGATGGTGTGTGACTTGGACGGGAACTTGCAGGTGGTGATGTTCCCATGCATCTGCTGCTCTTGTCCTTCGAGGTGGTAGAGGTCGTGGGTTTGGAAGGTGCTGTCTAAGGAGCCTTGGTGCGTTGCTGCAGTGCATCGTGTAGATGGTACACACTGCTGCCACTGTGCGCCGGTGGTGGAGGGAGTGAATGTTTGTGGATGGGGTGCCAATCAAGCGGGCTGCTTTGTCCTGGATGTTCTCGAGTTTCTTGAGTGTTGTTGGAGCTGCACCCATCCAGGCAAGTGGTGAGTATTCCATCACACTCCTGACTTGTGCCTTGTAGATGGTGGACAGGCATTGGGGAGTCAGGAGGTGAGTTACTCGCCGCAGGATTCCTAGCCTCCTGACCTGCTGTTGTAGCCACGGTATTTATATGGCTACTCCAGTTCAGTTTCTGGTCAATGGTCACCCCCAGGATGTTGATAGTGGGGGATTCAGCGATGGTAATGTCATTGAATGTCAAGCGGAGATGGTTAGATTCTATCTTGTTGGATCTGGTCATTGCCTGGCACTTGTGTGGCGCAAATGTTACTTGCCACTTATAAGCCCAAGTCTGGATATTGTCCAGATCTTGCTGCATTTCTACACGGTCTGCTTCAGTATTTGAGGAGTCGCAAATGGTACTGAACATTGTGCAATCATCAGCGAACATCCCCACTTCTGACCTTATGATTGAAGGAAGGTCATTGATGAAGCAGCTGAAGATGGTTGGGCCTAGGACACTTCCCTGAGGAACTCCTGCAGTGATGTCCTGGAGCTCAGATGATTGACGTCCAACAACCACAGCCATCTTCCTTTGTGCTAGGTATGACTCCAACTTGATGTCAAGGGCAGGCACTCTCACCTCACCTCTTGGGTTCAGCTCTTTTGTCCATGTTGAGTATTCTACACTCTCATGAATATGTGACCAAAAAATGCTCAAAAGATTTTCAAGATTACTTTTCCAGCTCGAACATCTGTAACACCCAGTCAGCACGAGCAACTAATCTTGCTTTAGCCTTTTAAGTCCTGTGCAAGGACATTTTCAGTACAAATCCACCTAGGTAACAAAGCTGGTTGACCATTATCTGGTACCTCACAATATCCTCCAAACTCTTTCCAATTATCCAACTCCCTTTGTTTTGCCTCTCTTAGTTTATTCTCAGGTTTATTGGCAGCCTCTAAGCTTCACAATCATGAGGTCTTCTGCTTCTAGTTCTGTTGCGAGACTGTTCTGTGGCCTTTATTTCATTGTCTAATTTATTCAAGCTATGGCCTCTACTTCCACTTTTATGTCTGCGAGAACTACCACTGTGAGATCTCCCTCTTGCACGATTGGAGGCTCTTTGGTTGTTTTCTGACACAAAGGTCACTTCCAGACTCACTGGGCAGGATTTGTATTTCAATGCAAGGGTGGGAATGGGGGCGGGTGGTCATTTAAACCTGCCTCACGGGTCAGCCGGCTGGTTTCCCGATGCAAAACTGGCCTGCCCAAATTTAAAAAGGCTCAGTCAAGTGCTGGCGGAGGCAACCCACCCGAGATTGCTAAATGCCCAATTAAACCACTTAACGAGCTTGTTGTCAGCTTGTTAAGGCCCAGTTTTGAATTTTCTTTCAGAGGCACATGGGGTTCAAACCACAACAGTGAGAAAGAGGTGTAAACACAGTTGGGAGACTCTCAGGATGGCGGGATGACAGCAAGAGACTCCATCAAAGAGGGTAGGGTCAGAAAAGGCCCGCATTCAACAGGCAACCAGATGTAGAATCAAGGGAATTATCTCATATCTCTTCACTCTCGACAAGGGCATTTTTTTTTGGGGGGGGGTGGTCGGCTTTCAGGGGTTGGTTGAACAAGTCCTTTGCTTACGGGCCTCGTAGGTTCATGGGGGGGGGGGTGGGGTTGTTCAGGAAGACTGCACATTCCAATAGAAAGGAAGGAAGAAAATAACAGGAAATGGGATTAAGCTACTCTGAGATAGGATCGACTAGCAACATCTGCAGGAGCAGAGGCAGAACCCTGGGCAACAGTGGCGCAGGAGTGAGGAAGGTCAATTGAAAATTCCAATTTGATTGATAAATTTAGATTGATAGATTTTTGTCAGGTACGATTATTAAGAGTTACAGAACCAAGGCAGGTCGATACAGTTAATATGCAGATCGGCTGTAATCTAATTGAATGGTGGAACAGGCCTGAGTGACTGAATGGCTAACTGCTGTTTCAACTTACCATGCACAACTGGGAGATTAAGAACATACAGACATGAAAACAATGACAGGAAAAGACCCATTGGTATATCCAGCCTGTCCCACAAAATTATAATGTCTTATGCATCACAATATAAATATTTCCCACCCCAACCGAGACCAAGCGATTGCCTGGGAGAGGCGAAAAACAAGAAAGCTTTTCGCGATGATGTCCTAGAATGTCCAGATTTCTTTCCTTCTCCACCAGCATTCGTGCTTTTCCCTGAAAGATATATATATAAATCCAGCATTCACATTGCTCACATGCATAGCACTGCACTTTTCTAAGTTAAATATAATCGGTCAATCATGAGTCCAATCACCCAACACATCAAGATCTGCCTTAAGGCATTGAGCATCAACTACATTCCTGACACTAACGCAGATCTTTGTATCCACAGCAAATTTGCAGATCCTGCCACAACACCTACATCCAGATCATGAATAAAAATAGTGAAGAGCAATGGTCCCAATACTGGTACCTGCTGGGAATTACCAGTCTCCAAACAAATCTGAATCTATCTTAATTACTTTTTCCTACATCCTGCAAGCCAGTCCTCAATCCAATTCAATATATTACCACTGTCACCAAAGGCTTCAAGCTTGTAAAGAAGCTTCTTGTACGGTACCTTATCAAAAGCTCTTTGGAAGCCTAAGTAGGCGATGTCTACTGGGCTTCCCTCAACCATCAGATTGGTGACTTGTTCAAAAAATATAATCACATTTGGAAGCTTTTTTTGGAAGCCATGTTGAGTGTCCCGAATGTATCCCTTTCTATCCAAGCAACAGCATGTTTTCCCTAAAGCCTCTTTCCTATTACTGATGTCAAAGTCATGGGCCTTAGCCAGCTGGATTGATCTTGTCTCCTTTTTTAAAGATGGGATCAACATTAGCCTCATTTAATCTAAGGGACTGTCCCAGAGTAGGACTTATTTTTATTCTTGTTTGGTAAGGTAAGGTTTTCCTTTTTTTTAAATCTCTGTTGTCAATTTAGAGCGGAGGGGTTGGAAGCTAGGGGAGCTGCATGCTCCTCTTGCAGGATGTGGGAGGTGAGGGTCACCACTTGTGTCCCTGCTGACTTCACCTGTGAGAAGTGCACCCAACTCCAGCTCCTCGCAGACCGCGTTAGGGAAATGGAGCTGGAGCTGGATGAACTTTGGATCATTCAGGATGCTGAGGGGGTGATAGAGAGCAGTTATAGGGAAGTAGTGACACCTAAGTTACAGGATAAAGGTAGCTGGGTGACTGTCAGGGGAGGGAAAGGGAATAGGCGCACAGTGCAGGGATCCCCTGTGGCCGTTCCCCTCAATAATAAGTATACCGTTTTGGATGTAGTTGGGGGGGACGTCCTACCAGGAGAAAGCCACAGTGGCCAGGTCTCTGGCACTGAGCCTGGCTCAGTGGCTCAGAAGGGAAGGGGGGGAGAATAGGAGAGCGATAGTGATAGGAGATTCAAAGGTTAGAGGAACAGACAGGAGATTCTGTGGTCGCAAACGAGACCCCCGGATGGGATGTTGCCTCCCGGGTGCCAGGGTCAGGGATGTCTCGGATCGAGTCTACAGGATTCTGAAGGGGGAGGGGGAGCAGCCAGAAGTCGTGGTACACATCGGTACCAATGACATAGCTAGGAAAAGGTATGAGGACCTGAAAAGCAAATATAGGGAGTTAGGTTGGAAGCTAAAAGGCAGGACGAGCAGAGTAGTATTCTCAGGATTGATACCGGTGCCACGTGCTAGTGAGGCTAGAAACAGAGAGCGAGTGCAGCTGAACACGTGGCTACAGAGCTGGTGTAGGAGGGAGGGCTTCAGATATGTGGATCATTGGTATACCTTCTGGGGAAGGTGGGACCTGTACAGGATTCTTAAGGGGGAGGGGGAGCAGCCAGAGGTCGTGGTACATACCAATGACATAGCTAGGAAAAGAGCAATAAAACAGAGCAATGAGAGGCAGCTGCTCGATGCTGAGAAATATGCAGCTATATCGCTGGAATACACTCTGGATAATAACTGCGTACTCGTTTTTTAAACAATATTTAAAAATAACTTGCTTTCGAATAAAGCCACACTTAGAAGGAAGCTTTCCTCTGTGTGTTAGGTGTCGTGAAGTCAGAAACACATTCTTTGTGAATGCGTTGATGTCACCACACCTAACACACAGGAGGAAGCTTTCCCACACAATTCTTAAGTTAGAAACTGATGTTTTTTCTTGTCCATTCTGTCTTTCCTACTACTTGTAGTATAAGGGTCTGAAAGGGTTAATGATTGAGACAGTGTAAGGAATACCTCCCACCGTGATGATATAGGAGATCACATGTGGGACAGACTGGAGGGAGATGCAATGTGGCTTCAGAGGTGTCACTCAGACTGGTGTGAAGCTGTAGATAGAACCTAATAACGAGTTTATGTTCAAAGTACTGAAGACTCAGGAATCTCTCTAAGCTAGACTAACTAAGTATATTAAGGTGGCAGCAGACATCCAAACATACAGCATGGTGAACAGTGGTGTTCTTACCATGCAAGACCCAGAAGAAGAATTTGAAGAAATACTTTGAAGAAGGCTGACCTGAACAAAGCAGCAGAACTGCAGAACTCGAGAAGAGGGTGTGAAAAAGCTCCAGCGCTGCTCCGTGGACAAAGGATGCAGGGAGAGTCGGGGAATCGGCTTGTAGAGGCATTCAGGCTGCACCACAGAGGCGGGTAGTCGGTGAAAATAATTTCGGTCCAGTGATCGCAGTCTTTGAATTGGAGAAGCAAGCAACGATCGGGGATCTGGAGAGCAACTCGTAAAGAGGGTAAAAAAAAAAAATTGCTCCTAACGGCACAAGGCAAGCAGCACTGGGAAAGCCAAAAGAAGTCGACGTCATTACACGTTGCGACTGGAGCGAGCGAAAAAAACAAAGGCTGTAAATACTCGATACTCTAAGCGAAGGGAGAAAACAGAGTATAGCAGAAACACGACAAAATTGCGTGTAAAACAAGGAAGAAGTAAATCCAAAGTCTAGCGGCAAGATTTCACAGTGAAAAACGGTGACCTTAGCGCAAAGCTGAAAAGCGCAGGAAACTTCCGATACTGTAGGGCAAAAATTTAAACGAGTAAGTGAACCAAATAGAAAGATCTTAAATTCTCAATAACAGAGAGGTTTTGACACATGGAAGGACCAAATCAAACTCAAAATTGGTCACTCTGGTGAAAAAAGTTTTTGAGATATAGAATTCCAAATTAGACAGCCAGAATGAAGCAGAGCAAGTTAACACATTGCTGTATTCCATTGGAGCAATAGCAGACGATGTTATTGCAAACCAAGGCATTAATGAGACATCAGATAAATTTGATGAAGTTTTAAAAGCCTTTGGTAGCTATTTCAACCTGAGGAGCAAAAAGATTCTGGAAAGGGCAAGATTTAACAGAAGGGTCCAGAAACCAGGTGAAACAGTTGATGCTTTTATTAATGATCTTTACAGACTGGCTGAAGGATGTATATATGGAGACCTAATAAGAGATTGACATTGAAGTAGGTATTACTGATGAATCCCTATCAGATTTATTGAAGTCTAAGGAAGACCTCACCCTGGACAAAGCTATTCAGCTGGTGAGATAAGCAGAGGTCTGGAAGCAGAGCAGAGCAATCCTGAGAGGTGAAGAAAGACCTTGGTTCAGGAAACCTCCAGCCACCGTACAGTCCCTTAATGAGAGGGATGTAAAAGAAAATCTCTACTCCAACAGGTTTGAAAGAAAAAGTCTTCAAGCAGAGTTGTTAATGAAGTTGAACAATCTCCATCAGGAGAGGAACTAAAAGACTTCCTAGGTGAGATCAATGTTCCTAATCAGGCATTTTGGTCTGCAGCGATATATGTCAAAATTGGGACATATCACCAATTTTAAACTAGATACTGGAGCAAGTGTAATGGTCTTATCAGACAAAAAACCGTGGTTATCAACACATTACCGGCAACCAACAGAAACCCATGGCCCAGCAGGGATTGAACTGAGAGTCAAGGGAAAGCTACAGGCAACACTCCAGTACAAGGGGAAACAGATATTGAAACACTGTACGTTCTAAGGAATTACGAATTCTCTCTCCTAAGTAGAAGAGCTTGTATTGATCTTCATCTGAGAAGAAAAGTGGAAGAAGATAAGCAACAAAACTTTAGGAGTCACTTCCAAAAAAGACTTCCTAAAATTATTTACTGGTCTGGGAAGAATAAACACCGAATATAATATTACCTTATGAAAAGATGCTAAACCATGTCTTTTCTCTTTTCACGCCTAGGAAGATGCCACACCCACTAATGAAGCAAGTCCAACATCAGTTAAAAGAGATGACCAGGATGGGAGTCATTACTGCTGTCACTGAACTGAAAGAGTGGTGTTCAGGAATGGTTCCAGTTCCTAAACCTATTGGTAATCTTCACATTTGTGTAGACGTAACTCAACTTAATAAAGCAAGAGAAGTTCATCTGATGTCCCCAGTGGGCGAAAGCTTGGCAAAGTTATCCAAAATTACTGAGTTCACACAGCTTGATGCAAATAGTGGCTTTTGGCAAGTTCAATTGGATAAGAAGTCAAGGTTATTGACAACCTTCACTACTGTGTTTGGAAGATTTTGTTTCAATCGTCTACCCTTTGGTATAACATCAGCACTGGAAATATGCCAAAGCACTATGTCAAACATTCTACAGGGCCTTAAAGGAGTAATATTCCATATGGATGACATATTACTCCATGGTGAATCCATTAAATCCTTGACCTGAGGGCTAGAGTGGTTTTAAATCATCTACAAGACGAAGGCCTAACACTTACTGAAAAGTCTATTCATTTTTTAGGACACATTGTCAGTAGCAACGGTATAATGGCCGACCCACAAAAGATGAGAGCCATTAGTGAATTCCCACTTCCTACTTCTGTCCAAGATCTTCAACGATTCCTTTGAATGGTTAATCAGTTGGCAAAATTTTTACCCAATCTAGCACGTTTTACTGAGCCTTTACGACAACTATTAAGGAAAGCTCAAACATGGTACTGGGATGCACATCAGGAGCAATCATTTCATAGGATCAAGGGGATGCTGATTTCACTGGATATCTTAGCGCATTATAACCCTTCATTGCCAAACACAATTGCAGTAGACACCTAAATCTACAGGGATAGGGACAGTCCTTTTCCAAGAACAGCCAAATGGAAGTTGAAGACCAGTTGATTATGTGTCTTGAACATTGTCTGAGACTGAGACGAGGTACGCCGTCATAGAGAAAGAAGCTCTGGCACTCATGTGGGCTTGTGAGAAGTTTTCAGATTATATAATCGGCTTAAAAGTTGTCATAGAGTCAGACCACAAACCCCTAATTTCCTTATTTGATGAAATACAACGTGCGAGGATGCCTCTGCAAATTCAGAGATTCCAGTTGAGGCAAATGAGTTTCACATACAAAACAGTGTACATGCAGGGCAAGCAATAAACGAAAGCAGATACATTGTCTGCAGCTAGTGTTGACCTCCTACACAATAGGATGTTAATCACAATGGCCGGCAAGTTCAGAAAAGCTCCGAGAAATTCGTCATGCTCAGTTGCAAGATGAAGAATCTATCTATATCCGCCAATATTGCAAGCAAGGCTGACCGCAGCAGTGCCCCAGTGGTAAGAGGATGAAAATCTTCTTTGAACACAGAAGACACTTTACTATAGTGGATGATTTGCTGGTATATGACAACAGACTGGTGAAACCAGAGTCACTCCGGGTAGACATCATGGAGAAAATACACCAGGGTCACATGGATATAACGAAATGTAGAGCACGGGCTCTGTGTGGCGGCCGGGAATATGGAAAGATATAGAAGATATGATTTCAAATTGCCAGGTGTGCGCAGTATACAGACAGGATCAGAGGGAACTCTTTATCTGGAGCCAATTCCCAACCAGACTGTGGGAACGTTTGATGATGGAGCTATTCATGTTTCATGAAAATCCATCTGATTGTGATCAACTACTTTTCAAGGTGGATTGAGGTCAAATGTTTGTACACAACGACAACTGAGACAGTCATTCGAGATATATTTACAACACATGGTATACCTGACTAGATAGTTTCTGATAATGGACCACAATTTACAAATTACTACTTCATGCACTTAGGGAGAAACTATGGATTTGTACATCATACAATTTCCCCTAGATATCCTCAATCTAACGGAGATGCTGAGAGACGAGTCAGAACTATCAAAGCACTGTTAAAGAAGAATGAAGATTTCCAAACAGCACTGCTGAACTACAGATCTACTCCATTACTATGTGGATTAGCACCATCAGAACTGTTGATGGGAAGGAAGCTCAAAACACAACTTCCAATCCTACACAAAAAATTACTTCCGGGCTTCAAGTCCAGGATTATCAGTAAGTTCAAGCCATGGAAAAGTCTTACCAACAGCAACAAGCCTATCATTATAATGGGAAATACTGTACCAAGAACCTAACTAAGTTGATGGAAGGAGAAAAGGTATGGGTATGAGACCAAGGCAGAGAAAGAGTAATTGTCCAGAGGGATGATAATCAACAGAGATCTTATTTAGTACATACTTCAGAAGGTACGATAAGAAGAAACATGAGAAATCTTATTTCTATTCTTCAATGACATCAATCAGTCATACATTTGGACAAACCAGATGTTGAACCTGAAATTCAGAAAGCACTGGATGCTACAAACCTCAATGAAGGCAATCCAAGTCAAGAAACAAGAGTTCAGAGACAGACTAATGATCTTCCGGGTCTGACAGCAACACGATCAGGGAGAGTTGTGAAGCCTCCTGACAGATTGAATCTGTGATATCAGAGACTTGAGGGGAAGATGGGATAGTGGGTAAGAATAAACAAAGTGAATATATAAATATAAGTGAATGTGTATAGATATATATATATATATATATATATATATATATAGATAAAGACTTTGGGGGAGATGTAGTATAAGGGTCTGAAAGGGTTAATGATTGAGAGTGTAAGGAATACCTCCGACCATGATGATGTAAGAGATCGATCACATGTGAGAGAGACTAGAGGGAGATGCAGTGTGCCTTCACAGGAGTCACACAGACTGTTATAAAGCTGTAAATAGTTAGAATGTAATAAAGAGTTTATGTTCAAAGTACTGAAGACTCAGGAATCTCTCTAAGCTGGACTAAGTATATTAAAGTGGCAGCAGACAAACCAAGCATACAACACTGCCACCAATGACACTGGCTCTTTACAGTTCTATGTGCTCTGGTGGCCCTCTAGAAACTCTGCAAGTCGCCATTATTCCAGTATAAGCCTCCACAATGATTGCTGGCAAGTAACTTAACTGCAGGGAGCCTCGGAGCTCAACCCATCCCTGTCCTCACCTGTAAATCCAAATCTGCTCCCTTCTAGCAGGTTTCAGTGAATAGTGATGAATAGGCGGAACCCCTTTCCAGTTTTTCCTTCCTTAAACCAGGGATTCTGAGACCATTGTAGAAACCCCTACAGCTGACTCTTTACCTCAGTAAAGACGGATGTGCAGCTCAGTTACTGATCAAGGAGCCAACAGAAATTGATTAACTCTTGAGCATTTATTTTATATTCAATCTCAGGGTGTGTGTATCACTGGTAAGGCTGTCATTTAAGTCCCATCCCCTGGTTGCCCTGAGGAGTTGGTGGTGGGACTTCTTGAAGTTGGATTCAACTGAGTTGTTTGCTGGGCCACTTGAGAGGCAGTTATGAGTGAACAATGGGACTTGAACCCACAACCGTCTGTGTTGAATTTTGTCAGCCTGTCACGGGTCCCGGTGGTGGCACCAGAAGCGGGTGCCGTTGCTGCATCTCACATGTGCAGCTGACTGACCACGATCAGGCGGCGGCTGGCTGATTAACATAAGCGAGGTGTGGGGCCCATCCTATTGCAGGATGGGGGTGGGCTAGAGGCACTGATAGTGGTGTCAGATGACCAGAACACAGGTGCTGGTGCCATCTTTAAACTGCTGCCAGCCCTGTTGTACTGCTGCCTTACACTGAGGCAATGAACCTGGAGTGGTTCTAACCCTCCACTGCTGCTGTAACTCCTGGATCCCCCCTCTCCTACTGCTGCTGCTGTAACTCCTGGACCACCCTCTATTGCTGCTGCTGCTGCTGCTCCTGGACCCTCCCCCCACCTCTACTGCTGCTGTGGCTCCTGTGCCTCCCTGTGCTCCTGCACCAGGACAGCAGACTGACCGGGCAGAGTGGGAATCAACTGAGACAAGACACCGGGTGATCCCACGGTTTAGTGATACCTCCCTGGAGATTCTCCTCCAGCCTGCAAGGGAAAGGCGGGAGGTCCTCTGTCCAAGGGATAGCAAGAAGAAGTCCTCCTACCTGACCAAGCAAGCCTGGATGGAGATCGCAGAGGAGGTCAGTAGCTGATGGGTCACCCCCTGGAACTGGATCCAGTATGGCAAGAGGTTCTCTTGAGGACCCTTCGCTTCCCAAGGTGGGCCCTTCAAACTTCTCTCCTCTTTGGAGCTTGCTTGTGCTTATGTGGGAGGGAGTGCGACATAAGGAGGGAGTGATCACAAAGGCAGTGGCAAGGGGTTTAGACATCACCACATCCTGCCAGATGCATGGCTGCATCTCGGTGACAGGCTGCTTTCTTTTACAGTTCACCCCTATTACGTCCCCTGAGAGTGGATGAGGGGCGGAGCCATGTAGGAAACCCCATCAGGGGATGAGGTGCTACCACTAGCATAACTTCTGTTGCTCTTTGTGCGAAATCTAACTAGGTCCCTCTTTCCGCTTGCAGGAGAAACAGGCCTAAAGCACCAGGGAAATCTCGAGGACTGGCAGTGGGATCTGGGATGTGAGGCCTTTGACGTTGACAGAGGAGGAGGCTCTGGAGCTAGTGTGGGCCCAGGGCGGCCATGCAATCACAGACTGGAGTGTGCGCATAAGAGATTGAGAAGACATTGGCCAGGATTTTGTGAGACGGGTGCAGAGGTGGGGGCGGGGGGTTTGGCGTGGGCAAACAGAATTGCAGGGGTGACTCCTTTGGGGGCAATCTGAGCCTCTGGAGAGCCCCCTGGCGGCGATGGGCATCTCCCGGGAAGACATTCCCCCCACCCCCACCCCCACCAGCACCTGTCCCACTGTCGCCGGGGCCTGCCTGAATGGCTCCGTCAACCCTGACCCCACTTATCGCTTCCAGGGTCTCCTCCATTCCTCAGGACTGCAGGGCCTCCTGCAGTACTGGCAATGGCCACCACTCCCGGTAACGCTGCTGGTACTGCAGAGCTGCTGGCCTTCCGATTGGCTGGCAGCTCTGGAGGCAGAAGCTCATCCCTTAACGGGACAGCACGCCTTATGGCGTGCAACTAATGACCTGCCTGCCTTGTGATAGCAACAGGGGTCTGACAGAGGGCCAAGGCAGGGTATAATAATAAAATCCAGTCCATTCTGATCATGTGTCCTCCACTACATTTCTGGAGATCCACATCACACATGGTTAGCATGAGGAGATCTGAACAACCCAACCCACAAATGTATTCTCTCATGCAGGTTATGGCACTTTGGAGGCAAGTGCAGCCGCTGGGACAGGGGGCCTACCATTGACCTCTGAGGAGGAGGAGGAGGATGCACCATCACATCATTCCCCTGCACCCGCCACCAGCTCAGATACTTTCATGTCGGTGGGCATGCTCTCGGGCTTAGATTTAGGGTCACAAGCTGGCGGGAGCACCACACATGTGCCTGAGCAGCAGGCTGAGGCTGTGACAGCTGAGGCCACAAACAGTCAGAGGACAATGGGATGCCTGGCCCAAGTTGAACCCCCGGCTGATGATGAGCCTCTGGTGTCGACAGCACAGAGCATGCTGGAGTTGGAGATTGAGGTATGGGCCCCATCTGGCAGAGCTGCCAGAGGCAATGTGTGGCCGTGAGCAATGATGGAGGAGTCCATCCATGCCACGACTGCTGCCATGTCTCAGGCCTGTGAGCACATGGCTTCCTCCATCTGAGAGGTTGGCGATCCTCATGGAGAGCTTGATCACACAGATGTGCGCAGACCTGCACACCATCACCTTGGCCATGAGCAGCAGCGGCAAGGTGAGAGAGGAACAAGGTGCCTGGAGTCTTCTCCAGGTCCTCATCATTCTATGGTCAGCAGGGAGGTTCATGAGCCTTGTAAGGGTGGAGGAGAGGCTAAGCTCCACATTCGGGGGCTCCCCTCAGGGCACTCCGCGTGTGGACAGTGGCTCCTCCGTCCCTTCGCCCAATGAGCCCAGCTCCAGTAGCCACGACAACTGAGGAGGCTCCTACACCTGTGCAGGCTGCTGGGGCCCTCCAGGCTTCAGGCATCCAGAGGACGCCCGCCAAAGTCATGCCAGGCCAAGGGGCAGCCTGATCAGAAGCCTGCCTCCAGCCCAGTTGACAGCGCAGAGGTCACACAGCGTAAAAGCACTTGGGGTTTCATGATTTATTAATTGTGGCCTTTACATTGGTTCCTGCAGTTGTGGCAATAAATAAAGGTCAGCTTCATTGCTATAAATGGCTCATCCTTTCATTGCTGACTTGTGAGATGCAACTTTCACCCTTGTTCCCTCAATGGGCTGCCAGTGTAGGCACAGGCCGCGTTTGTTCAGTGTCTCAGATGTCAGAGTGCGTGGTGAAGCTGGGCACTAGGCACTGGAGTGCAATAGGAAGGAGGCGACAGGCGGAATACAGTAAGGTGAGTCTTTATTGAGTTCACTTTGAGAGGCCATCATGGTGGCAGGAAGTGAGTATATATGAGATTGTCTTGTGCCTCCCTTGCGCGTCTCTCAATGGCCCTGGCCTCAGGTGCAAGGGAATCAATATCCAGTGGTGCCTGCTCATGAGCCTCCTCCACATCCTCCTCGTCTGATGAGGATTGGCGATCAATCATGTACTCTTTATGCAAGGCCTCCCCCACTTCTGTGCTAGATTGTGCAGAGCACAGCAGACCACCACGGTATGTGAGATCCTCACTGGGGCATACTGCAGCTCTCCACCGGATCAATCGTGGCACCAGAATCTCATCTTCAGCAGCCCAATGGCCTGCTCAATGGTCGTTCAGATGAACCCATGGCAAGTGTTGTACCTCTCCTCTGCTGCAGTGCAAGAGTTCCTCACAGGCATCAGTAGCCATGTCTTCAATTGATAGTCCTTGTCCCCGAGAATCCAACCCCGAAGACAAGCGGGGAGCCTGAAAAGCTGTGGCACCTGGGACTGTCGAAGTATGTAGGCAACATGGCTGTTTCCCAGGAAGCGGGCACACACCTGCAGGATGTGCTTCTAGTGGTCACAGACCAGTTGTACATTGAGCGAATGGAAGCCCTTCCTGTTGATGAAGGCCGCTGGCTACTCTGTGGAAGCTTTGTGTGCAATCAATGACACCTTGCACCTTGGGGAATCTAGCAATGGCTCCGAATCCAATGGCCCTCTCCATCTGATTGTCAGTGTCGGTCTTACGGTCCAAGTGCCCAAGTACCTACCCCACTGAGAGCAAAGAATGGAGTGGCGCTGATCAAGGACAGAGAGGCAGTCAGCGCTCGTTGGAAGGAGCACTTCGAAGATCTCCTTCATCACAACTCAGTCCTTGATGCGAGTGCCTTCGACCACATTCCACAGCATGCTACCCGCCATGACCTCAGCACAACCCCAGCCCGACATGAGATCAAAAAGGCCACCTGACAGCTAAAAAACAATAAGGCCGCCTGCATAGACGAAATTCCCGCCAAAATTCTAAAATACGGCAGAGAGGCACTCTTGACACAAATACATGGTCTCATCACCCTCCTCTGGAAAGAGGAGAGCATGCCAGGGGATCTCCGAGATGCTGTAATTGTGACCATCTTCAAAACTGCAACAAGACCGACTGTGGTAACTTCAGAGGGGTATCACTGCTGTCCGCCACAGGGAAAATCATCGCAAGAGTCTTTCTCAACCGTCCCCTCCCTGTGGCTGAAGAGCTCCTACTGGAATCACAATGTGGATTCTGTCCATCAAGAAGCACAGTGGACATGATCTTCACAGCAAGACAACTTCAAGAAAAATGTAGGGAGCAGCAGCAATCTTTATACATGGCCTTCTTTGACCTCACAAAGGCCTCCGACTCTACCAACTGGGAGTGATTATGGAACATCCTCCTCAAATTTGGCTGCCCGGAGAAATTCGTCACCATCCTCCGCCTGCTGCATGACAACATGCCAGCTGTAATCCTTGCCAACAGGTCTGCCACTGACCCAATCCGAGTGCAAACTGGGGTCAAGCAAGGCTGTGTCATCGCACCAACGCTCTTTTCCATCTTCCTCGCCGCAACACTCCACCTCATCTCCTTGAAGCTCTCTGCCAGAGTAGATCTACTCTACAGGACGAGCGGGAAACTATTTAACCTACGTCGCCTTCAGTCCATAACCAAGGCCACTCCAACCCCGGTCACTGAGCTGCAGTATGTTGACAATGCTTGCATATGCGCACACTCAGAGGCCGAGCTTCAAACCCTTGTCGATGCATTCACGGAGGCGTATGAAAAAATGGGCCTTAAGCTAAACTACTGACCAAGCTGGCCGAGTCCTAAAGGACATATCTGCTAGACTGGGTATGCGGCAGGTGGTGAGGGAACCAACAAGAGGGGAAAACATACTTGACCTTGTCCTCAACAATCTGCCTGCCACAGAGGCATCTGTCCATGACAGTATTGGAAGGAGTGACCACCGCACAGTCCTTGTGGAGACGAAGTCCCGCCTTCACATTGAGGATACCCTCCATCGTGTTGTGTGGCACTACCACCGTGCTAAATGGGATAGATTTCGAACAGGTCTCTCAATGCAAAACTGGGCATCCATGAGGCGTTGTGGGCCATCAGCAGCAGCAGAATTGTACTCAACCACAATCTGTAACCCCATGGCCCGGCATATCCCCCACTCTACCATTACCATCAAGGCAGGAAACCAACCCTGGTTCAATGAAGAGTGCAGGAGGGCATGCCAGGAGCAGCACCAGGCATACCTCAAAATGAGGTGTCATCCTGGTGAAGCTACAACACAGGACTATCTGCGTGCCAAACTGCATAAGCAGCATGCGATGTACAGAGCTAAGCTATCCCATAACCAAAGGATCAGATCTAAGCTCTGCAGTCTTGCCACATCCAGCCGTGAATGGTGGTGGACAATTAAACAACTAACTGGAGGAGGTGGTTCCACAAATATCCTCATCCTCAATGATGGGGGAGCCCAGCACATCAGTGCGAAAGATAAGGCTGAAGCATTTGCAACAATCTTCAGCCAGAAGTGCTGAGTTGATGATCCATCTCAGCCTCCTGCTGAAGTCCCCAGCATCACAGATGCCAGACTTCAGCCAATTCGATTCACTCCGCGTGATATCAAGAAATGACTGAAGGCACTGGATACCACAAAAGCTATGGGCCCTGACAATATTCCGGCAATAGTACTGAAGATCTGTGCTCCAGAACTTGCCGCGCCCCTAGCCAAGCTGTTCCAGTACAGCTACAACACTGGCATCTACCCTGCAATGTGGAAAATTGCCCAGGTATGTCCTGTACACAAAAAGCAGGACAAGTCCAACCCGGCCAATTACCGCCCCATCAGCCTACTCTCTATCATCAGTAAAGTGATGGAAGGTGTCATCATCAGTGCCATCAAGCGGCACTTGCTTAGCAATAACCTGCTCAGTGACGCTCAGTTTGGGTTCCGCCAGGGCCACTCAGCTCCTGACCTCATTACAGCCTTGGTTCAAACATGGACAAAAGAGCTGAACTCAAGAGGTGAGGTGAGAGTGACTGCCCTTGACATCAAGGCAGCATTTGACCGAGTATGGCATCAAGGAGCCCTAGCAAAACTGAGGTCAATGGGAATCAGGGGGAAAACCCTTCCTAATAGCACTGTGGGTGTACCTACTCCAAATGGACTGCAGCGGTTCAAGAAGGCAGCTCACCACCACCTTCTCCAGGGCAATTAGGGATGGGCAATAAATGCTGGCCTGGCCAGTGACACCCACATCCCATGAATTAATTAAAAAAAAACATCTGGAAGACAAAGTTCCTCTACCTGCCTGCTCCCGCAGTGCAACATTGTCCCCTGACTATCAAGATCCTTGGAGAACCACTGGACAATGTGGTTCACTTCTCCTACCTTGGGAGCCTCCTCTCAGCAAGGGCAGACATCAATGATGAAACTCAGCATCGGCTCCAGTGTGTCAGCACATTCTTCAATCATCTGAGGAAAAGAGTGTTTGTCAACAAAGACCTCAAATCTGACACCAAGCTCATGGTCTACAGGGCTGCAGTGTTACCTGCCCTCCTGTATGCGTCGGAAACATGGACACTGTCCAGCAGACATCTCAAAGCCCTGGAGAGATATCACCAGTGGTGCCTCCGCAAGTTCCTGCAAATTCAGCGGCAGGTTAGGCGCTCCAATATCAGTGCCCTCTCTCAGGCCAACATCCCCAGTATTGAGACACTGGTCATGGCTAGTCAGTCATGCTGGACGGGCCACATCGTCCGCTAGCCTGACACAAGACTCCCAAAACAAGCTTTCTACTCCGAGCTCCGTCATGGCAAGAGGCTATTGGAGGGCAGAGCAAATGCAACAAAGACGTCCTCAAAGCCTCCCTGAAAAAATGTGACATCTCCACTGATTCATGGGAATCTCTTGGCTGAGACCACCCAAAATGAAGAAGAAGCATCCGCGAAGGTGCCACCCAGTTCAAACAACGTCGACATGCCCAGGCAGCGACCAAGTGCAAACAGTGGAAGGAGTGTTCGGAAATTCGAGCATCCCATTCACTCGCCTCACCAAACACCACCTGCCCCACCTGTGGCAGAGTGTGCGAATCCAGAATTGGACTATTCAGTCACCTAAGGACCCACAACACTGGAGTGGAAGAAAGTTATTCTCGTTCCCGAGGGATTGCCTATGAGATGGTACTGCACATAGTCGCTGGCCCACTTGAACAGGGCGTTGGTCACCTCTTTGATGCAGTGGTGGGCTGTTGCCTGGGAGACTCCATACATGTCCTTGGTGAATCCCTGGAAACTGCCAGATGCATAGAAGTTGAGTGCCATGGTGATCCTCAGGGCCATAGACATTGGGTTTCCACCAAAGCCCATGGGTCGCAGCTCATCCTGCAATAGGGCACATAAGTCGGTGATGGCCTTCCTGGAGAGTCGAAATCTTCACTGACACTGCTACTCGCACATTTGGAGGTAGCTGAGTTGAGTTGGGTACACTCTCCGGTGTGGATAAGTCCTTCTTGGCTTGGCTGGCTGCTGTTACTCTCCTGTTGGAGCTTCATGGGCGTGCCCAGCCAGATCCTGGCCCTCCCTCCCTCTGAGCTGCTGCTGTACGGCACGGGGGGTCCACAAAGACCCAAGACAGCCGATTTTTACCCCTCCCGTGCACTGTCCTTGCAGAGACGACCTTGCCTTGGCACTTTCCCGTTGCCAATCCCCTCCAATTATGCACTAATGCCCCTCAGTGCCCACTGTAGCAGAGAGCTCAGCACAGCAGGCTGACAACGTTCTCCACTTCCAGTCTTCCCATATCCATTGCTCCCCATGGCTGCCTTCCCGCAATGTTGCTCAGGCCTCACTGCGGTGCAGCCACCTTTAAACAGCTGGGGATCAGAAGGCACGAGATCCCCGTGTACTGTTGACTAAATCTGAAATCATAAAATTGGTTTCAATTCAATGCAAATGCAAATGCATTCTATCTAGCTGTTCACCAATTCAAATTGCAGTCCCACCACGTCGTGGGTGACCTGGATGTTTCCCACTGCTGACAAATCCGGAACTGATGTCACAATGTTGGGTTTCCGGGCAAGCGCATCCACCCTGATTTTGTGACCCCCCCCACCCACCCACCCCACCCCCTCCCGCTTCTGCTGGCTGGATAAAATCAAGCCCTCTGACTCAGAGGTAAGAGTGCAACCAACTGAGCTACTGCTGACACTGAGATAAGTGAGGTCAATGAGATAAGTGGATATTTCTTGCTAATGCTGAGCAAAATAGTCATTACAATTGCAACCATAACATTATAAAGAACTTTTAAATTAGGGTAATCAAGGAGAGACTTATACAATAATAAAATATTCCTTTAATATTTCTTGGCTTTATGTGCTATATTGGTGACAGAACTTTCTTGTTCCATACAAGGTGTGTCTCATATACCTGGGATTGTCAACCCTCCAGGATTGTCCTGCAGGTGGCTTTCAGTGATGTGCCCCAACGGTTAGTTTTAGGTCCATTTCGGTTTAGTTTTTATAATTGATCTAAACTCAGGTTTAGGGAGCAGTATTATAAAGTTTGCAGATGATACAAAACTTGGCAAAGTATTGTGATGAGGATAGTTGTAGACTTCAGGATGAGATGTACAGGATGGTGAAATGGGCAGAAGCATGGTAAATGGAGTTCAGTGCAGACAATTGTGAAGTGATACACTTTGGGAAGACTAATATGGAAAGGTTCTGTTGGCATTCTTCCATCTACAAAAGATGATGGACGCGCCGCAAACAATCCATTTAGGTGGGGTGACTTCTCATGGTGCACCTTGGCCGATGGCTGTGAAGGGAGAGGGAATTTCTAGCACAAGTGCCATAAGTGACACCGTGAGTTGTTGTTTCCGGCATTGGCGCCTGTTGCCAAGCTGCTGTAGCTACTGGTCATCGTGGTAGTTCACACCAATCCACAGGATATGTCACCATTTCCCTCTTTCACCAGCTTGTGACTCCTAGTTGTGCTAGTCAACATTTAGGGCCTTCATGTCATGCTTGCAAGCATCCTTGAAGCAGAGCTTTGGACATCCCACTGGTCGTCTGGCCCCGGCTATATCACCATACAGAAGGTCCTTATGTATGCGACTGTCCTCCATCCTGCGGATTTGTCCGATCCACCAAAGCCGCTTCTGTTTGATTAGTGCGAACACACTTGGAAGCTCTGCCTCTGAGAGGACTGCCACATTTGTGATTTTGTCCAGCCAGGAAAAACAGTACACTATAAATGACACGATTTTGAAAGTTGTGGATGAGCTGAGAGATCCTGTGGCCACATTAATCCTTAAAGGCAGCAGGGCAAATTGATAAGTGGTTAAAAAAAAAAATGATTTACTTGGGTTTATAAATAAAGAAATCGAATATAAAAACAAAGATCATGCTAGAACCTGCTCGGTGTCAGGTGGACATTTCTGGGCACAACAAGTCAAGAAAGATGTAAAGGGCCTTAGAAAGGGAACAGAGGGATGTTTACCAGGAGGGACTTCAAATATGAAGAGAGGTTGGAAAAGCTAGGATTGTTTTCCTTGGAACAGAGAAGGTTGCAGGTGACCTAATAGAGGCTTTCAAGATCATGGTTGGAATTTTACACCCCCCCACCCCCTGCAGGAGCAGGCTGGAGGCGGGGGTGGGGGGAAGGGGGCATAAAACCCCCCACCCCCACCGACCCACCTCCCCCCTTGCCTTGCTGGGATCTGGCCGATTGTCCCCGGCGAGGCCCCTTTTCTCCGGGGGCCGGCATCCCTTAGGCTCCACTCCCTGGCTGCAGTCCCAGCAGTGGCCACTGCTTCCGGTGGAGCTGCTGGGACTGAGAGCTGCCAGCCCGCTGATTGGCCGGCAGCTCTTGGAGGTGGGATTTCCTGCCTCAGAGGTACGGAAGTCCCACCCAAGGCCAATTATGTAAAATCATAGCGTGTCTCCCAGGCATGGCAGAGATGGACTCATCCCTAACTTTTTGGCCGGGATGTAAAATTCCAGCCGATGAGAGCTTTTGATAGAGTAGATAGAGAAAAACTATTCCCTAGCTGAGTGGGCCAATAAACAGTGTTCATTGATTTAAAATCATTGGCAAAAGATTTAGATAGGTGATGAGGAGAAATTTTGTTTCACTCAGAGAGTTATTGGGATCTGCAATGCAGTATCTGAAAGGTAGTGGTTGTTCTTTCATAAGTAGTTTTCAAAGGGAGTTGGGTAGGTATTTGAGGATGAGGAACTAACAGGTTTATGGACAAAAAGCAGGGATGTGATACTAAGCACGATTGCTCTTTCTTAGAGCCAGTACTAGCACATTGGGCCGAATGTCCTCCTTCTGTGCTGTAAGTGTTCATGATATCTATGATCCTATAAATTAAGGATTAATCTGACACAAAGTCCACTGTTTTGAAGAGATTTATCAGCCTGTCCTTTCACATTAGGGAATATATCTGCAGCTTTCAAACTGAATCTATTTGGAACCTCCAAACGCTGTTAGCTATGCTGGAATACTTCTGCTGTGTGTGAAGGAAGAGAAAAAATACAGCACTACATATAAATATTAATTACATCATAGCTTAGCATAGAAGTTGTGAACTATTTATTATTGTCTGTTACAGCTAGCTAAGCTTAACAGCTACTGTTACAAAATATTGCAAAGTTACAAAGCCCAAAAGGTCCATATCGGTGTTTGTGCTCCACACAAGCCTTCTCTGGCCCTTCTTGTTGTTACTATTTTCCTCTCTCATTACAACTTGGATTTATGCAGCACATTTAATGTAAAACAACTTCAAATAATCAAGCAAAAATAAACACTGACCAAGAAATGGAGATATTTGGGAGGGAAATCAGTAGATTGGTCTAAGAGATGGATTTTTAAGGATGGTCTGGAAGGTGACAAGGCACAGGAAGTTACAAAGGAAATTCTGACATGCGAGGACGGAATGCTGACTGTATGACCACCGATGGTGGGGTGAAGGGGGGAGGTTTGCATAAAAAAACAGAGCTGGAGGAAAGGAGAGTACTGGGTTTGGTTTGGGTGGGGGGGGGGGGGGGGAGCGATGGTGGGTGTTGTAGGAGTTATAGAATAGGGAATGGTCAAACTATGAAGGAATTTAAATACACAGATAAGAATTTTAAATTGGAGGCACTGGAGGACTGGGTGCTAATGATGGTTACCAAGGAAAGGAGTGATGGGTGAGAGGGACTTGTTGTGTTATAGGTTATGACCTCAGCTGGGACCGTTAACTTTAAAATAAGAGATATGAACTTTTCAGTAGCCGATTAAAGAATTACACAACAAGATTTCACATTTTAAGACTTTTACTCTAACACCTAAACTAAAAATCAACATTAATTAACCAGTACTTAGTAGGTAGATAGTACACTAAATTACAGGGAAAGGTGCTTCTTGTTATCTTACTAACACACTTGAAAACCCCACACCACATTTATATGTTACACAGTGTTCTCAGCGAAAAGATATCTTTGCAGTTAAAAGTCCCAAATTCCTCCCCGTTCCAAAGGATTGGATCTCCCAGTATCCTTCTCAAAAACAATGTTCACTTCATTCACTTCTTCTGAGCACATTTGATTGGACTTCGCTTAATAAGGCAATCTCTGGTAACCCTGCTGGTCTTTTCTCCTCCACAAATCTCAAGCCTTCGAACTGGGTTCAAATCTTAGCAGCCTTTTGCTGTATCAGTGATCTGAGAGCAGCTATTTCCCCAGAAACAGCCCACGGATCTCTCTCTCTCTCTCTCTTTGGGCTGTGGAACAACTGCTGGTCTTTCTTCTTTTCAGTCCCCAAACCTAAGAAAGCCTCTCAAATTTATCCAGATCAAACATTAATAGTCGTTTGCCTTTGACAATTTTCAGAGACCATAAGTCTGACCATAGCAAAACAACCTGGGCCTCCTTTTATTTCCAGGAGTTAAACATTGCAGCTCAAATCTGCATTTCAGAGCCCCTGGCTCCCTGTTTACAATCTGAGAGTCTGGGAGAGCAAAACCCATTGTCCTTCACGTGTTACAACCTTGCACCCTGCTTTCAAAAGGGTCTTTGATCTGGGCTCCTTGTTTTCATGGTAACCAAGACCCCTGGCTTGTCTCTGGGCGGATTTAGTATGAGGTCACATGTTTCCTCTGAATGTCCATTTTACACTACATTAAAGATTACAGTTTTAAAAACAGAACCACACTGCAAAGTCCAGCATTCATAACAATGGGCAGCAGATTTTTAAATAATAGGAAGCCAACCTGCCAGGGTAGCACAAGCATTGTTGAGTCTGGAGGTGACAGAGGCATGGATGAAAGTTTTGGCTGCAGATGTGCTGAGGCATGGATGGAGGAGGACAATGTTTCGAGGTGGAAGTAAGCAGTCTTTGTGAAGGCGAGGATAAGGGCTTGGAAGCTCAGCTAAAGGTTGAATAGAATGCTGAGGCTGTGAACAGTCTGATCAAAGATGGATATACGACTATGAGTCCGATAGCACAGAAGGAATGGAGGGGTTGAAAGACATGTTGTAGAGGTAGAGCTGGGTGTCATCTGCACACATATGGAATCTGACTCCATGGCCAGAATGTTACCAGCTCCCCTGGAAGGGACGGGGGTGGGGTGGTGGTGTGGGGAACAGTAAAATCCTGGGAAGCAGCATTAGATTGGCTCTCCGAGACATTTTACTGATGGCGGGACTGGAAGTGGCAAGGCTGCCTGCTCCGAGGGCAGCTAATTTCCATAGTTAAAGGCCCAATTAAGTACCATCAGCAAAATGCTGACTTGGGGAAACCGCCAGCTAAATGGAGGCAACCTCCCAGTGGTAGCCGAGGGGGGGAAGGTTTAATGGCACAAAGAAGGGGCCACGGGTGAGGAAGGGAGGTGCTGCATCTCCATCAATTTCTTCGGCGGAGTTTCCCCTACGACACTGGGCTCCGTGATTTTTTTTTTCTTTTGTTACCTGGAGAAGGCCCCAGGTCTCCTGCATTCCTCAGCAGACATCGCCTCTCCTGGTGGCGCTGCTGAGACGTCAGAGCCAATGGGCCCCCTGATTGGGTCGAAAGCATTAGGAGCCTGCCGCTGGCCTTAATCGGACGGCGGGCCCACAGGCGGCCAATTAGGAGACTGCCTGTGATTAAATCGCTGAGCAGGTCCCGCTGCTGGCAAGAGCGGGCTCGAGACCCGCATTTTACCCCGAAGTCAGGGTCCCGACTCCCCTTATTAAAATCAACCCCATGTCTTAGGGATGATGTCGCTGAGGGGCTGTTTGTAAACGTAGAAGAGGAGGGGGGCAAGGATTGACCCTCGCGTGACTCCCAGAGGTAATAATGCAGGGGTGGGAAGAAAAGCTTTTGCTGGCAATCGGATAGGGCAATTCCACCGAGCTGGACAATGACGAAGAGGCATTGTGTGGTGAGCCGTGTCAAAGGCTGCTGAAAAATTGAGTGGTGGGTAGTTAGTGGGAAACAGACCAAAGGCACCACAGGTGGTGGGTCCCATCCACAAAATGAGCTCAAAGAGGGCATGAGGGTAGATGGAAAAGGAACTGCAGAATCATGTGGGTTCGGGGCTAGGGCAGAGCGGAGCCGGGGGGATGGTCTCACTTGGCATGTAAGGGAGACACTCAATTATCTGCCGTTTCCTTTATTCACTGGGGATGCTCTCGATTCTGGTGAATGCTCATATTTTGGACTATTGGAAATATTTGACTGGTAGGATCTCAGTTGATCAGAGGTGATTTGAAAGTGTTTTTAGCAAATGAACTTTAGATTGCTTTCACAATCCTAACTCTGAGCTTCTTTGACACGTTTGTCTTATTTGGCTATCGCTGTGTGTCTAATTGCAAGTCACTCTGAGTGACCCTGTTTGACAGCAGTAGGAGAAAAAGCATCAGGCCTGTTGGCTTTTTTCAGCGGCATCTTGCAGTCACTGCGCAGGCATAGAGTCAAATCCAGATAATAAACTAATAACATTCCTTACTGGAATCCCATTACTATTATGTGATGTCAAATGCTATTATTGTAGTCAAAGCATTAAATTCCTCCTCCAAGCAGATTATTAGCTTGTCATATTTTGGGATGTGGTGCCTTTGAAAGCTATCATGTAGCTTGTAGGGCTAATTTCTTCAAACTCTCAACGCAATGTTCAATTTCAACTCAGTTTTCATTTGATCAATATGTGCTTATACTGAGCTCTTGGCATTGATTACATGCAAGTCTTTCCTGCCTGTAGGGTTTCTGGAATCTCATTTTCAAACCTTAGACCAATCTATTTTATGAAGCTTCCAGCATTCAGTAAATACAGAAAGCCAAAGTCAAAACAAGGGCATATCAAAGGAATACCACTCTGTGGGGATCCACCCATTTTCACATACTTAACACTTGAACACTCTTTAATTTTTTCATGGCATGCAAAATATGCTCTCTGTTGCATGATGTCTGGTCCCTTATTCTGTAAATTTAGAATGCTGGATTAAGCAAACATATAGAGCCACCGACTTTGTTAAATTGCCAGTGTTATCTGGCTCAATTTGCAATCACGTCAAGGTGGCACAATGATGTGATAAATGGGCACCTGGACACACCAGGCTAATGCCCCACAGGGGACACTTTCTGAATGCTGGTAGGCAGAGTCACAACAAGTAGGAAGGAGGTGGTGGTGGTGATGGTGATGTGGGCAGAGTTGCCAATGTTCCAGGACTTCCCTGGAGTACTGGGGGGGGGGAGAAATTTTATGCTCCCCCCCCCCCGCCCATTGAGGCCCTTAACGGGCAATTAACCCCAATTAAGGGCCTCATCCTGCTGCCGCTGCAATTAGCTGCACGGCGGGCGGCCCTGTCGCCGCACAGAAAGCGTGGCACGTGAAACCGTGTGTACTACTTCCTGGCTCTGTGGTGGGTGGGGGAGGGGGCAGTGTCCCTCGTTAAAGGCACAAAGTGCCTGAATGAGAGCCCTGGCATTGGGAAGGTGGGGGGGGGGGGGAACGGTTGCGCTGAGAGCCAATCCCTTGCCCTTGCTAGAGACCCCTTACCACCCACTTGTCCTGCGAACCACCCTGCGAGGCCCCTCCAGCCCTGACCTACCTGTGGCCTGGGTCCAGCACCGTCCTGGACCTCGGAAAGGTACTCCTCCGGCAGCAACCACCACTGATTGGCACTCGGTTTGGCGGGCCTTCCGGAAGAGAGATGACATGGGGTTTCGGCATTGCTTTCTCCGGACATTGAGACCCCCATCACTAGCATAAAATCCGGGCCCCGGAGTCTCCAGGAAATAGAGTTGAATCTATTGCACACAGGTGCCAGCAACCCAACAGAAAATCCTAAGGGTATTAAAAAAAAATCATGTTTTATCCCCCTTTTTTTAATACTTCCATTCATTAATTATAAAGATATTGGAGATGTTGGGGAGGGTGGGGAAATACTGCTTGACCAGGCAGAGTAATTGGAGGCACAAGGTCATGTGACAAAATCTTCAGGAATCAATCAGAGTTGGCAACCATAGTGGATCAGATTCAGTGGTAACATTGAAAAGAGAGTGGGTTAAATATTTGAAGGGAAAAAAATTACAGAGCTATGGGAAAAGAACACGAGAGTGGGATTAATTGGATAGTTCTGCCAAAAGGCCAGCACAGGCACGATGGGCCATCAGGCCTCCTTTTGTGGTGCACCTTTCTATGATTAGTGCGATCGGAGAGGGAAGGGGAGGTAAAATTGAAAATGGAGTCAGCTGGACTGATCTTGGTAAGCAGCTGGTGACCGACACTACAGAGGATGTTGGCTCCATTGAGCAGCTAAAAGCAGTCAAGGTAAATAAATGAAATTTTAAAAAAATGACAGGCCTGCATTGGCTGGTTTGACCCCAAGTGCTTGAAATGAGTCTTGTCAGTTCATGCTTACACCACCAAGCAGAGCACTTCAGGTAAGGGAAGCATTCTCACCTCTTCAAGGAGGTAGAACTGGCGTAAAGCTGTGGCAGGCATGTCTCTCCTCAGGAAGCCCTGGAGACGTTTGAGGGCTGGAATGCTTTCCCCTACATTAGGGGCTGCATGTTGAATCTATTTCCACCTCTCTTTCAGGCAGTGCATTCCAGATCAGAACATGCTGTGTAAAAAAATGTTTTCTCATGTTGTGGTTCTTTTGCCAATAACCTTAAATCTATATCCTCTGGTTACTGACCCTTCTGCCACTGGTAACTGTTTCTCCTTACTTTATCAAAACCATTCATGATTTTGAATACCTCTATCAAATCTCCTCTTAAACTTCTCTGCTCTAAAGAGAACAACACCAGCTTCTCCAGTTTTTCCACATAACTGAAGACCCTCATCCATGGTATCATTCTAGTATATCGATACTGCACCCTCTCCAAGGTCGTGACATTTTTCCTAAAGTGCGGTCCCCAGATATGAACACCGTACACCAGCTGAGGCCTAACTACTGTTCTATAAAGGTTCAGCATAACCTCCTTGCTTTTGTACTCTACTCCTCTATTATTAAAGCCAAGGATCCCATATGCTTTTTTTTAACAGCCTTCTCAACTCGTCCTCTTACCTTCAAAGATTCATGTACATACATGTGCACAGGTCTCTCTGTTCCTGCACCCACTTTAAAATTGGACCATCTGGTTTATATTACCTCTCCTTCTTCCTATCAAAATGCACCACTTCAAACTTCTGTGCATTAAATTTCATTTGCCCATTTCACCAGATGGTCTATGTCTGTTACCATCCTACTCATTGTTTGCCACATTTCTGAGTTTTGTATCATCTGCAAACTGTGAAATTATGCCCTTATACCCAAGTTCAGGTCATTAATATATATTAAAAAGGGCAGTGGTCATAATACTGACCCATGAGGAACACCACTGTATGCTTCATCCAGTTTGAAAAACAACTATTCGCCATTACTCTCTGCTTTCTGACTCTTAGCTAATTTCATATCCATGCTGCCACTGTCTCTTTAATCCCATGAGCTTAAATTTTACAAACAAGTCTAACACCTTTTGAAAGTCCATAAACACAACATCCACCGGACTATCCTCATCAATTCTCTCCATTACTTCATCAAAGAACTAAATTAAGTTTGTCAAATTGAATTTGCCTTTAACATGTTGACTTTAATTTATTGACGCACACTTTTCCAAATGCCAATTAATCTTGTCCTGGATTACTGTCTCTAAACGTTTCTCCACCACCAATGTTAGGCTGACTAGCCTGTAGTTGCCCACTTTTTCACAATGGTGTAACATTTGCAATCCTCAGTCCTCCGGCATCACCCCCATATCGAACAGGGATTGGAAGATTATGGCTCGAGCCTCTGCAATTTCCACCCTTACACCCTCAGTAATGGAAGTATATCCCATCTGGACTGGGGGACTTCACTATTTGGAGTGCTGCCAACCTTTTAAATACATCTTCTTTATCTACCTTTATCCTCTCCAGAATCACTACTGCCTCCTCTCCTATTTCATTGTGCAGAATCCTCTTTTGCTGTGAAGACAGATGCAAAGTACTCATTTACTACCTTAACCTTGCCCTCTACCTCCACAGGACGATAGCCTTTTTGGTGCCTAACCAGCCCCACCTTTTCTTTGACTACCTTTTTACTATTTCTGTGTTTATATAAGACTTTTGGGTTCCCTTTTATGTTAGCTGCTAATCAATTCCCATCCTCTTTGCCTCTCTTGTTTGCCAATTTAGATCTCCACTGTATTTTATGTATTCAGCTTGGCTCCTTACTGTAATATGACCCTTACAATTGTTGTTAGCCTCCTTTTCCTGCATCATTTTAAGCACTATATCTTTCGTCATCCAGGGAGGTGTAGTTTTGGATGCCTTTCCTTCCCGCCCCCCACCCCCCCACTAGGAATGTATCTACACAGTACTCTTATGAATGTGGGACTTTGCAGTATGTTTATGTTTTTAAAACTGATATTTCATGCAATGTAAAATGGAAGTTCGGAGGAAACATGTGACCTCACAGCAATTCTGCCCAGAGACAAGCCAGGGGTCTTGGTTACCATGAGAACAAGGAACCCAGATCAAAGACCCGTTTGAAAACAGGATGCAAGGTTATAACACCTAAAGGGCAATGGGTTTCGCTCTCCCAGACTCACAGATTGTAAACTGGGAGCCAGGGGCTCTAAAATGTAAATAGAGGCTGCAATTTTTAACAGCTGGAAACAAAGGAAGGCCCAGGTGGTTTTGCTATGGTCAGACATATGGGGCACTCACGCACCTACACTTTCCTGGCACCACGGAAGCGGGGAACAGGGCAACTTTGCATTATTTTATGAATGGGGGAAGGGGAGCAACTCTGCATTTTGTTTGCAGGGCTAGCAGACTTTTAAAAATGTTGCCAGCACCTGCTCCTGCATCAGGTGTCACCAATGCCACCTTGCCACCTGACTGGGAGTTGCGGTGGGGTGGCCGCCATCAATATGTTAAGTGGACACCTGCCATGTAGTCACAGCGGCATGGCTCCCGTGCAGGGAAGCCATCATGTTCGCACCCACTGCCAGAGCTACAAAATCCAGCTCATGGTCTCTGAGAATTGTCAAAGGCAAATGACTATTGATTTTTGATCTGGATAAATTTGACAGGCTTTCCTAAGTCTGGGCACTGAAAGGAAGAAATAAAGACCAGCAGTTGCACTGCAGCCCAGAGAGAGAGAGAGAGACCTGCGGGCTCTTTCTGGGGAAATAGCTGCTCTCAGATCACTGACACAGCAAATGGCTGCTAAGATTTGAACCCAGTTCGAAGGCTTGAGGTTTGTGGAGGAGAAAAGACCAACGGGGTCACCAGACATTGCCTTATTAATGGAAGTCCAGTCAAATGTGCTCAGAAGAGGTGAGCTAAGAGGACATTGTCTTTGAGAAGGACACTGGGAGATTCAATTCTGCAGCTGGGAGGAGTTTGGGTCTTTTAACTGCAATAACACCATTCAACTGCAAGGATACCTTTTCACTGTATAACGCATACATGTGGTCTGGGGTTTTTGTGTGTGTTAATGGGAAATACCTTTTTCTGTAATTTAGTGTATTAGTTGCCTGCTAAGTGCTGTTTAGTTGATGTTGATTTTTAGTTCAGTTGTTATAATAATAGTCTCAAAACGGGAAATCTTGTCGTGTAATTCTCTAATCAGTCTGGGAAGTTCATTTCTCTTGTTTTAAAGTCAACGGTCTCAACCGATGTTGTAACAATACCCAAAGCATCTCCTCTTTGAAAGTCTCCCATTGTCCAATTGCTATTTTGCCTACCAATTTTTGATTCCAATCCACCTCAGCCAGATCCCTTTTCAACTCAATGAAGTTAGCCTTCCTCCAGTCAAGTATTTTATGCTTGATAATACCTTGTCCTTTTCCCAGCTATTCTAAACCTGATGATATTATGATCACTGTTCCCCTAATGCTCTCCTGCTGATACATGTTTCATTTGCCTCAGTTCGTTCTCCAGAAATAGATCCAGCACTGCTTCCTCCTCGATGGGCTGGAAACATACTGATCAAGAAACTTCTCTTGTACACATTCAGGAATTTCTCCCTCTCTTTGCCCTTTACACTGTCCATATATGGATAATTGATGTCCCCCATTATCAATACTCCATAGTTCTTGTGTCTTACTATAATTTGCCTGCAAATTTTCTCCTCTATCTCCTTCCCAATATTTGGTGGACTAAAGTATACACCCAGCAGTGTAATAGCTCCTTCATTGCTCCATAATTCTAACCAAATAGACTCTGTCTTTGACTCCTCAACTACGTCATCTCTTTCCTATGCTGTAATAGTTTATTTGATGACCACTACTGTCCCCCTCCTTTTTTCCCTTCTCTATCTTTCCTGAATTTGTACAAACTCTTTATGAATAGGCTCTGTAGACTATTGGCTGTAGTGCGCTGTTTAAATAGACCCTGTTTGCTGAGTAAATAGACATTGTTTGCTGCAAAATAAACTGGCGTGAGTTCTGCTGTAAGTCCCACCCAGCCTCCAATTCATTGGCTGACGCAGTAGAGTTAAAATCTGCACATAGGGCTGGAGTGCAATGTCCCCTGTAATTTTTTTTCCAAGTGCCTGGGCGATTTAAATCTTTCTATGGGGCCATGCACGTGGTAATTTAAAGCAGCCGATTTGTGCGTGACCTGCGCGGGGACTCAAGGGAGGATGCGCGGCCTCACATCTTAGGGGGAACATTACTGCAGTGCTCAACAAAAAGAAATAAAGTTTAAGATACCGTAACTGCTCTATGCATTATTTTCATTCTGTAAGGTTTTCAGTGTACACATAAAAATTTCACATCGCCAAAAGCAGGAAAACCTAACTTTATTTGTAAGGAAGAATTCTTTTCTTTTGGGCCTCCTTATCTCGAGAGACAATGGATATGCACCTGGAGGTGGTCAGTGGTTTGTGAAGCAGCGCCTGGAGTAGCTATAAAGGCCAATTCTGGAGTGACAGGCTCTTCCACAGGTGCTGCAGAGAAATTTGTTTGTCGGGGCTGTTGCACAGTTGGCTCTCCCCTTGCGCCTCTGTCTTTTTTCCTGCCAACTACTAAGTCTCTTCGACTCGCCACAATTTAGCCCTGTCTTTATGGCTGCCCGCCAGCTCTGGCAAATGCTGGCAACTGACTCCCACGACTTGTGATCAATGTCACACGATTTCATGTCGCGTTTGCAGACGTCTTTATAGCGGAGACATGGACGGCCGGTGGGTCTGTACAATGTGTCTTTGGGGATCCTGCCATCTTCCATGCGGCTCACATGGCCAAGCCATCTCAAGCGCCGCTGACTCAGTAGTGTGTATAAGCTGGGGGTGTTGGCCGCTTCAAGGACTTCTGTGTTGGAGATATAGTCCTGCCACCTGATGCCAAGTATTCTCCGAAGGCAGCGAAGATGGAATGAATTGAGACGTCGCTCTTGGCTGGCATACGTTGTCCAGGCCTCGCTGCCGTAGAGCAAGGTACTGAGGACACAGGCCTGATACACTCGGACTTTTGTGTTCATCAATCAAAAACTATGTGAAACTAATGGATCACAGAGAATACAGACGCATACAGAGAGATTCAATGCGTATTGAACAGAGATGAGAAGTCTGTATTCCCTATTGGTTTTATGCACTGCAAGAGATATATATACTCTTACAGAGCATCAATGGGTGACAATCATCTCTTGAAATCCATAAAATATATTTATATATTCATTATACTTTATTTCATCTTCATAGAAGTCAAGCTTCCTTACTTCACAGAACAAGCTTTACGATGAAACATTTCAATGTTTATCTCAAGCTGAAATAACAATGAAACAAAACAGTGTCTGAAAGGATTTTCCTTTGTAAGCAAAAATATTTGGCTCGTAGTGAGCTGCAGCCTTAAAATAGCTCCCCATGCAGCAACTTCCCTTCACCACTGACTGGTTTCTGCATTGCATCAGTCTGGGAATTCGTATTTTTAAGCACAGAACTCGACTGAGAATCACACGGTACAATATTACTTTTCTACCCAGAACAAAAATGCTAACATAACTTTAAAAAAAAAAATCTGTTAGTGAGGCAGGGTTGGATCTTGCTGGTGTGGGGCATCTTCGTATGTACTAAGTTCAACTCTTTCCTGCACCCATCAGCTTAAAAACTGTTTGCCCTGTAAATTGCTGGAAGTTCAATCTGATAACAGTGAGGCAAGGGGAATGGGCTCAGCAAGGGCATCTTGGACCTCAATGAATGGTGTAATTCCTTAACCAATTAGATTAAAAGATTGAGGCAAAAACAGAGGAACGATTGAGAAGGAAGTGGGGTAAATATCAGTTACAGAAAGAGAAATAAAGAGAGGGAGAGAAAGAATAGATTAAGAGAGAGAGCAAAAAAAGAGAAAGAAAGGTAAAGTAAGAAAATAAATTTTAAGTTTGAAATGTTAAAAATCTCGAACAACAATTCACTACCTGAAGGAATGCAACACCTCGGTTTAACTTGTTCAATTAGGTTGATTGGCATTTTATGAACAATTATCGCATTGTTAAAAGGTATGTACGCTGTTAATTACCAGACTTCATGCTCTGCGGTGAGTTTAATGGGCTATTAATGTGCAAATTCTGCATGTTTTTAAAAGTAATAGGGAGGCTAAGGGGCAGATGCCGTTTGTGCAAAGGAATTGGTAGAGCAGCATAAATCGACCTGTAAATTTTGGAGTGTTGCATCTCACAGTGTGTCTTTGCATCCCCTGAACTTGCTGGCTGATTTGCACACTAAAGTGACGTGTGTCATTAACACACCATTATTTTCCCAGCAAGTTTCTGCTCAATGACTTTAGAAGTGGAGGCTAGGAGTACTCAAGAATACAGTGAAACTACGGAAGTGGCCTCTAGTGGTCAGCATGATAACTGGCAGGCAGCTGCCACAAGAAAGTGGCCAGAGTAAGAATCCCAAGTCTGGAAATTATACTGTACAAGTTACTAGCATAGGAGCAACTTTGTGTGCAATTCTTTGCCTCTATTTTAACAGAGTGTTAACTCATTTATTTGAACAGTTTAGTGCTTCCACTGAAATTGTCACCAAAGGAATTATATTTGAATGTATTCCTTGTGCTGCATGTTAATTCAGTTTCCATGCGGCATAATTTCAGGCTTCGAATGTTCTTGTTCTGTCATAGTTTACAGCCACTTGAGGAAACTCTGTAGCTAGAAAATACATCAGCTAAAACCAAAGTCCTTCATATGCCTATGGCCATGCTAGTCTGAAAATGCCTGATCTCGTCTGATCTCAGAAGCTAAGCAGACTCAGGCCTGGTTAGTACTTGGATGGGAGACTGCCTGGGAATACCAGGTGCTGTAGGGGCGGCACAGTGGCGCAGTGGTTAGCACCGCAGCCTCACAGCTCCAGGGACCCGGGTTCGATTCTGGGTACTGCCTGTGCGGAGTTTGCAAGTTCTCCCTGTGTCTGCGTGGGTTTCCTCCGGGTGCTCCGGTTTCCTCCCACACGCCAAAGACTTGCAGGTTGATAGGTAAATTGGCCATTACAAATTGCCCCTAGTATAGGTAGGTGGTAGGGAAATATATAGGAACAGGTGGGGATGTGGTAGGAATATGGGATTAGTGTAGGATTAGTATAAATGGGTGGTTGATGGTCGGCACAGACTCGGTGGGCCGAAGGGCCTGTTTCAGTGCTGTATCACTAAACTAAACATAATCAAAGTTTGTTTCCCTTCAAAGGCCAATGCAAGGGCTAGATTACCGTACTTGGATATTCCTATACCCATTGGGTGTAGACAGAAGGTATGTTTCCTAAATCAGTTTAATGTTGTCAACTAAACAAGCAATGCTATGTGGAAAAAAGAAAGTCTTGCATTTATATAGCGCCTTTCACGAACAAAGGATATCCCAAAGTGCTTTACCAATGAAGTACTTTTTGAAGTATAGTCACTGTTGTAATGTAGGAAACACGGCAGGCAATTTGCACACAGCTAGCTCCCAAAAACAGCAACGTGATAGTGACCAGATAATCTGTTTTTGTGATGACTTTTTTATTCATTCATGGGATGTGGGCGCCACTGGCGAGGCCAGCATTTATTGTTCATCCCTAATTGCCCTTGAAAAGGTGGTCGTGAGTCACCTTCTTGAGCTCTGCATTCCATGTGCTGTCAGGGAGGGACTGAACAATACTACAGGAATGGTGATATAGTTCCAAGTCAGGATGGTGAGTAACTTGGAGGGGAACTTGCAGGTGGTGGTGTTCCCATGTGTTTGTTGCTCTTGTCCTTCAAGGTGGTAGAGGTCGCAGGTTGGAAGGTGCTGTCTAAGGAGCCTTGGTGAGTTGCTGCAGTGCATCTTGTAGATGGTACACACTGCTACCACGGTGTGCCAGTGATGGAAGGAGTGAATGTTTAAGGTGGTGGATGGGGCGCCAATCAAGCAGGCTGCTTTGTCCTGGATGGTGTCAAGCTTCATGAGTGTTGTTGGAGCTGCACCCATGCAGGCAAGTGGAGAGTATTCCATCACACTCCTGACTTGTGCCTTGTAGATGGTGGACAGGCGCTGGGAGTCAGGAGATGAGTTACTCGCCGGAGAATTCCCAGCCTCTGACCTGCTCTTGGAGCCACAGCATTTATATGGCTGGTCCAGCCAAGTTTTTGGTCAATGGTAACCCCCAGGATATTGATGGTGGGGGATTCAGCAAAGGTAAAGCGGTTGAAAGTCAAGGGGAGATGGTTAGATTGTCTCTTGTTGGAGATGGTCATTGCCTGGCACTAGTGTGGCACGAATGTTACTTGTCACTTGACAACTCAAGCCTGAATACTATCCAGGTATTTCTGCTTGCAGGCACAGACTATTTCAGTATCTGAGAAGTTGAGAATGATACTGAATACTGTGCAATCATCAACAAACATCCCCACTTCTGCCCTTATGATGGAGGGAAAGTCATTGATGAAGCAGCAGAAGATGGTTGAGCCTAGGAACACCTGCAGTGATGTCCTAGGACTGAGAAGCTCAGCCTCCAACAACCACAAGCATCTTCCTTTGTGCTAGGTTTGACTCCAACCAGTGGAGGTTTTTCCCCCTGATTCCCATTGACTTAAATTTTACTTGGGCTCCTTGATGCCATACTCAGTCAAATGCTGCCTTGATGTCACTCAACCTCACCTCTGGAATTCAACTGATTTGTTCTTGTTTGAACTAAGGATGTAATGAGTTCGGGAGCTGAGTGGCCTTGGTGGAACTCATACTGAGTGTCAGTAAGTAGTTGTACTGTGTAAGTGCCACTTGATAGCACTGTTGATGACACCTTTCAACACTATGCTGATGATTGAAAGTAGTCTGATGGGGCAGTAATTGGATGGATTGGATTTTTCCTGCTTTTTGTGGACAGGACACACTTGGGCAATTTTCCACCTTGTCGGGTAGAAGCCAGTGTTGTAGCTGTACTGGAACAGCTTGGCTAGCAGCGTGGCTAGTTCTGGAGCACAAGTGTTTAGTACTACAGCCAGAATGTTGTCAGGGCCCATAGCTTTGCTGAATTCTTTGCCTTCAGCTGTTTCTTGACATCACGTGAAGTGAATCAAACTGGCTGAAGACTGGCATCTGTGATGCTCGAGACTTCAGGAGGAGGCTGAGATGGATTCCACTCTGCACTTCTGGCTGTAGATGGTTGCAAACACATCAGCCTTGACTTTTGCACTGTTGTGCTGGGCTCCCCATCATTGAGGATGGCAATGTTTGTGGAGCCTCCTTCTCCAGTTAAATGTTTTGTTGTCCACCACCATTCATGACTGGATGTGGCAGGACTGCAGAGCTTTGATCTGCTCTGTTGGTTGTGGGATCACTTAGCTCTGTTTATTGCATGTTGCTTCCACTGTTTCACATGCATGTAGTCCTGTGTTGTAGCTTCACCAGGTTGACACCTCATTTTGAGATATGCCTGGTGCTGCTCCTGGCATGCCCTCCTACACTCTTCATTGAACCAGGGTTAATCCCCTGGCTTGATGGTAATGGTCGAGTGGGGGATATGCTGGGCCATGAGGTTACAGATTGTGGTTGAGTACAATTCTGCTTCTGCTGATGGCTCACAGCGCCTCATAAATGCCCAGCTTGGGCTGGTAGACCTTTTCTGAATCTATCCCATTTAGCACGGTGGTAGTGCCACACAACATGATGGTGGGTAACCTCAGTGGGAAGGTAGGGCTTTGACTCTAAAGGACCGTGCGGTGGTCACTCCTGCCAATCCTGTCATGGACAGATGCATCTGCAACAGGTGGATTGGTGGGGATGAAGGCAAGTAGGTTTTTTCCTCATGTTGGTTCCCTCACCACCTGCTGCAGACCCAGTCTAGTAGCTATGGCCTTTAGGACTCAGCCAGCTCGGTCAGTAGTGTTGCTACTGAGCCACTCTTGGTGACGGACATTGAAGTCCCCCACCCAGAGTACATTCTGTGTCCTTGCTACCTTCAGTGCCTCTTCCAAGTGGTGTTCAAGGTGGAGGGGTACTGATTCATCAGTTGAGGGAGGGTGGTTAGTGGTAAACAGCAGGGGGTTTCCTTGTCCGTGTTTGACCTGATGCCCTGAGACTTCATGGGGTCCGGAGTCAATATTGAGGACTCCCAGGGCCACTCCTTCCTGACTGTATACCATTGTGGATGTGTCCTCTTGGCAGAACAGGATATGCCCGGGATGGTGATGGCGGAGGCTGGGCCATTGGCTGTAAGATGATGTGGTGATTATGACTATGTTAGGCTGTTGTTTGACTAGCGTGCAGGACCATTCTCCTAATTTTGGCACATGTCCCTGGATATTAGTGAGGAGGACTTGGCAGAGTTGACTGGGCAGGGTGTGCCTTTATTGTTTCCAGTGCCTCGGTCGACATTTTAGTCGTATTCGACTGTTCTGCAGTGGTTTGATACAACTAAGTGGCTTGCTAGGCTATTTCAGAAGGTAATTAAGAGTCAACCACATTGCTGTGGATTTGGAGTCACATGTAGGCCAAGATGAGTTAGGGCGGCAGATTTCCTTCCCTAAAGGACTTGGTGAACCAGGTTAACGACAATCCAGTAGTTTCACGGTCACCATTACTGGGACTAGCTTTTTAATTCCAGATTTATTAATTAATTGAATTTAAATTCCTCCTGCAGCTGTGGTGGGATTTGACCTCATGTCTCTGGAGCATTAGCCCTGGTGTCTGAATTACTAGTCGAGTAAAATAACCACTATGCTACTGTCCCCTGATTGAGGGATAAATATTGCTTTCCTTCAAAATAGTGGCATGAGATCTTTTACGTCCATCTGAGAGGGGTATGGTACTTCAGTTTAACATCTCATCCAAAAGACGGCTCATTCGACAGTGCGGCACTCCCTCAGTACTGCACTGGAGAATCAACCAAGATTTGTGTGCTCTAGTCCTGTAGTGGAGGTGAACTTATCTTAATCAAGATGGCAGAGGGGATGATACATGAGATAGAGGGAAGGCAAATCAGCAAGGATTCCATGGATGCCAGATGTCCTCCAGTAACAAGGCCCTGTGCTTTGGCATTACCTTCCTAATCCCCTTACCTCTTCACCTCCCTTCCTTCCTTTAAAGCCTCACTTTTTTGGTTGTGCCTCCAAATGCCACCTTCTTTGGCTTTTCTTCCAACTTATTGCCTTACGCCTCCGCGAAGCAGCTTAGGACCTTTTTTTAAAGGCACTATATAAATGCACGCTATTGTTGTTCTGATTTCCTGATTGGTATCTGCTGCCCCCCGCTACTGGAGGTGTGCGTGCGTGCGTGTACGTGTGTATACGTGTGCATGTACGCAACCAGGCGTGGTGATGACGCCTCAGTTGTGGAAGAGCCTGTCGACGATCACAGGCTTAAATACAAAGAATGTCCACTTGGGTAAGCTGTGAGAGGCTACCTGACATCTGTGTAACCATACCTCTGTATAAGGCAATTCTATAAGGAGAGGAGGGAAGGCAGGAAAATTGATGGGGAAGAAATGAAGAGACAGCATCACTGTGGGCTACGAGAGCTTCCCAAGACGCAGACACGTTTTAAATAAAAGAACACAAGAAATAAGAGTAGAGGTAGACCACATGGCCCATCGAGCCTGCTCCACCATTCAAAACGATCATGGCTGATCTTAGGATTCAACTCCACTTTCCCGTCGACTCGCCATACCCTTGATTCCCTAAGAGACCAAATATCTGTCTATCCCAGCCTTAAATGTATCCAACCATGGAGCTTCCACAACCATCTGGGGTAGAGAATTCCAAAGTTTCACAACCCTTTGAGTGAAGTAATTTCTCCTCATCTCAGTCCTGAATGATTGGCCCCTTATCCTGAGACTATGTCCTGTGTTTTAGATTCCCTGACCAGCGGAAATAATCTCTCAGTGTCTACCCTATCCAGCCCCTTTAGAGTTTTATATGTTTCAATGAGATCACCTCTCATTCTTCTGAACTGCAGGGAATACAGACCCAATTTACTTAGTCTCTCATTATTGGACAACCCCCTCATCCCGGGAACCAATCTAGTGAACCTTCACTGCACTGCCTCCAATGCAAGTATATCCTTTCTTTCAAGAGAAAGAAAATAGTTTAGAAGTAGATCAAGTAACAGTGAAAGTGGCAGTAGAGCTGTGACACAACAACAAAATAAATCTTTACCACGGAAAACATTACATTTCAAAGATAACGACTTTCCATACTTTTGACCTCAGTTATGGAAATGTTTCCAAGTCTCTCACTAATCCACATGTTGCAGTTTTAAAAATAGTCTTCATCTGAAATATTATCTTGAGGCAGATTTCCAGAACAAACATGGCACTGGAACAGCTTTCCAGAGGCAAAAAGTTCCTAACACTCAGACCAGTTCCCTTCTATCAATCATGTAGTGTTAGTGTTTTGTGTTGTTAGTGTTACTGTTCAGTGTTTTATGTATTGTGTTTGTGTTAGTGTCTAGTGTTGGAGTTAGTCTTAGTATTTACTGTTAGTGTTTAGAGTTAGTGCTGATGTTAGTATTTAGTGTTAATTTAGTGAAATTGTTTACAGCTAGTGTTAGTGTTTAGAGTTAGTGTTATTGTTAGTGCTGTCATTAGTGTTTAGTGGATAGTGTTGATGTTTAGTGGTTAATGTTAGCGTTTAGAGTTAGTGATAGTGCTTAGTGTTTCTAACTCCACCCCCTTAAGTCCAAAGATTGTAGACTTGAACATTTATGGCAGACAACTGGTTCAGTCATTCATCATCAGATCACTATCAGGTCCTCTCTCATCTGCCAAAATGGCTGACCTTTCCAGGATCATCCTGGAATGCAAAGGCTTCTCTTCTCCACTACAAACACTCTTTTTAGAACCGTTTCCCCTGCCCACTCCACCATCACCTCCAACAAGTGCGAGGTGCTCAAGGGCTTCTCTGCCACTAAGATTGACACCATCCATTCAGCTGACTCTGCCACTTCCCTGTCTTCCCCTGGCCCAACGGGGCAAACTTCCCCTAAAGTTCCCCCTGCCTTAATCCTGAACTCGAATCTTCCTGTAGTTTCTCTCCTCTTTCTCCTCATGCCCTCTCCTAGCTCATCTCGTCCATGAGAACCACCTCATGCCTCCTCAACCCTATTCCCATTAAACTGCTGACCACCCACCTTCTCTTCATGGGCCCATGTTAGCTGTTAATGGTTCCCTCTCCTCAAGCACTGCCCCCCCCTCATAAAGTCACCTTTTACCACTCTGTCAATGCAAACTACCTCCCCATCTCCAACCTCCCTTTCCTCCCAGAAGTTCTTTTCCACGTTTGAACCCCTCCAATCAGGCTCCCACCTCTGCCATTAATGAAATGGCCATTATTAATGTCACAAATGACATCTTATGTTACTGTGTTCATGGTAAACTATCTGTCTTCATCCTTCTTGAACTGTCTGCACTTTGACATGGTTGACCACGCCAACCTCCTCCAACACCTCTCCTCCATTGTCCAGCTAGATGGGACTGTCCTCATCTGGTTCCATCCTATCTATCCAGTCGTAGCCAGAGAATCACCTTTTGTAAACTTATTTACCGAGGCCAGCATTTGTTGCTCATCCTAATTGCCCTTGACAACTGAATGGCTTGCTAGGCCATTTCACAGGGCAGTTCAGTCTGGAGTCACAGGTAGGCCAGAACAGGTAAGGACAGCAGATTTCCTTCCTTAAAGGATATTAGTGAACCAGATGGGTTTTTGCAACAGTCAGATAGTTTCATGACCACCATTACTGAGACTAGATTTGTATTCCAGATTTGTGCAATTAATTGAATTTAAGTGCCCTGATATGCCACAGTGGGATTTAAACTCTCTGAATCATTAGTCCAGGCCTCTGGATTACTAGTTTAGCAATATAAACACGATGCTACTATAGCCTCTATCTGCAATGGCTGCTCTTTCCAGTCCTCTACGCGCCCACCAGCCTCCCCCCCCCCCCCCGCCCCAACGACCTTGACCTCTTTTATTTCTCATCTAGATGCTGCCCCTCGATGACATCTTTTGAAAACACATCACTTTCCACATATTCGCTGACAACATCCAGCTCTAACTCACCACCAATTTCTCAACCCCTCCACTGCCTCTGAATTGTCTGGCACTGCTTGTCCAAAATTCAGTACCGTATGAGCAGGAACGTTTCCCAATTAAATATTGGGAAGACAGCAGTCAGTGGCTTAGAGTTAGTATCAGTGTTGGTTTTTTTCGTGTTTCGTATTACTGTTAGCATTTAACATTTCGTGTTAGTGTTTGGGGGGAAAACTTGCTAAGGCCTGAAAATGGGCATGGGGATCGCAATGTATAATTAATCTAACCTGTGCTTGTTGCTTCCGATGCAGACAGAATTCAAACTTGGTGCTGCCTGCCCGTGTAAATGATTGCAGTGTGTTGTCAGCGCTAAGTGCACTGCTGTGCAGCTGCATGTCTGAGCATGGGGTGCAAATTCATGAGAGGCAAGCACGAGTTCAAGAAGCCTGCATGACCCAGAAATGGCGGAGACACCAAATCAGTATTTTGCCTCAGTTTTCACGGTGGAGGACACTAGTACCATCCCAATAGTAACAGGTAATGCAGAGGTTATAGAAAGGGAGGAACTTAGAACAATCATCATCACTAGGGAAAAAGTACTGAGCAAACTATTGGGATTGAAGGCAGACAAGTCCCCAGGGCCTGATGGCCTACATCCTAGGGTCTTAAAGGAAGTGGCAGCGGAGATAGTGGATCAATTGGTTATAATATTCCAAAATTCCCTGGATGTGGGAAAGGTTCCAGTGGATTGGAAAAATGCTAATATAATGCCCTTATTCAAAAAGGGAGGGAGGCAAAAAGTAGGAAACTATAGACTAGTTAGTTTAATATCTGTCATTGGGAAATTGTTAGAATCCATTATTAAGGAAGTAATAACAGGACATTTAGAAAGTCAAAATGCAATCCATCAGAGTCAGCATGGTTTTATGAAGGGGGTAAATCGTGTTTGACTAATTTGCTAGAGTTCTTCGAAGATGTAACAAGTAAAGTGGATAATGCGGATCCTGTGGATGTAGTTTATCTGGACTTCCAGAATGCAACTGATAAGGTGCCACACAAAAGGTTAATACACAAGGTAAGATCACATGGGGTTAGGGGCAATTTATTAGCTTGGATACAGGATTGGCTAACCAACAGAAAACAGAGAGTCGGGTTAAATGGGTCCTTTTCTGGTTGGCAAGATGTAACTAGTGGGGTGTCACAGGGTTCAGTCCTCGGGCCCCAACTATTTACAATATATATTAATGACTTGGATGCAGGGATAGAAGGTACTATAGCCAAATTTACAGATGACACTAAAATAGGTGGGATAATAAATTGCAATAAAGAAATAAAAAATTTACAAATAGATACGGATAGGTTAGGTGAATGGGCCAAAATTTGGCAGATGGAGTTTAACGTGGAAAAGTGTGAGGTTATCCATTTTGGTCAGAAGAATAGAAAGGCAAATTATTATCTAAATGGAGAGAAACTTCAGAGTGCTTCAGTGCAGAGGGATCTGGGTGTCCTCGTGCATGAATCGCAGAAAACTAGTATGCAGGTGCAGCAGGTAATAAGAAAGGCAAATGGAATTTTGGCATTTATTGCTAAAGGAATAGAGTATAAAAGTAGGGAAGTGTTGTTGCAGCTGTACAAGGCATTAGTGAGACTGCACCTGGAGTATTGCGTACAGTTTTGGTTCCCTTACTTGAGGAGGGATGTAGTTGCATTGGAGGCAGTTCAAAGGAGGTTCACTAGATTGATTCCAGAGATGAGGGGTTTGTTTTATGAAGAGAGATTGAGCAGTTTAGGCCTTTACTCTCTAGAGTTTAGAAGAATGAGAGGAGGTCTAATTGAGGTACATAAGATAATTAAAGGGATTGACAAAGTAAACGTAGAGAGGATGTTTCCTCTGGTGGGGCAATCTAGAACAAGAGGTCATAGTTTTAGGTTAAGGGGTAGCAGATTTACTTCTCTCAAAGGGTCGTGAGTCTGTGGAATTCACTACCCCAGAGTGCGGTGGATGCTGGGAGATTGAGTAAATTTAAGGAGGAGATAGACAGATTTTTAATTAGTAATGGGTTGAAGGGCTATGGAGAACAGGCAGGAAAGTAGAGTTGAGGCGGAGATGAGGTCAGCCATGATCGTATTGAATGGTGGAGCAGGCTCGAGGGGCTGAATTGCCTACTCCTGCTCCTAGTTCTTAAATTCTTAAAGAAGAGGCGCATTGTGGCTGGAACAGGTGCTGGAGGTCATCCTAGAAGATAGTTTGCCTTGGGAAAGACACAAGCATGACACAACATGACAGAAAGCATGTTCTAAGGTTCTTCAACACAGCACTGGAGACCTTGGTGTGGGAGGTCAACAGGAGGAGAGAGGCCCTCTATCCTCACCGAGTCAGGAGGCCTCCAGGCAAATTCCGAGAAGGCAATGGCAACGAATGCTGTGCAGATGAATGCCAGCATCATAGTCCTCAGGACCTGGAGGTAATGCCGGAAGACATTCACTGACCTCACATGAGTGGTCAAGGTCAGTGAATTCATCCTCAAATGCCATATACCACCAACTGCACTACTAGCCTCACACATATCACATAATAAACCCTGATGGACCACCCCGAATTGACCTAGACACCAAATATGGCAAAGACAGCCCAGCTGACCCTGCAAAGTCCTCCTCACTAACATCCGGGGACTTGTGCCAAAATTGGGAGCACTGTCCCACAGATTAGTCAAGCAACAGCCTGATGTAGTCATATTCACTGAATCGTATCTTACAACCAGTGTCCCAGACACCTCTGTCACCATCTCTGGGTATGTCCTGTCCCACTGGCAGAACAGACCCACCAGAGGTGGCGGCACAGTCGTGTATGGTCGGAAGAGCTAGGCCCTAGGAGTCCTCAATATTGACTCTGGACCCCATGAAGACTCATGGCATCAGGTAAATATGGGCAAGGAAACCTCCTGCTGATTACCACCTACCAGCCTCTCTCAGCTGATGAATCAGTACTCCTCCGTGTTGAACACCACTTGGAAGAAGCATTGAGGGTAGCAAGGGCACAGAATGCACTCTGGTGGGGGTCTCCAACGTCCATCACCAAGGCTGCTTTAGTAGCACCACTACTGGCCAAGGTGGCCGAGTTCTGAAGGACATATCAGCCAGACTGAGCCTACATCACGTGGTGAGAGAACCAACAAGAGGGAAATACTACTTGATCTCATTCTCACCAATCTCCCTGTTGCAAATGCATCTGTCCATGACAGTATTGCCTGGAGTGACCACCGCACAATCCTTGTGGAGACAAAGTTCCGTCTTCACACTGAGGACACCCTCCTTCGTGTTGTGTGGCACTAGCACTGTGCCAAGTGGAACATATTTGGATCAGACCTAACAGCTCAAAACTGGACACCGATGAGGCGCAGTGTGCCATCAGCAAAAGCAGAATTGTATTCTAGCACAATCTATGGTCTCATGGCATGGCATATTCCTCACTCTACCATGACCATCAAGTCAGGTTACCCACCCTGGTTCAATGAGATGTGTAGAAGGGCATACCAGGACCAGGTGCACCTGATAATGAGGAGCCAACCTGGTGAAGCGACACCACAGGAATCTTTCTTTCTTTATTTGACCTCCTTATCGCAAGAGACAATGGGTAAGTGCCTGGAGGTGGTCAGTGGTTTGTGGAGCAGCGCCTGGAGTGGCTATAAAGGCCAATTCTAGAGTAACAGACTCTTCCACAGCCGCTGCAGATAAAATTGGTTGTTGGGGCTGTTACACAGTTGGCTCTCTCCTTGCACTTCTGTCTTTTTTCCTGCCAACTGCTAAGTCTCTTCTACTTGCCACTCTTTAGCCCCGCCTTTATGGCTGTCCGCCAGCTCTGGCGATCGCTGGCAACTGACTCCCATGACTTGTGGTCAATGTCACAGGACTTCATGTCGCGTTTGCAAACGTCTTTAAAGCGGAGACATGGATGGCTGATAGGTCTGATACCAGTGACGAACTCGCTGTACAATGCGTCCTTGGGGATCCTGCCATCTTACGTGCAGCTCACATGGCCAAGCCATCTCAAGCGCCGCTGACTCAGTAGGGTGTTTATGCTGGGGATGTTGGCCGCCTCGAGAACTTCTGTGTTGGAGATACGGTCCTGCCACCTGATGGCAAGGATTCTCGGGAGGCAGCGAAGAGGGAATGAGTTGAGACGTCGCTCTTGGATGACATACGTTGTCCAGGCTTCGCTGCCATAGAGCAAGGTACTGTGGACCACAGGCTTGAAACACTCGGACTTTTGTGTTCCGTGTCAGTGTGCCATTTTCCCACACCCTCTTGGCTAGTTTGGACATAGCAGCTTGTGCGCTTGTTGATTTCTGCATCGAGAGACAGATTACTGGTGATAGATGAGCCTAGGTAGGTGAACTCTTAAACCACTTCCAGTGCGTGGTCGCCGATATTGATGGATGGAGCATTTCTGACGTCCTGTCCCATGATGTTCATTTTCTTGAGACTGATGGTTAGGTTAAATTCATTGCAGCCAGCCGCAAACCTGTCGATGAGTCTCTGCAGACACTCTTCTGTGTGGGATGTTAATGCAATATCGTCAGCAAAGAGGAGTTCCCTGATGAGGACTTTCAGTACTTTGGTCTTCGCTCTAAGACGGGCAAGGTTGAACAACCTGCCATGTGATCTTGTGTGGAGCTAAATTCCTTCTTCAGAAGACCTGAACGCATGTGAGAGCAGCAGTGAGAAGAAGATCCCAAACAGTGTAGGCGCGAGAACATAGCCCTGTTTCACGCCACTCAGGATAGGAAAGGGGTCTGATGAGGCACTGCTATGCTGAATTGTGCCTTTCATATTGTCATGGAATGAGGTGATGATACTTAGTAGCTTTGCTGGACATTCAGTCTTTGCTAGTAGTCTGAAGAGACCACGTCTGCTGATGAAGTCAAAGGCTTTGGTGAGATCTATGAAAGCACCGTAGAGGGGCATCTGTTGTTCACGGCATTTCTCCTGTAGCTGGCGAAGGTGGATGCCAATGGTGGATCTCTCTGCTCGAAAGCCGCACTGTGCCTCAGGGTAGACCCACTCAGCCAGCTTCTGGAGTCTGTTTAAAACGACTCAACCACAGGAATACAGACATGCTAAACAACAGAAGCAGCATGCAATAGACAGAGCTAAACAATGCCACAACTAATGGATCAGATCAAAGCTCTGCAGTTCAGCCACATCCAGTCATGAATGGTGGTTTGCGGTAAAACAACTAACTGGAGGAGGAAGTACCATGAAATTCCCCATCCTGAATGATGGGGGAGCCCAGCAGATCGGTGCAAAAAAGAAGGCTAAAGTATTTACAACCATCTTCTGCCAGAATTGCCGAGTGGATGATCCATCTCTGTCTCTCCAGAGGTCTCTGCTGTGCATTAGTTGGAGTCATATCTAGCACAATCATCTCATCCCCAGGACATCTTTACAGGAGGTCCTCAGGGCAGTGTCCTAGGCCCAATCATCTTCCGCTGCTTCATCAATGACCTTATCTCTGTCATAAGGTCAGAAGTGGGGATGCTCGCTGATGCTTGCACAGTGTTCAGCATCATTTGTAACTCTTCAGATACAGAAGGAGTCCGTGCCCGCATGCAGCAAGACCTGGACAACATTTAGGCTTGGGCTGATAAGTGGCAAGTAACATTTCACGCCATGCAAGTGCCAGGCAATGACCATCTCCAACAAGAGAGAATCTAACCATCTCTGCTTGACATTCAATAGCATTGACATCGTTGAATCCCCCAGTATCAACATCTTGGGGATTACCATTGACCAGAAACTTAACTGGACCAGCCACATAAATACTATGGTTGCAAGAGCAAGTCAGACGCTGGGAATTCTGCAGCAAGTAACTCAATTCCTGACTCCCCAAAATCTGCCCACAATCTACAAGGCACAAGTCAGGAGTGTGATGAAATACTCTCTATTTGCCTGGATGGGTGTAGCTCCAACAACACTCAAGAAGCTTGACACCATCCAGGACAAAACTGCCTGCTTGATTTGCACCCTTTCCACTACCTTAAACATTCACTTCCTCCACCACCGGTGTACAATGGCTGCAGCAACTCACCAAGCCTCCTTTGGGAGTACCTTCCAAACTTGCGACCTCTACCACCTCGAAGGACAAGGGCTGCAAAGACATGGGAACACCACCACCTGCAAGTTCCCCTCCAAGTCACACACCATCCTGACTTGAAAACTATAATTGCCGTTCCTTCACTGTTGCTGGGTCAAAATCCTGGAACTCCCTTCCTAACAGCACTGTGGGTATATCTACACTAGACAGACTGGAGCAGTTCAAGAAGGCAGCTCACCATCACCTTCTCAAGGGAAATCAGGGATGGGCAATAAATGCTGTCCTAGCCAGCAATGCCCACAGCCTATGAATGAATAAAAAAACACTGCTTCATTTAGCACACCCGCTTCTCTCATCCGTCGACTATCTCTATCAACTATGACTCACGCCTCACATTTCTAGTTTCATCTCACCCTCACTTACTGCTGCTGCAAGCCTCACACTCATATATCTCACAGCTTACACATATTGCCAGCTAGTTAACCATGACAGGCACATCACCCATTGCACTATACTCACTGACACTTTCCTCTCTTGCACAGGAGATAGCAGCAGCACCTAACCAGCGGGACACTGGCATCGCTGCGTGTCCTCATCCCAATGGAGGAGATAGTGGCTAGAAAAAGACAAAAAAAATTACAGTGATATGCAGAAAGAGCTAGCTCTGGGACGAACTGGATTGTTCTTTGAAAGAGCTGGCACAGCCTCAATGGGCCGAATGGCCTCCTTCTGTGCTGTATTATTTTATGATTGCAAAACAGATCAGCTGAGGTTTGCTGAGGGGGAAGGAAGATAACCCCAAATATGCGATGGAGGTACCAAGAGTAGCAAGGTGTCACACAAAGTGTGGAGTCAGCCACAGGGAGGACTCTGTCAAGATTTGGAAGAATTTACTCAACGTAACATTAAACCTATCCCATCGCACCATCTTTTGATCCCCTATTTTAAGGAATATAAATTTCCTCCCTTATCTTCACTGAAAATCAAATGAAGCTACCAAATATTGTTAATTATCTTTATAACCTTAACCCCGTACCCCTTCTCGACAGAGGGTGAAATGTGCCAGTTGACCCTGAATCAGCTCCATCTCTGGGTGTTTGATAAACATGCTCATTATCCTGTGGAAAAATAGGTTTTACTGATCTCGAATCATTCTCAGGGGCTTGAGAATTTTATACTTGTTCCCTTTCATTATCAAGTTAAGTAGCTTGCTTACTTCAACCTCATTGATACCATTTAATATTCTGAATACTCATCTTCGATTCTCCAGTGAAATATTTTTAGTTGCTTGAGCCTTTCAGTCCTCTAAGGTCTGGAATCACATTTATTTGAACCCTTCCCAATGCAGGTAAATTCTTCTTGAGGTTGGGTGACCCAAACTGCCTATTCGAGAGTTGGCCTCACCTGCACAACACCAGCTGTCCCAAGCTCTCCAGATGTACTTCAAGACCTGATTTATCTTATCAATAACTACCTCACATGACCAGATACATTCAGAGGTACGATGAATTATCTCTCCCAAACAGACTTTTTTTGTTGCCTCCAAAGGTGAAAATAAAACACCAGTAGACCATTGCATACAGGCTAAATTATTTAGTCAGATTTACTGAAAGATAAAACAATGTATTGAAGAAGAAAGCCACTATAAGGTAGCAAACTATATCAACCTTCAATAGAAATGGAATGAGTTCACAGAAGATTATACAGAAAGTTATTTAGTACTGTCTATTGGCAAGTAACAACCCATTTGGGTGAAACCTCCTTTCAGAACCTGTTTGATCACGGAGTCCATGGTTTACAAGTGCCTCCACAGAGCGAATTGATGTATTTTCTTGAGCTGACTGACAGTGGAATGTTCTTTTTGTAAAGCCATTTCTTATTGAAGTCAGCAAACCATACAGATGTTCTGAAGAAAGGCCTGGGCTGGAATCTCTCCACAGATGTTGCCTGATGTGCTGTGTATTTCCATCATTTTCTTTATTTCAGGATCCTTGCATTGCTTTTAATTTGAATAATCAAGATGTTAACTTATATCCAGATTCTGACATATATCCGTGAATAGGCCAAAAATACTCCATTATATAATGCATGTTTCTTTGGAGAAATGCACTTTTAGGAGAATTTGTAGAAAACCCAAGGCCATAAAATTAAGTTGCCATGGTGCTAGTATCACAAGGTATTTGAAACAAAGCTGATGAGGTTTAATGTTTTTCTATTTCTGCTCATAGGCATTAACAAAGCAAGTTAAATCACACAGTTGTCGCTCATTAATGTAAAATAATACTGGAGAATGCCCTGATAACAACAACATCTGATATACTGACTTTCCATTGGTGTCTCGATTGGAAAATGTATGATTCATCAATACAGATCAGGGTGGTTCCAGGTCTGGTGTCCAGTCTGTGCACTGTTAGTTGATTTCTACCCTCAATCTCCTGTCACTCAGCCAATTTCCGAACCAGGTCAATAATTTGCCTTCAATTTTAGCCAACAGTCTTGTGTGATGGACTTTATCAAATGCCTTCTGGAAGTCCGTATAAACAACCAGAGATATTCCCCATCCACTACTTTAGTCACCTCTTCAGAAATTCAATTAGATTCATCAGGCATGACCTATCCTTTACAAATTCATTCTGGCTCACTCTGATCAGCTGAAAAATTTCAAGGTGTTCAGCAATCCTGTCCTTAATTGTAGACTCTAGCAATTTCCTGAAAACCGATGTTAGGCTAACTTGTCTATAATTTCCTGATTTCCCTCATTCACCTTTCTTAAATAGCTGAGTGACATGCATAATTTTCCAGTCTAAAGGAAGCTCCTCAAGCCTTCTCTGCCATTTGATAAGATCATATGCTTGCACCCTCAACTCTCCTTTCCTGTCTACCTGCTATAACCTATGACTCCCTTGTCCATCAAGAATCTGTCTAACTCAGCCTTAAAAATATTCAATGATCCTGCTTCCACTGCTCTCTGGGGAAGAGAATTCCACAGACTAACAACCCGCTGAGAGAAAACATTTCTCCTCACATCCGTCTTAAATTGGAGACCCCTAATTCTAGTCTCTCCTAGAAGGGGAAACACCCTTTCAGCATCGACTCTGTCAAGTCCCCTCATGATCTTATATGATTCAATAAGATCACCTCCATTCTTCTAAACTCCAATAGATACAGGCCCAACCTGTCCAACCTTTCCTCATAAGATAACACCTTCATCGCAGGAATCAGTCGAGTGAACCTTCTCTGAACTGTTTCTAATGGAATTATATCCTTTCTTAAGTAAGGAAACCAACACTGTAAACAGTACTCCAGATGTAGTCTCACCAATGCCCTGTACAACTGTAGCAAAACTTCACTGCTTTTATATTCCATTCCCCTTGCAATAAAGGATAACATTCTATTTATCTTCCTAATCACTTGCTAAACCTGCATACTAACTTTTTGTGAATCACGTACTGGGACACCCAGATCCCTCTGTATGTCAGAGATCTACAATTTCTCTCCATTTAAATAATATACTGCATTACTATTCTTCCTGCCAAAGAGGACAAGTTCACATTTTCTCACATTATACTCCATCTGCCAAATTTTTGCCCACTCACCTAACCTATCCAAATCCCTTTGCAGACTCTTTATGTCCTGTTCACAATTTACTCTCCTACCTATATTTGTGTCATCAGCAAATTTAGCAACCATACATTTAGTCCCTTCATCCAAATCATTGATATAGATTGTAAATAGTTGAGGCCCCAGCACTGATTCCTGTGGCACTCCACTAGTTACGGCTTGCCAAACCATCTGGTCCTGAGGATTTGTCGCTCTTTAGTGCCGTTAATTTCTCCATTACTATTAGCTTCCTCATCCTGCCTTGACTACATGCTTAAATTATTTTTGTTGTGTCCCTGTCCCTGATTCAACATTCATTTTCTTGGGAGGTCTGGCATGCTGACTTCTTTTTTACTGTAAATACTAACTCAAATTAATTATGCAGCATTTTCTTATTTTCATATACAGCATCACGATTATCACTTTTCAGGGGGCTCACATAGTTTCTGATTACCCTCTTTTTCCTAATGTAATTGTAAAAATTGTATACGTTGATATTGATATCTCTTGCAAGTTTCTTTTCACACTCCCTTTTTGTAACTCTTACTATTTGCTTTGTCACCCTTTGCTGCTCTTTGTGTCTTTACCATTAGCCAGGGTCCCATGTTCCTATGAGCTGTGTTTTTCTGCATTATTGTGTGCTTTTTCTTTTAGTTTTATGTTGTCTCTTATCTTCACTGGTGTATGACTGTCTATTTTAACCAGTAGAACTCTTGCCTCTTAGGGGTAGAATCTGGTTCTTTATCACATTAAATTATTTTTTGAAAACCTCCTACTGATCTTCTGTCATTTTACCTATGAACAGATTTGCAGTTTACTGTGGACAGTCTCTGCCATATCCCATTGAAGTCAGTCTTATGTAAATCTAGAATCTTAGTAGCTGTTTCACCTTTCTCCCTTTCAGACACTACGTTGAACTCAATCATATTATGATTGCTATTTGATAAATGCACACGGACCGTTAGGCTGTTAATTAAATCTGGTTCACTGCTCATTACTAAATCTAATATAGTACGCCTGCTAGGACATACTGTTGCAGAAAATTATTCTGGACACACTCAAGAAATTCACTACTTTTCTGACATTTGCTAGTCTGCTTATCCAATCTATATGAAAGTTAAAAACCCCCGCTAAAACCGCCCTGTCTTTGCTCAGCATTTATATAAGCTACCAGTTTGCAGCTGCTACCATGGGGCCAATACACAACTCCTATTACAGTCTTAAACTTTTTTCTGTTTCTTAATTTTACCCATAAAGGTTCCACTGCCTGCTTACCTATCTTTATATCCTCCCTTATCGTTGAAGTGATTTCATCCTTAATCATTACGGCTACTCCTGCAATTTTCCCTATCTTTCCTGTAGACCTTGTAAGCTGGTATATTTAGCTCTCAGTTCTGACTGTCTTGCAGCCATGTCTCAGTAATGGCTACAATGTTATATATTTGTGCCTGCAGTTCATTTATTTTGTTCCTTATACTCTGTATGTTTGTATAAATAACACTAATATGGGTCACACACTCTAACTTGTCTGTTTTCTCTACTGTTCTACTCACACATTTACTATTTCTTTCTCTGGTTTTGATTACTTTTCTCTTTCGTTTTCTTTTTACCTGTGGTGCCGAAAGCACTTAATTCTGTAATTCTGCTCTCTTCCCCTTGGTTTGTTTTTGAACTATTCTGTAAACTACCTTTCCCACCTGAGCTCTCCGCCTTACTTACTTACAAGACATTGTGGCAGCCCTATTTATCCTTTCCACTAGGACCCTGGTCCCAGCCCGGTTCAGGTGGAGCCTATCCCAATGGTACAGTTCCTTCCTGTCCCAGTATTGGTGCCAGTGTCCCATGAAATAGAACCCCTCTTCCCATACCACTCCTTTAGCCACATGTTTTCTGTCCTGATCTGCTTATCCCTATGCCAATTTGTCCGTGGTCTGCGTAATATTCCAGTGATATGACCTGCCCGTAAATCCAAACCAGTTGTAACTGGTCCACTTGAACCACTTGATCATGGAAAATGGGACAACTGCACCAGTTGTACTTGTTCAAGTTGACCATTTGTGCTTGTTACAGTTGAAAATTATATTGGCTCCAGTTGAGACCATTGAACCTGGTTCCAGTTGAAAATTATATTGGTTACAGTTGTGACCAGTTAGACTATTTTCTGGCTCAACTCATTCCATTTGAGACCAGAGTATTAAAAGTGCTCACATAAGTGCTACTAACAAGTGAAAATTACCTATGTGGTGTGTGATCTGTTCATGCAGTGAAGCTAAAAACACTCTTGACTGCGTTGTTCATTTCAAATTTTATTGTGCTGCAGGAAAACACAGAGCACAGTTACGTAGCAAAAACCAAATTAAACACAATACAGAAATCAAGAAGTAAGTGAACACAGCAGTTAAGGTGCAAAAACGTTAAATTACAGCTGTAATCAAAGTACAAAACTTAAACATTAATTACATTTAGATGTTTGATGGTTTGTCGGATTTTGGTCTTCAATTGAGGTCTTAAATTTTCTCGGAGATGTAATTGTTCATCTTACTGAGCTCTTTCTTTACAGATTCCTCACTTAGCCTCTGGGTTTGGAGGTGATGTGTGAAGCATGCTGTAAATAAGAGAAAAGGATAAAGTCACAGACTTCCAAAACAGGTGACAGAGGCCTCCCTGCCAAGCTCCTGTTGAGAGAGATTTGTGATGTTCTGAACTCTAATTAACTAATTAATTAACTACAGACTCTATATGAGGGCAGATTGTCCAATGGTTCAGTCTCACTGAACGACTTAAGTCAAAAATTCCAAGGGTGGGACCAGCCATCTGTGGTTGACTAAAACAGTTAAAGATAGTGTTAAAGTGCAGAAGGTGTTAGTTTAGGCAGGCATCAAGATCGGCGCAGGCTTGGAGGGCCGAATGGCCTGTTCCTGTGCTGTACTGTTCTTTGTTCTTTCTTTTATAGTATCAAACTTAAAGAAAAAGCCTATAATTGTGCAAAGATGGGAGGCAGGTCAGAAGATTGGACAGAATATAAAAAACTGCAAAGAATGACTAAAAGATTGATAAGGAAGGTAAAATTAGAGTATGAGAGAAAGCTAGCTAGAAATATAAAGACAGATAGTAAGAGTTTCTATAGATATTTAAAAAGGAAAAGAGTTAACAAAGTGAGCATTAGTCCTATAGAAAGTGAGTCTGGGGAATTAATAATGAATCAGGAGATGGCAGATGAATTGAACAGATATTTTGCATCAGTCTTTACTATAGAGGATACAAGTAACATCCCAGTATTAGCTATAAGTCAGGAAATGGAAGGGAGGGCGGAACTCAAAAAAATTACAATCACCAGGGAAGTGGTACTGAACAAATTGTTGGAGCTGTGGGCTGACAAGTCCCCAGGTCCTGATGGACTTCATCCGAAGGTTTTAAAAGAAGTGTCTAGTGAGATAGTTGATGTGTTAGTTTTAATTTTCCAAAATTCCCTAGATTCGGGGAAGGTTCCATTAGATTGGAAAATAGCGAATGTAACTCCTTTATTCATAAAAAGAGGGAGACAGAAAGCAGGAAACTACAGATCAGTTAGCTTAACATCTGTCTTAGGGAAAATGTTAGAAGCTATTATTAAAGATTTTTGGCGGAGCATTTAGAAAAATTCAAGGTAATCAGGCAGAGTCAATGTGGTTTTGTGAAAGGGAAATTATGTTTAACCAATTTATTGGAGTTCTTTGAGGGAGTTACATGTGCTGTGGATAAAGGGGAACTGGTGGATGTATTGTACTTAGATTTCCAGCAGGCATTTGATAAGGTACCACATCAAAGGTTATTGCAGAAAATAAAAGCTCATGGCGTAGGGAGTAACATATTGGCATAGATAGAAGATGGGCTAGCTAACAGGAAACAGAGAGTAGGCATAAATGGGTCTTTTTCTGGTTGGCAGGATGTAATGAGTGGCGTGCCACAGGGGCCTCAACTTGTTACAATTTATATAAATGACTTGGATGAAGGGACTGAAGGTATGGTAACTAAATTTGCTGATGACACAAAGATTGGTAGGAAAGTAACTTGTGAAGAGGACATAAGGGGGCTACAAAGGGATATAGATAGGTTAAGTGAGTGGGCAAAGACCTGGCAAATGGAGTATAATGTGGGAAAGTGTGAAATTGTCCACTTTGGCAGGAAGAATAAAAAAGAAGCACATTATCTAAATGGTGAGAGATTGCAGAGCTCTGAGATGCAGAGGGATCTGGGTGTCCTAGTGCATGAATCGCAAAAGGTTAGTATGCAGGTACAGCACATAATTAGGAAAGCTAATAGAATGTTATCGTTTATCGCGAAGGGAATTGAATACAGAAGTAGGGAGATTATGCTTCAACTATACAGAGCATTGGTGCAACCACATCTGGAGTACTGTGTACAGCATTGGTCTCCTTATTTAAGGAAGGATGTAAAAGCTTTGGAGGTTGTACGGAGAAGGTTTACTAGTCTAATACCTGGAATGGGCGGGCTGTCTTACAAGGAAAGATTAGATAGGCTAGGCTTGTATCCGCTGGAATTTAGAAGAGTAAGAGGCAACTTGATTGAAACATATAAGATCCTGAGGGGTCTGGACAAGGTGGATATGGAAAGGATGCTTCCCCTTGTGGGAGAATCTAGAACTAGGGGTCACTGTTTAAAAATAAGGGGTGGCCCATTTAAGACAGAGATGAGGAGAAATTTTTTGAGTGTCGTGTCTTTGGAACTCTCTTCCTCAAAAGGCAGTGGAAGCAGAGTCTTTGAATATTTGAAGGCAAAGGTAGATAGATTCTTGATAAGAAAAAGGGTGGAGGGTTATAGGGGGTACGTGGAAATGTGGAGTAATCAGTTCAGCTATGAGCTTATTGAATGGCCACAAGGGACCCCTGCACTACCTGCCTGCGTCTACTACTCCTCCTGGTGGTCACCCATCCCTTTTCTGCCTGTGCAGCCATTACCTGTGGTGTGACCACCTCACTAAACATACTATCCACGACGTCCTCAGCATTGCGGATGCTCCACAGTGAGTCCATCTGCAGCTCCAGCTGCGCAATGCGGTCAGCCAGTAGCTGCAGCTGGACACACTTCCTGCACACATGGTCGCCAGGGACACTGGAAGTGTCCCTGATTTCCCACATAGCACAGGAGGAGTATGCCACGAGGCTGAGCTCTCCTGCCATGACTTCGCCTTAGATTAAGCTCCTTAGTTGCTCCTTTTAATTTAGAGTACTAATTACGAGAGGGACCTTATTCTACTCCAAACACCACCTACTACAATCTAAATCCCCTACCTTTACTTTTACTTTGGCTATTGAAAGTCGTAAAAAAAGGTAGAAATACTCACCTGTTACTACTCACCAATCAATTGCCTCCCCTTGCAACGTGTCACTTTCTGAACTGTGACGTCACGCCTGAAACTCTCTCACTGTCCATGTGAGAGCCTGTGAGAGTATGCCTCTTTTAAGCTGCTGGAACTCCTGCTCGCTGGTGCCTGTCTCCTCGCAGGTCCACTCGGTCTGGCTCTTTCCCTGGCCTCTCGCAGCCTCTTTTAAGCTGCTGGAACTCCCGCTTGCCGGTGCCTGTCTCCTCGCAGGTCCATTCGGTCTGGCTGAAGATGGTTGCTGAGATGGATCATCCCTTCGGTACTTCTGGCTGAAGATGTTTGCAAATTCTTCAGCCTTATCTTTCGCACTGATGTGCTGGGCTCCCCCATCATTCAGGATGGGAATGTTTGTGGAGCCTTCCCCTCCAGTTAATTATTTAATTGTCCACCATCATTCACGACTGGATGTGGCAGGACTGCGGAGCTTAGATCTGATTCGCTGGTTCTGGGATCACTTAGCTTTATTACATGCTGCTTCTGCTATTTAACATGCAGGTAGTCCTGTGTGTAGCTTCACCAAGTTGGCACCTCATTTTAGGTATGTTTGTTTGGTGCTGCTCCTGGCATGCTCGCCTGCAGTCCTCATTGAACTCGGGTTGTTCCCTTGGCTTGATGGTAATGGTAGAGTGAAGGATATGCTGAGCCATGAGTCACAGATTGTGATTGAATACAATTCTGCTGCTGTTGATAATCCATGACACCTCATGGATATCCAGTTTTCAGCTGCTAGATCTGTTCTGAATCTATCCCATTTAGCACAGTGGTAGTGCCACACAACACAATGGATGGTATCCTCAGTTAGAAGTTGGGTCTTCGTCTTCACAAGGACTGTGTGGTGGTCACTGTAGTGTTCAATAGTTTAATTGATCTGTGTTTGATCATGTTAGTCTGTTCACTGATCAGTGTTCACTGTGCTTAATTGCTTAAGCCTGTGGGTGGAGCTTAAGAGTTTAGAAACTGAAACTACATACAAGAATGTTCTGGTAAAAAAACAGACTGAGTTCTGATTGAGGCAATGTGTAGAAATCTTGTAAGTGCTGAGATATTAATCAGATATTTAAAATATCCAGCAAACCAACAAATACATAACAGTCACTCCTATCAATGCTGTCATGGACAGATGCATCTGCGATGGGTAGATTGGTGAGGACCCAGTCTAGCAGCTATGTCCTTCAGGACTGCAACAGCCCGCTCAGTAGTGGTGCTATTGAGCCACTCTTGGTGATGGACATTGAAGTCCCCCACCCAGAGTACATTCTGTACCCTTGCTACCCTCAGTGCTTCTTCCAAGTGGTGCTCAACATGGAGGAGTACTGACTTATCAGCTGGGGGAGGGCAGTTGGTGGTAATCAGCAGGAGGTTTCCCTGCCCATGTTTGACCTGATGCCATGAGACTTCATGGAGTCCAGAGTCAATATCAAGGACTCCCAGGGCAACTCCCTCCCGACTGTATACCACTGTGGCGCCAACTCTGGTGGGTCTGCCCTGTCGGTGGGACAGGATATACCCAGGAATGGTGATGGTGTTGTCTAGGGCATTAATGTAAGGTATGATTCTGTGAGTGTGATCATGTCTGGCTCTTGCTTGATAGTCTCTGGACAGCTCTCCCAATTTTGGCACAAGTTGCCAGCTGTTAGTAAGGAGGACTTTGCAGGGTCGACAGGGCTGGGTTTGCCATTGTCGTTTCTGGTGCCTAGGTTGATGCCAAGTGGTCTGTCCAGTTTTATTCTTATTCAACTTCTCTGTAGCAGTTTGGTACAACTCAGTGGCTTGCTCGGCCATGTCAATGGCAAGTTACTCTTCCTTCCCAAGCCTTGCACTGTTATGTTTACAATCCTTCAATCTGATTGGTTAAGGAGAGACCCAGTTTCTTGCCCTGTTCACTCAGGTCCCCGATGCCTTGTTTCCCTCACTGCATCTTTAACAGCTGGCACTTTAACAACTTGCCATGGAAAAAATTAAAAAGCTTAAGCATGCCAGGTGCAGTCCAATTAATGGCAGATGCCATTAGATGTCCTGCTGCAGCAAAATCTGGTCCAACATATAAATGGCATGACCCACACAACTTGTACACTGATGACACCCAGCTCCCTCTCTCCATGACCTCTCTCAACCCCTCTACTACCTCTGATTTGTCACAATGCTTATCTGACATCCAGTATTGTGTGAGCCATCATTTCCTCCAACTTGGAAAGAGTGCAGCTATTACCTTTGTTCCCCTCCAGAAACTCAGTTTCCTCACCAACTCTCTTCCTCTCCCTGGTCAATATCTGAGGTTGAACCAGACCGCTCACAAACACGATGTCCTATTTGATCCCAAGGTCAGCTTCTGAACACATATCTACTCCATCACCAAGACGGCTTAGTTCCACCTCCATAACATTGCCTGAGTCCATCCCGCCTCAGCTCATATGATGCTGAAGCCCTCAATCAAGCCATTGTTGCCTCTAGACTTGACTATTCCAATGCTTTCCTGATTGGCCTTCTATCTTCCACCCTCCATAAATAGGAGCATATGAAAATCTCTGCTGCCTGCATCCTAACTCACACAAAGTTCCATTTACCTTTCGCCCCTAACTGATCGACATAGGATATCGCTCCAGCAACACCTCAATTTTAAAATTCTCATCCTTGTTTTCAAATCGCTCCATGTCCTAACCCCTGCATAGCTCTGTAATCTCCTTCAGCCCACAACCCTTTGAGATATAGTAATGACCTAGGCCTTGGTGTACAGGGCACAATTTCAAAGTTTGCGGATGATATGAAACTTGGAAGCATTGTTAACTGTGAGGAGGATAGCTGAGAACTTCAAATGGACATTGACAAATTGGTGGAATGGGCGGACTGATGTTCTGATGAAGGGTCACTGACCTAAGATGTTATCTCTGCTTCTCTCTCCACAGATGCTGCCAGACGTGCTGAGTATTTCCAGCATTTCTGGTTTTTATGGCAGATGAAGTTCAATTCGGAGAAATGTGAAGTGATTCAGTTTGGTTGGAAGAACATGGAGAGACAATATAAAATAAAAAGCACAACTCAGGAGCAGACGGACCTGGGTGTATATGTGCATATGTCATTGAAGGTGACAACATGACAACACGCACTGCAGTGTACAGTTTGATGGCTCCACTTCTGATAGCTTCAGAGTGAAGAATGGAGTGAAACAGGGTTGTGTCCTAGCCCCTACTCTGTTTGGCATCTTCTCCATGCTCCTGCAGATATGGAAGGAGTCTACTTTCCCCACTCTCTCTGTCTATCTCCCCCACTCACTCTTTCTCCCCTCACTCTCTCTTTGTCCCCCCTCTCTCACTCTCCCTCCCCCATTCTCTTTCTCTGTACTTCTGTACCAGGCCCCACCTCGCACTCTCTCCTCCTCTTGCTTTCTCTCTGACTGTTGCTGAGAGTGGGAACAGCTCTTTCGAACTCCGGACAGATTCAGATTTTCTGGTGGACTAAAATAAAAATCAGAACCTGCCGGAAAACCCTGAAGCTGTCCAAAGTTCAGAAAGCGCTGTCTCTGCTTCAGCACCTGTCAGCTGCGAAACTGACACTTGCGATTTTTAAAAAAAGCCGGTCTATAGAAGCCAATAGGAAATTTCTCGTGCTTGCAATTACCAGTCACGGACCCCAAAACTGTTTACCACAGACACTGGTGTCCACCTACAGGTACATTGCCAACCCTTGAGAATAATACAGCACAGAAGGAGGCCATTTGGCCCATCGTGACTGTACGGCTTTTTGAACAAGCTATCCGATGAGTCCTACTTCCTCCACTTCTCTTTCCCCAGGTTCTCCAGTCTCTCCATGTAATTAACGTCCCTCATACCTGATACATTTCTAGTAACTCTCCTCAGCAACCTCTCTGAGGCCTTTCTAAAGTATGATCTCCAGAATTGGACAGAAAACTCCAGCTGAGGCCTAACCAGTGATTTATGAAAATGAATTAATGAATCATTTTTTTCTTATCCAAATTGGAACTAATTGGCCCATTTACAATAACAAGATTAGATGCTTGGGGCTGCGGTTGCATTAAATCACAAATTTTCAGTGGAAAATTTACAGCCGTACTTATCTATATACAGGAATAATTAAACAGACCATTGGGTCTCTTCATAACATTCAAATATCAGCAAAAAATAAAAACATCTCTCTTAGGCAAAGACAGCTTGAATCTTCTGCCATAAAATGCAAATATCAGAATTAAAAGAGAGCAAAGCAATGCATGTTACTCAGTTGTGAATAGCATTGGGCATGAACAAAATACTTCCACTAAAAAGGACATTTTTGATGAGCTGTGTCATTAAAAATTGAGAGATCTTCTGGAAAGTCCTAGAGGGGAAAACTGCGATTGAGATTGGGCAGGCGTTGAAGTTTCCGTTTGTTAATGCTCTTCGGTTAAATCTATTCATTAAACAAGCTCATTGTTTCATTTTTTAACATTTTTAACATTCATTAACATTTTTTTTTGAATCGGTTGAAAATAAATTCACGCTTAAGAAGATGTCTTCCTGTTATGCCAAGGGAATCAAATACAGCAGAAAATTAAAATCATTCCGTGCTTTTTCATGGAACAAGATTTGTAAAGTGATTAAACCTTTTGATGCAAGGTCACAAAAGTAGAAGCTACATAATTAGAACCAATATCCCTTTAAAGATTGATAAAACTCAAAGTCCTTAAGAAAGGCATAACATTTATTGACCGACAAATATCAACTGAACAGATGAGAAAGAATGCATCTAAAAATGCAACAGATTAAGCAGCCCTCTAACTCTGTATTGCAAACCTGTGTGGCATGCATGCGTGTTGTGCGGGTGTATTTGCATGTGTGTGGGCATGGTGTGTGTCTGACTTGCGAACATGTGGACGTGTGGCATGCCTGTCATGCCTGCGCGGTGTGTGTACACTCGCTCGCACATGCCCACACCTGAGGTGCATAGTATTCAATGTCTATACCCTGGGCCAGTAACCAATGACAAGCTGCAGTTAAGTCAATGTCTATACATTTGCTGAACAATTTAAGTGCTAGAACCTCAAAATCCACCACCTGGGAGACAAAAGTAAATCAGTTACAGTTCTGATAAAAAAAGTAAATCAGTTACAGTTCTGATAAAATGACTGGATGCAGACTTAAAAACCACATGGATAGAATTTCAGGCCAAGTAAAAGTTGCTGCAAATGTTCATTCCTTCAATATATCACCAAGAATCATACATTTTACGGCAACTCTAATGACACTCCATTTGCATTAATTAATCATCAATACCTCCTGTCCCTATCCCATATATATAGTACATCTTTTCTAAATTTAGCAATGAGATATATGCACACTTTATGTGAATAAAATAAATGTCAAATTCCTCGGACTGGGAGCAGCTTTTATTCAGCTACAAAATCCCTTTTGAGTCGTGGGGTCCTACTGTTTCAGTGGATATGTGCAGACTCCACATTATCTTCAATCCTTTTAGCCCCCTTTTCTGCACATCCCTCTTAACCTTTCAGTCCAAAAGAGTATAATGCCTGGCATGATTCAAAGTCAAACTGTGGTTGCCACTGGGCACTCTGTTTCTGATTGGTGGCAATGAGCCAATCAGTGCTGCTGTCAACAGGTACACCTAATGATGAATGGGACAGGAGTTTGACACAGCAGTGGTGAATCAGATTTCACTTCCAGAGATGACCCCAGCTGGGCTGGGCTGGATAGGGTCGCAGTCCTGGCTGGTGTCTTTGCTGGGGCAGCCATTTAAATAGATCATCAGTGTTTTCTCTTAGTCAGGTGATAAGTTCACATGGAGGCCTGATTTGTGCTGCTGGCTGCTTTCTTTTTTCAGTAGTGTGATGGAGTCCTTGTGTGCTGACTGTGTTCTGTGCAGCTGACCTGTTGCATGCTATTACTTGGTTTCAAAGCATGTTTTTTTGAGACAGAGCCTGATTTGAAAATGAAACTAAAAGCTAATATTCTGGGAGGTCAGAACCAGGTTAACAAAACAAACAGCTTTTGTTTTACCAGAGACATGTGATTGGAGCTTAGCTTTCAGTTTTCACAAGAAGACACTGGAGGGTGGAAGCCAGCTGCAAAGCTGGGGGTTGTTTTTAAAAGTTTCCCAGAGCTGCTGAACTGAAACAAGCTGGGAGCAGTTTTTCTTTTAAAGACATGCTCTTTGAATTGGAACCTGTTTTATGGGAGCTGACCCTTGGAAAATACAAGTTTCTACTGTTGTTTTTAGTGCCTTAAAGAGTTATGTAAGGCATGACCAGTGAAGTTACACCACTAGGCTTGTTGTGAGCCAAAACCATGGAAGTAAAGGAAGGATGCACAGTATTGGTGGGGTTCGGATTGTAGAGAAATTGTCTTCGAGTGGAAATTGGTGTTTGTAACTTTGGAGACAGGATCTGGAGATCTACTTGATAAGTTCAAAGACCTGAAGGACTTTGTGACAGTTTGGTATCATCCTGCAGTTAGGACTGCCAAAGGACTTGTGAGATACATCCTTGTTGCATCTGATAGTTAATGTGTAACCTTTAAGACATATATATATAAATAATGTGATTTAACTGTTAGTCCATATTTAATTTGTGTTAGCTTTGGTTTGAGTGTTAAAGTAAAATTTATAAAAGTGAAATATTGTTCATTTGGCTTTAGTTTCCTAAATTGGGGTCAGTTGGTGGATTTGACTCTTTTGCTTTATTGGTGGTCTCCATAGGGATCATAACAGTAGCCTGTTGCATTCCTCCTCAGTCATATCCATCTGGGCCTCAATCTTATCCTGCAGAGGAGGAGTGCAGTGTAAATAATTAGAAGGCTCTCAGGGCTGCATTTTAAATTAGGAACTTGGGGCTTCAATTATTTGAAGGGCACATGCCAGGAAGAGGTCTTGAGGAATTTACAGCAACTTATTTCTACATAGCTCAATTCAAACACACAAAACTTTTAATCTTGTATCAGTAGAAACAGTTGATTAAACCTGATGGGGCAACTGCAAAATTCAAAGAAGGTTGTGGGTTCAATTTGCATTCTGGAGACATGAGCGCAAAAATCTAGGCTGAGACTTCAGTGCAGTACTGAGGGAGTGCTGCGCTGTTAGAGGTGCTATCTTTTAAATGAGACATTAAACTGAGACCCATCAACCCTCTCAGGTGGATGTAAAGGATCCAGTGGCACTATTGTTATACTCCAGAAAGCCAAGTGGTGAAGGATAGAACTGGAGCCAACCCTTACACACTTTTATAATCTTTTATTTAAAGAGATACACATTATAAACATGCACCTCCCAACCTAGCCACCATAGTTTCAGTCTGTTCCTTTTTATAGGAGCACAAGTGAATCCCCGGTTACTGCCCACCACTTGCATACAATTCAACACAATTAATACATAATTAACACTGTAATGAAGAAGAGCAGGGGAGTTCTGTCCTAACCAATATTTACCCCTCAATCACCATCACTGAAACAGATTATCTGGTCATTATCACATTGCTGTTTGTGGGAACTTGGTGCACTGATTGGCTACTGTGTTTCCTACATTATAACAGTGACGACACTTCATTGGCTGTAAAGTGTTTTGGGACATCCTGAGGTTGTGAATAAATGCAAGTCTATCCTTTTTTATGTATCCAGACAAGGTGTATTTCAACAGATAATTGTAACTGTATCAGGCCTGAAGAAGTGAAATTGCCGTGCTGTGTTGCTAAGTTTAGTAAATCAAATTATCTGTAAAAGATGACTGCTCCATCATCGCAGATGTAAAGCGGCCAGACATTCAGGGTTGAAACTTTGGATTCTAGTCTAAATCTTGATGAATTTCCAGCACTGAAATGTCACTTTGAAATGTTCCCTTGCCCTGCACAACAAAAGGCATGAAGCAGCATTAATGGATTATCAGCAATTCTTGTTCACACTCTCTTATACTAATAGAAGCCATTAAATCAAAATGGCCTGATTCAAAAAATTGCCTTTTTGTGCCAGGAGTTTATTGAGGTTGAAGACTGGGGCTGGGGGACGGTGAGTGGGGGTGAAGAGAGGGGGTAGACATTTCTTAATAATTCCGTGTCTAATCTTTCCACTAAAAGTCGCACGTTAGTGCACCTCCTAAATGACCTTGCAGAATGAAAACACCTTAAAATCTATGTAACGATGCCTCAATATAGGATATGCTGATAGGGTGAAATGAAATAGGCTGGGAGGACGTTCATGTGGAGCATTAACACCAGCATAGGCCTGTTGGGCTGAATGGCCTGCTTCTGTGTTGTAAATACTATGTAATATAAAAGGTGACATCATACTCTACAATGAATTGAGTACCAGAATAATTGAATGATTACTTTGAGCCTTTCTTTTTAAAAACTACTCACCTTGGCAAGCTCTATGTTTTCAATGGGAATTTCACTTATTGTATGTAACTCTTAGAAAGAAACCACATAGAAAATATCATCAACCAAAACACAGCAAGGCATTTCACATACAAGATTCACCATGTATATGACTACTACAGAAGTTTCATCCTACAATGGGGTCTGGTCAGTCTGCACTGTGATTACCTTCTCCCACTGAAGATCAGATTTAAAAGCTGAACTACAACTGGCAGCTCCCAAGCTTAAGTAAGTATTCCAGTATCTCTCAATTTTACACCGCAGGATCAATCATTCCACTGCACCCAAGCTAGACCTCTGAGGCATATCCACCTAGCCCCATCCCCCTGCCCTTGACCAGTTTTCAATTTTAATTTTTCAAATATTCAGCACTTCCCTTTTAAGAGCTAGGTATTTTTCTTGAATTACGAAGTTGCTGTTTCCACATCTTCGCACCCTTCCCTTGGAGAACAGTGAGACGATACTGCCTTTAAAGTCCTGTGAACCTGTACCGATGTTTCCTTTGGTTTTCTAATTAACCATACCCTCTATTTTGACATCATCTGCAAATTTCGACCACCCCTCTATCTAAAGCTACATCTCAACCATTGATAAACACAGTTTGGGCCAGAACTAAACCCTGTGTGATACCACACCCACCATTTTGGAAGAAATGCCCTTAAGTCATTCTTTGTTTTCTTCCTTTGAAACATATTTCAATCCAATTTTCCATCCATCTCTAATACCACATCCCTCAATCTTCTTTAGAAGGCTTTCCTAAAGTCCATATACACTACATCCACTGCATTTCCCCTGTCTACCATCAAAGAATTAACACATCAAAGAATTCTACGAGATTTGTCGAGTAGGATTGCCACTTTTGAAATCCATACTGGCTTCTTTGAACTATTTTCTCTTGATCTAGATACATACTAAATTAATTGTAAATTACAGAGTTGAACATTTTCCCCACCACAGATGTTAAATAATTACTCAAATTATCTCTCTTTCAAACAAATGAGCATTAGATTGGCCATCGTCCTGTCCTCTAGCCCATATCCACTCTCAATAGAGCCCCAAATATCAATTCTAGTGCCTCTGTAGTTTCCTCCCTCATCTTGTCACTTACGAAAACTATCTTCAAATAAAACACAGGGAAAATGTGAAGATTAAATGCACTTTGGCTTCACATATGAAAGCAGTGAAAATATCTCCTGAGCACTCTGGTACTTTTTTTCCCTATGTTAAAGGCACTGTATAAATGTCGTTAAGTGTGCAGATTATGTACCCACTCACACCCCAACACCCCACCCCACCCACACCCCAACACCCCACCCCACCCACGCCCCAACACCCCACCCACCCGCTGCTGCTCCAACTTCAAGTCCTGACGGCTATACCACTATTTATAACCTTCCACAACACTTGGTGGGATTGCTTTCCTTAAAGGCCCAGCATAATTCATCTTCCAATCTGTCAAATACAAGAATGAAAGATACATGATAAAACATAACCTGCTGGAAGTGCGAGCTGATAACGTCACAGTGAGGGCAACAGGGCATCTGTGACCTCAGTGAACGACGGAACCAGCAATCTTTCTCCTTAAGTAAAGAGATTAAAGGATTGAGAAAGGAACAGAGGAACAGCAGAGAAGGAAATAGAGAGAATTGGAGTCGAATCAAGTACAGAAAGAGAGAAAAGGAAATGTATGAAAAAAATTAAAATTCACTGTGACAGTTTAAAATCTTTTACAACAGTTGACTACCTGCAGGAATGAGATTGAACATTTAAGTTACTACCTTTCTGGGTCAGAGATTAAGTGGCATCACTTTGACAAGTATCCTGTCATTAAGAAGATACTTGCGCTGTTAATTCTAAGCCTTAACCTAATTATCCAAATAAAGCAAGTTCTTAACTGGAAAACTAAGGGCATATTCATGTGAAACTAAGTGCAGCGTGGTGTAAATCAACTAGCCCGATCCAGAGATTCTCAATTCATGGCAAACCTCTTCATCCCCTGAAGTCACTGGCCGATTTGCACATTCATAACGATGTGTGTCATTAACACACCACTATATTTCCAGCAATATTCGGCCCAATATCACAGGAGCTCTGCAGTCGGAAAATATTTCTGATAATAATGGGCTGCATTCTATAAGCCCGCCGACAAAATTGGTGGCGGGCGATGGGCGGATCACATGTCAAAGAGCCGCCGCGATTCCAAGCGCGGTGGCTCATTTAAATAGCTGGGGTGGGCCACCCGCCCACAATCACATAGAGAGGACGAGCTGCCTGTCCCTGGCAATGGTGTCAGCTGCCTGTGCACAGGCATTGACACCATTTTTAAAGGGCTGTTAGCCCTACCGGCAAATTTAAATATTTAAAATTAAATGGCATTTTTTTAAAAACTCTCTTTTGCCCCTCCCACCACCAAAAAACATTTACCTTTAAAACTTGACCGTCCCCCCACCCCCCAGCCCAACAACTGCACAAACTTTAAACTATAACCCTTCCCACCATCCCCTACACCCATGACGTTAATTTGACCCCCCAACCGCACTGATAAACTTACCAGTGTTGCCGGGGTGAAGATCGCGGCGGGACTTCAGGAGGTGATGGGAGAGTAATTAATTCAGGTATTTTAAATTGCTGTCCTGTCGCTGAGCGGTGGGGGTCTGCCACAAGATCTTGCAGTTGCTGGCAATATCGGGCAGGGCCCTGTCGATGGGCCTCATCCGGGGCCATCTTCAGGCGCGTCCTGCCACAGATCCTGACGTTGAGGTCTCTATAGAATCCAGCCCAATAAAATATCTCATCACATTCTGATGGATTTTTCCTTAAAAATGAGGATTGCTGCTTGAACTGACCGACCTTTTCTTTCAGCACCTGGACTCTGCTGCTCTAGAGAATAACTTCTTGGAAGGTCTCCAGCTTCATGCAGGGTGGCCTCATTGACTACTCGGCATTGCCAACTGCGACAGGATTTTCATCTTCTCAGGCTCTGAGAGAAGGACTGAAAGTATGTCAGAGAAACTGGAACTGGGGCTTGGTTACTGCTCTTTTAAAACTTCACATTAGAATTGCATTTTATTGAAGTGGGAGGACACACAACAGCAAAGAGGTTCAACTGGCCTCGCTCTCCACCGCACTCTCAGCACACTGTGGCTGTGGTATGTTCTACTGACAGCACTGCAGCTACTCTGCAAGCTCACTTCAAACAACACCTCCCAGCTGGAAACAACTCACCGAGAAGGTGACAAGCAGCAAGACCATAGAAAACTGGCACCTCCAAGTTTCTCCTTTAAGTTGCCACACTGGCTGACTCGCACAGCACCATGCGCTTCATCAGTACTGGCTCAAAACCTTGGAATTCCCGACCTAACACCATTGTGGAAGCACCACCAGTTCAAGCATTGCAGTGGTTCAGTAAGGTGGCTCACCACCCACTTCCCCAAGGGCCAATGAGGTATGGGCAATAAATACCAACCTTGCCAGTGACACCACAACCCGAGAATGAATACAAAACTGCAATTTCTCAGTATTCTGATTTCTATTTTACTGCCATGCTTGTTATTACAGTTTGGGTTTCTGTCCCCCATATGCATCTTTATTGACATTTTAAATGTTTTTAACAGTCTTTCTTTCCCAATAGGACTGATGAAGGAGGCTCTCTCTCACTGATGAGATATTAGTAAGACCACTGGTGCAGTGGCTGAACACGGTCACCTCCAAGCAAGCTGACTTGAACTCCCCACCTAACAGCACCCTCACAACACGGGCTACAGTGGTTCAAGAAGGCGGCTTATCACCACCTTCTTAAGGGGCAACTAGGGCAGGACAACAAATGCCAGCGATGCCCACATCCCCAGAATGAATTGAAAGGTGATTAAAGGGGCCCCGTTCTATCATATGGCAGCCGACGGTGCCATCATTTCCTCACCTGAAGGCTGCACTGACATTTCAGCATCATGTCAAAAACAAGCAAAGCAAGCAATATTCTCAATGTTGGCTCAAACATCAGGATGGTATTAAAAACCACGTGGTTCATTCAAATCCAGACCAGATGTGAAGCACGCACAAAAATAAAGGGTTATTAAGCAAGAGCATAAGTTTACAGGTTGTTACAATTAAAAGGAGGCACTGGCCCACAGAATTACTCCCAAAGGTATCCTAACCAGCACTATGTCCCGACCATCCAACACCTCTGTCAATGCTGACCTACAGTGGCTCCTGGTTCCCCAATGCCTGAAGATTAAAATTCATTTTCTTGTGTTTAAATCCCATCATGGCCTCGTTATTCCCCTTGCCAGTAGCCTCCTCTAGCCCTATACTACCCTCCTGCCCCTCCACTCTTTTCCACCCACAGTTCTGATGGGAGGCATACTGACAGGTATTTGGCATTGATACCAATAGCACTTTGTCGAGATATCCTTAGCCAATTAGATCAATGCACATGGGCATTGAAAGATCAAGCACGTGAGACAATTTATTGGCCAGAGGTTAATAATGGCAAAGAACGAGCAGTGAGGATATGTGATGGATGTCAGGAGCATCAGCCGAGTCAGAACAGAGAGCCCTTCCATCCTCATGATTTTCCATCACATCTATGGTCAAGAATAGCTATTGACTTATTTACTGTCAGATGTGATGACTTCTTACTTATTAATAACACTTCCCCAAATTTCCTATCATTCGCCAAATCAAGTGCATTGGTGGCAAACACGATGAGTGCAGTTTTCAGTCTTCTTGATTCCCCAGAGAAGATAGTGTCAGATATCATCCACAGTATACCAGTAAGCCAATCAAAGACATGTGCGCAAAGCTGGCTGTAAATCACATTATGTCATCTCCACACTATCCAAGGTCAAATGAACTAGCGGAAAGGATGGTATGGCCAGTGAAGTCACTAATCTTTAAATGTAAGGAGACCAATCAAGACATTCAAATAGCAATTTGCACTTACGAGGAACATCACCAGATACAGGATTACCATCCCCACTAGAGATCATGTTCGGAAGGCAGTCAGGACAACTCTTCTGAGTCATCACCTGATCAGATTGTCATCGGTCCACGATAAATTATTGGTAAGACAAGAGAAAATGAAAATCAGACATGACAAACATGCAGGCGTGGAGATGCCTCTGCTGCACGTAGGTCAGAGAGATCCACCCGCAAGAGAAGACATGGTTCCCTGGAGAAGTGTCAAAGATCTGTAATGAGCCACGGTCATACGGGGTAACTCCCTGAATGGAGTGACGTTGAGGAGGAATAGATGTCAGCAGAGAGAGTTATCCAACAGCATCATACCTAACACTCCTGTAGCATCAAGAACACATTCACATTCAAGTTCTGAGAGCAGAGTCAAGGAAAATGACATGTACAACACTCAAGTGCAAGATAATTGTCAATCTAGACCTATGAGTCAAGAGAAAAGAATTGACAATTCCAGATCTCAGCAAAGTTTCACTGTTACCAGATCAGGTCGAGTCAGCAGACCATCTGTACATTTCAGAGACACTTGAATAATTATTGTGAGAGTCCACACATGCGTAAATACTGTTCACAAATTATCCTATTTCATTATGTACATAGCTTATAACTTATGCAATTTTTCTATTTAAGGATAGGGTGAAGGTGTGATATTGCTTTAATTGCTTTAATACTGATTAACATACCGCTGAATATGCAAATAGTTTAGTATACATCATCACAGGAAGTGATGCAAGTTAACATGTGATACAGTAGTTGGAGCAGTGTTATTTCGCCGGTCGCTCTCCTAAAATCTGGTTATTCTTCAATAAAGAACCCTTCATTTAGTTTACCAATCATTGTTATAGAGTTTGATATGTTTGTGTTAAGAGCCAATAACACAACAGACTAAATGACTTCTTTCCATCTGTGGCCTTTGGTCAGGTGTTAGCTAGTTGAGAAACAATCTGCAATTGGCAACAGGATTCTTCAAATGATTGCAAGGTAGGTTAATCCCAATTCCTCCCTGTCGATGCTGAGATCGAACCCACACTGCTCTCTCAGCTAAGACGAGAGTTCCTCATGCCTTTAACAAACAGCAACCGGCAGAAATTTATAGGACAGCAATACAAGAGCACATGTACGGTATGCTATAACAATCTTTCATTCAAACGTTGGAATTCCATTAAAGGCTGTAAAACTGCCCACTTTCTCCAGATTAAATTCCTCAGTTGGCATGAGATATTTACGAGGTCACCAGGTACATCCAAAAATACCCCGGCGCAACAGAAAAGTCAGACTTTTGAAATATATTTGTTCCTGGGACATGAGCGACAGTATTTATTGTCCATCCCAAGGTAATAGGAGGCAATAAGAGTCAGTCACAGTGTGGAGCAGGAGGCAATTACAGACAAGAGGAAATTACTGAGCCAGTTTTTTCCCCCCCCAAAAGTCAGCAGCTTTTCATGATGATTCTGTGGGTGCCGGTCCACAGGTTACCAGCTTTACTGATTTTTTTTAGATTAGAGATACAGCACTGAAACAGGCCCTTCGGCCCACCAGGTCTGTGCCGAACATCAACCACCCATTTATACTAATCCTACACTAATCCCATATTCCTACCAAACATCCCCACCTATCCCTATATTTCCCTACCACCTACCTATACTAGTGACAATTTATAATGGCCAATTTACCTATCAACCTGCAAGTCTTTTGGCTTGTGGGAGGAAACCGGAGCACCCGGAGAAAACCCACGCAGACACAGGGAGAACTTGCAAACTCCATACAGGCAGTACCCAGAATCGAACCCGGGTCCCTGGAGCTGTGAGGCTGCGGTGCTAACCACTGCGCCACTGTGCCGCCCTGGTGGGATTTGAACACGCACTTTGATAGCCCAGTACCAAACCCACGAATAGGCTGCCGTGCCTTCTTGCAATTTGCTTGTTGCAACAGGTTACACTTGCATGCTGTAAACACGCTATGTTCAGTGAATCAGAGTGAAAGATTAGTGGAGAGGGATGTAAGTTTTGCCTTCCTCGGCACTCACGCAACCTCTTCTGCTTTTGATCCAACTGTAAGTTCACAATGTTTGCAGTTGCCAGATGACAAAGGTGTAGCAGATAGAGCTCTCAGGAACCCACCCATTTCGGCAAAGTTTTTATTTCTGTGTGTTGCTTGGCAGCTGAACCATTACATATCGTCAAATAATCAGTGACAGTGGAATGTTATCTTCCAGGGAAAAGGGCAGCTCCCAGATGGCTCTGAGCAAAGAGAATGGTGAAAACCTCCACTACTTCCGAGGGAAGTGCTTCATATATTTACATTGAGATTTTCTTCAGCTCAATTCTTCATTTTAATACTCAAGTGGGAATTCCAAAATGAACCACTTGAGGCTGCATTCACTTAATTGTGAGACCTGAATGTAATATGTGCTACAGGTTAAATTTCACTGCAGTTTTCAGCTCATTTTAAGACATGGGTTTAATGAGGTGCTTAGAAGGCCACCAAGTACAGTCAAAAATACCAGGCCACAACACAGGAATCTGATTTTAAAAAAAAATCTTTTCTACCATTCAACTTTACATGGTCAACTGCAGCGATAATTAAAATCACTGCAATTTTTTTAACAGAAGCTTTATTTTTAAATAGAGAAAATGACTTTACATAAATTTATTTGACCTAAGAGGCTGGATTTTCTGGTGGGCGGCAAGACTTCAATGCCAAGTAAATATGGGGTCCCGGGCCTTCCCATGTCACCAGCACGCCCACCGGCGCAACCTTCTGGGAAGTGCCCTCCTAATTGGCCACCTCCCCGCTTGCCATTCTATTCAGGATGGCGGGTGGACTCCTGATGCTGCAGGCCCCATCAGAGGGCCAGCAGCGATGTCAGGCCGGTGGCCTCACTGGGAGAGGTGGGCACTGTCGAGGCTGGCAGGCGAGCATGAGGGCACCTCAATATGGAGGTACCCTCCACTGCCTGCATTGAAGTTATAAATTAAAGAGGCCCAAAGTTGGTAGGGCCATTGGGTTGGAAGGGAAACCCCTCGCAGGCCTGCTGCCAGGAGGCTGCCTTGATTGAACTGGCAGCCTCTGCAAACGGTGGGAAGCTACTCCGACGTCGGTAAAATACCAGTCTCGATGCAAAATGACCCGTAAGTGGTGTCTTAATTGGAACAATGGGCTGCCACATTCATGAAACAGGCAGGCGACCTGGTTCCCTGTCCGCCCCGGGAAAGGCCCTGGGCGGTGGGAATTTGTCAGGGAGCCATTCCAACCTGGCTCCCTCCCTATTTTCCTGGCTCCCCGCCTCTAACTCCGTCTCCAAGGGGCCGGGAAAATTCAGCCTAAGGTCCTGGCCATGGCTTAGTGTGGAGCAAGCCCCACTCCAGAGACTTGCACATCAAATCCAAGGCTGGCACTCCCAGTGCTTTTATAGACTCAAGACCAAATGGAAACTTAATCACAGTCACTCAGCATAATATAGTGGAAATACCCATACAAACATATGAATTAGGAGCAGAAGTAGGCCATTTGGCCCACCGAGCCTGCTCCACCATTCAGTAAGTTCATGGCTGATCTGTTTGTGTCTTGAATTCCACACTCCCATCCACCCCCAATAAATCTTTGATTCCCTTGCCTAACAAGAATCTATCTACCTCCGCCTTAAAAATATTTCCAACACCTCCTGAGGCAGAGAGTTCGAAAGTCACACAACCTACTGTGAGAAAAAATTTCTCCTCAGCTCTGTCCTAAAAGGGCGAGCACTAATTTTAAAACAGCTCCCCCTAGTTCTGGACTCACCCACAAGAGGAAAAATCCTTGTCAAGACCGTTCAGGATCTTATATGCTTCAATCAAGTCTCCCCTCATTCTTCTAAACTCCAGTGAAAACAAGCCCAGTCTGTCCAACCTTTCCTCATAAGACAATCCGCTCATTCCAGCTATCAATCTAGTAAACCTCCTCTGAACCCCTCCAATGCATTTACATCCTTCCTTAAATAAGGAGACCAAAACTGCACACAATATTCAAGATGTAGTCTCACCAATGCCCTGTAATAAAGGACAAGCATTCCATTAGCCTTCTTTATTACTTGCTGTACCTGTATCCTAACTTTTTGTGACTCATGCACTAGAACACATAGATCCCTCTGCACCTCAGAGTTCAGCAGTCATTCTCAGTTTAAGTAATACTCTATTTTTTTATTCTTCCTGCCAAAGTTAACAACTTCACAGTTTCCCACATTATACTCCACCTGCCAGAATTTTGCCCACTCACTCAGCCTATCTATATCGGTCTGCAAACTCCTTATGTCCTCTTCACAACATACTTTCCTACCTATTTTTGTATCATCCGAAAATTTAGCTACCATGCCATCACTCCCCTCATATAAGTCATTGATATAAATTGTAAAATGTTGAGGCCCCAACACAGACCCCTGCAGGACTCCATTCATCACATTCTGCCAATCAGAAAAGGATCCATTTATGCATACTCTGTTTTCTGCCAGCCAGCCAATCCTCTATCCATGCTAATATGTTACCCACTACACCATAAGCTTCTACTTTGCGCAATAACCTTTTATGTGGCACCTTGTCAAATGCCTTCTGGAAATACAAATACAGTACGTCAACGGGCTCCCCTTTATCCATGTTACTCCTTCAAAATACTCCAATAAATTGGTTAAACACGATCTCCCTTTCACAAAGCCATGCTGACTATTTCCGATTACCTTGAGTTTTTCTAAGTACACAGCTATAGCCTGCTTAATGATCGATTCTAACACCTTCCCCATGGCAGACTTCAAGCTAACTGGTCTATAGTTATCTGTTTTCTGCCTCCCCCACTTCCTGAATAGAGAGGTTATATTTGCTACTTTCCAGTCTGATGGAACTTTTCCAGAATCTAGTGACTTTTGAAAAATTAACACCAATACATCTACTACCTCATTAGCCAGCTCTTTTAAGACTCTAGGATAAAGCCCATCAGGACCCCAGGACTTGTCAGCCCACACCTACATAGGAACATAGGAAGATAGGAACAGGAGTAGGCCATTCAGCCCCTCGATCCTGTCCCGCCATTCAATGAGATCATGGCTGATCCGCGGCCTAACTCCATATACCTGCCGTTGGCCCATATCCCTTAATATCTTTGCTTAACAAAAATTTATCTATCTCAGATGTAAAATTAACAACTGTTCTAGCTTCAACTGCTGTTTGTGGGAGAGAGTTCCAAACCTCTACCACCCTTTGTGTGAAGAAGTGCTTCCTAACAACTCTCCTGAACGGTCTGGTCCTAATTTCTAGACTATGCCCCCCAGTTTTAAAATCTCCAACCAGTGGAAATAGTTTATCTTTATCTAGCCTGTCTTTTCCTGTTAATATCTTGAAGACTTCAATCAGATCACCCTTTAACCTTCTAAATTCTAGTGAAAACAGACTTAATTTGTGAAATCTCTCCTCGTAACTTAACCCCTGTAGTCAGGTATCATTCTTGTAAACCTACGTTGCACTCCCTCCAAGGCCAATATATCCTTCCTAATGTGTGGTGTCCAGAACTGCTCACAGTACTCCAAGTGGGGTCTAACCAGGGTTTTGTACAGCTGCAGCATAACCTCTGTGTCTTTATACTCCAATCCTCTAGATATAAAGGCTAGCATTCCATTAGCCTTTTTGATTATTTTCTGCACTTGTTCGTGGCATTTTAAAGATCTATGCACCTGAACCCCCAAGTCTCTTTGGACATCCACTGTACTTAATCTCTTCCCATTTAGAAAGTACCCTACTCTATCCATTTTTGGTCCAAAATGGATAACCTCGCACTTGTCCACATTGAAATCTATCTGCCACAATTTTGTCCACTCACCTAGTCTGTTAATATCTCTTTGCAATTTTATGCTATCATCTAGACTGTCTACAATGCCGCCTAACTTTGTATCATCGGCAAATTTGGATATATGACTTACTATGCCATCATCCAAGTTGTTAATGAATAATGTGAATAATTGAGGCCCCAACACAGATCCCTGCGGGACACCATTAGTTACATCCTGCCAATCGGAGTACTTACCCATTATCCCCACTCTCTGTCGCCTACCACTCAACCAACTTTCTAACCATGTCAATAATTTGCCCTCAACTCCATGGGCTTCTACCTTAGTTAACAGTCTCTTATATGGGACTTTATCAAATGCCTTCTGGAAGTCCATATAAATAACATCCATAGACATTCCCCTGTCCGCTACCTTAGTCACCTCTTCAAAAACTTCAGTGAGATTTGTCAGGCATGACCTTCCCGTCATGAATCCATGCTGGCTGTCCCTAATTAACTGAAATTTTTCTAGGTGTTCAGTCACCCTATCCTTGATTATAGACTCCAGAAACTTGCCCACCACAGATGTTAGGCTAACTGGTCTATAATTTCCTTGGTTCCCCCTTTCACCCTTCTTAAAAAGTGGAGTGACATGTGCAACTTTCCAATCCAGAGGGACCACTCCTCAATCTAGGGAACTCTGAAAGACTATAGTTAGGGCATCTACAATGTGCTCCCCTACTTCCTTTAACACCCTTGGATGGAAACCGTCAGGTCCTGGGGATTTCTCACTCTTTAGTTCCATTAATTTCCTTGTTACTGATGATTTACTTACGTTAATTGTATTAATCCCTGTCCCTTATCGGCTATTAATTTTTTCGGGACTTCCGGCAAGTTATCCTCCTTTTCAACTGTAAATACTGAGGCAAAGTAATTGTTCAACATGTCTGCCATTTCCCCATTATCAATGACAATATCTCCAGTTTGAGCTTTTAGTGGGCCTACATTGTTCTTGACCACCCGTTTTCCCTCTATGTAACTATAAAATTTCTTCTTATTGATTTTGAAGTCCCTTGCAAGTTTCCTTTCATAATCTCTTTTAGTAGCTCTTATAAGCTGCTTTGTGACCCTTTTCTGGTCTTTGCACCTCCATTAGTTTGGTCAGTACCGCTTCCTTGGTGATTGTAATTTCACCAAGTTCCTCTCTTCCTTCCACCTCCTGATTTACAGTTATTACTGGAATGTTTTTTGTATCCTCTATAGTGAAGACAGAAGCAAAATATTTGTTCATTTCATCTGCCATTTCCTTATTATCTACTATTAACTCCCCATTCTCACTGTCTAGAGGATGAACACTCACTTTACTTACTCTTCCTTTTTAAATACCTGCAGAAACTCTTGCTGTCCGCTTTTACATTTCTAGCTACCTTCCTCTCATACTCTAATTTCTTTCTCCTGATTAACCTCTGCCATTCTTTATATTTTTTATATTCTGAGCAATCATCTGACCTGCCACTCATCTTTGCGCAATTATATGCTTTTTCCTTAAGTTTGATGCTTTCCTTAACTTCTTTAGATAACCACAGATGGTGGGTCCTCCCCTTAGAATTTTTCTTTACAGTAGAATATACTTATACTGAGTATTCTGAAATATCCCCTTGAATGTCTGTCACTGCTTCTGTATTGATCTATCTCCTAGCCTAGTGACCCAGTTCACTTCAGCTAGCTCAACTTTCTTGCCCACATAGTTCCCTGTATCTATGTTTAAAATACTAGTCTTAGACTAACTCTTCTCTCTTTCAAACTGGATGAAAAATTCAATCATATTGTGGTCGCTGCTGCCTAGAGGTGCCTTTACTCTGAGGCCATTAATTAATACTATCACATTACACAACACCAAGTCTAATATAACCTGCTCTCTGGTTGGTTCCAGAACGTGCTGCTTTAAGAAACTATCTGGAAAGCATTCTGTGAACTCCTCATCCAGGCTACTATTGCCAATTTGATTTTTCCAGTTTATATGTAGATTAAAATCACCCATGATTACTACCATCCCTTTATCACAAGCACCAATAGTTCTTCTTGTATACTTCGTCCTGCATTATGGTTACTGTTAGGGGGCCTGTAGACCATTCCCACTAGTGAGTTCTTTCTCCTACTATTCCTCATGGGGGTGTACTACAGGCCTCCAAACAGTCAGGGAGCGATAGAGGAGCAGATATGGAGGCAAATCTCTGAGAGGTGTAAAAATAATAGGGTAATAATAGTAGGGGATTTCAATTTCCCCAATATTAACTGGGCTAGTCTTAGTGCAGAAGGCTTAAAGCGGGCAGAATTCTTAAAGTGCATCCAGAAGAGCTTTTAGAACCAGCACATAGAAAGTCCTACAAGAGAAGGGGTGGTGCTGGACTAATCTTAGGGAATGAAGCCAGACAAGTGGTAGAAGTGTCAGTAGGAGTGCATTTCGGGGATAATGACCATAACTCTGTAAGATTTAAGGTAGTTATGGAAAAGGACAAAGATGGACCGGAAATAAAGGTACTAAATTGGGGGAAGGCCGATTTCAATATGATAAGACAGGATCTGGCCAAAGTGGATTGGGAGCAGCTACTTGTAGGAAAGTCTATATCAGACCAATGGGAGTCATTCAAAAAGGAAATAGTGAGAGCTCAGGGCCAACATGTTCCCGTAAAGGTCCAATAATTCCAGGAAATCCTGGATGTCAAGGGATATAGAGGATTATATGAGGGAAAAAAAAGGAGGCTTATGGCAGATTCAGAGGGCTGAAAATAATGGAGGCCCTAAAGGAGTATCGAAAGTATAGGGGGGTACTTAAAAAAGTAATTAGGAGATTGAAGAGGGGGTATGAAAAAACACTGTCAGGCAAGATAAAGGAAACTCCCAAGGCGTTTTATAAGTATATTAAGGGCAAGAGGATAACCAGGGAAAGAGTAGGGCCCGTTAAGGACCAAAGTGGCAATCTATGTGTAGAGCCGGAGGACAGAATGAGGTTTTAAATGATTACTTTTCATCTGTGTTCACTGTGGAGAAGGACTATGTAGGTGTAGAGATCAGGGAGGGGGACTGTGATATGCTTGAACATATTAGCATTGAAAGCGAGGAAGTATTAGCTGTTTTAACGGGCTTAAAAGTGGATAAAACCCCAGGCCCAGATGAGATGTATCCCAGGCTACTTTGTGAGGCAAGGGAGGAGATTGCAGAGGTTCTGACACAAATTTTCAAATCCTCTCTGGCCACAGGAGAGGTGCCAGAGGACTGGAGGACAGTGAATGTGGTACCATTATTCAAGAAGGGTAGTAGAGATAAACCAGGTAATTACAGGCCAGTGAGTCTAACATCAGTGGTAGGGAAACTATTGGAAAAAATTCTGAGGGACAGGATTAATCTCCACTTGGAGAGGCAGGGATTAATCAAGGATAGTCAGCATGGCTTTGTCAGGGGGAGATCATGTCTGACAAACTTGATTGAATTTTTCGAGGAGGTGACTAGATGTGTAGATGAGGGTAAAGTAGTTGATGTAGTCTACATGGACTTTATGATAAGGCTTTTGATAAGGTCCCGCATGGGAGATTGGTCAAGAAGGTAAGAGTCCATGGGATCCAGGGCAATTTGGCAAGTTGGATTCAAAATTGGCTTAATGGCAGGAGACAGAGGGTGATGGTCGAAGGTTGTTTTTGCAATTGGAAGCCTATGACTACTGGTGTACCACAGGGATCGGTGCTGGGACCCTAGCTGTTTGTAGTGTACATTAATGATTTTGATGTGAATATAGGAGGTATGATCAATAAGTTCGCAGATGCCACGAAAATTTGGGGTGGTGTCATAAATAGTGAGGAGGATAGGCTTAGATTACAGGATGATATAGATGGGTTGGTAAGAAGGGTAGAGCAGTGGCAAATGGAATTTAATCCTGAGAAGTGTGAGGTGATGCATTTTGGGAGGACTAACAAGGCAAGGGAATATACAATGGATGGTAGGATCCTAGGAAGTACAGAGAGTCAGAAGGACCTTGGTGTACTTGACCATAGATCACTGAAGGCAGCAGCACAGGTAGATAAGGTGGTTAGGAAGGCATATGGGATACTTGCCTTTATTAGCCGAGGCATAGAATATAAGAGCAGGGAGGTTATGATGGAGCTGTATAAAACGCTAGTTAGGCCACAGCTGGAGGACTGTGTACAGTTCTGGTCGCCACCACTATAGGAAGGATGTGAATACACTGGAGAGGGTGCAGAGGAGACTCACCAGTATGTTGCCTGGGCTGGAGCATTTCAGCTATGAAGAGAGACTGGTTAGGCTAGGGTTGTTTTCATTAGAGCAGAGAAGGCTGAGGGGGGACTTGATTGAGGTATACAAAATTATGAGGGGCATATATAGGGTAGATAGGAAGAAGCTTATCCCCTTAGTGGAGGTGTCAATAACCAGGGGGCATAGATTTAAGGTAAGGGGCAGGAGGTTTAGAGGGGATTTCAGGAAAAATGTTTTCACCCAGGGTTTGGTTGGAATCTGGAACGCACTGCCTGAAGGGATGTTAGAGGCAGGAACCCCCGCAACATTTAAGAAGTTTAGAGATACAGCACTGAAACAGGCCCTTCGGCCCACAGAGTCTGTGCCGACTATGAACCACCCATTTATACTAATCCTACACTAATACCATATTCCTACCATATCCCCACCTGTCCCTATATTCCCCTACCACCTACCTATACTAGGGGCAATTTATAATGGCCAATTTACCTATCAACCTGCAAGTCTTTGGCATATGGGAGGAAACCGGAGCACCCGGAGGAAACCCACGTATTGACATGAGCACTTGAAATGCCATAGCATGCAAGGCTACGGGCCAAGTGCTGGGAAATTGGATTAGAATAGATAGGCTAGATGGCCGCCTTGGACACGGTGGGCTGAAGGACCTGTTTCTATGCTGTATAACTCTATGACTCCATGACTCTTTGACTCATCTCCACCTAAACTGATTCTACATCCTGATCTCCTGAACCAAGGTCATCTCTAACTATTGCACCAATGCCATCCTTGATTAACAGGGCGACCCCTCCACCTTTTCCTAGCTTCCTATTCTTCTTGAACGTCATATACCCCTCAATATTCAGGACCCAATCCTTGTCATCCTGCAGCCCGTTTTACCTCTTTAACACAATATTCCCCTTTCTGTACAGCGCTTCCAAGTCAAATAGTTAGCTAAGTATTTATTTTTTAATATTTCATGAGTTGCAACTTGATATCTAAATATTATATCTCTTTAAACAAGAATTATTATGCAATATTCATGATGTTCATGTACAGACGTAACCGCTGACCACAAGGGCCCCCAGGAGTGGAATAGGAGACGGGGGTGGGGTGGTCCAAAAATTCAGCAGGGGATGCGCTCATCTGGAACCCTGACCTCGTGACATCAGTTTCGCATTTTACCGGTGGCAGGAAAGATCTTATCAGTGTTGTGACATAGCGGGACTGTAATTCAGCTCATTGACAAGGTAGTTAAGAATAATTTGTTTGTACATGACCGGAGTTTTACGCAGATATTGGCATTCTATTTTTGGTGAACATGGATCACAGGCCTTCAGATCCCCGACCGGCTAAAGCTGGTGGCACCAAGTTTAAGCCTCAGTGCCGCCTCTGGAAGTCAGCCATATTGAGTTTGTTGCTGATTGTTGGTTTCCTTGAAGAGGAAGAGAGGGCAGCAGAGGCCATTGCCGGCCTGCAACAGAAGGCCTCTAAGGGTGGAAGCTGCTCATGGAGGTGAGCTCTTAGCAAGGGACGCAGAGAAGCATTGGTGCTGGCTGAGAGGGGAGTAACAAGGGGAAGGACCCAGGGGAGGTCGACTCCAAGGACAGTGCACGAGAGGGAGAAAGACTGACTGCCATGGGGCTCATACACCCAGTCTTCCTGGACTCCCCTCTGCAGAGGAGGAGCAGCACAGAGGGAGGGTTGACCAGGCATTGTCAGCTCCACTGCAGCAGCAGCCGGAGCAGCAAGAGGGCCAGCATGCTGGTGAAGTGCACATAGGAGACTGGCAGCAGCCAGCCACTCCATGAAGAGCCTATCCGCAGCCGAGAGTGTACCAGACTCACCTCAACGTCCTGCAACTATCTCACTGACTGAATCAGTGAAGACAGCAGCTTTTAAAGGAAGTCTTCACCCACTTATGCGAGATGCTGCAGGATGAGCTGCAATCCATGGGCTTCGGTGGACACCCAATGCCCGTTGCCCTGATGATCACTGTGACACCGAGCTTTTACGCCTGCGGCTCTTTCCAGGGATCCACTAGGGGCATGTGTGTGGTCTCCCAGGCCATGGCCCATCACTGCATCAAGGAGGTGACCAGTGCCCTGATCAAGAGGGCCAGCAACTCTGCATGCTACTGGATCGGTCCTGATAGTCAGGTGCAGAGGGCCATCGCCTTTGGGGCCATCACTAGATTCCCCCAGGTGCATGATGTTACCAACTTCACGCATGTCGCCATCACGGCTTCCACAGACCAGCCAGCCGCCTCCATCAACTGGAAGGGCTTCCATTCCATCAATGTTCAACTGGTCTGTGACCACCAAAAGTGCATCCTGCAGGTGTGTGCATGGTTCTCCGGGAGCAGCCACGATGCCTGCAAACTTCGGCAGGCCCTGTCGCCACACCTTTTCTGGCCTCCCAGCTGCCTTCAGGGATGGATTCTCGGGGACAAAGGCTACTCATGCCTGTGAGGAGACCTCACATTACAGCAGAGGAGAGGTACGATGCTTGCCATGGGTCCATCCGTGCGACCATCAGGCAGGCCACTGAGCTGCTGAAGTTGAGATTCCGGTGCCTTGACCATTCCGGTGGAGTCCTGCGTTATGCCCCAGTGAGGGTCTCACGTATTGTGGTGGTCTGCTGTGCTCTGCACAATCTAGCACAGCAGAGGGGGGAGGCCTTGAATAACGAGGACATCATCGATCGACGCTCCTCATCCGATGCAGAGGATGTGCAGGAGGCTGCTGAGTTGATGGCACAGGATGAGGAGCCCTTGCACCAGAGACAAGGGGCATTGAGAAACGCGCAAGGGAGGCTCAGGACAATCTCATACATACCCGGTTCCTGCAACCATGGTGCCTTTTCACTGTCTTTGCAATAAAGATTCACCTTAATGTCGACCAAATATTGCCTCCTTCAAATCCTATTCCTGTGCTAGCGCCCAGGTTCACCACATGCACTAATGCAGCTGAGGAGCTGACCTGCTCCAACACTGGGAGCTCACTGAGGGAACAAGGTTGTGGGTGACCTCTGACAAGGCAATCAATGCATGAATGATTAACAACGGTAACTGAGACATAGCATTATTGTCACTAATCTATCAGATCTTAACAAGTGCAAAGTTTAAACACCCATGAACCCCAAGTGCATGTAGGCACTCTTCTTAACACACTTTTGTGCTTCTATGAGGTGCGACCCCCTGTGCTGGAAGCTGAGGTAGAGGCAGGCTGCTGATCGGGTTGTCCCTTGGCCTAGGATGACTTTGGCTGCCTGAGGCCTGGAGTGTCCTGGCATGCTGAGGGCCTCTTGCACAGGTGCAGGACCCTCACCTGTCTGCATCTACTGGAAGCACTAAATTCACTGGCAGAGGGGCTGAGGAGCCACTGTCCACTCCAGGAGCACCCTCGGAGGAGCTCCCAGGCACAGAAGGCAGCCGCTTCTTCTCCCTTGCAAGGCTCACTTGTGCCTACCTGCTGATCAAAGAAGGACAAGGATCTGGTGGAGACTCGAGGCTCTTCGTCCCCTTCTCGCCTTGCCACTGCTGCATAGAGCTCATGGTCAAGACGATGATATGCAGATCTACGTGCATCTCCAGCATCCACTAAGTGGTCTGCTGGATCATGAGGGTCACCAATCTCTCGACGGAAGAAGCCATGTGCACACACAGATGGCAACACTCATGGCCTGGATGGACTCATTCATCGTCCACACATGGCTGCTCATATCCTCTAGCAGCTGTGCCAAATGTTCCCTTAAGGCTTGATCTCTTTCAAAGATTTAGTTAAGTTTTGCATTTAGCATTCAACCTTTAACTTCATGTTAATCTTAAATTGTCATTTCTTTCACAGTGTTTGTGGTAAAAAAGCTGTCTGCTGGTGGCAGTTGTATAGTTAGTTAATTAGGTGGCTAGTTAGAACTGGTGACTACCGTCAGCAGGGGCTGACTCAGATCTTTGGAATTTTTGCTAGGATAAACACAGGAGGGTTTTGCTTTTGCATGGAGGAAGTAACACTGAGTCCAGTTCTACGAGTACTAAACTTAAGGAGTTTGGTGAGTGAGGAAAAAGGTGCTTTTCTTGTACTTAAAAAACAAACAAGCAGTGGTCCGAGAGTAGGAGTGGGAGACGGTGAGACCTGAGAAGTGAAAGCTACAGGCACTAATTAATATTAATAGCTTAGACAAGGTACTCACTAGATTCTACAAGAGGGAATAGAGATTTTGTTTTTAGATCATGGATGGGCAGCAGCAACCTGTTGCTTGCAATTCCTGCACCAGTTGGAAACTTCAGGTCACTTCATGTGTTTTGGGGGACCATGTGTGTAGGAAGTGTCTCCAGCAGCTTGAGCTTGAGCTCAGGAGTTCTGAGCTTGAAGGGCAGCTGGAGTCACCGCGGAGCATCAGGGAGGATGAGAGTTTCCTGGATCGTACATTCCAGGAGGTGGTCACCCCACAGGCAGTAAGAGTTCAGGATAGTAGATGGGTGGCCATCCGGAAGAGTAGGAAGGGACAGTAAGTGCAGGAGTCTTCAGGGTGTGTGCCACTCTCAAACTGGTACTCAACATTGGAAACTGCTGGGAGTGATGACATCTTGAAGGATTAGAATCCAGACCATGGCACCAATGGGAAAGGGACTGCCCAGGTGGGAACAGCAAAGCATTGAAATACAGTTGTTATAGGTGATTACATAGTTAGTGGGAAAGACAGGTGTTTCTATAACTGTCATCGTGAGTCCCACGTGGTGTTATCTCCTTGGTGCCAGGTTAAAGGATATCATGGAGAGGGTGTAAAATATTCTGCAGGGGGAAGGGAGTAAGCTGGTATTGAGGTCCCCAGTCAGAGTTTCAGGGGATAGGGGGGAAGTTAAAAAGTAGGACCTCAAATATAGTAATCTGTGGATTACTTCCAGTGCCACAGGCCAGTGAGAGTAGAAATAAGAGGTTAAAGAGGATCAATGCGTGGCTTGAGGCATAGTGCAGGAGGGAGGGCTTCAGATTCTTGGAGCATTGGGACCAGCTCTGGGGCAGGAGGCATCTATTCAAAAGGCACGGATTACACATTAACAGGACTGGGACCAATGTCCTCATGAGGAAGTTCATGAGCGTAGATGGGGAGGGTTTAATATAAATTGTCAGTTAGGTTGGGCACCAACACATAGAATCAGAAGAGAGGAATGAGGTGCATAAAGAAGTGAGAGTGTTGGATAGTACTAGAGAAGGAAGTAGTACCAGATTAAATAGGAGCAGACTAAGAGGGACTACAAGGAATACAAAGACAGGTTTAGAATGCTTATATGTAAATGCACAGTATGGTGAATAAGGTTGATGAGCTACAAGTGTAAATAGCCATGTGGGAATACGATGTAGTGTGAATAACGGAAATGTGGCTTAAAAATGGTCAGGACAGGATGCTTAATATACAAGGATACAAACTGTTCAGAAAAGATAGGGAAGAGAAATAGAAAGGTGGGGTGGCAGTACTGATTCGGGAAGTCATTGTAGGGTTGGAAAGGGAAGATGTCCTTGAGGGGGCAAAGACAAAATCCATTTGGTTAGAGTTGAGAAGCAAAAAGGGAATGATAAAGCTACTGGGGATATTCTATAGGCCTCCAAATAGTGGGACAGAGGTAGAGGAGCAAATCTGCAGATAAATCACTGAGATATGCAAGAACTAGAGTGTAGTGATATTGTGTGTCTTTAATTACCCAAATATCGCTTGGGATAATGTTAGAGTAAAAGGAAAGGAGGGGGAGGCATTTGTGAGATGTGTTCAGGGGAACCTCCTTGACCAGTATGTTCTTGGTCCAACTAGGAAGGAGGCATTGTTGGATCTGGTGCTGGGGAATGAGGAGGGCCAACTAGACCAAGTGGCTGTGGGAGAACACTTGGGTAAGAGTGATCATCATATCATAAGGTTTAGACTAGTAATGGAGAAGAAAACAGAACAATCTAAAATAGATCTTCCAAAGTGGAAGAGGGCTAACTTCAATGCGATGAGAGCGGATCTAGCCAGGGTAAAATGGAACCAAAGATTGACTGCAAAAGCTGTAATGGAACAATGGGGATCTTTAAGGAGGAGATGTTCCAACAAGGGTGAATGGTAGGGGAACCAAAAACAAAGCTCCTTGGATGTTGAAGGAGATAGAGAATATGATGAAATAAAAAAAGAGGGAGTATGATACAGGTCAGGTGAATTCTTCAAGTGCAATACAATAAGTTGAGAGGGGAAATGAAGAGGAAAAAAAGACTGGCAAAGAGAGAATATGAGAATAGAATGGCAGTTAACATGAAAGAGAACCCATAATTAGTAAATAGTAATTGGGTAGTAAAAGCTGGGGTGGGGCCTATTAGGGGCAAAGAAGGTGATATATGCTTAGAGGTGCAGGGCAAGGCTAGAATACTTAATACATACTATGTATCGGTGTTTACCAAGGAAGAGGATGCTGACAAATTAACAGTTGAAGCAGAGATGGTAGAGATAATGGTTGGGTGAAAATTGAGAGGAAGCATGTACTGGAAAGGTTGGCTATGCTTAGAGTGGATAAGTCATAGAGTTATATATCACAGAAACAGGCCCTTCGGCCCATCGTGTCTGTGCTGGCCATCAAGCACCTAACTATTCTAATCCCATTTTCCAGCAGTTGACCCATAGCCTTGTATGATATGGCCTTTCAAGTGCTCATTTAAATGCTTCTTAAATGTTGTGAGGGTTCCTGCCTCTACCACCTCTTCATGCAGTGCGTTCCAGATTCCAACCACCCTCTGAGTGAATTTTTTTTCCTGAAATCCCCTTTAAACCTCCTGCCCCTTACCTTAAATCTATGCCCCCTGGTTATTGACCCCTCCGTTAAGGGAAAAAGTTTCTTCCCATCTAACCTATCAAAGTCATCTGGTCAGGATGGCTTGCATCCTAGGTTGCTAAAAGAAGTGGGAGTGGAGATAGCGGAAGGGCTTGCCATAATATTCCAATCTTCCCTAGATGAGGAGAAGGTACCAGAGGATTGGAGAGTGGCAAATGTGACAGCCTTATTCAAGAAAGGGTGTAAGAACATTCCTAGCAACTGCAGGACAGTTAGTTTAACATCAGTGGTGGGTAACGTTTTAGGAATAATAATCAGGGAAAAAAATTACAGGCACTTGGAGATGCTTGAGTCAATTAAGGAGAGCCTGCATGGATTTATAAAAGGCAGATCATGCATAACTAATCTAATTGAATTTTTCGATGAAGTGACAGAAGGTTGATGAAGGGAATGCAGTGAATGTTGTCTAAATGAATTTTAAGCAAGTGTTTGACAAAGTACCGTATAAAAGACTGGTTTACAAAATTGAAGCTCATGGAATAGAACAGTCAATGTCAGCTTGAATGAAAACAGCAAGTCGTGGTAAATGGTTGCTTTTCAGAATGGAGGATAGTAGACAGTGGTGTTCCCCAAGGTTCAGTGCCAGGATCCTGCTTTTTTTGATTTGCATAAATGACTTGGAATTTGGAATACGAGTAAAATTTCAAAATTTGCTGATGATATTAAATTTGGAGGTATGGCAAAGAGTGAGGATGATACCAATTGGCTGCAACAGGACATAGATAATCTAGCAGAATGGGAAGACAAGTGGCAGAAGGAATTTAATACAGAGAAGTGTGAGGTGATGCATTTTGGCAGAAGGGATAGGGAAAGGTAATATAGGCTGAATGGCACATTTCTAAAGAGTGTGCAGGGACAGAAGGATCTGGGGCTGCATGTGCATCGATCTTTGAAGGTGGCAGGACATATTGAGAGAGTAGTTAGCAAAGCATATGGGATCTTGGGCCTCATAAATAGAGGTAGAGCGCACAAAAGCAGGGGAGTTATGGTGAACCTTTAAAAGGCTCTGGTTAGGCCACAACTACTGCATGGCATCCAGTTCTGGTCACCACACTTTAGGAAGGATGTCAAGGTCCTTAAGAGGGTGCAGAGGAGATTTAGCAGAATGGTTCACTGGATGAAGGAATTTAGCTACAAGGTTAGATTGGAGAAGCTGTGGTTGTTCTCCTTGAAGCAAAGGAGATTGAGGGGAGATTTGATAGAGGTGTACAAGATTATGACAGGTTTAGATAAGTTAGACAAAGAAAAGAGGGTAGATTTGCCATCCAATTAAGGACAGCGGGTGTGCTCTCAAATCTGGAGGGCCAATAGGAGGCCGGATATATAAAAAGGAAGAGAGTAGCTAAAGTAAGTGTGGGACCCTTACAGAATGAGACTGGGGAATTAATAACAGGGAACGGGGAAATGGCAGATAATTTAAACCAATATTTTGCATCGGTCTTCACGGTGGAGGACACTATAAACATCTCAACAATAATAGATGAGCAAGGTGTAAATGGGAGGGAAGAACTTGTGACAATCTCTATCATGAGGGAAAAGGTGCTTGACAAGCTGATGGGACTAAAGGCAGATAAGTCGTCAGGACCTGATGGCCTGCATCCAAGGGTTTTAAAAGAAGTGGCTGCAGAGATGGCGGAGGCATTGGTCGTAATATACCAAAACTCATTGGATTCCGGTAGGGTACCAGTGGATTGGAAAACTGCTAATGTGACACTCCTATTCAAGAAAGGAGGGAGACAGAAAGCAGGAAACTATAGACCAGTTAGCTTAACATCAGTCATTTGGAAAATGCTAGGGTCCATTATTTAGGAAGAAATAGCAGGACATTTAGAAAAACAGAATGCAATCAGACAGAGTCAACCTGGTTTTATGAAAGGGAAATCATGTTTGACAAATTTGTTAGAGTTCTTTGAGGATATAACAAGCAGAGTAGATAAGGGGGAACCGGTAGATGTAGTGTATTTGGATTTTCAGAAGACATTCAATAAGGTGCCACATAAAAGGTTATTGCACAAAGTAAGAGCTCAGGGTATTGGGGGTAATGTGTTGGCATGGATTGAGGATTGGCTAACACACAGAAGGCAGAGAGTTGGAATTAATGGGTTTTTTTAGGTTGGAAAGCCGTAACTAGTGGAGTGCCACAAGGATCGGTCCTAGGGCCTCAATTATTTACTTTCTATATTAATGACTTGGAGGAAGGGACAGAGGGTAGGGTATCCAAATTTGCTGACAATACAAAAATAGGTGGGAAGACATGTAATGATGAGGACACAAAGAATCTGCAAGGGATATAGATAGGTTAAGTGAGTGGGCAAAAACTTGGCAGATGGAGTTCAATGTGGGAAAGTGTGAGGTCATCCACTTAGGTAGGAAGAATAAAAGGGCAGATTATTATTTAGATGGAGAAAGACTACAAAATACTGCAGTACAGTAGGATCTGGGTGTTCTTGTACATGAAACACAAAAGGTTAGCATGCAGGTGCAGCAAGAAATTAGGAAGGCAAATGGAATTTTGGCCTTTATTGCTCAAGGGTTAGAATTTAAAAATAGGGAAATCTCGTTGCAACTGTTCTGGGTGTTGGTGAGCCCACACCTGGAGTACTGCGTACAGTTTTGGTCCCCGTATTTAAGGAAGGATATACTAGCATTGGAAGCAGTTCAGAAAAGGTTCACTAGGCTAATTCCTGGGATGAAGGGGTTGTCTTATGAAGGATAGCTAAACAGGTTAGGCCTTTATTCATTGGAGTTTAGAAGAATGAGAGGTGATCGTATAGAAACATATAAGATACTAAGGGGGATTGACGGGGTAGATGTTGAGAAGATATTTCCGCTGGTGGGGGAGTCTCGAACTAGGGGACATACTTACAGAATAAGGGGTCACACATTTAAAACTGAGATGCGAAGGAATTTCTTCTCTCAGAGGGTGGTGAATCTTTGGAATTCTCTGCCTCAGAGAGTTGTGGAGGCTAGGTCACTAAATGTATTTAAGGAGGAGGTAGATAGATTTTTAAAATCTCGGGGAGTCTAGGGTTATGTGGAGCAGGCCCAAAAGAGGAGTTGAGTCCTGGGACAGATCAGCCATGATCTTATTGAATGGTGGGGTAGGCTTGAGGGGCTGAATGGCCTACTCCTGCTCCTATTTCTTATGTTCTTATGTTAAGATGCTGTACCTTGCAGTTCAGGTATGAGAGACGGTGCCTCCATCTTTTGGAAAGCTATGTAATTGTGACAGAAGGAGATAGGATTTTGATAATCATTACCGGTTGGGGCCTTCTGGACTTTCCCTATTACTTCTGAGGGGGTCAGGATGGAAATTTTGATGGAAGTTTCCTGAATCAGCTACAGGTCTCTGACTTTTAGCCATTTTGAGAAGGGTGGGGATATGGAGATGATGCCAGTAAGAAGTGGAGGGAATGCTAATCAGCCAGGTAGCCTTTTCTCAGCCCAAGTTTATAACCTAGCATAAAAGGCAAAGTCAGCCAGATTCTCCAAATCACAAGCCAAGCTATAAACATTCTTTTGATACCAGCACCTTGTATAAACTGACTGCTTTCCATTAATGAATATTGTTATCTTGCAGAAACTACAGGGTAGTTTCATATAAAAAAGTAGATATAGTCCAGTTTTAGTATAACATTTTCAGCAATTTTCTTTTTAAAAATGGAGCAACAGAGTTTTAAAATGAAGGCAGAAATAAGTTTCTACACTGCATGAATGTATCTGTACAACCGTTCTGTGCATTCTTGATGTGCTGAATATCTGAGTGACAAAGTGAACTAAACAGCAATCCTGTTACAACTCAGATAGCTAGGCAGCGAAGGACAGAGCCTGAGCCTGGTTTTTATACACGTACATGCTTTTATTTACAGAGATGGACGTTACATATCATGTAATTGCAACCAGCAGCCACAGTTTCAGTCTGCTGCTAAATATGTGCACAAGTGAATCCCCAATTAATGCCCACCACCTGAATACAATTAAACACCCAATTAATAATCCATGTTAGGAAAAACTATCCTCGTTACAGTATTTAAATATTATTCTTTCCTTTACTGATTCTTCCCCCTTCTCCCACACTATCTACAGGTCAGGGAGCAAGACGGCAACCTAGTCACAGGCACATCCCCACAATGACATGTCTGAGATCAGGAACTTAGAGTGCAGGGAACAGGAGGAACAATTGTCAAGTACACTAAGAAGATTAAGAGGTAACTTAACAGTACAGTCTTCAAAATGATGAGTGGTTTTGATAGAGTAAACTGGGAATAAATATTCCCTTTGGCGAGCGGGCCAATAACTAAAAGTCATGAATTCAAAAAGTTCTAGAGGGGAGATAAGGAGAAATGTTTTCACTCAGAGTTGTCGAGATCTGGAATGTTGTACCTGAAAAGGTGGTGGAAGCTGATTTCACAGGTAAGTATAAAAGGGAGGTGGACTGGTTCTTGAGGTTGAGGAACTTTTAGGGTTACAGACAAAAAAGCAGGGATGTGGGACTAAGGACAGCTCCTCTTTCAAAGAGCCAGCACCGACACAAGAGGTGGAATGACTTCCTTCAGTTTCCATGATCCTTTGAACACTGTTTCCTGTTTGTAGAGATGCTGGTGCTTGCAGTACCCAAGGTGGATGAATGGAGTTGAGGTGCTGAGCAGCCAAGATCTAACTGAATGGTGAAACAGGCTGGAAGGGCTGAATGACCCACGCCTGTTCCTAAGTTCCTAGTTCACATATTAAGAATGTAAACGGGACCTCAAGACACTGGGCTGAATTTTATCGGCCCCTCGATGCCGTGGGTTGCGGTGGGAGGGCCAGTAAAATATAGTGGGGAGAGGCCCACCTCGACCTGAGATGTCGAGAAGGGCCCGCCGCATATTACCAGTGGTGGGGGGACCTTGGTGCGGCCACCCCGCCACCTGGTGACGGGCCCTTCGTTTGCATATTCAAATGAACCTAAATTAGATGCTAATAAACTTGCCGTATGGAGTTCCGAGGCAAGAACCTGGTGGGGAGGGGGGAGGAATAAAATTTTCAGGGCAGGAGGGGTGGAGGAGCGGGGAAAACGTTTTTCGTTAGCTTTGGGGATGGTGGGAAGGGGTCGAAGGGCAAAGAGTGCAAAGTTTGGGGTCTAAAGTTCGGGACTGTCAATAATGTTTTTTGGGGGGGGGGGGTTGGTGAGAGGGAAATAATTTTATTGTGTGATCATTGGGGGGGTGGAAGTGACGCTTTGATGTAAAATTTACAGTTTTTATTAAAAGTTAAAAGTCCTGGTCCTTTTAAAAATTAAAATCTCTGCTAAGAGCTTAAAGCCCCCTGACACGTCCTTGGGAACGGCCGCTCCACCCCCACTATTTAAATGAGCCCCTGCATGTAATATCTCGGGGCTCCTCGGCGGCACTTCCGTGTCGGAAGGCCGCTGAGTTGAAAGCGCACAGCCGAGGAGTGCAGTGCACAAATAAAATTCAGGCCATTAACCTTCAGTATATCACTAGTTAATAAAATAAACAGCACTGGTAAATTTAAATGGAATGTTACACAGAAAATTTCAGCCAATTTGTTTACAAATATTAAATTTACGAAGTATTGCAGTGATACACTATCACCTACCATTATCCTTGAGTATTTATAAAATAAGTGGAGTAAGATGAGGAGCATTTTTAAAAAGTCCTTACTTTGGAACCATTGTTCTCCCCATGAAACGTCTGCCATTGCACCATTTTCCAGACTGGTCACATTGAGCTACAGCACTCTGCTTTCCAACATCTCCCTCACTAGGGGCCAAGAGCACTGGAATAGCAGGTGATTCTGTGAGCCTGAGGTCGCTCACAGCCTGTTCATGCTAAAAGCAAGATTGTGTGCTGAATTTTCCCAGCCCTTGGGAGTCAGGCTGGGTGATGGTGGGGTGGTTGGGGACGGGGGCGGGGAACGGGAGGGACGGGACGGTGGGGGCGGGGATGTGGGTGGGGGGGGGGATTGGTGGCATAAAATAGCACGGGAAGGCAGGGGGAGTTGGACTGCCTCATGCCATTCCATTTTGTCAGGCGACAGGGAAGGCCGAGGATGATCTTCCTGCACAGAGACCAATTGAGGCCCTTAAGTGGCCGATTAATGGCTGCTTAAGGGACTCTTCCCGCCATCGCTAGCATCTTACCAGCAGCTGGTGGGAGCTCCGCCACATGGGGAGGGCGCCAGTTAAAAGCAGGTGGCCTCCATGTGGGCTGAGGAGGGGAGGGGGTGGGGTCCTCCTCCATGGGCAATCAGAGGCCCATGGAGGGCCCCCAATGGCAAGGGCAGCCTCTCCGCAAACAACAACCCCTGCCCTCAACAACTACCTCCCCACCCCTCGCCGGCTCCTGCCGGACTGGCCCTGGCGAGCCCGCCCCACTTACCTGAAGTCTGGGGCTCCAGTGCTGGTCCTGACCCCGGGCCTCCAGCAGCACCAGCAGTGGTGGCGCTACCAATACTGTGGAGCTGCTGGCCTTCCAATTGGCCGGCAGCACTTGGGGTGGAATCCCAGTCCTTAAAGGGATGCGGACGCCGACGGCAGGCAGTTAATTGGCTGGCCACCGTGGAATTCGGCCGGGGTCCAAAACAGGGCCAAGGTGTTGCCCCCCCTTGCCTTCTGGCCTGTTGCTGGGATCCCTGTCATCAGGGTAAGATCTAGCCCAGTATCTCTGATCTGTAGGCTAGCCTTCAGAGAGTTTAAACCTTTTTTTCTTAAAAAAATACTTCTCAAACATTCAGTTCTGATCAATGGCCATTGACCTGAAGCAGGTCATTTTCTCTCTCCACAGATACTGCCTGATGTGCTGAGCATTTCCAGAATTTTCTGTTTTTATATGAGATTTCCAGCATCCACGGTATTTTGTTTTCGTTCCTAAGAGTTAAAAAAAAAATTTTTTTATGTAATACTTGAGGACAAAGTCATTTTTAGAGTCTTGCAGCACATCTTTAAGGTTACCTAATTCACCAGATGTAAAACATTTAACATTTAACATTTAACATTTAACATGCTACTGTACTTAACTGAACAGATTTGATGGTTAACTTGCAGTTCTCACCAGAGAATAATGAAAGAGTCTCATTTAATCAAACACTCTCAAACTAGTTATTAGCACAGACATGGAAGATCTTGAACTGGGATGATGGGACTTCTATATATGGCTCAAACTGCGGCTTTAACAGTGTGATTTGCTTTTCAACAAACCTGCAAGGATAAAATTAGTATAAAAACCTGATGCACAAACAGTAATTCACTGTACATTATATTAATACAATTTAAACTAATTTCTTCAAACCGTTTGCATTCATTTACTAGATTAAGTAGGCATTACAAGTGTTATTGTGTAAGCTATGAATAGAATCCCAGTGGCACAGCACATTGTCACACTGAGTTGCTGCACCGTGACAGGGATCCTTTATCATGAAGATAGGTTTAACCCTGTTCACGCTACTGGACTGCAACACTCGGTTCCTGTGCAGTCAGCACCAAAGGAAACTTGCCAGATTTTCCAGGCCACGGAAAACCCAGCTTAATAAAAATACATGAACCCAGGTTTTGCTAGAGCAGGGCAACTTGCACTATGCCCCATTAGTTAGACTTTTTCCTGCAAGATTCAGCTCAAACACTGTGCTTGTTAAGATGCCGATAGCAGTGTGATGGCAACGGGACATCTGGGACCTCAGTGGACAATGGGGACAACAGCCGATCTCCATAACCAATGAGATTTAAGGATTGAGACAAAAAGGAATGACAGAGAAGGAATTACAGTCAAATCAGGTAGAAAAAGTTTGAGCTAACATCAATTGTCATTAATTTTCAGACTATTCTCCCTAGTTCTAGACTCCCCAACCAGCAGAAATACTTTCTCTTTATCTGGCCTATCTGCTCCCCTTAATATCTTGAAAACATTGATCAGACCATCCCCTAACAGTCTAAATTTCAGGGAATACATCCCTAGTTTGTTTAATCTCTCCTTGTAACTTAACCCTTGGAGTACAGGTATCATTCGAGTAAATCTACAGTGCACTCCCTTCAAGGCCAATATATCCTTCATATTGTGTGGTGCCCAGAACTGCTTGCAGTATTCCAGGTGTGGTCTAACCAGGGCCTGGTATTCTAATCCTTTAGCTACAAAAGACAGCATTCCATTTGCCCTTTTTGATTATTTTCGATACCTGATCACAACATTTTAATGCTCCATGTCCTTGGACCCCCAACTCTCTTTGGACCTCCACTGTTTCTAGCTTTTCATTACTTAGAAAGTACTCTGTTCTATCATTTTTAGGTTTAAAGTGGAGGATGGACTTCAAAACCTCAGTCAGCAACTGCAGAAAAGGAATAAACTATTTGCAAAATTTAATTCCTCTGTCAGTTGATTAGCAACGTCACAGCTTTGTCACATATTAACATCCTCAAAGTTATATACTTAATACCAGAAGTGTATAATTGCTGATTGCCATATGAAACTACAAACACTGACTTTTGAAAGTAGAATTTTATGATTATACAGTTCAATTTGAACAAACTACTGTTGCAATAATGCAATTCTAGAATTGAGTTATGCTGTTTGTGACTAGTATGTTGAGATTGCATATCTTTGTATATGAAGGTACAATGTAAAAGAGTCGTCCTTAGCAGTTCAATGAACCGTGTCCTCTTCAGCCTTTGATATCTCTGAGGTGGGCGAATAATTAAATCCTACCAGTGCTTCACTTTACCCATGTTGATGGCCAAAGCTGTGTGTGATTCTTTTTTAAACATTGCAATACATTCCTGGACACAAACTGAAATCTCGATCCAATTCTCCAACACACTAAAGACAGGGTCATCATGTATGAGAAGCTAATGTGATCATTAATTTCAGTTCTAATGAAAGCTTATATTAAAATATTCCCTCCCAGATACTGTGTACTTCCAGAGTTTCACTATCCCCTATTTCGTTTGTTGGCTGTGAAAATTCTATATGAATTGGTGCTCCCTCCGGCCTGTATTTGGTTCATAACACCCTAGCCTAAAAGAGACTCAAATGGACCCTATTCATTGGGACATAGTGTATCAGTTAAAATCTTGTGTCATATTGTGTCTTGTTGTTTGAAGTCCATTTTCAAATGTAGTTCCAACATTTAGTAACACAGATCCTGGCTATCCTGTCATTTGGGAGTCCACGTTTCAATGTGTGCTATCTATTGACAAGCAGCAATATGATTCACATTCGGTTCTATGTTTTGCTAAGCATGTTTTTTCAAACTAGGAAATGACTGCAGAAATAACTTGTCAAATTTTGATTTTAGATTTTATCTGACAACCATATTAATCAAGTTTTAATTTCTTTACCCGAAGTGAACTCAGACAAGGACTGATTGTGACGGTGGGCCTATTTGTAAATGGGGAGTGGGGGAAGGGGGAGGTTGGGTGGGTGCAGTTAACTTTCTTGTTTTGAACTCACACGGACTTTTTCAGTAAAATTATAAATGGAATACCTCTTTAAACAAGGCAAAAATCTCCTCTAATCAACCTGATTGGCTTTCCTGTATAAAACAGAGGGCTTGACAACCTCCCTGGTACCCCCTAGCCTGGCTCTTCATAGCACAGACAATAGAAGTAGTGACTGACGCACAGGAATAGAGGATGGAATAGTATTTGACACCAGAAATTTCTAGAAAAGAGGGACAGAATATTAAATGCCTTATTATAGAGAGCCACAGCATGAAACAAGCCCTTCGGCCCTTCGGTAAAGAGGAATGATAGTAATGTATATGCCATAGCTATGACATTAGTGTCCAATTCCCGGCATGAAACTCCCTACAATTACATACAACAACACCTTGTATTTATATAATACCGTAACATAATTAAAAAATCCCAAGGGGCTTCACAAAGACATTATAAAACAAAATATGACACTGAGACACATAAGGAGATATTAGAACAGTTGGCCAGAAACTTGGTCAAAGCGATACATAAAAATGTAAGAAATAAGAATTGGAGCAGGCCATTCGGCCCTTCGAGCCTGCTCCGCCATTCAATAAGATCATGGCTGATCTTCCACCTCAACTCACCTTCCCACATTATCTCCATATCCCTTAATTCCCTTCGTACCCAAAGATCTATCGACCTCTGTCTTGAATATACTCAACGACTGAGCATCCAAACCGTGAATTCCAAAGATTCGCAACTCTTTGAATGAAGAAATTTCTCGTCATCTCAATCCTAAATGGCTGCCCCCTATTCTGAGACTGTAATCCCATGTTCTACATTCGCTAGCCAAGGGAAACATTTTCTCAACGTCTATCCTGTCAAGCCCCTTTATAAATTTATATGTTTCAATTAGATCACGTGTTATTTTTCTAAACTCCAGGGCATATAGGCCTAGTCTACTCAATCTCTCCTCAAAGGATAATCTCTTCATCCCAGGAAACAGTCTAATGAACTTTCATTGCACTCCCTCTAGGTGGAAGGAAAAGAAGCCATTTGACACAATTTTTAAGCTTGACCAAAATACCTTGACAGGTTGATGGGAAAACGAGTAGTTTCTGCTAAAAATTGCTGAACTATAATACTCTGTAGTAATCTTGTTTTCCCAGACAGTGCTATCAAATTGAACAAAGGCATGGTGTTCAGAAATGAAACATTTGTGTTTGAAATGAGGAAACAGAGCTTAATGAGTTTTGACCACTTCAGATAAGATACTAACAATAGCCAGTGGGCTAAAGACACAAACTTATGTGGAAGAATGCCAAGGCAGCCAAATCCTGCCCAACTTCGGAGTGTAAGGAACCACCCCCAAGCACCCGCAACTGATGGAAATTTACTGAAGGAAGTTTAAAGAAGATGGACAGTACCAGGGAGGGTTTTCTCAAACAAAGAACTCAGCATGTAATTGGACATTTTGGCCCAAGACAAATACCAATTGGACTATAAGCCACTGTCGGTATACTGTCTTGTCCCTCTCTAGAATTATAGCATAAAAGAAACTGCAACTGGAGGGAAGGAGTGATCTGGTCAGTCATTAGGAAACTACAATCAATGTGAAGTTGACTGTGCATGCCACGGTGTAGGCAAACAGCTGTGCAATGGGCCTACTTTGCAGAGCCTGCAGCAACGTGCTCCCACAATGGCCTCCAAATCCCCCCTCTTCCCCTATGCAGCAGTACTGAAGGCTGCCTACCCATCGCAGCAATATGCCCTCTCACCTTTGTGCCTCGAGGTTTCACAGGTTATGAAATTGCAGGCACGTCAGTGCTGCTCACCGGTCACAGAATTGGTCATCGATCATTAAATTGCTTATAATGATATTTAAATACATTTAAATCAGTGTCTCAGCAATTTAAAATAGGTTCCCATCGCGTTGCAGTGACACTGTCACCATTGTGCTTTCCTGCCACTGACAAAATCTGGAACCAACATCATGATGAATTCTCTGTCCCCTCACCACCATTCCTGCTCTCAACTGCCACACAATATCCAGCCCTAGCTTGTCTTTAGATGCATCTACGCTATTCACCTCAATCACTTGTTGCAGTAGTGAGTTACTCATTATTAACATTCTCTGAGTAAAGAATTTTCTCCTGAATTCCTTATTAGATTTATTGGTGACTATCTTATGTTTATGGCCCCCAGGTCAAGTCATTTTTTAAAAATTCATTCATGGGATGTGGGCATCGCTGGCTTGGCCAACATTTATTCCCCATCCCCAATTGCCCTTGAGAAGGCGGTGGTGAGCTGCCTTCTTGAACCGCTGCAGTCCTTGGGGTGTAGGTACACCCACAGTGTTGTTAGGAAGGGAGTTCCAGGATTTTGACCCAGCGACAGTGAAGGAACGGCAATATAGTTCCAAGTCAGGATGGTGTGCGGCTTGGAGGGGAACTTGCGGATGGTGGTGTTCCCATGCATCTTCTGCCCTTATCTTCTAGGTGGTAGAAGTTGCGGGTGTGGAAGGTGCTGTTGAAGGAGCCTTGGTGAGTTTCTGCAGTGCATCTTGTAGATGGTACACATTGCTGCCACTGTGCGTCATTGGTGGAGGGAGTGAATGTTGAAGGTGGTGGATGGGGTGCCAATCAAGTGGGCTGCTTTGTCCTTGGATGGTGTTGAGCTTCTTGAGTGTTGTTAGAGCTGCACCCATCCATGCAAGTGGACAGTATTCCATCACACTCCTGACTTGTGCCTTGTAGATGGTGGACAGGCTTTGGGGAGTCAGGAGGTGAGTTACTCGCCACAAAATTCCCAGCCTTTGGCCTGCTCTTGTAGGCACAATATTTATGTGGCTGGTGCAGTTCAGTTTCTGGTCAATGGTAACCCCCAGGATGTTGATAGTGGGGGATTCAGCAATGGTAATGCCATTGAACATCAAGGAGAGATGGTTAGATTCTCTCTTGTTTGAGATGGTCATTGCCTGGCACTTGTGTGGTGCAAATGTTACTTGCCACTTATCAGCCCAAACCGGGATGTTATCAAGGTCTTGTTGCATCTGGACATGGGCTGCTTCATTATCTGAGGAGTCGCGAATGGTACTGAACACAGTGCAATCATCAGCAAACATCTCCACTCTGATCTTGTGATGCAGCAGCTGAAGATAGTTGGGCCTAGGATACTACCCTGAGGAACTCCTGCAGCGATGTCCTGGGACTGAGATGATTGACCTCCAACAACCACAACTATCTTCCTTTGTGTTAGGTATGATTCCAACTAGCGGAAAGTTTTCACCCTGATTCCCATTGACTCCAGTTTTGCTAGGGCTCTGTGATGCCATACTCAGTCAAATGCTGCCTTGATATCAAGGGCAGAAACTCCTACCTTACCTCTGAAGTTCAGCTCTTTTGTTCATGTTTGTAATGTCAGGAACTGAATGTCCTGGCAGAACCCAAACTGAGTGTCAGTGAACAGGTTATTGCTAAGCAAGTGCCGCTTGATAGCACTTTTGATGACCCCTTCCATCACGTTGCTGATGATCTAGAGTAGACTGACATTGGCCAGGTTGGAGTTGTCCTGTTTTTTGTGTACAGGACATACTTGGGCAATTTTCCACATTGTACTGGAACAGCTTGGCTAGGGGCACAGCTAGTTCTGGAGCACAGGTCTTCAGTACTATTGCCGGAATGTTGTCAGGGCCCATAGTCTTTGCAGTATCCAGTGCCTTCAGCCATTTCTTGATATCACATGGAGTGAATTGGATTGGCTGAAGACTGGCATCTGTGATGCTGGGGACCTCAGGAGGAGGCCGAGCTGGATCATCGAATCGGCACTTCTGGCTGAAGATGGATTCAAATGCTTCAGCCTTGTCATTTGCACTGATGTTCTGGGCTCCCCCATCGTTAAAGATGGGGATATTTGTGGAGCCACCTCCTCCTGTTAGTTGTTTAATTGTCCACCACCATTCTCAACTGGATGTGGCAGGACTGCAGAGCTTAGATCTAATCCGTTTGTTGTGGAATCGCTTACCCCTGTCTATTGCATGCTGCTTCTGCTGTTTGGCATGCAAGTAGTCCTTTGTTGCAGCTTCACCAAGCTGACACCTCATTTTTAGGTATGCCAGATACTGCTCCTGGCATGCCCTTCTGAACTAGGGTTGATCCCCAGCTTGATGGTAATGGTAGAGTGGGGGATATGCCAGGCCATGAGGTTACAGATTGTGGTTGAATACAATTATGCTGCTGCTGATGGCCCACAGCGCCTCATGAGTTTTACATTGCTAGATCTGTTTGAAATCTATCCCATTTAGCATGGTGGTGGTGGTGCCACACAACACGATTGTGGGTACCCTCAGTGTGAAGACCTGACTTCGTCTCCACAAGGACTGTGCGGTGGTCACTCCTATCAACACTGTCATGGACGGATGCATCTGCGACAGGTAGATTGGTGAGAACGAGGTCAAGTAGGTTTTTCCCTCTTGTTGGTTTCCTCATCACCTGCCGCAGACCCACTCTAGTAGCTATGTCCTTTCGGACTCAGCCAGCTTGGTCAGTAGTGGTGTTACTGAGCCGCTCTTGGTGATGGACCTTGAAGTCCCCCGCCCAGAGTACATTCCGGGCCCTTTCTACCCTTAGTGCTCTTTCCAAATGGTGTTCAACGTGGAGAAGCACTGACTCATCAGCCGAGCGGGGGGGCGGGGGGCAAATTAATATGACGGTTGAAGTCGGTATCCCATCAAGCAGCAGAAAAGCACATTAATACTGTACTCCTAGATGTATTAAATAAAAAGGCATGTATTTGTAACTTCTAATTTGTGTAGCTACCTGGTGCTTTCTGCTTTCACAGCTTTATCCATAAATCATTCAACTGTCCTTTGGAGCAAGTCTCTTATCAGTCAACAGTGATATGGTAACACATGAAATTCAGCTGTCCTGTGAAGAAATATGCAAGAACACGGAAGAATTCTGGAACCGTGATAACTAGGGCTCCCTCTAGGAGTGTGTTATGTTACGACCACTCAGGTCAAAGCCCCCAATCAAAATATATGATTCTGATTGCGGTGGGAGCAACACACTGTCAATTCCGTCCCGTCACTCCACAGGTCACATCATACATACATTTAAGCTTTCCAAATCAAAGAAAGAAGCAGCCGAATTGAAACAACCCAGTAAACCCCGAATGAGGCGAACCAAACCTGGTATCTTTAGATATCAACAATTTAACTATTTATCAAAAAAACCTAAAATCTTAAACACTACTAATCTAAATCAATATCTAAAGACCTTATAACTTATTTAAAGAATCTAACTCCTGCATTCGCATACATATACCCGAACTAACGGTAGTTTGGTGTTTAATTAGCTGCCCGAAAAAATTAGAAATAACAATAAAGTCTTTGAAGATTTTCATTCCTGATCAAGTGGAATCTTCAATGTAGAAGAAGTCCAAGGTTGCTTGAAGTCTTCGCAGTTGTCCGATTGGAAAAAAACAGGTTCTTCAACGATAGGAAATTCAGCAATCCAGATCAGAAATTGAAGTGTTTCTCTTCTTTTCCAGTGATGAACACAGCAGATCGACATTTTGCTATTATTTTTCAAAGAATTAATCTGGCTTGACCTTTTAGAATTTTGAGAGAGAATAATAAACTAACTTCTCTTCCTTCAGTTTAAATGGTCTGAGAGCACTCCTTTCTCCCTTCTGGTGCTAGCATGCAGCTGTGTCAACTGTCCCTGCAAAGCCAGTTTTCAAAATCAAAATGCAACATTGTATGTCCTGTTCTCCCTCTCTGTATGGTTGTATCCAGGCAACCAAGATGCACTTTCACTTGGTAACTTCTGAAGCCTTAAAGAAGTGCTGTTCTTTTGCTGCCTTAAAGACGCACCACAATATTTCCCGAGGAGCAAAAAAAACAGGATCATGACAAGTGTCAGTGTGGAGCAATTGCTGAGCTGCTTGACAGATCATTGATTAACATCATGGCGTTGAAGATACTCGACAGACTTTTGGGTCTTCTGGCTGCTGATCCTGCAGCAACTTAGCATTAGGGAACCATCATGAATGGATTGTAGCCAGGAAAGCAGCAAGAACTTATTGTGCCTCCCCAAGATGATGAAGACAACCAACACTCAAGAAATTCGGCCTTGGATTAGACAGAGTAGGGGTAATTCTGAAGTCAGTGGAAATGAAAATCAGGAGAAATATATTACGTGTGGTTGATCCAATATCACCTGCTTTACATTGTCACACAAAGTCAAAATGACACCCAGTGAGTGTAAGCTCCCGTATTATTTCAAACTAAAACTAACGAAAAGCGCTATTTGCAAAACAAGATGTCACAAGAGATGTTGACAAATGCGTTCCCAATAATGAGCTATTGATATTCGGTAGACATACAATAATTACTTCATAACCATTGATCCTTCTGTTGAGTGGCCATTATATGTTTGTGAAATGTAGAGCACTGGTCACCAATACCCAGTCTGGTCAAATAAAATGAAGTAGACGAGACTATTAACTCCACGGGATAAATCAAAATGCCAAAGGAATGTTGTATCTAAATCCCTTCATTCTCTATTAATTCATTTGCTTTTTGTAACTATGTATATGTTTTAAATTAAAAAAAAACTTTTACAGTTTAGTGTAAATTTAAAAAAGTGAAGTCGTGGATACAGATGGAATTTGTATTTTCCTGTAGTCTGTGTGTCTAGGTTATATTTGCATTGCTAAAGTTCTGCCCTGAAAAATAACTTCAAACAACTGAAATATTTATTTCTGTATTTCCACATTAGTGAATGATATTGATTTTGGAAGGCAGCAGCAAATGTGTCAAAGCAGGCCCATCAATACCTGAAAAGAGCAAAGGCTAGCTCACATTGTGGTGTAGACACTTTCTCAGAACAGTTTTTGATGAGGGGTCTTTATCCAGAAATTCTGAAGAAGTGTTTCTACCCATAGCATTAACCTTCCATTTCCCTTATCAGATGTTTAAAGAACTGAGTTGTTATGATCTGGAATGCACTGCCTGAAAGGGTGGTGGAAGCAAATTCAGTAGTAACTTTAGATAAATATTTGGAAAGGAAATATTTGCAGGGCTGCGGGGTAAAGAGCAGGGGAGTGGGGCTAATTGGATAGCTGTTTCAAAGAACCGGTAAAGGCACAATGGCTCATGAGGCCTCCTTTTGTGCTGTATGATTCTATGAACAGCTTTGTATAGTCAGCATGTCCTGTTTTTATTTCAGATTTCAGGCTGTTTCAGTTCTTTTTATCCCTATAGGTAATTAAGAGCTGGGATGCTGGCTCGATTAGCATTGTAGTGTATCATCTGTTTATACAAGTGGAACTAGTAAAGTAAGCCAAGAACGGATAACCTTTAATCTGAAGTATGTGCTGAGTTAAAGAAACAGTATCTGGTGGGACGGATCAATATTTACATTTCTTTTACATCCTGAGAGAAGACATTTTGTTTTCCTGTGCTGCTTCATTAAGGTTTCGGTCATGCCTGCCACTTGGCTCAGCTGACTAGATATTTGCCTCATGAACTACATTTAACCATCTTTTGAAAACAAGGGTCACAATTTTATTGTGGCCGTTCTGCAGTTAAATCAGAGTGACCCGTTTTTCTGGCCAACAAGTTGAAGTGAAAGCTTTTTCCGCCCCAAATTCAAGCTCAACCCCTCCCCGGAATTTCCTGACATGTTTGGCCCTTCCAAAGTTTTGTTCAGCAAAGGTATTAAAGGTTACGGAACCAAGGTGACTAGATGGAATAAAGATGCAGATGGGCCATGATCTAATTGAATGGAAAAAGAGGCTCGAGGGGCTGAATGGCCTCGTTCTGTCCCCATGTTCCCCTGATCTGCCCACTGAGCAATCCCCCCTACCCCACCTACCGTAAATATATATCTAAATGAGGACCAGTGGTGTTGATAACCTGAATTTCTTGTATTCATGCTGTTGATGCACTAGGAGGCCTGTTAGAATGAGAAATGCAAGGTGGAGTGCAGAGTTTCAGAGCCTGAACATTGCTGAATGATTGAATAGGGCAGCCAAAATGACTTCTTGTTGTGATTATCTTTTGCATGGATTGAACATAGACAGCCTTGGACTTGATTCTGACTGCCGGTGGGAGTGTGTGACCTCTAGGAAATGTTGACCATCCCCACAGTGAGGGGTTCTCAATGGGTACCTTTGAATGCCATTGCCATTTAGGAGGAGGAGGAAGGAAAGGAGAGTACAGCTCTGTTTAAGAAGGATGCAGCCCACAAGCTATTACCTCCCCCGCCCCAAAAGAATATCCAGGAAGCACAGGAATGATGAAGACCTAAATGTGTATTAGAAGAGTTTGTTACACCAAAGAGGTAAAAGGGGAACTATGCCACCTACCGCATGACGACCTGCAGCCATGGCCATCTGCCTGCACTGCTGCATCTCTCGCTATGAAGTTGACGACCACCTCAACTTTTATGGCACTGGACCATTTTAGGCTGGTGCAGAAGATCTCTGCAATATTAGCTTGGGTGATGTACAGGTGTGTATTGGCCAGGTAACTGATTCCTTTTAGGAAAGCTGAGGAATTCATTGACTTTGGCATCAAAGTAAAGGAGTAAGATAGGTCCATCCAGGTTAATTTTATTAAAATTTGTTTGCGGGCTGTGGGTGTCCATTTGTTGCCCTTCCCTAATTGCCCTTGAACTGTATTGATATTTGCTTCATGAACTACATTTAACCATCTTTTGAAAACAAATGGCGTGCTAGTCCATTTGCTGGCTTTTCCCAAAATTCAGGCTGTTTTTACATTATTCTAACACAAAGCAAAGACAAAGCAGCTAACAGCAGAATTAGCTTAAATTGAGGGCTCGTAAATGTTATTCTTGCCCTGCTTTGCGGTTGCAGCTGTGAATGTAGCAGATTTCAGTCACAATCTCTTTTATGAACCAAAGATATCTCAAACACTGGCCCTCTCTGAAGTTGAGGCAAGACATTGCTCCCTGAATACCCTCTGTGGATATGGCCTCCTGCTGATTGCCTTTGCCCCCTCCTATTCATCCCTCTTCTAGCTGCTTGTCCTGCTCCGCGTGGCCTCTCTCCATTCCCCCAGTCATGCTCAATTCCCAGAGGAAGTCCTAGCAGGCCGCCCATGTCTGGAAGTAACTAGTTTCAGCGCAATATCTTAAATGACACCAAAAAGAATACTTGTGAGGTGAAAAAGTAGAGTACAAAAGTCTTTAGCCAAGTGTAGGAAACCTTCAAAAACAAATGCACCAGCAGCCAGAATAAATAATCCGGCAACTAACCTGTAAGTACTATGATCCCTTTAACTAGCATTGGTCAGGTCTTGGTGGTTGGGCAGATAGGGGGGGAGCAGTGGTTGTAGGATCCTTACGCCTTTTCTCATCATGTTCAGCTGTGCACAGTTAAGACTGCAGTTGGCAGAAGTGTGGCATTCCAAAATGGCAGCTGTGGCTTCAAATCAGCATTGCACAGTGATTTGCATCATAATCTGCCTGTTCTGGATGTTGTTGGTGGCTATTAGTTGCTCATGCGCAAACTCCTTTACCAAGATGGCAGCCTATGCATTTCCCATAAAAAGTGAACACGCGCATCTAAGACCCCATTTTGAAACCTTAGGTGGCCATGTAGTGCCTAACAAATAGATGCTACATGTCTCAATTTAACTCTCTACTACCTCAACCTTTCTCACCTACCCTTAATGGCCTACTTATGTGAGCAAGTTGAGCATAAGCACAGGGCAATGACAGTGCAAAAACACTCATTTACTTACTGTTTGTGGAATTATTTAGTTTTATTTATTTAGAGATACAGCACTGAAACAGGCCCTTCGGCCCTCCAAGTCTGTGCCGACCAACAACCACCCATTTATACTAACCCTACAGTAATCCCATATTCCCTATCACTTCCCTACACTAGGGGCAATTTACAATGGCCAATCTACCTATTACCTGCAAGTCTTTGGCTGTGGGAGGAAACCGGAGCACCCGGCGAAAACCCACGCGGTCACAGGGAGAACTTGCAGACTCCGCACAGGCAGTACCCAGAATCGAACCCGGGTCCTTGGAGCTATGAGGCTGTGGTGCTAACCACTGCACCACTGTGCCACCCGAATCTTCCTGTGTGCAAATTGATTGCCACATTTTTCTGCCCAGAACTACAGTGATTGCACCTCACAAGTAATCCATTGGTTGTAAGGTACTGAGGAAACAAGGGGCCCTATAGAAGTTTTAAATGTAATCGTTTTAAAATTGATTTAGTCTCCTCCACAGATGGTAATCTATAATCTGTTAAGTAACTTTTGGGACAACTACTGTGCACCAGTCCTTGTATGATTTCCTCCAGCATGTTTGATCAAGTAGGCATTGGTGCAGTTCAAGGAGGCGCAGTAAGACTACATGGGGCCATTCCAGATCTCATTAAGTGAGAGGATTTGAAAATGGTAGGATAAGTCAAGGCAGTCTACAAAGCAGGTCAATCCTTACAGTACCCATGAGGAGATGTGTTAATTCTTGAATAGCAGTAGAAGAATAGTCTTTTCACACAAAGAAGAGTGGGTATCTGGAATGAGCTGCCAGAGAAGATGGTGGAGGCAGGAATAGTAGCAACATTTAAGAGGCATCTGGACAGGTACTTGAATGAGCAAGGTATAGAGGGATATGGAATTAATGCAGGCAGGTGGGATTAGTATAGATATGCATTATGGTCAGCTTGGATGCGGTGGGCCGAAGGGCCTGTTTCTGTGCTGTACGACTCTATGACTCTCTGACTCTATGACATGCATTTAATGGCTCAGACAATCCTTTCTGGACAAATGAGTGGAGACATGTTTTTGCTGCCTTGTGACTATACCATCGCCTCCAGCCTGATCTGCAGATAACTTTGATCACAGCAATGGCTTTCCCTTTGGGCATGAAAACAAATATTGCATTTAGCTTTTACACCTCTGGATCCTTCCAATCTATCGCTGGTTATGTGTACCCCATCAATCAGTTTACTGTCTGTAGATGCATCGAACAAGTGTCCACAAGGGGTAATCACATTCATCCCTTTCCCTGTGGAATAGAGGTGCTAGTGCGATAGAACATGAACTTTTCTCCAGTTAGCAGGCTTTCCAAGGATGTGGAGCATCATAGATCAAATAAAAGACTTGCATTTATATAGCACCTTTCATGACCTCAGGAGATCCCAAAGTGCTTTACAGTCAACAAAGCACTCTTGCAATGTAGGAAATGTGGCAGGCAATGTATATACTGCAATCTCCCATAAACAGCATTAATGAACAGATAATCTGTTTTTTTGTGACATTGATTAAGGGATATATATTGGCCAGGACACTGGACGGTAATTCCCTGCTCTTCAAAATATGCCATGGGATCTTTTACATCCACCTGAGTGAGCAGACAGAGCCTCAGTTTACCATCTCATTCAAAAGGCAGCACCTCAAACAGTGCAGCACTCCCTCAGTACTGCACTGGACTGTCAGGCTAGATTTTTGTGCTCAAGTCCCTGGGGTGAGACTTGAACCCACGACTTGCTAACTCAGAGGTGAGAGCATTACCACTGAACATGGCTGACACTGTACAATTGGTGCCCAGCTGCTGTGCCCAACTGGCTGCCACCTCCTGACAAGCAAGGTGTCCAGTAGTCCGTTGGGAAGGGTATCCTGGAATATCAAAAATGGCAATCCTTCTTCTACTCACATCAACCAGCAGCATGTCCAATTAACAACAGAGGGCTAGATGCTGCACCCTGATATCACTTGCCCACAGATTCTTCCTCATGCCCCTATTTCAGGGTTCCTATTATTTCAATTGTTGGTTGACACTTCTCCCTTCTACCCCTGCAACCCCCACCCTGCCATATGCTTGTTAAAGGCCAACAAATATTTTCAATCCATTCAGAATGCTTGTAAAGGCTGCACCAATATTTATCCTTTTATGCACTTTTAAGTGCACACGTCCTGTTAAATCTGAGCTACTCACCATATCTTCCAAATTACTCACTAGGCTGGGTGCAGCGATGCTAATTATTCAGATGGTTTGACCCTGCACTCAGCTGAGTGTGCTTTGGCCCAGCCTGACAGGTACAAATTTGGTCTGTTATCTAAAAATATTATTTTTATAACACTTGCTGTTAACTTTTTATATGGAGAGCAGTCTTATCTGTGTGAAAATAAACCAGTTCAGCTAAAGAGAGCGCAGTCATTATATTTTCCGGTGACTATCACCATCCTGAGCGTGTCAATAGCATAGTTTCCCACAAGGCTGCAGTGTCTTGTTCTTAATGTTACTGTCAGTCATGCTGTGGTGCATTGTAATGCAATTCAGAGCACTCAAACAACTGCTGATGGTTTAATGAGTGTCAAATTGTCATTCTGTCACTCTAAACAAGTTGTAGTAACGGGAGGTTCTTTAAATAAAATATCTGTCCTGAACATTTGGAAAATAATTTAAGGTTGTCTCGTGTGCACTCAATCACTGCACACTGTTACTTGATGTCAGAAGTACAGGATCTCAGCTGGGTTTTTACAGGAAGACTGAGACCAGAGGAGAGGGACACCACCAGGGGAGGCATCAGCCTTGGTTTTGGTGCAGTTAAAATTGTCACCTGAAGCATTTCCTCTTGTGAGATCGTCCGAAACTAGGGATCATAAACTTAAGGTAGCCACTAATAAATGCAGTTAGGAATTCAGGAAAAGCTCCTTTATCCAGAGACTGATTAAAATGTGGAATTTGCTACCACATGGAATAGTTGAGGCAAATTACAGATACATTTAAGGAGAAGATAGACATGAGGGAGAAAGGAACAGAAGAATATGCTAATAGGATGAGATAAATTAGGGTGGGAGGATGCTCATGTGTAGCATAAATACTGGAGCAGATCAGTTAACTGAATAGCTACTTTCTATGCTGCAAATTCTATGTAATTCTGTGTAAAGTGGAGTTAACAATAATCATAACTCTACTGGCCCCCCCTTCACTCCCCTGGACCTACGAACGGTTGGTTACACTGCGGCATTGGTTAAGTATTCAGAACATATTTTCTGCTGACACTTCCAATAAGACGTGCTGGAAGTAGAGGAAATGGTATTCTGTTGGGATAGTATTAGGTATCATCAGGAGAAGTGAAATTGGCTATTCCAATGTCAAAGATTTCTGGAACGAAGTTAGCTCCAGCTATGTAGAAGCTTCAACTATTGCTGCCCCTGAGTTGAAGCATCATGCAAGTGATCATTATTTATGTAAGAACCTTGAGCTTGAGGGTTGAGCCAGGCCCATTATTGTGCTGAGCTGATGTCCACACACTTGTGGACTTTCCTGCAAGAATCACAGCTCAGTAATGGGAACCCTGGTGGACTTTGCTTTGTTTAAGCCAGGGAGTGCCTCCGTCAATGCTCTATTCAAGACCAGTTGACTCGGCAAAGACCGGGATCAAACCTGAGACTTTCCTGGTCTATGTGGCTTAGTGGCTGATTGGATTAATTGTTGAGTCAATGGAGTAGCCCTTTCATCATCTTGCGAAGGATTTCAATAGTATCAAGGTCATGTTGCATATTTAAATTCCATGTGTCATTCAGAAGGTTTTCCTTCCTCCAATGTGCCCTTGTTATCACGTCAAATTTGAAGCCATTATCTAGCTTTCTAGTTTCTGCAACCAATTAACAGCAGCCCTGTGATTTAGCATATTACATCGCACATCTGTTAATTAGTAAAAATATGTGTTATTTTCATTTAGAAGACTTAATATTTTTATTGCGTAGCAACTTTATGAAGGTCATGTTTGATTAGTGGTTAGAAACGAGCTGTTGTGATGAATAAGTGGAAAGCTGTAGGCAGCCTTTTTTAATGATAACACATTTTTGGCGATAGTAGATCTTATAAGGGCAGCTGTGTTTTAGTTATGTTTCATATCATCTTTAATTCGTATTCGTTTAATTTAGTTTGTTTTATTCCATTTGCCTTTTATCCTTTTGCATTCTCCAAGAGCTGGAAGAAAGTCCTGGGTAATAGATTCTCCACTACCACTGTCCAACAAAGCATTAAAAACACTAACCAAGAGGTGGGCAAATATCTGTGGTGGGGTAACTGAGCCTGTGAGGTATTCTTAGCCCAAGAGACCCCCGGAGTTTAGAAGAATGAGAGGTGATTGAATTGAAACATAACATTTTTAAGGGGCTTGACAGGGTAGATACTGGGAGGATGTTTCTCTTGGTTGAGGAGTCTAAAACTAGGGGTCACTGTCTCAGTACAAGAGGTCGACCATTTAGGATTGAGATGAGGAGACATTTCTTGGAATTTTTTTGTAAATCTTTGGAATTCTCTACCTCATAATTCTGTGGCTGTTCAACTGTTGTGTATTTTCAAGCCAGAGATGAACAGATTTTCAGATACTAAGGAGATTAAGGGATATGGGGATATTGTGGGAAGGTGTAGCTAGGGTAGAAGGTCAGCCATGATCTCATTGAACGGTGGAGCAGGCTCGAAGGGTTGAATGGCCTAGTCCTGCTCTGCTTTTTTACGTTCTTAAGCTAAATCGCTGGGAATTTTCTCAGGGGTCCTCCCAATCAGTCACTGTAAATTTGGCAGAACTCCATAAACAGACATGGCTATAATGGATTGGGAAATGTTACTTAAAGGAATGACAGTGGATAGGCAATGGTAAACATTCAAAGAGTGCATGGATGAACTGCAACTAACTCCCTATATTCTGCTTTTAGGACCTCATCCCTTTTTTTTACCTACGTCGCTTGTACCAATGTGTACCACGACCACTGGCTGTTCACTACAGGGAGTTTACTACAGGCCTCCCAACAGCCAGCGGGAGGTAGAGGAGCAGATATGTAGACAGATTTTGGAAAGATGTAAAGGTAACAGGGTTGTAGTAGTGGGTGATTTTAACTTCACCAATATTGACTGGGACTCACTTAGTGCTCGGGGCTTGGATGGGGCAGAATTTGTGAGGAGCATCCAGGAGGGCTTCTTGAAACAGTATGTAGATAGTCCAACTAGGGATGGAGCCATTCTGGACCTGGTATTGGGGAATGAGCCCGGCCAGGTGGTCGAAGTTTCAGTGGGTGAGCATTTCAGGAGCAGTGACCATAATTCCATAAGTTTTAAGGTACTTGTGGATAAGGATAAGAGTAGTCCTTGGGTGAAGGTGCTAAATTGGGGGAAGGCTAATTATAACAATATTAGGCAGGAACTGAAGAATTTCGATTGGGGGCGGCTGTTTGAGGGTAAATCAACATCTGACGTGTGGGAGTCTTTCAAACGTCAGCTGATTAGAAACCAGGACCAGCATGTTCCTGTGAGGAAGAAATACAAGTCTGGCAAGTTTCAGGAAGCTTGGATAACACGGGATATTGTGAGCCTAGTCAAAAAGAAAAAGGAAGCATTTGTAAGGGCTGGAAGGCTAGGAACAGATGAAGCACTTGAGGAATATAAAGACAGTAGGAAGGAACTTAAGCAAGGAGTTTGGAGGGCTAAAAGGGGTCATGAAAAGTCATTGGCAAACAGGATTAAGGAAAATCCCAAGGCTTTTTATACATATATAAAGAGCAAGAGGATAACCAGGGAAAGGGTTGGCCCACTCAAGGACAGAGATGGGAATCTATGCGTGGAGCCAGTAGAAATGGGCGAGGTGCGAAATGAGTACTTTGCATCAGTATTCACCAAGGAGAAGGACTTGGTGGATGATGAGCCTAGGGAAGGGAGTGCAGATAGTCTCAGTCATCTCATTATCAAAAAGGAGAAGGTGTTGGGTGTCTTGCAAAGTATTAAGGTAGATAAGTCCCCAGGGCCTGATGGGATCTACCCTAGAATACTGAGGGAGGAAAGGGAAGAAATTGCTGGGGCCTTGACAGAAATCTTTGCATCCTCATTGGCTGCAGGTGAGGTCCCAGAGGACTGGAGAATAGCCAAAGTTGTTCCTTTGTTTAAGAAGGGTAGCAAGGATAATCCAGGAAATTATAGGCCGGTGAGCCTTACGTCAGTGGTAGGGAAACTATTAGAGAGGATTCTTCGGGACAGGATTTACTCCCATTTGGAAACAAACGAACTTATTAGTGAGAGACAGCATGGTTTTGTGAAGGGGATGTCGTGTCTTACTAATTTGATTGAGTTTTTTAAGGAAGTGACGAAGATGATTGATGAGGGCAGGGCGGTGGATGTTGTCTATATGGACTTTCGTAAAGCCTTTGACAAGGTCCCGCATGGCGGACTGGTGCAAAAGGTGAAGTCACACGGGATCAGAGGTGAGCTGGCAAGATGGATACAGAACTGGCTCGGTCACAGAAGACAGAGGGTAACAGTGGATGGGTGTTTTTCTGAATGGAGGGATGTGACTAGTGGTGTTCCGCAGGGATCAGTGCTGGGAACTTTGCTGTTTGTAGTATATATAAATGATTTGGAGGAAAATGTAGCTGGTCTGATTAGTAAGTTTGCGGACGACACAAAGGTTGGTGGAGTTGCGGATAATGATGAGGATTGTCAGAGGATACAGCAGGATATAGATTGGTTGGAGACTTGGGCGGAGAAATGGCAGATGGAGTTTAATCCGGACAAATGTGAGGTAATGCATTTTGGAAGGTCTAATGCAGGTGGGAAGTATACAGTAAATGGCAGAACCCTTAGGAGTATTGACAGGCAGAGAGATCTGGGCGTACAGGTCCACAGGTCACTGAAAGTGACAACGCAGGTGGATAAGGTGGTCAAGAAGGCATTCGGCATGCTTGCCTTCATCGGTCGGGGCATAGAGTATAAAAATTGGCAAGTCATGTTGCAGCTGTACAGAACCTTAGTTAGGCCACACTTAGAATATTGCATGCAATTCTGGTCGCCACACTACCAGAAGGACGTGGAGACTTTGGAGAGGGTACAGAGGAGGTTTACCAGGATGTTGCCTGGTCTGGAGGGCATTAGCTATGAGGAGAGGTTGGAAAAACTCGGATTGTTTTCACTGGAACGACGGAGGTGGAGGGGCGACATGATAGAGGTTTACAAAGTTATGAGCGGCATGGACAGAGTGGATAGTCAGAAGCTTTTTCCCAGGGTGGAAGAGCCAGTTACTAGGGGACATAGGTTTAAGGTGCGAGGGGCAAAGTTTAGAGGGGATGTGCGAGGCAAGTTTTTTACACAGAGGGTGGTGAGTGCCTGGAACTTGCTGCCAGGGGAGGTGGTGGAAGCAGATACAATAGCGACGTTTAAGAGACATCTTGACAAATATATGAATAGGAAGGGAATAGAGGGATATGGGCCCCAGAAGTGCAGAAGGTGTTAGTTTCGGAAAGCATCAAGATCGGCGCAGGCTTGGAGGGCCGAATGGCCTGTTCCTGTGCTGTACTGTTCTTGTTCTTTGTTCTTTGTTTGTTCACCCTCCCCCTTCAGAATTTCCTGTAACTGCTCTGAGACATCCTTGACCCTAGCACCAGGGAGATATTGGAAATACTGGAAAGGTTGGCTATGCTTAGGGTTGATAAGTCGCCTGGTCCGGATGGCTTGCATCCTAGGTTGCTAAAAGAAGTGGGGGTGGAGATAGTGGAATGGCTTGCATAATCTTCCAATCTTCCCTGGATGTGGGGGTGGGGTGGGGTGTGGTGCCAGAGGATTGGAGAGTGGCAAATGAGACACCCTTCTTCAAGAAAGGATCTAAGGACAGTCCTAGCAACTACAGGCCAGTTAGTTTAACATCAGTGGTGGGTAAAGGTTTAGAAACAATAATCAGGGAAAAAAATCAACAGGCACTTGGAGTGGTTTGAGTTAATTACGGATAGCCAGCACGGATTTGTAAAAGGCAGAACATGCTTGACTAATCTAATAGAATATTTAGATGAAGTAACAGAGAAGTTTGATGAAGGGAATGTGGTGGATGTTGTCTATATGGATTTTATGAAAGCATTTGATAAAGTACCACATAAAAGGCTGGTTAACAAAACTGAGGCTCATGGAATAGGGGGGTCAGTGTCCAATTGGATGAAAAATTGTCTCAAGGACAGAAAACAACGAGTTGTGGTAAATGGTTATTTTTCAGATTGGAGGATGGTAGATAGTGGTGTTCCCCAAGGGTCAATGCTGGGACCACTGCTTTTGTTGCTATATCTAAATGACTTGGATCTTGGAATACAGAGTGCAATTTCAAAATTTGCCGATGATACCGAACTCGGAGGATTGGCAAACAGTGAGGATGATAAGAACCGTCTGCAACAGGACACAGATAGGCTAGCAGAATGGGAAAACAAGTGGCAGATTGAATTTAATACAGACAAGTGTGAGATGAGGCATCTTAGCAGGAGGGATAATATGAGACACTATAGACCTAATGGCGCAGTTCTCAAGAGTGAGCAGGAACAGAGGGACCTGGGGGTGCATGTCCATCGACCATTCAAGGTGGCAGGACATATTGAGAGAGTGGTGAGCAAAGCATATGGGATCTTGGGCCTCACAAATAGAGGCATAGAGTACAAAAGCAGGAAAGTTATGCTCAAACTTTATAAAGCTCTGATTAGCCCCCAACTAGAGTATTTATTCCAAATAAAAACAAGAAATGCTGGAAACACTCAGCAGGTCTGGCAGCATCTGTGGAGAGAGAAGCAGAGTTAACTGAAGTCCTGAAGAAGGGTCACTGACCTGAAATGTTAACTCTGCTTCTCTCTCCACAGATGCTGCCAGACCTGCTGAGTGTTTCCAGCATTTCTTGTTTTTATTTCAGATTTCCAGCATCCGCTGTATTTTGCTTTTATTTTTTATTTTATTTTTTTATTAGAGTATTTATTCCAGTTCTGGTCACCACACTTTTGGAAGGATGAGGATCCTTGAGAGGGTGCAGAGGAGATTTACCAGAATTGTTCCAGGGATGGGAGATTTTAGTTACAAGGTTAGATTGGAAAAGCTGGGGTTGTTCTCCTTGGAGAAAAGGAGATTGAGGGGAGCTTTGATTATGACAGGCTTAGATAAGTTAGACAAGGAAAGACTGTTCCCGTTAACTGATGGTACAAGGACTAGGGGACACAGATTTAAGGTTTTGGGCAAGAGATGCAGAGGGGGATGTGAGGAAGAACTTTTTTACGCAGTGGGTGGTAATGACCTGTAACTTGCTGCCTACGAGGGTGGTGGAAGTGGAGACAATCAATGATTTCAAAAGGAAATTGGATGGGAACTTGAAGGAAATAAACTTGCAGGGCTACGGGGATCGAGCGGGGAAATGGCACTGATTGGATTGCTCCGCGGAGAGCCGGCATGGATTTGATGGACCAAATGGCCTCCTTCTATGCAGTAAATGACTTTATGACTCTCTCTGAATCTTTGACTCTGTGACTGTAATTGTTAATCTGGTACACCATTAACAATCACTTGGACAGTGTGGATTAATGAAAGAAAGCCAGCACAGATTTGTGAAAGGCAAATCGTGTTTAACTAACTTGCTTGAGTTTTTTGATGAGGTAACAGAAAGGGTTGATGAGGGTAATACAGTTGATGTGGCGTAGATGATCTTCCAAAAGGCATTCGATAAAGCACAGCAAAATAGGCTTACCAGCAAAGTTGAAGCTCATAGAATAAAAGGGACAGTGGCAGCATGGATACGAAATTGACTGAGTGACAGGAAATAGAGAGTAGTTGTGAACGGTTGTTTTTCAGACCAGAGGAAAGTATATAGTGGGGTTCCCCATGGTTCGGTATGAGGTCCACTGCTTTTCTTGATATATATTAATGACCTAGACTTGGGTGTACAGGGAGCAATTTAAAAATTTGCAGAAGACACAAAACTTGTAAGTATTGTGAACTGTGTGGAGGATAGTGATAGACTTCAAGAGGACATATATAGGCTGGTTAAATCTGCAGACATGTGGCAGATTAAATTTTTAATGCAGAGAAATGTGAAGTGATACATTTTGGTAAGAACAAAGAGAGGCAAAATAAAATAAAGGATACAATTCTAGGCTGGGATTTTACTGAGCTCCTGACGTCGGGTTCCGTGGTGGGGTTGTGGGGTGCGGGTGCCGGAAGATCGTTCTGGCAGTGGCCCACCACGGAGCCTGACGCCGGGAGTCTGGACCCGATCTTTCCGGTAGCAGTGAGGCTCCGTGGTGGCCCCCCACCACCCACCACCCCCACCCCCACCACCGCAGCTGGCCAACGGGACCCAACTTTATATATTTAAATAAAGGCAATAAATGCACTTAAATACCATTCACTGCGATCTTACCTTCTTCCCAGGATCTTCCGAGCGTCGGCCGGCATTCATGCGTCTTCACTTTCCCATCCAGGGAAAGCAGGCGCCACCGTGGTGGGGAAGGGGGGATCTTATGATGTTTAGTGCAGTGGAGGGGCAACGGGGTCAAATGTAAATTACTAGTGTAGGGGAGGGGGGGAAGGGGTGACCTCTGCACTTTCATCAATGTGGGTGTGAAAGGCCAAGTGTTGCAGGTAAGTGTTTTCGGTGGGAGAGGGAAAATATTGGATTTAATTGTTATCAGGGGGGAAGGGGCAATAGTTTTTTTCTGCAGTACATTGGGGGACGTATTCCTTTAAAAATTTAAATGAGCCAGCATGATTCGCTAACAGCAGTGGGAGAAGAAAATCCAGCCCCTAAAGTGGGTGCAGGAACAGAGAAACCTCCCTGGGGGTATACGTGCACAAATCATTTAAAGTGCCAGGGTAGGTTGTGAAAGTGGTTAAAAAGGCATACAGGATCCCGGGTTTTACAAATAGAGGCATAGGGCACAAAAGCAAGGAAGTTATGATGAACCTTAATAAGATACTGGATCAGCACCAACTGGAATGTTAGGAAGGATGTGAAGGCATTAGGAAGGATACAGAAAGGAGTTATGAGAATGGTTCCAGGGATGAGGGACTTCAGTTACATGGATAGATTGGAGAAGCTGGGGCTGTTCTCCTTGGAGAGGATGGAGAGGAGATTTGATGGAGGTATTAAAAATCATGAGGAGTCTAGACAATGTAGATAGAGAGAAACCGTTCCCATTGGTGGAAGGTTCGAGAACCAGAGAACACCAATATAAGGTGAAAGGCAAAAGAACCAAAGGCAATATGAGGAATTTCTTTTATTGCAGAAAGTAGTTAGGATCTGAAATGCACTGGCTGAAAGTGTGGTGGAGGCAGATTCAATCGTGGCTATCAAAAGGGAATTGTTTAAGCACCTGAAGAGAGAAGATTTGCAGGACTATGGGGAAAGGGCTGGGGAGTAGGATAAGCTCTTGCAATGAGCTGGCATGGATACAAAGGCCAAATTGCATCCTTCCGCACTGTAACCATTCTATGATTCAGAGGAGGAGGAGGTGTGTGATGTGGCCAATGCACCAGTAACGGCTCCCATTGCTCCTGGAATGCCCTCATTAGTGCAAGATTCGCTTAGGTTCCACCAGTTCACCCATCTGACAGCCACATGCAAAACCAACTTCCCCCAAACCCCTTCCCCCAACACAAAGCAGTCCAGCAAACAAGCAAGCATCTATTCATAGCCCCCTTTGCTCATCATCAATTCATGTCTTACCCAGTCATCCCAAGTGAAAGGTCACTTGCCAGTCTGCAAATAAAAATGGGCAGCACGGAAAGTGGTGGAAATAAATAATATTTATGTGGCTTAAAAATTAAACAGAAAGTTAACCTTCCAGTATTGTATAATGCACCCATGTACATACCCTTGTGCAACTGCAAATCTTTACTCTTCCTCTGCCGAGCACTTCTACTTGGTGCAATCCGTGTGGCTTCAGCAGACGCAGAAGCAGGCTGCTCAGATCCCTGCTCTGACTACTGAGACGCTCTTAGCCAATATCCTCTGGATTTTGGAGCCCGGGAAGGCAGCAAAGACTGCTCTAACTGCACCTGTGCAGCTGCAGATTTGACTATAGGGACACGAGGCAGTATGTGGAGTACTGACTGAGGAATGCTGAGAAGTGGAAGCGCTGTGAGCCAAGTCCCCAGTTCCATGTCCCCTTTCCCCATCATCCCTCTTATGGCCCACCCGCCCTTTCTTGCTCGCAATGCGCTGGACAGCACTTCACTGCAGATCAGTGGGGTGATAAATAGTCAAGCCTGGCTTTTGATGTATCATATTTCATGAGCATGTTTCACTTGCTGCTGACATCAAGCCAACATGAGTGAGTGTTGCATGCTATATGTCCATCTGATATTTAATTCTGTCACCAGGTTGCTCCCCATCTCCGACAGCCAAGCAAGACGAGAACCGGGCTTCCTGCTCTGCTGCCGTCAGCTGCGAAATGGCTGGAGGACCACCTCTGGTTCTCTGCCTCTCCCTCGTGTTTTGTGTTCTCTTCTCCTGCAAGGAGATCTATGACTGAGAGTAATGGTATATGTTGAATGGATGGATGGGGAGCATTTGTTGAGGGTGACTGTGAGGGAGAGGCATGGCATTGCATTAAATGAGGGTGAGTTTCAACAGTGGATGGATAGATGAGGATGTGAGGAAATGCATAGACAGTGAAGGACAGATCCACCTGCAAGGTAGGTTGGTGGGAGGGGTAATATGCTGGAGTAGGTTGGAGTGATTCACATATTAGGATATAGTTGAATGAGTCTCCGTACTCACCCTTCCTGCCCGATCAGAACATTAAACTGCTTTCAGTATTGAATCCAGGAGGATGACACCACACTGTTCACCTCCTCCGTTACCTCCAGCCACACCTTCTTGGTATCACTGGCAGGATTCTTCCGCCCCTCACTAAGGAAGAGTTCCTCCCAGTGGCTCTGACAGCTCACAGCATCTCATCCATCCTGTCACTTCCTTGTGTTTTGCTCTCAAATCCAGAACCTATCAAATTTCATGTTTGTAATCTCCCTTTAAATACTGGAGTTGAAATCGATTCATGAGGGTCATCTCCACACCCTCTCCACCTAATTGATCAGGAAATATGGAAATAATAAGTCAATACAGTAGCTGGGTTAAAACGCCACAGACAGACACACTGCAATTACTTCTGGTATTTCATGTGAATACACATTTAACAGTGTGGTCATTCAGCTGTACATGGATTTTAATTCCACAGTGCCAAGATCACCTGGCAACTAATTCTACACTTATTCATTTGCTTGACATTCCTATGATGCCAAAATTAACATGAAGAGCTTGAGCAGAAAACAATTAAATGCCAAGAGAAAACATAGACGCAATAGGATCAGGAGTAGGCCATTTAGCCCCTCAAGCCTGCTCTGCCATTCAATTAGATCTAACTTGTTCAAGGGTCGTTACTGATGAACTCATGCACCATTCTGCAGCTACAGTCATCAACGAGTATTTCACTTTGAGCTTAAAAAAGAATGTTTCAAAATATCAGCACACCAGAGAATTGACAGAATAATTTTATGCCCGGGAGCATGGGTGTAGCTGCCATTGGTGCTGTCTTGAAGTGTAGTAGTAAGAGGAGAAGGCAACCCAAGAATTCAGAGAGCAAAGGAGTCATATTTTTTTTATTCTGTTTGGGGGATGTGGGCATCGCTGGCTAGGCCAGCATTTATTGCCCATCCCTACTAGCCCTTGAGAAGGTGATGGTGAGCTGCCTTCTTGAACCGTTGCAGTCCTTGGGATGTAGGTGCACCCACAATGCTGTTAAGAAGGGAGTTCCAGGATTTTGACCCAGCGACAGTGAAGTAACAGCGATATAGTTCCAAGTCAGGATGGTGTGCGGCTTGGAGGGGAACTTGCAGGTGGTGGTGTTCCCATGCATCTGCTGCCCTTCTCCTTCTAGGTGGTAGAGGGTGAGGGTTTGGAAGGTGCTGTCTAAGGAGCCGTGGTGAGTTGTTGCTACATTTGCTGTTTATGTGCCATAAACGTCTCCATGTTTTATTACGAAATATGCCCTACTACCATGTTCTCCTTTAATTGAGGGAGTAACACTTGTAGGTCTGTGCATCGGCAACCTTTAAACTACAGAGCGCATAAAAGGGTAATTGCCTGGTATCTCCAACCAACCCTGGTATCTCAAACCAACCCTGATGGCTATGTACCTGTATCAGGCATTTCTGGTGCTTTAAAGAAAGAACCTGCATTTATATAGCACCTTACAAAGCCTTAGAAAGTCTTCAAGTACTTTAATAGGCAATGAAGTACAGTCACTGTTAAAATGTAGGAAAAACAGCTACCAATTTGCACAGAGCAAGATCCCACAAACAACAATGTGATAATGGTTTAGTGATGTTAGTTGAGGGATAAATATTGATCAGGAGACAATGCAGAACTCCCCTGCTCCTCTTCAAATTGAGCCATGGGATCTTTTATAAACATCTGAGAGGGCAGACAGGGCCTTGGTTTAATATCTCCTCTGAGAGGCAACACCTTCCTCAGTAATGCAATAGGACTATCAGCCTAAATTTTATGCTAAAGTCTCCGGTGTATGTTGTATGTTGGTTTGCTACGCTGCCACCTTACTTAGACTAACTGATTGAGGTACTTCAGTCTAGGTTAGTTAGAACACTGATATTTATTATATAAGAACTATATACATCTTCACACTAGTCTGTGTGACTCCAACAAAAGCCACGCTGCATCCAGCTTCAAGTCTCTCTCAGATGATCTCTTACGTCATTATGGTAGGAGATATTCTTTACACACTCTCAAGATTAACCCCTTCAGACCCTCATACGACAGAGTTTGACTACAACCCACAACCATTCTGACTCAGAGGCAAGAGTGCCAGCGACTGAGCTAAAGCTGATATTCATTTACTTTTGCTGCTGTTGCACTCAATATTTTAACCCAGTCTCTTGTGCAAAGCTATGTAATGACATGGAACTGCGAGGAAATGGCATCAATGCTACACCACACAGGTTACTAATGGAGTGCATCTCCCCTTGAGGCACATGGATCTGCCTGAGCAAAGAAAAAAATGGTTATTTGTGAGGTTTTCAAATCTCTTGATTATGGTTTCCGATTCCATTCTACAACCGAGTTGAGGCCAGCTATGACTGCTTCTTGGAGGTTTGGAGCCAAAGCAGCAGTAATAATATTCAGAAGGGATGCTCCTGTTATGCCAGCAACCATCTTGAACTGAAGTCTGTGCTCTGGATGCCACTGGAGTTGCCATATACTTCAACAGTAAACGACAGTGCAGACAGCTGGGTACAGAGACTGCTCAACACCGATCCCATGTTCTAACAGCCTCCGGTTGAAAGCAGGCCCTTTTATGTCCTAACACCAAATAACGAAGGAGGGACACATTACATGCTGTGCCTCTGTCCTGTACCAGTTGACCCCTCATCAATGCTCACTGATGCCCTTTCCTCCTTGTATGTGAGATATTTCCCTTTTTGGTTATTGCTCTTTTTCTTGCCATCCAGAAAGCTGCCTTCCCCCACTAAAAATGTGCTTGTCCCACTCCATTATTACTCTAATACCCTGCTTCCCAGCACCTGTAGGGCCTCGTCATAAAATCTGCTCTTTTGTCCATTGCCAGTCAACATTTCCTCCAAATACTTGTCCACACAGCAGCTACATTACTGGACATGCTGACCTTTACCCATCACTGTTTTGAGTGAGAACCGAAAGTGCCGAAAATAATCAGCCGGTCTGGCAGCATCTGTGGAGAGACAAACAGAGTTAACGTTTCAGGTCTGCGACCCTTCATCAGAACTGGCAAAAGTTAGAAATGTAACAGTCTTTGAGTAAGTGAGAGGGGGGATGTAGAACAAGAAGGAAGGACTGTGATAGGATGGAGGGGGATGATCCTGAGCTTCCAGCTGCTTGCCATTTTAATTCTCCACCTTGTTCCCATGCCCACATTTCTGTACTTGTTCTGCTTCAGTGTTCCTGTGAGGCTCAATGCAAGCTCAGCAGTCTCAGCAGCACCACTGGGAGCCGTGGCCACTGCTGGGACTGCGCCTGGAAGAGAGGATGCCATGGGAGCAGGCCGCCTCCCAACCAGGTAAGTTGGGTCTAGGGGCCCCGGAACCAGTCAGGCAGGCACCGGCAAGAGTGGGGTGTAGCGGTTGGTGAGGGCAGGGGTGGAGGGTGACATGGGTATCCCCTCTATTGGTCTCAGTGTGCCCGAATGCCACACCTTATGAAGGATATCCTGACCTTGAAGGGCGTGCAGTGTAGGTTTACCAGAAGGATACCCTGGACTCCAAAAGTTACATTACGAGGAGAGATTCCACAAATTAGGGTTGTATTCCCTGGAATTTAGAAGATTAAGGGGTGATTTGGTAGAAGTTTTCAAGATATTAAGGGTAACAGATCGGGTAGGTCAGAAGAAACTATTTCTGCTAGTTGGAGAGCCAATGGTAGTTGGAATATAATGTGGAAAAATGTGAAGATATCTACTTTGGTAGGAAAAACAGAAATACAGAGCATTTCTTAAATGATGAGAGATTGGGAAGTGTCAATATCCAAAGGGACCTGGGTCTCCTTGTTCATGAGTCACTGAAAGCTAACATGCAGGTGCAGCAAGCAATTGAGAAGGCAATTTATTACAAGAGGAATTGAGTATAAGAGTAAAGAAATCTTGCTGCCATTGTCTAGAGCCTTGGTGAGACTACTTCTGGAATATGGGGTACAGTTTTGGTCTCCTTACCTAACGAAGGATATACTTGCCATAAAGGGAGTACAACAAAGGTTCACCAGATTAATTCCTGGGACTAAGATGAGGAGGAATTTCTCTCAGAGGGTGGTGAATCTTTGGAATTCTCCATCCCAGAGGGCGGTGGAGGCCCAGTCATTGAATATAATCAAGACAGAGATTGATAGATTTCTAGCTATGAAAGAAATCAAGGGATATGGCATAGTGCAGGAAAATGGCGTTGAGGTAGAAGATCAGTCATGATCTAGTTGAATGGCGGAGCAGGCTCAAGGGTTTGAATGGCCTACTCCTGCTCCTATTTTCTATGATCCTATGTTCCTAGCACTGGGGCCATAGTCTAAAAATTAGAGCTAGATCGTTCAGGAGTGAAATTAGGAAACACTTCTGCAGACAAAGGGTGGTAAAGGTTTTGAAGTGTTTTCCGCAAAGGGCAATTGATACTAGATCACATTTTTAATTGATGGACATTTGTTAACCAAAGGTATTAAGGGATATGGGGCAAAGGTGGGTATACAAAATTTGGTCACAGATCAGGCATGATCTCATTGAATGGTGTAACAGGCTCGAGGGGCTGAATGGCCTCTATATTACTATAAATGGCTAATAAACAGGTAGGCTGCAAAATGCCTGATCCAGCAAATTCTGTGCCCTTGTTTTTGATTTTCAAAGTTTCTGATGTGAATGTTTGATAGACTTAACACCATTTCTGATTCATTTTACCATTCTACCCACTTTGCACAGACACAAGGGCTCACAAATGGCATGGATTGTCAGCATGCATTTCTCTTATCGAGGTTGGCATTGCTTTAGGTAGTCGATGCGCTGGTGTCAATTTTTCAAAATTCACTAGATTCTGGAAAGGTTCCCTCACACTGGAAAGTAGCAAATATAACCCCTCTATTCAGGAAGTGGGGGGAGGCAGAAAACTATAGGCCAGTTAGCCAGACGTCTGTCGTGGGGAAGGTGTTAGAATCGATCATTAAGGAGGCTGTAGCTTGGCACCTAAAAAGACTCAAGGTAATTGGGGATAGTCAGCATGGTTTTGTGAAAGGGAAATCATGTTTAACCAATTTATTGGAGTTCTTTGAAGGAGTAACATGCACTGTGGATAAAGGGGAGCCCGTTGACGTACTTGACTTGGATTTGCAGAAGGCATCTGACAAGGTGCCACGTGAAAGGTTATTGCACAAAGTAGGAGCTCATGGTGTAGGGGGTAAAATATTAGCATGGATTGAAGATTGGCTGGCTGGCAGAAAACAGAGAGTATGCATAAATGGGTCCTTTTCTGATTGGCAGGATTTGACGAGAAGAGTCCTGTATTGGGGCCTCAACTTTTGACCATTTATGACTTAGATGAGGGGAACAATGGCATGGCAGCTAAATTTGCAGATGGTACAAAATAAATAGGAAAGTATGTTGTGAAGAGGATATAAGGAGGTTGCAAACCGTTATAGATAAGTTGAGTGGGCATAAATCTGGCAGATGGAGTATAATGTGGGAAAATGTTAAGTTGTTCACTTTGGCAGGAAGAATTAAAAGACAGAGTATTACTTAAATGGGGAACAACTGCAGAATTCTGAGGTGCAGAGGGATCTAGGTGTTCTTGTGCATGAGTCACAAAAAGTTAATATGCAGGTACAGCAAGTCATAAAGAAAGCTAATGGAATGCTTTCCTTTATTACGAGAGGAATTGAAAATAACAGTAAGGATGTTATGCTTCAGTTATACAGGGCATTGGTGAGACCACATCTCAAATACTGTGTGCAATTTTGGTCTCCTTATTTAAGAAAGGATGTAAATGCTTTGGAGGGGTTCAGAGGGGGTTTACTAGATTGATAGCTGGAATAAGCGGGTTGTCTTATGAGGGAACGCTGGACAGACTGGGCTTGTTTTCACTGGAGTTTAGAAGAGTGAGGGGAGACTTGATTGAAGTTTATAAGATCCTGAAAGGTCTTGACAAGGTAGATGTGGAAAGGATGTTTCCTCTTGTGGGTCAGTCCAGAACTAGGGCACACTGTTTTAAAAATAGGGGTCACCCTTTTAGGGCTGGGATGAGGAGAATTTTTTTCTCTCGGAGGGTTGTGCGACTTTGGAACTCTCTGCCTCAGAAGGTGGTGGCGGGTCAGTAAGTATTTTTAAGGTGGAGGTAGATAGATTCTTGTTAGGCAAGAGAATCAAAGGTTATCGGGGGTAGATGGGAGTGTGGAATTCGAGACACAAACAGATCAGCCATGATCGTATTGAAAGGTGGAGTAGGCTCGAGGGGCCGAATGGCCCACTCTGCTCCTAATTTGTGTGTTTGCACGCTTTGCTTGAAGAAGCTGCTGTGGCATTGTTGCAAAGCATATTTGGTTGTGGATCTCAGGCATACTCTCATGTGGGCTGAAATGTTACATTTCGTAGTGTGATTTGACCCGAGAATGTTCAAAGAATAATGCAGAAGAGAAAGTTGTACTGGTTCAGCTCTTGCTCTTAATGAGATCTAGCATTGAAAATGAATGGAAAATTCATCTACGTAGATGGATAGTAAAAGGGAAAGGAAATATTATCATCTGAGGGTGTGTAGATCTTATTTATTTTTGGCTTATTGGAAACTGTTCTGATTTTTTTGACAATTCCTGAATCACATCTCCTTCATACGCGTTTCATGCATCAAACGCCAGATAGAGGTGAAATTTCATTGATTTCACAAAAGCACAACAATACCAGTGGAAACTGATATCGACATGAATGTCATCCAGGAGACATTTAGTTCGGATTTAAATAGAAAATGATACAAAGAAAATTTGAACTTCCAATCCACAGAATCCAGAGCTGTTACCTTCCATTTGTGCAGTGGTTCCTTACTTGTCACTTTTCTGTGAAGAATGCTAGCATTTTGTTACATTAAAATTGTGGGCCCTCCCAGTTTGCCAGTTCCAAGACTCTCGATTACAATAATCTCCATAATGCACTGTTAATTCAGCCCCACTACTCCACAGGTCATAGCATATCAAATAAGGTTTCCCACCTACCGAAGAATATCCAAATTAAACACTGTGTTTTTCCCCCAGAATAAAGCACACCAAACCAGATTTCTTTGAAAAACAATAACATTAACTACTTATTAGAAAAGAAATAATTGGTCTTAACTACTAATGAGATAAAACTATATATTTGAAAAACTCCTTAATTCCTTAACCTTCATGCACACACACATACATTAAAAAAAAGTTAACCGGGGAAAAAGGATTTTTGGTTTACAGCTGTTTCTTAGAAATAGAGGAATAATAAAAGGTAATTGAGTTTATCACATTCTGGTAGGATGTTTTTGGTATGTTGAGGTGTCCCAGAGTCAAATAGTCAGATGCCACTCGAAGTCTCTCCAGGCGAGGTTAATGAGCAGTCTGTGATGGGTAGGTGATCATGGCAATTTAACTGCAGCAAGCGTCACACGTCACATAGGTCTTCCATCAGGGGTGTAGCAACAGGTCTGCTTGGGTTTTGAAGTAGCAGCCGAGCAGTAGAAGAATTCTTCAGATATCAGGATTTCTTAGCACACAGGAGGCAGCAGGAATCTCACTGGATGCAGGAATTCCTCAGAGACCGGAGGCAACCTGAATCTGCCACCTTTCAAATGCAGGATTCCTTTTCAAGAGATGCAAGTCTCCTTTACAGAGAGAGGTAACACTTTTCTGGGTCTTTTCTCTCTTGCTCCAGGCAGGTCAAAGCAAATATTTCAAATGCTTGCCCTTTGTCCAATTCACAAGCTTTTTAAAGGGTCCAAGGTGAAAAAGAACCTTCCTGAACAGGTTCACATGTCCAGACACAGTGTCTTCCCCTGTCACTGAAAAGCTGCTCTGAAGAAAGCTCAAACCCCTGTGGTTTCCTTCAAATTGCTGGCTTTCCTGTCTTGTATAAGTTCAACTTCCTTTCAAAGCACCCATAAAGTTCACCTCTTGTTATGAACTGCCTTTCAAAACATTGCAGGTATTCCAATTATTTTCAGGTGTCTTTCACTGAGCAAAATCCTTTCCCCTGTGTTTTAAAACACACAGAATTCTAAGTTCTGAGTGCAAAAAAAAAACCTTTGCAACAATGGTAATTCAAACTGTAATGCATACATTGCACATCACAGTTAACAGGGCACACCCAAATGGAGCAGTAGCTAACTGAATAAATAGGATGCTGCTGATATTGTTACCACTTCCTTCTCCTCAGGTACTGTCCCTCTCCCCTTCAAACCTGCTGCCATCGCTCCCCTGCTTGAAAACAAACACTCTTGACCCCTTGTCCTTGCAAACTAACACCCCATCATCAACCTCCCTTTCCTCTCCAAAGTCCTTGAATGTGCTGTTGCTTCACACATCTGTGCTCTTCTTTCCCACAACTTCATGAATTTCTCCAACTGGCTTCCATCCTGCCCCAGCACTGAAATGGCCCTTATCAAAATCACAAATAACATCTTATGTGAAAGTGATTATGGTAAACTATCTCTCCTCATCATTCTCAGCCTGTCTGAAGCCTTTAACACTGTTGACCACACCATTCTTCTCCAATGCTTTTCCTCTGTTGTCTGGCTGGGTGGGACTGCACTCACCTGGTTCCATTCATACCAAAAATAAGATCAAAAACTGCTGGAAATACTCATCGGCTCTGGCTGCATCAGTGGGGAGAGAAAAAGAGTTAATGCTTCATCAGAACTGTCAAAGGTTAGAGATGGGACAGGTTTTAAAGCAAGTTCAGAGGCAGGGGAAGGGGAAGAAAAAACAAAAGGGATGAGGCAAAAACGGGTGGTAATGGGACAAGTGAAGGAACAAAAGAAGAGTCTAGAATGTCTTCTCTGCCTGCTCCCGCACCATCACCTCAAGTGTTCCCCAAGGATCTCTATTTGGCCACCCCCTATTTCTCATTTACATGCTGCCCCTTGGTGATGTCATCCAAAAACACAACATCAGGTTCTGCATGTACACTGGCGACAGCCAGCTCGGGCTCATCACCTCGACCCCTCCACTGTCTCTGATTTGTCACGCTACTTGTCTGACATCCAGTAAGGGATGAGCAGAACTTTCCTCCAATTAAATATAGAGAAGACTGAAGGCGTTGTATTGGGTTCCCAGCACAAACATCATTCCCTTACGACTGACACAATCCATCTCCCTGGTGATGGGGGAGGGGGGGACAGGGAGGGAGGGTATGCGTTGCATGCAGGCGGAGCGGGGTGCTCAGGGAGGTTTGTTGTTTTCTGCTGGGGGCTCTCCATCGTAAAGCCTGGCTCGGGTATAAAATTAAAACTCGACCTGGGCCCGACCCGACCACAGCCAACCCAAACCTGACCCGGACCCGAGTCCTTCAATTTTATTTCATGCCCGACCCGACCCGAAAATATCAAACATGTTACCGGTACAGAAAAAAAAATTGCATCAAAACGTAGATTAAAGTGAAAACAATACAAAACAAAACCCGGCCAGAGCCAACCCGAACCCGACCCGAGCCTGAATGCTGGACATCGAATATGCACCCGCCCCGACCCGAACCCGACACATGTCGTCGGGTTCGGTCGGGTTTGGGGCAGGTCGTCAGGCTTTACTCCATGGGCCACAGATTGACCACAGAGGAGGGTTCCCCCACCCCAGGCCTACAGGGAGGTCACCTCGTTTTACTGGACAACCTCCCCATGGGGCGGAGGCCCCCCCTCAGCTGCTGTCTCAATGCTAGTAGCGAGGGGAAGAGGACCTTCAGTGGCTGATAATAAACCTCTTAAGGGCCTCAATGGGGTCCACCTATCCCACCTCTGACTTTATAGCAGTGTAACGGGAAGGCAACGGGCCCCACGCCTCACATCGCAATTCTATGGGGCTCCCTTTTCTTAGCCCATCTCTGAGGGTCCATTAATTTCAGCCCATTTGGGGACTTTTTTGATTGAATGAGGAATGCCAGCAAGATCTTGTTACAACTTATGCAAATCTATATTGTCACACTCACCAGAAATGTAGCAATGAAAATACAGAAACAAACGGAAAAGTTACAAAACATTCGAGCAATTTTCAAAGACATTTGCTGTCAACAAAATGGAGGACAAGTCACATGACCCATACCAACTCCTGCACTAGAATCCACATCCATGTCTACTGGAACTAAAACCAATTAACCCCGTCTACACCGAAATGAGACAGCTTATTACACATGGATGTGAGCTATGCACAAAATGAACTAAAACAAAGACACTCCCAGAGTCCATGTCTCCAGCTATCCTTCACCACAATAGAGTGTGAACAGCCCTCATATTATCATAATAGGACCATCGAAAGCTACTGTACAGCCCATCAGGAACTGAAACCTAAAGTTACATGGGCAAAACTAACACTCACTGACCTTTAAAGGTAATCATTTTGAAGAACAAAGGATTCTTTCCAGTTCTGTAATCAAGTGATCAACATCAGTCTAATCTCTCAAGCCACATGGTCAACATTGAAAGCCATCTTGAGTTCCAGCACATGGCTGAGAGAGAGAGAGACCAGTTCCAGCTAATGTTGAACCCTGCTGAGACAAGTTGAAACCAACTGCAGCAGTGAAAAGAGAGTGCCTTTGAAACAACAACTCCACCTGTGAACTGAACTAAGAATATCAGCACCGTCTTCAAATGGAAATGAACCTCCAGAAGTCTTCAGCAACCCAGCAGATACAAGACAACCAGCAAACAGGCCTGCAACTTTAAAGCTCAACTTCCAAGAGGATCCCACAGGTTTTCTTAAAACAACAGACTTTTAAACCTTGAACTCTTAATAGCTCTTACCCTTTCCCTTCTATTTATCTTCTCTTTTGTGTGCCTGTGAGAGTGAATGCGTGTGTGGGTGGTGTTGCAAACATTTTGAGTGATGATTATTGTTCAATAAATATTTAATCTTCTGTTTTAAACCTACAAGAAAACCTGTCTCTCTGTTTATTTGGCAAACAAAACACAGGGTCTGAAACACTAATTTAAACAAAAATACTGTCTGTGGTCAGATGGGAGGTAAATAGTGGAAACCAACCACGCCATTGCCCACCTGGGTATAACAATATTCAGGAAGGCATTTCCAAATAAACATATCACGGTCAAATATTTAATCACAAATAGTCTACAACTGAGGATCCAGAGAAAATCTTCCACAATATAAACTGGTGATGTCTCAGCCTTTACACTGGATGAAAGTGTAAGTCTTCAGTGCAGTCTGCTTCGTTGCATCCATTAAGAAGGTAGAAAATGCATTTTTGAATGTTGCATAGTGACTGGAACTGTTCCAACCATCCACCAAGAGAGTTAGCCTGCTGAGATAATGCACAGAATCTGACATAGCAGTTGCAGCAGGGAAGAAGGAAGAATATTTGCATCCACAAAGTGCCTTATTATGTCTCTTTATCTGAGAGCTCTTCACATGCAACAAGTTACTTCTGAAGTAAAGTTCTTGCTGTTATATTGGCAAATGCAGCCGCCATTTTACGCAGTTAATCTTTTTTTTGATTGAATGAGTAATGTTGTTCTGTACACGCAGACGCCCCCCACTACTGTGCCCCAATCCCCTTTGAACTGTGAAGAAAAGTGGGTGGGACCTTGATCTAACATCTCATTCTATAAATACAGCACTCCTTGGATTTTGCGCTCAAATCCTGAGAAAAGTGCTTGAACCCACAAGCTTCTGACTCAGAGCCAAGAGACTTAACAACTGAACCAAGCTGCCACTTGATAGAGAAAATTCGCTCTATGACTCCTTAACACTCATTCGTTCATAACACTCACTGAACACAAGAACCAATACAGAATCATAGGCAGACAACTTCTCAATGGGTCCTTGCAACATCTCCAATCTGATGCTGATATGCGAAGCAATTCGCCAGAAACCCATCTGTCACAACCGTGAAAAGCAATAGTCAGAGTTGGGGGAGGGGAGAATAAAATATTGATAATTTGCATGAGCTGGTTAAAACAAGTAATGGCCTTTCCAAAGTAATGCTCTTGTTTTTAACAAGTTTAATATGCTACCCTTGCTCCGACAGCAACAGCTGGCATAAGGCATCCTTAGTTAATTAATATTTCTTCTTGGACTCCGCATACTATCTTTGAGGTAGATAGATTTTGGGTTCTATTGCTGAGGGTGTGCTAGCTCCTGGTTCTACTCAGGGCACTGTTAGATCTAAGTTCTTAGTTCTAAGGTTCAGTGAGTTGGTTCTCTTACTGTGTGATTATGAAAGCAATGACTGCACTTTGAGCTTATATTGTGGTTTGCTAATTTAAAATGAAGTGAGGGAGCAGGGCTCTGCCCTATGATATCACTAATTATGTCTCATTTTCTTTCATGTTTTTGCAGCATCTACAAGATATTAATAGAACAAGAAAATAGTGTGTTTTGCTCTCAATGTGTAGATTGACTAGCGTATTGCCTTTTGCACCCATTAGTGTTTTTTATTTAGGCTTGAAGACACCAGTCCTTAGCCTCTGGGATTGTTGCTTTGAAGGAGTTAATAACAGAGCATTTATCTATTCAGGACTAACACTGGGCTGGATTTTGTAGTCCTGCAGCTGGGATTGGCAGTGGGCACCGAACATGGGGCCATCACGCACGTGACCCATGTGGCTGCACTGCCGCAATTACGCGGCGGGCAGCCGCTTACCATAATGACAGCAGCCAACTCCCCAATCCCGTGGTGGGGGTGGCATTGGCGATGTCGTGAATGGCATCACCTGATGTGGGGCAGCTGCTGGCGCTATCTTTAAAAGGCTGCCAGCACCTGCAAATAGTGTATCCAAATGCAGATTTTCCCCTTTCCCCCCCTTATTCATAAAATAATGAAGAGTTGCCTCATTTCCCCCACCTTGTCCATAAAATAATGCAGAGATGCCCCTTTGCCCCCTTTATCCATACACACATTGCAGAGTTGTCTCCTTCCCCACCTCAGTGGCACCATGGACAGGAAAGTGAAGGCGCATGAGTGCCACACGTTGACCTCAAGATTGGAAACTGCTGGTAAGATCGCAGCGAATTACATTCAAATGGATGTAAAGAGGCACTTACCATATTTAAAGTCAGGTACCGTCACAGAGCAGCGGAGATGCCGACCCAGCTTCGCTGCCCCCATGAAGATCGGAACCAGCAATCCCGGCATCGGGTTGCACGGTGGCCACTGCTGCTCCGATTCTCTGGCCCCTCCCTGTCACGAAACTCACCGTCGGGAGGAGAACAAGATTCAGCCCATACAAGTATATATGGAGTTTACAGGTCTCAACACATTAAACAGGCAAACAGATGTGAACAACTGTTTATCACTTACATGCTGTCCTAGTGCACAGGTACAAAGTGCAATCAGAAAGGTTAATGGGATGTTAGCCTTTTTCTCAATGGGGACTGAAATACAAAGGGGAGCAAGTTAGGTAACAGCTATATAGAGTCCATGTGGAGTATTCCAATCAGTTCTGAGCACCATGCTGCAGGAAATGAATATCGGCCTTCGAGAGTGTATGGCACAGATTTCACACAACGATACTGTACTTTAGAGGGTTAAATTATGAGGATTGGTTGAATAAACATAACTTAAGTTTAGACAATTGAGGGGTGATGGAATAAAGGTGTTTAAAATGATAAAAGGATTCAATAGGTTAGATACAGAAAAGCTTTATCCCCTGGTGGAGGATTCCAGAACAAGAGGGCACAATTTTAAGATTCGAGCTAGGCCCATTCAGGAGTGAAACCAAGGAGTACTTTTATCACACAAGGTAGCAGAAATGCAGAATTCTTTCCCCCAAAAAGGCTCTGGGTGGTGGGAAAATTTTCAAGACAGATTTTTATTATGTAGGGCTAGCAAAGGATATGAATCAAAGATGGGTAAGTAGAGTTGAGGTACAGATCAGATTAAAATCTGATTAAATTCCAGATTTCAGTAAAATACAGAAAAGGCTTGAGGGGCTAAATGGCTTAGTCTTGTTCCTATGTCCTAAATTTGATTGGTTGAAATATCTATTTCAGCCCCTTCTGCACTCAAGACCTTCCAAGATCCCCATGGAAAGTTCCCTGTCTTCTGTATAGCCGTTGACTTTCAACTAGTTTTTGTTCTGTCAGACCTTTTTACATTATTGAAACACTTTCTATATCCTTCCAGATCTATTTCTCACGATGGATTGTATTGATTCTGGAATCAATATCACACCAGGCATCAAGCCAGCTGTTCCTCACTGGAAGTGGAGAGAAAGTCCTGTTGTTCTGTCCCCACTTCCCTTTAACAACACTTCAGCTAACAGTGCAATTCTGAGTCAGCAAGGCACATGTTCAGGAGTCTTACCACTTTTGAACAACATGTGCAAGCTGCCGGGTAGATTTTACCCATTTAAACAGGACCCGGCACTTCATATCTACAAATTATGCTTGCATAACTCAGATTGCAATGACTTGCTTGCTACTTCTGGCTAAATTCTATGGAGCAGCAAGAAATATCACATCTTAATTAATTTTTAATTATGTTTGACGGTATTTAAACCAAAGAGCTGTTTCTTGTATAATACTCTGTTCTGCCCTGAGAAAATAGGAACATAAAATATGGAACACTGAGATGTGCTTGTGTTTAATTCTAGTAGCAAGCAATGGAAATAAAAGCTGCCAATATTCTCTCTAAAGCTGTTAATGACTGTTGCACTCACATTGAAAGTCATTTGTATTGTGGAGATCAAATAATTTTAAAAAAACAATCCAAGGAGCTGCCTATTAAAGGAGAGTTGGCTAAATCTACATAGTGTCTTAGAACTAGTTTTTTTTTTCATTCATGATAGTTTCTAATACTTGCTATAAATTAATGGTCCAGAAATTCAATTATGTTCTGTGAAATGGGCACCGAAGGGTGAAATATTGCCTGCAGCGTCATACGCTCATTCCGTGCCATTCGTGTGGCACCCACCACATTGATTCAGGCTGCTCACTAGGCATCCTGGGCGTATATCAGAAGCATTTAAAAGTCTCATTATAATATTTAAATAAGGGTGCCATGCTTGTTGTTAGGGTCCTTTTGTGACATTATTCTGCCTCAGCTCCTGACTCACTATCTGATAAACTCACACAACTCATTGCACTAACAGACAGTAAGGTCCCAGCTGGAGCGCTACATAAAGGGCTCATCCACTCCATACAGGTTAGCTGCTGGTTTGTCCGCTTAGGCTGCTAGTTAAAGTCTAGTCCTTTAATGGCTACTTTCTGCACTGTACCAGTTAATTCCAACTTCTGGGAACAACTTTGTGCTGGTGCGTTTGCTTTGCAAACAGTTTTAGTGCAATCACAGGTGGCCTGGGACGTCTGTGGGCTGAATTTTACAGACCCCCCTGACATCCGGGGTCGTGGCGGTAGGTGCTGGAAAATGCCTCTGGCAGAGTCCTGCCACGGGCCTCGATGCCAGGAAGGCCTGACCCGATATTGCCAGCAGCAGCGAGGCCTTGTGTTGGCACCCCCGCCCCGCTGCTTGGCGATGGGAGCCAAATTTAAATATGTTAATTAATTTAAATTAACGAATATATCACCTTCTTGCTCCCACCATCAATCCCGCTGCGATATTGGCGCTGGTGGCTGGCACTCCCGCACCTTCGGATCCCCATCCAGGGATCTAAGGTGGAACACAAAATGGGCACCTAAACATCCAACATGGCGGGCACAGGTTCTGCAATGGAGGTGCGCCACCTTCCATATTTGTAACGGTTTAAGTGCAGGTGTCCAGATACCATGTCCGAACAGGTGTTAGGCCCTTTACATATGCTAATAGGGGGCTTAACATCTGTTTCAGGATTCCTTCCTGAAATTGGTTTCCCCTGAATGTAGCCGGCAACAGATCTACTGGATTCAGGATAAAGAAATCTACATGTGGACTAACCGGAGGTCCTCAAAGGAACTGCTGGAGGATGCCACCAGAAGATATGTTTTTATAAAATGCACTGACCTGACATGGAAAAAAGAAAGAAGGACTTGCATTTATATAGCGCCTTTCATGACCACTGGACATCTCAAAGCACTTTTAGCCAATGAAGTACTTTTTGAAGTGTAGTCAATGTTGTAATATAGTGCTCCTCCTGGTTCCACTGCAGTCCTGAAGATTATTGCTGGACCACTGATCACTTCTGCCCCTCCCTCCTGATCGCCACCAACCGTTTCCTGATCGCCTCTTCTCCTGAACCCCCTTTGGCATGCCCCTAGGACCTACCAGTTGGTGAGGTAGTGGCATGAAATTTAGATCTGCCTCACTGGTGAGCAGCCCTGGAGGCACGCTGCTTACTGGCCTAATATAAATGAGGCCTGAAGCCCAGTATCAAGTGGGCCTCAGGCTACCTGTTCCGGCGCAGGGATCATTCCATATGCCCAGTTCATGCCAGCAGGATTTTGCCCTCAATGACTCTCAATGAGGTCAATAGAAACCTTTGGCGGGCCGGATCCTGACCCGCAGGCCGTATATTGGACAACCCTGGTATATCAGCAACAGCAAGACTCCTAACACTGACCATGGGGAACTCCACTACAAACCTTCCACTACTCTCTGTTTCCTGTCACTCAGCCAATTTCATATCCAATTTACTACTGTCCCTTTTATTCCATGAGCTATAACTTTGCTCACAGGTCTGCTGTGTGACACTTTATCAAATGCCTTTTTGAAGTCCATGTACACCACATCAACAGCATTACCCTGATCAACCTTTTCTGTTACCTCATCAAAAAACTCCAGCAAGTTAGTTAAACATGATTTTCTCTTCACAAATCCATTCTGGCTTTCCCTTAATAAACCGGATTTGCCCAAGTGACTATTAATTTTGTCCTGAATTATCGTTTCCAGAAAGTTCACCACCATCGAGGTTAAACTGAAGGCCTGTCATTGCTGGGCTTATCTTTACACCCTTTTTTAAACAAGGGTGTAATATTTACAATTCTCCAGTCCTCTGGTACCATCCCTGAATCTAAGGAAGACTGAAAAATTGTGGACGGTGCCTCCACGATTTCCACTCTTACTTCCTTCAGTATCTTTGGATGCATCTCATCCGGTCCTGGTGCCTTATCAACTTTAAGTACAGACAGCCTATCTAATACCTCCTCCTTATCAATTTTAAAACCTTCAAATGTCTGAATTACCTCCTCTTTCAACATGACCTGCACAGCGTCTTCTTCCTTGGTAAAGAGAGATGCAAAGTATTCATTGAATACCTCAGCCATGCCCCCTGCCTCCATGCGTAAGTCCCCTTTTTAGTCTCTACTTGGCCCCTCGCCTTTTACCACCTTTTTATTATTAATATTCCTATAGAAAACTTTTTGATTCTCTTTTCATACTCTCTCTTTGCTTCTCTTATTTGCTTTTCCACTTCCCCTCTGAACCTTCTATATTCCACCTGATTCTCGGATATATTATCCATCTGGCATCTGTCATAAACACACTTTTTCTTCTTCATCTTTATCACTATCTCTTTCATCATCCAGGGAGCTCTAGATTTGCCTGTCCTACCTTTCCCCAGGGGAATGGGAACCTAAATTGTAGTGCCAGTGTACAGGATGTTGAGAGCAGTGAGGTCAGGGATATGGTTACAAGGACGCAAGAGGGCACTGCCAAGCAAGAACCTGGTTTAAGGTGTGTCTATTTCAACACCAGGAGCATCCGGAATAAGGTGGGTGAGCTTGCAGCATGGGTTGGTACCTGGGATCTCGATGTAGTGGCCATTTCGGAGACATGGGTAGAGCAGGGGCAGGAATGGATGTTGCAGATTCCGGGATTTAGATGTTTCAGTAAGAACAGAGAAGATGGTAAAAGAGGGGGGGGTGTGGCATTGTTAATCAAGGAGAGTATTACAGCGACAGAAAGGACGTTTGAGGACTCGTCTACTGAGGTAGTATGGGCCGAGGTTAGAAACAGGAGAGGTGAGGTTACCCTGTTGGGAGTCTTTTATAGACCTCCGAATAGTTCCAGAGATGTAGAGGAAAGGATAGCGAAGATGATTCTCGACAGGGGCGAGAGTAACAGGGCAGTTGTTATGGGGGACTTTAACTTTCCAAATATCGACTGGAAATACTATAGTTCGAGTACTTTAGATGGGTCAGTTTTTGTCCAGTGTGTGCAGGAGGGTTTTCTGACACAGTATGTAGACAGGCCAACCAGGGGCGATGCCACATTGGATTTGGTACTGGGAAATGAACCCGGCCAGGTGTTAGATTTAGATGTAGGTGAGCACTTTGGTGATAGTGATCACAATTCGGTTAGGTTTACCTTAGCGATGGGCAGGGACAGGTATATACCGCAGGGCAAGAATTATAGCTGGGGGAAAGGAAATTATGATGCGATTAGGCAAGATTTAGGATGCGTAGGATGGGGAAGGAAACTGCAGGGGATGGGAACAATCGAAATGTGGAGCTTATTCAAGGAGCAGCTACTGTGTGTCCTTGATAAGTATGTACCTGTGAGGCAGGGAGGAAGTTGTCGTGCGAGGGAGCCGTGGTTTACTAAAGAAGTTGAAGCGCTTGTCAAGAGGAAGAAGAAGGCTTATGTTAGGATGAGACGTGAAGGCTCAGTTAGGGCGCTTGAGAGCTACAAGCTAGCCAGGAAGGATCTAAAGGGAGAGCTAAGAAGAGCAAGGAGAGGACACGAGAAGTCATTGGTGGATAGGATCAGGGAAAACCCTAAGGCTTTCTATAGGTATATCAGGAATAAAAGAATGACTAGATTTAGATTAGGGCCAATCAAGGATAGTAGTGGGAAGTTGTGTGTGGAATCAGAGGAGATAGGGGAAGTGTTAAATGAACATTTTGCGTCAGTATTTACAGTAGAGAAAGAAAATGTTGTTGAGAATACTGACATTCAGGCTACCAGGCTAGATGGGATTGAGGTTCACAAGGAGGAGGTGTTAGCAGTTTTGGAAAGTGTGAAAATAGATAAGTCCCCTGGGCCAGATGGGATTTATCCTAGGATTCTCTGGGAAGCTAGGGAGGAGATTGCAGAGCCTTTGTCCTTGATCTTTATGTCGTCATTGTCGACAGGTATAGTGCCGGAAGACTGGAGGATAGCAAATGTTGTCCCCTTGTTCAAGAAGGGGAGTAGAGACAGCCCTGGTAATTATAGACCTGTGAGCCTTACTTCGGTTGTGGGTAAAATGTTGGAAAAGGTTATAAGAGACAGGATTTATAATCATCTTGAAAAGAATAAGTTCATTAGAGATAGTCAGTACGGTTTTGTGACGGGTAGGTCGTGCCTCACAAACCTCATTGAGTTTTTCGAGAAGGTGACCAAACAGGTGGATGAGGGTAAAGCAGTGGATGTGGTGTATATGGATTTCAGTAAGGCGTTTGATAAGGTTCCCCACGGTAGGCTATTGCAGAAAATACGGAAGTATGGGGTTGAATGTGATTTAGAGCTTTGGATCAGAAATTGGCTAGCTGAAAGAAGACAGAGGGTGGTGGTTGATGGCAAATGTTCATCCTGGAGTTTAGTTACTAGTGGTGTACCGCAAGGATCTGTTTTGGGGCCACTGCTGTTTGTCATTTTTATAAATGACCTGGAAGAGGGTGTAGAAGGGTGGGTTAGTAAATTTGCAGATGACACTAAGGTCGGTGGAGTTGTGGATAGTGCCGAAGGATGTTGTAGGGTACAGAGGGACATAGATAGGCTGCAGAGCTGGGCTGAGAGATGGCAAATGGAGTTTAATGCGGAAAAGTGTGAGGTGATTCACTTTGGAAGGAGTAACAGGAATGCAGAGTACTGGGCTAATGGGAAGATTCTTGGTAGTGTAGATGAACAGAGAGATCTTGGTGTCCAGGTGCATAAATCCCTGAAGGTTGCTAACCAGGTTAATAGGGCTGTTAAGAAGGCATATGGTGTGTTAGCTTTTATTAGTAGGGGGATCGTGTTTCGGAGCCAAGAGGTCATGCTGCAGCTGTACAAAACTCTGGTGAGACTGCACCTGGAGTATTGCGTGCAGTTCTGGTCACCGCATTATAGGAAGGATGTGGAAGCTATGGAAAGGGTGCAGAGGAGATTTACTAGGATGTTGCCTGGTATGGAGGGAAGGTCTTACGAGGAAAGGCTGAGGGACTTGAGGTTGTTTTCGTTGGAGAGAAGGAGGAGGAGAGGTGACTTAATAGAGACATATAAGATAATCAGAGGGTTAGATAGGGTGGATAGTGAGAGTCTTTTTCCTCGGATGGTGATGGCAAACACGAGGGGACATAGCTTCAAGTTGAGGGGTGATAGATATAGGACAGATGTGAGAGGTAGTTTCTTTACTCAGAGAGTAGTAAGGGCGTGGAACGCCCTGCCTGCAGCAGTAGTAGATTCGCCAACTTTAAGGGCATTTAAGTGGTCATTGGATAGATATATGGATGAAAATGGAATAGTGTAGGTCAGATGGTTTCACAGGTCGGCGCAACATCGAGGGCCGAAGGGCCTGTACTGCGCTGTAATGTTCTAATATTCTAATATCTAATATCCCTTCATGTGAATATACCTTGACTGTGCCCAAACTATCTCTTCTTTAAAGGCAACTCATTGTTCAGTTACCATTTTGTCTGCCAACCTTTGATTCCAGTTTATCTGGGTCAGATCCATTCTTACCCCAGTGAAGTTGGCTTTCCCCCAGTTAATTATTCTTACTGTGGATTGTTCTTTGTCCTTTTCCATAGCCAACCCAAACCTTATGATACAATGATTACTGTTCCCTAAATGTCTTTTATTGTTTTTTGTTTCTCTTTTTCATTTTTTCTTTTTTCTTTTTTTCTCGAAACTAAAATACTTATTAGTAATAACAAGATTTATTCGTAGTAGCGAGCTTTATTATCTAATAGACAGCGGAATGCCAAGGCTGTTTAAATCTCTAGAGTGCACACCATGTGCTATGTGGAAACTCCAGGACTCTTCCCATGTCCTGGATAGTCATAGGTGCAGGAAGTGTCGTCAGTTGCATTAGATTGACCTCCTGGTTTTGGAACTTGAACAACATCTGACGGCACAACCTTGAGGTTGAGAATTTCATGGATAGCATGTTTATGGATGTGGTCACCCCGCAGCTTAAGAGTATGCCGGGAGAGAGGGAATGGGGGACCGGCAGGCAGCTAAGAAACAGACAGGTAGTTCAGGAGTCCCCTGAGTGCATCTCACTCTCCAACCGGTATTCAGTTCTGAATACTGAGGAAAGTGATGCTTCATCTGGGCTGTGCAGCCAGAGAGAGGATGTCCCAGAGGGGGTCAAGGACAGAATCTATTTGGCTAGAGCTTAAGAACAAAAAAGGTGCAATTATATTGCTTGGTGTAAACTATAGGGTACCAACCAGCGGGAAAGATGTAGTGGGACAAATTTGCAAGGAAATTATAGAGAGGTGCAAGAATTATAAAGTGGTTATAATGGGGGACTTTAATTATCCAACTATAGGCTGGGATGGTAGTAGGTTTAAAGGGCAGAGAGGGGCAAGATTTCCTAGAGTGTATTCAGGAGAGTTTTCTACAGCAGTATGTTTCCAGCCCAACAAGAATTGTTAGCCCTGGCTATCATCCCTGGAACCATTCTTGTAAATCTTTTTTGCACTCTCTCTAAAGCCTTCACATCCTTCCTAAAGTGCGGTGCCCAGAATTGGACACAATACTCTAGTTGAGGCCGAACCAGTGTTTTATAAAGGTTCATCATAACATCCTTGCTTTTGTATTCTATGCCTCTATTTATAAAGCCCAGGATCCCATATGCCTTTTTAACCACTTTCTCAACTTGACCTGCCACCTTCAATGATTTGTGCACGTATACCCCAGGTCTCTCTGTTCCTGCACCCTCTTTACAATTATACCCTTTAGTTTATATTGCCTTTCCTCATTCTTCCCACCAAAATGTATCACTTCACACTTCTCTGATATTATTAGGTGAGATCAGAGTAAGGGAGAAAGTAATAAAGTCTGAATCAGGGTTAATGTGCATGTATATGAATGCATGGAGTGTGGTTAATAAGACTGGCGAGGTACAAGTGCAGATTGCCATGTTGTGGCTATAACAGTGACCTGGTTCAAAGGAGGGCAGGACTGGGTGTTAAATATTCATGGATACAATGTGTTCAGGAAAGATAGGAAAGGGAAAAAAGGGGGAGGGGTGGCTGTATTGATTAAGGAGAGCATTGCAGTGCTGGAGAAAAAGGATGTCCCAGAGGGGTTGAGGACAGAATCAATTTGGCTAGAGCTAAGGAACAAAAAAGGTGCAGTTACATTGATCATTGTTGTCTATAGGTCACCAACTAGTGGGAAGGACGTGGAGGAACAAATTTGCAAGGAAATTACAGAGAGATGCAAAAATTATAGGGCAGTTATAATGGGGGACTTTAATTATCCAAACATAGACTGGGATAATAGTAGTGTAAAGGGCAGTAAGGGGCAAGAGTTCCTAGAGTGAGATCAGGAAAATTTTCGACAACTGTATGTTGCTAGTCCAACGAGAAAGGAGGCACTGTTAGACCTGGTTTCTGGGAATGAGGTGGGCCAAGTGGATCAAGTATCAGTAGGAAAGCATTTAGGGGATAGTGATCATTGTATCATAAGGTTTAGACTGACTATGGGACAAAGAGCAATCCAGAGTAAGAATAATTAACTGGGGGAAGGCCAACTTCAATGTGGGAAGAATGGAGCTGGGGCGAATAAATTGGAGTCAAAAGCTGGCAGGAAAACCGGGAGATAAACAATGGGCTATCTTCAAAGAAGAGATAGTTTGGGCACAGTCAAGGAATGTTCCCTCAAAGGGAAAAAGTAGGGCAAACAAATCCAGAGCTCCCTGGATGACAAAAGAGGTAGCGATCAAGATAAAGAAGAAAAAGTGTGCTTATGACAGATGCCAGGTAGAAAATACTATTGAGAACCAGGCTGAATATAGAAGGTCCAGAGGGAAAGTGAAAAAGCAAATAAGAGAAGCAAAGAGAGAGCATGAAAAGAGACTGGTAGCTAGCATTAAAGGAAATCACTCAGTTTTCTATAGGCATCAAAATAGTAAAAAGGTGGTAAAAGGAGGAGTGAGGCCGATTAGGAACCAGAAAGGTGATTTACACATGTATGCAGAGGGCATAGCTGAGGCATTAAATGAATACTTTGCATCTGTCTTTACCAAGAAAGAAGATGCAACCCAGACAATGTTGAAAGAGGAGGTCAGTCAGACATTAGAGGAATTTAAAATTGATAAAGAGGCAGTATTAGATAGTCTGCCTGTACTTCAAGTGGATAAAACACCAGGACCAGATGAAATGCATCCAAGGATACTGAGGGAAGTGAGGGTGGAAATCGCAGAGAGACTGGCCATAATTTTTCAGTCTTCCTTAGACTCAGGGGTGGTGCCAGAGGACTGGAGAATTGAAAATGTTACACCCTTGTTCAAAAAAGGGTGTAAAGATAAGCCCAGCAACGACAGGCCAGTCAGTTTAACTTGGGTGGTGGGAAAACTTCTAGAAAAAATAATTTGAGACAAAATCAATCGTCACATGGATAAATGCGAGTTAATTAAGGAAAGCCAGCTTGGATTTCTTAAGGGAAAATCATGTTTAACTAACCTGCTGGAGTTTTCTGAGGAGGTAACTGAGAAGGTTGATGAGGCCAATGCTGTTGATGTGTGTACATGGACTTTCAAAAGGCGTTTGATACAGTCTCACACAACAGACTTGTGAGCGAACTTGTAGCTCATGGAATAAAAGGGACAGTAGCAACAGGGATATGAAATTGGCTGAGTGACAGGAAACAAAGAGTAGTGGTTAATGGATGTTTTTCGGGCTGGAGGAAGGTTTGTAGTGGAGTTCCCCAGGGATCAGTGTTGGGACCCTTGCTTTTCCTGATATATATTAATGACCTAGACCTTGGTGTACAGGGCACAATTTTAAAGTTTGCAGATGATACGAAAGTTGGAAGCATTGTGAACTGTGAGGAGGATAATGTAGAACTTCAAAAGGATATAGACAAGTTGGTGGAATGGGCAGACAGGTGGCAGATGAAGTTCAATGCAGAGAAATGTGAAGTGATTCATTTTGGTCGGAAGAACATACAGAGACAATATAAAATAAAGGGTGCAGGAGCAGAGGGACCTGGGTGTATCTGTGCATAAGTCATGGAAGGTGGCAAGACAGGTTGAGAGAGCAGTTAGTAAAGCATACAGTATCCTGGGTTTTATTAATAGGGGCATAGAGTACAAAGCAAGGAAGTTATGTTGAACTTGTATAAGACACTAGTTCAGCCTCAGCTGGAGTACTGTGTCCAATTCTGGACACCACTTGAGGAAAGATGTGAGGGCGTTGGAGAGAGTACAGAAAAGATTCACGAAAATGGTTCCAGGGATGAGGAATTTCAGTTATGAAGATAGACTGGAGAAATTAAGACTGTTAAGAGAAGGCTGAGAGGTGATTTGATAGAGGTATTCAAAATCATGAGTGGTCTGGACAGAGTAGATAGAGAGGAACTATTCCCACTCGTAAAAGAATCGAGAACGAGAGGGCACAGATTTAAAGTATTTGGTAAGAGAAGCATAAGTGACATGGGGAAAATCTTTTTCACGTAGCGAGTGGTTAAGGTCTGGAATGCGCTGTCTGAGAACGTGGTGGAGGCAGGTTCAATTGAAGCATTCAAAAGGGAATTAGACTGTTATATGAAAAGGAAGAATGTGCAGGGTTACGGGGAGAGGACAGGGAAATGGAACTGAGGGAATTGCTCTTTCAGAGAGCCAGTGCAGACATGATGGGCTGAATGGCCTCCTTCTGCACTGTAACAATTCTGTGATTTGATGTCATTGACTGTTAAATGAGCCCTCTGTTATGTGATCGGATATAGAACTGTTACATCAGTCATCATGTGAGTCTATCTACTACTACCACCAAATGCAACATGTATCTAATCTGACAGTGACTTGTGCAATGGATCATCTTAACTTCAGTAGCTGATCCCAGCTGTAGAATTCACCTGATTATACAATGCAAACACACAGAAAAACATATTGCATGAAACTTTACTCAACGTGTAGATTAAGTAAAGCATCATTCAGAATATAATGTGTTGAGTACAAAATGCACATTTGCAGGCAGTACATTATTAGGAAACTAAACAGGCCAAGGTTTAAAGGGAACAACTTGAGTATCCCTCTAATTTCCCCAAATGTGTCTAGCTTCCAACTTACAGATAAGCTCTCGCAGGGTCCAGTAATCCTTGCTCCTGGTCCAAACTGGGACAACTATACCCTAAATCTACTTCTTTAAAGATTCCAAACATTGCAATTAGAATATGACCTTTCAGTGTGGGGTCCCCACCATTTCTTGCTCAAAGCATCCATATACTCTGTTCATTATTTTTTTGAATATCTCCAATAGCTCAAACGAGACAAAACTTTGGTGGCTTTTAGAATTGGGTTAGTCATTTGGTGACAAACATTCTGATTGGATGAATACTTTAGCCTGTAGACTTTGAGGAGTAAATGCACTCCCCAACTCCCGCAAACTTAACACTTCCAACACTAACTTTCAGTGACTTGTAACCTTTATTTACTCTCCAAAATCAAATACTACTCTCCAGCACGAGGCTTCCCTTGTGATCATAATGGCAAGAAGCCAAATCTTTAAGCTGCTGTGAAGAAATGGGTGATGCATTTCACATAGAACACTCTAAGCTGAATGAATACAATAAAACTGACATTCCTTTACAGTGTTTTATTCCTCAGTAAGGTAATCCCTTCCTATTCAGAGCATTTAGAAAAAAAATTAGCAGGAAGCTAAGAAGTACTGAATTTAAGTGAAATCTATCAAAGCGGATAAATTTACTCTGCTGTAGCAGTTTCTCAATCCATTGTAATACTGTAATTATTTACTGATGATAGTATTTTGTCCATTTACCATTAAGTGTTGCTAGGGGACTTTATGATGATATCAAATGGCAGAGAATGGCATTTTTGACAAATCATTGTCAGCTCTTGCATAGCATCAATCCAGTTCATTAACATAAGATCTGTTAAGGACAAGAGCAGACCACTGTTAATCAAGATAGCATCGGTGCAATAGTTAGAGATGACCTTGGTTCAGGAGATAAAGATGCAGAATCGGTTTGAGTGGAGATGAGGAATAGTAGGGGAAAGAAGTCACTAGTAGGAGTGGTCTACCAGCCCCCTAACAGTAACTACAATGTAGGATGAAGTATACAAGAAGCAATATTGGGTGCTTGTGGTAAAGGGATGTCAATAATCATGGGTGATTTTAATCTACATATAAACTGAAAAAATCAGATTGGCAATAGTAGCCTGGATGAGGAATTCATAGTTTCTTAGAGCAGCACGTTCTGGACCAACCAGAGAGCAGGTTATATTAGACTTGGTATTGTGTAATGTGACAGGATTAATTAATGACATCAGAATAAAGGCACCTCTAGGCAGCAGCGACCACAATATGATTGAATTTTACATCCAGTTCGAAAGAGAGAGGAGTGGATCTAAGGCTAATATTTTAAACTTAAATAAGGGCAACTATGTGGGCATGAGAGCTGAGCTAGCTGAAGTGAACTGGGCTACTAGGCTAGGAAATAGATCAATAGAGAAGCAGTGGCAGACATTTAAGGGGATATTTCAGAATACTCAGGATAAGAATATTCCAATTATAAAGAAAAATTCTAAGGGGAGAACCCACCATCCGTGGTTAACTAAAGAAGTTAAGGAAAGCATCAAACTTAAGGAAAAAGCATATAATTGCGCAAAGGTGAGTGGCAGGTCAGATGATTGCTCGGAATATAAAGAACGGCAGAGAATAACTAAAAGGTTAATGTGAAAATGGATAGCAAGAGTTTCTGCAGGTACTTAAAAAGGAAAAAGTAATTAAAGTGAGTGTTGGTCCTCTAGAGAGTAAGAATCGGGAGTTAATAGCAAGTAATAAGGAAATTGCGGATGAAATTAATTGTTGTAATATTGTTTCTGTCTTCCCTATAAAGGATACAAAAACATTCCAGTAATAGCTATAAATCAGGAGGTGGAAGGAAGAGAGGAACTTGGTCAAATTACAATCACCAGGGCAGTGGTACTGAGCAAACTGATGGAGCTTTGGGCTGACAAGTCCCCGAGTCCTGTTGGGCCTCAACCTAAGGTCTTAAAAGAGTTGGCATGTGAGGTAGTAGATGCGTTGATGTTAATTTTTCAAAAGTCACTAGATTCTGGAAAGGTTCCATCAGACTGGAAAGTAGCAAATATAACCCCTCTATTCAGGAAGTGGGGCAGGAAGAAAACAGGTAACTATAGGACAGTTAGCTTGACGTTTGTCATGGGGAAGGTGTTAGAATTGATCATTAAGGAGGCTATAGCTGGGCACTTAGAAAAAGTCAAGCTCATTGGGAATAATCAGCATGGTTTTATGAAAGGGAAATCATGTTTAACCAATTTATTGGAGTGCTGTGAAGGAGTAACATGCGCTGTGGTTAAAGGGGAGCCCGTTGACATACTGTACTTGGATTTCCAGATGCATTTGACAAGGTGCCACATAAAAGGTTATTGTGCAAAGTAGGAGCTCATGGTGTAGGGGGTAAAATATGAGCATGGATAGAAGATTGGCTGGCTGGCAGAAAACAGAGAGTATACATAAATGGTCCTTTTCTGATTGGCAGGATGTGACGAGTGGAGCCCCGCAGGGGTCAGTGCTGGGGCCTCAACTTTTTACAATTTATATCAATGACTTAGATGAGGGGAGCAATGGCATGGTAGCTAAATTTGCAGATGTCACAAAGATAGGTAGGAAAGTATGTTGTGAAGAGGACATAAGGAGGTTGCAGACCGATATAGATAGGTTGAGTGAGTGGGCAAAAATCTGGCAGATGGAGTATAATGTGGGAAAATGTGAAGTTGTTAACTTTGGCAGGAAGAATAAAAAAGCAGAGTATTACTTAAACGGAGAATGTTTGTAGAATTCTGAGGTGCAGAGGGATCTAGGTGTGCAAGTGCATGAGTCACAAAATGTTAGTTTGCAGATACAGCAAGTAATAAAGAAGGCTGATGGAATGCTATCCTTTATTACGAGAGGAATTGAAAATAAAAGTAAGCATGTTATGCTTCAATTAGTGAGTCCCCCATATCTCGAATACTGTGTGCAGTTTTAGTCTCCTTATTTAAAGGAAGGATGTAAGTGCATTGGAGGCGGTTCAGAGGACGTTTACTAGATTGATATCTGCAATGAGCAGGTTATCTTATGAGGAAAGGTTGGACAGACTGGGTTTGTTTTCACTGGAGTTTAGAAGAGTGAGGGGAGACTTGATTGAAGTTTATAAGATCCTGAACGGTCTTGACAAGGTAGATGTGGAAAGGATGTTTCCTCTTGTGCATGAGTCCAGAACTAGGGTGCACTATTTTAAAATTAGGGGTCACCCTTTTAGGACAGAGATGAGGAGAATTTTTCTCTCAGAGGGTTGTGCGACTTTGGAACTCTCTGCCTCAGAAGGTGGTGAAGGCGGGGTCATTGAATATTTTTAAGGTGGGGGGAGATAGATTCTTGTTAGGTAAGGGAATCAAAGGTTATTGGGGGTAGATGGGAGTGTGGAATTCGAGACACAAACGAGCAGACTAGAGGGCCGAATGGCCTACTTTTGCTCCTAATTCATATGTTCGTATGTATTTAGCCTGTGCACCTCATTTCTCCAGTGTCCTGACTATCCCAGCCTAGTATCCAACTGTATTTTCAATGGAATTTCTAGGACCTACTTTTTCTGCTACCTTTCCTGGAAGATTATTCCAAACCTTTCACCCTTGGACTAAAGACATTTTTTCTACCGTGTGCTTTAAGTTTTAACTTTGGCTATTTTAACTTTGTATCATCTGGTCCAGATAGCTTGAATTCCTTTAAGTAATATGCTGAGTTATTTTGTAGACCGTGATGAGATCCTTTCATTTATCTTTCCTCATACCTCATCCCCTTTACATTTGAAATCTTTCTTCTTGTTCTTCTCTGCACCCTAGAGGTTTTCTTTAAACCGAAAGAGTGTGGTCTGACCGGTGCATTATAAAGCCTTGCCATAATCTCTGTAGATTTAGAGGAATCAATATTACAGTTCAGAGCTCTTAATGCACACCTTTGTCTGACATCAGCACATATTGGAAATTTGGTTGCTGAGATTAGTGTGGCCGATTTGTGACCTGTACAACTCCCATTCCATTGAAATGAAGTTCTGTACCAAGTGTGCAAAATCAAAAGAGTTCTTATTTTCTACTGTTCTGGCTATATATCCCAGTATTCTATTGGTTGTTACATGGTCTTGCCACAATATCAGGACATTGACAGTGATGAGTCTGTTGCCACTATTGCTTTCCTTTCTAAGTTTCCCTGTGCTCATTATATTACATTCATTGCATAGCTGTTTGATGTATTTAATTCACCCAATTTGCAATGTTTCACATCTTTTCAGAATTAAAATTTCAACTGCCCTAATTATGAGTGTGATAGTATTTTGGCCAGTTTAAGATTGGCATCAGATTTCTACAAAACAGCCGATGATGAATCGAGATTAATCATACCATTTCCAAAAGATTACAGTGCCAACAAAGACAAATGACGTGCTTGCTTCCTACTTTACTATATTTGTTCGGATCCAGGAATATGCTTTAGAAAATTAATCTCCAACCTGTTTTTCTTCTTTTCTTTCTCAACAACTTATAGTCATAAAGAACCATTAATGTAATAAAACATGCCACGGCTCTTCACAGGAGTATTATCAAGTAAAATTTGACATCAAGCCACATAAGGAGATATTAGGACTGATGACCAAAAGCCTGGTTAAAGAGGTTGGTCTGAAGGAGCATCTTAAAATATGAAAGTGAGGTGGAGAGACAGAGAGGTTTAGGGAGGGAATTCCAGAGCTTGGGGCCAAGGCAGCTGAAGGCATGAGCACCACATGGAGCAATTAAAACTGGGGATACTCAAGAGGCCTGAATAAAATGAGCACAGAGATCTCAGAGGGTGATGGGGCTGGAGGAGATAGGGAGGGCAAGGCCATGAAGGATTTGAAAACGAGGACTATAATTTTAAAATTGAGGCATTGCCTAATCAGGAGCCAATGTAGGCCAGCGAGTACAGGGGCGATGGGTGTCATAGAGTTATACAGGACAGAAACAGGCCCTTTGGCCCATCATTTCTGTGCTGGCCATCAAGCACCTATCTTTTCTAATCCCATTTTCCAGCACTTGGCCCGTAGCCTTGTATGCTACGGTGTTTCACATGCTCATCTAAATACTTCTTGAATGTTGTGAGGGTTCCTGCCTCTACCACCCCTTCAGGCAGTGCGTTCCAGATTCCAACCACCCTCTGGGTGAAAAAACATTCCTCAAATCCCCTCTAAACCTCCTGCCCTTACCTTAAATCTATACGCCCTGGCTATTGACCCCTCCGCTAAGGGAAAAAGTTTCTTCCTATCTATCCTAGCAATGCCCCTCATAATTTTGTATACCTCAATCAGGTCCCTCACGGCCTTCTCTGCTCTAAGGAAAACAACCCTAGACTTTCTAGTCTCTCTTCATAGCTGAAATGCTCCAGCCCAGGCAACATCCTGGTGAATCTCCTCTGCACCCTCTCCAGTGCAATCACATCCTTCCTATAGTTTGGTGACCAAAACTGTACACAGTAGTGTTTTATACGGCTGAATGGGACTTGGTGCTTGTTAATTTTGTTTTAATTCCTATATTCATTTCCTGTTGGGATGGAGAGTATAGAAGTTATGGCCATTGAAGTGACATTCTGCAAAATGAAATATTTTTCTCACTTGGGGCACCCACTGTGAGCATATTTCCATATTTCGTACTGTGGCTGGTGCTTCTGTTACTCCATTGTAACAAATGGGATTGATTTTCACTACCTTTGTCTGGCATTAACAGCTAACAGCCTCAACCTGGAGTCTGTATGAACCCTGGCCCCATTAACTTATAATTACGTATCAGACAGTAAATGGCTACAGTGCTGCACACATCACTCATCTTCTACAGCTTCAAGAATGCTAACATGACCAGAGCTTGAAGGTGCTGGTACTGAGATGCATGGTTAGATACATTGGGGTAAATTTTAACCTCTCCTTCACTGCATGGAAACTGGACAGGATGGCAGTTCAAATAGAGTGGGGTGGGAGGAAGGGCCACTTTAACTCACCTCACCTGATGTTAAAAGTGCGGCTGGGCGGTTAAAATCGCCTCCGAAAACCTGTTGACTTTAATTCCTGTGCGCTGCCACCTTAATTGGGCCCTTTATTTTAAGGTGGCTGAGGTGTCTGCCTGTCTGATTGATACATGTAAATTGGGGTCCCTACGATGCTATTACAACCCCAATGGTATTTTAAGGGCCTACTGAGTGGCAGCCTGTCGTGGGCAACTTGCTCAGTAAAGCCTGATGGGGCAAAAGAGGAGGCCTGCTATGGTAAGACAATAACTTTCCTTAGAGGAGCTAAGAGAAGCGTGTGCGAGACTTTGGGCCTAACCAGGAGAAAATTGGAGCTTATGAAAACACAGGCGACCACCCACCACCACCCCCACCCCCCGCCCCACCCCCTCCACCTCATAAAATTACCTTGATTCCCGCCCCACCCCACCCCTGTGATTACCTTGCTTTCCTTCAGACTGCACGATTTTGGCCAGCTACCTCCTTCTGCCCATTTCAGGCGGACAGATATCTGGACTGGTGTAAATGAGGCCTGGGAGTTAAAATAGCACAGGCCTCAAATAGGTGACATGGGCAGGTTTGATGCACTCTCTTCCACCAACTCCCCCCCACTCCCCCACCATCCCAAATCCACTGCCAGTTAAAATGCTCCCCATATTTCCATAATCTTATAATCCTCTCAAATTGACAGATTAACGTGTGAAAAGGCAAAGAATTCCTTTAGAATTGGAAACCATTTTTGTTTGACTCACACAGAATACACAGAGAAGCTTTGGAAACTACTTAGTAGAGACTAAAGGATTACAGCTTCAGGCAAATTAATAATCTTCAACCAGAATCAAATACTAATGGCATTTACTACAAATTAATCGTTCTTCATTTTCTGACTGCATAACTTTTCAATCATTCAAGGGTTATAAATGATGTAATTTGACAAGACATCTGATACAACCTCTAAAATAATTCTATTTTCCCCTACAATTCATTACCTTTAACTTGAATGGTTGAAAATAAATATCAGGGCAGAGAGACAATTGCCAATTAACTAAACAAGAGTTAGCAATGCATTCACTGATTTTTTTTCACGAAGTGGGTATTGCACAAAGCAATATACCAAAGTCAATATTAATATTGCAATCCTAGGGAAACCAAGAAGAAAGTAAATTAACACAATATCCATAGAGAATTTGCAGTTATTTTATATTGAGACCTTACTGTAATAAATCATGATTGAATAGGTAGACAAGGGCTGTGATAAATTTGAGACATTTGGTTGAAACTATGATTCCTGTATTATAGAAACACTAAAGCTATTCTTTAACTCAACTCGGTCTGATCTTGGAGGAGTTAGCTGGGGCTTGACCTGGTGTCAAACCTGGGTTCAAATCATTATTTTGAGTTTCAGAGTCTACGAGGTCCTCTAACTGCTCTCAAAGCAGAGGCATTTTTGTGGCTGGCAGAGGGACTAGGGTAAACTGATCAGCAAGCATGGAATCATAGAATGATACAGCACAGAAGAAGGCTGTTCTGCCCATCGTGCCTGTGCTAGCTCTTTGAAAGAGCTATCCAATGAGTCCCACTCCTCTGCTCTTTCCCCATGGCCCTGCAATTTTTTCCCCTTCAAGTATTTATCCAATTCCCTTGCATAAGTTATTATTGAATCTGCCTTCATCACCCTTTAAGGCAGAGCATTCCAGATCACAACAACTCGCTGTGTTAAAAAAAAAATCCTCACGCCGCCTCTGGTTCTTTTGCCTTGGTTACCGACCCTTCCGCTATTGTAAATACTGTCTCCTTATTTACTTTATCAAAACTATTCATGATTTTGAACACACCTATCAAAACTTATCTTAATCTTCCCTGTTCTAAGGAAAACAACCCCAGCTTCTCCAGTCTCGCCACATAACTGCAGTCTCTCATTGCTGGCACAATTCTGGTAAATCTCCTCTGCATCCACTCCAAAGCCTTGGCATCCTTCCTAAATTGTGGTGCCTACAAATGAACACAATATTCCAGCTGAAGCTCAACCAGTGTTTTATAAAGGTTTAGCATAACCTCCTTGCTTTTGTACTCTGTTCCTCTTTTATTAAGGATCCCACATGCTGTTTTAACAGCCTTCTCAACTTGTCCTTTCACCTTCAAAGATTCGTGTATACGCCCTCAGGTCTGTCTGCTCCTGCACCCCCTTTAAAATTGTACCATCTGGATCATATGGCTCCTCATTCTTCCTATCAAAATGTATCACTTCATTTGTGTTGACAGTGCCCTGTCAAGTTCTCTCCTGCATTGGAAAATTCCCATTAGAGCTAGGCTGTATGATCAGCGTGCTACCTGAGGAGTGCTGTGAATGGAGTACACATGTAAAGACAGGATGACAGGGGATGCAGTGCAGAATGTAGGTGCCTCTTACCTTTGCTGACCTTTTCTGACCTGGTCAGGTCATTGAAGCCTTTGTGCCACTGGATCCAGGACATCATGGTGATGCTACAACGACTCACCTCTTCTGCCAGCAGAATTTCCAGAGAAATGTCCATGAATCTGGGGGGCAGCCCTCTCTCTCCTTGTAGCCATCCCTACTTTCTCTTTTCCATGCAGAAACCTCACCTCCAGATGTCCTCTCCATTTCAACTCTGAATTGGGCCTGTAAGTAGTCAATGGGAACCCGTGTCATGTGAGCCTGCTCACACGCAGTGGAATCGTGAAACCCAGAAGTAAGATGAAAATTAGGCTTGGCAGTTAAAATTGGCCAGGTCTAAACGTCGCAAGATGTAGTTCGTTGCCAGCTGTCACACATCTCCCCGCCCCCCCCACTCCACTCCCCTCTTCACAGTAATATCAGGGCCAAACTGCTTTAAAAGTAGGTGGAAAATAGCCTCCACTTCTCTCCATGGCACCAAGGCTGAAATTAGGAACTTAGCATGAGCAGTAGGTTAAATCTGGAATTGGGAGTATGTGCCACTGCAACAAATTACATTTTATAGATAAATGCAAGTTTTTTAATTGTAATGGGACTGTCACAAGCAGTGTAAGAATTTTAAGTACTCCATATTCATTTTATGCAAGACTGCTTTAATCTCTGAAGGATTTTGCTGCCATTTTTTCATTTGAATATAGATTGCAATATTCAAGAAAAGGCACCGAAGGCTGTGTTGGGTTTGGCATCTCCATTAACTCGTCGGCACCCAGTGCGATGTAATGTTTGAGTGTTTCAACGAGCTATTCTCTCCTGAACTCCTCAAAATAGGACTCCAGTGAACTGAGAGCTGCAGCCCCACAGTTTCCTAGCCTTGAGGAGACATCGTACACTTCCAGACTCAAACAAACCACCTTTGCCAGGTCACGTGGCGCTCTACTCCTCTCCCAGCCACTCCAGAAGGTGATAATGTCACACCACACTCGAGCTGTCCTCAGAGTAAGACTGACCTAACTAGATTCATTTACTGAGGTATAGATCTGTAGGACATACAGAAAAGTGGAAGCATATCTCAGCAGCAAAGGGCAAAAAGCTAGCCAATTAGTTCTGCTCCCCTGCTTTTTTGCTATGGCCCTGCAATTGTGTTAGTTAAGGTCAAAAACTTTGAACATTGATGTAAACTTGTCATAGATATAACCAGTTCAATCTTTGATATGAATTTCATGCAACTACAGGATGAGGTAACTTATTTGGAGTGTTGGCCACTCAGTTGGGCTCACATGAGATAACCTTCAGACATAACTTGCATTCATTTACATCAGAATTTCCCCCTTGTGTCTAAAATCCTGACCCATAGAGGAAGCCAAGACTTCCAAGAGAAATAGAAAGGGAGAAGGAGCAGGAATCCCCTTTATCTTCGAGGAATGGCATCTGTAATTTTTTTTCATCCTGTTTGCTTATGGTGATACTTCAAAAAAATGCAACAATTTCAAAACAAAGTCCACAATATTCCCTGTTGGCAAAAGTTAATGCAGCCAGATTTTGAGGTAGTAATGATAGTGAATCACAGAAAACTAGTATGCTGGTGCAGCAGGTAATAAGGAAGACAACTGGAATTTTGGCATTTATTGCTAAAGGAATAGAGTATAAAAGTAGGGAAGTGTTGCTGCAACTGTACAAGGCATTAGTGAGACCACACCTGGAGTATTGCGTACAGTTTTGGTCCCCTTACTTGAGGAGGGATGTAGTTGCGTTGGAGGCAGTTCAAAGGAGGTTCACTAGATTGATTCCAGAGATGAGGGGTTTGTCTTATGAAGAGAGATTGAGCAGTTTAGGCCTTTACTCTCTCGAGTTTAGAAGAATGAAAGGAGATCTAATTGAGGTATATAAGATAATTAAAGGGATTGACAAAGTAGACGTAGAGAGGATGTTTCCTCTTGTGGGGCAATCTAGAACTAGAGGTCATAGTTTTAGGATAAGGGGTAGCTGATTTAAAACAGAGATGAGGAGAAATTACTTCTCTCAAACTGTCATGAGTCTGTGGAATTCACTACCCCAGAGTGCGGTGGATGCCGGGACATTTAGTAAATTTAAGGAGGAGATAGACAGATTTTTAATTAGTAATGGGTTGAAGGGTTATGGAGAATGAGCAGGAAAATGGAGTTGAGGCCGAGGTGAGATCAGCCATGATCGTATTGAATGGCGGAGCAGACTCGAAGGGCTGAATTGCCTACTCCTGCTCCTAGTTCTTATGTTCTTATGAAATTGTCAGTGTTCACTGGCATTACTCCTGGGAAAGATATAGCAACTTCTGGAGTCCTCATGTGTGCAGTTAAACATGGAAATCCAGAAGCTGCTATCAGTGATTCCATGCTTCTTCACAGGATGCACTGTTGAAGTCCCCACAGGGCTGAGATCAATTAGAAATCACTGAGCTGATGGGAACTTGCCCTTTTACGCTGTTCGTTTCACTGTAAAAACCCTTGAAAAAGCTACACCTTGTTGAATAAGATGTAACTGGGTTTTTAACAGTGTATTAAGTTCATAATTACTGCTGAACAGCCTTGCTGACCCTGATAAAATAATTTTATATTCGTGGTTGTCAAATTTCTCCATGGTGACAAATAATTCCACACATATTTAAAATATTTTTAGAAGTTTCTTTATGATGTGACAGCTTCTACCTTAATCCCACATATATACCCCCATCATTTATTTTGCTCTCTGTAATATTTAATTCAAAGTAAAGGATCAATGTACTTTACTTCCTGGTTTGCTGTCTGTAAGAAGACTTCAGTGTGATTGGTTGCTTACCTTGCTTGATAGCTGGAGATCCCCTTGACTTGGCACCAAGTCAAACTAACATTGGGAAAGGAGAAATCCACACCACAGAGATTGCTAGATCTTTGTGGGCAACTTTCTTCGAGGTCAGAGGGGAGACCTGCCACTTCATCACAGACTGCAAAACTGGGCTAACAAGTCAGCAGCAGCAAGACAGAACAATATTCGGCAAAAGCAGACAATTGGTGGGAAAATGGTGGAATCACATGCTCTGGAATGGATTTGACTTTTCATGAGATTGTGAAATGGACAAGTTCAATGGAAATAAAAATGGGGAGAGATTTAAAATGGGCTGTCAATTCACTATCATCATTTTACACTATCAAACTGAGTCAAGATCATCCCCTCTGTACCTTCAACTCCAGTTGTGTTCTAGGAAATGTTGGGAGCACCCAACATGGTGATCAGGGGGCTGCAGGATGTGGGGGTGCGATGACATGGGGTTGTGGGTCGGACCACAGGTTGAGCCGGGGATTGGAAGCAGATGGGGCTGGCCTGGCATTGCAGAGGAGAGACATTGGGAGTCATGGGGGGCGGGGAGGTGGTGGGAGGTGCAAAAGATCCAGTTTTGACGATATGCGGCTGGGGGTATAGGGGAGTCTCTGTGATCAATGGCAATTGGGAGGCAGTGTTGCCAATCTTATGGCACAGTGGCGCAGTGGTTAGCACTGCAGCCTCACAGCTCCAGCGACCCGGGTTCAATTCTGGGTACTGCCTGTGTGGAGTTTGCAAGTTCCCCCTGTGTCTGTGTGGGTTTTCTCCGGGTGCTCCGGTTTCCTCCCACAAGCCAAAAGACTTGCAGGTTGGTAGGTAAATTGGCCATTATAAATTGCCCCTAGTACAGGTAGGTGGTAGGGAAATATAGGGACAGGTGGGGATGTGGTAGGAATATGGGATTAGTGTAGGATTAGTATAATTGGGTGGTTGATGGTCGGCACAGACTCGGTGGGCCGAAGGGCCTGTTTCAGTGCTGTATTGCTGTATCTCTAAACTAAACTAAACTAAACATCACTGTTGGGGCAGGGGCCACAAGTAGGAATTAGACCCCTCATTTCCAAACGCAACAGGTGTCAGTGAAGGATGCTTCTTAATTGTTCTTACCCAATATGGCAGGGGGTGCACATCCTGCCTGAACTGTACATGTGCTTCCTGCTGGCCATTTTGGGCCCTTAGTTGGCTGTGTAGCACCTGAAAAAACTATGCAGCTCAATTTCTAGGACAAAGTTCTTAACCGCTCCCTTACAATTACCTCAATTTCATCTGATTTATAGATTTGTTGAATGCAAGTAAATGACTGGGTATAATTTATGGTACTTATTTCTCTTCTGACAGCCTCATACTGGGAGTGCTACTGTCCCTAGTCATTAGCTAGGAAATTACTACTCAGTTCATTTTAAATAAATGTGGATGGAGGCTGTGCCTTTTTAAATCTTCCGCACAGTAATCATGATAAATTTACAAGCTGCATCTGTAATTTTTTTTTTTACTAATATTGCACTTGCTGTGCAGTATTCTGAAAAATTAATGGCTTGTGTTACAATTGGCACTTTGGCACGTAATATTCCTTTTATCATGAGGTGCCTTAGGAATATTTTGTTAATCAGCACTAACGCATGTGGAATTAGGACAGAGACTCTGCACAAAGTTAAAGCAAAGGAGTGTACCGCAATACTACATCAGTAGAATGATGGTGGAAGATTCAATGCTTTGTAAAACAGTACAGGGCCTTGGTGTGTGAGATGATAGAGCAAAAGGCACAAGTGACAGCCATTCCAAATATGGGAGAAGATTTTCTCTGTGTGCAATGTCTAGCATAATCTTAAGTGTGTTCTTTATAAATGGACTAATTATTTTAATACATATAGTACACAAATGGCTAGTCTTTGCATCAGGGATGTAGGATAGTAACTTCAGCCAGCTAAGCCCTAAGTTCTGGAATTCCCTTCCTAAACCACTCCACCTCTCTTTCCTCCTTAAAGATACTTCTTCTTCACCGGTCCTCTTTCTTTTGGGCCTCCTTATCTCGAGAGACAATGGATACGCGCCTGGAGGTGGTCAGTGGTTTGTGAAGCAGCGCCTGGAGTGGCTATAAAGGCCAATTCTGGAGTGACAGGCTCTTCCACAGGTGCTGCAGAGAAATTTGTTTGTTGGGGCTGTTGCACAGTTGGCTCTCCCCTTGCGCCTCTGTCTTTTTTCCTGCCAACTACTAAGTCTCTTCGACTCGCCACAATTTAGCCCTGTCTTTATGGCTGCCCGCCAGCTCTGGCGAATGCTGGCAACTGACTCCCACGACTTGTGATCAATGTCACAGGATTTCATGTCGCGTTTGCAGACGTCTTTATAACGGAGACATGGACGGCCGGTGGGTCTGATACCAGTGGCGAGCTCGCTGTACAATGTGTCTTTGGGGATCCTGCCATCTTCCATGCGGCTCACATGGCCAAGCCATCTCAAGCGCCGCTGACTCAGTAGTGTGTATAAGCTGGGGATGTTGGCCGCTTCAGGGACTTCTGTGTTGGAGATATAGTCCTGCCACCTGATGCCAAGTATTCTCCGAAGGCAGCGAAGATGGAATGAATTGAGACGTCGCTCTTGGCTGGCATACGTTGTCCAGGCCTCGCTGCCGTAGAGCAAGGTACTGAGGACACAGGCCTGATACACTCGGACTTTTGTGTTCCGTGTCAGTGCGCCATTTTCCCACACTCTCTTGGCCAGTCTGGACATAGCAGTGGAAGCCTTACCCATGCGCTTGTTGATTTCTGCATCTAGAGACAGGTTACTGGTGATAGTTGAGCCTAGGTAGGTGAACTCTTGAACCACTTCCAGAGCGTGGTCGCCAATATTGATGGATGGAGCATTTCTGACATCCTGCCCCATGATGTTCGTTTTCTTGAGGCTGATGGTTAGGCCAAATTCATTGCAGGCAGACGCAAACCTGTCGATGAGACTCTGCAGGCATTCTTCAGTGTGAGATGTTAAAGCAGCATCGTCAGCAAAGAGGAGTTCTCTGATGAGGACTTTCCGTACTTTGGACTTCGCTCTTAGACGGGCAAGGTTGAACAACCTGCCCCCTGATCTTGTGTGGAGGAAAATTCCTTCTTCAGAGGATTTGAACGCATGTGAAAGCAGCAGGGAGAAGAAAATCCCAAAAAGTGTGGGTGCGAGAACACAGCCCTGTTTCACACCACTCAGGATAGGAAAGGGCTCTGATGAGGAGCCACCATGTTGAATTGTGCCTTTCATATTGTCATGGAATGAGGTGATGATACTTAGTAGCTTTGGTGGACATCCGATCTTTTCTAGTAGTCTGAAGAGACCACGTCTGCTGACGAGGTCAAAGGCTTTGGTGAGATCAATGAAAGCAATGTAGAGGGGCATCTGTTGTTCACGGCATTTCTCCTGTATCTGACGAAGGGAGAACAGCATGTCAATAGTCGATCTCTCTGCACGAAAGCCACACTGTGCCTCAGGGTAGACGCGCTCGGCCAGCTTCTGGAGCCTGTTCAGAGCGACTCGAGCAAAGACTTTCCCCACTATGCTGAGCAGGGAGATTCCACGGTAGTTGTTGCAGTCACCGCGGTCACCTTTGTTTTTATAGAGGGTGATGATGTTGGCATCGCGCATGTCCTGGGGTACTGCTCCCTCGTCCCAGCACAGGCATAGCAGTTCATGTAGTGCTGAGAGTATAGCAGGCTTGGCACTCTTGATTATTTCAGGGGTAATGCTGTCCTTCCCAGGGGCTTTTCCGCTGGCTAGGGAATCAATGGCATCACTGAGTTCCGATTTGGTTGGCTGTATGTCCAGCTCATCCATGACTGGTAGAGGCTGGGCTGCATTGAGGGCAGTCTCAGTGACAGCATTCTCCCTGGAGTACAGTTCTAGGTAGTGCTCAACCCAGCGGTCCATCTGTTTGCGTTGGTCAGTGATTATGTCCCCCGATTTAGATTTGAGGGGGGTGATCTTCTTGATGGTTGGCCCAAGAGCTCTCTTCATGCCATCATACATTCCTCTGATGTTTCCGGTGTCTGAGGCCAGCTGAATATGACTGCATAGGTGTTGCCAGTAGTCGTTTGCGCAACGCCTAGCTGTTCTTTGTGCAGTACTTCTGGCTGCTTTAAGTGCTGCGGATGTTAAATCGCTGGGGGCTTTCTTGTAGTTCAAAAGTGCAATGCGCTTAGCGGCTATGACAGGTTCCAGCTCTTCATTATGAGATTGAAACCAGTCTGCATTTCTCTTCGCACTTTTGCCGTAGGTGGTCAAAGCTGACTCATAGATGGCGTCTCTGATGTGGGCCCACTTGGTCTCAGCATCCCCTGTGGGAGTGTTTTGAAGGGCTGTTACAAGTGAATTTAGAAATTTTTGTAACAGCTGTGGGTGAGAAATTCTGCTCGTGTTGATGCGCGGGTGGCCCTTCTGCTTGGAATGATGCAACTTCTTTGGTCTGAGTCTAACCTTGCTGCACACCAGGGAGTGGTCGGTGTCGCAGTCCGCACTGTGGAAGCTGCGTGTGATTTGAACACTGTTTAAGGCGGCTCGCCTTGTGACAATGAGGTCTAGCTGGTGCCAACGACGTGATCTTGGGTGCCTCCATGAAACCTGGTGACAGGGTTTAGTGTGAAAGAACGAGTTGGTGATGCAGAGGTTATGATAGGTACACAACTCAAGCAGTCTCTGCCCGTTCTCATTCATCCTTCCAACGCCATAGCGCCCAAGGCAGGAGGGCCATGAGTCATGGTCGGCCCCAACCCTGGCATTAAAGTCCCCCAGCAGGAATAGGTGTTCGGTGTTGGGGATGCTGCTAATGATGTTATGGAGTTGTTCATAGAACTGGTCTTTAGCTTCAGGTGCGGAACAGAGTGTTGGAGCATAGATGCTGAGTAGGTGTACTGGACCAGAGGTGGTGAGCAGTCGGATGGACAGTATGCGTTCCGAGCCATTTGAGGGAGGCTCTATCATGCTGAGCAAGGAGTTTCTGATGGCGAAGCCCACTCCATGCTGTCTTGGTTCTTCAGGATCCCTGCCCTGCCAGAAGAAGGTGTAGTCTTGCTCTGCTAGAGAGCCACTCGCGGGGAGGCGAGTCTCCTGAAGTGCTGCAATGTCCACATTGAGTCTACTGAGCTCGTTGTTAATGATGGCGGTCTTCCGAGAATCGTTGATTTGTGTAAGGTCTTCCGACAGGCCAGGACACATAGTTCTGACGTTCCAGCTTGCAAAGCGAAGGGCTGGTACCTTCTTTCCTTTTTTCATGTTGTTTGGTGCGGTGTATCAGTCCACCTTTCGGGCAATGACCCTGAGCTCCAAGCACCCATTGAAGCAGGCAGACTGTGGCGTAATATCATGTTATTTGGCACAGTGTCATTATTTGTCTGATTACGCCCCTTGGATCGTTTTCCTGTATAATGGTGCAATATGAATCATAATATACAATGAATATTTTTAAGGCGGAGGTAGATAGATTCTTGTTAGGCAAGGGAATCAAAGATTATCGGGGGTAGATGGGAGTGTGGAATTCGAAACAGAAACAGATCAACCATGATCTTATTAAATGGTGGAGCAAGCTCGATGGGCTGAATGGCCTACTGCTGCTCCTAATTCGTATGGTCGTATGGTCATATAAGCCCATCTATTTCACTTATGTCCCTTAGGGAAGGAAGTCTGCTGCCATTACCTGGTATGGCATATATGTGACTACAGACCCACAGCAATGTGGTTGACTCTTAAATGCCCTCTGAAATGGCCTAGCCAGCCTCTCAGTTGTACCAAAATGCTGCAAAAAAGTCAAAAAAGATTAAAACTGAATGAACCACCAAGCATTGACCTAGGCAGTGGAAACAACAATGGCACACCGTGCCCTGTCGACCCTGCAAAGTCCTCCTTACTAACTGTGCCAAAATTGGGAGAGCTGTCCCACAGACAAGTCAAGAAACAGCCTAACATTGTCATATTCACCAAATCATACCTTACTTCCAATGCCCCAGACTCCTTCATCACCATCACTGGGTATGTCCTATCCCATCGGCAGGACAGACCCACCAGAGGTGGCAGCACAGTGGTAAACAGTCAGAAGGGAGTTGCCCTGGTAGTCCTCAACATTGACTCCGACCCCTTGAAGTCTCATGGCATCAGGTCAAATATGGGCAAGGAAACGTCCTTCTGATTAACACCTACTGCTCTCTCTCAGCTGATGAACCAATACTCTCTCATGTTGAACACCACTTTGAAGAAGCACTGAGGGGAAGGGCAGAGATTGTACTCTGATTGGGAGACTTCAACACCCATCACCAAGAATGGCTCAGTAGCACCACTACTGACTGAGCTGGCTGAGTCCCAAAGGACTTAGCTGCAAGACTGGGCATGTGGCAAGTGTGAGGGAACCAACATGAGGGAAAAACCTGCTTAATCTTGCCCTCACCAATCTACTTGTTGCAGATACATCTGTCCATGACAGAATTTGGTAGGAGTGGCCATAGCACATCAGTGGAAACAAACTCCTGATTTCATGTTGAGAATATTGTCCATTGTTTTGTGTGGCACTATCACCATGCTAAATGGGATAGATTCAGAACAGATCTAGTAGCTCAAAACTGGGCATTCAGGAGGTGATGTGGGCCATCAGCAGCAGCAGAATTGTATTCAACCACAATCTGTAACCTCATGACCCGGCATATCCCCCACTCTACCGTTACCATCAAGCCAGGGGATCAACTCTAGTTCAATGAGGAGTACAAGCGAGCATGCTAGGAGAAGCACCAGGCATACCTAAAAATGAGGTGCCAACCTGGTGAAACTAGAACACAAAGACTATATGCATGCCAAACAGCAGAAGCAGCTAGAGCTAAACAATACCACAGCCAACGGATCAGATCAAAGCTCTGCAATCCTGCCATCCCAGAGATCAGTCTGGTGAACCTTCATTGCACTCCCTCTACAGCAAGTATATCCTTCCTTAGGTAAGGAGACCAAAACTCCAGGTGAGGTCTTACCAAGGCTCTATACAATTGCAGCAAGACTCCTGTACTCAGATCCTCTTGCAGTAAAGGCCAACATACCATTTGCCTTCCTAGTTTCTTATGCCACTTTACTTGACAGCTTTTGGCAGTCTGAACTTCTCTGTACAATTTCTGACAGTAATATCATTTATAAAGGGCCTAAATTTCCTCAGGCACTGCGTTGCTCAGGCAGCTGATAATTTGCTCTTCGCCAATGAACCTTATGGAGGTCGTTGCCCGTCCCTGCTCTTCCCTCTTTGGTTTCCAGTTGTGCAGCTGCTGTTTTCTGTTGTAACGATGCTTCAATATGTCTTGATGATTGTCCAAGTGGTCACCATGCAGCACAGATGTTACACATATGCCGGGACAGCTGTGGCCTGAAACGTGGCTGCACCTTCTGGCAGGACAATGATGCAGCGCTGATCTTGGGTTGATGCTGTGGTGCAACACAGAGGAAAACTCTCCTTTGCAAGCATCTGATGCAGCACAAAATCAGCTTCAGCAGCTGTCAAAGAGGAGACTGTCTGCACGGGATTGCAGCACCCACAGGTCACTTTCCCTCCAGCCTGGCTTGGCACTTCTTAATCCTGTCTTTCTTGGGCAGCACAGTGGCGCAGTGGTTAGCACCGCAGCCTCACAGCTCCAGTGACCCGGGTTCAATTCTGGGTACTGCCTGTGTGGAGTTTGCAAGTTCTCCCTGTGACTGCGTGGGTTTCCGCCGGGTGCTCCGGTTTCCTCCCACAGCCAAAGACTTGCAGGTTGATAGGTAAATTGGCCATTGTAAATTGCCCCTAGTGTAGGTAGGTGGTAGGGAATATGGGATTACTGTAGGGTTAGTATAAATGGGTGGATGTTGGTCGGCACAGACTCGGTGGGCCGAAGGGCCTGTTTCAGTGCTGTATCTATAAATAAATAAATAAATGAATCACAAAAAGCCAGCATGCAGGTACAGCAAGTAATTAGGAAGGCAAATGGAATGTTGGCCTTTATTGCAAGGAGGTGGAGCATAAAAGTAGGGAAGTCTTGCTACAACTGTATGGGGCATTTATGACACTGCACCGAGAGTATTGTATACAGTTTTGGTCACCTGATTTAAGGAAGGACATATTTGCATCGGAAGCAGTTCAGAGAAGGTTCACTAGGCTGATTCCTGGGTTGAGGGGTTTGTCTTATGAGGAAAGGTTGAGCAGGTTGGGCCTATACTCATTGGATTTTAGAAGATTGAGAGATTATCTTATGGAATATATAAGATTCTGAGGGAGCTTGACAGGGTAGATACTGAGAGGATGTTTCCCCTTGTGGGGAAATCTAGAACAAGGGGGCACGGTTTCAAAATAAGGAGTCTCCCATTTAAGATGGAGATGAGGAGGAATTTCTTCTCCCAGAGGTTCATTAGTGTTTGAAATTCTCTTCCCCAGCAAACAGTGGAGGCTAAGCCATTGAATATATTCAAGGGTAAGTTAGACAGATTTTTGATCGACAAGAGAGTCAACGGTTATGGGGGGCAGGCAGGAAAGTTGAGTTAAGGCCACAATCAGATCAGCCATGATCTTATTGAATGGTGGAGCAGGCTCGAGGGGCTGAATGGCCTCCTCCTGCTCCTATTTCTTATGTTCTTATGTCAACACAAAAATCGTAGCGCTGAGCAGTTGCAATGCTTAATGTAAATTCCATTTGACCACGTTAGCCATGATCCACAGAGTTGGCTCCAGTGTAATAGCTTGGAGCTCCCTCAGTGCCCCAGAATTTGAAGCATTTTATGGCACTTCCTGAATTTGCTGGTGCTGGTGCCACCTCTTGATTCAGTCAGTTTGTTGCCAGCAAGTAAATTAAAATGAACGGGCAGCCGGATAAGAAACACTCTCGGCTCTTCGGTTGCTTCTTAAACTCGCAACACTGCCGCAATTGTCATCTTCAGAATAGTAGCCTGTTTGTGTGAGTCAGTCAGAAGTGTTTTGAAGCGTCTCAGTTAAGCAGTCAGGTACCTTTAACCAGCAAAGCAGGTGATGATGAATTCCCAAGCAGTCGATTTTCCAAGTTTTATTTCCATTGATGTCAATCAGGAGACATGTAGCGATTCGCTATCATCCATTTTCCACTATAATACAAAGTCAAAATTACTCCCATGACACAGCTCCCTTAACATTAAAAACAGCAAAAACTTATATTTATGCACTGCCTTCAACGTAATAAAACGTCCCAAGGTGCTTCACGGGAGCACTATGAAACAAAATGTGACACCGAGCCACATATGGAGATACTAGGTCAGATGATCAAAAGCTTGGTCAAAGAGGTAGGTTTTAAAGAGTGTCTTAAAGGTGGTGAGGTGCAGGGAGGGTATTCCAGAGCTTAGGGCCCAGGCAACTTAACGCACAGCCACCAATGGGGGAGCAATTGAAATTGGGGATGCTCAAGAGGCCAGAATTAGATGAGAGCAAATATCTGGGAGGGTTGTGGGGTTGGAGGAGATTACAGAGATAGGGAGGGACGAGGCCATGGAGGGATTTGGAAACAAGGATGAGAATTTTACTGCTTGACTGACTAATCAGGGATCTTTATAATACTGGTAACTACGCAAAACCTCATTCTTAATGATGTGGGTAGTTTAATTCCGGAATGCTTAATAAGGCATTGAGATGAAAGAGCATAAGGAGAAGGTCCACATTTTAATTAGCATCACTATTTGCACCATATGTCTTCCTTTTATTGTGCTGGGCTCCAATGACTCAATGAATTTGATTACGCTCAGTGGACTGTTATTAATTAATGCTTAATGAATGTTTTGCTTGCAATAGGTATAATTACAATATTCTTCCTCTTTTCAAAATATGTGGTTATAAAAATAAATTAAGTATTTACACAGGACAAAACAGACCAAAGGGATTAAATGCCACTTTTAAATTTCCTTTCCACTTGACATTTTCTAGATGCAGCGTGCATTGAAATTCTTAAAACAAATATGTTGTCCACTTACTGAATTGCTGAAATTGGTTCAGGCTGATTGTCTCTGCTTTCAAAGTGAGTTGTGCTTTATTGCGTTACTGATGCCTATGGCTGAGGTTCCTCAATGACGCCAGGCCCACAAAGATACCACTTTGATCAGTAAACTGATCACCCCCAAGCTGTTCAAGAGGCAATGCTGCTGATCTGATCCAGGGGAATTTGAAGCCAAACATTTAGTTCAGAAGGTGCTGCCAAACCTCCATCACTTAGATGGTAAATACTCAGCCTGGAGCCCAGTTACCAGTGGCGTGCCGCAGGGATCAGTTCTGGGTCCTCTCCTGTTTGTGATTTTTATTAACGACTTGGATGAGGAAGTCGAAGGGTGGGTCAGTAAATTTGCAGATGATACAAAGGTTGGTGGAGTTGTGGATACCGAGGAGGGCTATTGTCGTCTGCAAAGGGACTTGGATAGGTTGCAGTGCTGGGCTGAAAAGTGGCAGATGGAGTTTAACCCTGAAAAGTGTGAGGTCGTCCATTTTGGAAGGACAAACATGAATGCAAAATACTGGGTTAACGGTAGGGTTCTTGGGCATGTGGAGGAGCAGAGAGACCTTGGGGTCTATGTGCATAGATCATTGAAAGTTGCAACTCAAGTGGATAGGGCTGTGAAGAAGGCATATGGGGTGTTAGCGTTCATTAGCAGAGGGATTGAATTTAAGAGCCGTGAGGTGATGATGCAGCTGTACAGGACCTTGGTAAGGCCTCATTTGGAGTACTGTGTGCAGTTCTGGTCGCCTCATTTTAGGAAGGATGTGGAAGCCTTGGAGAGGGTGCAGAGGAGATTTACCAGGATGTTGCCTGGAATGGAGAATAAGTCTTACGAGGAAAGGCTGAACATTCTAGGCCTCTTCTCATTAGAACGGAGAAGGATGAGGGGTGACATGATAGAGGTTTATAAGATGATCAGGGGAATAGATAGGGTAGACAGTCAGAAACTTTTTCCCCGGGTGGAGCAAAGCGTTACAAGGGGTCATAAATTTAAGGTGAAGGGTGGGAGATATAAGGGGGATGTCAGGGGAAGGTTCTTTACCCAGAGAGTGGTCGAGGCATGGAATGCCTTGCCCGGGGAAGTTGTTGAGTCAGAAACTTTAGGGACTTTCAAAAGGCTTTTGGATAGGTATATGGATAAAGGAGAATGATGGGGTATAGATTAAATTGTCCTTGACAGAGGACAAAGGATCGGCACAACATTGTGGGCCGAAGGGCCTGTTCTGTGCTGTATGTTCTATGTTCTATATACTTGCCAGCCCTGATCAAATATGGCCCTGTTTTGATTCTTAACAGGGGCTACAACCTTTGAGTCCACAGTACATGGTTAATAAGAAATAAAAAAAGACTTGCACTTCTATAGCACCTTTCACAACCTCAGGACACCTCAAAGCCCTTCATAGTCAATGAAGCACTTTTGAAGTGTAGTCACTGTTGTAATGTATAAAATGTGGCAGCCAATTTGTGCACAGCAAGCTCCCACAAATAACAATGTGGTAAAGAGCAGACTATCAGCTTTAGTAATGTTGGTTGAGGGGTAAATATTGCCCAGGACACCGGGGAGAACTCCCCTGCTCTTCTTTCAGTAGTGGCATGGGATCTTTTACATCCAACTGAGAGGGCAGACAGGGCTTCAGTTTAGCTTCAAAAGATGGCATCTCCACTGGTGCAGATCTCCCTCAGTAGTACACTGGAGTGTTGGCCTAGATTTTTTATTCAAATCTCTGGGGCTTAAACTCTCAAGCTTCTGGTTAAGAATAAAGAGTGCTACCATTCAGCTATGGCCAACACTTGGCATAGTTGTTACAAACATATTGAAAATGTAATAGTTTTTACACTTGCAGTCAGTTGGCGGAGAAAGGGGAGGATTGTGACTGCCTGATGGGTTGTTCAGTTTAGACCTATTTGATGGGCCTGTAAGGGTAACACTGTGTTACCCCAGGATCCCCAGACATGAATCAGCATAACAAGTGCAGCTTTTAGGGCAACAGTAATGAAACATAGGACTGAATATTAACCCCTAAAAATAGGTGGTTTGTGGTTGAATCAGATGCTCACGGTTTAAAAATCTTAAACCTAACCCCAACCCGCCTCCAACATACCCACTTCTGGGTTTAATGAAGGTGATACATTAGAGGCAATGATAATGTTAGGGATGAATGGAGCTAAAGTAACCATTAGAATAAAGATTAGAGCCCAAAGATAAAACATAATATTGCAGGTCCATCACTGCAAATATGCTCCTGTCTAGCAAAGCTGTGCATTGTGAGCAGAGCTTTGTAAAATTATCCTTTGACTCTCATGTTAAGCTTAATATGCCATGAAACAAAAGAAGATAGAATAGTTGAAATATTAAATGAAGGTTTTCTGGCAGTATTCGTGTATAGGTAATTAAAACTGCTAATTTCTCAATATCTAGAGAGTTCTGCAATCAGTGTGGCTAAGATACTTGATAAAATAGCAGGATTTAAGATTGACAGCTCCTGCAAAGGCAGATGATATATATTCTAGGAAACTGAAGGTGGAAATGTGTGGTGGGGGGAGGGAGGAGGGGGGTAGTGCAACAGAAGAATCTGTAAGCACTTGTAAGGTTCCACAGGACTGGAAGCAGGCGAATGCAGTATTTCCATTTAAGGAGAATAACAAATCTGATGCAGTCAACTCTACACTACCTAGCCTAACATTGATAAGAGGCAAGATATTTCAATCTACTACAAAGGACAGGCTGAAGGAGTACCAATAGATTAATAACTTAATAGGAAACTACCAGCATGTGTTTGGAAGGGGCAATCTGATTTCCTTGACTTTGATCTTATTGATAAAGTAGGCAGCATTACTGAAAGAAAAAGTTTGACTAATTTCTACATAGAAGATTTCTTATTGAACTGTAAGCCTCAGGAACCCAAGGTAGAACATGGTACTGGATAAGGAACTTGATAGGAAAACAGAAAGTACTCATGAAAGGTATAATGCTAGTTTGGAAGACCACATTTTGTGTGCATTCCCGAAGGGGGTCAATGTTTATTTCCCTATCCTTTTTAATCCATGTAAATGATCTGGGTGTCATGCGAACTGTGAGCTGGTTGAATTTGCCGATATTTCTGTTATGACCATGTGAGAAAGGGGTCCAGGGATCTTTCTAAGCCTTTACCTGGTCTTACTGTAACAGGGTTTTGTTTTAAATACACTGTGTTTTAGCTCCCCCTTGGTGAATCCTTGTTCACTGCTTTCTAATTAAAAGCCAACGAAATGAGCACAAACAGGCTTTCTTAGGTTTAAAGAAGCTGGTGAGAGAGATGAGAGCAGACAGGAGAGGTGGCAGCAAGCCATCCACGAAAGGTCTTGTCAGTCCAGAAGCAAACAGCTTTCTGACTTCAAACACCATTTCTTCAATTTAAAACTCCCCCAGTTGGCCTTCAGGTGGTCACGTGACCGACTGGTTTGACCAGGTCTCTTCTGTGTATTGGGGCAGGGACTGGTTCCTTTGTTCCAACACTGTCTGCTAGTATGAAATGAATGTCTTTCCAGCCAGGGGCGAGGCAACCCCTTGTAACAGGCCTTCTTTTCTTCCCAGTAACAATTTTAAAATTTAATGTCCATGTGAAATATATGTGCCTCATTCTTGGCAGGTGGGGGCCTGCATGACAATACCACAATAGTAGCTGCAGCAAAAGCTTTGCTCAACAATTTAGATCTGTTTAGCAATTAACCCGACACATGGCACATGAAATTTCACTCTGATAAATGCAAAGTACCACACTTAGATCAAGTTTAAGTATAAGTATGAATGGAACAGATCGAAGACAAGAAAGACTAAGGATGCATTAACACTGTACCTGTAACTCTTCATATCAATGCTGCAGTTACTCTGTAAATGTAGCTCAATATCTATGAAGCATACGGGAATAAAGTGGGAAAATGTGAGGTTGTCCACTTTGGCAGGAAGAATAGAAAAACAGAATCTTATTTAAATGGAGAGAGACTGCAGAATGCTGTGGTACAGAGGGACCCGGGTGTCCTTGCAAATGAATCACAAAATGTTAGCATGCAGGTACATGTAATTAGGAAGGCAAATGGAATGTTGGCATTTATTGCAAGGGGGATACAGTATAAAAGTAGAGAAGTCTTACTACAACTGTACAGGGTATTAGTGAGACTGCACCTAGAGTACTGTGTACTGTTTTGTTCAACTTGTTTAGGGAGGGATATACTTGCATTGGAAGTAGTTCAGAGAAGGTTCACTAGGTTGATTCCAGGGATGAGGGTTTTTTCTTATGAGGAAGGGTTGAGCTGGTTGGGCCTATACTCATTGGAGTTTAGAAGATTGAGAGGTTATCTTATTGGAACATATAAGATTCTGAGGGGGCTTGGCAGAGTAGATGCTGAGATGGTGTTTCCCCTTGTGGGGAAATCTAGAACTGGGGGCACAGTTTCACATTAAGGGGTCTCCCATTTAAGATGACGATGAGGAAGAATTTCTTCTCTCAGAGGGTCATTATTGTTTGGAATTCTCTTCCACAGTGAGCAGTGGAGGCTGGGTATTTGAATATATTCAAGGTTAAGTTAGACAGGTTTTTGATTGACAAGGGAGTCAAGGGTTATGGGGAGCAGGCAGGAAAGTGGAGTTAAGGCCACAGTCAGATCAGCTATGATTTTATTGAATGGTGGTGTAGGCTCAAGGGGCTGAATGGCCTACTCCTGCTCCTATTTCTTATGTTCTTATTTTTATATACCTGTTGAAGGCTAAGAGGGGATTTGATGGAGGTGTTCAAAATCATGAAGAATTTTGATTGATTAAATAAGAAGAAACTGTTTCCAGTGACAGAAATGTTGGTAACCAGAGGACACAGATTTAAGGTGATTGGCAAAAAGAACCACAGGTGACATTAGAAGAAACATTTGTTATGCAGCAGGTTTGAATATCACAAAGTGCTGCACAACAGATTTGTGAGCAAAGCTACAGCTCATGGAATACAAGGGACAGTAGCAACATGGATACGAAATTGGCTGAGTGACAGGAAACAGAGAGTAGTGGTAAATGGATGTTTTTCAGGCTGGAAGAAGGTTTGTAGTGGAGTTCCCCAGGGATCAGTGTTGGGACCCTTGCTTTTCCTGATATATATTAATGACCTAGACCTTGGTGTACAGGGCACAATTTCAAAACTTGCAGATGATACGAAACTTGGAAGCCTTGTGAGGAGGATAGTGTATAACTTCAAAAGGACATAGGCAGGTTGGGGGATCGGACAGACAGGTGGCAGATGAAATTTAATTTAATGCAGAGAGGTGTGAAGTGATTGATTTTGGTAGGAAGAATGCGGAGAGACAATGTAAAATAAAGGGTGCAATTCTAAAGGGGGTGCAGGAGTAGAGGGACCTGGGTGCATATGTGCACAAATCATTGAAGGTGGCAGAACAGGTTGAGAAGCAGTTAATAGAGCATACAGCATCCTAGGCTTCATTAATAGGGGCACAGAGTGCAAAGTAAGGAAGTTATGTTAAACTTACATAGAACACTGGTTCGGCTTCAACTGGAGTATTGTGACCAATTCTGGATGCCACACTTTAGGATAAATGTGAAGGCATTAAAGAGAGTGCAGAAAAGATTCACAAGAATGGTTCCAGGGATGAGGAAGTTCAGTTACGTGGATAGATTGGAGAAGTTGGGACTGTTTTCCTTAGAGAAGAGAAGGTTGAGAGAAGATTTGATAGAGGTGTGGTTCAAAATGATGAGGGGTGTGTGGACAAAGTGGACAGGCAAGAACTGTTTCCATTGGTGCAAGGATTGAGAACAAGAGGGCACAGATTTAAGGAAAAGAAGCAATGGTGAAGAGAAAAACATTTTCATGCAGCGAGCGGTTAGGATTTGGAATGTACTACCTGAGAGTGTGGTGGAGGCAGATTCAATAGAGGCCTTCAAGAGAATTGGATTGTTATCTGAAGGGGGAGAATGTGTAGGACAATGGGGAGAAGTGGGGGAGTTGCTTTAGGTAAATTGCTCTTTCCGAGAGCCAGCACAGACACGAGGGGCCAAATGGCCTCCTGCTGTGCTGTAACAATTCTGCGATCATGTTCAGTTTTGGGCACCGCACCACAAAAAGATATTTTTATTAAAAAGGGCACAGAATAAAGCAATAAGACTGACCTTAAGTGTGACGGGGATGCATTGTGAGTAATAATGAGAGCAGCTTAAACTGTGCCATCTAGTTCAGAATGGATCTTGCATAACAACAATTTCTCCCCATCTCGGCTCTGGTTCTATAGCCAATTACCTGAGAACAGTGTCTTGGGAGAGGGCTAATTAGTGATGCAGCCATTAGGTACAAGCATATGTGCAAGGCAACAATGTTCCTTTTAAATAAATTTTGTCCAAGCTTCGGAACTGATTTCTCTGAGCATGTGTTCCCCCAGTTGGTAAAAGCAAATTTTACATAAAAATATGGAATCAAAGCCACAAAAATCTCTTCAAAATGTTTCTAGTAGAAGCAGGAATAAGGTTGAATGTAGAAAATGTACTGTTTCACTTTAAAATCCACCCCACCACATCGACATTAATTATGCTGCACTTTGCTTAAAGAGACCTATTATGAGTGACAAAAAGATACTTCTTGTGGTCAGTGGCAGGGCTAACAAGTCTGACATGGAGATGACCATATACCAGTTAACACAGATTCAATAGTTTAACAATTGGGCAAAAATGAGCATTTCCCACCTTGCCATCCCCACCTCCATCTTTTACTTTGGCAGACATATTAAAAAAGTACTCCCTTGTTACTGATAGTGAAACAACTCCTTGACGTTAGAAATAAAAACAGAAAATGCTGGGGCTACTCAGCAGGTCTGGCAACATCTGTGGAGAGTGAATCAGAGTTAATGGGCTGGATTTTAAGAGCCCGCCACCGCTCTTGCCCCCCCCACCCCAATCACACAGAGGGGGCAGGCTGTCTGACGTTGGCAATGGCGTCAGTTGCCTGTGCTCAGGCGCTGGCGCCATTTTTAAAGGGCAGCCCTGCCAGCATACCTGAATTTTTAAAGTAGCATCCAGCCCCAAAATCTACCAAATAGAATTGCAATGCCCTTTCCCCATCCCCACAATAACAATTACATTAACTTCCCTCCTGACAAAACACTTACCGTTGAAATATGACCTTCCCCCTCAAACTGTACAAAGTTTAAAGTTCACCCTGTCCCACCATCCCAGACATTCATTACATTTATTTGACCTCGTTTTCCACCCACCACCCCCACCCCCCCACCCCCACACTAAAAATCTTAACTCCCCCCACTTCCCACTAGTGTCATGCCGGCTTTTCCCAGATGGGGAAGTGAAATCTGGCTGTCGCACTGAAGATCGTGGCAGGCCTGGAAGATTGGAGGTGAGTGTATTTAAATTTATTCATTTTATTGATTTATATATTGAAATTCATGTCCCGTCATCACCTAACGGCAGGGTGGGGGGGGGGTGCGGGGAGCCGCCATGGAGCCTTGCCGCTGTCGGGAGGATCAGGCCGGGCCCTCCCGACATCGAGCTCTGTGGCAAACCTCTGCCGAAACCATCTCCCGGCCCCCCCCCCCCCCACTCAACCCCCACATGGAGCCCGACATTGGGGGGGCCAGGTAAAGTCCAGGCCAATGTTTCAGATCTGTGACCTTTCATCAGAACTGGCTCTGGTGAAAGGTCACTGACCTGAAACGTTAACTGTTTCTCTCTGCACAGATGCTGCCTGACCTGCTGAGTATTTCCAGCACTTCCTGTTTTTATTTCAGATTTCCAGCTTCTGCCAGTATTTTGCTTTTATTTTTATCCTTGGCATTCGTTCCTCCTGCATTTTCCATGTAATGTAAAATATCAGTACATATTAATTGGAAGTCCCAGGACCAACCATCACATCGAATAACATCGAATTTACAGTGGAGAAACAGGCCATTTGGCCCAGCTGGTCTATGCCAGCATTTACGCTCCACATGAGCCTCCTCTTACCTCCCTTCATCTCACCCCATCAGTGTATCTTTCTATTCCTTGTTCCTTCATGTGTTTATCTAGCTTCCCCTTAAATACATCTCTGTCCTTTAACCCCTGGAGGAATGAAACACTGTCTCCACTTCCAAAGCAAAAACTAAGACATTTTTAAAAAGGTATTACAACTTTAGAAATGTAACATAATACTGTAACATTGCTGAATATTATGAATTAAATTTCAGAGTAGACTCGCATCACATCTGGAATACAGCAAATGATGCATGCGTTTCAAAGTATCCTCTCAATACTCAGTACACAGTTAGAAAGCATTGTATTAAAACAATACGGAGTAAATATTTTGGGTTTCCTGTTTCTTCTGATTATCTTTATGATAATACTATCCAATCATACTTCACATTCCAATTGCTTACAGCCTATTCTTTCACTGCTCTTAGTCTGAGGTAAAACAGTATTCTCATTTTTATTTATTCTCTCGGCGGATGTGAGCATCGCTGGCAAGGACAGCATTAATTGGCAATCCATAATTGCCCTTGTGAAGGTGGTGGTGAGTCACCTTCTTGAACTGCTGGAGTCCATGTGGGGGAGGTACATCCACAGTGCTGTTAGTTCCAGGATTTTGACCTAGTGACAGTGAAGGAACGGCGATATAGTTCCAAGTCAGGATGTTGTGTGACTTGGAGGGGAAATTGCAGGTGGTGGTGTTCCCATGTGCCTGCTGCCCTTGTTCTTCTAGGTGGTAGAGGTCGTGGGTTTGGACGGCGCTGTCAAAGGAACCTTGGCAAGTTGCTGCAGTGCATTTTGTAGGTGGTACACACTGCAGACATAGAGGGCTGGATTTTACCAGCCCCCCGATGTCGGGGTCGTGGCAGGGGGGCCTGGAAAATACCTCCGGGAGAGGCACGCCACTGGCCTCGACGCTAGGAAGGCCCCACCCCATTTTACTGGCAGCGGCGAGGCCTGGTGGTGGCTCCCCTGCCATTCGGCAATGGGAACTTCACTGAAATATTTAAACCTATTTAAATTAATGAATTAATACTCACCTCGTCGCGACGGCCATCCCACTGTGATATTCTGGTTGGTTGCTGGAACTCCCACGTCTTCTGATCACCGAGGCGGAACACTGGTTGGGAGTAGGGAGCAGGTAAATTTTCACGGTGAGGGGGTGGGCGGGGAAAACTCTTGCGATTGGTGGAGGGGATGGTGAAAGGGGTTGAAGGTTAAAGTGAATAAAGTCCGGGCGGGAAAGGTCAGGAACGGAAGGTAAGTTTTCTTTTGGGGGGGGGCAAGGGCAATTAATAAATTGTTTCTTCATTGAGGGGGTGGGAGAGGGGATTGAAACCTTTATTATCTTTTTTAGTTTAATTTTTAAACCACTGCGACTTTAAAAATTTAGATTACACTGAAGGGCTGGAAGACCTTTAAAAATGGCGTCGGCGCCTGCGCAGTGGCACCGGACACCGTCATCGGGGGCAGGTGCTCTGCCACGGCTATTTAAATGAGCCGCCACGATCAATATCGCGGCAGCTCCGCGACAGGCGGTCCGCGCAAAATCCAGCCCAGTGTGCCAGTGGTGGAGGGAGTGAATGTTGAAGGTGGTGGGTGGGAATCCAATCAAGCAGGCTGCTTTGTCCTGGATGGTGTCAAGCTTTTTGAGTGTTGTTGGAGCTGCACCCATCCCGGCAAGTGGAGGGAATTCCATCACGCTCCTGACTTGTGCCTTGTAGGTGGTGGACAGGCTTTGGGGAGTCAGGAGTTGAGTTACTGCAGAATTCCTAGCCTCTGACCTGCTCTTATCACCAAAGTATTTATATGGCTGGTGCAGTTAAATTTCTGGTAAATGGTAACCCCCAGGATGTTGATAGTGGGGGATTCAGCAATGGTAATGCCATTGAATGTCAAGAGGAGATGGTTAGATTCTCTCTTGTTTGAAATGGTCATTGCCTGGCACTTGTGTGGCACAAATGTCACTTACACTTATCAGCCCAAGCCTGAATGTTTTCCTAGTCTTGCTGCATGTGGGCACGGACTGCTTCAAATCCTAATTTACAGTTTTCACTTTATACAGTTAGGAAGTTTTGTATTAAAATAATCTGGAGTAAATACTTTTGGTTTGCTGATTGTTCTGATCATTTAAATTGTAATACTATTCACTCATACTTCACATTCCAACTGATAACCATTCCCCGAACTTCACTGCTCCTAGCTTGAGGTGAATTAATACCATTTTTATACACAACATTGTGGTCCATTTCATCAAGCTTTTGCCACACATCCCCCTGCCCCTTTCTCCTTTCTTCATCCTGTTTGGTGCCCATGTTTTGTCCACTGCTGTACAAGTGCTGTGAGGCGCAGGGTCAGTGCTCACCAATGATACCCTACCTCTGCACCACCTTCCTCGATACCTGCACTGCTTCTGTGCTTTCAGACTGCTTGTCTGACATCCAGTCTTGGGGTGAGTCTTAACTTCCTCCAGCCATTGTCTTTGGCCCCTGTGACAAACTTCACTCCTTTGCCACCAATTCCATTCCCCTCCCCAAGCATCTTAGGCTCAACTGGACTTTGGTTTGCTATTAATTCCCGAGTTGAGTTGACCACCCCATATCCTTGCCATCATAAAAACTGCCGACTTCCACCTTCACAACATCGCCTGCCTGTGCCCCAGCCTCAGCCCTTGCATTGCTGAAAGTCTTATAGGTATCTAGGTCAAAAAAATACTTGACTATGCTAGTACTCTCAGTTGGCCTCCCATTCGTCACCCGCCCCCATAAACTCCGGTTGATCCAAAACTGCCAGACGTACTGAATCCCATTCATCCATCCTTCCTGTTCTCCCTAATCTGCAATGGCACTCTGTTCCCTCACACCTCAAATTCAAAATTCTCATCTTTGATGCAAAATCATTCTGTGGCTTCACCCCACCCTACCTATTTTTTTTATTCATTCAGGGGATGTGGGCATCACTGGCTATGCCAGCATTTATTGCCCATCCCTAATTGTCCTTGAGAAGGTGGTGGTCAGCTGCCTTCTTGAACCGCTGCAGTCCATTTGGTGTAGGTACACCCACAGTGCTGTTAGGAAGGGAGTTCCAGGATTTTGACACAGCGACAGTGAAGGAACAGCGTTGCTGCAGTGCATCTTGTAGATCGTACACACTGCTGTCACTGTGCATCGGTGGTGGAGGGAGTGAATGTTTGTAGATGGGGTGCCAATCAAGCGGGCTGCTTTGTTCTGGATGGTGTCGAGCTTCTTGAGTGTTGTTGGAGCTGCACCCATCCAGGCAAGTGGAGAGTATTCCATCACACTCCTGACTTGTGCCTTGTAGATGGTGGACAGGCTTTGGGGAGTCAGGAGGTGAGTTACTCGCCGCAGGATTCCTAGCCTCTGACCTGCTCTTGTAGCCACGGTATTCATATGGCTACTCCAGTTCAGTTTCTGGTCAATAGTAGCCCCTAGGATGTTGATAGTGGGGGATTTAGCAATGGTAATGCCATTGAATGTCAAGGGGAGATGGTTAGATTCTCTCTTGTTGGAGATGGTCATTGCCTGACATTTGTGTGGTGCAAATGTTACTTGCCACTTATCAGCCCAAGCCTGGATATTGTCCAGGTCTTGCTGCATTTCTGCACGGACTGCTTCAGTATTTGAGGAGTCGCGAATGGTGCGGAACATTGTGCAATCACCAGCGAACATCCCCACTTCTGACCTTATGATTGAAGGAAGGTCATTGATGAAGCAGCTGAAGATGGCTGGGCCTGGGACACTACCCTGAGGAACTCCTGCAGTGATGTCCTGGAGCTCAGATGATTGACCTCCAACAACCACAGCCATCTTCCTTTGCGCTAGGTATGACTCCAATCAGCAGAGAGTTTTCCCCCTGATTCCCATTGACTCCAGTTTTGCTAGGGTTCATTGATGCCATACTCGGTCAAATGCTGCCTTGATGTCAAGGGCAGTCACTCTCACCTCACCTCTTGAGATCAGCTCTTTTGCCCATGTTATTTTGTCCATGTCATTTTGTCCTCCGGAACCTCCTCCAGCCCTTTCTCTTCCCCCAAAGGAACATTCTATTCCTCTTGTTACGACTGAGGTGAGAGGAGTGCACTGTTAATTCTGTCCCACTTCTCCACAGGTCACAACAAACCAATAAATTTTTCCACTTACCGAAACTGTCAATTAGATACTCTATTTGTCCTCCAGAACATAGCACACCAACCAGGTTTCTTTAACAAACAACAAAATTATCAGTCTATTATAATCCAAGTCTTAACCAATAATTAAGTAAATATATACGCTAACTGAAATGTTAACCCTCTTATTTTTTATATCTTAGCCCTCATGCACACGCACATACATCCAAAAACCAGTTAACCTTGTAAAAAAGGATTTTTTTTTTTCAGTTGTTACAAAGAAATAGAAGGAATAAAAAAATAATTTAGACTGAGAAGCAGTTATGGAAATGCTTTGTTTTGGTGGGGTGTCCCAAAGTCGAGTAGGTGGCTGCCACTAGGAATCTTTCCAGCAATGTTGATGAACAGTCTGCTTGGGTAGGCGTTCAAAGAAATTCAACTACAGAAGGCTTCACATAGGTCTTACACACAGGAGGCAGAGAGTCGGGATCAATGGGTCTTTTTCAGGTTGGAAAGCCATAACTAGTGGGGTGCCACGAGGATTGGTCTTAGGGCCTCAACTATTTACTACCTATATTAATGACTTGGAGGAAGGGACAGAGTGTAGTGTATCCAAATTTGCTGACAATTCAAAAATATGTGGGAAGGCATGTTGTGATGAGGACACAAAGAATCTGCAAAGGGATATAGATAGGTTAAGTGAGTGGGTAAAAACTTGGTAGATGGAGTTCAATGTGGGAAAGTGTGAGGTGATCTACTTTCGTAGGAAGAATAAAAAGGCAGATTATTATTTAAATGGAGAAAGACTACAAAATACTGCAGTACAGAGGGATCTGGGTGTTCTTGTACAGGAAACACAAAAAGTTAGCATACAGGTGCAACACACAATTAGGAAGGCAAATGGAATTTGGGCCTTTATTGCTAGGGGGTTAGAGTTTAAAAATAGGGAAGTCTTATTACAACTGTACAGGGTGTTGGTGAGGCCACACCTGGAGTACTGCGTACAGTTTTGGTCCCCATATTTAAGGAAGGATATGCTAGCATTGGAAGCAGTTCAGAAAAGGTTCACTAGGCTGATTCCTGGGATGAAGGGGTTGTCTTATCAAGAACGGCTAAACAGGTTAGGCCTTTATTCATTGCAGTTTAGAAGAATGAGAGGTGATCTTATTGAAACATATAAGATTCTAAGAGGGCTTGACAGGGTAGATGTTGAGAAGATGTTTCCACTAGTGGGGGAATCTCTAACTAGGGGATATAGTTACAGAATAATGTGAATAACACACATTTAAAACTGAGATGCGAAGGAATTTCTTCTCTCAGAGGGTGGTGAATCTCTGGAATTCTCTACCTCAGAGAGTTGTGGAGGCTAGGTCACTAATTTTATTTAAGGAGGGGATAGATAGATTTTTGAAATCTTGGGGAGTCGCGGGTTATGCAGAGCAGGCCTGACAGACGAGTTGAGTCCTGGGACAGATCAGCCATGATGTTATTGAATGGCAGGGCAGGCTCAAGGGGTTGAATGGCCTACTCCTGCTCCTACTTCTTGTGTTCTTACAGCAGGTGTGCAGCAGCAGAGGTTTCAGTCCTCACACATTGGATGCAAAGTCCAAAGGTTTCTGCAACCGTTCAGGGTGTCTTCGAAGTACAGGAGGCACGGGTACAACTTCAAACAGGCTTTTGCCTTTCAAGAGCAGGGATTCTTCAAAGAGAGGTAAGAGTGGTCTGGATTCTCTTCTGATCCTAGCAGGTCAATAATCAAATTCCAACTGCCTCCTTTAGTCCAAAACCCAGCTGGCTTTTTAACAGTTCAAAGTGAAACTAAACTTTTCCAGGCAAGTCCCATCAAAAATTCTGTCTTGTCACAACACAAAATAGCTCTTAAGTCAACCCCCTATGTTTACTAGAAATCACATGCTTTCCAGTAGAAACTTGTTTACTGGTCAATCTTTTTTTGAACTTCCTTTAAAAAAAAACACCCAAAGTTCTGCCTCTTCTGTTTTAAAATGTAGATTCCAAGTTTAAACAAAAACTATGGAAACTCTTGTAACACCCTGACTCCAGTTTCTTCTGCATCCTGCCATATTTTCACCCACCATTGGTTTCAGTTGCCTGCATCCTACTCTCTCCATCTCTAAGCCTTGCCATCTCTCTCTTCTTTAAAAGCTTCCTCAAAAAACATTTCTTCAACCACCCCATTCCTTCTAATCACCATCCTTCCCTGGCTCAGCATCTATTTTAAAATATGCCTGTCTGTGAAGCGCCTTGCAACATTTTTTCACATTCACATAGGAACATAAGAAATAAGAGATGGAGTAGGCCATTTGGCCCTTCAAACCTGCTCCACCATTCAACAAGATCACAAATGAACTTCCACTCAACTCCACTTTACCACACGATTCCCATATCTCTTAATCCCCTTAGTAGCCAAAAATCTGTCGACCTCTGTCTTGAACATACTCAATGACTGAGCATCCACGGCTCTCTGGGGAAGGGAATTCCAAAAGATTCACAGCCTCTGAGTGAAGAAAGTTCTCCTCATCTAAGTTCCAACTTCCCTTATTCTGAGACTGTGATCCTACGTTTTAGATTCCTCAGTTAGGGGAACATCTATCCTGTCTTTTTTTATTTGTGGGATGTGGACATCGCTGGCTAGGCCAGTATTTATTCTTCATCCCTAATTGCCCTTAACCTGAGTGCCTTGCTTGGCCATTTCAGAGTCAACCACATTGGTGTGGGTCTGGAGTCACATGTAGGTCAGACCAGGTAAGGACATTAGTGAACCAGATGGGTTTTTACAATTGACAATGGTTTCATGATCACCATTAGACTAGCTTTTTAATTCCAGATTTATTAATTGAATTCAAATTTCACCATCTGCCGTGGTGGGATTCGAATCCATGTCACCAGAGCATTAGTGTGGGCTCTGGATTACTAGTCCAGTGACATCACCACCTCCCCCTATAAGCTCCTTAACAAATTTATCTGTTTCAATTAGATCACCAGGTGTTTTAGTTAGTTTAGTTTAGAGATACAGCACTGAAACAGGCCCTTCGGCCCACCGAGTCTGTGCCAACCATCAACCACCCATTTATACTAATCCTGCACTAATTCCATATTCCTATCACATCCCCACCTATCCCTATCTTTCCCTACCACCTACCTATACTAGGGGCAATTGCTAATGGCCAATTAACCTATCAACCTGCAAGTCTTTTGGCTGTGGGAGGAAACCCACGCAGACGCAGGGAGAACTTGCAAACTTCACACAGGCAGTACCCAGAATTGAACCCGGGTCGCTGGAGCTGTGAGGCTGCAGTGCTAACCACTGCGCCACTGTGCCACTTACAAAAGTGTTAAAGGTGCTATATAATTGCAAATTGTAGTAGTCATAATAATCATCTCCTGTCATTTGAGGTTTGTTGAGTTTGCATTTATTCACCTGATTTTCATGGTCCAAACTAATTACCTACATTATCCATAGCTCTCAGCATTATAAGTGCAGAGGTTATTGAATAAATTCGCTGATCCAATGTTCCTGGCCAGGGACCACACTTGAAATGAATGGAGGTGGGAGATGGGAGATACAACGCACCAGCCCCAAATCTCTGATCCGTATTCCAGTCGAGCACAACTTTGCACTGAGTACGAGGTTCATGAATTTACCCGCATCTGCTGTCAGTCTTCTCTTCTCCAACTTCCATTAATTTAATTTTGCTTTGCAACATAGGCTCTGAAATAACGGTGTGGGAGACTAAAGCTTAACGTGTTTCCATGAAATGTCTCCCTGCTATTTCAGTGCTGCCTCTTCAAAATAAATGGGTTAACACCTCTGCTAACGTAGTGGAGAGAGAAATTTCAGACAAATACGATAAACATTTGCACAATAATATTCTTTGGCATAAGTTCAGGCCCATAGGCTGTGAAATTGGGCTCCGTGCACCGTGCTTCAGGCCCCTTCCAACACATACTGCGTGGCGCCCCATGCTGGGAAGGACAATAATGCGGGCGTGCCTTGCATGGACTGGAAGCTCTCACTGTCGAAGATCGTGATGTCAAACAGCAATTCAGGCTGGTTTGACACCCATCTTTGAAACTTGCACCACACAGATCCAGTGAATGCCTGTGCTAATTATTCTCAACTGACCACAGGAGGAGCAAATTTTTAGCACAGAGACTTAAGTTTCTGAATCATAGGGCAGAATTTTACTGGCGCCCGGCTGGGGCATTTCCCTTGCTGGGGGACCGGATGCAGAGTGGCAGGCCCTATTAAGGCAATTTTGTGGGGTTTCCGGCATTTTACTGATGGAAAGGTGACCACCCACCACACCCCCCCAAAACTCCCACCAACTTAATGGAGACCAACCTCCCTGCGGCAGCCCAGAGGGACATCAGAGCTGGATGCTCGATGGTCCAAAGAGGGAGCCAGTTGGCAGGGAGAGCAGCCACCACAGCCCCAACAATCTCCCCGGAGGGGTATCCCCTCTGACCCTTGGCCCTTTGAATTGATTTTTGAACTTACTTGGCAGGTCTCCTGTCTTCCTCAGCAGTGACCACCATTCCCAATGGTGCTGCCGAGACTTCAGAGCTGCAGGCCCTCTGATTGGGCCAGCAACATCAGGAGCCCACTTGGCCTCCTTAATTGAATGGCAGGCCCACAGGTGGCCAATTAGGAGGCTGCCTGCGGTAAAATCACCGAGCCGGTTCTGTTGCTGGTAAGTGTGCGCTCGGGACCCGCTTTTCACCCCGGCCTCGGGGTTCTGACACCCACGGTAAAATACTTGCTGCATCTTTCTGAACCTGCTATGTTGCATCTATACCCTTTTGAAAGTACAGTGCCCAGAATTGCATGTATATCTACAAATGGGCTGATTTGTGCCAGCTTTGCTTCATAATAGCACTTGTGTCTGAGTTCAAAGGTCATGGGTTCAACCCATGAGCAAATAACTTGGACAGACACTTCAATGCAGTACTGAGGAAATGTTGCACAGTCAGATGAGATGTTAAACTGAAGCCTCATTGGCCACCTCAGGTGGAGAGGAAAGATCTCACAGCACTATTCGAAAAAGAGGAGGGGAGTTCTCCTGGCCGACATTTATCCCTCAATTGGCACCACCAAAACCGATTGTCTGGGCACCTTTCATTGTAGTTTGTGGAATATTGCTATTCACCCATTGGCTGCTGGGCTGCCCTAAATTACAAAGCGGCTGCACTTCAAAACATTTAGTCGGCTATGAAGCACTTTGGGAGGACCTGATGCAGTCAGAGGCACTCTCCAAGTTTGTTCATTTAGTTCTTCTTCCTTAAGTTGCACAGGGTTAAAAGAATTGCTTTGGATTTATAGTCAGAATCTTATTAGGAATTTCATTCATGCTGTCGCATCTCCAGCCTCAGCTGCTTGTTGATGCCAAGGCTCAGAAGTGTATTTGTGGCTTTAGTGTCTCAACGCTGCCATGATTCAGTTTTTGTAAATAGGATTAGAAATTATGAAAAAAAAGAACGGGCAAAATTTAGGTGTTTAATTGAAAAAAAAGCTCTAGGAAATAGGCCAATATGGTTTTGAGGATGATGAATTGAGACAGATCTTGCTCTTACGATACAGTATAACACTATCCAGAGCAACATAGAGTAATGAAACCATGGAAATAGGTCTTGAGTTAGTGTCACTCACTGGAGATGTTAAGAACTGAGGATTGGTGTGGACTGTTGTCATGGAGCTTAGTGACAATACTTGTGATGGGTGAGGAAGACCCGAAAGGTGTGGAGAAGGAAGCATGTGTAGGAGTGCATCACCCTGAGTATGGGCACCGTCTCAGGATTAAAGACATCTGACTGGAAGTAAGAACATATGTGGTCAATTAAGAAGGAAGGGGACTAAGATAAGACCCACTAAAAGATGGATGGTCTCCACTATTGCACACATCAAAGCTTACCATGCACTGATAAAAGATTTGTACCAATATCTACCGCAGTTGCACACCCGACAGCTGTACTTCGAACATTTTGGAGATTTATATTGGTGAACTAGATTGTTACCTATTTGGGAAGTGTTAAAGGATTATTACTACATGTGCCATTACTGCTTCATATATTTTCATTACCATTCACAAAACAGCAATCCCAGGAATGCAAGTCTCAATACAGTATGTTCAGGCAATTCATTTACATTCCTGATTAGTGATTAAAGCAACTGCTGCTAATGGAAATAGAAATGTTGGGCTGAATTTTATACTGCCCTCGATGTCGGGAACAGTGGCAGGGTGGAGGGGGCATGAAGATTGCTCCCAATGAGTTCTGCCACCAACCTTGACGCTGGCAGGGCCCCTCCCGATCTTGACAGCGGGGCCGAGGCCTCGTGGCAGCCCCCCACCCCCCCCCACCGCTCCGCGACAGGACCGCCATGTAACTATTCAAACTAATTTACATAACTTAGGTAATGAAGTTCTCGTCGCCTCCTGAAGCACCATCGCGTCCTTCATCCCAGCGTCCGGCACTGCTGCGCCTTCAAATCCCCGTCCAGCGAAATGAGTAGCGACACCTGTTGGGAGGGGGGGGGGTGGCGGAGGTAAGTTTATCAGTGCGGGAGGGGAGGAGCGAGGTCTGGGGGTGATAGGAAGGGGTAAAGGTAAAAGAACTTTGCCGCGGGGCGGGGAGGGGGGGAAGGTCTTTTATTCAAGGTAAGTATTTCATGGAGGGAAGGGTAGGAATAACATGTAATGCTATTGGGGGGGTGGGAGAGGGCCTGGAAAGATTTTTTTAATTACTTTTAATAATTGTAAATTAACTGTTCCTTTAACAATTTAAACTGTCATTTAGGGCTCTGAGCCCTTTAAAAATGGCACCGACGCCTGCGCAGTGGCACCGGACGCCGTTGCTGGGGACGGCTTGCCCGCCCCCTCCACGTCTTTGGGGGTGCGGTCTGCCCCAGGCATGTTAATGAGCCGCTGCTTTTAAGATGGCGGCAGCTCCGCGGAGTGAATGCCGCACGTGCGGGCCGGCATCTTTTAAAATCCATCCCATTGGGTCTGCAGCAGGGTGAAAGCTAATGTTTTGACTTGATTCAAATGACATAAAAACAAACTTCACTGTATGGTAGTGTAGTGGTTGTGTTACTGGACAAAGTAATCCTGTGGCCTGGATTAATAATCCAGAGAATGTGAGTTCACATCCTGTCCTGTACTTCCACCACATTATGTTGTTTCTCACCCTTTCTCTGTTTACTGACTGATGAGTTCTCCTGTAAGCCAAATCCTCTGTGATAGTTATACATGTGTTAATGTGGGTGCTGTGAACTGTTCTTCTGATGTAGCTACCCATGTACACAAAGTGAATAAAAGCACATGCTACAATATTGGCCTCATGATACCGCTTCAGATAATTCATTACATGAGAATAGACTATGCCACATGATATTGGGCATGAGTAGATGAGAAGAAAGAATATGAAATGGGTGATATTTATTGCGAGCTGAGAGAGGTCTCCAACTTCACCGATTTCCTTTTTCTTTGTACCCTTTTCCCAATGATCTCCATGGTGACATTTTCATGGGCCTGCTTCAGTCTGCACCTGCCCCCTCCTGTTATTCAATGTTGTGAGGTGAGAAGTGTCAAGAGCACATACAGTGAGACCAAAAGACTATCTTTTTTTTTATTTCCAAAATATACTTTATTCATAAAAATCTGTAAAAATTACATTGCCAAACAGTTCCAAACAGCACCAAAAAATACAAGCATCGCAAGGGAGATCAGTTTCCTTCAATACTATCATGAGTTGCTTCACAACCCTTCCATTTCACATTTGTCATGCCAATTACAGTTTTACATTTACAGCAAATGAAAATATTCACGATACAGTTCGAGAGGTTTCCCATGGATCCAGCCCCTCAGCTCAGCTTGGTGGGGGGACCTTACACTGTGGTCTTTCCCCATTGAGCCTTTGCTGCGGCTGCACCAAGCTTTAGTGCGTCCCTCAGCATGTAGTCCTGGACCTTGGAATGTGCCAGTCTGCAACATTCGGTGGTGGACAACTCTTTGCGCTGGAAGACCAGCAAATTTTGGGCAGACCAAAGGGCGTCTTTCACCGAATTGATAGTCCTCCAGCAGCAGTTGTTGTTTGTCTCGGTGTGCATCCCTGGGAACAGCCCGTAGAGCACAGACTCCTGTGTTACAGAGCTGCTTGGGATGAACCTCGACAAAAACCACCGCATCTCTTTCCACACCTGCTTTGCAAAGACACATTCCAGGAGGAGGTGGGCAACCGTCTCTTCCCCACCACAGCCACCGCGGGGGCATTGCGCGGAGGGGGCGAGACTTCGGGCGTGCATGAAGGATCTGATGGGGAGGGCCCTTCTCACCACCAGCCGAGCTACATCTTGGTGCTTGTTTGAAAGTTCTGGCGATGAGGCATTCCGCCAAATGACTTTGGCGGTCTGCTCGGGGAACCATCCAACAGGATCCACCGTCTCCTTTTCCCGTAGGGCCTTGAGGACATTCCGTGCAGACCACTGCCTGATGGACCGGTGGTGAAAGGTGTTTTCCCGCAGAAACTGCTCCACGAAGGATAGGTGGTATGGCACGGTCCAACTGCATGGAGCGTTCCGCGGCAATGTGACCAGGCCCATCCTTCGCAACACCGGGGACAGATAGAACCTCAGCACGTACTGACACTTGGAGTTTGCGTACTGGAGGTCTACACACAGCTTGATGCAGCCGCACATGAAGGTGGTCATCAGGATGAGGGCCACGTTGGGTACATTTTACCCGCCCTTTTCCAGAGATTTGAACATCAAGTCCCGCCGGACCCGGTCCATTTTAGATCCCCAGATGAAGCGGAAAATGGCTCGGGTGACCGCCACAGCGCAGGAGTGGGGTATGGGCCAGACCTGCGCCACGTACAGCAACAACGTGAGTGTCTCGCACCTGATGACCAGGTTCTTACCCACAATGGAGAGAGATCGCTGCCCCCACATGCTCAACTTTTGTCGTACCTTGGCTACTCGCTCCTCCCAGGCTTTGGTGCACGCCCCAGCCCTTCCGAACCATATCCCCAGCACCTTCAGGTAATCTGACCTGACGGTGAAGGGGACAAAGGATCGGTCAGCCCAGTTCCCAAAGAAAATGGCCTCGCTCTTGCCGTGGTTAACTTTGGCTCCCGAGGCCAGTTCGAACCGGTCGCAGATGTTCATCCGTCTGCGCACAGACTGCGGATCCGAACAGAAGACGACGACATCATCCATGTACAGGGAGGTTTTCACCTGAGTGCCTCCGCTGCCTGGGATTGTCACCCCTCTTATGCTCGCATCCTTCCTAATAGACCCAGCAAAGGGTTCAATACAGCAAACAAACAAGACCGGGGAGAGAGGACAGCCCTGTCTGACTCCAGATTTGATCGGGAAACTTTCCGATTCCCACCCGTTGATTGAGACTGCGCTACTGATGTTTGTGTAGAGCAGTTTGATCCAATTGCAGATTCCCTCCCCAAACCCCATTTTGGAAAGCATGTCCATCATGTAGGTGTGCGATATCCTGTCAAAAACCTTCTCCTGGTCCAGGCTGATGAGGCAGGTGTCCAGCCTCCTGTCCCGCACGTAGGCGATCGTATCCCTGAGTAGCGCGAGACTATCAGAGATCTTTCTGCCAGGTACAGTATAGGTCTGATCGGGGTGAATCACCAACTCCAGAGCAGACTTGGCTCGACTGGCTATGACTTTGGACAGAATCTTGTAGTCAACATTAAGCAGTGAGATGGACCACCAATTTCTGATTTCTGCCCTCTCCCCCTTCCGCTTGTAAATGAGGGTGATGATGCCTTTCCTCATGGATTCTGACATGCTGCCGGCCAGGAGCACACTCACGTATACTTCCAGCAGGTCTAGGCCGACCCAGTCCCACAGGGCCGAGTACAACTCGACCGGTAAGCCGTCGCTTCCGGGAGTTTGACTCATCTCGATGGACTCGACGGCCTTTGTCAGCTCGTCCAGAGTTAGCGGCTTGTCCAGTCTCTCCCTTCTGCTGTCGTCTAAGACCTCTGTGATAGATGACAGGAAGGACTGGGAGGCTCTGCTGTCTGTGGGCTTCGTGTCATACAGCCCAGCATAAAAGGATTTGCTGATCCTTAGTATGTCGGACTGCGAAGACGTTACCGAGCCATCTTCTTCCTTCAGGCTGCTGATAACAGAGCTCTCTCTGTGTACCTTTTGGAAGAAGTAACGCGAGCACGTCTCATTCTGCTCGATGGAGCGGAGTCTGGACTGGAAGATGATCTTGGAGGCCTCCTTGGCAAAGAGCGAGGCCTGCTGGCTCTTCACCTCTTGGAGGTCCTCCTTGACCTCGACCCCCATTGACTGCAACCGGAGCAGATTTTGCATACTTTTCTGGAGTCGGGACATTTCCCTCTGTCTCTCTCTCGCCCTCTGAACACCTTTGTGGATGAAGAACCTCTTGATGTTCTCCTTTATCGCTTCCCACCTGGAGACTCAAAGAGGGGTTTCACGATCTTCCAACCGTTGTAATCCCTTTTGAGTTCCTCAACGTTCTCTGGGGTCAGCAATGTAGCATTGAGCTTCCACGTCCCTCTGCCAACCCGCTGGTCGTCCTGTAAGTGGCAGTCGGCCAGTAAGAGGCAGTGGTCGGAGAAGAACACCGGCTTGACGTCGGTGGATCCGACCGTGACAGCACGGGACACAAACAGGAAGTCAATCCTGGAACGGGCAGACCCGTCCGATCTTGACCATGTGTATCTGCGCTGTGCTCCGTCTGCAGGTTTGCTGAAGACGTCGTGCAGTTTGGCATCTTTAACTGTTTCTATTAGGAATCTGGACGTAGCGTCCAGTTTGCTGTCGTCACTGCCGGATCGTCCAGCCGCATCGATGATGCAGTTGAAGTCACCGCCTAGGATGACCGGCCTGGACGTCGCCAGCAGCAGTGGGAGCTGCTGGAAGACAGTCAGCCGCTCGCTGCGTTGTACCGGGGCATACACGTTGATCAACCGAATCCCCGCAGCAGAATACCCAGGCCGGAGGAACGGCAATCATTACCCCCCGACCAGATCGATGGCCCGTGGGACCACAATCGCGACCACAGCCTGTAGGTGCTGAGGTGTGGTATTCCACACTCCTGCAGAAACAGTAGGTCGGCTTTGATCTTGGCGAGGTAATCCAATGTTGAAATACATCGCGTAGTAGATTTAATGCTACGCACATTAATGGAAGCAATCTTTACACCCATTTTTGTAAAGTTAGTTGTTGCTTCCCATACCATTTGTCCTTGCTAGTCCCAGTCCTTCGGGATGTTCCTGCATACCTATCGTGTGAGCAAGCTGTTTCACAATAGTTGGGCTCTGAAACCCCTCCTGGTTTTTCATGCAGGGTTTGTTCTGCTGGGGTGACATCGGGGGGGTCTTGTCGACAGCAAGGGTTGGGTTGTCCTCTGCTGCTTCCTCCTCGAAAACATCACTGCTCCGGGCTTCCTGGAGCTGAGGTGCGCCAGACGTGTCTTTGCTCTCGGTGTCCCGGGGCTGGGAGGCGTTGGCCACGTCGTTACGTGTGGCGCTTTGGGGTTGGGGCACGCCGGGCCCATCACAGCTTCCAGTGCCCGGGGGCTGGGGGGCTTTATCTTCCATCTCCTTGGAGTTCTGCCGCCTCTTTTGAAGGGGCTGTCGTTCCAGCATTCCCCCATCCAGTGAAGAGGAGTTGTTGTAGTCTGATTCAGAAGATAGCCTCCTCTTGCCACTGGTTTGGGTGGTGGCCTGTTCCGCTTTGGGATGTTTTTTCTTTGTGGTTTTCCTCTGGACCACTTGCCACTGACCTGTTTGTCCATCTGCTGCCTCCTCCTCCATTGATTCTGTCTGTGGAGGAGAGGTTTCCGGGCACAGGGTAGGTGCTGGGTCACTGGTTTCAGCTGCCTCCTCTTCCTTCTCCTTCTCAGGTTGAAGTTCCTCACTGCGGAGAAGGTTGCTGGTCTCCTTTCGAACACCGGACGCCTTCGTCATACCTTCTCCCGGCCTTTCCTTGGACCTTGCCGCATGAGCATTACTGAGGCAGCGTTTGGGGCAGGTTTTGTAGAGGTGGCCTGCCGCACCGCACAAGTTGCAACGCTTAGTCTGCTTACGGTCCTTGGTCTGATGGCCTTCCTCCTTGCAGTTCTTGCAAACAACCGTGCTGCAGTTGGCTGCCATGTGACCAGATTTGCCACAGGTGCGGCAAACTCTGGGCTGCCCAGTGTTGACCAAGAAGCCTCGACTTCCCCCAATAGCAAAGCTGGGGGGAGGGTGGATGATGGCTCCACTGGCACCGACCTTCAAGGTCACCTTGACCTGCCGCTTACTGGTCCAAATCCCAAAGGGGTCCTTGACATCAGTGCTGCTGCCGGCCACCTCGACGTACCTGGCAAGAAAGGTGAGTACATCCACCACAGGAACATGGGGGCTGTAGAGGTGAATCATCATCACCCGGTCCCGTTGTGACAGAAGCGTGAAGACTTTTTTTTTTCCAAAATATACTTTATTCGTAAAAATCTGTAAAAATTACATTGCCAAACAGTTCCAAACAGCACCAAAAGATACAAACATTGCAAGGGAGATCAGTTTCCTTCTAAACTATCATGAGTTTCTTCACAACCCTTCCATTTCACTATTGTCATGCCAATTACAGTTTCACATTTACAGCAAATGAAAATATCAACGATACAATTCGAGGGGTTTCCCATGGATCCAGCCCCTCAGTTCAGCTTGGTGGGGGGACCTTACACTGTGGTCTTTCCCCATTGAGCCTTTGCTGCGGCTGCACCAAGCTTTAGTGCGTCCCTCAGCACGTAGTCCTGGACCTTGGAATGTGCCAGTCTGCAACATTCGGTGGTGGACAACTCTTTGCGCTGGAAGACCAGCAGGTTTCGGGCAGACCAAAGGGCGTCTTTCACCGAATTGATAGTCCTCCAGCAGCAGTTGATGTTTGTCTCGGTGTGCATCCCTGGGAACAGCCCGTAGAGCACGGACTCCTGTGTTACAGAGCTGCTTGGGATGAACCTCGACAAAAACCACTGCATCTCTTTCCACACCTGCTTTGCAAAGACACATTTCAGGAGGAGGTGGGCAACCGTCTCTTCCCCACCACAGCCAACGCGGGGGCACTGTGCGGAGGTGGCGAGACTTCGGGTGTGCATGAAGGATCTGACGGGGAGAGCCCTTCTCACCACCAACCAAGCTACGTCTTGGTGCTTGTTTGAAAGTTCTGGTGATGAGGCATTCCGCCAAATGACTTTGACGGTCTGCTCGGGGAACCATCCGACAGGATCCACCGTCTCCTTTTCCCGTAGGGCCTTGAGGACATTCCGTGCAGACCACTGCCTGATGGACCGGTGGTGAAAGGTGTTTTCCCACAGAAACTGCTCCACGAAGGATAGGTGGTACGGCACGGCCCAACTGCATGGAGCGTTCCGCGGCAATGTGGCCAAGCCCATCCTTCGCAACACCGGGGACAGATAGAACCTCAGCACGTAGTGACACTTGGAGTTTGCGTACTGGAGGTCTACACACAGCATGATGCAGCCGCACACGAAGGTGGTCATCAGGATGAGGGCCACGTTGGGTACATTTTTCCCGCCCTTGTCCAGAGATTTGAACATCGTGTCCCTCCGGACCCGGTCCATTTTAGATCCCCAGATGAAGCGGAAAATGGCTCGGGTGACTGCCACGGCGCAGGAGTGGAGTATGGGCCAGACCTGTGCCACGTACAGCAACAACGTGAGCGCCTCGCACCTGATGACCAGGTTCTTACCAACAATGGAGAGAGATCGCTGCCCCCACATGCCCAACTTTTGTCGTACCTTGACTATTCGCTCCTCCCATGTTTTGGTGCACGCCCCGGCCCTTCCGAACCATATCCCCATCACCTTCAGGTAATCTGACCTGACGGTGAAGGGGACAAAGGATCGGTCAGCCCAGTTCCCAAAGAACATGGCCTCTCTCTTGCCGTGGTTAACTTTGGCTCCCGAGGCCAGTTCGAACTGGTCGCAGATGTTCATCAGTCTGCGCACGGACAGCGGATCAGAGCAGAAAACGGCGACGTCATCCATGTACAGGAAGGTTTTAACCTGAGTGCCTCCACTGTCTGGGATTGTCACCCCTCCTATGCTCGCATCCTTCCTAATAGACTCAGCAAAGAGTTCAATACAGCAAACAAACAAGACCGGGGAGAGAGAGAGAGGACAGCCCTGTCTGACTCCAGATTTGATCGGGAAACTTTCCGATTCCCACCCATTGATTGAGACTGCGCTACTGATGTTTGTGTAGAGCAGTTGGATCCAATTGCAGATTCCCTCCCCAAACCCCATTTTGGAAAGCACATCCATCATGTAGGTGTGCGATATCCATGAAGACTATCCAACAATGCATTGTTACCATGAATAGATGTTGCTAAAACAAGCAGCAAGATTCAGTTTAAAAGAAGTTTGGGGTGGAGCCCTTTAAGGATGTGGCTGGTGGGAGAATTATAGGTATACATTGCTGCCGCAAAACATGCCATGCTTTCGAACAGAGATGATTGGTAAGGATTCATTGGCTTGTAAGATAATGAGATAGCAAGGAAACACTTTCTGACATGCAGACTTTGCCCAGCTAATCAGCATAAGCTAATCAGCTGAACCAATGAGATGTCTGCATTAAACCACTGTGCTCTCGCCAGTCTCAAGAAGATTGCGGACAATTCTACATCGCATTTTACCCACACAAACAATTTTCCCAGATGCCACGTGGAATGGGTACTTTGGTAACAACAGCAAACAACATTGCAACATGCCAATGCACTTTTGGCACAGGCAATTTGCTCCCAATCAGGAATACATTCAAGTATCCTTCCATATCCCCAATTATGCTGCCCTGACTTTACACAAAGCAATTGCCCTTATTTACCTCCTCAATTCCCTTCATTAATTCAAAAACTTGAATCAAGCATCCACATAATCCTTTTCCCTCCTCCTTCGATACAAATATACAAAAATGATCACAGGAAAAGACCCATTGGTCCATCTCGCCTGTCCCATATGACTGTGATGATGAGTGCATCACAAAACAGACACTCCCCAACTACATGTAGAGCTGGATTTTGTCCTCCCGCCACCAGGAATGGCAGCGGGCGCGGAACATGGCGGCTAACCTCACGAGACCTGTGCCATTCATGGCGTCACCTTTGAAGGAGCGGGTGCTGGTGCCATTTTTTAAAAGGCTGCCAGCAGTACACCATGACGCAGAGTTCACCCCTTCCCCAACTTGGTGGGTGCCAGCTTTCCCTGGACAAGAAAGCGAAGGCACGTGAGTGCTGCACGTCACGCTGAAGATCTGGAACTGAAGGTAAGATCGCTGTGGTTTACAGTTTCATTCATGGCAAAGATATAATTTACATATGCTAACTCGGGTCCTGTCGCAGAGTGGCAGAGGAGTCGTCATAGAGCTTCCCCGCCGCTGGGAAGATCAGGCCCGGCAATCCCGGCATCGTGTTCTGTGGCAGCCACTGCTGCTCCAATTTTCTGGCCCACCTCCCCCCCCCCCACCCCTCCCAGCCATGGAACCTGACCTTTGGCTAGGGACAAAATCCAACCCATAATCTCCTAGAAACCAAACGAAAGCCCTGGCCAATTAGGTAAAAATCTGGAAAATTCTACCAGGATATCTGTACCCTATAATATTCATTATGTGATATACTGGAATGGGTTTGATCACCTGAAGGTAACTCTTTTAGGCAATCAGAACTAGCCCAAGAGACCACAGAGAGCCTCATTAATATTCCAGGATATCTACCGCTTGTATGAGGTTATCTCCACCCCAAACAGAAACAAGCTTTGCTCCCTTTTTAAGAAATACAGTGCATCAGTGTCCCCCATATGAACCAGCTCATTGCCCATGCAATATAGGTGCCTGCTGGGATTCCTACCACCAAGAGGCCGCCAACATTACTGAGGAACCCGCCAGCAGTGCCGCAACAGGGATGACGAGGCCAAGGCCTACACAAGTAAGTTAGTAGGGGTCAAAATGGAGTGTGAGGAAGCCTTTATGAGGCCTTCTCCTTGCGTTGCTGCACTTTGGGAGTATTATTGCTTCTGACCTGGGCCTACTGCCACCTTCCACCTGGCGGCCCCAGGGAACAGGGGCAGACAAGGGAAATGGAATAAGGGGTGTTCGAGCTGGGCCTCTCCCGCCAATGTTTACATGTGGCGGGCTGTGGAGAGCCATCAGCTCTTCTGGGGCGTGAGGAGGGAAAATTTGATGTTGCGTATTGATATTCAGTAGGCCTCACCCTCTCGCTTTACCACCGTTTTTGTCACAGGCCCATCCAATTTCAGTGTGGAAAGTGGATTTTTCAAGGCCTGCAAAAATTGGCTTGAAGTACCCATGATGCAAACTTGCTTGTGGCGGGAGCTCAGTGCAGCTCACCATTAACGGGCAAGTTATGGTAGTGAAGGTTGACTCGTTGTTCATGATGGAGACACATTTGGATGTTGATGGGCCAGCTACAGGAAGTGCAGTAAAAGAAGGTTGTCCTACTTGTGGGTGAAAGTGACTCTCCACTAAAAGCACAGGTACCCACTGCATGGGAGAGGTCACTGATTCAGTCAATGCAGGCACCCAAACCTCTTGCACCTGTCTCTAAATAAGGTTTTTCAGGTATCAAGAGGAAGGGTGATGATAACTGTACTCAGTTTCATTCACATTATCCCACCCGCTGCCACTTCCATGTGTTCCCACAGCCATCTTAATTTACCCCTCCCACCTCCATTTGCACCATTCCCAGTGGGCAGGATGTGTTAAAATCGCTCCCTATGTTTGTACACTGTTGCGTCGCACCCCGTTATGATGACCTCCAGTCATGAACGACATTGCCGAATGCTCCTTGATTTCTGGGTCTCTGGGGCTCAAAGGCCTACACGAAATGTGCCTCAATCCTTGACTGTTGTTGTTAAGTAGGATATAGCACTGGTTTCCCAAGCAGCAGAAATCACAGACCAAACTGCAGCAGCATTGCTATTTCAAACTTCACAGTAATTTCTGCGTTTGCTTTGTTTTTGACCGAAGAATAACCATGAAGTCCTTTAGGAGAGCACACTAAATACACACTAAGATATCTAGAACTGATTCTTTAACGGTCAAGCTTGATGTTCTGCTAAAAAGGTAGAAGCTGAGACCTAAATCATTTTCCAGAATTAGTGAAGCAAAGGCAACTTTCATCTGCCACGTTTATAATCTCCAAGCAGTTAAATTTAGTGCTCAAATATCGAATAAATTCATATAATAAATTTACATTTAAGAAAATTACCAACTAATTATTATTAAAAGGTAATGAAGCATTATTAGAATGAATTTATAAGCTTTCGCCTACAGTTCACTCTACTTACAGCCTCAATTAAATAAGGTTACATGTGTATTAAAGCTGAAAGAGGAAGTGAAAAGCAGATTAGGAGAAGCAATGTTTCCAATATACATTGTGCATTTGTTCCCACTGTTGTATAAGACACTGGTGAGGTCTGCGAAAAGAGAAGCCTTATTTGTAACGATTTGTTAAATTAGAATTATTATTTTGTGCTATCCAGTTCCTGCTATAGAATCCAAGAGTAATCAGAATTTGTACACATCACCAGACTAGTGAACTATACTTGGTTATGAAGGTGAGGGATTATGACGCTGGCTTAGAACAGTTTAAGTAATTATTAATTGTGACAGTGTTAATCAGTGTTAAGACACAATGAAAGTCATCCACAATCTTTTTAATAACGGAGGTCTGAAGATTTCCAACCATGTAGTGAGCATAAAAGTAGAAGCCTCTATATCAGAACTTAACTGTTTAAAAGATTGTGATGGACAGGACTATTGTGGAGGAAGATTTATTCTTTCCATCTCAGATTGCCTCTTTAACCAACAGGGCCCCAATGAAACAAAAACAAGAAATGCTGGAGTCACTCAGCAGGTCTGGCAGCATCTGTGGAAAGAGGAGCAGAGTTAACGTTTCGGGTCAGTGACCCTTCTTCTGCTGTTGAAAGCCTCATCCATGCCTTTGCTCCCTCTAGGCTTGACTATTCCAACGGACTCCTGGCCGGTCTCCCATCTTCCACTCTCCATAAACTCGAACTCATCCAAAACTCCTAACTTTCACCAAGTACAAATGTGAGGTAATGCATTTTGGAAGATGGGTAGGAGGTATACAGTAAATGGCAGAACCCTTAGGAGTATTGACAGGCAGAGAGATCTGGGCGTACAGGTCCACAGGTCACTGAAAGTGGCAACGCAGGTGGATAAGGTGGTCAAGAAGGCATACGGCATGCTTGCCTTCATCGGTTGGGGCATAGAGTATAAAAATTGGCAGGTCATGCTGCAGCTGTACAGAACTTTAGTTAGGCCACACTTAGAATATTGCGTGCAATTCTGGTCTCCACACTACCAGAAGGACGTGGAGGCTTTGGAGAGGGTACAGAAGAGGTTTACCAGGATGTTGCCTGGTCTGGAGGGCAGTAGCTATGAGGAGAGGTTGGATAAACTTGGATTGTTTTCACTGGAACGACGGAGGTGGAGGGGAGACATGATAGAGGTTTACAAAGTTATGAGCGGCATGGACCGAGTGGATAGTCAGAAGCTTTTTCCCAGGGTGGAAGAGTCAGTTACTAGGGGACATAGGTTTAAGGTGAGAGGGGCAAAGTTTAGAGGGGATGGGCGAGGCAAGTTCTTTACACAGAGGGTGGTGAGTGCCTGGAACCTGCTGCCGGGGGAGGTGGTGGAAGCAGGTACGATAGCGACGTTTAAGAGGCATCTTGACAAATGCATGAATAGGATGGGAATAGAGGGATACAGTCCCCGGAAGTGCAGAAGGTTTTAGTTTAGGCAGGCATCAAGATCGGCGCAGGCTTGGAGGGCTGAATGGCCTGTTCCTGTGCTGTACTGTTCTTTGTTCTTTGTTCCATTCACCCATCATCCCATGCTGGCTGACTGACATTGGCTCCTGGTCCAGCGTTGCCTCAATTTTAAAATTTGCATCCTTGTTTTCAAATCTATTCATGGCCTCGCCTCTCCCTATCACTGTAACCTCCTCCAGCCCTCCAGCCTTCTGAGATTTCTGCGCTCCTCCAATTCTGCCTCTTGTGCATCCGTGATTTTCATCACTCGACCATAGCAGGCGCTGCCTTCAGATGCCTAGGCTCTGAGCTCTGGAATTCCCTCCCTAAACCTCTCTGTGCCACGGTACTCCTTGAAAACACACCTTAAAACTTTAAGTCACCAGTTCTATTTCCTTGCATGAGTCTGTGTCACATTTTGTTTGATTCTGCTCCTGTGAAGAGCCTTGGGACGTTATACTACATTGAAGTTGCTACATAAATGGAAGTTGTTGTTGTTGCTGTTTCATCTGTTGTTATTTGGATTTCTTATGTTAATGATACCTTACCCCAACTTACATCTTCAATTAAAGCAAAACTTCAAATGGTGTACAACAAGTGGAATTTTGTGCTGGCGGCAGGGGTCTCGAAGTCGGGGGAAACTGACGGCAAGATCCCCACATCAGCCTTTGTACGGAAGACCCGCTGAATTTAGTGCCAATCAGGCATTTAACTGGACAGTGGCGGGCCTTCCGTACAGTTTAAGACCGCACCGCTGGAAGTCCTGGCCTTGCAGAGCTGCCAGCCAATCAGAGGATGGCAGCTGCAGCGCCACCATGGAGGCGATGGCTGATGCTGTAGCTGCAGCCATAAGATCCCAAGAAGCGGCTTTGGAACCAGGCTCAAAGTAGGTCAGGGGGAGGGGTCTCGCGGGGTGGGGGTTGCGGGGGAGGGGGGGTTGGCAACAAGGGCAGGGTAGGGCCCTCAGCAGACCCCCCAGCTTCCCTATGCCCCGTCCCTCATTCAGGTACTTAGTGCCTTTGAACGAGGGACCCCACCCTCCCCCCGCAGCCGGGAAGCACCCCACACGGTTTTTTGTGCAATGCTTCCTGTGCAGCGACAGGGCCGCCCACTGCACGGGTAATTGCGGCTGCGGTGGCAAGGGGCCCTTAATTAGGGGTTAATTACCCAGTAAGGGCTACAATTGGCGGCGGGGCAGGAAGGCCATTTACAGGCCTTCCTGCCCCGGACTATATTTTGGCAGAGGCGGGATGGTGGCGGGAAACCCCCCACACCTGTCACCATTCCACCTGATTTTATGCTCTCCCTGCCTCCAAACCTGCCGCGGGGGTGAGCATAAAATTCCACCCAACGTGTCTCTACCTCATCGAAGTAGCATATGAACAAATATTAACGCTGCTTTAATACCGGTTCTGTTTTAATTTAGTCTCTGGAAGGCCAGCACCTGTAAGTCAGCGGCCAGCTTTTACACAGCTACCTCCAGAGTGCCCTTAGGCTGGTAGCAGACTCATATAAATAAATGAACCATAGAAAAGTGACAGCACAGAAAGAGGCCATTCAGCCCATCATCTCTGCACTGGCTGAAAAAACTAGCCGCCCATTCTAATCCCACCTTCCAGCACTTGGTCCGTAGCCTTGCAGGTTACAACACTTCAGCTGCAGATCCAGGTACCTTTTAAATGAGTTGAGGATCTCTGCCTCCGCAACACCGATCTGGGCAGTGAATTCCAGACACCCACCACCCTCTGGGTGAAAAGGTTTTTCTTCATGTTCTCTCTAATCCTTCTACCAATTACCTTAAATCTGTGCCCCCGGGTAATTGACTTCTCGACCAGGGGAAACAGGTCCTTCCTGTCTGCTTTATTTGGCCCCTCATAATTTTGTACACCTCAGTTAAGACACCCCTCAGCCTCCTCTGCTCTAAGGAAACAACCCTAGCCTATCCAATCTTTCCTTATAGCTGCAATTTTCAAGCCCTAGCAACATTCTTGTAAATCTCCTCTATACTCTCTCCAGAGCAATTATGTCTTTCCTGTAATGTGATGACCAGTACTGTACTCAATACTCCAGCTGTGGCTTAACCAGCATTTTATACAGTTCCAGCATTACATCCCTGCTTTTGTATTCTATACTTCGGCCAATAAAGGAAAGCATTCCATATGCCTGCTTCACCACTTTATCTACCTATCCTACCACCTTCAGGGACCTGTGGACATGCACTCCAAGGTCTCTCACTTCCTCTACCCCTCTCAATATCCTCCCATTTATTGTGTATTCCCTGCTTTGTTTGCCCTCCCCAAATGCATTACCTCACACTTCTCCGGATTGAATTCCATTTGCCACTTTTCCGCCCACTCAACCAAACCATTGATATCATTCTGGAGTCTACAGCTATCCTCTTCACTATCAACTACATGGCCAATTTTTGTGCCATCTGCAAATTTCACAATCATGCCTCCGAAATTTAAGTCCAAATCATTAATAATTACCACAAACAGAAAGGGACTCAACACTGAGCCCTGTGGAATTCCACTGGAAACCACTTTCCATTTACAAAAACATCTGTCGACCATTACACTTTGTTTCCTGTCACTGAGCCAATTTTGGATCCTACTCGCCACATTCCCTGTATCCCATGGGCTTTACTTTTCGGACCAGTCTGCCATGTGGGACCTTGTCAAATGCCTTACTAAAATCCATGTAGACAACATTCACTGCACTACCCTCATCAATCCTCCTTGTTACTTCCTCAAAAAAATCAATTAAGTTGGTAAGACACAACCTTCCCTTAACCAATCATGCTGACTATCCCTGATTAATCCGTGTCTTTCTAAGTGACAGTTTATCCTATCTCTCAGAATTAATTCCAATGATTTGTCCACTACCGAGGTCAGACTGACCAGCCTATAATTATTTGGCCGATCCCTCGCACTCTTTTTAAACAATGGTACAATGTTTGAAGACCTCTGGTACCTCGCCTGTATCTAGTGAGGATTTGAAAATGATCTGCAGAGCATCTGCTACTTCCTCCTTTGCTTCCTTTATTAGCCTGGGATACAATCCATCTGGCCCTGGTGATTTATCCACTTTCAAGGATGTCAGACCCTCTAGTACTTCCTCTCTCATTATGCTTAACATATCTAATATTTCACATTCCTCCTCTTTAACTACAATGTCTGCATTATCCCTCCCCTTTGTGAAGACGAAGACAAAGTACTCATGAAGAACCCGACCACATCATCTGCACCCATGCATAAGTCACCTTGTACGTCTCTGATAGGCCCTACCCTTTCCTTAGTTATCCTCTTGCTCTTAATGTACTGATAAAACATCTTCGGGTTTTCCTTGATTTTACCTGCCAATAGTTTTTCATGTCCTCTCTTTGCTTTCCTAATTTTTTTTTTACTTCATCCCTGCACTTTCTATACTCCTGTATGGCTTTCTAAAGTATTAAGTTTTTTATGACTGTCATAAACTTTCTTTTTCTGCTTTATCTTACACTGTACGTCTCTAGATAACCAGGGGGCTCTAGATTTGGCAGTACTACCCTTTTTCTTTGTTGGGACATAGAACATAGAACATAGAACAGTACAGCACAGTACAGGCCCTTCGGCCCACGATGTTGTGCCGAACCTTTAACCTACTCTAAGATCAAACTAACTACCTATCCTTCATTCTACTATCATCCATGTACCTATCCAAGAGTCGCTTAAATGCCCCTAATGTATCTGCTTCTACTACCACCGCTGGCAGTGCATTCCACGCACCCACCACTCTCTGTGTAAAGAACCTACCTCTGACATCTCCCCGAAACCTTCCTCCAATCACCTTAAAATTATGCGCCCTGGTGATAGCCCTTTCCACCCTGGGAAAAAGTCTCTGGCTATCCATTCTATCTATGCCTCTCATCATCTTGTACCCCTCTATCAAGTCACCTCTCATCCTTCTTCGCTCCAATGAGAAAAGCCCCAGCTCCCTCAATCTTTCTTCGTAGGACATGCCCTCCAGTCCAGGCAGTATCCTGGTAAATCTCCTCTGCACCCTCTCTAAAGCTTTCACATCCTTTCTATAATGAGGCGACCAGAACTGAACACAATATTCCAAGTGTGGTCGAACCAGGGCCTTATAGAGCTGCAGCATAACCTCACGGCTCTTAAACTCAATCCCCCTGTTAATGAAAGTCAACACACCATACGCCTTCTTAACAACCCTATCAACTTGGGTGGCAACTTTGAGCGATCTATGGACATGGACCCCAAGATCCCTCTGTTCCTCCACACTACCAAGAATCCTGTCTTTAAGCCTGTATTCCGCATTCAAATTCGACCTTCCGAAATGAATCACTTCACACTTTTCCAGGTTGAACTCCATCTGTCACTTCTCAGCCCAGCTCTGCATCCTGTCAATGTCCCGTTGCAACTTACAACAGCCTTCCACACTATCCACAACTCCAGCAACCTTCGTGTCATCGGCAAACTTGCTAACCCAGCCTTCCACTTCCTCATCCAAGTCATTTATAAAAATCACAAAGAGCAGAGGTCCCAGAACAGATCCCTGTGGAACACCACTGGTCACCGAGCTCCAGGCTGAATACTTTCCATCTACTACCACCCTTTGTCTTCTATGGGCCAGCCAATTCTGTATCCAGACAGCCAACTTTCCCTGTATCCCATGCCTCCTTACTTTCTGAATGAGCCTACCATGGGGAACCTTATCAAACGCCTTGCTAAAATCCATATACACCACATCCACTGCTCTTCCTTCATCAATGTGTTTTGACACATCTTCAAAGAATTCAATAAGGCTTGTGAGGCATGACCTACCCCTCACAAAGCCATGCTGACTGTCTCTAATCAAACTATGCTTTTCCAAATAATCATAAATCCTGTCTCTCAGAATCCTCTCCAATAATTTGCCCACGTAAGACTGACTGGTCTATAATTCCCAGGGTTATCCCTATTCCCGTTCTTGAACAAGGGAACAACATTTGCCACCCTCCAATCATCCGGCACTACTCCAGTGGACAGTGAAGACACAAAGATCATCGCCAAAGGCGCAGCAATCTCTTCCCTCGCTTCCCGTAATATCCTTGGGTATATCCTGTCTGGCCCCGGGGACTTATCTGTCCTCATATCATTCAAAATTTCCAGCACATCCTCCCTCTTAACCTCAACCTGTTTGAGCATATCAGCCTGTTCCACGCAGTCCTCACAAACGACCAGGTCCCTCTCACTCGTGAATACTGAAGCAAAGTATTCATTTAGGACCTCCCCTACCTCCTCCGACTCCAGGCACAAGTTCCCTCCACTATCCCTGATCGGCCCTACCCTCACTCTGGCCATCCTCTTGTTCCTCACGTAAATGTAGAACGCCTTGGGATTTTCCTTAATCCGACCCGCCAAGACTTTTTCATGTCCCCTTCTAGCTCTCCTAAGTCCATTCTTCAGTTCCTTCCTGGCGACCTTGTAACCCTCCAGAGCCCTGTCTGATCCTTGCTTCCTCAACCTTAAGTAAGCTTCCTTCTTCCTCTTGACTAGCTGTTTCACATCTCTTGTCATCCAAGATTCCTTCACCCTACCATCCCTGCCTCATCGGGACAAACCTATCCAGCAGTCGCAGCAAGTGCTCCCTAAACAACCTCCACATTTCTGTCATGCATTTCCCTGAGAACATCTGTTCCCAATTTATGCTCCCCAGTTCCTGCCCAATAGCATTGTAATTCCCCCTCCCCCAATTAAATATTTTCCCATCCCGTCTGCTCCTGTCCCTCTCCACGACTATAGTAAAGGTCAGGGAGTTGTGATCGCTATCACCGAAATGCTCTCCCACCGATAGATCTGCCACCTGGCCTGGTTCGTTGCCAAGCATCAAGTCCAACATAGCCTCCTCTCTAGTCGGCCTATCTACATATTGAGTCAGGAAACCTTCCTGGACACACCTGACAAAAACTGCTCCATCCAAACTATTTGCACTAAGGAGGTTCCAATCAATATTAGGGAAGTTGAAGTCACCCATGACAACAACCCTGTTACTTCTGCACCTTTCCAAAATCTGCCTCTCAATCTGTTCCTCCATGTCTCTGTTGCTATTGGGGGGTCTATAGAAAACTCCCAACAAAGTGACTGCTCCTTTCCTGTTTCTGACTTCCACCCATAATGACTCAGTAGACAAACCCTCCTCGACGACCTCCCTTTCTGCAGCTGTGATACTATCCCTGATTAGCAATGCCACTCCCCCACCTCTTTTACCTCCCTCCCTATTCCTTTTGAAACATCTAAACCCTGGAACATCAACATCCATTCCTGCCCCTGTGATATTCACGTCTCCGTAATGGCCACAACATCGTAGCTCCAAGTACTGATCCATGCTCTAAGTTCATCACCCTTATTCCTGACACTTCTTGCGTTAAAATAGACACACTTCAACCCATCATACTGGCTGCAACTTTGCCCTGTCAACTGTCTAACCTTCCTCACAGACTCTCTGCACTCGGTATCTGCCTGTTCAACAGCTGCCCCATCCACTGATCCGTAGCTCCGGTTCCCATCCCCCTGCCAAACTAGTTTAAACCCTCCCGAAGAGCTCTAGCAAACCTCCCGCCCAGGATATTGGTGCCCCTCCAGTTCAGATGCAACCCGTCCTTCTTGTACAGGTCCCACCTTCCCCAGAAGGTATCCCAATGATCCACATATCTGAATCCCTCCCTCCTACACCAGTTCTGTAGCCATGTGTTCAGCTGCACTCGCTCTCTGTTTCTAGCCTCACTAGCATGTGGCACCGGTATCAATCCTGAGATTACTACTCTGCTCGTCCTGCCTTTCAGCTTCCAACCTAACTCCCTATATTCGCTTTTCAGGTCCTCATCCCTTTTCCTAGCTATGTCATTGGTACCGATATGTACCACGACCTCTGGCTGCTCCCCCTCCCCCTTAAGAATCCTGTAGACTCGGTCCGAGACATCCCTGACCCTGGCACCCAGGAGGCAACATACCATCCGGGAGTCTCGTTCGCGACCACAGAATCTCCTGTCTGTTCCTCTAACCACTGAATCTCCTGTCACTATCGCTCTCCTATTCTCCCCCCTTCCCTTCTGAGCCACTGGGCCAGGCTCAGTGCCAGAGACCTGGCCAATGTGGCTTTCCCCTGGTAGGTCGTCCTCCTCAACCGTATCCAAAACGGTATATTTATTATTGAGGGGGACGGCCACAGGGGATCCCTGCGCTGTGCGCCTATTCCTTTTCCCTCCCCTGACGGTCACCCAGCTACCTTTATCCTGTAACTTAGGTGTCACTACTTCCCTATAACTGCTCTCTATCACCCCCTCAGCATCCTGAATGATCCGAAGTTCATCCAGCTCCAGCTCCAGTTCCCTAACGCGGTCTGCGAGGAGCTGGAGTTGGGTGCACTTCTCACAGGTGATGTCAGCAGGGACACCAGTGGTGACCCTCACCTCTACATTGTGCCCGTAAAATCTTGCTTTTGAATGCCTCCACTGGTTTGCCACTGATTTTCCTTCAAGTAGCTGTGTCCAGTCCACTTCTGCCAGATCACCTCTCAGCTTTGTAAAATTTGCCTTCCCCAATTTAGAACTTTGGCTCCTGTTCTATCTTTGTCCTTCTCCTTAATAATGCTAAATCTAACTGTATTATGGTCACTATCTCCAAAATGGTCACTGCTACTTCATCTACTTGGCTAGCTTCATTTCCTAAGACTAAATCTAGAATTGTGCCATCACTCATTGGGCTGGTTACATGCTGGCTAAAAAAGTTCTCTTGAATGCAGTTCAAGAATTTTGTGCCCTCTGTGCCCTTCACACTGTTTGTATCCCAATTGATATTAGGGTAGTTGAAATCCCCAACTATTATTGCCCTATTGATTTGCACTCAGAAATTTGCCTACATATGTTGTTCTTCTATCTCCCTCTCACTATTTCGGAGTCTATAGTAGACTCCTAGTTTTTTAAAATTCATTTGTGGGATGTGGGTGTTGCTGGCTAAGCCAGCATTTATTGCCCATCCCTAATTGCCCTTGAACTGAGTGGCTTGCTAGGCCATTTCAGATGGCATTTAAGAATCAACCACATTGCTGTGGGTTTGAAGTCACATGTAGGCCAGACCAGGTAAGGACATCAGATTTCCTTCCCTAAAGGACATAAGTGAACCAGATGGGTTTTTACAACAATTGACAATGGTTTCATGGTCACCATTAGACTAGCTTTTAATTCCAGATTTATTAATTGAATTCAAATTTCATCTGCCATGGTGGGATTCAAATCCAAGTCCCCAGAGCATTAGCCTGGGCTCTGGATTACTGGTCTAGTGAGATGACCACTACACCATCGGCTCCCCCCTGTAGTGTGGCTGACCCTTTTTTATTTCTGAGCTCAACCCATATGGCCTCATTTGATGATTCATTTAGCATATCATCCCTCCTCACACCTATAATTGATTCTTTAATCAATAGTGCTACACCCCCTCCTTTTTATCCCTCTCTGTATCCTGCCTGAAAACTCTATATCCAGGGACATTCAGCTGCCATTTTTGCCCCTCTTTAAACCAAGTTTGCGTTATAGCAATGATATCATGATAAATGATAAAAGAAAATGCGACAAAGCCTGAAGGGAGAAAGGTGAAGGAATCACTGAGAAGAATGCAGGAATGTCCCCCCACAATCCAAAAAAAGGACAGAAAATGGGGATCAGAGAGAGGGATCTAGAAATGAGTGTAACTGTTGATGCCAAATGGTACAGTCAGAAATTCTTCCAATATTATGTAAACAAGATGGTTAGCAAAGAAGAATTGAGATTTCTTAAGTGGAATTGAACCTGAGGATGAGTTGGGTAGGGTAGGGATTGGATGGGGGAGGGAGTTATTCAGGAGGAGACATTGGAAACTTCCATCTGATACCACCTGGGTAGTTTGTGCAACCAGCTATCACTCCATGAGTCCTTCTCCTTCTCTGAGAGGGAAAGATTAATTAATGACAACTGGCACAAACTTCAGGAAAGCCTATGTGCCAGCTGAAAAATAAAACAAAATAAACTTCCAAGAAGGGCTCAAAAAAGGCCAAGACACATTAGCTTAAAAACCGATGGGCCTAAAAAAGGCTCTCCCATCGGAGGTCTTAACCAAGCCTCCTTTCCATCAGGTACGCCCTCTCACCTGAAATCCAACACAAGGCCTCTTTCCCACCAAGTTTCCTGGACATGTGGGGGCCTCTAATCCAAGAAACCCATGGAACCATCCTTCCCTACCCCATCATGCACACATCCATTGATCTCCTGCACCTCTGTGCAGTGAGAAGTGGCATTACCTCACTTTGGCAGACACAGAGTTAGTGGAAGCTTTCCTTCACAAAGGAGGCTGTGACAGCAGACCCTGGGTTGCGTCACTATCAGATGTGAATGTCTGGCTATCTGTGAGGCTGCAAGGTTCTTCAGGACCACCCCAATCACACCTGGCATGATGCCACCAAGCATTTTGACAGGCCCTGGCGAACCCATCTGGATGTCACATGGTAACTTGCCTTTTCAGGGTCTAAGTCAGCAGAGAGGGCGGGAGCACAGATCCACAATGGCAAGAACACCTTCCTATGATGTTGGCATCTTCTCTCTTGACATGCATCCCTATCTTGACCCACCTTTGGCCCTATTCCCACCACTGCCTTCCGTCCCATGCTTTCTCACTCTACTTCTTGGTCATTGTTCTGCTTGTTCCATGGATGTTTCACCTGGTGTGGAAGGCTGACCAGGACTGTATGGGAATAGTCATGCCTAAGGGTAACAAAAGCATGAATGAGCGTTTGAGCAACAGAGAACTGAGGCAGGGGCGGAGTCTTGCGATGTTATGGAGGTGGAAATAGGTGCTCATAGTGATGGCACGAATATATGGTAGAAAGCTCATCTCGGAGGCAAATATGACACCAAGGTTGTGAACTGTCTGGTTCAGCCTCAAACAGTTGCCAGGGTGAGGAACGGAATCAGTGGCTAGGGAATGGAGGTTGTCCTGGGGACCAAAGATAATGGCTTCACAATATTTTCCAATATTTAATTGGAGGAAATTTCTGCACATTCAATACTGGATGTCGGACAAGCAGTCTGAAAATTTAGAGATAATGGAGAGGTCAAGAGAGGTGGTGGTGGGGTAGAGCTGGGTGTTGTCAGTGTACATGTGGAAACTGGTGCTGTGTTTTCAGACGATGTCACCCAGGGGCAACATGTGGTGAGGAACAGTGGGTTATGGTGAAATCAAATGGCTCAACATAGGACTCCCTACTTACTCTTCTTTCATTACAACAGAAAATAAAAATACACAGCAGTTCATCAGCATCTGACAAGAGGCTGGCTACTGTCTCCGGCTGACACCCTTTATCAGGTCAAACAACGTGATAAAACCAGTAGTGTCAACACAAAATCTCTTACTTTCAATCTGTATCGTGATTTGTTTGGCTTCAGATAGGAATTTCTAAAATGTGGAACATGGACCAAATCTGGTCCAGGGCTCCCTTCATGTTTCATGAACTTGTTCTCACAGTAGACATACATGCCAATTTTATTTTCATCGGGGAAATAAAACTGATAATGAAACTGGCTTGGTGCACTTAATGTACGTGGAAGTGGGCACTTAGCTGGAGTCCTTTAAAGTCCCCAGTCTGAAGGACCTGGTGGATTTAAACCAAAGAGCAGCCTTTTCCAACCAAGTGATTCCCCAGCCTGAGAAACTGCAAGAGTTTAGCTGCTCACCGTTCAAGCTTTGGGGTGGATGTGGAGATTGACAGTGAAAATGAGATGGCGCTGGATGGGAATGAAAACTGGGGGATCAAGAGGAACAAGGATGCGAATGAAGAAAGGGAAGAAAGAGAGAAGTGAGGAAGGATGAGAACGATGGGAGTGAGTGTGGGAGGAGAAGGATGTAGGTAAAGATGAGTGTCAGTAGCAAAGTGAAAGACGATAGTGAGGATGGTGGGAAGAAAGGAAGGACTTGGCTTTTTTCTGCATGAGGAATTTCTGTTTCTGCGGCCTCACTTCCTCTGCATCTGGGTGGTTTGGCTGTTCCTGCGTATGGGCGATCGTGTTTGGGTAGTTTTGCTTTTTGTATTTTTTTGAATATGGGAATGTCACTTCTTTGCTTATGGGTGTTCTCACTTTTTTTTGTCTTGGGGGTCTTATGATTTTTGTGTAAGAGATCTACTCCCACCTTCATAATATTGCTTGTCTCTGCCCCTGCCTCAGGCCTCTGCTGCTGAGACCTTCAGCCATGCTTTTGTTTCTTCCACAATCAACTATCCAATGCTTTCCCGGCTGGTCTCCCATCTTCCACCCTCCATAACCTTGAGCTCGGCCAAAGTCTGCTGCCTGTATTCTAACTCACACTAAATCCCATTCATCCATCATCCCAGTGCTCGCTGACCTACACTGGCTTCCAGTGCAGCAACATCCTTGTATTCAAATCCCTCCATGGTTCCGCCTTTCCCTATCTCTGTAACTTCCTCCAGCACCATAACCTTCCAAGATCTCTGCGCTCCCCCAATTCTGGCCTCTTATACATCTCCAATTTTCATTGATGCACCATTGGCAGATGTCAGCTGTCTTTCCCTAAGCTTGGGAGTGCCCTCCATAAACCTCTCTGCCTTTCCATTACACTCTTCTCCTTTAAAACACTCTTTAAAACCTATACTACCTGTCCTAATTCCTCTTTCAGTGTTCAGTGCCAATTTTTTTGTCGGATTACACTCCTGTGGAATGCATTAGGATGTTTCACTACGTTAAAGGCCCTATATAGGAACATTGGAGGAGTAGGCCATTCAGCCCCATAGAGCCTGCCCCGCCATTCAATACAGTCATGGCTGATGCCTTTTTCCCACACTATCACCATATCACTTTATGTCATTGGTATTTAGAAATCTGTCAATCTCTACTTTAAATATACTTCCAGAGCTTCCACAGCTCTCTGGGATCGAGAATTAAAAAGATTCACAACCCTTTGAGTAAAGAAATTTCTCCTCATCTCTGTCCTCAGTGGTTTCCCCCTTATTTTGAAATTGTGTCCCCTGGTTTTAGACTCCCCAACCAGGGGAAGCATCTTACCTGCCTGTACTGTCTATCCCTTTAAGTATTTTGTAGGTTTCAATGAGATCACCTCTCATTCTTCGAGACTCTGGGGAATAAAGGCCCAGTTTCCCCAATCACTTTTCACAGGACAGTCCCGCCATCCCAGGAACAAGTCTGGTGAACGTTCATTGCACCCCCTCTATGGCAATAATATCCTTCCTAAGGTCAGGGGAGCAAAACTGTACACATTACTCCAGGTACGATCTAACCAAGGTTCTATACAATTGAAGCAAGACTTCACTACTCCTGTATTCAAATCCTCTTGCAATAAAGGCCAACATACCATTAGCCTTCCTAATTGCTTGCTGCACCTGCATGTCAGCTTTCAGTGACTTATTGACAAGGACACCCAGGTCCCTTAGTGCATCTACACTTTCTAATCTCTTACCATCTAAGAAATACTCTGCACATGTATTCTTCCTACCAAAGTGGATGACCTCACATTTTTCCACATTATATTCCATCTGCCATGTTCCTGACCATTCTCTTAGCCTGCCCAAATCCCCTTGAAGCCGCTTGGCATCTTCCTCACAACACACATTCCCACCTAGTTTTGTGTCATCCGCGAACTTAGAAATATTACATTTGGAAATGCAAGTTGTTGTTGTAAGAGAGGATTTGAACTTTCTCTATATTGGAGCCTACTCGTTAATTTTGACACAAGCAGCCAGTCTCTATCTCTGAAGTATTGGACATTCCTGGAATAAGATAGTAAATTTCTCTCTGTGTTCCAATGGGTTCAAGTTTAATATCTGAACTTTCTACTTTTATACAACTGGGCTCAGATTCTTTGGATGCAGGGTGGTCAGAATCACGAATTACACTAATCCTGCTTAACAAGATTTCTACTAGGATTTAAAAAGTTACATTCTGAAACAATGAAGTCTCTTTTCTCAAAATGGAATTGCAGCCAAAGTAAGAATGTAATACTTTCAACAACAAAAATATGAGTTATTCTGCTTGTAACACGTTTGAGTCTGCTTCTAATATGATGTCTCCCTAGGATTGCGAACCCTCCAGGATTGCCCTGGGGTTTTCAGAATTTTACAATTAATCTCTCGGACACACCTGAAAGCAACCTGGGAGAGAAATCATAGGGGCATTAACAGAAAGTTTGTAAAAATAAAATTCTGTAAGCACTTTTGATAATTCGTTGTAAAAATATTGGAGATGGGAAATAAAGGCCATTTGACTGGGTGGGGCTTTTTCCAGGCAGGACATCATGTGATAAAACCTCCTGGAATGTATCCAACCAAAGTTGGCAAGCCTATGTCTGCCTCTTCTACCATAATTGGGCCTCATTTTAATATAAGTGATTTGCAATATAACTGGACTGGGATTATGTATTGTGCGCTTTTTCTTCCTTTCTCTTCTGCTCTGTTGCAGACATTACGGGGAGATTTCCATCGTGTGCTGCATCTAGCAAAATCATAAGCACCTTTTTTTCTGTTTAGTTACTTGAAGCTCACTGAGGAAATCCCCCTATGTATGCAGTACATTCCTTCAGGAGATTAAATATGTGGGATAGGGTCCATGGGGGTGAAATTAGTCCTCACCAGTCCGGCAAAACAGGTGTCAGTGAATCAGTAACCCATTTTACACCACGCTCGATTTTCTTGATTCACTACAAATGGAAAACAAAATCAGATAGAAGGTAATAAAGGTTGATGGTTTTTGTGCTACCATGCAAGACTAATTTTACCTCCATGAGAGGGTAATCTGTACATGATCTGTGAAAGGAGTGAAGTTTTAAAAATGTATTTATTCATTCGTGGGATGTGATCATTGCTGGCCAGGCCAGCATTTGTTGCCCATCCCTAATTACCCTTGAGAAGGTGGTGGTGAGTTGCCTTTTTGAACTGCTGCAGTCCCTGTGGTGTAGGTACACCCACAGTGCTGTAAGGGAGGAAATTGCAGAACTTTGACCCAGCAACAATGAAGGGATGGTGATATAGTTCCAAGTCAGAGATGGTGCGCTGGATTTTAAGAGCCTGCCACCAATCTGGGCAGTGAGCTCAAAAAAGAGCTGCCGCAATCACAAGCGTGGAAGCTCATTTAAATAGCTGGGCGGCCCCAAAGTCTCATGGAGGGGGTGGGCTGTCCATCCCCGGCAATGGCGTCAGCTGCCTGTGCACAGGCACCGGCACAATAACTGCCGCCCAGTTAAAATTTTTAAAGGCCTACCCCCCAAAATTAAATAAATAAATTTCTAACGCCCCTTTTCCACCCCCCCAAAAACAATTACAATAAATATTTGCCCATCCCCCCAAAACACTTACCTTTTACATCTGACCTTCCCCACCACCCCTCAAACTGCACAAAGTTTAGGGTTCAACCATTCCCACCATCCCCTACAACCATTACGTGTATTTGACCCAGTCCCCCACCCCACACTGACAAACCGACCTCCTCCCCCTTCCCCACCAGTGTGGTGCCACGTGTCCCCAGAGAGGGATCTCAAAGCGCAGGAGTGCCGGCCGCCACACCAAAGATCGCGGTGGGGCTCAAGATTGCAGGTAAGTCTATTTAAATTTAATTATTTTATTCATTTGAATATGTTAATTGTGTTCCCATCGTCCAACAGAGGGGGGGGGCCGCCACGGAGCCTCACCGCTGCCGGGAGGATCGGGCCAGCCCTCACGGCATCGAGGTCCATGGCGGGCCTCATCTGGAGCCATATTCAGGCTCCCCCCACCATAGAACCGACGCCTGGGGAAGAACAAAATCCAGTCCAGTGTGTCACTTGGAGGGGAGCTTGCAAATGATGGCGTTCCCAAATACCTACTGCCCTTGTCCTTCTAGATGGTAGAGCTTGCAGGTTTTCTGTCGAAGAAGCATTGGTGCGTTACTGCAGTGCATCTTGTAGATGGTACACACTGCTGCCACTGTGTGTTGGTGGTGAAAGGAGTGAATGTCAAAGGTGGTGGATGGGGTGCCAATCAAGCGGGCTGCTTTGTCCTGGATGGTGTCGGGCTTCTTGAGTTTTGAAGCTGCACCCATCCAGGCAAGTGGAGAGTATTCCATCACACTCTTGACTTGTGCCTTGTAGATGGTGTATAGGCTTTGGGGAGTCAGGAGGTGAATTACTCACCACAGAATTCCCAGACTCTGACCTGCTCTTGCAGCCACAGTATCTATGTGGTTGGTCCAGCTCAGTTTCTAGTGAATGGTAACCCCCAACCCCCAGGATGTTGATAGTGGGGGATTCAGCAATGGTAATGCAATTGAACATCAAGGGGATGGTTAGATTCTCTCATGTTGGAAATGGTCATTTCCTGGCACTTGTCTGGTGCAAATGTTACTTGCCAATTATCAGCCAAAACCTGGATGTTTCTCGGTTTTGCTGCATGTGGACAGGGACTGCTTCATTATCTGAGGAGCTGTGAATGAAACTGAACATTGCTTCTGACCTTATGATGGAGGGAAGATCATTGATGAAGCAGCTGAAGATGGTTGAACTTAGGACACTACCCAGATGAACTCCTGCAGCGATGTCTTGGGACTGAGATAATTGACCTCCAACAACCACAACCATCTTCTTTTGTGTTAGGTATGACTCCAGCCAATGGAGCGTATCCTCCTGATTCCCATTGACTTCCATTTTACCAGGGCTCCTTGGTGCCACACTTGGTCAAATGCTGCTTTGATCTCAAGTGCAATCACTCTCCGCTCAGCCCTGGAATTCAACTCTTCCATCCATGTTTGGACCAAGGCTGTAATGAAGTCTGGAGCTGAGAGGCCCTGGCAGAATCCAAACTGAGCATTGGTGAGTAGGCTAGTAAGTGTTGCTGGATAGCACTGTCACTTGCAGGTGATTGGGAGTAGACTGCTGGGACAGTAATTGGGCAGATTGGACTTATCCTGGTTTTGTGGACAGGCCATCCCTGGGCCATTTTCCTTTTTGTCTGGTAGATGCCAGTGTTGTAGCTGTAATTGATGGGCCCGATGAACCTTTTACATTCTATTCTTCCTTAAGTGCTTATATTTCTGTAACACAATTGATCTGGAGTCTTGGGAAGTAATTACGTATCTGTACACATTTGGGCTCCAAAAAAATATGAACTTAAGAATGACATTTTAAATGAGTGGCATTAATACATGCCATGGCCAGCAGTGAGATACAAATATCTCCAGCAACTGACCATGAATTATTCAAGAAGTCTGTGCAGACATTTCTCGAAGCCCGTTTCTGGATGTGACACGTCCCCTCTTCAAAGCACAGCATGCTAGTTTTAAAATCGAGATTTAATTCCATTTATAAACTGCTTTGAAGGCAAGCTATTCATTTCTATGACATGAATCAGCTGTGTACGATTTCACTTAAGGTTTTATTCTCCCAGTGAAGAGCATGGAAATACTAGAGGATGTGAGGGAGCGGGGGCGGTTCTCGAAATCAGAGATAGCAATAAAGCTGTTATGAGGGGGGATATCCTCCTCAACCCCATCCTTTTTCACCTCACCTTACGAACCAAGATTCCCTTTCATCACCAAACCCCACCCACAAGCTGCCAACTCCTTTCCAGGCAGCTGAATGCCCAGGTTCTGGCAGTCTTTCCTTCTTTACATCAATGTTACTTTCATGTCCCAGGGCTTCTGTGAGAATAATGGAGCAAGTGCCAATAATGGCCGAGGTACCCCCATGGAGCCAGAGGACTTTGTAGTGGCCTCCTGTCATCCTCAGATGCCTACTTATTGAATGCCCAAGCCTAAGCTGAGGCCTTCAGTGGAGCGTCTCCTTTAATCTTTGTGGCACTTCTGCCTCTATTAACTCTCCTCACCGGATCTTCCAGTGCTGTCGCAGTGTTCCCTGTTGCAGCAACATCAAGATTCTCCACCTTTGTACAGGCATGAGCCTTCTTGGTGGCAGGGATCTCAGTGAGAGTTCATAGTGCATATGTAATGACCCCTGCCCAGTAAAATGGGTCAGAGCTCGACTGGATATGGAGGGATGGGTGAAAGTCCCACCCTGCTGGATCTCTGCCCCAAGGAGGAGAAACTCCCTCTACCCTAGAACTTCTCAAAAGCCAATTCGTCACATTAAAATTTTTCCATGAAGATCGTCAGAATAGTTTTTTCTGTTTGTTGCTGATATTTTTACGTTGAACTCACCCTTTCCCTTTATTGTTTGTCTCCCTGCACCATCCACAGCCAATGGGGCAGTCAGGAGACCCTTGGATGCTTTTATTGCCTGTTTGCTTTATTCAGCTGCCATCACCAGTGTGTATTCAGAATAAAACTACATGAGGTCTTAACTGGGAGAAGCCATGTTAGAAACTTTATTTGCACCTCCCAACAGAGAGGGCAGCAGAGAGGCAGTATACAAACATTACAATATACCACATTCCCTCCCCACTTAAAAAAACAACTTATACACTACGTGTAAAATGGTACATGTATATAATTTCCCAGAATACAATAACAATACTCTATAAATTAACAGGTTGGGTTGTCTATGTGTTATTACTGTAATCGCAACTAAAACATATATGACCAATATTTCTGGAGAAATTTACATGTTAAAAATTGTTTTTCCTTAACACCAGTGTGTCTTCAACAAAATTATCATCATTGACAAAAATGAAAGAAACAAATTATTTCTTCTTCTTTCCTACATACTTTCAATTTTCCTACCTGGCTTCTTTCTCTTTCTGTCTGGGTATTGTCTTCCATTTTCATTCGCATGACTCTGCTCTCCCAACATCTCAGACTGTGTCGACCCGAACTTTGATTTTGACTACCAACTCCACTTAATAGTTGGGATTGTGAAACTGATTAATTAGTATTAATCAAAGACCCTGACTCACTTTGCTCTACTGGTGGATTCTGTGATACTGGCAAACTTTCAGTTTCTTTGTGACTTGCACTTTCTTTCTGACTTTCACTTGGAACTGTAGGAACTTGGCCAAAGGAGGTTTCTCATGCACTCCGTTTGTCAGATTTCTTCTTTCAAGCAAATGATCAACATGGCACTGATGGAGTATCTCACTAGATGTGTGAATGCACTTTAGTCTTTTTACAACAATTCCAAACACATACCTCTCCTTATCACCTCGGTGATTTTTCACCATTACCTTCTGACCTGCACTGAACTCTCTAAGTTTCATGCCTCGAGATTCCTGACTGATTTTCACTCTGTCTTGCTTTTCTCTTAACTTTCTATTGACCTCTGGTTTAAGCAAACTAAACCTTGTCCTAGAAGCGTGTTTAAACCCTCACTCGTAAGGTGAGCAACCTGTTATAGACTGTGGGGTTATTCTGTAAAAGAACAGAAAATTGTCTAGCCTGTGTCGAAGAAAAACATGGAAATTACTGCCTAGCTTGTCACCTAGCAAATACTTCTGCAAAGACCTCTTCACAATTTGTACATTTCTCTCTGCAGCACCATTTGCTACTGGGTGATATGGTGGTATTAGAATGTGTTTGACTCCATTCTTACTCAGAAATATTTCAAACTCTTCTGATGTAAACTGTGTACCATTATCTGACACGGACACCTCTGGCAACCCATAAATTGCAAACCAACTTCTCAAAACTTCAATAGTTTTGGCACTTGTGGTATTGGGCAAAAACTCAACAGTTATCCACTTGCTATAGCTAATGACCAAAACAAAATACTCTTTACCTTCCATTTCAAAGAAATCAACATGTACGCATTCCCACAGTTTTCTTGTGTTTGACCATGGAATAAAAGGAACGTTGGTTGGATCATTTCTCATTCTGAGATACACTTCACAACTTTTCACAAACTCTTCTACTGTTTGCTTTAAGCCAAATGTGTAACCTTTGTTCATAATTACACCAGTCATCTTTGTTAGGATCGAATTTCCCCATTGTCCAAAAATATGTCTTCTGTGCCATATTTTTAAAATTACGTACTCATTGAGTTGTAGCTGAACATGAATTGCAGACACCTGAAGCAATCTTTCAAATTGCTCAAACTTCTTCAAAATCGACTTTGGAAGTTCCATAAAGTGTGTCAGAATGTTCTTCAGACTGTAATGTCTCGTATGAAAAGCAAAAAAAAAAGTCCCATCCTCATCGCCATGTTTCCATTTTGTATTCAGCGTAAAACTACATGAGGTCTTAACTGGGAGCAGCCATGTTGGAAACTTTATTGGCACCTCCCAACAGAGAGGGCAGCAGGGAGGCAGTATACAAAAGATATTATAATATACACAGCAGCAACCTTCCTTCCATGTTACTATGGTAAAGGAAGTGAGATGGCATTGCTTTCTCTACACGTTCCAAGACACACCTAAAGAAGTGATTTTGTGCAGGCATCTCCAAAGGCTCTGCCATCCCCAGAGGCTGTGTCTGCCCCATTGGGAGTATAAGCAAAGTGGTCATGCCATCAGAAACAGAGGCTGATATGTTTTCTGTCTTCTGCTCTGGGTGTCTCAGTTCATCTGTGCAAACCATTGAATGAAAATTGCTTTGGTAGCCTCTGTACCTTCCCCAGTATAGACTCAGTCATTCTCTTGTTGTAGCTGCTGTGGAATTCACCTGGTGATATGAAAGGAGCACTTTCCACAGCAGTAATACCTTACTGCACAAATATAGGTCGGTATCTTAAAGCATCTGAGATGTATAAAAGTAGACTGGGGCCACTCTCCCTATTCTCCTTTCCTCGCTGTCAATGTGTGTCTCGACATGGTTGAGATCATGAATTCAGGGTGTGAGGCAATGATGGGCACAGGCCTACATGCAACTGTTTTGTGATGTTATTTGTTGGTGCCATGTGCTGGTATCCTATGCTTTGTTGTGTTATGTTTTGCTATCGTACATTCAAATGTGCTGTGTCTCAGTAGGCTATTGCTCCATGCTGCCATGTGCTGGTATCCTACACTTCATGCTGCCTCTGTTTTCATATAATACATTACATGATACCTTGTGTTGGCATCCTATTGCTGGTAGTGCTCTGTATTGGTACACATTATTGTTCTTTGTGTTGATATCCTATGAATTGTGGTGTTTTGTGTGTGTATCCTATGTACTGTGATGCCATAAATTGGTATTCTACTCTCTGTGGTGCCTTGTGTTGGTATCCTATAAACTGTTGTACCTTGCGTTGGTATCGAAAGCTTCCTGGTGTTGTCTATTGGTATTATACACTGCATTGTGTGTGTGTTGGCATCTTACACTCTGTGTACCTTGTGTTTGCATCCTATGTACTGTGCTACCATGTGTTGTTGTCCTATCTTCCATGGTGTTATCTGTTGGTATCCTCTCTCCTTGATGCTGTGTTTCGGTGTGTTATGCTCCACAGTGCCAAATATTGATATCCTATGATCCATGGTGTTGTGTATCCTACTGTTCAACATGATATCTGTTGGTATCCTATCACTCCATAGTGCCATACGTTGCTATTTGGCCATTTGGCGGTGCTGTGTGTTGGTCATCCAACATCTGACAATCAAAAACACACTTGTCATTAATATCTGTGGCAGACTCTCTCTCTTTGCCACCTTTGTTGCTAACCTGACTGCTCTGAGCAGCAGCACTAAAGTTGCGGCATGATGATATTATCGGCATTACCATACCAGACTGATATATATAAATATTTCCATCAGCCAGATTTATTAACCAAGCAGTGCTAAAATGAAATCAAAAAATGCAGGTGATGTATTGGGAACTGTGAGGAGGATAGCTGTAGACCTCAAGAAGACATAGGCTGGTGGAATGGGTGGACATGTGGCAGATGAAATTTAATGCAGAGAAGTGTGAAGTGATACATTTTTGGAAGGAAGAACAAGGAGAGGTAATATAAAATAAAGCATACAATTCTAAAGGGGGTGCAGAGAGACCTGAGGGCATATGTGCACAAATCATTGAACGTGACTGGACAGGTTGAGAAAGTGGTTAAAAAGGCATACGGGATCCTTTATAAATAGATCCATAGAGTACAAATGCAAGGAAGTTAAAGTGAACCTTTATAAAACACTGACTTGACTTCAACTGGAGTATTGTGTACAATTCTGGGCATCACACTTTAGGAAGGATGTGAAGACCTTAGAGAAGGTGCAGAAAAGATTTACAAGAATGGTTCCAGGGATGAGGAACTTCAGTTATGTGGATAGATTGGAAAAGCTAGGGTTGTTCTCCTTAGAGAAGAGAAGGTTGAGAAGAGATTTGTTAGAGGTGTTCAAAATCATGAAAGGTCTGGACAAAGTAGACAGGGAGAAACTATTCCCGTTGGCAGAAGGGTCGAGAACCAGAGGACACCGATTTAAGGTGAATGCCAAAAGAATTAAAGGCGACATGAGCAAAAACCTTTTTACGCAGCAAGTGATTAGGATCTGGAATGCACTGCCAAAGAGCGTGGTGGAGGCAGATTCAATCCTGGCTTTCAAAAGGGAATTTGATAATTATCCGAAGAGAACAAATTTGCAGATCTATGGGGAATAGGTCAAAGAGTGGGACTAGCTGAGTTACTCTTGCAGAGAGCTGGCACAGACAGGATGGGCCAAGTGGCCTCATTCTGTGCTGTAACCATTCTATGATTCTATAATTGTATGTGCAGCAAGTCCATTGACAAATGAAAAGAGAAAACCCAGTTTTACATTTTGGATAGACATCCTTTGTCAGAACTCTGCCTAAAATTTTGACACGCCTTTTCTCTGTCCACCTCCTGATTGACCTGCCTAATGTATTTCCAACAATAGCTATTTTCATTTCAGGTTTTCAGGTGTTGCCATTTTTCTTTTTCTATCCTGTTAAAGATAATAGTCTTACAATGAGCTATCTTTGATAGTCTCTGGAGTGCGGTATCAAAGCTCTTGTAAAAGATAGAATAAAAGAACGTAAGAATGCTTTTTCTTGTATAAATATACTGCATTTTGGTCTGTCTTAACACTTTGCAAACAGCAGTAGAAACTCCTTCAGAGGTCTAGAATTAGACAGCCTTTTGAAGTCAACGTGATGACATAATTTGAACTTCAAAACTGCAACTTCTGAAATTCAGTCCCTGAAGATGCTCGAAACATTGCAAACGACACATCCTAGAGCATCAGCACACACTCGTAATCCCCGGTGAAAACAGTAATGTCAGCTTGGAAAATAGGCAGCATCTAAAGAACTGGAGTCAACTTCACTTGTATGGAAATCTGACTGAAAGCAACATCCGAGGAATGTATTGAGCTTTAGTTTGCCCCAGACCTGTTAATGATAAATGGGTGCCAAGCTTTTGAGAATATTTTTCCTTTTACCAGTAAACCCATCCAGAGAAGAAATGATCAGATGTGGCTGACAACGGAACCGAGTGAAGTAGAGAGAAAAATAGAGACAATGTGGCTGGGTATTAACAGTTAAAGGTAATATTAATAAGACAGGCACACATGATGTGGTTTGTAGCATTTCAGCTGGAAATGTACCCAAGATGCTGATCCTTCTTTCCTCTTTCAATACTAAGCTCTGGTCTCTAAAATTGGTGAAGAGCAGGCCTTAGTATGGGATAGGATAGGTGTGAACTTTGGATGAGTTGTATCTTATGGGAGGTGGGGTTGCAATTCGGGGGGCCAGTGAGGAGTGTTGGAGGCGACAAAGATGTGGATATCAGCAGATGGAGGTATTGTTGTAGAGATGAAAATCGATGTTCTTCAATGGTTAGGTTGTAGGGTTTGAAGCTCACCTCATTAAACAGGACACCAAAATTGTGGAACTCAGCCTGAGTGACCCACCAGGGAGGAGGAAGGAATCAGGGGCTAGAGTGTGGAATTTCTGGTGGTTGCTAAACTGGATGGCTTTAATCTTGATGATGTTTAGTTGAAGATAAGTTTCAACTTATAGGAACACAGGAACAGTGTAGGCCACACAGTGCCTCGTGCCTGTACTGCCACCCAGTGAGATCATGCCTGATCTGTATCTTAACTTCATCCAAACACATAGGCTCCTTTTCCTCTCATACTATTGATTGCAGATTTAAAATTACTAATTGAGCTGGAATCTACTGCTTTTTGTGAGCGAGAGGTCCACACTCTGCAGCTCTGCAGTCCTGCCACACACAAAACAATTAAACAACTAATGGGAGGAGCAGGATCCACAAACATCCCCATCCCCAATGACGGCAAAGCCCAGTACATCAGTGCAACCATCTTCAGCCAGATGTGCCAACTGGATGATTTATCTTGGCCTCCTTTTGACGTCCTTAAAAGCCAGAAGCCAGACATTAGGCAATTCGATTCACTCCACGTGATATCAAGAAATGGCTGAAGGCACTGAGTACAGCAAATGCTATGGGCCCTGACAACACCTTGGGTGTAGTACTGAAGACTTGTGCTCCAATTCTAGCCACACCCCTAGCCTAGTTGTTCCAGTACAGTTACAACACTAGCATCTACCTGACAATGTGGAAAATTGCTCAGGTATGTCCTGTTCACAAAAAGCAAGACAAATCCAATCCAGCCAATTACTGCCCCATCAGTCTACTCTCAATCATAAGCAAAGTGATGGAAGGTGACATCGCAATGCTATCAAGCAGCGCTTACTCAGCAACAACCTGCTTATCAATGCTCAGTTTTGGTTCCTCCTGGGCCACCTGAATCCAGATCACATTACAGCCTTAGTCCAAATACAGACAAAAGCACTGAATTCCAGAGGTGAGGTGAGAGTGACTGCCCTTGAAATCAAGGCAGTATTTGTCCAGGTGTGGCACCATGGGGCACTATGAAATTTGAAGTCAATGAAAATCAGGGAAAACTCTCCAATGGTTGGAGTCATAACCCATACAAAGGAAGATGGATGTTGTTGATGGAGGCCAATTGTCTGAGTCCCAGCACATCGCTGAAAGAGTTCCTCAGGGTACTGTCCAAGGCACAACCACCTTCTTCAATAACCTTCTCTCCAACATAAGGTCAGAAGCGGATCCTACGTATGTATATCTATATATAATGTTCACTGATGATTGCACAGTATTCAATACCAGCCACAACTCCTCAGATACTGAAGCAATCCATGTCCATATGCAGCAAGACCTGGACAAGCTTGAGATGAGAAGTGGCAACTAATGTTTGCACCACACAAGTGCCAGGCAATGACCATCTCCAACAAGACAGAATCTAACCATCTATCCTTAACATTCAACAGTATCGTGATCGCTGAATCCCCCACTATCAACATCCTGGGGGTAACCATTGACCAGAAACTTAACTGGACCAGCCATATAAATACTGTGGCTACAAGAACAGATCAGAGGCTGGGAATTCTGCAGGGAGTAACTCACTTTCTGACTCCCCAAAGCCTGTCCCTCATCTACAAAGTACAAGTCAGAAGTGTGATGGAATGCTGTCCACTTGCCTGGATGAGTGCAGTTCCAACAACACTCAAGAAGATCGACACCCCATCCACCACCTTAAACATTTACTCCCTCTACCACCAATGCACAGTGGCAGCAGTGTGTACCATTTACAAGATGCACTCACCAACTCCCAAGGCTCCTTAGGCAGCACCTTCCAAACCCACGAGCTCTACCACCTAGAAGGACAAGGGCAGCAGATGCATGGGAATACCACCACCTGCAAGTTCCCCTCTAAATCACTCACCATCCTGACTTGGAAATAACACCATTCCTTCACTGTCGCTGGGTCAAAATCCTGGAATTCGCTCTTTTGCAACACTGTGGGTGTACCTACACTAAATGGAATGCAGCAGTTCAAGAAGGCAGCTCACTACCACCTTCTCAAGGACCATTAGGGATGGGCAATAAATGCCAGCCTTGTCAGCGATACTCACATCCCAAATTTTGCATGTAGAAGTATTTCCTAACTTGTCTCCTGAGTGACATGGCTCTGATTTTAAGGTTATGCCCCCTTGTCCTAGACTCCCCATCAACAGAAAAAGTTTATTTCTATCTACCCCATCAATTCTTTTCAAAATCCTAAAACCGTCAATCAAATCTCCCCTTAACCTCTATATACCAGGGAATACAAGCCTAAATTATGTAATTTCTCCTCATGCGCCCATGGAGCCCTGATAGCAATCTGATGAATCTGCAATCCACTCCTTCCAAGCCCTTGGTACTGGATTAGCAGCTGGATAGCACAGTGGTTGTTGTGGAGGCCAGGGATGATGGAGCGGCAGTGAGAGGGCTGGGTGTAAACCTAAGAACATAAGAAATAGGAGTAAGGGTAGGACATGTAGTGCCTCGAGCCTACTCTACCATTCTTGAAATTATGCTTTTCCCTCCAATGCCGTTATTTGTTTTGTCGTGTGAGTCCAATTTAAAACAGCAGCTTCCAGTTCCCACTTTAATCAGGGGCTGGCAACTGCTCAAGATCGGGATCAATGATTGGTGGTTCTCCGGACTCAGGAATCCAACCTGTGAAGAGGGCGGTGCTTGCAGGTCACATACTACAAATTCAATGATATTGTTTATGGACACGACAGAAAGGAACTGGGTTTTCTATCCGTACTCCTATCTTAAAAGAAAACGGGAATGAGAAATGGTCATTCACAGAAACAGGGGCCTGTGACATCATTGACACCTGCACCTTCATCTCCCTTCAGACTTCACATTCCAACCAAATCCTTTGGCTTTCATCAAAAAGTCTGTCCATTTCCATCTTGAATGAACTGCCTGAATCACCACATGAAGGACTTCTATCTCTGCTCAATAGGCGGGATTAGGGCAGCAGTTACAACGAACCAGCTGCATTGTCCACTCCATTCCCACTGACTTTAATACTTGTTAATTCTTGAAGGAAAAGGAGAAGATATGGAATGATATCAGTTGTCCCTTTATTCTAGAGTCCCAAATACACATAGATGGCTGTCACTGGGATCTTTTTGGAGCAGTTCTCTTCAGGCGACTTTTGAGGGTTAGTCTGGCAGGCTTTCCAGGAGAAATGCGGCATCAGGGGTTTCAGCTATCACTCTGGATTCTCAGGGTTTCTCAGAGAGGTGGAGAAAGGATGAACTGGTCTTCTGTCTTAGCTGGCTGACCCACAACTGACTCAAAACAATATCCAAAACAAAACCAACTCCTGACCACCATAAATCTTGACATGTCACTTCTCTGTAAACAACTCTCCTAGTCACCAAGGCTCTTGCTGTTTATTTAGCCTAAGGCATGTGACATCCAGTAAGGGTTTGTATTCAAACAAAGTTCCCCAAGTCCTTCCAGTGACATTTTAAAAAAAAACAAAGTCCAGCATCTATGGAATTTCTTCCCAAATGAATCCATTTCTACAATCTTCAAACACGAGTCCTCAACAAATATTTAAAAGTGGAAGCACTTTCAGAACACCGTAAACGTCTCCAGCCCTACAAGCCGTCATGATTTCTGCACTCTTTTAATTCTGGCGCATCCCTGATTTTAATCGCTTCATCATTGGTGGCCATGCTTACAGCTGCCTTATTCTGAATTCTGGAAAGCTCTGGAATTCCCTCCCTAAACCTCCTCACCTCTCTATCTCTCTTTCCTCCTTTAAAATGCTCCTTAAAGATAAGCTATTTGACCAAGCGTTTGGTCATCTGTCCTGATATCTCCTTCTGTAGCTCAGTGTCAAAAATGTTTTTATTGATAACTCTTGTTAAATGCCTTGGAGCAATTTGCTATGTTAAAGGTGCTATATAAATGCAATTTTTTGTTAGTTCAAACCAGTGAAGGCACCATATCTGTCCGACCCCTATCTGTTCAATGCTGTACATTGTATCTATCACATCAGTCACCTCAATATCCTTGAATCCCAGGCACTGTATTTTTTTTCATGTAAGGTGTTCAATCCTTTAAAAAAAAAATGGGGGTGTGGAGGGCAGTTAAAAGTTACCAGTGGGTCTTGGCACCTCCTTCCCCCTTACCCCTGTTTGGGATGTTTTGGCTGGATCCTAAAACCACTTCAGTGAGGTTGGGGTTGTCCCTGATATGCCTCTAGGTCAACAAATGGGACTGCTCCCTGACCTTGTGAACTTTAGCTGGATCAGCAACAGAGGTCAGGGGTGCAGGTGCATCTTAGCACTTGGGTAGGGGTCAGGGTGGTGGGATGTGCTGCTTAGAGTCTTACTATTATGAGGCTTGGCACATTGGGAACTTTCTGCCTGATGTAAGATTATTAATTTACTAAAAAGTTACTAACCAGAATACTAATTGTTAGAATCTAACGATTATAAACGAGCAACTGACTTAATTTTATAAACTAACATTTAACTTTATTAGAGCCCTTCTTTGTAGAATGGTAAAGTGGGAAAACTTAGGAAATAGGGCACAGTATAGACAAGATGTCAAGATAGTGGGATTCTGGGAGATCATGTCAAGTTTTAAAATGCTTACTTGCGTAAAAGGGTACGACCTTGAGAGCAGACAGTGAAAACAGCTTCTGTGAAAACAAAATGTAAATTTGTCTCAGATTGAGATAAGGAATCTTGGAACGTAAAAGCATGGAATACAAAAGTAAACACAAAGGGGAATTACCTCCAGAAATCCGAAGGGTTGGCAACATCCATAAAATGATCCTTGGTTGGTTAAGAAAGGCATCCTTTAATACCAGACGAATCATTGATTGGGGCAAGGGAGGATTAATTGGAAAGCATCCAGGATAAAAGAAGCCCCGACTTTGTTCCTGTAAGGCAGAGAATTTTCGAACAAGAGACACGAGAGAGAGACCGACCAAAACATTTGAAGACCAGAACCATGCACTCTGCCATCCAGTCTCTAATACGGGTAGTATCTATGCTAAACTGTTAATCACTGCTTGAGTTTGTTACTATGGTTTATCTGAAAACTTAATAAACTTGTCCTTCCCTTTATCTAAATAAAGTCGATTCACAACAAACTTAGTGCTGCCAAGTCTGTTTCCACCTTAATAGGGTGCATAAACCACCCTATCTTTATTAAATCTTACACTGAGAAGCTCCAACAGTTTATGTGTCTCTCTAAGACCATTCTTGATAAGCTCAAGCCACTCCCTAATTTCACCCTCCCTCTGTATGTCACTGGTGCTAAAACGATCATCTATAAGTAGAGCCATGTCCACCCAAATAGCAGAAAATATGGGGTGTACCTCACAGCTAAATGAGGGGCGAGGTTGTAAGAAAAGGACAGTTCCAGAAAATATCCAGGCCACATCTTTTCTTTTCCAGAGGTCACACATGGTTCTGTTGATCCTTTCCTTGAGGGTGATAAGGAATCATCCTGGGCTTCCTTATCATAGAGTCATTTATGGCATAGAAGGAGGCTGTTTGGCCCATTGAGTCCATGCCGGTTCTCTGTGGAGCAATCCCGTCAGCCATGCTCCCCTGCTCAACCCCCATAACTCTGCAAGTTTATTTCCTTCAAGTGCCCTTTTGAAATCATCGATTGTCTCCGCTTCCACCACCCTCATGGGCAGCGAGTTCCAGGTCATTACCACTCGCTGCCCATCCTCCTCCATCTCTTGCCCAAAACCTTCAATCTGTGTCCCCTAGTCCTTGTACCATCAATTAATGGGAACAGTTTTCCCTTGTTCAACTTATCTAAGCCTGTCATAATCTTGCATACCTCTATCAACCCCAGCTTTTCCAACCTAACCTTTTAGCTGGAACCATTCTGGTAAATCTCCTCTGCACGCTCTCAAAGACCCTCATATCCTTCCTAAAGCATGGTGACCAGAACTGGATGTAATGCTTTACTTAGTACCTAATCAAGGCTCACCATAACTTCCCTGCTTTTGTACTCTATGCCTCTATTTATGAAGTCTAAGATCTCATATGCTTTGCTAACCATTCTCTCACTATGTTCTGCCACCTTCAAAGATCTATGCACATAAACCCCCAGGTCCCTCCGTTCCTGCACACTCTTTATAACTGTGCCATTAAGTCTATATTGCCTTACCGTATCCCTTCTGCCAAAGTGCATCACCTCACATTTGTCTATATCCAATTCCATCTGCCACTTGTCTTTCCATTCTGCCAACCTATCTATGTCCTGTTGCAGGCGGTTCTTATCATCCTCACCAAGTGCCAGTCCTCCAAGTTTGATATCATCAGCAAATTTTGAGATTCTACTCTGTATTCCAAGATCGAAGTCATTTAAATGTAGCAACAAAAAGCAGTGGTCCTAGCACTGGCCCTTGGGGAACACCACTGTTTACCATTTGCCAGTTAGAAAAACAACTATTTACTATGCCTCCTGCTTCCTGCTCTCACCCCAAACTGGAAAACTCCATCAACTTTGCTTTGTTATGACCAGGTGAGAAAGGGGTCTAGGGTTCCCTCTCAACCTTCACCTGGTCTTACTGTAACAGGGTTTAATTTTTAAACACACCATTTTTTAGGCCCCCCCCCCTTGTGAATCTTTGATCACTTCTTTCTAATTATAGGGCAAAGAAACCAGCACAAACAAGTTTTCTTAGGTTTAAAGAAGAAAGGTTGAAATTTATTAAAATAAAATTATAATTCCGTTAACGCCTACGGATACACAACGCGCCCCACGCTAGCATGCATACGCGATACACACATGCAGATAGAGACAGAACAGAGCAGAATAAATAAAGTGGAAAAGTTTGAGGCAATCTCTGAAGAGGGTTTTTGTTCCGGTTCTTTGAGCTGACTGCGGAGTCCTTGATTGTAGGTAGAGCTTGCTCTTCGTTGGGGCCCAGTATTCTTCTTAAACCTTGTTCACTCTAGGAGACCCTTCTCTCTTGGGGTTCATGTGTCTTCAGTGGAATTGGAGTTCCGTGAGAAAGAGATGGGAGAGCCAGACAGGAGACGTCTTTTTCAGTCCAGGAGCATACTGCAGTCTCTCTGTTCAAAACTCTTTGTGCAATTCAGAAAAACCAGGTTGCCAATTGGACACCGCCCTCCTATTCCCTGAGCCTCAATTTTTTAACCAGCCTTTTATGTGGCACTTTATCAAACGCTTTCTTAAAGTCCATATAGACAGCATCCAACACATTTCATTCATCAGCCTTCTCTGTTTCTCTGTTACTTCATCAAAAAATGTAGTTAGTCAAGCGTGATCTGCCTTTTACAAATCCACGCTAGTTATCCTTAATAAACTCAAACCTCTCCAAGTGCCTGTTGATTTTTTTCCCTGATTATAGTTTCTGAAGCTTACCCACTACTGATGTTAAACTACCTGGCTTGTAGTTGCTAGTACTGTCCTTACAACCTTTCTTGAATAAGGGTGTCATGTTTGCCACATTCCAATCCTCTGGCACCTCCCCCATATCAAGGGAAGATTGGAATATTATGGCAAGTCCTTCTGCTATCTCCACTCCCCACTTCCTTTAGCAACCTGGGATGCAAGCCATCCAGACCAGGTGACTTATCTACCCGAAGCATAGGCAGCCTTTCCAGTACCTCCTTCCTCTCAATTTTTACCCTATCCTTTGGCTCTACACTCTTCACTTCTACAGATATTTTGTCAGATTGATTTTCCTTAGTAAACACTGATACAAAGTACTCATTAAGTATTTTAGCCTTGCCCTGCATCTCTAAACATATATTACCCTACTTGTCCTTAATAGGCCCCACTCCTTTTTTTTACTAGCCGCTTGCTATTTACATGCTGGTAGAAGATTTTTGGATTCCCATTTATATTCACTGCCATTCTATTCTCATATTCTCCCTTTGCCTTTTTTATTTTCCTCTTCACCTCCCCTCTCAACTTATAGTATTTGGCCGGGTTCTCACTTGAACAATTCACCTGTCATGCATCATATGCCTTCATTTTTTGTTTCATCATCATCTATCTCTCCCTGATCATCCAAGGAACCCTGTTTTTAGTTCCCCTAACTTTCGCCCTTGTTGGAATGTACCTAGCCTGTACCTGAAGCATCTCTTCCTTAAAGATAACTCATTATTCCAGTACAGTTTTTCCTGTCAGTCTTTGGTTCCGTTTTATCCTGGCTAGATCCTTTCTCATCGAGTTGAAATTAGTCGTCTTCCAATCTAGCCATTTTACCTTATATTGGTCCTTGCTTTTCTGCATTACGAGTCTCAAGCTTACGATACAATGATCACTCTTACCCAAACGCTCTTCCACAGACACTTGGTCCACCTCATTTCCCAGCATCAGATCCAGCAATGCCTCCTTTCTAGTTGGGCCAAGAGCATGCTGATCAAGGAAGTTTTCCTGAATACAATCCAGAAATTCCTCCTCCTCCTTTCCTTTTACTCCAAAATTAACCCGATCGATATTTGGGTAATTAAAGTCCCTGAATATATATAGTTCTTGCACATCTCTGTGATTTCCCTACAGATTTTCTCCTCTATCTCTCTCTCACTATTTGGAGGTTTATGGAATACCCCTAGAAACATGACCATGCTTCTCAACTCTAATCAAATGGATTCTGTCCTTGCCCCCCTCAAGGACATCTCCTGTTTCCAACACTACAATGTCTTCACTAATCAGTACCACCACCCCACCTCCCTTTTTCCCTTCTCTATCTTTTCTGGACAGGTTATATCCTTGTATATTAAGCACCCAGTCCTCACCATTTTTAACCCACATTTCCATCATTGCCCCTACATCATATTCCAATACTGCTATTAGTGCTTGTAGCTCACCAACCTCATTCACTGCACTTTGTGCGTTTACATACATGCATTGTAAACCTGTCGTTGCACTCCTCGTAGCCCTTCTCAGTCTGCTCCTATCGAATATGGAACTACTCTCTTCTCTAGTACTGTCCAATATTCTCACATTATGCACCTTATTCTTCTTTTACTTCTATATGCTGGTGCCCAACCCCCTGCCAATTTAGTTTAAACCCTCCCCTACCACACTAGTGAATCCCGCGAGGACATTGGTCCCAGTCCTGTTGAGATGCAGGCCATCCCTTTTGAATAGGTTGCTTCTGCCCCAGAGTTGTCCCAGTGCTCCAAGAATGTCCCTCCTGCACTATGCTTCAAGCCACGCATTGATCCTCCCTATCTTCCTGTTACTACTCTGTCATAGTTCTGCAATTAAGTGTCCTTTGTTGATCAGAGTGGAGTGATTGGGCACACCACATCTCAGGAACTATTCATGCAGAAGGATCCTAGCTAAGGTCTTGGCCTTTGTGATCCCTGGCAGGAACTGCCTGCCTAAAATTGGTAAAAGCATGGGTGACAACCAGGACATTTTCACAACAGTTATTACCAGCATCAAGGCTGGTAAAATCCACTGCTGACACTTCTAGCAGCCTAGAATTCACCAGACAGTCCATTGGGAGACATGTGGGTAAAGGATCTTCAGCTTTTCCAGATCCGTTCCTCCAAGTGTTTACACATCCTAGGCTCAAACCATCACCTCACACAAGAGTCAAAACGTGTCCAGTAGCCTGATGCACACTTACCACCACTCTCCAATACCACCTCAGGCATCCTCCAATGCTTCCAAGGAAAATTTGCCTAGATCAAGGATTGGGGAAGGGAGGGTGAGCAGGAATAAGTAAGGTGGTTGCTTCTGAGTCAGCTTTTCCATTTCCCAGTATTTTCAAGTCATTGATGGATCTAGTGCTCTGAGGATCAATAAAAATTGGGATGTGGTAATTGTATATCCATTGTGTTTAATTATATGCAGGTGAGGGTATCAGTTGGGGTTTCACTTGAGCACATATTGAACACTTATTGAAACTGGGGTCTGGTTGAGTTAGGAGGTGTATGCCTATAATGTTTCACATTGTTAATAAATGTAAGACTGAGTAAAGAGTGGCTCCAATATCATCCTTCACCAACTGGCTTTCTGGACTATAACGGGGTGTAGAGATTCTACCCCACTCAACCTCCAGAGCCCCAAGATTATGAGCACTAATGCCAAGGTGGCAGCTTTTATCTTTTTTTATTCATTCTTGGGATGTGTGCATCGCTGGTAAGGCCAGCATTTATTGCCCATTCCTAATTGCCCTTAAGAAGGTTGAGGTGAGCTGCCTTCTTGAATCACTGCAGCCCATCTGGTGTAGCCTTTCCCACAGTGCTGTTAGGAAGGGAGTTGCAGGATTTTGACCCAGCAACAGTGAAGGAATGGTGATATATTTCCAAGAGGCTTGGAAGGGTACTTGCAGGTGGTAGTGTTCCCATGCATCTGCTGCCTTTGTTCTTCTAGATGGTAGAGGTCGTGGGTTTGGAAGGTGCTGTCAAAGGAGCCTTGGTGAGTTGCTGCAGTGCATCTTGTAGATGGTACACACTGCAGACACAATGCGACAATGGTGGAGGGAGTGATTGTTTAGGGTGGTGGATGGGGTGCTGATCAAGCAGGATGATTTGTCTTGGATAGTATTGAGGTTGTTGAGTGTTGTTGAAGCTGCACTCATCTAGGCAAGTGGAGAGTATTCCATCACACTTCTGACTTGTGTCTTGTAGATGGTGGACAGGCATTCAGGAGTCAAGAGGTGAGTTACTCACTGCAGAATTCTCAGTCTCTGACTTGCTCTTGTAGTCACAGTATTTATATGGCCGATCCAGTTCAGCTTCTGGTCAATGGTAACCCCAAGGATGTTAATGGTGGGGTGGAGGGAGGGAATTCCACGATGGTAATGCTGTTGAATGTCAAGAGGAGATGGTTAGATTCTCTCTTGTTGGGGATGGTCATTGCCTAATACTTGTGTGGCTCACACTTATCAGTCCAAGCTTGAATGTTGTCCAGTTCTTGATGCATGCAGGCACAGACTGCTTCATTATCTGAGGAGGTGTGAATGGTACTAAACATTGTATAATCATGCGCGAACATCCCCATGTCTGATCTTATGTTGGATCGAAGATCATTGATGAAGCAGCTGATGATGCTTGGGCCTAGGACACTACCCTGACGAACACCTGCAATGATATTCTGGGGCTGAGATGATTGGCCTCCAACAACAACAACAATTTTCCTTTGTGCTAGGTATGACTTCAGCCAGTGGAAGATTTCCCCTCGATTCCCATTGACTTCAACTTTGATAGGGGTCCTTGATGCCAAACCCCTCCTGCTTTTGTTTGAGTTCAGTTCACTGATGCTGCAGATCCACCAGAATCTCTTATTGCAGTACAAAAGCAAAGTTCTAATGAAAGATCATTGACCTGAAACGTTGACTCTGTTCCTCTCTCCACACATGCTGCCTGACTTGCTGAATATTTCCAGCATTTTCTGTTTTTATCTCTTCTTGCAGTCATCTGTACTACCCTGTACCTCAACAGCTCTGGGTTGAAACTTTTCTTTTGTTTTAACAATTCAATTCTCACAACAGAAAGAAAAATATCAGTATGTGTTTCACCAACTCTTGTCTATCGGATAACATATTTAGAACACATTGATAACCATAAAATAACTCAGTATTTGAATATGAAACACATTGGTTGAAAAGCAACTTGGAAAGAGCTGAGGTTGTGAAAGGCATGATATAAATACAAACCTTTCTGTCTTTCATATAACATAGGTTTCACCTGTGGAAGGAGCCATTTCCATTTTTATCTGTCGATCACTTAATTTACTGTCAACTACATTTAGCGTAATGAGGAAAATAATAAAAATTCCCTGGTGAATTTTCCTGGAATATATCATAGGTTCCATCAAGATTCACCAGGAATGGCTTGAAATTCCTTGAACTGGGTTTCTATTCTGGCTGAAATTGGCCTCAAACTCCTCTCTCTACAGGTAGGACATGAGGAAGGCTGTGCACAGTCAGGATATACACCATCCGGTGGACAGCTCCAGGAACTGCAGCAGCCCCATAGAAAAGACTAGAGCCCAACTGGCCAAATTCCAATGGCCACACGCGGTTCTGTGCTCCCTTCGGTCGTCTGGCCCCCAAAACATTACCAACCACCATGGGCTTATTCTCAGCCTTGCTGTGCCCTATCTTGGAGTAATTCCTCCTCACCTCAGAGCCATTCCCCAAGCTGTGCCTCGGCTGACTGAGCTGCTCCAAAGCCATTCTCATCGCTTCCTTCCCCAAGGAAAAAAGCCACAGGGAGGGAGGGCTGGGCAGCAATGATGAAGTGGGCCAGAAATGACTCTGGTCTGTCACGCCCCTGACCTCTGCTGCCCAAGTGCTGCTCTCCCTCCTGCTCAGCCTGGGAATGTCAAGCCTTCCTGTTCACTCAGCTGCCCCATGTGCTGTTTGCCTTACCCTCCCTGAGTGTCTCTCTCCTGGCCTACCTGTTCACTTGGTCAACCATCTTGAGTGCTTTCTAATCCACTAGCCCACCTACGTGTTCAAACCAAATGGCCCACAGCCCCTCTGATCAATTGATTCTCCACACACCTGTCACCCACCCTCATGAGTGCTTCCTGGTCCAGTTAACCTATTTGCCCACCCGTACAACTGACCTACTCGCCCACCCGTATAACTGCCCTACTCGCCCACCCGTACAACTGACCTACTCACCCACTCGTACAACTGCCCTACTCGTCCACCCGTACAACTGACCTACTCGTCCACCCGTACAACTGACCTACTCGTCCACTCGTACAACTGCCCTACTCATCCACCCGTACAACTGACCTACACGTCCACCCGTACAACTGACCTACTCGTCCACCGGTACAACTGACCTACTCGTCCACCCGTACAACTGACCTACTCGCCCACCCGTACAACTGACCTACTCGCCCACCCGTACAACTGACCTACTCGTCCACCCGTACAACTGACCTACTCGTCCACCCGTACAACTGACCTACTCGTCCACCCGTACAACTGCCCTACTCATCCACCCGTACAACTGACCTACACGTCCACCCGTACAACTGACCTACTCGTCCACCGGTACAACTGACCTACTCGTCCACCCGTACAACTGATCTACTCATCCATTTCCCTCAACTGCTTACTACTCTGCTGAGATGTGATAGATGAGAGTTAAGGTAGAGCTGGAAAGTGGGAGGAGCAGAATAAACAAGAGCGAAAAAGTGATGGAGAGTAGGGAGTATGAGTGAGAGAAAACAATAATTCAAGTAGTAGAGTGAAAGTGAGAAGTAAAACAGAAGAAAAGAGACAAATGGAGGGCACAAAATATTAGGGAACAGCTGAATTCAAATGTGGAGGCCATTAGCATCCAATCCATGTATGAGCTGTTCAGTATTCCACAAGGGAAATCAATGCTTTTCATGGGATGGATGTTTGTCAATATCAATCAATCAGATCATTGGAAGGCAGGACTAGAAACTGTCAGAGTTAATTACATCAGTTGGAGTGCAGGACTGAAGCCAGTTTGAGCTAATTAGATGGCAGGGAGAGCTGGAGATTATTATAATCTATTATATTATTTGGGACAGAAGACTGAAGGTTATTATAACCAATTAGGTAATTTGATGGAATGGCTTTGAAGGTTATTATAACCAATTAGATCATTTAATGGGGAGGGCTGGAGGTTATTATAACCAATTAGATCACTTGATGGGGAGGGCTGGAGGTTATTATAACCAATTAGATCATTTGATGGGGAGGGCTGGAGGTTATTATAACCAATTAGATCATTTGATGGGGAGGGCTGGAGGTTATTATAACCAATTAGATCATTTGATGGGGAGGGCTGGAGGTTATTATAACCAATTAGATCATTTGATGGGGAGGGCTGGAGGTTATTATAACCAATTAGATCATTTGATGGGGAGGGCTGGAGGTTATTATAACCAATTAGATCATTTGATGGGGAGGGCTGGAGGTTATTATAACCAATTAGATCATTTGATGGGGAGGGCTGGAGGTTATTATAGACAATTGGATTGTTTGGATATTACTTTCTCCCATTGTTGGCCATGTTGACATTGAGGCCAAAATACTGAAAATGAGCTGATGTTTTCTCAGAGTCAGGACTGGATTTTCAAATGCCGATGGGGGCGGGAATGGGTGCAGGTGCGATTTGAAAATGGTGTTTCCGGAGGGCAGCACGCAGTCCCGCCGCCTCCAAAATACAACGTGATTTTGAAAGGGTTGCCGGGAAGAGGAGAACAGGAAACATACACGCCTCCAATTGATTGGCTGTCGAGCTCACTGAGGAGTTCATTGAAAAGCTTGTCGGGAGCAGTTTGCGATATTCAATTTGAAGGGCACAGGAAAATACCATGGCTGGAACACGGCAGGATGTAGAAGTCGTGAACACCATGGGGAGCCATGAGGGCTATGGGAAGGACTGTTTAACATATGTTAGAAGCCCAGAGTAAAGCTCAGCTGCTCAAACAGTATCACTGAGTAGCCATTGCTGGAGCTGAAAGACTTGTATTCGTCAGTTGTAAGTGGTAGGAATCTGGAGAGGGCTATGAGGCTGCTGGCATCACTTGGGCAGCTGAGGTTGACAGGGGAAGGCCTGGTGAACAAACAAGCGCCAGCTGAGGGAGCTGAGTTGGGAACTGGGTACTCTGACAGTTGACAGAGCAGCCAGGATGAGTTTCAACAGATGCAACCTCCTGGACAGCAGGAGGTCAGAGGAGCACAGCGGGAGGCTGCAAGGGGAAGAAGGTGCTACCCAAATTATTGGATCTACCGCCCAAGAGTCAGCCACCTGCAAATGACAGAGCACAAGTGCCATAGGAGGCTATGCTTATCCAGGCAGATGGTCTTGGACATTTATGCTCTGGTCCACAATGACCTGAGGCCCTGTGGCCCCCCCTGGCAGTCCGTTACCTACAGCTGTCAAGGCCACCTTCACCCTGAATTTTATACAGCCAGATTGTTCCAGAGATCAGCTTTGGACCTAGGTGGCATCTCACAGTCAGCAGCTCATTATGCTATCAGGCAGGTCACAGATGTCATATTCTGGAGGGTGGGGGATTACATCCATTTTAACACAGATGGGCCTACACAAGCACAGAGTACCTGGATTTGCCGCTTTCAATGGACTTCCTTAGGTCCAGGGCATCACCTACATAGCTGTCAAGGTACTGACACACCAGCCAGTCAGATTCCTTAAGAGAAAGGGCTACCACTCATTGAATGTCCAGATGGTCTGTGGCCACAGGAAGTGAATCTTGCAGGTCTATGTCCAGTTCCTGGGCAGCTATCATGACTCCTTTATCCTTCTAGAATCCCAGGTGCTGCACATCTTCAGCCCCACATCCAGACTCCATGAGTGGCTGCTGGGAGATAAGGGTTATCCCCTAAAGAGATGGCTCCTGATGCCTGGCCGCTACACAGACGGAGAGAGGCACTACAACCAGAGCCATCTCCTAACAGGGACCTGCATTAAACAGATCATTGGCATCTTGAAGATGTGTTTCTGTTACCTTGACCAATTGGGTGGTACTTTCCAGTGCGAGCCAGCCAGAGTGTCTCGTATTTTGGTCTCCTGCTGTGCCCTGCGCATCATGACAGTGCAAAGAAGTCTGCAGCTGGATGAAGAGGAGGACCTGGAACACCATTCCACCTTGGAGAAGGACTAGGCAGAGGAAGAAGAGGAGGAGGAAGGGATCGCTTCAGAGCCGGCTGGCAGGCAGGCTTTGGAGGACGCCCTTCAATGCTGTCCTAGACCTCAGGGTGAAGGGCAGGCTGGCATGGCCACAAAAGCCATGTTGATTTAGCAGCGTTTCGTCTGATCTCCTCTGAACCCTTATGATAGGTGACCCGATAACTAATCATGCAATATAGAGAACAATCATGCTGCAATTATCCACATCTGAGGAGTCCCATTGCCAACCATAACCATGGAGAATGAGGTTTCCACCAGCAACATTCTCCAACATCACAGAGCATGGAAATATAGCAATCCCAGGCACTCCCCAGAAACCGCCCCCCCCCACCCCCCCCACCCATCCAACAAGACTCTGTCCCACTTTTGACATGAAGGAACAATAACACACATATCAATTTGAATAAATAAACAATTGATAGTGAAATGAAAAAAAAAGCAGACAGATGTGGAAAACAGCAATAGGTAACCCAGCAAGTCTTTCCTTACCATTTCTAAAGGCTGCTCCCCCTGTCGCAGAGAATTAGGTGGAAGCAGCCTGCTCAGTAGTCTCTGCCTCCGGCTGAGATGCCTGTGCTTCTGTCCTCATCGTGGAGATGCCCTTGTGGGCTCCTCCACAGGACGCCAGTCCTACGTCATTTCAGGGACAGCCTCTGTCACAGGACGTCGTGACACAGATGATTGCTAAGTCAGAGAGGGCGAGGGGCCGTAGGGTGACACTGGTGCCCCCTGAAGAGTTGCTCCTTCAGCCGCTTTGACGGCCTCAGCCCGTTCCTGGTGCCCTTGGATGCTGGATGAGGCCACTGACTGGAATGCAGCTGGCATCCAGTCCGAGCATCTCAGTGCCATCAGTGACACTGAGCGGTCTATACGACACAGTCTCACTCTTTCTGTGCATATCAGCGTGCTGCTCATGCCTCCACTCAGAGTGGTGCTGCACATGGTTTTCCAAGAGCTTGCCCAATATCTCAATGGAGGAGCTCATGTGCTCAATACCCTGAGACATGACGGAGTACATGCTGCATTGCCTCACCATGGCTTCTCAAGGCTTCAGAGATCTCCGACAAACAGGAACTTATCTGCCTCTGATTCACGAGGAAGACCCTCATTGTTTGTGGTACCCAAGACTCAGCATCTTTGCCCAGCGGAGCATCACTGTGTCTGTCCTTCATCCACCGAGGAGGATTGCCCACAGCTGACTCTGCCTCATGTGATGTAAGGTTCACCCAGTGCTCCCCGTCCTAAGTTAGTTTGTGGCTCAACCAACGTGAGTTATGTGACAGTGCAGGCTCTGGAATCTCTCCCCCCGTCGAGGAGGATGGCGACGTTTGTCCTTTGTTACTGCGCTCCCTTTCAGCTACTGGCCCTGTGGGAGACACAAGATGATGGTTTTGAGAATTCGGCCTACTCATTGTGTGTCCCCAGCACAAACAACCCCATAGAAAACTTCAGTCAAACAGCCAAGGCACACATCGGGCAGGAGTCTTCCCCCATGCCCTTCACCTTAAGATAGAGCTATCACATGACCCTGTTGATCTCGGCTTCCCATCTCTCCATCGCCCATGGACTGGCACGTCAGCACCCTGGCAATATCCAGTGCCGCCTTCTCCACTGGCATGAGACTGTGTAGCTTGAGCGCTCCACCACCCATTCTGGCCATTTCACGGGCATTGTGAGCTCTCTTTTCCTGTAGGATAAGGAGAGAAAGATTCGCGAATAGGATGCCCTCCTTCACTTATGACATTTACATGAACTCTTGCCCTTTTCAGTGATGCCTCCTTCTGAGTGACATTGGCTGTCATCTCAGTGATAGAACAGGCCACTAGGTATGACAGTGTTCAGGAGACCAATGGACATTCTGTGGGTCTGCTGCACACAGAGCTAGTCACCTGTCACCTGGGTGCCACTTGCCGGTCACCTTTCCAGAACTTATGAGGTCATTAAATCTCTTGCAGCATTGGACTGATATCCTTCAGGTTACTCCCCTGTCACTGACCTCGCTCGCCATCTCCATCCATGCCTTTTTTGTCTCCTTTGGCAGGGTCCTTCTCCCAGATGGTGGGAAGATGTTGTCTCCCCTGACACTGACAGCCTCCGTTAATGCCTCAAGGGGGCTGTCTGAGAATTAGGGGGCCACCCGTGGACATCTGCCCATTCCATCTCTTTTCGTGGAGATTCCCTGCTACACCTTTCCAAAGGGCCCACCTTTACCTAGTCCCACCTCCACGCCGGTCCCAATGTCGCTAACTGGCCGACACTCTCACCCCCTGGCCAACTGGGCCCTTTACACATCAATGATACTGCCACGGAGCAGGATCGGACTTGGAAATGATCCAGGCCCCAGGTTCCCTACCCCGGTTTGAAAATCAAGCCCCTCATAATAACAGGCTTATTTTAATGCTTGTCCCCCAAAGAAGTTATACAATGATATAAAACAAATAAGTTGCTAAAGCTCAGATTTTAAAACCTTTCAGTTTTCTTCATGTTGCCTTAAGGAAAGTTTATCTTCTTCAAGGGCAGTTTGCCTCCGATTATTTCAAAGTAGGATGTTCTCTGCTTTGAATGCATTTACTGGCCTCATTCCTCTCAAAGTATACATTGAATCTCCAGGGTCTGGAAATAAAATGTAAAGTATGGCTGGAATCGCAATAAGTTTGACCTAATGTAGGAATATATAATTCACAGTCACATTGGACCTTGAAATCCCGGAAAATGTAACAAATCAAGTATAAAAATTTGCAAGTTTCAAAGGGGGGAGGTGAACATGTCCTACGCCCAAACATAAATAAAATGCATTTAGAACTCACCAACTCCTCCTGTAACTTAAATTTAAATCTGCTACAAACTCCGCTTCCGATGTACCATTTCTGCTCATGTCATAAGGCCAACAGTGAAGGCAGTTTCTGAGCTGTCGTTTTTATTTGGCAGGGGAGGGGGATCCCTTGTTAGAAGGCACTTCCTGCCTGAACGAGGGACCCGGAATGGGATGGGGAGCTCACTGAGAGCTACCTCACTGTCCTTGCTACTGACCCCCCCAATACACGTTCCTCTGCTGCGACCCTCACCCCACGAGACTCCTTCTGCCCTGACTTACCTGTGGCCTGGGTTCAGCGCTGCTCCTGGGTCTCAGGTAGGTGCTCCACTGGCAACAGCCAATGATTGTGCTGCTCAGTGGAAGAGCAGCCGGCCTCTGATTGGCTGGCAGCTCGCCAAGGATGAGACTTCAGGTGCCAGGGCCCTTGATCCCATGGAAGGCCCACCACTGTCCACTCAAGTTCCTGCTTGGCACTAGATTCAGCTGGCCTTCTGGAGAAGAGGTGATGTGAGGTTCTCGGTGTTGCTTTTCCTGAACATCGAAACTCCCCTTGCCAGTATAAACTCCCGACCATTATTTGAGTGATCGTGGGAGTAAAATCTAGAAACAAAATATTTTGCTCCAATGTGACAGGCAGTGGCCACACTTCAGTCACTCCCCTCTGACACTCCTGGCTCTCTTGAGGTTGCCAACTGTGTACAGTTTTGGTCTCCTTTCCTGAGGATAGACACACTTGTCAATTGAGAGTGTGCAATAAGGTTCACTAGACTGATTCCTGAGAAGAGGGAATTGTCCGATTAGGACAGGTTGAGTAGACTAGGCCGAAATTCCATAGAGTTTAGAAGAAAGGGAGGTGATCCCATTGAAAAATGTAAAATTCTTAAGGGGTTTGATAGGGTAGATGCTGCATAGATGTTTCCCCTGGTTGGGGAGTCTAGAACTAAGGGTGACAGTGTCAGAATAAGGGATCAGCCATTTAGGACTGATGTGAAGAGAGATTTCTTCACTCAAATGGTTGTGAACCTTTGGAATTCTCTATCACAGAGAGCTGTGGATGCTCAGTCTTTGAATATATTCGAGCCATAGATTGATAGATTTTTACATACTAAAGGTATCAAGAGATATAGAGATAATGCAGGAAATGGATTGGGGATAGACAATCAGCTGTGATCGAATTGAATGGCAGAGCAGGCTCGCAGGGCCGAATGGCCTACTCCTGCTCCTGTTTTCCATGCTAACTCTGGTTGGACGTAGTCCTGGATTTTATCACATGACCTCCCACCTCCAACTGCCTGCTCAATCAAACATCCTCTTTTCCACCACTTCCAATATTTTATAGCGCTTTTCACGATCACTGGATGTCTCAAAGTGCTTTACAGCCAATGAAGTACTTTTGAAGTGTAGTCACTATTGTGAGGTAGGAAACACAGCAGTCGATTGGCACACAGCAAGCTCCCACAAACAGTAATGTGATAATGACTTTGTGATGTTGATTGAGGGATAAATATTGGCCAGGGCACCAGGAAAAATGCCCCTGCCCTTCTTTGAAATAGTGCCATGGGATCTTTTATAGCCACACGAACAGGCAGATGGGGCCTCAGTTTATCTGAAAGAAGGCAATTCCAACAGTGCAGCACTCCCTCAGTACTGCACTGGAGTGTCAGCCTTGGTTTTTTGTGCTCAAGCCCTGGATTTGGATTTGAACCTGGAAACTTGTGGTGTGAGGGCTGCCAGCTGAGCCACGGCTGACACAATAATAAACAAAATTATTGAAAGAAAATTTAAGAACACACAATTTTTTTTAACATTCCCTATGATTTCCCTCAGGTACTGCTCACATCAGTGTCCTGCAGATTAATTTCTTGGAAATTCCCGGACGGTTAGCAACCCAAAGTTTCACCCCATATTTTCAGTTATTCAGCTGTGTCTTCTCTGCAATTCTTCTTACCTAAATGCTCCAGCTTCAGGGCACCGCCGTTTTCTTCGTTGCTCAATGTGTGCTTTTTCCAAGTCTGGCAAGTTGCCGGGCTGGCATTCAAGGCCTGACCTATACTTGGGCCCCTAGCTGTATCAACAAGTGTACACTACAGACAACTGTGCCCAATCTGCATTCAGCTCTATACCATCAGTGCTTCAAATGTCCACCACCCCACTGAGTGGCCTCAGTCCCCACTGACCCTCAGTGTTCCTAAACCCTCTCAGTTCTTCCAGTTCCTTTCTCTAATTTAGTGACTCTTTGGGAATATATTATATATATATAAAATATTGCACTTATACAAAAATGATAAAGGTACATGTAAATTTATATAACCACACATGTTGAAGTATAAACATCGACACAGATGAGTTTGGCAGAATGGCATGTTCCTGTGCTGTAAGTTCGTTGAAATGTGTAACCAGACACCATTACAAATGCAGGATTTTCTTTCCCTTAACAACAGCAATGTCAATCAGTCAGCTGCCCCACCCCAACAACACGGGGCACCCAAAAACATTAAAACTAGCATCAAAAAGAAGCTATTTTTATTTCTGAAACTGAGGTGCTTTAATGTGCATTGTCAACAAAGCCAGCAGTGTCACAGTGCCAATTTAATGACAACAATTGGGTATTATGAGAGTCGCGTGAGGCATGAATTGTGTGGGTCCCATGCCATTTGGGTGGTTTATTTGCTGGAAACCGTCACTTCCCGATGCATGCGTGTGTTTTTAAAATCTCTGTCTAATTAACATTTACCTGTTGTTCAGTGCTAGTGTTAAACCATTTGTATAGCAAACAAAGCAATGCCTGTGGAAAGTGGACAGTTTGAAAATATTTGCAATTGTCGTTGTACATTGCTTTGTCAGTATGGGGAGTACGAACTCCCGTTCCCTCGTTTTGCTGTATTCCATTTAAAGGCCGACTCGGGTCTGCGAATGAAACCCGACCCGAACCCGACAGAACCACATCCGACCCCGAGCCCGAATGACGGACCCAGAAGTGCGACCCGAGCCGACCCGAACCCGACACATGTCGTCGGTTCCTGTCGGGTTCGGGTCGGGTAGCCGGTCTTTAATTCCATTTGCCCAGTTACTGTTAACACTATTGCGAGTGAAGAACACAAATTAATCAGCTGGTTAAGTCCTCTGCTGCAATGTGATCAGATTGATGACACTTGAGATAAGGTTTTCCATCCAAGATATGCTGGCAGAAAATACCATCAGGTCCCTGCCTATTTCTGTAACTGCACCAAACCTCTGCTATTATTTCCATTGGCTTCTGCTAGCGTCCATCCGAATATAAATGGGTTCATTCAAATAAGGTGATGATACTACTTTTGATAGTTGCCATTATTATTGCTTTAGCAACGCTGGATACCATTATATCATCGTACTGGCACCTCAACATTACTCGGGCCAATGGATAGATTTTCAAACTTAACTGGCCCACTCCAGTGAGTGTAAATGATTGAAGGGCAACCAATTCACTGTCCCTCAGCACCAGAGTTCCACAGGTAAATGTAAATTCTAATTGCAAATAGGAACCAAATTGATGAAGCAATGCAAATTTTTTCTAGAATTGTTACTAGGGAACATATTTTTCCCCTGTAACTCCCATTCTGAAATGAGAAAAAACACAAATTAACAAGATATCATTATCAAGTAGGATCAAAAATCAGGAGTAATAAAATCAGTGTGATAACATGATAGGGAGTGATGACATTAAGTGGCGTTGCGATGAGCACTGTCTAATTTCTTTGCATAGAAATACTGCAAATTATATCATTCCCAAATAGCCTTTGACAAGTTATTTAGTGTTCCTCTGTGGCCTTGCCCCTTGTTATCTCTGCAACTTCTCCAGCTCTGCCACCCCTCAAGGAACTCTCCATTCTTCCAATTCTGGCATCTTGTGCATTCACGATTTTCTTCACTACACCATTGGTGACTGTGTCTTCAACTGTCTAGGCCCAAGCTCTGGAAATTCCTCCCTAAACCTTTCTATCTCTCTCCGTTCCTTTAAGATCCCCATAAAAATTTACCTCTTGGACCAAGATTTTCCTCACTGTCCATTTTTGTTTGATTGTACTCGTGAAGCGCCCGTGGGTCATCTTACTGTGTTAAAGGCACTATATAATTGCAGGTTGTTGTTGGTATAGACATGCTGGGCCTTTTGGCAATTCATTTTCATCCTGGACTCTGAGCACACTATGTGCGTTGTAATTAGACTCTTTATAAACTGCTCAAATCTGGCCATAGACCAATCTTCCCCTCCTCTGTACTCTAACGCCTTCCCCAATATATAAATAAACTCAATTAACTCTCCGGATTGGGCTCTGGGAAATCCAGTTTTACCAGTTGCTAAGATGAAGCTGATTGCAAGCATTGATTGTATCCAGGGGAGTGGAGTCCAGTATTCAGCAGCAATGCCTAAGCATGCAGGAGGTAGAGCAGCACTGTGCGTGTCTTGTTTGTGTCTTTGTACACAGAAAACAATGCTAGCGTATGAGCTCTTAAGAGGGCTTAGGAACCATAGCTGTCAGAGAGTGCGGGTGAAAGGAATTGTTTCACTGCAGTTCCACCCTAATCTCTCAAATGTTTACATGACATTTGATAAGCACGACACTGAAGGATGGATTGGTGCTGCCCTTCACTTGTAAATGTAGCATTTTACAAAGTTCAGACAGGGGAGCAAGGAGCTATTTTTGAAAGTACTCCAGACTTTAAAGAGTTAATTATAGGACTTGTTACCATGGAGCTTAACCACACTTTCCACATTCGGAAAAATCTATTGCTATTTATATAAGACTAATTGTGTGACAATCTTGACGTATCTCTCTCATAGGTACAGTCGACATCAAAGACTTCATGAGGTGACTCCTGTGCATTAAACTACTGAATCAAAGCTACAGATTCGATTGCATCATACACTGAAATATTCCATGTACAAACAGCCTTCAGAATGCTAAATCTTTAGGTTTATTAGAAGGTACCATGTGCCATTCTGCTCTATGTTACTGATAAATGGGTTGGCCACTCCCAGTTAATATGGGGTGACCTTTCTGTTCACGGGAAAACGCTGCATGGTTCAATGAATTTATTCCAAGTGTACACTGTAACCAGAGTATCAAGCACTGATCTCAAAACACTCCTGGAAGATTCCAAATCCTTGGTATTTAGGGGAACACTGTGGAAATGGAACATTCATCTCATTTTAAAATTTCAGCTGCAATGAATGATTTTATAAAATGCTGGATGTTCTCTTGTGGCATTTCCTCATGGGCAGTCTGGGCTAATCTCTGTCCATGAGGAGAGGCCGGTTACCTAGGTTCGAGGTTACCTAGGTCTTTATGAAGTGTGGCATCTGACATGTGATGTCCGTGTGCAAGACTTTGTTTATATGTGGATGTGTTTTTATATTTGACCAGCAATTCTTAACACTTGTTTTGTAATGCTACTTCTTGGTCACTGTAAATCCTGCGTGACCATAAGCTCATGGAGATGGAGTCCAACAGAGCTTCGAAATAGTCATGAAGAAGCAAAGAACAAAGAACAGTACAGCACAGGAACAGGCCATTCGGCCCTCCAAGCCTGCACCGATCTTGATGCCTGCCTAAACTGAAACCTTCTGCACTTCCGGGACCATAACCCTCTATTCCCATCCTATTCATGTATTTGTCAAGATGCCTCTTAAACGTTGCTATCGTACCTGCTTCCACTACCTCCCCTGGCAGCAAGTTCCAGGCACTCACCACCCTCTGTGTAAAGAACTTGCCTCGCACATCCCCTCTAAACTTTGCCCCTCTCACCTTAAACCTATGTCCCCTAGTAACTGACTCTTCCACCCTGGGAAAAAGCTTCTGACTATCCACTCTGTCCGTGCCGCTCATAACTTTGTAAACCTCTATCATGTCGCCTCTCCACCTCCATCGTTACAGCGAAAACAATCCAAGTTTATCCAACCTCTCCTCATAGCTAATGCCCTCCAGACCAGGCAACATCCTGGTAAACCTCCTCTGTACCCTCTCCAAAGCCTCCACGTCCTTCTGGTAGTGTGGCGACCAGAATTGCACGCAATATTCTAAGTGTGGCCTAACTAAAGTTCTGTACAGCTGCAGCATGACTTGCCAATTTTTATACTCTATGCCCCGACCGATGAAGGCAAGCATGCCGTATGCCTTCTTGACTACCTTATTCACCTGTGTTGCCACTTTCAGTGACCTGTGGACCTGTACGCCCAGATCTCTCTGCCTGTCAATACTCCTAAGGGTTCTGCCATTTACTGTATATTTCCCACCTGCATTAGACCTTCCAAAATGCATTACCTCACATTTGTCCGGATTAAACTCCATCTGCCATTTCTCCGCCCAAGTCTCCAACCAATCTATATCCTGCTGTATCCTCTGACAATCCTCATCATTATCCGCAACTCCACCAACCTTTGTGTCGTCCGCAAACTTACTAATCAGACCAGCCACATAACCAGCTACAGACCAGAGATTGAAAGAATGCACCATGAAACACATGAACAAATGTGTGCATCGACAGAACGGGAATATTGAACTATCCTGCCAGTAGAACATTGCTCCTCTTGGCTAAGATTCAAAAGTTTATCCATTGTGAATGGTCACTTGGGTGAGGTGTCATTTTACCACAGTAACATTGCCATGTAGAAGATGGAGGTGTTTCAGAAGAGTGATGATGGAAAGGAGGGAAGGAGGTAATCTAAACTACTTAACATTACTCCATGCCCTGTGGCTTAGCTTCATAATAAGACAGAAATGGAAGCCATCAGACACGGACCTCTGAGGGCTATGGGTTGGCGCATTTGTACTTGAGAGAATCCAATTGAATTTTATCTGCTATGTGCACGATTTGTAGTTCACACATTTTATATTGAGGATGTGATAAATTTTGAATATGGATATATGAGTGGCACATCACATAAAAAGCATTTTGAATATTTTGCTGGCTGACACTTTTAGAACCATGCACAATAGATCCTATGGGATTGCTGTTCAAAATCTAACTGATATTTTCTGTGACACTTGGACTTTTGAACAAATCCAATGTTCTTTTACAGAAAAGGACAAATTCTAAATGTTCCATTGACACAGAAACGTTTTGGGTCTGTGATCAGTTATCGGATATTAAAACATAGAGGGCAAGAGTTTCTCCACCGTGCAAAGAGGAGGCAAATCAGAAGCCTGTGCTTTGGAACTGGTTTCATGATTTTGCTACAAATGACGCTCAGAGGGCATGTCGTCCCATCGAGGGAAATTCTTACCCACGGAAGCAGGTGGGTTTGGATTGGCTGGGAATTAAAAAAGAAAAAAAAATCTCCTGTCTCTGACCTGTCCACATTTGGTTTTAATACAGGCAGGACAGAATGGCGGGATTGGGGGGAGGGGTGGGGGAAGTGGGTGGCAGGTGACCAACCCACACACTCATTTAAGTATTTTAATGAAGCTGCATGCCTCAGATTTTTTTCTCTGTTCCAGGTTTTACACTGGCCAGCTGGGTTTCCCAGGCCTCGGGATCTGAAGGGAGGTGATAACTGCTTCCTGGCACCAGGTAAGTGCTTTTCCAGCACTGCTTGTGGGCCAGGAGGAGCAGGAGTGCTTCCATCTGGCTCCCACCAAACATGTTAATCTCCCCAGCGATAGCACCAGCCCACTCCACATGATCCGGTGCCCCACATACGCCCCCATGTCCTCCATGACCCACAATCACCTCCTGGCACCACCTTATATCCTCCAAAGGCCCTCCACGACCTTCTCCCCTCCTCTCCTAATCTCTCTGATCCCCTGAAACCTTCTCCCCTCCTCCCCAGATCTCTCTTTCCCCCCCCTGTGATCTTTTGACCTCCTCCTCCAATCTCTCTTTCCCCCCACAATCTTCTCCCCTCCTCCTCCGGTTTCATCCATCGATGTTCTCCTCAATTGATCCAGCCTCAACAACTTTTTGTAGGTGGGCATTCTAAATTTCCACTACCCCTTAGTTTGAAGAAGTGCTTCCTGACATCACCCTGAAAGGCCTGGATTTAAGGTTATGTCCCTTTGTTCTTGATTATCCCACCACATGAAGTAGTTGCTCTCTAGCTACCCTATCAAATCCTTTGATCATTTTAAGCACCTCAATTACATCACTCTTTAATCTTCCATACTCAGTGGAATACAAGTCTAGTCCATGTAACCTTGCCTCACAATTTAACACTGCTTGTCCTAGTCTGGTAAATCTGTGCTGGACCCCTCCAAGGTCATTATTTACTGTATGCAGTACTCTATAGTGCAGTACTCTATAACACAGTACTGTCAATAGGATGTGTTTAAAATGTCTTAACTACCGTTGATATTTCATATTGTTATGACAGTGCCTCTGTTTTGTTAAATATATCTTTTGAGGATTCATTTTTGAAAGATTGAAGAAATGTTAAACTTTGGGGTTTTCAAAGGGGGTCATAGAAAGGCCATTTGACTTTTTAAAAACTGTCCCTGGAAATGTTTTTTTAAAGGCGCACTCAGAGGTCTTGTGAGGAAAACAAACCTTTCCGCGAAACCACCTGACTTCAAGCAATAACAAGTCTTTCTGGGAAATCATCTGACTTTCAGCTCAATAAACAACAGAGAACTTTGGACACCAGGAGAAGTTGTTTACAAAGAAGTGACAGGTCAAGATTGATGGAGGTCAAAAGGTTGATCTCCTGTTGTCAGTTTTGCTTTTGAATTGTTTTGAGTTAACTGTATAAAAAGGGAGAGAACTTCCAATGAGAGAAGAGAATTCCCAAAGAAGGAGAGAGGACCACATCCCAGCTCAGCTTTCCAGTACCTCTCTAAAAGACCCTGAAAAGTCCACTGTGTCAACTCATCTCGTCTCCTGAGTTTGAAGAAAAGCCTACTAAATTAATTCTCAATGCCGCCTGAAAAGAACTGTTCTAAAATATCCCAGTGACCCGTCTACGTGTACTCGGAGGCAAGACTATATGCCAGTTTTGGAACACAACATATCTCATCTGCTGTTACTTCAAGAATGGACAAGTATTCAACCAAGTTCTTTTGTCTATAATAGAGTTCTAAAAACAAAAATCCCTTGATTTTTCCAGTTAACTGGTGTATGTGTTTGTGTGAGTGTGAGGGGCTAAGGTCAAAGGGGAATTTTAATATTTCAATCTGTGTGTTGATGCTTTACTTCATTACCGGTTGAGACTTGTTTTATAATAAATGGATAATTTTGTTGCTTATTAAAGAAACCTGGTTGGTGTGTTTTATTCTGGGATAAAAATAGAGTCTATAATTGACCGTATTGCTAAGTGGGAAAACATTTAAATACATGTTGTAACCTGTGGAGAAGTGGAACTAGAATAAAGAGTACACTCCTCCTGCCTTAGTTGTAACAATATCCAAATATTTTTCTTCTTGTAGTTCATAGAATCAAAAGGCACAGAAGGAGGACATTCAGCCCATCATACCTGTGCCAGCTCTTTGAAAGAGTTATCCAATCCACTCCCCCAATCTTTCCACATAGCCCTGCAAATTTTTATTTTTTTAACTCTGTATCCAGTTCACTTGTGAAAGTTACTGTTGAATCTGCTTCCACCAGCCTTTCAGACTGTACATTCCAGATGTAGCAACTCACTGAATCATAGGGCTGAATTTTACTTTGGGCGGATAGGAATTCACCAACGACTTTCACGTCGGTGGCAAACCTGCTTCCGCCTAGCCTGGGGATCTGTCCCCTATTTTGCGGGGCCCCGGGCTTTAATTGTCTCGAGGCCACTGCTGGGACTGCAGCCCAGCCAATGCCATGGACCCTAGAGAGTGAGTGAGTTGGGCATGCCTCACCGGGGAATCGGCCTTCCCTGGTGAGGCTGGAGTGGTAGTTTGGGGGGAGGGGGGGTCTTGGGTCCTAGGGGTGGGTTGGAGGCAGGGGCGGCCCTCAATCGATCACCCTGTGCCTGACTGCCATGCCCCCCCCGGGGCGTGGAAAGGCCAGCAGCTATTGCTGGGCGGCTTTTCACGTCCCCAGCTCGCCCTCTTGCCACGGGTAAAATACCCGTGGAGGCGGGCGAGGGCCCTTAAGTGGCCACGTATGGGCCTTGATCGGCCTCGGGCAGGCGAGCTATTTCTCCCCCACGCCTGACCACCGTAAAGTTGACTGGAGGTGGAAGCGGGGCGGGTAGGCCTCCTGGAGCCTCCCGCTCAATTTTACGCCGCACCCACGCAACCAACTGACCCGCTGGGGCAGCGTAAAATTCAGCCCATAGAATTAGAGAACAGTTACAGCACTGAAGGATGCCATATGGCCCATCGAGCCAGTGCTGGTTCACTGCAAGAGCAATTTAGCTAGTCCCACTCCTCCACCCTTTCCCCATAGCCCTGCAAGTCGTTTCTCTTCAGGTACTTATCCAACTCCCTTTTGAAAGCCACGATTGAATCTCAGGCAGTGCATTACCAGATCATAACCACTCACTGCATGAAAAAGGGTTTCCTCGTGTTGCTCTCTGATTCTTTTGCTCATCACCTTAAATCGGTGTCGTCTGTCCTCACCAATGGGAATGGTTTCCCCCTATCTACTTTGTCGAAACCCCTCATGATTTTGAACATCTCTATCAAATGGCCTCTCAACCTTCTTTCCTCCAAGGAGAACAACCCCACTTCTCCAATCTATCGATGTAACTGAAGCCCCTCATCCCGGGAACCATTCTTGTGAATCTTCTTGCACCCTCTCTATTGCTTCCACATCCTTCCTAACGTGTGATACCCAGAATTGGACACAATACTCCAGGTGAGGTCGAATCAGTGTTTTATAAACGTTTGTCATAACTTCCAGCAAGTTATGAACTGCATGACAAACATTCCCCTCATTTTACCTCAGTTTCTTTTGCCAATTACCTTAAATCTGTGTCCTCTTGTTACTGATCCTCTTGCCAGTGGAAAGAGTTTTACACAGTTTTATTAGGATTACACAGAATGAACAGCACAGAAACAGGTGCTCCAGCTGCACCTTAGCAGCCTGATTTCAATATTATGAAGTGTATCACCTGTATAAAAGATGTGTCTGTGAGGTGGGGGAGGGTCACATTTTGTGATTTTAAGTTGTTAATGCCCATCGCCTGACTCACACTACACTCCCCACTCAGCATGGGGAGTTGGTATTGATCCCAACCTCTCAGTTCTGCTATCATCCCTCTAATTTTTTTGCACCTTCCACAGTTCCTCTGTCTTTTTTGTAATATGGAGACCAGAACTGTGCACAATACTCTAAGTGTGGTCTAACCAAGGTTCAACACAAGTTAAACATAACCTCTGCAGTCTACAGTTCCCTGGACTTGTTCTATCTCCCTTTATTTAAACAGAAATAACATTAGCAGTCCTCCAGTCCTCTGGCACTATTCCCTCTTCTAATGAGTCTTTATATATATGTAATATATCTTTGCTACTTCTATGAGTCATCTATGAGTCAGCTTTGACCACCTACGGCAAAAGTGCGAAGAGAAATGCAGACTGGTTTCAATCTCATAATGAAGAGCTGGAACCTGTCATAGCCACTAAGCGCATTGCACTGTTGAACTACAAGAAAGCCCCCAGCGATTTAACATCCGCAGCACTTAAAGCAGCCAGAAGCACTGCACAGAGAACAGCCAGGCGCTGCGCAAACGACTACTGGCAACACCTATGCAGTCATATTCAGCTGGCCTCAGACACCGGAAACATCAGAGGAATGTATGATGGCATGAAGAGAGCTCTTGGGCCAACCATCAAGAAGATCGCCCCCCTCAAATCTAAATCGGGACATAATCACTGACTAACGCAAACAAATGGACCGCTGGGTTGAGCACTACCTAGAACTGTACTCCAGGGAGAATACTGTCACTGAGACTGCCCTCAATGCAGCCCAGCCTCTACCAGTCATGGATGAGCTGGACATACAGCCAACCAAATCGGAACTCAGTGATGCCATTGATTCTCTAGCCAGCGGAAAAGCCCCTGGGAAGGACAGCATGACCCCTGAAATAATCAAGAGTGCCAAGCCTGCTATACTCTCAGCACTACATGAACTGCTTTGCCTGTGCTGGGACGAGGGAGCAGTACCACAGGACATGCGCGATGCCAATATCATCACCCTCTATAAAAACAAAGGTGACCACGGTGACTGCAACAATTACTGTGGAATCTCCCTGCTCAGCATAGTGGGGAAAGTCTTTGCTCGAGTCGCTTTAGACAGGCTCCAGAAGCTGGCCGAGCAAGTCTACCCTGAGGCACAGTGTGGCTTTCGTGCAGAGAGATCGACCGTTGACATGCTGTTCTCCCTTCGTCAGATACAGGAGAAATGCCGTGAACAACAGATGCCCCTCTACATTGCTTTCATTGATCTCACCAAAGCCTTTGACCTCGTCAGCAGACGTGGTCTCTTCAGACTACTAGAAAAGATCGGATGTCCACCAAAGCTACTAAGTATCATCACCTCATTACATGACAATATGAAAGGCACAATTCAACATGGTGGCTCCTCATCAGAGCCCTTTCCTATCCTGAGTGGCGTGAAACAGGGCTGTGTTCTCGCACCCACACTTTTTGGGATTTTCTTCTCCCTGCTGCTTTCACATGCGTTCAAATCCTCTGAAGAAGGAATTTTCCTCCACACAAGATCAGGGGGCAGGTTGTTCAACCTTGCCCGTCTAAGAGCGAAGTCCAAAGTACGGAAAGTCCTCATCAGGGAACTCCTCTTTGCTGACGATGCTGCTTTAACATCTCACACTGAAGAGTGTCTGCAGAGTCTCATCGACAGGTTTGCGGCTGCCTGCAATGAATTTGGCCTAACCATCAGCCTCAAGAAAATGAACATCATGGGGCAGGACGTCAGAAATGCTCCATCCATTAATATTGGCGACCACGCTCTGGAAGTGGTTCAAGAGTTCACCTACCTAGGCTCAACTATCACCAATAACCTGTCTCTAGATGCAGAAATCAACAAGCGCATGGGAAAGGCTTCCACTGCTATGTCCAGACTGGCCAAGAGAGTGTGGGAAAATGGCGCACTGACACGGAACACAAAAGTCCGAGTGTATCAGGCCTGTGTCCTCAGTACCTTGCTCTATGGCAGCGAGGCCTGGACAACATATGCCAGCCAAGAGCGACGTCTCAATTCATTCCATCTTCGCTGCCTCCGGAGAATACTTGGCATCAGGTGGCAGGACCGTATCTCCAACACAGAAGTCCTCGACGCAGCCAACATCCCCAGCTTGTACACACTACTGAGTCAGCGGTGCTTGAGATGGCTTGGCCATGTGAGCCGCATGGAAGATGGCAGGATCCCCAAAGACACATTGTACAGCGAGCTCGCCACTGGTATCAGACCCACTGGCCGTCCACGTCTCCACTTTAAAGACGTCTGCAAACACGACATGAAATCCTGTGACATTGATCACAAGTCGTGGGAGTCAGTTGCCAGCATTCGCCAGAGCTGGCGGGCAACCATAAAGACAGGGCTAAAATGTGGCGAGTCGAAGAGACTTAGTAGTTGGCAGGAAAAAAGACAGAGGCGCAAAGGGAGAGCCAACTGTGTAACAGCCCCGACAAACAAATTTCTCTGCAGCACCTGTGGAAGAGCCTGTCACTCTAGAATTGGCCTTTATAGCCACTCCAGGCGCTGCTTCACAAACCACTGACCACCTCCAGGCGCGTATCCATTGTCTCTCGAGATAAGGAGGCCCAAAAGAATATATCTTTGCTACTTCTTCCCGAACTGCCTTTAATATGCATGGATGCAATTGATCCAGACCAGAGGTTTTATCCTCTCTAAGTTTGATTAGTTTATTAGTTATTGTCTCCCTTTCTATCTTTAATGTCTTTATATCTTTTTTGATTTTTTCTTCCAATGTCATGTCCATCTTGTTAGACTCCCTGGTAAATATTGAGGCAAAGTAATTATTCACTATTTCTGCCATTTTGGGGGCTGTCATTCCCTCCGAGTTTATCTTGTGCCTCCCCTAGTGGCCCTATCCCTATCCTGATTTTTCTTTTGTTATTTGTGGCAGGAATTTTCTGAGCCCTTTGAGGACGGGTCAGAGGCACGAAAGCTGGCAAAATGGCATGGGAGGCATCGGGTGACATGCCTGACACCTTCCCGCCACCATGCCATTTTACCAGCGGTGGGAAAGGTGGAGGACAACCCACCTGCCTGGAGTCCAATTAAGCCACTTAAGTGACCAATTGATGGCCTCTTCTCACCTCCGCTGGCATTTTACCAGTGGTGTGGTGGGGGTTCCTCCACTGCATGGGGAGACTATCAGGTAAACACTGGTGGCCTCCGGGTGGGCTCTGGGATGGTGGGGGGGGGCCCTCCTTTTCTCTGCACTCTTTGGCCTGTAAAGGGGCCCTCCGGTGACAATGGCCGCCCTTATGGCATTGACGCTGCCTGCCCTCTGCAACCACCCCCTGCCCTCACCAGGGTCTGCCTAATTGGGCTCCAGTGCCCCCAGACCCCACTCACCTGGTTGTGATGGCGCATATCCATCGTTGTGTCCTCTTCCTTCGGGTGCAGCCCCAGCAGTGGCCACCGTTCCCAGTGGCATTGGTGAGCCCACTGATTGGGCTGGCAGCTCTAGAGGGCGGGCCGCTGTCCTTAATTGGATAGCACTTCCAGCTGCAGCCACTTAATTGGCTGTCACCTATAAAATGTGGGCCTAGGTCCCACTCCTTGCTGAAGTGGGGTCACCCCCCACACTCGCTTTCGGCCCCGGTGGCGGAACCCCTGCCGTCTCAGAAGAATCCCGGCCACTGTGTCTGTAGAATACTTCACTACTTCTTTTTATATTTCTTGATAATTTAAGGTCATAGTCCCTCTTTGCTTTCCTAATTGTTTTTTGACTTCTTTTCTAGTGTCTTCATATTTCCTTTTGTTACTCTCTCCTTTATTATCTATGTACTTAGTTTATGCCTTTTTCTTTAGTTTCAATTTTTTCTCATTTCTTTTTTCACCCCATGGCCTTTTTTTTATCAGTATATAGACAACCAAATCAAATTCACCCTATAAAAACTCTTCATACTTTGTTACGACCTGATGAGAAAGAGGTCTCGGGTTCCCCTTCAGCCTTCACCTGGTCTTACCGTAACAGGGTTTTATTTTTAAACACACTGTGTTTTTAGCTCCCCCTTGGTGAATCCTTTTTCACTGTTTTCCAATTATAAGGCAAAGAAACCAGCACAAACAGGCTTTCTTAGGTTTAAAGAAGAAAAGTTGGAATTTATTAAACTTGAACTTAAACTCTAATTTAGTTGATACCTATGGATACACGATGTGCCCAAGCTAGCATGCATACGAGATACACACATGCAGATAGAGACAGAAAAGAGCAGAAGAAAAATAAAGTGGAAAAGTTTGAGGCAATACCTGAAGAGTTTTTGTTACAGTTCTTCGAGCTCACTGTAGAATCCTTGATTATAGATAGATCTTGCTTTTTGTTGGGGCCCAGTATTCTTCTTAAACCTTGTTCGCTGCAGAAGACTTTTCTCTCTTGGAGTTCATGTGGCTTCAGTGGATTCAGAGGCTTGTGAGAAAGAGATGGGAGCAGACAGGAGAGAGATCTTCTCAGTCCAGGAGCAAACAGTCTTTTCGAGTTCAAACTGTCTGTGGCCAGATCAAAAGAAACCCCTGGAACAGCCAGTTAGTCATGTGACCAGCTGGTCTAACCAGTCCTGGCCCTTGTGGATTGTATCCTTCTTAGCAGGCCCTGGAATGCACTTTCTCACATTCGATGTCTGTTAGTATGCAAATGTTTTTTCCAGCCACGGCTGATCTGTTTAAAAAGTCATTTCCTCGCTCCAACAACAGTTACAAATCAATCCAGTTCTGATGAAGGGTCACTGACGTGAAACGTTAACTCTGCTTCTCTTTCCACAGATGCTACCAGACCTGCTGGGTATTTCCAGCATTTCTTGTTTCTATTTCAGATTTCCAGCATCTGCAGTATTTTGCTTTTAATTAAAAATCAATGTTCATGACAAAATTGATGTGCCTCATTCTTGGCAAGTGGGGGCCTCGCGTGACAACTTCTAAAAACCTCCTTTAAATCGTCTCTTGGTCTCCTCTGTTCTTGTGGAAATAATTTGAATGTCCCAAATCACTATAGTTCCCCGTTCCTGGCATCAACCTGGTGAACCTACACTCTACAGTCTTTAATGTCCTCTCTATGATAATGGTATCCAAAAATACATACAATACTCCATCTGCAGCCTAACAAATGTTTTGTATGAACTCATTGTTACATTTTGCCCTTGTACTCTATGCCCTGATTTATAAAACTCAAAATTCTACTGGCCTTTTTTAGTTGTGTCAGTCTTGGCTTAGTTGTAGCCCTCTTACATCTGAGCCAGAAGGTTTGCAATTCCCACTTCAGAGACTTGAGCATGCAGCCTAGACTGACACTTCTGCACAGTACTGAAGGGGTCCTGCACTATCAGAGATGCCATATTTCAGAAGAGACATTAAAGCGAAGCTCCTCCTCCCCATCTCATGCATGTAGAAGAAGAGGGAAGACCTTCTCTCAGTGTCCCAGTGGAGATTTATCCCTCAAACAACACAGGTTTATCTCATTGTTCGTGGGATCTTATTATACACCAATTGACTGCAGCTTTTCCCTACATTACAAAAGTCACTAAGCTTCAAAATGTAATTCATTGGCTGTGAATATAAAAATAAGTACTTCCTTTTTGTCTTTATCTACATGCACTTGGACATTCAGGGAATATGTATTTGAATCTCTAGGCCTCTCTGTTCATCACAGGAATTCAGGATTCCAGCAGGACCAGAAAATGCTATAGTGGAACCTTTTGATGGGCTAGAAAGGCTGAGGACCAAATGGAGTTAAATACAATTCCTTCTCTGTGATGTTGTCTGTCATACCTTAGTTGATATGAAGCAAATCAAACAGTAACCATTGGAAACCAAGATATTACTTATGATTGCTTTCAGTAAGTACAACATTATCTACCATTCAAAACCTACACATGAACAATATTTTTGACTGATATTTCCACTTCTGTGGTATACTAATAATAGGCATCTTTTATCTCTCTAGGGAAGAAGCAGGGCCATTTGATCTGTAGAAGCTACCGTACAATCATTAAACAACAATCTATTCACACAGGTTATACTGCCGTACCATGCACCAGCACAGATGCAGAGCCACTTGTTTCTCCAGAAATTAGTGAATCCCCACCACAGCAGCCTGAACAACATGCCGATCCTCCATTGGCTAAGGATGGTTGGAGACCTCAAAAGATTGAAGGCATCCTAGACTTGAGGGTTAATCAGAACAACAAGGAGGTATGGCCATCAGTGGGGACACTTTAGAGTGTGCATTCAAGCACCAAGAAGATGCTCGGATATAGTGGCCAGCATACACAATGGCATCAATGAGGGACTGGGAAGGATAGAGAATCATAGGGTCATAAAGTCATAGGGCTGGATTTTCTGGCCGCCCCACGAGATCCTGGGCCTAGAGTCATTTATGGCAGAGAAGGCGCCACTGAGGTGTGGTAGGAGAAGGGGGACCCATAGAATCGCGATGGGTGGCAGGGGGTGGCGGAGGATCCACCACTGCCCCATCACCAAGCGATTTTGCTGGGGGCGAGATAGTCCGCCGCTGACCTTCCCACCTAAAGGCCAATTGAGGCCTATTACCGGCCACTTAAGGGCCTCTTCCCACAGCCACTGGGATCTAACCAGCAGCAGGGGGTGCCTAAGCCATGCGAGAAGGCCACCTTGTAAAACGAGGCGCACTCCCTGCAGGCTTGGGGGGGGGGTGGTGGTGGTGGTGGTCCCACCACCATGGGCAATCTGTGCCAACAGAGGACCCCCACTGGCAAAATCTCCACCTCCATGGATCCCCATCCCTTTGGACCAAGCCCACTCACCCACCTCCGATCTGGGGTTCCAGCACTGGGGCTGGGTCCACAGCCTCTGCATTACCGGCAGTGGCCAGCGCTCCTGGTGATATGGCCGATACTGCTGAGCTGCAGGCCCTCTGATTGGCCAGCAGCTTTTGGAGGCGGGATCCGCATCTTTAAAGGGACAGAGATCCCGCCGCTGGGAACTTGGACTTCACAACAATGGAGGATCACACCGTGGTCAGGGGGAGGCACAAAAAGGATGAGGCAGGGATTCCCTCGTCTTTTCAGTCCAGTGCCGGGAGCCCTGCCACCCCCACAAGATCCTGGGCCTAGAGTCATTTATGGCAGAGAAGGAAGCCATTTGCCCCATCAAGTCCATGCCGACTCTCCATGGAGCAATCCAGTCAGTCACTCCCCCCGCTCGACCCCCATAACCCGACAAGTTTATTTCCTTCAAGTGGCCTTCCAATTTCCTTTTGAAATCATTGATTGTCTCCGCTTCCACCATCCTTACAGGCAGCGAGTTCCAGGTCACTACCACTTGCTGTGTAAAAAAGTGCTTCCTCTTTTCCCCTGCATCTCTTGCCCAAAGCCTTCAATCTGTGTCCTCTAGTCCTTGTACCATCAGTTAATGGGAACAGCTTTTCCTTGTCTAACTTATCTAAGCTTGCAATAATTTTGTACCTCGATCAAATCTCCTTCAATCTACTTTGCTCCAGGGAGAACAACCTCAGCTTTTCTAACCTAACCTTGCAACTAAAATCCCCCATCCCTGGAACCATTCTGGTAAATCTCCTCTGCAGCCTCTCAGGGACCCTCACATCCTTCCTAAAGTGTGGTGACCAGAACTGGACGCAATACTCTAGTGGCAGCCAATCCAGAGCTTTTTAAATGTTCAGCATAACATCCCTGCTTTTGTACTCAATGCCTCAATTTTTGAAGCCCAAGATCCCATAAGCTTTACTAACCACTCTTTCAATATGTCCTGCCACCTTGAAAGATAGATGCACACCCCCAGGTCCCTCTGTTCCTGCACACATGTAAGGAAGGCGGTGGCGTAGTGATATTGTCACTGGACTAGTAACCCAGAGACCCAAGGTATTGATCCGGGGACATGGGTTTAAATCCCACCACAGCAGAATTTGAATTCAATTAATAAATCTGGAATTAAAAGCTAGTCTAATGATGGCCATGAAACCATTGTCGATTGTTGTAAAAATCCATCAGGTTCACTAATGTCCTTTAGGGAAGGAAATCTGCTGTCCTTACCTGGTCTGGCCTACATGTGACTCCAGACCCACAGCAATGTTGTTGACTCTTAAATGCCCTCCAAAATGACCTAGCAAGCCACTCAGTTGTATTTAACCGCTACAAACTCAATAAAAAGGAATGAAACTAGACGGACCAACCGGAAACGACAACGGCAAACCTAGCCCTGTCGACCCTGCAAAGTCCTCCTTACTGACATCTGGGAGCTTATGCCATAGTTTGGAGAGCTGTCTCACAGATTAGTAAAGCAACAGCCTGACATAGTCATACTCACGGAATCATACCTGACAGACAATGTCCCAGACACTGCCATCACTATCCACGGGTATGTTCTGTCCCACTGGCAGGACAGACCCAGCAGAGGTGGCAGCACAGTGGCATACAGTCGGGAGGGAATTGCCCTGGGAGTCCTCAACATCAACTCTGGACCCCATGAAGTCTCATGGCATCAGGTCAAATGTGGGCAAGGAAACCTCCTGCTGATTACCACCTAACTGCCCGTCCTCAGCTGATGAGTCAGTACTCCTCCATGTTGAACACTACTTGGAGGAAGCACTGAGGGTGGCGAGGGCGAAGAATGTACTCTGGGTGGGGGACTTCAACGTCCATCACCAAGAGAGGCTCGGTAGCACCACTACTGACCGAGCTGGCCGAGTCCTAAAGGACATAGCTGCTAGACTGGGTCTGCAGCAGGTGGTGAGGGAACCAAGAAGAGGGAAAAACATACCTGACCTCGTCCTCACCAATCTGCCTGCCACAGATGCATCTATTCATGACAGTATTGGTAGGAGTGACCACCGTACAGTCCTTGTGGAGATGAAGTCTGCCTTCACATTGAGGATACCGTCCATCGTGTTGTGTAGCACTATCATCGTGCTAAATGGCATAGATTTCGAACAGATCTGGCAATGAAAAACTGGGCATCCATGAGGCGCTGTGGACCATCAGCAGCAACCACAAGCTATAACCTCATGGCCCGTCATATCTCCCACTCTACCATTACCATCAAGTCAGGAGACCAACCCTGGTTCAATGAAAAATGCAGGAAGGCATGCCAGGAGCAGCACTAGGCATACCTCAAAATGAGGTGTCAGCCTGCTGAAGCTGTAACAGAGGACTACTTGCATGCCAAACTGCGTAAGCAGCATGCGATAGACAGAGCTAAGCAATCCCATAACCAACGGATCAAATCTAAGCTCTGCAGTCCTGCCACATCCAGCCGTGAATGGTGGTGGACAATTAAACAACTAACTGGAGGAGGTGGCTCCACAAATATCCCCATCCTCAATGATGGGGGCGCCCAGCACATCAGTGCGAAAGATAAGGCTGAAGCATTTACAATAATCTTCAGCCAGAAGTGCCGAGTTGATGATCCATCTTGACCTCCTCCTGAAGTCCCCAGCATCACAGATGCCAGACTTCAGCCAATTTGATTCACTCCACGTGATATCAAGAAACGACTGAAGGCACTGGATACTGCAAAAGCTATGGGCCGTGACAATATTCTGGCAATAGTACTGAAGACCTGTGCTGCAGAACTTGCTGCGCCCCTAGCCAAGCTGTTCCAGTACAGCTACAACACTGGCATCTACCCGGCAATGTGGAAAATTGCCCAGGTATGTCCTGTACACAAAAAGCAGGACAAGTCCAACCCGGCCAATTACCACCCCATCAGTCTATTCTCAATCATCAGTAAAGTGATGGAAGGTGTCGTCAACAGTGCCATCAGGCAGCACTTGCTTAGCAATAACCTGCTCAGTTTGGGTTCCACCAGGGCCACTCAGCTCCTGACCTCATTACAGCCTTGGTTCAAACATGGACAAAAGAGCTGAATTCCAGAGGTGAGGTGAGAGTGACTGCCCTTGACATCAAGGCAGCATTTGACCGAGTATGGCATCAAGGAGCCCTAGCAAAACTGTCAATGTGAATCAGGGGGAAAACTCTCCGCTGGTTGGTGTCATACCTAACGCAAAGGAAGATGGTTGTGGTTGTTGGAGGTCAATCATCTGAGCTCCAGGACATCACAGCAGTAGTTCCTCAGGGTAGTGTCCTAAGCCCAACCATCTTCAGCTGCTTCATCAATGACCTTCCTTCAATCATAAGGTCAGAAGTGGGGATATTCGCTGATGGTTACATAATATTTAGCACCATTCACAACTCCTCAGATACTGAAGCAGTCCGTGTAGAAATGCAGCAAGACCTAGACAATATCCAGGCTTGGGCTGATAAGTGGCAAGTAACATTCACGCCACACAAGTGCTAGGCAATGACCATCTCCAACAAAAGAGAATCTAACCATCTCCCCTTGACATTCAATGGCATTAACATCACTGAATCCCCCACTATGAACATCCTAGGGGCTACCATTGACCAGAAACTGAACTGGAGAAGCCATATAAATACCGTGGCTTCAAGAGCAGGTCAGAGGCTAGGCATCCTGAGGCGAGTAACTCACCTCCTGACTCCCCAAAGCCTGTCCACCATCTACAATGCACAATTCAGGAGTGTGATGGAATACTCTCCACTTGCCTGGATGGGTGCAGCTCCTGGATGGGTGCAACACTCAAGAAGCTCGACACCATCCAGGACAAAGCAGCTCGCTTGATTGGCACCCCATCCACAAACATTCACTCCCTCCACCACCGACGCACATGGCAGCAGTGTGTACCATCTACAAGATGCACTGCAGCAACGCACCAAGACTCCTTAGACAGCACCTTCCAAGCCCGCAACCTCTACCAACTAGAAGGACAAGGGCAGCAAATGCATGGGAACACCACCACCTGAAAATTCCCCTCCAAGTCTCACACCATCCTGACTTGGAACTATATCGCCGTCCTTTCACTGTCGCAGAGTCAAAATCCTGGAACTCCCTTCCTAACAGCACTGTGGGTGTACCTACCCCAAATGGAGTGCAGCGGTTCAAGAAGGCAGCTCACCACCACCTTCTCAAGGGCAATTGGGGATGGGCAATAAATGCTGGCCTTGCCAGCGACGCCCACATCCCATGAATGAATAAAAAAAACTCTTTTGCCATTAAGTATATATTGCTTCTCCCTATTCCTTCTGCCAAAATATATCACCTCACATTTGTCAGTATTAAGTTCCATCTGCCACCTCTCTTCCCATTCTGCTCGCCTATCTATGTCCGGTTGCAGGCGGTTCATATCATTTTCACTGTTTGCCACACCTCCAAGTTTGATGTCATTGGCAAATTTTGAAATTGCACTCTGTATTCCAAGATTCAAGTCATTTATATATAGCACAAAAAAAGTTTCATTTAAATTAAAAGGAACTGTATCCCTTGTAAACACAGTTTGCTGGACCATAATTGGCTGCATTGTAGTCCTCCGTGGAGACAATGTCAACCAAAATGTTCACTCCAATAGTGACCTGGGGCTTTTCACTGCGATACATTGATTTATACACCACCTTCCATTCAAGTAGCACTGTGGGCAAGATTAAACATTTTTGGCAAGAGGATGCAACCAACTGTGGTGAAGCTGTGTGACCAGATGGATGTACATTGCTGTTGGCTCAGACCGATCACTGGTATCTGACAAATTACTGCAGAGGCAAAAGGTTGGAACTTTGTTTGTTGTCCTCCCTCTGATGTTACACAGCCTTGGCTACATATCTTCTGATGCTCCAGTTGAAGGCAGTGTGTGACTATTTGAATCACAGACTTACCCTGTACTGGCACATTCCCCTATTGGAAAATGCACTGCTCCATCCATGTCCATTGACAGACATGGCAAATTGTAAATCTCCCATTGGTATTGCAACCACAAGGATTCATCATTTCTGCTAACAATTAAGGGTCTTTACTGTGAATAACATTGTCATTTCCCACTTAATTCTGGTAAAATAAAACAGGATATCAGATAGTCACTTCTCTGTCAAAAGGGAATGATAACAGGTGGATTCATAGTAAAGGAGTTCAGATTGGCAGAGTTTTTTTATTCTTTCATGGGATGTGGGCATCGCTGGCTAGGCCGGCATTTATTACCCATCCCTAATTGCCCTTGAGAAGGCGGTGATGAGCTGCCTTCTCAAACTGCTGCAGTCCTTGGGGTGTAGGTACGCCAACAGTGCTGTTCGGAAGGGAGTTAGAGGATTTTGATTCAGCGACAGTGAAGGAACAGTGATATTGTTCCAAGTCAGGAGGGTGTGTGGCTTGGAGGGGAACATGCGGGTGGTGGTGTTCCCATGCATCTGCTGCCAATGTCCTTCTAGGTGGTAGAGGTCGTGGGTTTGGAAGGTGCTGTCGAAGGAGCCTTGGTGAGTTGCTGCAATGCATCTTGTAGATGGTACACACTGCTGCCACTGTGCGTCGATGGTAGAGGAAGTGAATGTTTGTAAATGGGGTGCCAATCAAGCGAGCTGCTTTGTCCTGGAAGGTGTTGAGCTTCTTGAGTGTTGTTGGAGCTGCACCCATCCAGGCAAGTGGAGAGTATTCCATCACACTCCTGACTGGGGAGTCAGGAGGTGAGTTACTCGCTGCAGAATTCCCAGCTTCTGACCTGCTCTTGTAGCCACAGCATTTATGTGGCTGGTCCAGTTTAGTTTCTGGTCAATGGTAATCCCCAGGATGTTGATGGTGGAGGATTCAACAATGTTAATGCCGTTGAGCAAGGGGAGATGGTTAGATTCTCTCTTATTGGAGATGGTCATTGCCTACAATTTTGTGGCGCGAATGTAACTTGCCATTTATCAGCTCAAGCCTGAATGTTGTCCAGGTCTTGCTGCATCTGGACATGGACTGCTTCAGTATCTGAGGAGTTATGAATGATGCTGAACATTGTGCAATCATCGGTGAACATCCCCACTTCTGACCTTATGATGGAGGGAAGGTCATTGATGAAGCAGTTGAAGATGGTTGAGCCTAGGACACTACACTAAGGAACTTCTGCAGTGATGTCCTGGGACTGAGATGATTGACCTCCAACAACCACAACCATCTTCCTATGTGCTTGGTATGACTGTAACCAGCGGAGAGTTTTCCACCGATTGCCATTGACTCCAGTTTTGCTTGGGCTTCTTGATACCACACTTGGTCAAATGCTGCCTTGATGTCAAGTTAAACATAGAAAATAGGAGCAGGAGTAGGCCACTTGGCCCTTTGAGCCTGCTCCGCCATTCATTATTCAGTAATGATGGATGTTTCTTCACACTGTAGTAATACATACAAAAGTGGAAGTTTGGGCAGTTGAAGGTCCGCTCGGGTGCGAATTATCTATTCCAGTTATATCGGTGAACAGCTGTCCTAAATTGAACAACAGTCTAACTGTGTCATCCTAACAGTGATGGATGAGGTTAGAAAAGGCAAATGGTCCAGTTAGCTCTTCTGCCACAGTTTACCGGCCAACAAAATGGTGACCTTGGTTCTTAAAGTGTGCCTGAAAAATAACTGAATGTTTATATTTTGGTGTGTTAACCGTGGCAAATAAACCCCATGGAGAATGGCTAGTTGTGAATTTACTGCTGACAGATTAACTTTTGCCCTACTGCGAGAAAATTCAGTTCATGAGCCTTAAATTGAATTCACTCTTACCTGCAGTTCATTTTGAAAGGAAATGAAGCAGACATTGCACATTTGTTTTAGACATAATATCGGCACAAATTGATGGTTTATTTACAGAAAATTACTTTTAATATCCTTGGAGTAAAGATGTGTTGGGCCAGTTCACGCTGCTGTTATCAAATCTCATTTCAGTACTGCAAGATGAAGGAGCAGAGCCGTGGTCGCTGAGATGATCAATGACTTCAGGGCTTAAAAGGTTAATTTGAAAGAGTGATAAAGTATGATTTGCTTTATAGTGTATTAAAGTTTAAGTGTACACTGCAAATGATTCGAGTCCAATTTGTATGAGAGGAAGAAATGAACCATTCTTGCCATTGTAGATGTAAATGTCTGATGACGAGCTTCATGTATAGAGGCTTCTGGCTAATTATTTAATGTGTTAGTTGTACAGCCATTTTTCACATTGTACAAGGTTCAAAAATGACCGTATGGCCCCGATATTTACAGGGAGGTTGGGAGGCTACAGGGAGGCTGAAAGCAGCCGAAGAACCTGTGAATGTCCTGAGGAAAATAATGGCAGAATTTCATTAACGTTTTTTGATTCACTTTCCACCCGGCAGCAAGCCGGATTGACAGCGTGGGGATGGTCGTTGGCAATTGGGAATGGGGGAAATTAGACATCGTGGCTTGGGTGTAATCTGACATCAGAGCTAGCGAGAGAGAGAGGCCATCAGGGTTGGGAGTAGGGGAGAGGTCAGCAAGCGCACAATTTAAATATGTTAATGAATTATACGGCCTTGCCAAATGCCTCGATATCCACCACTAAAAGCAGCAGCAGGCACATTTGTAGCATGTTGGGGAACTGTTCCCTTTTCCAAGTCTTTAACAACGGCCTCTTGACTCTTTACCAGTCACCGCGGCAGGATTAATATCAAGATCTATAAATCTGGAGTCAGATCCTGATCTGATGCACAACCTTTGAAGAAGACCATCTCACACCACCCCAGTGTAGTGTCAAACCAAATTTTAAAAAAAACTTCTGATAAGACGTCATCAACCTTTTGGACTGAATTTTTTCCCAAGCATTGGGAACCCAGTGTTAGAACCATTTACAGGTCTTGACCCTACGCATTTCAGTAGTGCACCCACCGGCTTAATTTTACGGGAGGCGGCCAATTAGTTAGTCCGCCTCCACGTTTGCGTCCAATTCAGGGATGGCAGGCAGGTTGTGGAGGTGGGAGGACCAATCAGGAACATGCGTGTGAGGGAGACCAGCAGCCTGCACTGTGGCAGCAGTGGGAGTGCAGCTCCAGTGACTGGGGAGCGAGAGGGAGCATCACAAAGAGAGCGTGGTATGGAGGAAGGGGGCAAAACGATTTTCTTAATCCCCAGCACTCTCAGTGGTAGCAGGTTCCAATCCAAGTGGCCTCTGCCTACTCTTGACCGCAGGCTTCTCGTTGTCTTCCGTTTATTTACCGATCTCATGAAAAGCTGGAGCTGTGGGACCTCCCGCTGTGCACTCTCCCTCCTGTGAGGTGGCAAGTCATGCACGCTCCAGGAAAATTGGAATGGCGCAGAAAAATGCAGCCTAAATACTTAACCCTCTCCCTTAATTGGCTTCCTGCTGCTGCCAGCCATCAACACTGTGAAGCCACCCCCAGTAAAAGTGCGTGGAGCCGGCTCCATGTGTTTCTTTCCGCCACTTACGTGGTCCCCCGCTCCCCCCACCACACACGCCTCTGAATCCGACTCCAAGGTGCTGGAAAAATTCCGGCCATTAACTCAGCTTCTCTTTCCACTGGTGCTGCCTGACCTGCTGAGTATTTCCAAAAATTTTCATTTCTCATTAAAAAATGATCAGGCAGTTTACTGGATTTCCCTGACATATCAATTTAACCCCAGTTTATTTAATGTATTGATTGTGTGGATGCTCCTGGCTATTCCCTCAAAGCATTTCGTAATTTTTGGCAGGAGCAGAGCTGTGTCCACTCCTGGCCAGAAAAGTTGGATTCGCAGAGAGGCAGCTCGTACAAGGGCATTGAGGTGGTGGGGGCGGCCATTGCTGCTGGTGGGTCCCTCCGTGGGCCATGGAGTACCCAGAAAGGAAGGCGCCCTCCCAAGCGGGAAGCCGCTGTGAGGCCACCTCGATCTACCTGATGGTTTCCCCATGCGGCGGTGGGCCATCCCGTCATTGGTAAAATGCTGGCAGGAGTGTAAAGTGCCCATTAACAGGCTAATTAAGTAACGTAATTGGCCGCCCACCTCTGGCCGCTGGGCAGCCGAGTCACTGCTGTTCCCGCCATTGACAATATCCCAGGACAGCAGGAAGACGCCAGGCTTCCCTCCCGACACTTTCTGCTGCCATGTTACCAGCCCTCCCGCCTCTCAGCCCATCTCCAGAGAGCTAGTAAAGTTCAGGCCTGTTTCAGATTGATGGCTTTTCATCACACCTGGTGCAACTAGGTGGAGCTGTGCAGCACGAGCTCTGCCCTTTGTACATGGACTTTGCATTGAAGTCCTACAACTGGTGTCGGACCCTGATTTGCATAGTATTGCAGTCTGACACCTGTTTCAGGCATGTGAGCTGGTCACCCATTTACAGGCTGGCCTGAATATTGCATCAGGTGGGCCTTGGGTATCAATGTAGCGACAGAGGGTCTTCCCACCTCTTGATTGTCAACTACAGGCTATCTGTTTCTCAGGCTCAAACTGGATGCCCATGAGTTCAATTCCTCTCCCAATATGTCTCTTTTAAATAAACTAAAACTAAAAAAATGTGGTATCCAGTCTACTCCTTCTACTCAAACATAGCATTGCCTTCTCTATGCGAATTAATTATGATGTTTAATTCAAATGATTGGTTAATTCGACGTTATTATCAGATTGGTACCAATGAAATAGATAGGAAGAGGGATGAGGTCCTGAAAGCAGATTTTAGGGAGTTAGGAAGGAAATTAAAAAGCAGGACGTCCAAAGCAATAATCTCAGGATCACTCCCAGTGCGACACGCTAGTGAGCATAGGAATAGGAGGATTGATCGATTGAACACGTGGCTGGAGAATTGGTGTAGGAGGGAGGGCATCAGATTTCTGAGGCATGGGAACTGGTTCTGGGGCAGGTGGGACCTGTACACGATGGATGGGCTACACCTTAACAGGACCAGAACTAACATCCTCGCAGGGAGATTTGCTCATGATGTTGGGGAGGGTTTAAACTAGCTTGTCAGGGAGATCGGAGCCTGAGGTGTAGCTCAAATTGGAAGAAAGTAAAGCTGCTAACAGGAGGCAGAAAAGGAGCAAGTGACATGAGAAGGCAGACGAAACAAAGGCGATCATCAACTAGGCTTAGAACGCAGAATGTCAAGAAGACAAGGTTAAGGGCACACTACCTGAGTGCATGCAGCATACGCAACAAGGTAGATGACTTAAAGGCCCAAGTAGAGGTAAATGGGTATGATCTAATTGCTATAACAGAAATGTGGCTACAGGGTGACCAAAACTGGGAAGGGAATATTCAAGGATAGTCAACATTTAGGAAGGACATGCAAAAAGGTAAAGAAGGTGTTGTTGAGCTGAAAGTAAGGGATGGGATCACTACATTAGTAAGGGAGGATCTCAGATTGCAAGAACAAAATGTGGAATCTGTTTGGGTGGAGCTAAGAAACAGCAAGGGGCAGCAAACATTGGTAGGAGTTGTTTATTGGCCACCAAACAGTAGTGGTGGTGTGGGGCATGGTATTAATCAGGAGATTAGAGAAGGTTGTAGCATGGGTAATACAGTAATCATGAGTGACTTCAATCTGCATGGAGACTGGGTAAACCTAATGAGCACTTATGCTGTGGAGGACGAGTTTCTGGAGTGTGTTAGGGATGGTTTTCTAGAGCAGTCTGTTGAGGAAGCGACTAGAGAACAGGCTATTTTAGCTCTAGTATTATGTAATGAGAAAGGGCTAATTAATAATCGTGTAGGTAAAGAACCTCTAGGGATGAGTGACCATAATATGATAGAATATTACATTGTTTGAAAGTGTTCAATCTGAAGCCAGGGTATTAAATTTGAACAAAGGAAGTTATGAAGGTATGAGGGGCAAATTGGTTGAGGTGGATTGGGAAAATACATTAAAAGGTCTGACAGTACATAGGCAATGGAGAATCTTTAAAGAAATATTACATAGTTTACAGCAACTATACATTCCTTGAAGGCACAAAAACCCCAAGAGTAAAGGCAGTCAACCGTGGATAACAAAGGAAGTTAAGGATTGTATAAGATTAAAAGAAAAGGCCTATAATGTTACTAAAAATAGTAGTAAACCTGAGGATTGGGAGCATTTTAGAATACAGCAAAGGAGGACGAAGAAACTGATAAAGAAAGGGAGAATAGAATATGAATATAAGCTAGCAAAAAATATATAAATGGACTGTAGAAGCTTCTATAGGTATGTAAAAAGGAAACATCTGGTTAAGACAAATGTGGATCCATTACAGGCAGAGTCAGGAGAATTTATAATGGGGTATAGAGAAATGGCAGAGAAGCTAAATGATTATTTTGTATCTGTCTTCACTGAGGAAGATACAAGAAATCTCCCAGAATTAGAGATCCAAAGGATAAGGGGGAATGAGGAGTTGAAGGAAATTAGTATCAGTAACAAGGTTGTATTGGAGAAATAATGGAGCTGAAGGTTGATAAGACCCCAGGACCTGATATCTACATCCCAGAGTGTTGATAGAGGTAGCTATGGAGATAGTGGATGCATTGTTGATCATTTTCCAAAATTCTATACATTCTGGAGCAGTTCCTGCATATTGGAAGGTTGCAAATGTCACCCCACTATTTAAGAAGGGAGGGAGAGAGAAAACAGGGAATTACAGACCTGTTAGCCTTACATCAGTCATTGGGAAAATGCTAGAATCTCATAGAGAAATACAGCACTGAAACAGGCCCTTCAGCCCACCAAGTCTGTGCCGACCAACAACCACCCATTTATTCTATTCTAAAGGATGTGATAAATTGACACTTGGATAATAATGATCTGATTGGGCATAGTCAACATGGATTTATGAATGGGAAATTATGTTTAATGAACTTGTTGGAGTTTTTTGAGGATGTTACTAACAGAATTGATAAAGGAGAATCGGTGGACGTGGTATACTTGGATTTTCAGAAGGCTTTTGATAAAGTCCCCCACAGGAGGTTGGTTAGCAAAATTAAAGCACATGGAATAGGAGGTAATATGCTGGCATGGATTAAGGATCGAATTAAGGCAGAAAACAGAGAGTAGGAATAAACGGGTCATTCTCACATTGGCAGGATGTGACTAGTGGGGTACCACAGGGATCAGTGCTTGGGCCCTAGCTGTTCACAAGTGAGTGGGCAAGAATGTGGCAGATGGAATATAATGTGGAAAAATGTGAGGTTATCCACTTTGGTGGGAGGAACAGGTGTGCAGAGTATTCCTTAAATGGTAAGAGATTAGAAAGTGTAGATGTACAAAGGGACCTGGGTGTCCTTGTCAGTAAGTCACTGAAAGCTAACATGCAGGTGCAGCAAGCAATTAAGAAGGCTAATGGTATGTTGGCCTTTGTTGCAAGAGGATTTCAGTACAGCAGTAGTGAAGTCTTGCTTCAATTGTATTGAACCTTGGTTGGACCACCTTGGAGTACTGTGTGCAGTTTTGGTCCCCTTACCTTAGGAAGGATATTATTAGAACATAGAAAAATACAGCACAGAACAGGCCCTTCGGCCCACGATGTTGTGCCGATCCTTTGTCCTCTGTCAAGGACAATTTAATCTATACCCCATCATTCTCCTTTATCCATATACCTATCTAAAAGCCGTTTGAAAGTCCCTAAAGTTTCTGACTCAACATAGAACATTACCATAGAGGAGTGTAACAAAGGTTCAATAGACTTGTTCCCGGGGTGGCAGGACTGTCCTATGAAGAGAGATTGGGGAAACTGGGCCTGTATTCTCTAGAGTTTCGAAGAATGAGTGATCTCATTGAAACCTACAAAATACTTAAAGGGATAGATAGAGTAGATGCAGCTAAGATGTTTCCCCTGGTTGGAGAGTCTAGAACTAGGGTACACAATTTCAAAATAAGGGGGAAGCCACTTAAGACAGAGATGAGAAGTTTCTTTAAGAACATAAGAAATAGGAGCGGGAGTAGGTCCTTCGGCCCCTCAAGCCTGCCCCGCCATTCAATAAGATCATGGCTGATCTGTCCCAGACCTCAACTCCTCTTTCATGCCAGCTTCTCATAGCCCTCAACTCCCTGATATTTCATAAATCTATCTACCTTTTCTTTAAATACTATCAGTGATCTAGCCTCCACAACTCTATGGGGTAGAGAATTCTAGACATTCACTACCCTTTGAGAGAAGAAATTTCTTCACATCTCAGTTTTAAATGAGTGTCCTCTTATTCTGTAACTATGTTCCCTGGTTTGAGATTCCCCCACTAGTGGAAACATCTTCTCAACATCTACCCTGTCAAGCCCCCTCAGAATCTTATATGTTTCAATAAGATCACCCCTCATTCTTCTAAACTCTGATGAATAAAGGCCTAACCTGTTTAGCCGTTCTTGATAAGTCAACCCCTTCATCCCAGGAATCAGCCTAGTGAATCTCTTTTGAACTGCCTCCAATGCCAGTATATCCTTTCTTAAATATGGGGACCAAAACTGTACACAGTACTCCAGGTGTGGCCTCACCAACACCCTGTACAGTTGTAACAAGACTTCCCTATTTTTAAACTCCAACCCCCAGCAATAAAGGCCCAAATTCCATTTGCCTTCTTAATTACTTGCTGCACCTGCATGCTAACTTTTTTGTGTTTCATGCACAGGAACACCCAGATCTCTCTGTGCTGCACTTTTTTGAAGTCTCTCTCCATTTAAATAATAGTCTGCCTTTCGATGCTTCCTACCAAAGTGCATGACCTCACACTTTCCTACATTAAACTCCATCTGCCAAGTTTTTGCCCACTCACTCAACTTATCTCTATCCCCTTGCAGATTCCTTATGTCCTCTTCACAACATGCCCTCCCACCTATTTTTGTATCGTCAGCAAATTTGGATATATTACACTCTGTCCCTTCCCCCAAGTCATTAATATAAATAGTAAATAATTGAGGCCCGAGGACTGATCCTTGTGACACTCCACTAGTTACGTCTTTTCAACCTGAAAAAGACCCATTAATCCTGACTCTCTGTCTTCTGTGAGCTAACCAATCCTTAATCCATTATCACCAATACTGTGAGCTCCTATCTTGTGCAATAATCTTTTATGTGGCATCTTATCGAATGTCTTCTGGAAATCTAAATACACTACATCTACCGGTTCCCCTTTATCAACTCTGCTTGTTATATCCTCATAGTCATAGAGAGATACAGCACTGAAACAGACCCTTCGGCCCACCGAGTCTGTGCTGACCATCTACCACCCATTTATACTAATCCTACATTAATCCCATATTCACTACCACATCCCCATCTTCCCTCAATTCTCCTACCACCTACCTACACTAGGGGCAATTTACAATGGCCAATTTACCTATCAACCTGCAAGTCTTTGGCTGTGGGAGGAAACCAGAGCACCCGGCAGAAACCCACACAGTCACAGGGAGAACTTGCAAACTCTGCACAGGCAGTACCCAGAACCAAACCTGGGTCTCTGGAGCTGTGGTGCTAACCACTGCGCCACTGTGTCGCCTCAAAGAACGCTAGCAAATTTGTCAAACATGATCTCCCTTTTACAAAACCATGTTGACTCTGATTGCATTAAGCTTTTCTAAATGTCCTCCTATTTCTTCCTTAATAATGGACTCTAGCATTTTCCCAACAACCGAGATTTGGCTGACTGGCCTATAGTTTCCTGCTTTTTGCCTCCCTCCCTTCTTGAACAGGGGCGCCACATTAGCGGTTTTCCAATCCGCTGGGACCCTCCTGGAATCCAGTGAGTTCTGGAATATTTTGACCAATGCCTCCACTATCTCTGCAGCCATTTCCTTTAAAACCCTTGGATGTAGGCCATCTGGTCCTGGCGACTTGTCTGCCTTTCATCCCATTAGTTGTCAAATACTTTGTCCCTCGTGATAGAGACTGTTACAAGATCTTTCCTCCCATTAGCTCCTTGCTTATCTGATATCTGTGGCATGTTTACAGTGTCCTCCACCATGAAGACCGATGCAAAATATTGGTTTAAATTATCTGCCATTTCCCTGTTCCCCATTATCAATTCTCCAGTCGCATCCTCCAAGGGTCCCACGCTCACTTTAGCTACTTTCTTTCTTTTTATTTACTCATAGAAGCTCTTGCTGTTTGTTTTTATATTTCTTGCCAATTTACTTTCATAATCAATTTTCTTCCTCTTTATTAGCATTTTAGTCATCCGCTGCTGGTTCCTAAAAAATTCCCAATTCTCTGGCCTACCACTAGTTTTCGCCGCTTTGTATGCCTTCATTTTTGATTGGATACTCTCCTTTGTTAACCACAGGTGGTTCATCCTTCTCATCGAGTCCTTCTTTTTGACTGGGATAAATTTTTGCTGAGCATTATGAAATATCTGCTTAAATGTCTGTCACTGCTCATCCACTGACCTTCCCTTTAGTCTATTTTCCAAGCCCACTTTACACAACTCTTTCTTCATACCTCTGTAATTGCCCTTGTTTAAGTTGAGAACACTGGTTTGAGACCCGAGTTGCTCGCCCTCAAACTGAATTTGAAATTCTACCATGTTGTGATTGCTACCCCCTAGAGGATCCTTAACTGTGATATCTCTTATTAATCCTACCTCATTACACATTACTAGATCTAAAATAGCCTGTTCCCTGGTAGGTTCTGCAACGTATTGCTTGAAGTAACAATCCCTGGTGCACTCTACAAATTTGTCTTCCATGTTACCGCTGCTAATCTGATTTGTCTGGTCAATATGCAGATTAAAATCACCCATGACAATTGTAGTGCCCTTACACACCTCCATTGTTTCCCAATTTATACTTTGTCCTACAGTGAGGCAAATCTTCAGGGGCCTATAGACGACTCCCACTGTGACTTCTTCCCCTTGCTATTCCTTATTTCCACCCAAACTGATTCCACATCACAATCTATTGTACCTACATCACTACTCACCACCACACTGATACCTTCCTTTATTAACAAAGCTACCCCACCTCCTTTTTCTTTTGCTGATTTTTCCAGAACATCAAATACCCTTGAATATTGAGTTCCCAGTCTTGGTCACCCTACAACCAGGTCTCTGTAATAGCTATCAAGTCATACTCATTAATTTCTATTTGTGCTGTCAACTCATCTATCTTGTTACAAATGTTGTGTACATTCAGATAAAGAGCCTTCAGCTTTGACTTTTTACCATTATTATTCATTCTGGTTCTAATTTCTGCTGCACTCTTCTGCTTATATTTTCTGCCCCTTCCTGTCACACTTTGATTACTGTTCGCCTCTTCACTCCCCTGCACCTCTGGTCTCTCGTTTCTTTATGATTTTTTAAACTTCCCTTCAATTGAACCGTCCCCCCACTAAGTAGTTTAAAGTCTTATCTACAACCCTAGTTATACGATTCACAAGGATACTGGTCCCAGCATGGTTCAAATGGAGCCCATCCCAATGGAACAGCTCTCTCCGTCCCCAGTACTGGTGCCAGTGCCCCATGAATCGGAACCCATTTCTCCCACACCAATCTTTGTTCAGAGGGTTGTGAATCTTTGGAATTCTCTACCCCAGAAGGCTGTGGAAGGTCAGTCACTGAGTATGTTTAAAGCAGAGATTGACAGATTTCTAAATACAAATGACATAAGGGGATACGAGGATCGTGTGGGAAAAATGCATTGAAGTGAATGATCAGCCATAATCGTATTGAATGGCAGAACAGGCTCGATGGGTTGAATAGCCTACTCCTGCTCCTATGTTCCTATGTAAATAATTTTGGGTGAACAAGCCCCTGTTGCATTGTACAAGTATGTGCAATGCATAAATATAGTTCTTGGTATTTGTAAATTTGTTTAAATATAAAGCAGTAGTGTACCCTGGTTTTATGATTACATCTGAGCTCCAGGACATCACTGCAAGAGTTCCTCAGGGTAGTGTCCTAGACCTAACCATCTTCAGCTGCTTCATCAATGACCTTCCTTCAATCAGAAGGCCAGAAGTGGGGATGATTGCACAATGTTCGGCACCATTCATGAATCCTCAGATACTGAAGCAGTCTGTGTAGAAATGCAGCAAGACCGGGACAATATCGAGGCTTGGGCTGATAAGTAGCAAGTAGCATTCGCGCCACATAAGTGCCAGGCAATGACCATCTCAAACAGGAGAGAATCTCACCATCTCCCCTTAACATTGAATGGCATTACAATAGCTGAATCCCCACTATCAAGATCCTGGGGGTTACCATTGACCAGAAACTCAACTGGAGTAGCCATGTGAATACTGTGGCTACAAGAGAGGTCAGAGGCTCGAGCTCTTGCAGCGAGTAACTCACCTCCTGACTCCCTAAAGCCTGTTCACCATCTACAAAGCACAAGTCAGGAGTGTGATGGAATACTCTCCACTTGCCTGGATGGGTGCAGCTCCAACAGTACTCAAGAAGCTCAACACCATCCAGGACAATGCAGCCCGCTTGATTGGCACTCCATCCACAAACATTCACTCCCTCTACCACTGACGCACAGTGGCAGCAGTGTGTACCATCAACAAGATGCACTGCAGCAACTCACCAAGGCTCCTTAGACAGCACCATCCAAACCCATGACCTCTATCACCCAGAAGGACAAGAGCAGCAGTTGCATGGCAACACCACTACCTGCAAGTTCCCCTCCAAATCACACACCATTCTGACTTGGAACTATGTCGCCGTTCCTTCACCGTCGCTGGGTTAAAATCCTAGAACTCCCTTCCTAAAAGCACTGTGTGTATACCTACCCCAAATGGACTGCAGCGGTTCAAGAAGGCAGCTCACCACCACCTTCTCAAGGGCAATTAGGGATGGGCAATAAATGCTGGCCTGGCCAGCGATGCCCTTATCCCATGAATGAATAATGAAAAAAAATCTAAACATATATTAAAATACAAATATTATCGGTGAAAAATGAAGAAAAGATATTAACTGCTGGAATAAAAACAAGAAATGCTGGAACCACTCAGCATTTCAGAGCATGACAGCCCCCCATTTTACTTTCATTTTTAGTTATTTTTTCTTCCTTGTTTTTACATTCTTTTTTACATTTTTTACAATCTTTTTTTGCATTTATTTCATTTCATCTTAGTTTGTTCAGTTTGCTTACCCACCGTTTTTTTTCAGGTTTGCACTTGCTGCTGTTCAATATTCAGTGTATTAGCACCTAATCTGTACTAATGCTTTGTCTTTCAACACACCATTAACATATTGTTTGCCTTTGCTCCGTGACCTTTTGGTCAGCTATGTGGCCTGGTCCAATCTAGACCTCCTTTGTTATCTCTTGCCCCACCCCCACCTCACTTGCTTATAACCTGTGACTTTTCTAATATTTGTCAGTTTTGATGAAGGGTCACTGACCCGAAACGTTAACTCTGCTTCTCTTTTCACAGATGCTGCCAGACCTGCTGAGTGGTTCCAGCATTTCTTGTTTATATTTCAGATTTACAGAATCCGCAGTATTTTGCTTTTATTTAAACTGCTGGAATGCCTTGTGAATCAAGAAACTCCTACTCCAAATAGAAAAATCTAATGCCAGCCACGCATTGGCCAGGAGTATATCCAGGTGATGGGGGGTCTCGACCACCAGCAAAAGCACCAGTGAGAGATTGCGTCGCCTCCTCTGGGCAAGGCCCGCCGGATCCAGTGCCAGTTCGGCACTTAAGTGGACAGTGGCATGCCTTCTTCGGGATAAAGGACGCCGGCGGCTGAAGTCCCACCTGCTGAGAGCTGCCGGCCATTCAGAGACCAGCAGCTCTTTAATTGAGCAGCGCCACCGTGAAAGCGGCAGCTGTTGCCGGTAATGAACCCACCCGTAGTTGTGGTTTGCTGAGGGACCCAAGCCACAGGTAAGTCAGGGCGGGAGGGGTTTTGCGGGTTGGGGGTCATGGGGGAGGGGGGTCGGCAGCAAGTGCAGGGGGATGGCTCTCAGCAGGAACAACCACCAGCACCCCCCCCACCTTCCCGATGCCGAGTCCCTCGTTCAGGCACGAGGTGCATTTTAACGAGGAACCCCTCCTTGGAGCCAGCAAGCAACCCACACAGGCTAATTCTTTTTTTTATTCATTCATGGGATGTGGGCGTCACTGGCCAGGCCAGCATTTATTGCCCATCCCTAATTGCCCTTGAGAAGGTGGTGGTGAGCTGCCTTCTTGAACCGCTGCAGTCCATTGGAGGTAGGTACTCCCACAGTGCTGTTAGGAAGGGAGTTCCAGGATTTTGACCCAGCGACAGTGAAGGAATGGCGATTATAGTTCCAAGTCAGGATGGTGTGTGACTTGGAGGGGAACTTGCAGTTGGTGGTGTTCCCATGCATTTGCTGCCCTTGTCCTTCTAGTTGGTAGAGGTCACGGGTTTGGAAGATGCTGTCCAAGGAGTCTTGGTGCGTTGCTGCAGTGCATCTTGCAGATGGTACACACTGCTGCCACTGTGCGTTGGAGGTAGAGGGAGTGAATGTTTGTGGATGGGATGCCAATCAAGCGTGCTGCTATGTCCTGGATGGTGTTGAGCTTCTTGAGTGTTGTTGGAGCTGAACTCATTCAGGCAAGTGGAGAGTATTCCATCACACTCCTGACTTGTGCCTTGTAGATGGTGGACGCGCTTTGGGGAGTCAGGAGGTGAGTTACTCGCCGCAGGATTCCTAGCCTCTGACCTGCTCTTGTAGCCATGGTATTTATATGGCTACTCATGGAGGTGCAATGAGGCCCTTAGTTGGGCATTAATGGCTCACTTAAGAGCCTCAATTTGCAGTGTGGCGGGAAGGATGTTCACAGGTCCCCCTGCCACCATTCACCTGATTATATGCTCTCTCCGCCTCCAAACCCTATGCGGAGGAGAGCATAAAATTCCCCCCATTATGCTGGTCTAATTTGGATCTTACAGATTTAATCCTTTTGCTGTCTTGTACTCAAACACCAGCGAAATGCTTAAACTACTGATTAAATTAATCAATATTTTTTTTTTAATTTGGTAATTTGACATTGGAGGAGCTCAATTTCTGCATTGATGAAATAAGGTCTCAAAGGAGTCGTGTTCTTTTTGAAGAATTCCCATTTCATTGTACAGTGGGTTGCCTTTGGTAAACAATCTTATGAAGCTCTGTGGCATAATTGGTTTTTCAGAGTTTAATATAACAGCATCAATTTGGAAGATTCTGCGGGGTAAAGTATTACAGAGTTTATCTAGTATCAATATTGGAAAAGTAATGAATTTTGGATAAGGGAACGCTACAGGTTGTTCAACCAAACCTGATCTGAAATAAACAGTATCATATTCAGCCTTATCATTTACTTTCGTGTCTTTGACAAGGGATTATGAAAAGCTGTGTGAAATTTGCTTTTGGCTTACTGTGTTCACCTGCGATTTATATAACGCATTGCAACTCTGAGGATTGTGTTTGTTAAATGATTTAGCAGAGGGAAGACTGAATGGATCAATAGGCCGTGTGCCTATTGGAGTAGCTCAGGAAGTGGGGTGTGCCAAACCTCACAGTGAAATTTCCTCCCCCTAATTTGTATCAGAAAGGTTTGCAGAGAATTTGGCCCTGTGGTGCTTTTGGTTGGGCAGTAGATAGTCCAACATTGGCAGCAGCTATTAAAAGGGCTGCAACCTACCACCAAAAGGTTGATGGTGGTGTTGGCAGTAGGTAGTGGAGTAATTACCCACAATTAGCTTGTCTCTGTGTAAGGAGGCAGTGAGTTCAATCCCTATTTCAGGACTTCTATGCAAGAACCCCAAATTCCTTGTCAACTTGTGCCCAAAAGACAGAGTAATCATGACATTAAACCAATTGCCAGCACGAAAGATTGAGGAAATTCAGATACAAATTCTTAAGCTACATCCAAAATTCCTTGATGTTTTGTGTTGGCGCAACAAGACCATCGTCCAGTCCCTACACTGCTCTTTAGCATTGTCCTGCCCCATGTGCTCCCCACCACCAGCCCCCATCCAAAAGAAGGAAGGGTGCAAAGTTCCTGCATTTAAGCAGGTTCACAACCAATATAAATTTGCGCACAGAATCTTACATTTGAATTTACATTTGAGATTGGCAAAAGTAATCGTGATTTTGAAATTTATTTTGACATACTACCAGAGGTACACATTTAATAAAGGATGTATTTAACAAATTAAAATATATTAAACAGTGATATCCAACAGAGGAAAGCCTGCACTGAATTAGCAATGGGGCGGCTGCCAAATAATTACTGCAAAACAGAAACTGGCAGCATCAGACTGACTCACTCCTCTTGGGCAGCGCTGGGCCCTGGCTAAGCAGATGGTACTTGGCCACGTGCTGAAAAATAGGGCAATTGAGGAACAAAAATAAAACTAAATAAAAATATCACTTCTGTAAAGATGATGTACAGGTTGACTTTGATATTATTCAGCTTAATAGGATAAATTAAGAAATATTAGGCTAAAATTTAATGTGCAGGTGTGCTCGGAGTAGGGGAGGCCAATAACATGTGGGAAATCTGGAAATATGTTAAGTGCGTCTATCAGTGACTTTTTAATGCAGCTGCTTTAATACCATTTCATCTCCGCATTTCTCATCCAAATAGCAGCCGCAGGCATGATGATGACCCGTATGACATTATCTCAACTCCAATATTTAAAGGGACATTTCAGACATGCAAGTTGGAGTTTAAAAGGAAGAGAAGGAAGTGTTGCAATGGACAGTAGATGATCATAGGCTGTTATCCATCCATCCATTCATTCAACACATACCATTACCCTCACTCATTGATCTCTTCTTTCTCCCCTTGCAGGAGAAGAAAGCACAGAACCCAAGGGAGAGACAGAGAACTGGAGGTGGCCCTCTAGCCATCTTGCAACTGACAGCTACCGAGGAGGAGGTGCTAGTGTTCAGTGGAATCTTAGCATCCACAATTATGAAGAGATTGGAGGAGTCTGCCTCATGCATGGGTGGGATGCTGTCTGAGGCCATTGCGATGATGTCTTCTTGCATGGATAGAGTGACCAACTGCATGGAGCATCAAACGTGGCAATCGAAAGAGTGCATGCAGACTAATGGTTTGCACATACTGAAAGTCACGTAAAATAGGAAGAACAATATCCTAGTATTGGCCTTCCTGCATCTGACTGATCTGCAGCAAAGTGTTCTCAAGCACAGTAGTAGCAGGGAAGTACAACTGGACCATAAAAAGAATGATGTCGAAAAGGAACATGGAGATGACTCCGCTCAAAATGCTTCTACTTCTCACCCATTGCCACTCCCTCAGTCATTACCCAAATCATAATAATGAATAGTCAACATGGATTTCAAAAGGAAAAGTCTTGCTTGGCCAACCTCATTGAATTCTTTGGAGAGATAACAGAGAAAGTAAACAAGGGTGATGTAGCAGATGTAATATATCTAGATTTCCAAAACACCTTCAATAAAATACCACATAATAAACTAATGAATAAGGTCAGAGCATGTGGCATCAGGGCACACATAGCAGAATGGATAGTTAGCTGGCTTCAAGTCAGAAAGCAGAGAGTAGGGGTAAAGAGTAGCTATTCAGAATGGCAGAAGGTGAGAAGTGGTGTCCCACAAGAATCAGTGCTGGGACCATTGTTGTTCACAATTTATATTAACAATTTAGACTTTGGAAACAAATCAATTGGAAAAGGTAGACTGGAAGATGAATTTGTAGAATGCTTTTGTGACAGTTTCCTGTTGAATCAACTTGGGATAAAGTTATTTTAGATCTAGTATTGTGCAATGAGATAGATTAATTAGTAATCTCGTAGTAAAAGATCCTTTGGGAAAAAGTGATCATAATACAATGGAATTTCATATTAACTTTAAAATTGACATACTCCAGTCCTAAACAAGAATCTTGAACTGAAAATCAATTACATAGGTATGAGGGGAGAGTTGGCTAAGGTTGATTGGGTAAATAGACCAAAAGGTATGGCGCTAAAAAAACAGTGGGAAACATTTAAAGAAAAATTCAAATTGTTCAACTAAAATACATTCCATTAAAAAGCTCAAATTCAGCAAGCAAGATTCATCTGTGGCTGACTAGGGAAGTTAAGTATAATATTAGATCAAAAGAAGAGGCTTATAATGTTGCAAAGAATACGAGCAAGCCTGAGGATTGGGAGAGTTTTAGAAACCAACAAAGGGCAACCAAAAGGTTGATAACAAGGGAAAAAATAGAACATGAGAGTAAACTAGCCAGAATATAAAAACAGATGCAAGAGCTTTTTCAAGTATATAAAAAGGATAGTAGCTAAAGTAACCATTGGCTCCTTAGAGATAGAGAGAAAGAAATTATCATGGGGAACGAGGAAATGGCAGAAATGTTGAACAAATATTTTGTGTCTGTCTTCACTAGAAGACATAAATTATATATCAGAAATAGAGGGTAACCAAGGATAGCCAAGAGTGAGGAAGTTACAGTAACTAATATCAACAGAGAAAAAGTATTGGAGAAATTTAAGGGACTGAAAGCTGACAAATCCCCAGGGCCTAATGGCCTACATTGTAGGATTCTAAAAGAGGTAGCCGCAGAGATAGTGGATGCACTGGTTATAATTTTCCAAAATTCCCAGGATTCTAGAACAGTCTCAGCAGATTGGAAGTTAGCAAATGTAACACTGCAATTCAAGAAATGAGGGAGAGAGAAAACAGGGAACTACAGGCCAGTTAGCCTGACATCAGTGGTTGGGAAATGCTGGAATCTATTGTTAAAGAACTGTTCACAATGCACTTAGAAAATCATAGTATGATCAGACTAAGTCAACATGGTTCTACGAAAGGGAAATTATGTCTGACAACATTGTTAGAGTTTCTGGAGGTTGTAACTAGTAGGGTAGGTAAAGGAGAATCAGTAAATGTAGTATACTTGGATTTCCAAAAGGCATTCAATAAGATGCCACACAAAGCTAATATGCAAAATAAGGGCACATGGAGTTTGGTGTAACATATTAGCATGGATAGAGGATTGGCTAACAGACAGGAAGCAGAGAGCAGGGATAAAGGGAACATTTTCATGTTGGCAGACTGTAACTAGTGGAATTCCGCAAGTATCAGTGTTGGGGCCTCAGCTATTTACAATCTACATTAATGACTTAGACGCAGACACCGAGAGTAATGTCTCTAAGTTTGCTGATGATACAAAGCTAGTTGGGAATGTAAGCTGTGAGGAGGATGCACAGAGGCTGTAAATAGATATAGACAGGTTAAGCAAATGGGCAACAAGGTAGCAGATGAAGTATAATGTGGGAAAGTGTGAGGTTATTCACTTTGGGCATAAGAATAGAAAAGCAGAATATTTTTTAAAAGGTGTGAATCTTTTAAATGTTGATGCTCAGAGAGACTTGGGTGTACTTGTACAAGGAACCCAGAAAGTTAGCATGCAGATACAGCAAGCAATTAGGAAGACAAATGGCATGTTGGCCTTTATTGCAAGGGGATTGGAGTACAAGAATAAGGAAATCTTGCTACTTTGGTGAGACCATACCTGGAGGAATGTGTGCAGTTTTGGCCTCCATATTTAAGGAAGGATATACTTGCATTGGAGGCAGTACAGCGAAGGTTCAGTAGATTGGTTCCTGGGATGAAAGGCTGAGTAAATTGGGCTTATACTCTATGGAGTTTAGAAGAATGAGAGGTGATCTCATTGAAACATATAACATTCAGAAGGGGCTTGACAGGGTAGAAACTGAGATTGTTTCCCCTGGGGAATCTAGAACATGGGGGCACAGTCTGAGGATAAGGGGTCAATAATTTAGGACTGAGATGATGAGAAACTTCTTCACTCAAAGGGTTGTGAATCTAAGGAATTGTCTACCCCAGAGGGTTGTGGATACTGTATAGTTGAGTATATTTAAGGCTGAGATAGACAGACTTTTAGTCTCTCAAGGAATCAAGGGATATGGGGAGCAGGTGGGAAAGTGGAGTTGAGGCTGAGGATCAGCCATGATCATATTGAATGGCGGAGCAGGCTTGAGGGACTGTATGGGCTACACCTGCTCCCATTTCTTATGTCCTTGTGAAACAAAAACGTAATTTCTAAATTTGTGGACAACACCAAATTAGGAGAGATAGTCAACCCACAGAAGGACTGTAATAAAGTACAAGAAAGACATTAATAAACTTTCAGAATGGGCATATAATTGACAAATGAATTTCAACATGGCTAAGTGTGAGATATTACATTTTTGGGTAAGCTAAATAAGGAGGTCACACATTACTTGGAAAATAAGAACCTAAGTGGGGTAGAAGAACAAAGTGATCTGGAGTACAAATACACAAATAAATAAAAGTTGTGATGCAGGTCAATAAGTCTTCCTGACGTGCTGTCAATTTTACTGGTTTTAAGCCCCCCCACTGGCTCCCAAACCCATTAAAATCCAGCCCATTATTATAACAGTGATTCTTATAACTTGCTGTGTTAAACAGGTCTAGGACTGTTAGTTTGCACTGTTTTTGCAAATTAATCAAATGAAACAGTCATCAGTGATGGATGTTCAAAGAACGCCAAGAAATATGAGCTTAAATGTAGATGCTTATTTGGCAACCATTTCTGAAATGCTTGTATGACAGCCGAGATTCTAAATTATTCGTGAACCTGATTCCTACAAATCATTGGTAGTGATACCATTCTGCACGAGCTTATTGGATTCTGTGAATTGTCAAGTTTCACTCACAGAGGAATAGCTGCAGCTAATTCACAGCTAAAAAGGCGAAAATGCAAACGCCTTATTTTAATGGAACTGCAAAATTATTATTAGACCAGAATTCTTAGTCAATACAAAAGTTAGGTCATTCAGCTGCCAAGTGCTATTTGTTTTTAAATAATCAAATGCTAATGTTGATGCAACCCTTTTATTCACTTCAATTCATTTAGCAAGGAAGATGTGCTTATAAGGGACTAAATTTAAATTAAAATTACCTGACGCACAAGAAATGAAAACAATTTTCATATGGAAGAAATTTGGGAAAGACCACTGTCCAAAATCAAGACTCAAAACCTATTTGCTCAAATGAGTATTCTTTAGCTTTTGGAGGCGTGTTAGGTTTGATGTTTAAACTTGACAGTTACTCAGGTCCTATACGTCACAACTATTTTAATTCTGAGTGTCGCTGATTCTAAATGCCATAAAAAGCAGGTGAAGTAATAATTATGCTGTTTGGTTCATATGCCAAACGGCTGAGGCAGGTGTTCCTTGCAGCTTAGAGGTTCACCATCTCCAGTATGGTTTTGAAGTAGGTTGAGGGCAGTACAGGGGTGGATGTAGTTGCAAAGTAGCTTAGGAATGCAAAAAGTTACAATAAACAGAATTCAAACCTTGAAATCGACTATCTAGAGTTCAACTGATATGGGTATCTGGTCTTCTGAACCACAAGGTAGTTATTGACTCCTACAGTGTACAATTCACTGCTTGTTTTTGTTACAGTATTGCTTTAAGGGGCTTATCTGAAACAGCTGTCCATTACCAGACAGGGTGCGATGCACAGACCCTTGTGACCTCGAAGCACCTGCTGCAAGCAGCCACAGGAACAACAATGTAAAGCACTTCCCAGTATTGCTGGATAAGTTAGGATCTTCAATAAAATAATGTATCTTTTGGATTCACTGATGTTGTCTGCGTGATTAGTGTGTCCACATTATAACACAAAACACAATATGGTGGCAGCTGGTGGTTGTTGAAGATACTTCAAGTTTCTGCAGACGAGAAAGCTGAACACATCCACTTGCTACTGATGCTCCGGAGTGAAGGTTTGCAAGCACTTCAGCTTCGTCTGCTATCCTTGCGGCAGCGTGGAAGTCTGTGTAAGTGACTCTGCAATATTGTTGGTGTCGAACACACAGCAGGTCCACATCATCAGGACATCGCACATTGCACCGAGATTCTGCAGCTTTACGTTAAGGGAACGTGAGTCTGTGATGATGGTTTGTGCCGGAAGCAATCCGATAAAAGTCAACTCCAAGAGGCGTGCGCTGGGTGGGAGCACCATTTTTGCTGAGGGGCTATCGGATAAGGAGCTCAGGGGGGTGATTGATCTACCTTGACCCAGCCAGGTAGGAACATCCGTGCACAGTAGCCTCCAGGCATTAAGAGAAGGCCAGAAGACCTTCATAGCCACTATCCTTCTTCTCCTGAAGGTCTTAGGTGAGCCATATATTAAAAAAATCAGCTCCATTCCTGATCATTTCATCAATCAGGAGAGCTAAAAAGAAGGAAAAGTAATCGCTAACTCTTTGTCCTCACCGCCATTACAGAGCCCTTTCGCACCGAGATCACTCTTCGTGGGTGGGGCTTAAGAATAGCGCACAGTCCAGGAGGCAGCTGAGCTTTTGTTTCTCGTGCCGAAATCATCCTTCAGGGGCGGAGCCTAAAGTCAACGCGCAGCCCGGGAGATAGCTCCGTTTTTTTTTCTAGCTCGGAAATCGCCCTTCATGGGCAGGACCTCAGGAGACCATGTGAACCCAGAGCCAGCGCCATGCCCACACTGACTTTCTCCCTCTACTGCTCCACCAGGCGGTGGCACCAAGTGGTATCGCAGGCAGTGACTGTTTTTTTTCAAAATGACGGGCAGCTTTTTTTAACAGCTGCAGTGATTTGTTTTTCCATAGCAGCAAGGCAGTTTCTTTTTGGCTACACAGAAAGACTGTACTGCCAGTTAAAGGGCAAGACAGTGACCACAGAACCTAACCCCTTAAGGGGAGTCCAAGTTTAAATCTTTATTCTTACCGCTAATACTGTCCAACACAAAATGTCAACTAAATCTCTATCCCTGAACTGGGAAGGCAATGGACCTTCTTATCGAATCTAAACTATTCAGACAGAGAATGGAACTGTGTTTTCTTGACTTGGCTGTTTCCAAGCCTAATAGACAAGTAATTTAAAGTCAAAATTGCCATTGGACATGAAGGTCTACATAGATTAAATACATCCGGTCTTTCGGAGGATGACTAAAAGGATGCGAGTAAAATATGGTCCACATTGGAAGACCACTTGAAAGTCTAGCTCCATTTCAGAATATGCTGCCTCGAGTTTATGTTGCTCCAGCAGCAGCCAAAGGAGACAATAGACCAATTTGTGAGCCGATAAGGATAAGGGGCGTGGCTGTGATTTTTCTGTGGCTGAGTTAGCTGACAGGATTATGGAGCTTGTGATATCTACCAACCCCATGGAAGCATTCCAAAAAGACCTCCTAGACCAACTCAAAGACTACAATTTAGACGCCTTGCTTAAAAGCAATCGTAAATTCAAAGCCATCCTTATGGGCAGGCACAGCCTACAAGCCCTGTGACTTCATCTATTATTGGCACTGTTGCCAGCATAACCAAATGTGGCAAGCCATGTAGGCGATGTGGCCTTGTGCATTCACCAAGAAATTATCTGGCCTTCCATGATATTTCCAAAGCATGTGGGCACTGGAGGTACCAATGCAAGAAACCCAAGTCACAACAAGCCGAGCCACAGTTGGATGCACGACAGGTACGACATCCAAACAGACAGAGGGAACAGTCCAAACATCAAAGGTGGAAAATACACAAGATGACCAGCCAGACCGCAAGGTTGGAAGGTGACCATAATGAAGACATTCACACACAGGGCTGGATTTTGTAGTCCCGCCACCAGAAGCGGCAGCAGGCGCGGAACATGGCGGCTGTGCCGCACATGACCCAAGTGGCCACGCCACCGTGATTATGCAGCAGGCTGCCACCTGCCATAATGACAGCGGCTATGCTCCCCAGATCACATGGCGGGGGTGGCATTGGCAATGCCATGAATGGCAGCACCTGATGCAGGAGCAGGTGCTGGTGCCAACTTTAAAAGGCTTCCAGCCCTGCAAACAGTGTATCCAAATTGCCCCCCTTCCCCCCATACATAAAATAATTCAGAGATACTCCCTTCCCCCCTTATCCATACAATGCAGAATTGACCCCTTCCCTGCCTCGGTGGCACCAGCTTCTCATTGAGGAAAGTGAAGGCACGTGAGTGCCGCACGTCAAGCTCAAGATTGGAAACGGATGGTAAGATTGCGGCAAATTACATTCAAATGGAAGCATAGAGATACTTACCATATTTAAAGTAGGGTCCCGTTGCTGATTGGCGGAGGTGCCACCTTGGAGTTTCACCACCCCTGGGAGGATGGGAAACGGCAATCCTGGCATCGGGTTCTGTGATGGCCGCTTCCACTCCGATTCTCCGTTCCTCATCTCCAAGAAACCTGACGTCAGGAGGAGAACAAGATCCAGCCCACAATGTGAGAAGGCATTTCACATGGTTAACCTCACAGTGCGTATTGACATGGTGGGACCTTCAGAAGCCTTTGCTACCATCCAGATTATTTGCCCGCAAAAGCCTGGCAAACATACACTCTGGACCAAGATTGACACAAATGCAATCGCCAATATTCTACTGCTTCAAATCCTGAAGGACATGTATCCACAGCAATGGCAAACCATGGTTCAACTGACCACAGCCAAGCTCATGGCATGCAATCATTTAGTGATTCCGTCCTTGGGATCCATTATGTTCAAGTACAGATACAGCAACTTAACCTGGTCACCCAAAACGTTTTACATCATGGACACCAGAGGTCCATCAATTACAGGCCTGCCGGCATGCAGAGACCTGACATTGGCATTGATTCACAGTATCAGCGCGATAGTGGTGCGGACAGCAGATAACAAAGACACCACAGACAATCTGTGATCAGCAAGAGCAGGCACCACAGAAGCTGGGCTACACACTCAAATTCCAGACAATCCAAGTAGCCAACAAGGCATCACAGGTCCAGCTGGAAACTGATCTGACGATCACGAAGGAGTGTAATGGCTTTCGCGAGAAGGTGCAATATCACACAGCCCAGAATAAGGGACTACTCCCTCAATTAAATGAAACTAATGGAAAGACAGCTGAGATGGACTGCAAGAATGGATGGCACTGAGACTTCGAGAAACAGGTAGCATAGCAGCTATGGTTGAGCTACAACAGAAAATTGCAGCTCTAGAGATACAGCATAAAGGCTACCCACGCTACAGTGAGGATTCTGTTTTGCAATTGGAGAAGGTGCTAGTACAGGCAAGGTTAAGAGAAGCAGAAGCGCCAACAGGTCTGAAAGAATTTCGGCAGGAAGTTAAAGATTTGGAAGATCTTCGGCTGTCTCATCTGCCTAGAACTGCTGGCAGATGGGAAGACCCACCATGAAGGAATGCTGTAAGCACTCCGCAGGACGAACTGATGGCAATGTGCCAGAAAGGAACTTGAAACACAGAACCAAATCAACAGTAAACAGTTATGTCGAGCGGAGAAGAATTGCTCGATAGGCAACAAGCAAGAAAAAATAAAAGACACAACCCACACCCAACATTCCCACCGACAGGCAAGACCATGAGACAGTACAGCGACCACAAACCGAACTTACAATGGTCAGGTCAGAGCGTATCATCAGACCTCCAATTCGCTTTAGAGACTCGTAACTTTATTACTATGTATTTGAAACATTTAATACCTTTTTCACCCGCTGTGTGGTAAATAGTGAGGATTATTTCATGACACATTTTTAATTTAGAAAAAAGGGGGAATGCTGTGTTACTGCTTTAAGTGCTGCAGTATTGCGTTAAGGGGCGTATCTGAAATGGCTGTCTATCACCAGACAGGATGTGATGTACAACCCTTGTGACTTCTAAGCACTTGTTGCGTTACGGGAACAACAATGTAAAGCACCTTCCCAGTACTGCTGGGTAAGTTAGTATCTTCAATAAAAGATCCTATCTTTTGGGTTCATTGATCTTGTCTGTGTGATTGGTGTGTCCGTGTTACAACACAAAAGACAACAGATTCCAAAATCTGATTTCAATGTAATTTCAGAGGATTGGGACAATTTTGGACCCTCATTGATACAGTCCTTAGTCACCATGACCCTGCGCCCTGCAATTCCATTCCTAAGCTCATTCACCTCACTGCGGGGCTGAATTTTATAAGCCCGCTGCCAAAATTGGTGGCAGGCAAAAAAATGTGGGGTGTGCCACATGCCAAAGAGCCATTACGATTCCAAGCGCAGAGGCTCATTTAAATAGTCGGGTGGGAGGCCTACCTCCCCCACTCACGTGGAAGGGACAGGCTGCTCGTCCCCAGCAATGGCATCAGCTGCCTGTGCACAGGCGCTGACCCCATTTTTAAAGGGCTGTTAGCCCTACCAGCATAGCTCATTATTTAAAGAATGATCTAATGATATTAAATAAATATATCGCTTTTGTCCCTTCCCCCCCCAATAACAATTAAATTAATTATTTGCCCTTTCCCCCCCCCCCCCACCAAAACACTTACCTTAATTATCTGACCTTCCCTTCCCCCAGCTGCACAAATTTTAAACTGTAACCCTTCCCACCATCCCCTTCACCCATGACGTTAATTTGACCCTGTTCCCCACCCCATCCCCCGCACTGAGAAACTTACCTCCTGCCCCCACCCCACCAGTGTTGCATCTTGTTTCCCTGGACAGGGATCCAAAGGCATAGGAGTGCCAGCCGCTGGGCTGAAGATTGCAGCAGGACATCAGGAGGTGAGGTAAGTTTATTTAAATTAATTATTGTAATTAATTTAAATATTCAAATGATTCTCCCATCGCCCAATGGCGGACGGGTTGGGGGGGTGCAGCCACGGTGCCTCGCCACCATCAGAAGGATCGGGCCAGGCCCTGTCGGCGTTGAGGTCCGTGGCGGGCCTTATCTGGGGCCGTCTTTAGGCCCCCCACCGCCACGGATCCCGTGGGCTCCTGAAAATCCAACCCTACATCTCACATCCCTCTTCGCAACGAAACCCTCCAAACATTCATTGGTCCCCTCCACTAACTCTATCCCCAACTACTGTTCGATGGTCTGACCACTGCACCCTTCGTGAAGCATTCTGGAAGGTTTCACTATGTTAAAGGCACTATACAAATGGAAGTTGTTGCTACTGTTGTTACATTACTTATTTCTATGGTGAAAAATGTCAGAATCTTATTTAAACACTTGTCAGGATAGTGAGTCACTATTTTGTCACCCAATGTTGGGAGAAAGAGTCACTTACTTTTCCTTCAATGCTGTGAGAAATGTCAGAATGCTATGGGAAAAGGCACAGATACCTTTTAGAACTCTTGCCTATTAATAATTAGGGTCTTTTGGATACTTTATAAAAATGATGACGTAATTCAGTGTACAGTGTAAGGAATGATTTGTTTTGGCAGCATGGGTGGGACAGCTTGTTGGCCCACTGATGCGTTAGTCTGTTGGCTCATACCTACAATTGCCCACATGGTGAGTTCCTGACTTTAGCTGTCCTGTTGGAAAACATCTGAAATGGAAGCTCGGCCTCTTCACCTCCTAGTGAGCTGAATTTACTAGCACTTTGGTAAAGGCGTGCTTCTGAATGAGGGAAGAGGGTACGACTAAACGGGAGACTGACAGGCAGAGAAGTGAACTGACAAAAAAAAAAGAAACACAATTTGATGTACATCATTAAACTAAACCCATGCAGTGACTAATTTTTAGTGGGATTGTATAGGAGACTGTTCCCCACCATTGCAAATGAGAGTCACACTCTGCTCTACCCACTACAGAAAACTAAATATTATGGGATATTACCTCCAACAGCCGAGGGAAATATAAATAGCTGACTGGCTTATTTATTGCAGATTTCATCATCATCATTGTCGTCATTTAAGCTGTGTTCATCCATTATAGGATATAACCCTCCTCATGCCTTTTGCATTTATTTCTATCCCTTGCTGTTGCCCATGTGGTTCCTAGGTATGATATTATGTCATCTCTCCATCTTCTTTTTGATCTCCCCCCCTTCTTCTTTTTCCTATTCTTGGCTGCCAATCCATTAGCCTTTATGTCCACCAGTTATCATTTCTTCGAGGAACATGCCCAGCCCATCACCACTTGGCTTCTTTTATCTTCTTAATGATGTTTTTAATTCCGGTTTTCTGGCATATTTTATTACACCTGATTTTATTACAAATGGAGATGTGTAACATTTGTTTTTCCATTGCTCTCTGAGCTGTATACAGTTTTTGTTCTATATATCTTGTAGCTATCCATGATTCTGCCCCATATGTCACGGTCCGTAGCACACACAGATCATACACCCTCCTCCTTAATGTCAGTGGTATTTTCTTGTCACACAGAATATCTCTGTATCTCCTGAAACAACTCCATCTTGCCCTAATCCTACTCAGTACCTCTTCATTTGTACAATCCACCATCTTTAATGTTTGACCCAGATATTTGTATTCAGTCACTTTTTCAATTTTTCGGTCATCAACTGGTGTGGTATCTTCTGTCTTAAAGTTCGTCATATACTGTACTTTGCTCTTCCATTGTGCATTTTCAGTCCAATATTTTTACTCTCTTTATTTAAGTTATTTAGTTGTACTTCCAAGTTTTTAACAAATGAAGTAATTAGTGTGACATCATCTGCAAAGCATAAGTGTGTTAGTTTTTCTCCATCAATATTTAATCCTCTCTCCTCTGGGGGGTATCTTCTTAAATATGTCTTCCATTACCGTGCTGAATATTTTTGGTGAGATTGTATCCCCTTGTCTCAGTCCTTTTTCAATATTCATCAACTGTGTTACGTATTCTGGCCGTTGCATCTGTGTAAATGTCCTCTATGCTCTTCACATATTCCTCACTTATTCCTGTTATCCATAAAGCTGTAAATAAATCTGTGGTCCACTGAATCAAATGCTTCTCATAGTCAATAAATCTAATGCACAAGTTCAACTGATATTCGTTTGTCTTCTCAATGAGTTGGTTTATTGTATGTAGATGGTCTGTTTTAGAACATCCTTCCCTAAACCCTGCCTGTTCTCTTGGTTGATGTTTGTCTAATGTTGTCTTTATCCTTTTTTGAATAATTCTAGTCGGAATTTTGTACAAATTAGATAATAGACTGATGGGTCGGTAACTCTTAATGTCTGTTCTGCCTCCTTTTTTATGAAGAAAAAGAATTTTGGCTTCTTTCCAACTTCTCAGTATCTTTTCTTCCTTGAATATTTGTTTATATGATATAGTGAACTGTGTGATTGAGAGGTACAAGCTCAAAAGGAAGTTGTGAAGTCAAAGCTGCTAGGAAGCACTGGGATGGCGAAGTGTAGAGAGACAGGGCAAAGCAAACTGCATTTATGCACCTATAACACTAGGACATTAAGAACAGAAGAATCACTGTATCATTTAATGGAAGAATTAGAGGACTTCAAGTGGAGCATCATAGGTCTAGCTGACACTAGCAGAAACAAGAAGGGAATGAGAAGGTCTAGAAGGGATTCAAAGAGGTGTGTGGTTGTATTATTGAGGAAAAACAGAAGACGATAAAGAAGCAAGAGGAATTGGATTCCTCATATACCCCAAGACGACAGATTATATTAAACAAATCAATAGTTACTCAAATAGAGCCATCTCACTTCAAATACAGTTGGCAGGGAAGGAGGAATTGTGTATAGTCCAAGTATGTGCACCAACCAGTGATCACACAGGGGAGGATATTGAACAATTCTATGAAGATGCTACGAAGGCAATAGAAGAACAGAAATCAAACAATTGTCGTGAGAGATTTCAATCTTCGATAGGAAAATCCAAACCAGGCGAAGAATCAGATATAGGAAAATTTGGACTTGGAGAAAGAAATAAAGGAGGAGAATCGCTGATTGCATTTGCAGTTCAGCATGGACTTGTTATCAAAAGCACATATTTCAAGAATAACAAAAAACAATATTGAACATGGGAAAGTCCAAATGGAACTTTCAAGAATCAAATTGATTTTATACTGAGTAGTCAAGGGGGAATAGTGGAAAACAGGGAAGGCATCGCCAAGGTGGATATTGCCAGTGACCACAGGATGATAAGAGAAACGCTAAGCATCAATACAAAAAAACAAGCTAGACGGAAATTTATCAACAATAAGAAAAAGAAGCAGATAAATCTCTTCAAGCTTGGAGAACAGAGGGAGGAATTCCAACTCAGACTCAAAAATAGATTTGATAGTCTAGAAGTCGAAGGGACACAAGATGTAACAAAGTCATTACAATAACAATGGAAGAAGCTGCAAAAAGTGCACCACCAAACAAGACAACCAGTCAAAGAACCAACGAGGACAAAGAAATTGATGCTAATGATGCAAGGTGTAAGGTACTCAGGAGAATACCACACAAAACAGTCTCTGAGAAAATTGAATATGCTAAAGTGGTTAAAATAATGAGTGAAAAACAACGCCAAAGGAATAGGATAAGAGAGGAGCAAATTAAGACAATTTTAGAAACAGGAAGAGGGCCAAAAGAAATCTTTAAAAGATACAGGGCCAAGTGGGGAAGACAGCTTGGAAAATGAGGCGCCCTCCCTGCGGGCTTGGGGGTGGTCCCTCCTTCATGGGCATTTTGTGGCCCATGGAGGCACCCATTGGGAACAACTGCATCCCCTGGGACTACCCTCCCCCTGGACCGAACGCCGACACCCCCCAACACCCCTCGCCGGAACCTTCCCGACTGGCCCTGGTGACCCCGCCTCACCTACCTCTTGTATGGGGTTCCATCGCTGGGCCTGGGTCCGCGGCCTCTGCAGTACCAGCAGTGACCACTGCTCCTGCTGGCACTGCCGATACTGCTGAGCTGCCAGCCTTGTAATTGGCTGGTAGCTCTTGGGGGCGAAATCCCCATCCCTATAAACCTTTAAGGGATCCTACTTCCTGAAACTTAAACAGCAAAAGACCAGAGGATCGTTCTGGGGGGCTGAAAAAATGCAGAGGCGGGTCTCCCCGTCGCCTTTTCGGCCTGGCGCCAGGAGCCCCGCCTCCTGCACAAAATCCAGCCCAGTGTGTGGGAGAGAGAAATTAGACAGTTAGCACAGGGATGAGCCTGGGGGAGATTTGGCTTCGTGAGCAAAGGAATAATGTGGAAGCAGCAGAGGCAGCTGATAGGATAGTATCAATCTTAGTGACAAAGAAGCCTCTGAGCTCCTTACATGTCGGAGGTGAGGGTGCAGGAGCTGATACTGGGGACAAGAAGCTGGGGAGGATTACGATTGTAATGCCACTATTGCCATACAACTGAAAACCAGTAGCGAGGTGGTGACTTTATGACTGTATAAATCAAGTTTTCAGCTTGTGGATATGCCTCATTGGGAAAGACAGAGGAGTGTGGCTATGCAGGAACTGTTCACGCAGCACTTCTCACGTTTTGTGTTAAATGGGGGGGAAATTGCCTGAAGGTGGCCTTGACTAAATCCAGCAAGTCTAGGCATTTGTATATGTACCACATGATATGGCACCGAGTCACAATTTCACTGCTGATCATATAGGCTCAGTTACAATTGTTACGACCAGGTGAGAAAGAGGTCTAGGGATCCCTCTCAGCCTTCACCTGCTCTTACTGTAACAGGGTTTAATTTTAAACACACCATGTTTTTAGCTCCCCCTTAGTGAATCCTTGTTCACCGCTTTCCAAGTATAAGGCAAAAAAACCAGCACAAACAGGCTTTCTTAGGTTTAAAGAAGAAAAGTTGAAATTTATTAAACTTAAACTTAAACTCTAATTCGGTTGACACCTACAGATACACGACACGTCCACACTAGCATGCATACACGATACACACATGCAAATAGAGAGAGAAAACAGCAGAAGAAAAATAAAGTGGAAATGTTTGGGACAATATCTGAAGAGTTGTTGTTATGGTTCTTCGAGCTCACTGTAGAGTCCTTGATTGTAGGTAGATCTTGCTTTTCGTTGGGGCCCAGTATTCTTCTTAAACCTTGTTCGCTTTAGGAGACTTTTCTCTCTTGGGGTTCATGTGTCTTCAGTGGATTCAGAGGCTTGTGAGAAAGAAATGGGAGCAGACAGGAGAGATCTTCTCAGTCCAGGAGCAAACAGACACTCTGCCCAAACTTTTTGTACAAATTCAAAAAACTCAGGTTGCCCAGCAGGTTAGTCATGTGACTAGCTGGTTTGCCCATGTCCATTTGTGTATTCAACCATCTTAGCAGTCAACCTGGAATGCGAGCTCCCCCACCTTCAACATCTGGTGATCAAAAGTCCATTGTGGGTTGAATGTGTCAGGGAATGGCTGCTTTGTCCTTCCAAACACTGTCTGTTAATATGCAAATATCTTTACCAGCCTCAGCTAATCTGTTTAACAAGTCCTTTCTTAACTCCAGTAAGTTTAAAATCAATGTTCATGACAAAATTAATGTGCCTCATTCTTGGCAGGTGGGGGCCTAGCATGACACAATAAATAGTTTTTCTTTATTAACCAGAGGACACATCCCAACCCTGGAATCTCACATATTACATTGACATTTTTGCAGAAATGTATTCAAAAAATGATAAATTTAATGTGCACAGTCCTCAATTTATCAGGACAGAATTTTCATCTGTATCCATCCGAGCCCAACCTATTTCATCAATGTGATCTCAGCAGGATTCCTGCCATCAAGAGAGATCCCACCAGTGCAAAGGAGAAATTCCAGGACACCACTGCAGTATTTGAAGATCCAGTGAGGGACCTTAAAAGGGTACAGGCTTCCTGAAGACCTGACATGGAGACCCACTGAATGTCTTAGCGGGGATTCAGGGCCTTTAACAGCTAAGTCACTGGGACAGCTTGGAGGGAGAGAGGGCCACTACCGGGTCCCCTCTCTCTATGTAGGCACCTCAGAGCAGTTACCACCATTTCCTGGGAAAAACCTTCCTCACGGCAGCCCTGAAGGCCATGGTAGCATAACCAGAAAGACCGAAAATTCAGCAGGATTTAGCCCCCACAATCATTGGGAAGGAGCAGATGGGAGCGGAGGAAAAGAAATCCCAGTTGGGACAGTGAGGTGGTGGCTTTTAAAATGTATAGATTGAAGGGAGACAGCAGCAGGAGAGACTTCGGCCTTGGAGAAGACCCATCAACAACCTTCATTTCTACCTCACCTTTAACATAGGAAAACTTTCCACTGCACTTCACAGAGCGTAATCAGAGAAAAAAAGGACACTAATCCACAGAAGGAGATATTAGGACGTCTTATTAAAAGATGTGTCAATGAGATGAGTTTTTAGGAAGGTCTTAAAAGAGGAGAGAGAGAGGTGAAGAAGCAGAGTGTTAGGGAGGGATTTCCAGAATATGGATGACTGAAGACATGGCCTCCAATTCTGGGATGAAGAAGTGCAGGATGACCAAGAGGCCAGAATTGAAGGAACACTGCGTTCTTGGAGGCTTCTTGGGCTAGAGCAGATTACAGGTTTAGGGAAAAGCTAGGCCATTAAGGGATTCGAACACAAGGATGAGAATGTTATAGTTGAAGTTTTGGGGGAGTGGGAGCCAATAGGTCAGTGAGCACGTGGGTGATGAGTAAGGGGGATATGGTGTGGGATAGAAAGCAGAGCTTTGGATGAACTGAAGTTTATGAAGGGTGGAGAATGGGATGATGACCAGGGGAGCACTGAAATATTCAAATCGGAAGGTGATACAGGCAAGGATGTGGGTTTCAACAGCAAAAGGAACAAGGCAGGAGCAGAGGTAAGTGATAATATGGAGGTGGAAGTAAGAGGTTTTTATGATGGAGAGGGTATAGGGTTGGAAGTTCAGCTCAGTGTCAATAGTGAGATGGCAAACAGTCTGGCTGAACCTGAGACAGAGGGCTGAATATTTCCACGCATGATGAAGTCCCGCTGCCAGGGCTGAAAGTGGGGGCCGACCCTGCCTCAGCAGGCATAGGAACCCTTGGGTGGCATTTTGTGAGCATTGGCCAATTAGATGCTCACCACTGTGTCCACTGTCCAATTGAGGACGGCAGCCCATCCCTGAGCTGCCATCCCAAGGAGAGGGCCTGCAGCTCAGCAGCATCAGTGCTAGTAAGGCGACTGCTAAGGCTGCATCAGCAGGGAGAGGGTGCCGCAATGGCGGGATGCCCTCGAAGATAAGGTGGGTTTTTGTGGGGAAGCCAGGGCTAGGCAGGTCCTGGCGATCGTTGGGGGGGTGTTGCGGTGCTACTGTTGCCGGGGGTGGCGGGGGGAGGGAAGGGGGTGGCCATTGCCACCGGGGGGCCCCTCCGGGGGCCATGAAGTGCTCATAAAGGAGGGCCCGCCCCCGGGAACCTGCTGACAGGCTGCCAGGGTTGACCTGGCAGTCTTCCAATGCAGCACCGGGCCCTCCCTACACAGGCAAAAATGCCCGCGAGGGTGAGAAGTGGCCATTAATTGGCCACTTAAACCACGAGAAGACGGTGATAAGACATCAGGCTCTCCTCCCAACACCTTCCCCCACCATATTGCTAGCCCTTCCGCCTCCCAGCCTGACCCTAATGAGCCAGGAAAATCCAGCCCAGTGGCTAGAATGAAATTGATGGTGACGATATGGATTTTGCGGGGCTGGGTAGAACAAAGTTGATGGCCGTGGTTTTTCCAATACTTAACCCAAGGGAAGAGTGCTATCAAGTGGAACTTACACAGCAATAACCTGTTCACATGTTCAGTTTGGATTCTCTCAGGACCACTTAGCTCCAGACCTCCTTAAAGCCTTCATTCAAACATGGATAAAAGATCTGAATTCAAGAGGTGAGGTGAGAGTGACTGCCCTTGATATCAAGGCAACATTTGACCGAGTGTAGCATTAAAGAGCCCTAGCAAAATTGAAGTTAATGGGAATGAGGGGAAAACTCTCCACTGGTTGGAGTCATACGTAGCACAAAGGAAGATAGTTGTGATTGTTGGTGGTCAAACATCTCAGCCCCAGAACAGCACTGCAGGAGTTCCTCAGGGAAATGTCCTAGGCCCAACCATCTTCAGCTGCTTCATCAATGACTTTCCCTCCATCATAAGGTCAGAAGTGGGAATGTTCGCTGATGATTGCACAATGTTCAGCACCATTCGTGACTCCTCAGATACTGAAGCAGTCCCTGCCTGCATGCAGCAAGACCTAGACAACATTCAGGCTTAGGGTAATAAGTGGCAAATAAAATTTTTCCCACACAAGTGCCAGGCAATGACGATCTCCAACAAGATGAATCTAACCATCTCCCCTTGACATTCAATGGCATTACTATCACTGAATCCCCCACCATCAACATCCTAGGGGATTACCATTGAACAGAAACTTAACTGGGCCAGCCATATAAATAGTGTGGCTACAAGGGCAGGTCAGAGGCTGTGAATTCTATGGCAAGTAACTCACCTCCTGACTCCCCAAAGCCTGTCCACCACCTACAAGGCACAAATCAGGAGTGTGATGGAATACTCTCCACTTGCCTGGATGAATGCAGCTCTCAAGACTCTTGATACCACCCAACGCAAAGCAGTCTGCTTGATCAGCACCCCATCCACCACCTTAAACATTCACTCCCTCTACCACCACTGCACAGTGACAGCAGCGGGTACCATCTACAAGATGCACTGCAGCAACTCACCAAGGCTCCTTCGACAGCACCTTCCAAACCTGTGACCAGCTGGATTGCAGCGGTTCAAGAAGGCGTCCCACCACAATCTTCTCAAGGGCAATTTAGGGATGTGCAACAAATGCTGGCCATGTCAGTGATGCCCACATCCCATGAAAGATTTAAAAATAGTAATAGTGAAGCTAAGCAAGAGCTAGCCAATGGAGGGGAGACAGTGGAGGAGCATGGTGTAGTTGACCATGCCAAGGAGTGCAGTGAAGTTGAAAAGGATAAGGAAGGATAGTGCACTACGGTCACAGTTATGGGGATGTTACAAGATCTTTGTAATAGGAAGGAGAAAGGTGAAGGACATATTTTCCAAGGACATACCTCCACTATTCAAAAATAAATAGCCCTTTCTCAAAATGAATCTCACTTTAAGCACTGTAGTTATACAATAAAGTCACTGGTCGCAAAATTCCTGTTGTGCTTGGATTGTATGGGCTGGTGCCTTCCAACACTGACCTCCACCAGAGTTTGCATGGGTCAGTACAAGGGAATCTCAATTGTATGGGGCTGGCAGTTGGAAGCCATATTTACCTGCCCAATGCCAGTGGGAAAATTGGCCTGTCGCCCCCAATCCAGCACTGCCAATCAGCAAGCTACTCAAACCTGCTACTTTCTGATGGGACCCACACATACTCTTGACGAGGGCCCCTCACCTCACTCAGCATAGTGGTGCTGCTGGCTTAGGGATAAATAATGGAGACTCACTGTTATTGGATTGCCCCCATTTTTGTCAGTGGGGGCAGGGAGTGGGGTGGGCGGTGAGGGGAGTGGATTCTGCCGATCTGCTGCCAATTTCAGGGCAAATCAAATTTGGTTTCATGGCCTGTAGTGCAGACTTGAATCAAGCCAGCCCTGGTGCAGTGCAGAATATTGTTGTGCTTTTGGTCTGTTTTTATGTGCATCTAGAGAAATTAATAAAATTATAACTATAATGATGATTCTAAATGTTAACTATTCTCCGCAAACAGTTAAAAGGTTGAATTTTCTTTCTTCCATTAGTCCTGTCAGGCTCTACTTACTTCACTAATATTCTAAATATGAATCTGTATGCAATTTACATTAACATCTGCTAGTTTTGTCACAAAGGTCTTTGTGTTCAATGAATGTTGCTGATTTTGATTATTTTTGACAGTGCCCTGGAGAAACATGGTAGTAGCAGTTGTAATATTTTTAGATGTTGTCCTATTCAGAGTCTAAAATGTCAATAAAACCTGAAAATCACTTGGATCATGATCAGGGGCTTGAATTGCACTCAGCAAAGGAAGTGCTATATAGGGTTGGAAGAAAATATGCATAGCATCATAAGGATATTGCAGCTTCAAGAAATGCTAAGACTCTGCTAGTTGAATCGCTGTCTGTGGCACATTATTGGTATATCCTGGCAGGACAAAATCACAAATGTGGCAGTCCTCTCAAAGGCAGAGCTCCCAAATGTGTTGGCACTAATCAAACAGAGGCAGCTTATGTGGATCAGACACATCCACAGGATAGAAGATAGCTGCATACCCAAGGACCTTCTGTATGGTGAGGTGGCCGGGGCCAGACGACCAGTGGGGCACCCAAAGCTCCACTTCAAGGATGCTTGCAAGCATGACAGGAAGGCCCTGAATGTCGACTGTCATACCTGGGAGTCACTAGTTAGCGAAAGAAGGGAATGGTGACATATCCTGTGGACTGGTGTGCACTACCAGGACAACCAGTTGCTACAGCAACTTGGCAACAGGCGCCAATATCACAACAACAACTCACAGCATCACTTGGTAGCTTCACGTGTGGCAGAACCTGCCTCTCAAGGATTGGCCTTCACAGCCATCAGCAAAGGTGCACCAAGAGAAGACACCCCACCGAAATGGATTGTTTGCTGTGTGTCCATCATCTTTCGTAGATGGAAGAATGCCAGCCAACCACTGGTTTAATCACCCCCGTCAGTCCGAGAGAGACAATGTTAAACTATACTCCAGCCAAAGCATCTCCTGTTTCTGCTGCTGAATGATAGATAAATTAAGCTTGTACGCTTTCTGTTTAGTCACCTTGACTCAGTGGGCAGCACTCTTGTCTCTGAGTCAGTAGGTTGTTGGTTCAAACCAGAGACTTGAGCACAAAATCTTGACTGACACTCTCGTGCAGCACTGAGAGAGTGCTGCACCTTTGGAAATGTTGTCTTTTGAATGAGGTGTTAAACCTCATCAGGTGTTAAACTGATCCCATGGCACTGCTTTGAAGAAGAGCAAGGCAGCTCTCCCCAGTGTCCTGGCCAATATTATCCCTCAACCCACATCACTAAAAAGAGATAATCTGGTCATTATCACATTGCTGTTTGTGAGAGTTTGCTGTGTGCAAATTGGTTGCCATGTGTCCTGCATTACAACAGTGATGACACTTCAAAAATACTTCATTGGCCATAAAGTGTCTTGTGACGTACTGAGGTCATGAAAGGCGCTACATAAATACAAGTTTTTCTTTTATTTCTTTCTTTCATAGTGAACATGAATTCATGGTTCAAAAAGAATGGAAATTCTACTTCCTCTGCACACTCTCCTCTTCTGAGTTTGGAATGTAGCATCTCAGGAACAACCTTATGACAGCTGCTGGAATACATTTATGCTATCTTACTCAATTAGCTGGGAGCGTCCTGAAACATAGAACTGTCCCGTGAGGATGAAGATAGAATAATATACCAACATGAACAGCTCTACTGCATTCAGCGAAAATGAATCTTATACTATTTTGAATATTACTACTTGAACTGAAATGGACTTTGTTATGGACTTTGAATGACATGAAGTTGAGAGTGGGGACTCTGGTATCTCTTCATCTCAGAACAGGATTGGATTTGCTGGCCAAGCACAGGCCAAATCCAATCCGTCCAAGATGGCAACTTTGAGTATCACTACTTTCCACCTTCATCAGCAGAAATAGGCATATAAAAGATTAAATATAAATCTACCCATACAATTAAAAGTCTTGCATCCGTGATGCTTCTATTGAGTCACTTTCGAACATGTCACACCTCAGGGAGCCACAGGGTTGTAAGGCAACATTTCATGATTGGCTAAAAAGAGGATTTATCTGTTAGGTCATCAATCAAATGTTCAACCGACTGCCTACGAGCAAATCAAAAGCATTTTTATTCAGTAAGTGTTCACGAATGAGTTATAAAGTAATCAGGTGAAAACTGAGTAATCAAGTCAATCAATACTTTTAAAGCTTTTATTCAATAAGCAGCAAGAATCACAAAATTATCAACTAAATACCTGATATAATTTCTTCAGACAGTTTTTGGCTGCCATTTTTCTTTGTTGAGGTGAGAATATACCAAAAGATGTTACATTTATAACACAGCAAACACGCTGAAACATTAGACAATTCTGACAAAACATTGGTTATGTTGTTAATTAATGTTAGAGAGACCTGCAAGAAATTTAGCTCAGTTAGGCCCGCCTTTCTGTTTCGAGCCTTGGGCTTGAGTTGAAAATTTCACCTGTTGTTACCAAATGCTCTTCCATCATTTGTGAAATATGCGTCTACTGCTGAACGACTACAGCACCCACAGCACACCAGGTCAACTTAGGTCATATTCCAAGCAGATAGAACTGGAGAGTTTGTGTGTGCGTGTGTGTGTGTGAGAGTATGTGTGTCTCAATGAGTGAGTGAGTCCTGGCTGACTTCCAACATTCTACCCTCCCTAAATTTGAGGACATCCAAACTTTGCTGCCCATGTCCTAACTGGCACTAAGTCCTGTTCACCCATCATCCCTGTACTCGCTGACATACATTGGCTCCTGATTAAGGAAGGCCTCGATTTTAAAATTCTCATCCTTATTTTCAAATCCCTTGTTCCTCCCTATCTCTGGAATCTCCTCCAGCCCCACGACCCTCTGAGAAATCTCTGTTCCTCGAATTCTGGCCTCTTGTTCATCCCTGATTTTAATCGCGCCACCATTAGTGGCCACGCCTTCAGTTGCCTAAACCCCAAGCTCTGGAATACCCTCCCTACACCTCTCTGCCTCTCTTCCTCCCTTTTTTCTTTTAAGACGTTCCTTAGAACCTACCTCTTTGACCAAGCTTTTAGTGATCTAATATCTCCTTATGTGACTCAGTGTCAAATTTTACTTTCTAACAGCCCAGTGAAACATCTTGGGATGTTTTATTACATTAATAGCACTATATAAGTAGAAGTTGTTGTGAGTGGTGAGTAAGTGAGTGAGTGAGAGAACACAATGTGTAATGAGCATTATCATTTTCACTCTACTCATATGGAGCTACATTATTCAGTGCAAACTGTGACAAACCAGGCAGAAAACCTACAATTAACTATGAGGCATGAGTGATACGAAAGCATAAAGTACTTTTTTAAGCTTTTTGTACAGCTTAAGTCATTAACGAAACTTTCTGAGTTAACAGTGTTTAGGACGTGGGTGTTTTTTTTTGTGTGTTGTTTTAGTAATAACTTCAGACTTTGCAACTGAATTAGTCAGTCTGAACCAGACCATGACAAATGATCGATAGAGACTCAAAAGTGAGAAAAATTACCCATTGACAGTTCCACCTCAATATCAGCATCAGCAAGATCTACGAGTCCACACCGGGGAATAAGTGGGTGTGGGGAGAAACAAAACCTTTTTTAGTCTTGCAAATAATTCAGTGAGGAAGGCAGGTTTTGAGGAGGAGGGAATAAACAAATAAATCAAGTATTTTCATCTTTAAAATATATTGTAAATACACCCTGAGAGGTACAGAAACATATACAGACAGTTAAATTTGTATGAATTTAATGGGCTGAATCTTCTGTGGCCGCTGAGGTCGGTGGCGGTGAAAGAAGTGGCACTCAGACCGTGCTGGCCGTATGCCGCTGAGCCGCTGCAATCTTCCGTGCGGTGGCTCATTTAAATGGCCGGGGCAGCCCGCTCCACCCAATCACATGGAGGGGGCGGCCTGTCCATCCCTGGCAATGGCATCAGCTGCCTGTGCGCAGGCGCTGACGCCATTTTTAAAGGGCTTTGAGCCCTGGCGTTATATTTAAAGATTTAAAACAATATTTTAAAAAAAATTACATACATTATTTTGCCTCTCTCCCACGCCACCAATAACCATACAATTAATTACTTGCCCTCTCCCCCCCCACAAAACACTTACCTTGTGCACCTGACTTTTCCTCCCCACAAAGTGAGTAAACAATAACCTTTACCCCTTCCCACCATTCCGTCCACCAATGCAAATATGTTAATGCCACTCCACCCCCCCATAGAAAAACCTACCTGCTCCCTCCTCCCCACCAGTGTGGCACCTCATTTCCCCGGACACGGGAAGGCACGGGAGTGCCGACCAACGGCACGAAGATCGCACTGGGCCGGAATGCGACAGCATAAGTAATTAATTCATTACTTTTAATTTATTTAAATATTTAAATGGAGGTCCTGTCGCCGAGCGGCGGGACAGGCTGTCCATGCATCAACATTGGTGGCACATCCTGGAGTCCTCCTAGGATTCAGGAACCCTGTGATAAGGGCCATCACTGGGGCTATGGTTGCTCCCCTGTGCACCTCCAGTCTGTTGTATGATCGCCTTAAAAGTGATGTCCCTTTAAGATCTCAATATGCTAATGAGCTAAGTAGCAGGATGCAGTCACGTGACTACAAGCCCGAGTCACTCTGCAACTGTAACACCCAACTGAAGGTCTGTAAGTAGTTTGCACTGTACTGTATATACTTTTTTAGTTGTTAATAAACCTGTTAGAGATCTTCAATGAATTGGACTCCACGCATCTCATTTATGTTGCATTAGAGAGTTTCCATTCACGCATCCACAGCTAAAAAATCATTAAACCACTCGAGCGTGAAGAACATAAACAAACTCTAAAAAAGCAATTGAACTGCCTATTGAACAGCTGTATAAACAGACAAGCTTAAGAGCTGTAATCAAGGTAAACAGAGAACACTATCAAACACCTGTTCCTCTCCATCCAAGCAGCTAGTATAAACAACCGAGAATTTCTTAAAGGGAAAACAGTGCAGAGTCATAGGACAAGTCTTAAAGCAAGTTTTAAGTAAAAGCACAGCGGAAAGATGGATATCAAATTTCCCAGCATGAACTGGAAGGCCATTGATATCCTATCCGAGTTCCAGCTTTTTAAACAAACAATGCAGTTACGCTTCACAGACCAAGTTATTTTAGAACCAGAGAAGCAAGTTCTAAAAATACTGATAGCAGTTGGAAATGAAGGAGTATACAGAATCAATACCTCTGGCTTATCTGAACAGGACCAGAAAGATCCCACAAAGATATGGAAAGTGCTAGCAGATCAGCTCCAGTTAAGAGTGAATTTTAGAATTCACCGCCTGGAATAGACGTCCTACAGGCAAGACCCACAGGAATCAATAGACCATCAGTAGATGCCATAGTAAGGGCAATGAATGTGACTTTTCAGAAACTGAGCTGTTGGAGCGACTAATGGAACTGGTAATTATCTCAATACCCATTGAAGCGTTTCCGAAAGACCTGTTGGGGAGAAAAGAAAGGTCACAGCATTGATGCGCTGCTGGAAGATGGCATGGAATATGAAACCACTGTAGCTGGACAACAGTATCTGCAAGAACTAGGTGCAGCCAATAGTATTGGCATGATAACCAGGTTGAAAAGAGCAAGCAAGCTGTGTGGGAAGTGTGGTTTGTCCCACTCATCGCAAAGTTGTGCTGCATTTCAAGACCTGTGCAAGGCGTGCGGTGCAAAAGGACACTGGGCCCGCCTATACAAGAAACCTGGCTCCAAAGACGCAGCCAGAAGTCACAGTAGGACACAAAAAAACAGATGACAGGCGCAGCAACAGGGCAACAGGGAAACAACAGCAAGGCAAGTGCTAGAGACCTGTGTAAACGCAAGCTGATACACGAAGTCCACAGCAAAACAGATCTGAGACAAGACGCAGAGCAGTGTGATTCTCTGCCAGAAGACAATAAGGCATTTCATATTGTGAACCTGACACATTGTGCTGATGAAGTCAAACAACTGGAAGCTTTTGCTATCATTAACATCACATGCCCAAAGAAACCTGGCAAACACACACTCAGGATTAAGACTGACACTGGAGCTAGTGCAAATACCCTACCAGTCCGAATCCTGAAGGCTATGTACCAGAGTCATTGGAAATCAATGATACATCCGACAACTGCAAAGTTATATGCATACAATGTGTCACCCGTCCCTTGCAGTGGCACACAGACAATACGATGCAGCTATGGCAAGTTGGCTTGGAAACCGCAAATATTTTGCCTAGTAGGCACAAGCGGACCAGCGGTGGCAGGACTCCCAGCAAGTAAGGATCTCATCATCATAACTATCTACGAGGCCACTAAGGTACCAATTACAGCAGAAGAGACCAAGGGTACCTGTATTGAGTCACAGCCCCTCCAGGATCTCAGTGGTTCTGGTTTGTAATGTATCAGCCCCTTCTCAGAGACGCCACATCAAGGGAATGAAGATCCAAACTCAGATGGTGAAAGTTCTTTGTCAACAGGCAGTGTTTCCTCACGCTCCAGCGACGTCAGAAGAAGAGACTGACGTTGTCACTACTGAGAAGCAAAGGCTAGCAGTGGGGAGCATTGTCAAGGTGAAATCTCCAAGGACCGGAACCCACTCGCAGACTCTGGTCAACATCAAACGGCGCAGTCTGGAAACCCAGCAGCAGCACAACTATGCCGCGCCTTCACCTCTGCTATCCGGAGAACTGCCAGCACCACAACGAGCCAGACGGACAGGTACCGCCATGAGTGCAAGTACTCTTCCCCCAACAAGTTCTCGACCTCGAGCACCAGGCCTTCAGATACAGAAGATGAGGATAAGTGAAGGACATGTAATGTCCTGAAGAGGCAGAGGAGGAATGAGTTGAAGCATTGTCTGTTAGCTCTTCGAGATGAGGTGCCAGAACTTTCCAAGAATGACAAGACCTCAAAAGCGGTCATCCTGAGAAAAGCAACAGAGTATATTAGCAGGATGAAGATGGAGAAACAGAAACTGAATACAGAGAGGGAGAAACTTCAGAAAAAACAGCAACAGATGAGACGCAGATTCCCCGAGCAAGAGTTGTCAAACCACCAAAACAATAAATGGACTATTCAGGCTCTGCACTTGTAAATTTCACAATCCCTATCCTTATACCTGTAAATATTATAATCGATATCCTATATAACTAATTTTGATGTTATCTAATTTTATGTGTTTTTACTTGTAGCGTATGAGACTTATCTTTGGAAAGAAAGGGGATGTTGTATGATTGCCTTAAGAGTGATGTCCCTTTAAGATCTCAGAATGCTAATGAGCTAAGTACCAGGATGCTGTCATGTGACTACAAGCCAGAGTCACTCTGCATCTGTAACACCCAACTGAAGGTTCTGTAAATAGTTTGCTCTGTAATGTATATTCTTGTTTAGCTGTTAATAAACCTGCTAGAAATCTTCAACGAACTGGAGTCCATGCATCTCATTTATGTTGCATCAGACAACAGAAAGAACTCATTACATAGACGAAGGCAAAACCTTCAGCTGAGAGGAAGTGCAACAGCACTGTTCACCCAACCTTCTCGCCTCCCCCAACTTTGTGCATTCCTGAAGTAGGGCATTCAATACACCTATGCAAATCTGAGCGGGGTAGTAGAAATGTTACAAATGATAGGAATATGTCATACAGCCGCATCTCCTGTCCTTTGCCAAATTGACAATGTTGGATGTTAGGAATCTAATGAGTTATGAGTTCCTGGCATATAACTTTGCTATGGTGTCAGTTAAGGGTTTTGAAACTTAAATCCACACCCAACAGGAGTGTAACCAATGACTGATTACATTCATTCTGGCTCAAATTTTGTAAATGCTTTAGAAAAATGTAACTTTTTTTCCATACCCTCCCCGCTCACTATTGCCTCTTTGAACTCTGCTGGTGGATCAACAATCATTCCCCCACTTTGTTGTCCCCTCCGAATGTTTGCTTGCTCACAGACGAGGCCCTTGCCATTAATGACCTCATTGTGGATTATTGTATTGACATCCTAGCTTTGACTGAAACCTAACTCATGGGTGGTGACACCTTGCTCTGTCCTGAAACCTTGCCATTTAAGTATACTTTCTACCAACTGCCCCAACCAAACTACCACAGTGGCAGCACAGTCCTTATCACCTTGGGTGTTCCCCCACTCCTCAGGCACCTTCTCCTCCTTTGAGCACTTCCCTCAGTTCCATTTCTCACATTTCTCCTTTAAGATCCTCATTGCCTTATTGCCACTCAAATTCTTCCCCAGGTTTCTCCCCAAGATATCATCACTTCTTTCTGCTCTCAGCCTGACAAATATGCGATGACTTCAGGGTCATCCTAGAGGAGATAGATAACCCCAGGAGCCTTTTCTCTACTACCAAGCTCTTCCTTAAATCCCTCTGCCCTTCCCCTGCCATCCTTACCTCTTAACAAGTGTATGGAGCTCATGGAATTCATTGTTATCAAAATAGGGAAGGGGGAGTGAAATTGGGCATTGTACTGCCATTTTCCGAGTGCTATAAATGCTGTTAGGTTTCCAAAATGGTATCTATGGCCCACAAGGACACTTCTGATGTGAAGTACATCAGACGCCATCTTGGTAGAGGGGTCAACACATGGGCAGTTAACGTCTGCTGGAAGTATGCAACACTGATTTGGAACACTGCCATTTTGGAACTCTGCACTCCAATCAATGCAGTCTCTATTGGCAACATATCACAGTTTGCAGTGCACTGCTGCAGAAGGGAAGTCACTGAGGCTGTCTATGCAAAGAAATATAACTTCATTTCATTCCTTCTTGCCTGAGAGAAGCAAGCGGACTGAGCACAAGGGTTTGCAAGGATTTCAGGCTTCCCCATGGGGCAGGTTGTCATTTGACTACATGCAGATTGCTTTGCAGGTGCTGCATGTCAACTCTGCCATGTACCTGAACTGAAAGGGATTCCACTCCCTCAATTTGCAGCTTGTGTTACCACAGGCAGCGCATCATGCAGATCAATGCCCGGTATCCCGGCAGCAGTCATGATGCAGTCATTCTGTGGCAGTCCTCTGTGCCAGTTGCATTTCAGCTAACATGGCAAACCAAAGGGTGGCCACTGGGCGACAAGGGCTATCCACTGATGACATGGCTCATGAATTCAGTTCACAACCATGCACCCGTGTGCAGCTTGCATACAATAACATCCATGCTGCAGAAGATAGAGCAGAGAATGGCTGAAGCAACGATTCCACTGCCTGGGCTGCTCTGGAGATGCTCTGCAGTCCTTGGCTGAGAGGGTCTCAATATTTCTGGTGGTCTGCTGCATGCTGCACAACCTTGCCATCATGTGGGTACAACCTTTGCCATCACCTGTCAGTTGAGAAGCTGAGAAGTCGCAGCATGAGCAGGAAGTGGAGGAGAAAGTGGAGGAGGAGGAAGAGAAAGGAGGCTGCCACCTAGACAACCCCTTTCTCCCCAGGCTGTATGTGAAGAACTAATTCAAGTGTGATACCAGTGACCTCAATTTCAATTCCCCATTCACCAACAGTCCCACACTCCTTACCTGCCCCCATCACTGACCATTACACCCACAATGCAAAAATAAAAGCCAACACAAAAAATACATTCCAAACCAAATTTATATATTAAATCATGCCACGTTGCATGCAAACTTAAACTAGTTGCCCTTATACAATCCCTTAGTGCCTGTCTTCTGTGTGCCTTTGCCTGTCAAAAGCTCCTAAGCAGTGCTACTCCAGTGCCTGCAGCTTGGCTGGTGGAAGGCTGCTAACTTTCAGTAGGAGACACTGCAGATGGCCTTGCAGGATGTCCCTAAGGGCCTGGTTTCAGACTGCAGCATTTGGCATGGGCAGGCTGACAGGCAACAGCAAGGGCACCGCCAGAGTAGCAGCGATGGGAGGATGAAAGCTGTCATCCTGAGAGAGGCCAACAAGTTTGTGTTCCATGGAGCAAAAGCCACTCCCGCGGGACGCGCCTCAGCAAGTCTAATAATCTATTGGAGGACAGATTGCTGGACTGCAGTGACACCCTGCCAGCCACTTTGAACACTGGTATCCACAGCCATGAATGCAGCATTCTGAGCTTGCACTGCAGAACCCTGAATCTGCATGACAGCAAACAGAGTTGGCATTGCGACATTAAGACTTTTGGCGGAAACTGCTTGTGCTGCAATGGAAGCTGGGACATCGATCATAAGACACTGTACCATAGTTGGGTCCACGAATGTGTTGATGGAGATGGCCACTGCTTCCTTGCTGGAAAAAATGGACTCCAAGCTGTGCACAAAATCCTGTGCCAAGTTGGTGCTGAACCCATCCATGCTCCTTAACATTTCACGCAAGCTTTCTGGCAGGCTTCCTAATGCACCAAGCATTTCATTATGTGTACCCATCAGCCTTAGAATTATAGGGCAGAATTTTCCCACCTTGGATTGTTTCTAGATGGCGGGACCATTTTCAGGCCACGGACCCCATTGCCTCAGCAACAGGACTTGCAGGTACAATCTTCCGGGAGGCGTCCAATTAAGAGGGCACCTCCAGGATTACCATCCAATTAGGGATAGTGGGTGGGTTAAGGGCACGGGAGGGTGATTCAGCACACGCGATTGCAAGGGCAGCCGGCAGTCCTCACTGGCTCTGCAGTGAGAGTGCTGCTGAGGTAACTGGGATAAGAGAGAGTTGGATGGAATGGAGATGTGAAACAGCCGAAGGAAACGACAGACGCTTCTTCACCCCCAGTGCTATCGGTGACATCAGTCTGCAGAAGATAACCATGCAATGGCGAGCCTCTGCCTGCGGATGACCTCAGGGCTTGCTGATTTGCATCTTTAACGTGCAGATTGCATATTATTTTCACGCCTCTCCAACCTCCTGCTGTGCACTCGCCTCCTGTGAGTTGATGAGCTGCAGATACTGGGGGATCCTGTGCATTGCTGGTAAAATTCCAATGCCCCTGGCATTGGCTTTCCGCTGCTGCTGGGCAGGTTGCTGGCTGCGTAAATGAGCCATCCCCGGGAAAAGCGGGAGGAGGCGGGAAGATGTCAGTATTCCTGTCCAACATCATTATTTTCTCATTTACTTGCCTTCCCCTCCCCTCAAGTGGCGGCACGATGTCTTCATCATCATCTCTCTTCTTGATGTTCTTCCACTGCCCAGTCAGGTTCGACCTCTTGGGGATCTAAAGGAAAAAGGCACAAGGATAAGGCCGTGGGGCATGGGGGGGTGGGGGTGGGAGGGGGGCAAGAAAGAGGTGCATGCTTACACCATCTGCAGCTTGTAAACCAGAAAGAAATGTGGGATGAGGGGGAAGTAGGATCTGAGAAGATGGATTAAGTATGAGGATACCATCATCTTCGATGGTTTCAGTCCCACTAGTGGCTACGGCTGCAGCAATGAATGTCCCAAGCATCGTCTCCTCCATGGGAGTTAGGACATGCAGGAATGCCTCTCCCCTCCGGTTAACACCTGCTGCCTTCACTTGTGCGTCACCTTGTCCTGCAAGAACGATGTCAGTGAGTGTCGTGCAATCTCTTTGGGTAACATGGCTGTCATGTTTGAACAGCTGGCAGCATATGCAACTTGTGAGATGTGAGTGTGAGGCTTGCAGCAGTCCTAAATGTGTAAGGGTGTGGGGAGGCATATAGAAGTTAGGCATGCCCTGATTGACAGAGATTGTTGATGGTGGAGTGATGGGGCTGGAGTCAATAGAGCAGTGGCTGAGGCTACTTGGTAGGATGTAGCATTTGCAGATGAATTCTCTTGCCTTGACCACTCAAATGAGGTCATTAAAGTTCTTGCAGCACTGCACCTGGTCCTTAGGGCTCCTGGCATTTACCTCAGCAGCTATCTGTTGCAACTGTCTTCTCCTCGTGTCTCTGGAGGGCTTTCAGCAAACCCCCTTCTCCTGCAGATACAGCACATCTCTCCTCCTTTCCACCTCCTCCACCTCCTACATCAAGACCTCCAGTGCAGTGTTGAAACACCTGGATGTACGTGCTCTTCCATGGTCAGCCATTGTTCTTTATTGTACAGCAGTATTTCCAATCATTTCAGTGCAAACTAACTTTAAGCAGCGCACACTAGCTTTAAGCAGTGCAGGCTAGCTTTCAGTGGTGCTAGCAAGTAACGATATTGGGCCCCCTGCTGATCTGTGCAGCCATTAAACAGCACAGTTAGCTCTTGCTGCATGCAGCAATCATTATAATGAGGAGGAAGCTTTGAATGGGCCCAGGATAATCACACATCATGACCCCCACGCCTGTTTTTGGAGACTATCCAGTATGGCTCTCCCATCCGTTTAACTGCTTCTGCTGCTTCCTTCTTCTTCCCTTTACCAGCTGAGTCAATTCTGTCCTACCCTCACTCAAAATTTGAACTCAAATTGCTCTCCAATTTCTCTCCCATCTCCTTCTGCCTTCTCCAAGCTCATCTCATTTGCGTGACTGATCTCCTGCTCCATCCATCTCATCCCCATTAAACTCTTACATAGAATTGCAAAGAATATACAGCACAAAAACAGGCCATTCTTCCCAACCAGCATATGCTAGCATTGATACTCCACTTGAACCTCCTCCCATTCTTCCTGAAATAACTTCATCAGCATAATCCCCTATCCCCTTCTTTCTCATATGCATCTATACTGTTTTCCTCAACTACTTCCTCACTCTGGGTAAAGAACTTTCCTCTGAGTTCTGTATTTGATATCTTGGTGACTATCTTATATTGATGGCTTCTAGTTTAATTCTTCCCCACAGGTGGAAGCATTCTCTCTGTGTCCATTCTATCAAACCCTTTCATAATTTTAAAGATCTCTGTTAGGTCACCCCTCAGCCTTCTGTTTTCAAAAGAAAAGCAATCCAATCTGATTATCCTTTTCTGATAGGTATAACCTCACAGTCTGGTATCATCTTTGTAAAACATTTTTGCACCCTTTCTAGTGCCTATATCCTTTTTATAATATGGTGAACAGAACTGCAATCCAACCAAAGTTCAATACAAGTTTAACATAATTTCTCTACTTTTCAATTCTATCGCTCCAGAAATAAACCGCAGTGTTTGGTTAGTTTTTTTTACAGCCTTTATTGACCTGCTTCACTACTTTAGAGATTTATCTATTTGTACTCCAGATCCTTTTGCTGTTTTACCCCTTTTACATTCTTATTCTCTAATGTGTGACTTCCTTATGTTTCTTACCAAAAATGTAATACCTCACACTTAACTATGTTGAAATTCACTTGGCATTTATATGCCCATTCTGCAAGTTTATTATTATCCCCTTGTAATTTGTTGCAGTCTTCTTCAGTTTGGGTGGGGCTAAGAAACAGCAAAGGGCAGCAAACATTTGTGGGAGTTGTTTGTAGGCCACCAAACAGTAACGGTAATGCCAGGCATGGTATAAATCAGGAAATTAGAGCTGTATGTAGCATGGGCAATACAGTAATAATGAGCATCTTTAATTTACATGTAGATTGGGTAAACCTAATTAGCAGTAATGCTGTGGATGATGAATTCCTGGAGTGTGTAGGAGATGGGTTTCTGGAGCAGTATGTTGAGGAACCAACTAGGGATCCGGCTATTTTAGATTTAGTATTATGCAATGAAAAAGGGCTAATTAATAAACTTGTTGTAAAGGAGCCATTAGGAAATGGTGACCACAATGTTATAGAATTTTATATTAAGTTTGAAAGAGATATAGTTCATTCTGAAACTAGGTTCTTAAAATCTGAACAACAGAAATTATGAAGATCTGAGGCGCAAATTGGCTATGGTGGATTGGGAAAATACTTTAAAATTTTTGACAACAGACATAGTTTACAACAAATGTACATTCCTCTAAGACACAAAAACTCAACAGGAAAGATGAATCAACTGTGGCAAACAAAATTAGTTAAAAATTGCATTAGATCAAAGGAAGTGGCTTATAAGATTTCCAGGAAAAGTGGTAAGCCCAAGGATTGGGAGCAATTTAGAATCATAGGAACATAGGAACAGGAGTAGGCCATTCAGCCCATCGAGCCTGCTCTGCCACTCAATATGATTATGGCTGATCACCCACTTCAATGCCTTTTTCCAACATTATCCTCATATCCCCTTAAGTCATTTGTATTTAGAAATCTGTCAATCACTGCTTTAAACATACTCAATGATTGATCTTCCACAGTCCTCTGGTGTAGAGAATTCCAACGATTCACAACCCTCTGAGTAAAGAAATTTCTCCTCATCTCTGTCCTAAGTGGCTTCCGCCTTATTTTGAAATTGTGTCTCCTGGTTCTAGACTCCCTAACCAGGGGAAACATCTCTGCTGCATCTACCCTGTCTATCCCTTTAAGTATTTTTTAGGTTGTCCTCAGTACCTTGCTCTATAGCAGCGAGGCCTGGACAACGTATGTCAGCCAAGAGCGACGTCTCAATTCATTCCATCTTCGCTGCCTTCGGAGAATACTTGGCATCAGGTGGCAGGACCGTATCTCCAACACAGAAGTCCTCGAGGCGGCCAACATCCCCAGCTTATGCACACTACTGAGTCAACGGCGCTTGAGATGGCTTGGCCATGTGAGCCGCATGGAAGATGGCAGGATCCCCACAGACATATTGTACAGCGAGCTCGCCACTGGTATCAGACCCATCGGCCGTCCATGTCTCCGCTTTAAAGACGTCTGCAAACGCGACATGAAATCCTGTGACATTGATCACAAGTCGTGGGAGTCAGTTGCCAGCGTTCGCCAGAGCTGGCGGACAGCCATAAAGGTGGGGCTAAAGTGTGGCGAGTCGAAGAGACTTAGCAGTTGGCAGGAAAAAAGACAGAGGCGCAAGGGAAGAGCCAACTGTGCAACAGCCCCGACAATCAAATTTTTCTGCAGCACCTGTGGAAGAGCCTGTCACTCTAGAATTGGCCTTTATAGCCACTCCAGGTGCTGCTCCACACACCACTGACCACCTCCAGGCACTTACCCATTGTCTCTCGAGATAAGGAGGCCAAAGAAGGTTACAATGAGATCACCTCTCCTTCTTTGAAACGCTAGAGAATACAGGCTCAGTTTCCCCAATCTCTCTTCATAGGATAGTCCCACCATCCCAGGAACAAGTCTGGTGTACCTTCATTGCACTCCCTCTATGGCAATACTATCCTTCCTAAGGTAAGGGGACCAAAATTGCACACAGTACTCCAAGTGCTGTCTAACCAAGGTTCTATACAATTGAAGCAAGACTTCACTACTCCTGTATTCAAATCCTCTTGTGATAAAGGCTAACATACCATTAGCCTTCCTAATTGCTTGCTGCACCTGCATGTTAGCTCTCAGTGACTTACTGACAAGGACACCCAGGTCCCTTTGGACATCGACACTTTCTAATCTCTTACCATTTAAGAAATACTCTGCACATCTATTCCTCCTACCAAAGTGGATAACCTCACATTTTTCCACATTATATTCCATCTGCCTAGTACTTGCCCACTCACTAAGTCTGTCCAAATCCCCTTGAAGCCACTTTGCATCTTCCTCACAACACACATTCCCACCTAGTTTTGTGTCATCTGAGAACTTGGAAATACTACATATGGTCCCCACATCCAAATCATTGATATATATTGTGAACAGCTGGGGCCCAAGTACTGATCCCTGCGGTACCCAACTAGTCACAGCCTGCCAACGTGAGAATGACCTGTTTATTCCTACTCTCTACTTTCTGCCTGTTAACCAGTTCTTAATCCATGGCAGTATATTACCTCCTATCCTATGTGCTTTAATTTTGCTAACCAACCTTCTGTGGGTGTCTTTATCAAAAGCCTTCTGAGCATCCAAGTATACCACATCCACCGACTCCGCTTTATCAATTCTGTTAGTAACATCCTCAAAAAACTCCAACAGGTTTGTCAAACATGATTTCCCATTCATAAATCCATGTTGACTATGCCCAATCAGATCATTATTATCTAAGTGTCCATTTACCACATCCCTTAGAATAGATTCAAGCATTTATACAATGACTGATGTAAGGCTAATAGGTCTGCAATTCCCTGTTTTCTCTCTCCCTCCTTTCTTAAATAGTGGGGTGACAATTGCGACCTTCCAATCTGCAGGAACTGCTCCAGAATCTAACGAATTTTGGAAGATGATCACCAATGCATCCACTATCTGCATAGCTACCTCTATCAACACTCTGGGATGTAGAATAGCAGGTCCTGAGGACTTATCGACCTTCAGCCCCATTAATTTCTCCAAGACAACCTTCTTACTAATACTAATTTCCTTCAATTCCTCATTCCCCCTAATCCCTTGGATCTCTAATTCTGGAAGATTTCTTGTATCTTCCTCAGTGAAGACAGACACAAAGTAATCTTTTAGCTTCTCTGCCATTTCTCTATTCCCCATTATAAATTCTCCCGATTCTGCCTGAAATGGACCCACATTTGTCTTAGCTAAACATTTCCTTTTTACATACCTATAGAAGCTTATACAGTCCATTTTTATATTTTTTGCTAGTTTACATTCATATTCTGTTCTCCCTTTCTTTATTAGTTTCTTGATCCTCCTTTGCTGTATTCTAAAATCCTCCCTGTCCTCAGGTTTACTACTATTTCTGACAAGTTTATAGGTTTTTTCTTTTAATCGTATACAATCCTTAACTTCCTTTGTTATCCACGGTTGACTGCCTTTACTTTTGGGGTTCTTATGCCTTGAAGAAATGTATAGTTGCTGTAAACTACGTAATATTTCCTTAAAGACTATCCATTGCCTACGTACTGTTATACCTTTTAATGTATTTTCCCGATCCACCTCAGCCAATATCCCCCTTATACCTTCATAATTTCCTTTGTTCAAATTTAACACCCTGGCTTCAGATTGAACTACCTCACTTTCAAACATAAAGTAAAATTCTATCATATTATGGTCACTCATCCCTAAAGGTTATTTTACAACAAAATTATTAATTAGCCCTTCTCATTACATAATACCAGATCTAAAATAGCCTGTTCTCCAGTCAGTTCCTCAACAGACTGCTCTAGAAAACCATCCCTAACACACTCCAGAAACTCGTCCTCCACAGCATTAGTGCTCATTAGGTTTACCCAGTCTATATGCAGATTGAAGTCACCCATGATTACTGTATTATCCATGTCACATGCTTCTCTAATCTCCTAATTAATACCATGCCCCACACCACCACTACTGTTTGGTGGCCGATAAACAACCCTTACCAATGTTTGCTGCCCCTTGCTGTTTCTTGGCTCGACCCAAACAGATTCCACATTTTGTTCTTCCGATCTGAGATCCTCCCTTACTAATGTTCTGATCCAATACCTTATTATCAGTGCAACACCACCTTCTTTTCCTTTTTGCATGTCCTTCCTTAATGTTGAATATCCCTGAATATTCAGTTCACAGTCTTGGTTATCCTATGGCCATGTTTCCGTTATGGCAATTAGATAATACCCATTTACCTCTGTTTGTGCCTTTAAATCGTCTACCTTGTTGCAAATGCTGCATGCATTCAGGTAGAGTGCTTAACCTTGTCTTCTTGACATTCTGCATTCTAAACCTAGTTGATGATCGCCTTTGCTTTGCCTGCCTTCTAATGTCACTTGCTACCTCCTGTTACCAGCTTTACTTCCTTCCAATTTGAGCTACCCCTCAGGTTCCCATCCCCCTGACAAGCTAGTTTAAACCCTCCCCAACAGCACCAGCAAACCTCCCCGCAAGGATATTAGTTCCATTCCTGTTAAGGTGTAGCCTATCCATCGTGTACAGGTCCCACCTGTCCCAGAACCAGTCCCAATGCTTCAGAAATCTGATGCCCTCCCTCCTACACCAATTCTCCAGCCATGTGTTCAATCGATCAATCCTCCTATTGCTATGCTGACTAGCATGTGGCACTGGGAGTAATCCTGAGATTACTGCTTTGGAGGTCCTGCTTTTTAATTTCTCCTTAAAATCTGCCTTCAGGATCTCAGCCCTCTTCCTACCTATGTCTTTGGTACCAATGTGGACCACGACCTCCGGCTGTTCACCATCCCTCAGAATGATGTCCTGCAGCCACTCCATGACATCCTTGACCCTGAAGCCAGGGAGGCAACACACCATCCTGGAGTCACATTTACTGCCACAGAAATGCCTGTCTGATCCCCTGACTATCGAATCCCCTATCACTATTGCTCTTCTACTCTTCTTCCTCCCTTCTTGTGCAGCTGAGCCACCAGTGTTGCCATGGACTTTGCTATGGCTGCACTCCCCCGAGGAACCATCACTCTCATCAGTATCCAAAATGGAAAACCAATTAGCAAGCAAGATAGACTCAGGGGATTCCTGCTCTGCCTGCCTGGTTCTCTTAGACTGCGTGGCAGTCACCCATTCCCTCTCTGCCTGCATTCTCCTAACCTGCAGTGTGACCACCTCCCTAAATGTACTATCCACATAGTCCTCCACCTTGCGGATGCACAAGAGTGTCTCCAACCACAGCTCGAGTTCCGAAACCCGGAGTTCAAGCTTCTGCAGCCGGTGACACTTCCTGCAGATGTGTTCGTCTAGGACACGTGGTGCATCCATGACTTCCCAGCATGACTACTGCAGGACGTACATTCCACTTGGCCAAGCTGACCTGTCATGACATAACTTTAAAAACTTTTTATTACAATGAGAAGTTACTCACCAATCAACTTCTTCCCCTGTACTGAAGAAGGAGGCAGCTACTGGAGGCTGAAAAAGGTAGAAGAAAGAAAGAAAGAAGCCCCTCCCTCACGTACCAAACTCCTACTTTACACTCTGTGCACTCAAACTTTTTCTTAATTTATGTTCCCCTCCTTACCGAACTCCCTCAATTCCCAAACGCTAGCAAAGGAGGACCAAGAAACTGATAAAGAAAGGGAAAAGTGAATATGAATGCAAGCTGGCTAGAAACATAAAAGCAGACTGTAAAAGTTTCTTTAGGTATATGAAATGGAAAAGATTCGCAAAGACAAATGTGAGTCCATTACAAGTGGAGACAGGAGAATTTATAATGGAGAATAAGGAAATGGCGAACAAACTAAACAATTACTTTGTGTCTGTCTTCACAGAGGAAGATACAGAAAATGTCCCAGAAATATTAGGGAACCAAGGGACTTGTAAAAATGAGGAACTGAGAGACATTAGTATCAATAAAGAGATAATACTCAAAAAATTGAATGGATTGAAAATTGATAAATCCCCTGGACCAGTTAAGCTACATCCCCGAGTATTGAAGGAGGTGGCTATACAGATAATGGATGCATTGGTGGTTATCTTTCAAAATTCTATAGGTTCTGGAAGGGTTCCTGCAGACTGGAAAGTAGCAAATGTAACCCTACTATTTAAGAAGCTAGTGAGAGAGAAAACAGAGAACTACAGACCTGTTAGTTTGAGGTCAGTGGTAGGGAAAATGTTAGAATCTATTATAAAGGATGTGATAACTGGAGACTTGGAAACCTGTTGGAGTTTTTTGAGGATGTTACTTGTAGCATAGAGAAAGGAATCCATTGGATGTCGTGTATTTGCATTTTCAGAAGGCTTTTGATAAGGTCCCACACAGGAGGTTAGTAAACAAAATTAGAGCACATGGGATTGGGGGTAATATACTGGTATGGATTGAGAATTGGTTAACAGACAGAAAGCAGAGAGTAGGAATAAACAGGTCATTCTCAGGTTGGAAGGCTGTTACGACTGGGGTATCACAAGGATCAGTGTTTGGACCACAGCTGTTCAAAATCTAAATAAGTCATTTGGATGTGGGGACCAATTGTAATATTCCCAAATTTACTGATGACACAAAACTATGTAAGTTGTGAGGAAGGTGCAAGGAGGCTTCAAGGAGACTTAGACAGCCTAAGTGAAAGGGCAATAACATGGCGGATGGAATATAATGTGAATAAGTGTCAAGTGATCCACTTTGATAGAAAAAACAGAAACGAAGAACATTTCTTTAATGGTGAGAGATTGGTAAGTGTTGATGTCCAAAGAGACCTGGGTGTCCTTATACGTGAGTCACTAAAAGCTAGTAAGCAGGTGCAGCAAACAATTAGGAAGGCAAATGGTATGTTGGCCTTCATTGCAAGGGGATTTGAGTACAGGAGTAAAGATGTCTTGCTGCAATTGTATAGAGCCTTGTTGAGACCGCACCTGGAGTATTGTGTACAGTTTTGGTGTCCTTATCTAAGGAAGGATATACTTGCCATAGAGGGAGTGCAGCAGAGGTTCACCAGACTAATCCCTGGGATGGCAGGATTGTCTTATGAGGAGAGACTCTAGAAACTGGTTCTGTATTCTCTAGAATTTCGAAGAATGAGAGGTGATCTCATTGAAACTTACAAAATTCTTCCAGGGCGTGACAGGGTAGATGTAGATAGGATATTTCCTCTGGCTGGTGAGCCTAGAACAAGGGGACACAGTCTCAAAATAAGGGGCAGGCCATTTAAAACTGAGATGAGGAGGATTTTTTTCACTCAGAGGGTGGTGAATCTTAGGAATTCTCTGCCCCAGAGGGCTGTGGAAGCTCAATCATTGAGCATGTTTAAGACAGAAATTGATAGATCCCTGGATAATAATGACGTCAAGGGATATGGGAATAATGGGGAAAAATGGCATGGAGGAAGATGATCAGCCATGATCTGTTTCAAAGGCACAGCAGGTTTGATGGGCCGAATGGCCTATTCCTGCTCCTATTTCAAATGTTCCTATGTTCCAATCTCCCACCCCCAATTTGGTGTCATCTGCAAATTTATAAATTTGTTTTTTGTTTCCAATGTCTAAATCATTACATTGTGAACATCAGTGCTCCCAGCATTTAGTCCTGTGGGACCCCACTTCCCATCTTCTGCCACTCTGAACTGCTACCCTTTACCCATACACTCTGACTTCTGCCTTGCAGCCAGCTAGCTATCCATTCTACTACTTGGCTCCTCATGCCGCAGACATAATCCTTCCTGATCCCCATACTCATGAATACAGTAAATGGTTCCCTCTTCTCTGACACTCCATTCCTCAAGAAAACCACCCTGACCCCTCAATTCTTGCGAACGATTGTGCCATCTCCAACCTTCCTTTCTTTTGTAGGATATTGGCACCTTCCAAATCATGCTTATTTTACCTGCAGCTCTCTGTTTGAATCCCTTCATTTAGACTTCTGCCCCTCTCATCAAAGAGCCTCGATTGCGACCATGATCCTTAATCTTTTTGCAAGCACATCATCCTCTATTCACTATCTCACTTTTGTTGACTCCCCTTGCTTAGTTCCACTCTTAGCTATCTGATTGTAGCCAAATCATTCTTAATATTAATGACTTAGGCGAAGAGACCGTGAGTAATGTAACCAAGTTGACCAATGATACAGAGCTAGGTGGGAATGTAAGCTGTGAGGAAGATACAAAGAGACTGCAAAAGGATTTGGACAGGTTACGTGCATGGACAACAAGGTGGCAGATGGAGCATAATATGGAGAAGTGCGAGGTTATTCATATGGTAGTAAGAATAGAAAAGAATACAATATGTTTTAAAAGGTGTGAAAGTTTTAAATGTTGATGTTCAGAGAGATTTGGATGTACTCATACAAAGAACACAGAAAAGTAGCATGCAGGAACAGCAAGCAATTAGGAAGGCAAATGGCATGTATTGTAAAAGGATTGGAGTACATGAATAAGGAAGTCTTGCTACAATTGTACAGGGCTTTGGTGAGACCACACCTTGAGTACTGTGTGCAGTTTTGTTCTCCATGTCTAAGGAAGGATATGCCTATTCCTGCTAGTTCCATGATGGGTCCCGAGGAGTCCTTGTCACAGGAGCACTTGGAACAGGCTTTCAGCTACCCCTTGAAGAACATCCTGACACAGATCCACACGGTCTACACCTGGGCTTGCCAGCTGGACATGCTGGCCATGTGTATGTATTAGTCCCCGTCCGTGTAGCAGAGCCTGGTCTCCAATCTTCTCAGCCACCCCTGCCATAGGACAAAGACCTTGCTTCGCTTGGACCGTGTGGTAGTCGGTGTGCAATGGCCACCCCATGTTAAAAGAACCCATGCACAGACATCTCCCAACCCCTCAAACAGGTGCAGGCCCTAACTTCAGGACCTGGAATATCAGACTCTTATGGACAACTCCAGCAGCGACAGACCTGAACGTTGCACCACTATCATAGCCCGAGAACTCCATCGCTACAACATTGATATCGCTGCCCTGAGTGAGACCCGGCGGGCAGGAGAAGGCCAGCTCAAGGAACAAGGAGGTGGATACACTTTCTTCTGGAAATGTAAACCAGAAGAAGAGCAATGACTCCACGGGGTTGGCTACACAGTAAAAAATGAACTAGCCGACTGCCTCAGCGAGCCCCCTTATGGATTAATCTAAGGTCTCCTGACCCTCTGGCTCACCCTAACTCAGAAACAGCACGCCACGGTCGTCAGCGTGTACGCCCCAACCCTAGATGCAACAGATGAGGCCGAAAAGGAATTCTACTCCAGCCTTGATTACTCGCTGTCCCATGTTCCCAAGGAAGACAAGCTGATCCTCCGAGGAGACTTCAATGCCAGAGTTGGGAGGAACATAAACCCTTGGAAAGGTGTGATTGGCAAGGAAGGTGTTGGAAGGGCTAACCCCAATGGAGTCCTTCTTCTGATGAAATGCCTTGAACATGGCCTGATCATAACGAACACCCTATTTCATCAGAAAGACAAATACAAGACCTCATGGCAGCATCTTCACTCCACGAATTGGCATTTGCTTGACTATATCATCATCCGAGTGAAGGACCGCAAGGATGTTCACATCACCCGTGCCATGATAGGAGCTGATGACTGCTGGACCTAATCCGAGCTACTATCTCCATAAACCCAGTCCAAAAACAGTAGCGACAGCAGAAGCACTGCCACAGGAAAATCAATGTCGATGGTATCAAGGGCTCTGTGAAGAAAGTCCTACTCAGGCAGCATCTTACAAGCAACTTGGTAACACTCAACGAACAGAAACCACAGAATGTCCACAATGCCTGGTCTGCCCTCAAAGCTACCATAATCAGTACTTGTGAAGATACTCTTGGTTACTCGACCAGGAAACATCAAAACTGGCTTGATGAGAACAACCAGGAGATCCAGGAGCTACAAAATCGCAAGCACAAGGCATTCCTGAACTGGGAGCATCACCAAAATTTGAGGGGAAAAAAGCAGGGATACAGACAATTGAAGGCCGAGGTTCAACAAAAAAACGATGACCTAAAGAACTGCTAGTGGGCTGAAAGAGCGCAGGAAGTACAGCAACTCACTGACAGCCACAACATGCATGGACTCTTCAGCACAGTCAAGACCATTTACAGCCAAAGTACCCAAGGACCTACCCTGCCAACAGCAAAGAATGGAGTGGCGCTGATCAAGGACAGAGAGGCAGTCAGCGCTCGTTGGAAGGAGCACTTCGAAGATCTCCTTAATCGCGACTGTGTCCTTGATGCGAGTGCCCTTGACCACATTCCACAGCATGCTACCCGCCATGACCTCAGCACAACCCCAGCCCGACATGAGATCAAAAAGGCCACCCGACAGCTAAAAAACAATAAGGCGTAGATGAAATTCCCGCTGAAATTCTAAAATACGGCAGAAAGGCACACTTGACACAAATACATGGTCTCATCGCCCTCCTCTGGAAGGAGGAGAGCATGTCAGGGGATCTCCGAGATGCCGTAATTGTGACCATCTTCAAAACTGCACCAAGACCGACTGTGGTAACTACAGAGGGGTATCCCTGCTGTCCGTCACAGGGAAGGTCATCGCAAGAGTCTTTCTCAACCGTCCCCTCCCTGTGGCTGAAGAGCTCCTACTGGAATCACAATGTGGATTCTGCCCATCAAGAGGTACAGTGGACATGATCTTCACAGCAAGACAACTTCAAGAAAAATGTAGGGAGCAGCAGCAACCTTTATACATGGCCTTCTTTGACCTCACAAAGGCCTTCAACTCTATCAACCTGAAGGGATTATGGAACATCCTCCTCAAATTTGGCTGCCCGGAGAAATTCGTCACCATCCTCCGCCTGCTGCATGACAACATGCCAGCTGTAATCCTTGCCAACAGATCTGCCACTGACCCAATCCGAGTGCAAACTGGGGTCAAGCAAGGCTGTGTCATCGCACCAACACTCTTTTCCATCTTCCTCGCCACAACACTCCACCTCATCTCCTTGAAGCTGCCTACCAGAGTAGATCTACTCGACAGGATGAGCGGGAAACTATTTAACCCACGTCGCCTTCAGTCCATAACCAAGGCCACTCCAACCTCTGTCATTGAGCTGCAGTATGCTGAAGATGCTTGCATATGCACACACTCAGAGGCCGAGCTTCAAACCCTCATCAATGCCTTCACGGAGGCATATAAAAGAATGGGCCTTAAGCTAAACATCCGGAAAACAAAGGTCCTCTACCTGCCTGCTCCCACAGCGTAACACTGCCCCCCCCCCCCCCGACTATCGAGATCCTTGGAGAACCACTGGACAATGTGGATCACTTCTCATACCTTGGGAGCCTCCTCTCAGCAAGGGCAGACATCGATGATGAAACTCAGCATCGCCTCCAGTGTGCCAGCACTGCCTTCGGTCGTCTGAGGAAAGAGTGCTTGACAATGACTTCAAACCTGGCACCAAGCTCATGGTCTACAGGGTCGCATTGTTACCTGCCCTCCTGTATGCGTCGGAAACATGGACGCTGTGCAGCAGACATCTCAAAGCTCTGAAGAGAAGTCACCAGCGGTGCCTCCGCAAGATCCTGCAAATTCAGTGGCAGGACAGGCGCTCCAATATCAGTGTCCTCTTTCAGGTCAACATCCCCAGTATTGAGACACTGGTCATGGCTAGTCAGTTATGCTGGGCGGGCCACATAATCCGCATGCCTGACACAAGATTCCCAAAACAAGCTTTCTACTCCAAGCTCCGTCATGGCAAGAGGCTACCAGGAGGGCAGAGGAAACACTACAAGGATGTCCTTAAAGCCTCCCTGAAAAAATGTGACATCAGCACCAATTCGTGGGAATCTCTTGCCCGAGACCGCCCAAAATAGAGAAGAAGCATTTGCAAAGGTGCCAGCCATTTTGAACAATGTCGACATGCCCAGGCAGCGACCAAGCGCAAACAGCGGAAGCAGTGTTCGGAAATTCGAGCATCCCATTCACTCACCTCACCAAACATCACCTGCCCCACCTGTGGCAGAGTGTGCAGATCCAGAATTGGACTATTCAGTTTCCTAAGGACCCATAATCCTGGAGTGGACGAAAGTCATCCTCATTCCCAAGGGACTGCCTAAGAAGAAGAAGAAGAAACTTGCCTTGGAGGAGGTACAGGGAAGGTTCACTAGCTTGGTTCCTGGGATGAGAGATTTGTTCTATATGATGAGAGGCTGAGTAAATCGGGCCTATACTGTCTGGAGTTTAGAAGAATGAAAGGTGATCTTATTGAAAGATACAAGATTCTAAAGGGACTTGACAGGGTAAACACTGAGAGGTTGTTTTCCCTGGCTAGGGAATCTGGAAGAAGGGGTCACAGGCTCAGGTTAAGGTCATTTAGGACTGAGATGAGGAGAACATTTTTCACTCAGAGGGCTGTGAATCTTTGGAATTCTCTACCCTAGCAAGTTGCGGATGCTCCATCGTTGAGTATATTTAACGCTGAGATAGACAGATTTTTGGTCTCTAAGGGAAGTAAGGGATACAGGAAGTGGGTGAGATAGTGGAGTTGAGACAGAAGATCAGCCATGATCATTTTGAATGGCAGAACATGCTCAAGGGGTCATATGGTCTACTCCTGTTCCCATTTCTTATGCTCTTAAGTTCTTAGCAACAAATTCTTTCCCATCCCTGCACTGTCACCTCTGGAGTCTACTAATGATCCATTCTTGGTCCTCTCTCTTCATTTACATACTGTCCCTTGCTTATAACATCTGCAGACCTGGAGTGAGCTTCCACATGTAGGGTGATAACACCCAACTGTACCTCTCCACCACCTCCCTCAGCCCATCTACTTCTTGCATTGTCAGAGTGCAGATCTGATATCTAGTCTTGGATGTTCTATTCCTGGAAGCCTGGCAGTGAAGGTTAGAACTGGAAACTAATCTTTACACACTTTCAGATGCTGTTATTTACAGAGGGATTATTTATAGAGATACACATTACAAACATGCACCTCCTAACCCAACCACCATGGTTTCAGTCTGCAAAAGTGAATCCCCACTTAATGCCCACCACCTGCATAAATTAAACACACAATTAATGTACAATTAACATTGGATGAGCTATAATTTCCTCCAACTTGTCCTCAGGAAGACTGAAGCATTGTCTTTAGCGCCTGCCACAAACTCTGACTCCATCCCCTTCCCTGGCCACAGTCTGAACTTGAACCCCACTGTAATCTTGGCACCTTGTTTGACTCTGAGCTGAGCTTCTGACTCTTCTTTCTCTCCATCGCAATGCCAATAAAATCACTCAAACACTTCTTGAAAAAGTTTTCATCCGCCTTTGTTTTCCTCAATCTGCTGGCTAACCACAGGTAAGAAATAGTTTATAACATTGCAAACATATGAAAGAGAGGGAGGTGACTGACATGGCAGGCAGATAGTTACAATGAGGGTTTCCCTTTGTGCCACTCCAGAGAACCAGCCCTATAGATCAGTATTGCTGCATGCCTGAAGGCAGTGAAGTCATGTTTCAGGCCATAGCTGACCGCTATTGTCGCTAGATGTGCTAGCTTGATGCTGCAGGGCCTCTGCATGTGTCCTTGCAGCATCTGGACTTTGTGAAGACAGTTCCCCATGAACATTGTCAGATAGGTGCAACATTGCCTGCAGTTGGTAGCATTTTGACATGAGTGGCTAATAATGCTTTTTGATCGCTCTCGCATGCCTTCTTTCATGCAATGCTACTGAAATAAAGGCATTCATACAGCGACTTTTATATCCTCAGCAAGGCATTTCAAAGTCAATGAGTTACTTTTGAGTTGTAGTCACATAGAGGAAATATGTTTTATAGTTGGACTGCAGCCAAGGAAGTATCCAACATTATGATGAGTATTTAGTGATGCTATTGTACCTACTGCTGCAGCTTCCTTTGGGAAGAGGGTCTTAAACATGTACAGATTGTCTAGTGAAGCGAATTCTGGCCACTTTGTGTATGGAAAATTCACTGATGCCGGGAATAATGCTGGGGAATAAAGGAGAGTAACTACTGGCACAGTGGCTGTGAAGAATTTAGCAGTCATTGGGGAAAAACAAGTCAAATCAAAAATCTGAAATATTGCAGATTCAATAAATTTACCAGGGTTTTTAATAGAATCATAGAATAATGCAGTACAGAAGGAGGTCATTCAGCCCATCGTGTCTGTGCTGGCTCTTTGAAAGAGCTATCAAATTATTCTCACTCCGCTGTCCATTCTCCATAGCCCTGTGACATTTCCCCCTTCAACTATTTGTCCAATTCCCTTTCGAAAGATATTACTGAATCTGCTTCCATCGTCCTTTCAGTTACCGTCACAGCTGAATCCCTATCAGGGTTGGATGGCTTTTTCACATGGGTGTTCTCTAAAAACGCAGGCCCAAGCTTCAGGAATAGGTGTGCAGGAAACACAGCCCCTAATGTACATTTCAATGAAGAACTCATTTGAGGCTGGAGGTTGATGCTTCCAAGGCTGCAGTTCCAGACTTCATACCCCTCCATCCCCACTCCAAAACTACAGTGTGGTGGATGGAATTCCGGTAGGATAGTACTCCGACCTATTTCTTGCTACCAACTGCTCACTCCCTGCCAGTCGAACCCATGGTCGGTAGCAGAAAATCTAGATTTTAGTTTCAGAGTGATCGAACAGTGATGCTCTGCTTAAAATTCTGGAGTCCCTGAAGAACGATCTTACCCAGAAACACTGCAGTTGTGAGACCTGTGACTGGTGAGAAACCAGCTTGCTCAAAGTTCTGGGATTCCACTTTTATGTAGTCAACTGCTCCAAATCTCCCCAGACATGAGCTGCACTGGAACCAGGGCCTACATATACCTGAGTACAAAAATGGTGACCAAATTAGCAATCTAAAATGAAATAACTTTAAAATGAAATTTTCACAGCAAAACAAAAGTGGAATAGCCCAGCAGACAATGGGCTTTAATAAAAACTGATGATGCTGGAAATACTCAGCAGGTCAGGCAGCATCTGTGGAGAGAAAAACAGAGTTAGTATTCCAGGTCGATGACCTTTCATCAGAACCCAGTGTGCTTTGTTGGTTCCTCTGCAATTTCCCCCCCCCCCCGTTCTTGTTTCAAACATTTGTTTTCACTTCTTGATGACAGCTTTTAAAGCTGGAAAGATTGTGTCATTTTTTTTCCTGACACCCACAGTGTCAAAATAAAGTCGCCTTTCTATTTGGATTTTCTCCTGTATCACAGCTGTTTTCTGTCATGCAGATTTCTCCTCGAATAACGTTCTCTTCCTCACCACCAAAAGGCATCTGCTGATTTTTGTTACGTTTCAAGAGCAAAAGTATTTCAGTTTCAAAAACAATGCAAACATTAGCTGCTTGTTGCTCCTCACATGCTGTCCCAGGCTTGTTGAACATGAAACAAGCTTTGCCAGAGGTCCTGGCTTCAGTCATAAATATACACCACAAGTAATAAATAATGACAGCATCATACTGTAAAACATCGGCCCCCTTGTTTTTTGCTTATTAGTATTAAAATAGCTCAACTGATTGAGAAATTACTGACATGTAAACACACACATGCATCTCAAATATACATCAGGAGGGGAACGAGGTGGCACAGTGGGTTCGGTAAGGAAAACTGGGTGGCACAGTGATTATCTGCTGTAAAAGTGCAGGAATTCAGTGAGATAGAAGTGCATCCTGCTGTAGTTAATGAGGCAGAAAAATCAGCACTCAGATTGAGAAGAATACATTACATAAATAAATTAGAGTTCTGTCGATAAATACAGACAAATCAAACTGAAACTTTAAGAGAATGTATATAATAAAGTTATGGTTATTAATAAGCAATATAGAAAGTTTAGTGGGAAAGTGTAAAGGAAGATTGGAAGGGCCAAAAGAGAATATTAATAAAGGCTAGAAAATAATATAAAGGGAAGTAATAAGGGCTTTTATAAACATATAAAAAAAATGGAAGAATAATTAGATAGAATTTAGGACTGCTTTAGGACAAAGGAGGGAGTTTGACTGTGGAGGATGAAGGTGTGTGGGAGATATTAAAATGTATTTTGGGCTGTTTTTTTTCCAAATGATAGTGGAAGTGAGAACCAGGGTGTGCTAGAGGAGGTATATAACAATTGATAAGATTGGTTCTGAAAAGATTAACAGAACTTAATGTGGATAAGTTGCTAGGGCCTAATGGCTAAAGCCGAAGCTGTTGAAAGAAGTCTGAAACAAGATAGCAGAGGTCTGTCCAGAATATTTCGCTGCTCCTTAAATATGTGAGTTGTACAATAAGATTGGATAGTGATTCACATAACACCCTGTTCAAGGAAGGAGAGAGGATAAATCAGGTAAAAAAGAAAAAAAGAAAGACTTGCATACATACAGCACCTTTCATGACCACTGGACATCTCATAATGCTTTACAGCCAATGAAGTACTTTCTGAAGTGTAGTGACTGTTGTAATGTAGGAAAGACAACAGCCAGTATGTGCACAGCAAACTCCCACAAACAACAATGTGATAATGACCAGATAATTTTTTTTGTGTGTGATGTTGATTAAGGGATATCTATTGGCCAGGACACTGGGGATAACTACCCTGCTGTTCTTCGGAATTGTACCATGGAATCTTTTACATTCACCCGAGCAAGCGGATGGCGCCTCGGTTTAACATTTCACCCAAAAGATGGCACCTCCAACAGTGCAGGTAACTATTAGGCCAGTGAGTTTAACATTAGTTGCGATCAAACTCTTAGAATCCATAATTTAAGAGAAACATTAGTGTGCATTAGAAGTGCATGGGTTAATCAAGGAGAGTCAAAATGGATTTGTTAATGGCAGGTTGTGTTTGACAAGAAGTGATAGATTGGATAGATAAAGGCAATGCAGTGTGGATTTTCAGAATGTTTTTGTAAAGTGTCTTACAAGACTTGTTAAGAAAAGGTTCAAACTTGTGCTATGAGAGGAAATGTAGCAGCATGGGTAGAGAGTTGTCTGGTGGAAAGGGCAGGGATTGCTTGGACTGGAGAAAGGTTGGAAGTGGTGTTCCTCAGAGATCCACATGGTTCTTGAAATATAATTTGGACTTGGGTATCGGGGCAGAATTTGAAAATTTTCTTGCACCATAAAAATTGGAGGTTTGGTCACAAGAACAGGTCAACATAGGCCAGCAGAAAGGGCAGACAGGTAATGGATGCAATGCCACGTGGATATAAGTGAGGTAATACACATTGGGAAAAATAAAAACAAGGCATCGACTCTGAGTGGATTGGCAGCAAAGGATGTGGATGAAAACAGAGATGTAGACGTACAAATACAAAATTGCATGAAAATGTGAGTACACGTAGAAAAGCGCAGGCAGCACTTTTTCACGCAAAGGGTAGAAGAAATCTGGAATTCTCTCCCTCAAAAGGCTGTGAATGCTGGGGAACAGCTGGAGTTTTCAAGACTGAGATTGGTAATTTTTTATTAGGTAAGAGCATCAAGGGATATGGACCTAAGGCGAGTATATGGAATTCTGGTACATATCAGCAATGATCTAATGTAATGGCAGAGCAGGGTCGAAGGGCTGAATGGCCTCCTATTCTTATGTTCCTATAAAGCCATAAAAAATACTGATAGAATTTTGAGTTTTACAAATAGGGGTATACAGCACAAAAATAAAGAAGTAACAATGAACATCTATGAACCATTGGTTAGTCCACAGTTAAAGAGCTGTGAGCAGTTTTGGGCGCCAGGTTATAGATAGTATTTTAAAACTAAAGAGCATGTGTAGCCTGGACTGCAGCATAATGCCAGGGGGTGGTAAACTATAATAAAATAAAAGCAAAATACTGCGGATGCTGGAAATTTGAAACAAAAACAAGAAATGCTGGAATCACTCAGCAGGTCTGGCAGCATCTGCGGAAAGAGAAGCAAAGTTAACGTTTCGGGTCAGTGACCCTTCTTCGGAGGCCATTTGGTGGTAAACTATAGTTATGAGCAGAGACTTGAAACATTTGGGGGGGGGGTCTTCAATTTAAAATGATCAGCAAGAGTGTTAGGAGCAAGGTTAGAAGAAGTTTCTCTGCACAGAGATTTGTTGGAGCATGGAATCCTTTCAACATGGAATGCTTGAGAAACAGTTGGTTGCATCTTTTAATGGCAAATTAGATAAATTTTCTGAAGTGGAGAAAGGTAGATGGCTATGAGGAGAGCGAGGGGGTGATGGAATTAGTTTTGGATTACTCTAGCAAAAAGGGCCAAATGGCCTTCTCCTGCACCTTAACTTGTCTCATTCTATGATCTTTCATGTCGGAGACCAGGATTCCAAATTCAAACTGTAAGTTTCTCTCTGCTGAGTTGTATGGGTCTTACATTTGGACTGTTTTAATCCAGCACAAAACTATCCCAGCAATCTCACTCAAGTAGGCCACATGATAGTATGGAAAATGGAACAACACACTGTTGCCATGAGGAAACAGTTTTTACTGTTATTATGGTCTGGAATGTGCTGCCTGGAAGGGTGGTTGAAGCAAATTCAATAGTAATTTTCAAAAGGGAATTGGATAAATAGTTGAAGTGATAAAAATTTGCAGGGACGTGGGAGAAAGAGCTGGACTAGTCAGATAGTTCAACCAAAGAGCTGGCATAGGGACAATGGAATGAATGGCCTCCTTCTGTGCTACATCGTTCAATAATTCTATGGTGCAGTAGGAGATGCTGTTCTGAGATTAGAGCTGAGGCATGTTGCTCAGGAAGAGTAGAGGAAGCTTTATTGTGCATGTGGCTGTATTCTATCCAAGTTGGGTGTACTTCATCCACAACACTGAAATGGGAAGTATTCAGCTCCCCAGCACTAACATCCTGCACCTTGATGAATACAACATTATTAAAACCAATCTTGATATATTAACATACAGAGATAACTCGCACATGTACCATTCAATATTACTGGTACTTTATTGTCCTTGAGAGAGATATACTCGTTATCTGTTGCTGCACTGAAGAATCCCAAATTCATTCAGATTTTTGCCACTTTCTAAGAAGGAATTATTTTAATCCTGGATATCGAGCAAAATATTATTCATTGATTTATGCAGGGGCTCACTGCTTCTGCAATGCAATAGAATTATACTCTGTATGGATTTTCCTTCGCTATTCTATCCTAAGAATCAGGTCGGATAGCAGTAGAAAAGACAGGAAATGTCTATTGCGATGTTTCCTCCCTGACCTCAATTCCCCTGCCCCCAACACCTCACCATGCCCTTTCGCTCCAGTTGGGAGACCTGCCAGTCACCTCTTACCTGCCCGCTGCATGGAAATGCTGACAGGGAAGAGGAGGCGGGAAGGGGGTGCTGGTAGTTCCTGAGCAGCAGCTGAAGACCTACTGAAGTCCCTTTGGAGGGAGAGGGCACAGAAGTGGGCACTTCTCCCTCCTCTCAGGTCTTAATCAGGCCGAATTTGGGTGGCAGTCCCACAACATTACTGCCTGGATTTTCCAACCTTGCAGTGGCAGATTCCCTCTGCCGGCAATGATTACTCTTGCCCTACCCCATGAGCCCACCCTACATACTTACCGACCCTTGACCCAAGAAAATGGGCAGGGTTCAGGGTGGCAGGCAGGAGGCCTGCCCTGACCCTCCTCCTGCATGAACAGAAAACTCAGGACTCCCAGTCTCAGCTGTGAAAGGATGAGAACAATGACCATTTATTCTTTTGGGAACATTACATTCTTGGCAGTTATAACTAGAGTTCCTATAGAATGCCCTGCTTTCTGACTTAAAAGTTGTCCTCCAGCAGGTTAGCAATAAAGTGTCATGACTAAAATCAATACCTTCTGTGTGCAAGTTCTTTTTTTAATAGCAATATCTGCAGTAACTGTCTGGAGATGAGACAATCAGCTGTTTCACTGTATTCCGACTGACATATGATGCTCACTACAACGAGTTATGCTTGGTAAGCATCCAAACGATTCAATCATGCTATAATTCAATCATTTCTGTTATGCAGTCTTCATACTTCAATGGTTGTTGCCCAGGTATCATCTGCAATAGTAGTTTAATAGAGTAGTTTTGAAGAAGTGATAGATTGGATAGTTAAAGAGAATGCAATAGGTGCGGTGTTTATAGATTTTCAGCAAGTGTTTGATAAACCGTCTCACTACTCCCGAAGCAACTTGCATTTATATAGCGCCCTTAACATAGTAAAACTTCCCACATATTTCACAGGAGCATAAACAAACAAAATTTAATACCGAGCCACATACTAGGGCAGATGGCCAAAAGCTTGGGCAAAGTGATAGGTTTTAAGGAACGGTGAGGTTCAGGGAGGGAATTGCAGAGCTTAGGGCATTAGCCAATGGTGGAGCAATTAAAATTGGGAATGCATAAGGGGTCAGGATTGCAGGAATGCCAGTATCTCGGAGGGTTGTAGGGCTGGAGGAGATGAAAACAAGGATGAGAATTTTAAAATCAAGGCACTGTTGAACCAGGAGCCAATGTAGGTCAGTGAGCACCGGGGTAATAGGTGAATGGGACTTGGTGTGAGTTAGGACATGGGCAGCAGTTTTCAATGAGCTAAATCAGCCTCAGACAGTTGACAGAGGCAGGGATGGAATTGGTGACTAGGAAACAGTGTTTACGGCAGGGATCGATGACAGTGGCTTCAATCTTCCCAATATTTAATTGGAGGAAATTTCTGCTCATCCAGCACTGGATGTCGGACAAGCAGTCTGACAATTTAGAGACAGTGGAGGAGTCAACAGAATTGGTGGTGAAGTTGGGTGTCGTTAGCATCCATGTGAAAATTAATGCTATGCTTTCAGACGATATCGCTGAGAGGCAGCATGTAGATGGGAAATAGGAAGAGACCAAGGATATATCCTTGGTGGACACCAGAGGTAACAATTTGGGAGCAGGAAGAGAAGCCAGTGCAGATGATTCTTTGGCTGCAATTAGATTGTGAAGAATGGAACCAGGTGATTGCAGCCTCACCAGCTGGACGATGGTGGAGAGCCATTGGAGGGGGATGATGCTCAACTGTGTCAAAGACTGCAGACAGGTCCAGAAGGAAGAGGAGGAATAATGTACCTTTATTACAGTCATATAGGATGATTTGGACTTGGGTGCAGAAAGCACAATATCTGATGACACAAAAGTAAAGGATTTAGCAAACAGTAGGTAGGTTTCAGAAGGATGTTGACAGGTTAAACAAAATAAGCAGACAAGTGACAGATGCAGTTTCACATGAGGTCTAAGGTAATGAACTTTGGGAGGAAAGACAAGAAACTGTAATGTCTACCTCAATGGGAAGATGCTAAAGAGATGAATAGAAAGACGCAGGGGTTCCAATGCAAGTGTAGGTAGATAAACGATAAAAATGGCCAAAAACATTCCAAAAAAGGGGCATAGAATAAGATTAGTGTTTATCTTTGTATAGGCAAAGGGTTAGATCATTCTTAGGGTACAATTGTACAAGTTTAAAGCTAGAGAAAACATACAGATAGATTCACCAGGAATACAACAGGTATGAGAAGTAATTTGAAACATGGAAATTATTTCCACTGGAGTGTAGAAGGATAAGAGGTGAATTAATTTAAAAAATGTAAAATTATGAACGTTTTTTTATAAGGTGAATAGGGAAAGATTATATTCTCTGCTGGCGAGGCAGTAATGAGGGGCCATTAATGGAAAATTGTCTGAGGAGAGAAGTTAGGAGACATTTCTTTGCACAGAGGGCTGTCAGAGCATGAATGCTTTTCGACAGCTTAGTTGAGGCAGAGACCACTGCATCTTGTAAGGAAAATGTGCATGAATAGTTGAAGCAGAAGATGATGCAAGGCTATAGGGACAGTGAGAATAGATTTGGATTGCTATAGCATCGAACTGTACAGATACAATGGGCCAAGTGGTCTTCTGTGCTGTAAACTCCTATGGTTTATGGTCTGCTGCACTGGGAAATCAGCGCCCAGATTAACCAGTCCAATATTATCACTGGGGTTACGGCCAAATCCACACTAAAAGGCTTTTACAGAGTTGATCTCTTGCCATTGCAATGTTTCAAAAAATATTTTATTTACTGCTGTCTTAGCTGAGATTTGGACACTATCTAATTAATTTTAGAACTTTGTCAATTTTGATCCAGACAAAACTCTGAAAAGCCCTGACCCATAGAAAAATACAGATTTTTTCTTTCCTTTTGAGATGTTCAGAAGGATAGTGTCAGTAGACATATCAAGCTGTAATGCACCTGGTTTAATGAATATTCCTGAATGCAAAAATTACATTTAATGAAGAATTCACATAGATTCACTTGGACAATTGTTTCACACTAGACTCCTACTAATTAAACATTTCTTTTTCGCCAAGAATAAATATATATTAGACCATAAAATACACTTCCACAGTCAGTCACTTCTCCATAAATGGCTGTAAAATCACTTAGCATGTTATTCACTGAGAGTGGGTGTCTCAGTTGGTTGAGTGTCCCATGCAGAGTCCAATAATCTCGGAGTTTGAATGCCATGAGAGTTTGCTCAGCCTTTCATTTATGAGATGCTATGGTTAGGATGTCAGAAGATTGCTTTCCATCCTGTTGCAGTTTCTCTTGGCTGTTTGGCAATGAAAATGCTGGACTCAAAAGGAATTAGCAGGAAGAAATTGCATGCAAATAATTAAGTGTGCAAGGTACTGTGTAATGGAAACTCTTACCAATATCTTACTGTGATCTCTCAATAAGTGAATAAAATAGCTGCAGCAAACAGACTAGCCATGGCACGTGAAGTAAGTGCAGGATGATCTAGTTTTGTTAACATATTGTTAAGAGGAGGCATTAGGCCCCAACTGAATAAGATAATTAGTTTAGGTAATGACATCAATTTTAATTAAATCAATTTGACCCTGCAGTGTTAATGTAAAGTCTCCAACTTTCAGTATCAGTAAAGATTCATAATTACCTGCTGTGATGTTTCTTGGATATGGGGTTATTATATTTTCCACTTATTCAAACTAATGATTTCCACGCAAAAAAATGGGCGAGAGGCCTTTCACTTAGTACCTGCAGCAAAAGACATTTAGATCAGATTTCGGTTACTTGATTTTCAGATTTGAAACACACATATTTGTCTATTGTTTGTAATACTGATTGTGTGATGTGTTGAAGACCAGAATAGATCATTACTTTATCCACTGTGTACTGAAAACTCTTTTGCGACCTTTATACTGCACCACGCCTGCCTCCCGCCGAAAATCATATTCAAAACCTGCTGTCACTCATCTCCCTACCTCTGCAATTTCTGCCACTCAGTATCTGGTCCCCCATTTTTTCAGTCAAGGGATATTTCAATGCATTAGAGAGCATTGTCGTGTGGCAAAACTGCAACTCCCATCTCCTCTGCTCAACAGTACAAGAATAAGCTAAAATGATACCAAGTGGCACTTTAATTAAATTATAGGTAGTCATAATTACCAGTACGGTTTCAGTTATATTGAAATCAAAGTGGTATGAGATTACTTCCTTGAAGAGATCTTACTCTCCTTGTTGAGATGTGAGTCATGTGACTTCCCATCTGAATTACACTACATAGTTTGGGTCAATGTAAAGCTGAAACCAGTTCACTTTGAAACAAATTGTACAGTATAACCGTTGTATTAAAATCAAAATTTGCAAATGAAAAATAGTATATTTGGTAAAGGACGGGCCTGATAAACAGTCCCACCTTCTTAATCTCATTATATACAATGCTGGATTTAGATTTGGATCTAGACTTGACTATTCCAATTCACTCCTGGCTGCTCTCCCACATGCCGCTCTCCATAAACTTGTGGTCATCCAAAACTCTGCTGCCCGTGTTTTAACTCGCACCAAGTCGTGTTCCCCTATCACTCCTGTGCTCGCTGACCTGCACTGGCTCCCGGTCATTTTAAAATTCTCATTCTTGTTTTCAAATCCCTCCATGGGCTTGCCCCTCCCTATCTCTGTAATCTCCTCCAGCACCACAACCCCTCAAGGTATCTGCACTCATCTAATTCTGGCCTCTGGTGCATCACCGATTTTAATCACTCTACCATTGGTCGCCAAGTATTCCGTTGCCTAGGCCCCAAGCTCTGGAATGCCCTCCCTACATGTTATGTCATATTATATTTTATAATGCTCCTGTGAAGCGCCTTGGGATGTTTTATTACATTAAAGGCGCTTTTTAAATATAAATTGTTGTTGTTGCATTACAAAAGAAAGAGGACTCAGATAGAAAACTGAGATGAGCCACAGGTGGCTCTCGAAGGAATCCGGAATATTGGGAACATATGAAGGAAATACAACACAAGTATTGCATCTGCCATGAAATCCAAACACTGTTTCATGTAGTTTATGATCGTATCATAATTGGTTATTACCCACTATGGGCATTTGAAAACAGTCACTGCTACAAGACTGCAATAAACTTTTTTAAATCTTCCAAATCTCTTCTCCACTATTCAACATCAATTTTAATGAAATGCAATCAATTTAAGATCAAATCATCACTGATCTCTGTTTACTGCAGATCATTTAGGAGTCAAAAAACCGCCAAATAAATCAATCTTGTCTGAGGCTGATGTGGCGGAACCTGCTTACAGTAAAAGATTTATACAAGCCTGCATAGATTTGAAAGAGGATTTGCAGAAAACATGGGAAATTCGTACAAGCTTTACAAAGCTACCATTTGTGCAGATTTCCTATCACATCAGTGTTTTATGAAGCTGAGGTGCAGGGCACAGCTGAAGCCGTCTGTGATTGTAGTGCTGGGGGTGAAGGAGGGGTTGATGAAAGGGGCTGGGAATCCCGCACTGTTAACCAAGATGATGTCTACCTTGGACCAAAAGGTTTTCTTCTACTCCCTATGATTCTACATCCCACCGAGTAGTGTTTTATCAGCAGGTTAAAACTCACTCAGCAAGAAATTGGGCTCATTAACCCCCATTAATTTGAGCGCTACAAGTGCCCTTAGAGTGGGCACATAGACTTTTGCGGCAATTTGTGCCAGAAGTCATATTGCTCAGGGCGTTAATGCCCGCGCAATGAATGGCCAGCGGAAGTATGCAGAGTGGGGAGATCATGTTGTCAATCAATGTGCCATGCTGATTTGACGCCAGTGGTGCCACTTTGGAGCTCAACACTCCAGCCAGTGCCTTCTTTTAACCTCGCACAGCTGAACACCTGTTCAGCAGCAGGAGAAGGACCATCCCCCCAGCCCCCCACCCCACCCCCACCCCCACCAATACTGTCTAAAGAGAGCATCAACTACGTATCGGTTAGTTGTCGGCTGAATTCTTTTGGCTGCTGCTTCGAGTTGACAAGTGTTTGGTGCTTTCTGTAATGGTTTCAAGTTGTCAAAGTCTACAGGCATTGGTGCGGTAGGTGCTGAAGGAGTTGGTCTTGACTTCAAGGAATACAGCATGACTGGAAGAATGAGCGGGGGGCATGTAGAGCAAGACAAGCTGATGGAAGAGCAAGGAGGCCATATCTGTCCAGGGACAAATTCTTCCACCTGAATCTCAGTAAGGAAAAATGTGTGAGTTGTCTGCACTTCAATAAGGGGTTTCTCACCGAAATCTGCTACCTTCAACAGCCACAATTGCACCCTCATTGCCAGTGGCTGTGACGGTGATGGTGGTGATGAACTTTTCATCTGGCTCCTTCCAGGTTGGTGCTGAAGATATTAGCAACATCTCGCAGTTTGCCATCCATTGCTGCTTAAGGGAGGTTACTGAGGCTGTCCATTCAAAGAGAGCGGACTATGTTTCATTCTCTCTTTCCAGAGACAAGCAAGCAGTGAGAGCATGAAGCTTTGCTAGCACTGCAGCATCTCCAACATGCAGGACACCATTGACTACACGCACATTGCTTTGTGGATGCTGGAACTGAAAGGAATTCCACTCCATCAATGTTCTGCTGGTCTGTGACTATAGACAGAGAATCATGCAAGTCAATGCCTGGTATTTTGGCTGCAGTCATGATGTGTTCATTCTGTGGCAGTCTGTTATGTATTTCAGCCACCACGTCAAACCAAACGGTGGCTACTGGGCTATCTGCTGAAGACAATGTTCATAACTCTGGTACGTAACCAATGCACATGTGCACATCATGCATGCAATGCAATGAAATGCTGCCACACGAACTGTGATAGAGCAGACTGTTGCGCTGAAACACCGTTTCCTCGGCCAGGGCTGCCCTGAAGGAGCCCTGCAGTACTCAACAGAGCGAGTGTCGAGATTCATGATGGTTTGCTGCTTGCTGCACAACCTCACCATCATAGAAGTTTACAGCAAGTCCTCCTTAACCTATTCAGTTGAAATAATTTGTCTATGAATCACAATCTAGTCCCTTTGTTATTTTATAAATCTCAATCCTAGTAATTTGTTGGAAGACAGATAACTGAACTGCTGTGACACCTTGCAAGCCCCTTTCCGCACTGTAATCTACAGTCATGTTAACAGCAGTCTGAGCTTTTTTGGCAGCAAGCTGACCTTGCATGTCAGCAGTCTGAGCTTTCACTGCAGCACTCAGACATTGGGTGTCTGCCGCTTGTGCTGCAATGGAAATGACAGCATCAGCCATCAGATGCTGAATCATGGGTGGGTCTACAAGTGTGTGAATGGAGTTGGCCACCACTTCAATGCTGGAAAGGATGGGCTCCAAGCTCTGTGAAAATCCCTGTGCCATGTTGGTGCTGGACTCCTCCATGTTCCCTGATATTGACCCCAGGCGTTCTGGCACGCTTCCCAATGCGCCAAGCATTCCGCAGTGCATACCCATCTGTGTTCTTTTTTGAATCCTCTGCATTGGAATCCATGCCACCTGATCCTCCATCAAGCTGGTACCTGCACTATCCTTGCCCTCTGCCCTGACTGCATCTCACTCGTGCCCAGTGTTTCACCACATGTAGATCCCGCTTCTATTCTGACCTCTAAGACAGGTAATGTGTAAGACATGTATCTCTGTAATCTCCTCCAGCCCCACAACCCACCGAGATATCTGCACTCCTCTAATTCTGGCCTCTTGAGCATCCCCGATTTTAATCGTTCCACCACTGGGGGCCGCACCTTCAGCTGCCTAGGCCCTAAGCTCTAGAATACCCTCCTTACACCTCTCTGCCTCTCTACCTCACTTTCCTCCTTTCAGCCACTCCTTAAAACCTACATGTTTGACCAACATTTTGGTCATCTGACCTAATAGCTCCTTGTGTGGTTCGGTATCATATTTTGTTTTATAATGCTCCTGTGAAGAGCTTTGGGATGTTTTATTATGTTAAAGGCACTATATAAATATAAGTTGTTGTTGTTGTATGACATGTGCACTGTCAGTATCTGAGTTGGTGGCTGCGATTGTGAAATCATGTGGCAGTGCTGTGTCTTCATCATCACTGTCTTCTTGGTGTTCCTCCACTGCCTGGCCAGCTGCACCTCTTGGATATATAAAGGAAAAAGGCAGGATTGTAAGGTCATGGTGCCTGGAGGGTGGGGGTAAGTGAGGGGGCAAGTAAGAGGTTCATGCTAACACCATCTGCAGCTTGTAAATCAGAAGGAAATGTGGGATGAAGGGGAAGCGAGATGTGAGAAGATGGATTAAGTATGAGGATATCATCATCTTCAATGGTTTCAGCCCCGCTGCTGGACATGGCCTCAGCAATGGCCATCCCAATAATGGCCAGCACCACTTCTTCCATGAGCGTTAGGAAATAGAGGAATGCCTCTCCCCTCCAGTTAACTCCTGCTGCCTTCAGTTGTGCGCCACCTTGTCCTGCAAGAGTGGGAGAAGTGTTGCAGTGAGTGTTGTGCAATGTGTTTGGGTGGTGTGGCCGTCATGGTTGAACAGCTTTTTTTATTTTATTCATTCATGGGATGTGAGCATTGCTGGCTAGGCCGACATTTGTTACCCCTCCTTAATTACCCTTGAGAAGGAGTTGGTGAGTCATCTTCTTGAACCACTGCAGTCCATGTGGGGTCAGTACTCCCACAGTGCTGTTAGGAAGGGAGTTCCAGGATTTTGACCCAGCGACAGTGGAGGATATAATTCCAAGTCAGGATGGTGTGTGTCTTAGAGGGAACTTTCAGGTGGTGGTGTTCCCATGCACCTGCTGCCCTTGTCCTTCCAGGTGGTAGAGGTTGGTGGAAAGGAAGGTGCTGTCGAAGGAGCCTTGGTGAGTTGCTGCAGTGCAACTTGTAGATGGTACACACTGCTGCCACTGTGCGTTGGTGGTAGAGTGAGTGAATGTTTGTGAATGGGGTGACAATCAAGCGGGCTGGTTGGTCCTGGATGGTGTTAAATTTCGTGAGTGTTGGAGCGGCACCCATTCAGGAGTGTGGAGAGTTTTTCATCACACTCCTGACTTGTGCCTTGTAGATGGTGGTCAGGCTTTGGGGAGTTAGGAGGTGAGTTACTCACCAGCTGGTCCAGTTCAGTTTGAACATCCCCACTTCTGACCTTATGATGGAGGGAAGGTCATTGATGAAGCAGCTGAAGATGATTGGGCCTAGAACATTACCCTGAGGAACTCCTGCAGTGATGTTCTAGGGCTGAGGTGATTGGCCTCCAACAACCACAGCCATCTTCCTTTGTGCGAGTTATGACTCCAACCAGCAGAGAGTTTTCCCCCAATTCCCATTGACTCCAGTTTTGCTAGGGCTCCTTGATGTCACACTCGGTCAAATGCTGTCTTGATGTGAAGGGCAGTCACTCTCACCTTACCTCTTGAACTCAGCTCTTTTCTCTATGTTTGGACCAAGGCTGTAATGAGGTCTGGAGCTAAGTGGTCCTGGTGGAACCCAAACTGAGCATCGGTGTGCAGGTTAGTGCTGTGTACATGCTGCTTGATAGCACTGTTAACAACGCCTTCCATTACTTTGTTGATGATTGAGAGTACATTAATGGAGTGGTAATTGCCCTGATTGGATTTGTCCTGCTTTTTGTGGACAATGTGAGCAACCGGTGAGACATGAGTGTGAGGCTTGCAGCAGTGCTAAGTGTGTGAGGGTGAGGTGAAGCATATGCATGTTAGGTTTGAGGTCTGATTGATAGAGATTGTTGCTCGATGCATGATAGAGGTGTGGCGAATTGAGCAGTGGTGAGGCTAGTGGTGCTGTTGATAGGATATGGCTTTGAAGACGCATTCACCAACCTTGACCACTCATGTGAGGTCAGTGAATTTCTTGTGGCACTGCATCCAGGTCCCTGGGTCCTGACTTGTGGCAATTTGGCTATCTGCTCCCACAGCCTTTTGAGCATCTGTCTGGAGGGTCTTCTGGCCCCTGCTGATGCAGGTCTTTTCTTATCATATCCACCTCCTTCACGAAGACCTCCAGAGCAGTGTCTGAAAACTTTGGAGCCCGCTCTCTCCCATTTTGTGCTGCTGTTCAATGTTTCCCAGGTCAGATTCACTTCCTGCACGACTGCCAGCACTTGCTCCAGGCACAATACATCTCCCCTTTAAGAGCTGTAGGCTAGCTTGAACCAGTGTTAACCACACATGACATTAGCCCCTATAGGCCCCCACCTACCAAGAGTGAGGCACATTGGTTTTGTCATGAACATTGATTTTTAACTGTTGCTGGAGTGAGGAAATGACTTGTTAAACAGATCAGCCATGGCTGGAAAAAAACATTTGCATACTAACAGACATCGAAGGTAAGGAAGCGCATTCCAGGGCCTGCTAAGGAGGATACAATCCCAAGGACCAGGACTGACTAGACCAGCTAGTCACATGACTAACTGGCTGTTCCAGGGTTTTCTTTTGAACTGGCCGCGGAGAGTTTGAACTCAGAGTGTCTGTTTGCTCCTGGACTGAGAAGATCTCTCCTGTCTGCTCCCATCTATTTCTCATAAGCCTCTAAATCCACTGATGACACATGAACCTCAATAGAGAAAAGTCTCCTACAGTGAACAAGGTTTAAGAAGAATACTGGGCCCCAACAAAAAGCAAAATCTACCTACAATCAAGGACTCTACAGTGAGCTCAAAGAACCGGAACAAAATCTCTTCAGATATTGCCTCAAATGTTCCCACTTTATTTTTCTTCTGCTCTTTTCTGTCTCTATTTGAATGCGTACATGCTGGTGTGGGTGTATCGTGTATCTGTAGGCGTCAACCAAATTACAATTTAAGTTCAAGTTTAATAAATTTCAACTTTTCTTCTTTAAACCTAAGAAAACCTGTTTGTGCTGGTGTCTTTGCCTTATAATTGAAAAGCAGTGAACAAGGATTCACCAAGGGGGAGCTAAAAACATGGCATGTTTAAAATTAAACCCTGTTACGGTAAGACCAGGTGAAGGCTGAGAGGGAACCCTAGACCCCTTTCTCACCTGGTTGTAACAGCCCCTTATTGATATGTCCAGCCAATCAACAATGCAGTTAGTGCTGGCTGGACACTGAAATCATTCAAATCAATAGACAGCATGAAGTTGGCTAACTACCTGCACTGCAATGAGTGGCTGTAGGATAATCATGTATTTTGAACCCCCACGCAGGGCCTATTTTCAGGGGCTATTCAACTTAGCCCCACTGAACCCCACTGAAAGCATATAGCCGTCAAAACGGAGAGTAAGATTGGGCTGCATTTTTCACGAAGGCTGCAGGTCCTGGTGACAGCACCGGAGGCGGGTGTTGCTTCTGCTCAAGCTTCATGCAGCCAGCCGGGCGCAATCACATGGCAACCAACCAATTGACTCACAAGAGGTGCGGGGTCCGTCCAATCAAAGAGCGGGGGTGGGAAGCAAGGCACCTATGGCAGCATCAGCTGACTGAACAGCAGGTCCTGGCACCATATTTAAAGGGCTGCCAGCCCTGTATGCACTGCTGCCCTGTTTTAAACGATTGCTTGACCTACTGTGCAGAAGACCCCTACAGCTGACTACAGTGTAGAAGACCCCAAATAAGAGTGGGTACCTCCTGCAACCGTGTCAGAGGGAAGACACCAAGTGGCCCCATAGTTTAGCAATGCCGCCCACAGGTTCTCCTCCAGGCTGTAAGGGCAAGGTGAGAGGTTTTCTTCCCAAGGGACTCTCCAGACAAGTGGAGAGTATTTCATCACACTCCTGACTTGTGCCTTGCAGATGGTGGACAGGCTTTGGGGAGTCAGGAGGTGAGTTACTCACTGCACAATTCCCAGCCTCTGACCTGCTCTTGTAGCCACAGTATTTATGTGGCTGGTTCAGTTCAGTTTCTGGTCAATAGTGACCCCCAGGATGTTTATAGTGTGGGCTTCAGCGATGGTAATGCCATTAAACATCAAGGGGAGATGGTTCCATTCACTCTTGATGGAGATGATAATTGCCTGGCACTTGTGTGGCACAAATGTAACTTGCCACTTATCAGCCTAAGCCTGGACATTGTCCAGGTCTTGCTGCATCTGGACATGAGCTGCTTCAGTATCTGAGGAGTCATGAACATCCCCACTTCCGTGCTAGTCTTCGTGGGGAAACTAAGAGTGTTCCTCCTTCTGATTGCAGACAAAATGGGCAAACAATAATAAAGAGAGGGCCAAGACCGGTGAAGGCCTCCCAGAACTGCGTGTGCTCACCTCGGCAGAGGGGGAGGCTCTGAAGCTGGCTGAGGCAGAGGGCAGCCAAGTGATGCAGGAGGGTCATCACAGGAGAATGAGTGAATGAGTACAGGGGCACAAGAGTGATTCTGGGCCACACAGCTGGCACAGTGCTCATGTATGCATGGACACATGGAGCCTAGCATCAGGCATGGTTGGGATGAGGAGATGTGAAGCCCCTAACCCCTAAATGTGTGTTCTCTCATGCAGGTCTTGGTAATGCCAAAGGACGTGCAGCTGGAGAGACTAGGGGCCAGCTGTCCGTCTCTGAGGAGGAGGAGGGATCCTCAAAGGGTGTAATGTCTCATCATTCCCCCGTACCTTCCACCAGTGCAGATACTCTCATGTTGGTGGGTATGCATTGCAGTTAGATTCAGGGTCACAAACAGGTGAGTACATCACAGACCTGCCTGTGCAGCTGACGTAGACTGTGACATCTGGGGCTACTGTCAATTGGACAACTGTGGGAGGCCAGGTCCATGGTGAGGCCCAGGCTGATGATGTGCCTCTGATGTTACTTTGACCCTGCTTCCCCCATCCCGCACTGATAAACTTACCTCCTCCCCCTCCCCACCAGTGTGGTGCCTCGTTTCCCCTGACGGGGATCTGAAGGCGCGGGAGTGCCGGCCACTGGGCTGAAGATCGCAGTGAGACATGAGGCGGCAGTGTAAGTATCATTAATTCATTAATTTTAGTTTATTTAAATATTCAAATGGGGGTCCCGTCATCGAGTGGCAGCGGGGGTGGGGGGGGGGTGTGGTTGCGCCATGAGGCCTTGCCACCGCTAGTACTATCAGGCTGGGCCCTCCCAGCGTCAGGGTGCGTGGTGGAACTCTCCTGGAGGCACCTTCAGGCCAACCCCTCGCCACGGACCTCAACACCTGGGGGAGAACAAAATCCAACCCGCCGCTGAGCCCGCTCTCAGAGGCCCGGTAAATTGCAACATTCCACACAATCCTGTGGGTTTCCCGACCGGTGAGTTAGGTTAAAATCACATCCTGTCCAGCTCATGTTTCTCTCCCCACAAATGCTGCCTTGTTTCTAGCAATTTCATGTTTCAATTTCAAACCTCCAGCAAGGAAGCAGTATTACTAATATTATATCATTATTATAGCAGTATATATCTGTTTGCTTTCAGGACTTGTTTTGACTGTGGGGGGAACCCAGTTGCAGCTTTCCCAAGTCCAATGAAGATGGGGCAAAAGGTAGCGAAGTCAGGAGGTTGTATTAGTGATTGCAGCCCCGAAGAGGGCGCGCTGGCCGCCCAGATGCTGCCTCTGTCCCTCCCCTTCCCCAGTCTGTGTAAACCCATCAAACACGGCTCTGGGCTCCAGACATTAGAGCTGCAGACTTGTGCGAGTTGCAGCTCCCACTCTCTCGCTGTCCTTTCTATCTCTCTCGTCCCTGTTCATGGATCAGAACAGAAGCAGCAGCCAGCTTGCCCCCAGTCTCCTCTCCTCTCGGCGTCTAATGGACTGAAAGGGGGGTAAATCCCCCCCCTTCCCTCTCCCCCCCCATACCCCCTCTACCGTCCCCCCCCCCTTTCTCTCTCTCTCCCCCCAGGCAGAGCCGATTGCAGCGGGATGGAGACTCCTCCACATCGCCCCTGCCAGCTGATGCCGAGCTCGAAGAAAATCAAAGTGCGCCGCAGAAGACGGGATTTGTTTTGGTGGCAGCTCTGCTGGCTGGGCGGAGTGCTGCTTGTACTGCTGTGTATCTCCAGCCTGGTCGAGAAGGCAGGTAAGGGGAGCTGAGCGCGTTGACAGGGCTGAAAGTGGGCTCAGGCTTCACTAAGATCAGCATTGATGGGTCGGTGCGATTGTGAATAGCAAACACTGCTGCCTGTTAATGTGCTTGCAGCCCGAAAGCCCATGCAAGATTAAACAACTTTTTTGAAATGAAGCTACCGAAAGGCTGCTGACCATTCGGGGTAAATCTGCCTTCCTTCTAATCAAAAATAGTTTGTGGGATGAAATACCACAGTTTGACAGCAGCATTAAAATATAACATTGCCCAGCATTTATACAAACAAGGTATTTTTCATTGTCATTATTTTGTAGTAACGTTGTGACTAGGACAGGTTCTGCAGGGTTTTCAGCCTGCCATGTGTTCCCTAGGCTGGGGACAATGAAGCAAGTTTGCACTTGTACCACTTATTATGCAGACTGATGTTCCCAGGTAAATCACATGCAGTCCATGATGTGTGTGACCGCAACACCTGAGGGGCATCAGCTGTGCTCCTGTGCACGTCTCCTCCAAATCCATCAGTGACATTGTCAGTGCCCAACCTTCATAAAGTGCCTGGTCAAAAAATCCACTCAACAAATCCCTTCTCTCCGCTTTGAGAAGCAATTGTACGTTTCTGTAACGGTTGCCCGCTAACAGTCATCACTGTACTTCAAAAACAGTGTGTGTGAAGAGCTTCGAGATATTCCTGAGAGACGGGATAACATTCCATATAAGATCAAGCCCTTATTGTGCATTAAGAACACAAAGTGCATTGAGAAACACAATGTGATCATAGTCATCAGCAGCATAATTAAAATTATGATTAAAATTGAATTGAATTGGTATTGGTATTATTAAAGGGCACTACCTTGTTTCTGATGGCCTGCTCGGCATAGTTGCGTAAAAGCATTGGTTGCTTGAGACACTGTGAGGCAGAATTGACTGCCAGGGCTATTAGCATTAATGGGCCAAATGGCCTTTTCACGTCCCTGATTTTTATCTGCTTACGTTCTGGTGGCAAGTTTCAGGACAGTGTTAGTGATGAAGTTGTTTCACAGACTAGGCCAAGTGGGGTATCATCCTCTGATAAAACGTCCAGGATGTTTGTTACAGACCATAATTTAACCTAAGGGTTCAGATGGTGCCCAATGATACCCCAAGCCACTGAGTTGCATTTTAGCCTTGTAAATGCATCCTCAGTATCCATTAATGTACATCCATTTCTCCAAATCTGCATGGAAATGGAATTTGTCTTCAATTTCCTTTGTGTAGGCTATCAAGCTATTCGTTTCTACCAGCACACAAATATTTACTTCTGTTGAACAAAATAAAGTCCCATCAGAAGTTGGTTTGGAGGAAGTAACTGTGATATACATAATGGTCTAGTATGTTTACAATGATAAGTAATCTTATCTAAATAACTCACACATATTACTGGTACGGTGCTTGTTCGACAGAAAGTTCTACCAGATAAAAAATGATTGCCATTTCTTGTGGAACTGTTGTTGGGCACAATTTTACTAGGTGAGGAAACTATGACCCTAATCGGGCAAGAGGTCCCTTTAAGCATGATTAGAATGTCCTTACAAAACATGCCTCCTACAGGATTAGAGATCCCCCCCCCCCCCGCCCCCCCCGGTAATCCTACTGCCTCATCTGGTTCTTTGAATGAACTTGTGCCTTTTGCTGTTTGTCACTGTGCTATGCAATGGAAAATACAGCTATTATTGTGGAGACTGCACTTTGTTCTTAAAAGACTAGGTTTGTGGGGATGTCATTGATTTTAGACCTGAGTCTCTCACCGTTAGGTAGATTCACCCCAATGAGTTAGGAGTGCAGTCCTGATATATAAAACATACAGCTTGAATGTACAGGATGCATCCTAGTTGAATTCAGCTTTTTTATTCATTCATGGGGTGTGGGTGTCGCTGGCAAGGCCAGCATTTATTGCCCATCCCAAATTGCCCTTAAGTAGGTGGTGCTGCCCTGCTTTTTTGAACCACTGCAGGCCATGCAGTGAAGGTGCTCCCACCATGCTGTTAGGGAGGGAGTTCCAGGATTTTGACCCAGTGACTATGAAGGGCTGGTGATGTTTCCAAATCAGGATGGCATGTGTGACTAGGAGTTTCCATTTAGATGTCTATATATTACAATCAATAAGTACGCATAATATATCTTTTCTAACATTTATTGGTATTGTGCTTATTGACAATATAATCTTGAGGCTGCTGTTATGGTGAGCACAGGTGCTGATGTGAACATTGAGGGTTAAGAAAACAAACATTGCATGCTGCATGTTGTGGAAATCCATAGTGAAGGAAGCAATTTTTTAATTCAGAGTGCAACTGTATGAAGAAATATTAAAATTTTTGAGCCTTTTTGCTGCTGAAGGTGATATTTGATGGCCAGTGAGTGGAATTGTATATTCAAAGAAAGCACAGTGTTTAACAGTTGAGTAAGCAACTAATTTTAACATACTGCAAAAGTATGATAGCTGAGAAGTGACTGTGACTCCTAGGTTGTTAAGGTCTTACCTACAAGCAATGATGCTGTTTATCCCATACAATTCTTGTTTTAATCTCTCTATTATGTATTGACACAGGAACTTAGCAGGCCAAGTAATGATTCAGCCATTCCCCTCCTGCATTTTTCCTCTGATTCAACGAGTACTGTTGTTCTAAACTGATTTTGTTTTTCTCCAACTCAAACAAATCCACCTCCATCTTCTCATTCCTCAACCTGCATTTTTTCCCCCTCCTGAATCTTTCACCTTGTTTACACTTGAGAGAAGCATTAAAACTGCAAAGAAATACATGGCAACTGTTGCAGAGACTGGGCTTTGTTCTTAAAAGACTAGGTTAGTGGAGATCTCATTGATTTTAGACTTGAGTCTCTCACCATCAAGTAGATTTATCCCACCAGGAGTGCTGTACTGTTTTAATAAAATATGCAGCTTGAATATATGGGTTGAATTCAGTTTGGGCATCGCTGATATTTGTACAGATTATAAATATTACTGTCAATGCGAGGTAGGAAAACACCTGGTTGACTGTTCAAGATTTAGGTCATTGGGGGAGGAGCATTGACCCACAGTTCCTGGTGCTTTCTCAGCTTAACCTGTGAACCAGATGCTCTGACTGTGTTTTTTGTTTAAATACTTATAGAGGGTAGTTGGGTTGCATCAATGCTGACATCTGCGCCTCTCACTGCCAGAAGTGAAAGCTCGGTCTGCTAGTAGTAAGGTCTCCTTGCTTCACTGAAAGTAGGCAGTATGGTTATGGGTTGCATCTTGAGCAGTGGCCTCCCAAACCACTATCGAGAAGGGCAAGAGGTAGGATAGGAATGAGTGCTGGAGTCCGTTTTACAGTTCCACCAACACTCATCAGACAGTCAGATGGAATTCTGAGTATGAGTGGGTTGAGCTACAGGCAGTGCAGAATTTTGCTTCGGTAGAGATTGTAAAGGTTATTCTCCGTGCTTCCCTCCAATGACTCCATGAGATTGAGTGATGACGTCAAGTTCCCAGTGTTTACACAGGTTTCTGCCGAGCCTCTGAAATGCGCAGCCAAAGGGGACAGCAGAACACTGACCAGTTAGATCACAACATCCCATCCGCCCTTCTCACAGGTATCCAGTGAGAACTTTCTCTTTCTTCCTTTGCCCTTCTGGACAGAGGTCCTGTGTCAGCTTGGTCCAGTTGATAACATTCTAGCCCGAAGGTGTGGGTTTAAGTTACTCGACCACCCCCACTCCCCCACAAATCCAGGAACCAAGCACATAATCTACACCCTAGTGCAGTAATGACAAAGTGATGTATGTTATGCTTTAGGACTTTTACTCTCCTGTGCTTTTGGGTTCAGTCTCTCTAATCATTAAACACTGGTTCAGCCACAGCTGGAGTACTGTGTACAGTTCTGGTCACCACACTATAGGAAGGATGTGATTGCACTGGAGAGGGTGCAGAGGAGATTCACCAGGATGTTGCCTGGCTGGACCATTTCAGCTATGAAGGGAGACTGGATAGGCTAGGGTTGTTTTCCTGAGAGCAGAGAAGGCTGAGGGGGGACCTGATTGAGGTATACAAAATTATGAGGGGCATAGATAGAGTAGATAGGAAGAAACTTTTTCCCTTAGCAGAGGTGTCAATAACCAGGGGGCATAGATTTAAGGTAAGGGGCGGGAGGTTTAGAGGGTGGTTGGAATCTGGAACACACTGCCTGAAGGGGTGTTAGCAGCAGGAACCCCACACAACGTTTAAGAAGTATTTTGATGAGCACTTGAAACACCATAGCCTACAGGGCTACGGGCCAAATGCTAGAAAATGGGATTAGAATAGATAGGTGCTTGACGGCCAGCACGGACACGGTGGGCCGAAGGGCCTGTTTCTGTGCTGTATGATTCTATGACACTTCTGTGTGTTATCCCTTGTTCCTCACAGATCACAGTGTGTCTCCGCCTGTATTTTGGGTTACTGGTTATATGACAAGCCTTTATATGGTTTCCTATGACTTCTGAATGTGGTGGAATAAACACTCCACTAGACCGTGCCTTAGGCTGTAAACTGTCAAACATGTTTATTAAGCAGTAAGTGGGCAGGTGAACAGAAGCAGTTTGCACACTAGGTTTACAGATTCCTCCTCAGAAGATAGTAAATAACACATTTACGTCTGCTGTGCCAAACTGCAATATGAACTGAAATAGGCACAGGATCTCTGAATACTTAGCCTTGTGAGGTGATTTGTGGATGACTGTATATGGGGACCCTCTGGCATATATGTGGTTTGCAATGATGGCATCAGGTGGACTACTCAATTAGAACAAGACATGCTGAGAAAAACTTTTCATAACTTGACCTAGAGGAAGGAAATTTAAATATGTGTCTCTTCACAGAATCAAAAGACTTGTTACAGCACAGAAGGAGGCCATTCGGCCCATTGTGTCTGAACTAGCTCTCCAAGTGAGCAATTCGCCTCGTCAGCTGAAAAGGAAGAATGTACAGGGTTATAAGGAGAAGGTGGAGGAATGGCGCTGTCTAATTCCCTTTGATTGAACCTGCCTCCACCACACTCTGGCAGTGCATTCCAGATCCTAACCACTCACTGCATGAAAAAGTTTTTACTGATATCACCATTGCTTCTTTTGCCAATTAGCTTAAATCTGTGCCCTTTTGTTCTTAATCCTTTCACGAGTGGGAACAGTTTCTCCCTGTCTACTCTGTCCAGACCCCTCACGATTTTGAATACCTCTATCAAATCTCCTCTCAGCCTTCTCTTCTCCAAGCAAAACAGTACCAACTTCTCGAATCTATCTTTGCAAATGAAGTTCCTCATCATCCCTGGAACCATTCTCGTGAACCTTTTCTGTACTCTCTCCAATGTCTTCACATCTTTCCTCAAATGCGACACCCAGAACTGGACACAATGCTTCAACTGAGGCTGACCTAGTGTCTTATACAAATTCAACATAACCTCCTTGCTCTTGTACTCTATGCCCCTATTAATCAAACCTTAGATACTGTGTGCTTCATTAACTGCTCTCTCAACCTGTCCTGCAACCTTCAAAGACATATGCACATATACACCCAGGTCCCTCTGCTTCTGCACCCACTTTGGAATTGTACCCTTTATTTTATATTGTTTTCCATGTTCTTCCTACCACAATGAATCACTTCACATTTCCCTGCATTGAACTTCATCTGCCACTTGTCTGCCCATTCCACCAGCTTGTCCATGTCCTTTTGAAGTTTGACACTATCCTTCTCACAGTTCACAATTATTCCAAGTTTTGTATCATTTGCAAATTTTGAAATTGTGCCCTTTACACCAAGGTGTAGGTCATTAATATATATCAGGAACAGCAAGGGTCCCAACACTGACCTCTGTGGAACTCCACTACCAACCTTCCCCCAGCCCGTAAAACATCCACTAACTGCTACTCTCTGTTTCCTGTCACTCAGCCAATTTTGTGTCCATGTTGCTACTGTTCCTTTTATTCCTTGAGCTGTAAGTTTGTTCACAAGTCTGTTGTGTGGCACTGTATCAAATGCCTTTTGGAAGTCTATGTACACCACTTCAACAGCATTGCCCTCATCAACCCTCTCAGTTACCCCTTCAAAAAACTCTACCAAGTTAGTTAAACACGATTTTCCCTTAGGAAATCCATGCTGGCTTTCCTTAATTAACCCGCATTTGTCCATGTGACTATTAATTTTGTCCCAAATTATTGTTTCCCTTAAATAGAGTTGCAAACATACATATATTCAAGTAAAACCCGCAGTATGCTTGCGTACGGATTGAATGTGTCCGTCCCAGCTATTTGGCCAGCAAGCCATTTCAAGATGTATGCCGATAGTTAGACTTTATCCTGCACCCTTCCGCTCAAAACGTTTCCACGCTGTAAAACCTGCTGGAAATATGAGCCGACAAAGATGCAGTGAGAGCAACAGGGCATCTGGGGCCTTAGTAAACGGTGGGACCACCAGTGTATCTCCTTAACCAATGAGATTTGAGGATTGAGAAAGAAACAGAGTAATAATGGAGAAGGAAGGTGATTTAAAGTCAAATCAGGTACAGAAGGAGATAAAGGGAGAGAGAGAACAACTGGATGAGGGGAAAGAGAAAAAAAGAACAGAAAAGTTTTGAACATTAATAATTGCATGCGTTGTTCACATGCTGTTATTTTTCCAGCAAGTTCAGCCCCATATTGTCTGCATTTGGGCATATTGTGTATCAAAACAAACAAACTGCAACATTTTGTGTGATTGAACCTGGCTTTTAACCCCCTGTGTACCATTACAGAAAAGAAAGAAGTGAATAACTTGATGCATCAAAGACAAGAATTATTTGTTTTTGCTGCCAGGCTGCCCTTGGATGTTGATGTTAAACTCAAGGCCCATCAGCTAATGTTGGTGGTTCAAGTCCCAAAGCACTATTCAAAGAAGCACAAGAAATCCTCCTCAAGTCCTGGCTGATGTTTCTCCATTAAACAACATCAGCAGAAAAAAGATAGACATGTATTTTCGCCGTACTGCATCACACTTGAGTTACTGTTGGTTGAGGGAGGAATATCGGCCAGAATACCTTTCTTCAGTTCATGCCTTGGCACATTTTAAAGACTGCTGAGAAAGCAGGCCTTTGTTTAGCACATCTTCCAAAGACTGGCACTGTCAACAATGTAGCTCTCCTGGCTACACTGGAGTTCCAACCTAAATCATGTGCCCAAATCCCAGAGTGAGACTTGAACCCACAATCTTCTGATGGAAGTGCAAATGCTACCACTAAGCCAAGTTGACATTGGTCAGTTTGACTTTTCATTTTATTGCTGTGGGATCGTGCTGTGTGCTCATCCAATTTGCCCGCATTGTAATCACTGTACTTCAGAGTAACTAAATGCACATACACTGACATGAAATATATTTGAGAGATATGATGAAGTGCTATCTGATTGCTAGTTTAGTGGTGCAGTTGAAGGCTTCTGGCCTTCAACTCAGGCCCCGTCAACAGGTAACTACAACCAATTTGTTAACAGTCCAGGGTTTCTCTGAACATTTTTGTTTTGCATTCACAGCACAAAAGGCAATTTCCAGAAGCAGATTCGAACCTGTGTTCTTGTCTGTGCAACATGCAGGATAGCATACAATGGGATTAATAATTAGCCCGTAGTTATGTTATAGTGTACCAGGTCAGATGGGGTGTGCGCCACGTTCTTCTGTCTTCTCTGGAAGATTAAAACCTCCGCACAAGTGTGCACCTGCTAAAAGTAATAGATTGATTTATAAATAGAGTCATAGATGCAGTGGAGCTCAACAAATTATTTCAAATGCGTTAGTTAAAATGAAGATGGAATCAACACACAGAGTTAACATACCCTTTTCAAATGTAGTTCTTATACTATTTGATAAGTGACAGGACTCTGATTTGAAACTGTCTTTTATGGACTGTCACAATGGAAGTTGTCTATGAATGATGCAAGGGACTAATCTGCAGAATTTGGATTTTTAGATAAATGTAAAATTAAAGGGGAACAAAACACAGCTCTTCTACAGCACTGAGTTTCCTAAAATGGTCTCAAATACACAAGATAGGAAAGGTCAATTGAATGACACACAACTGAAAAACTTCTTATACACAATGTGGGTTCGAGATCAGCTAAAGCTTTGAACCACATAGATTTTGGATTGCCTCCAGAACAAAGTTCCCTTATCTGACTACTTACCAGAGTTAGCAACCTGGCGTCATCCACATAGGAACAGGATTAGGCCATGCAGCCCCTCAAAGCTGTTCTGCCAGTCAATTAGATCCTGGCTGATCTATAACTCAACTCTATTTGCCTACCTTTGTTCCCCTCGATAACCTTGCCCAACAAAAATCTAGCAATGTTAGCCTGGAAGATTTCAATTGACCTAACATCCACGGCTTTGGTGGGTTGGGGTTGGGTGCGAGATCCACATGACTTGGATGTTGGAATTCAGAGTAAAATTTCAAAATTTGCCGATGATACCAAACTTGGAAATGTGTCAAACAGTGAGCATGATGCCATTCGACTGCAACAGGACGTAGATAGGCTAGTAGAATGGGCAGACAACTGGCAGATGGAATGTAATACAGAGAAGTGTATGCATTTTGGCAGAAGGGATAAGGAAATGCAATATAGACTTAATGGCACAGAGTGCAGAGACAGAGGGACCAGGGGGTTCATGTACTTAGATCTTTGAAGGTGGCAGGACATATTGAGAGGGTAATTAGCAAAGCATATGGGATCTTGGGCTTCATAAAAAGGTACTGAGTACAAAAGCAGGGAAGTTATGCTCAACTTTTATAAAGCTTTAGTTAGGCTCCAACTAGAGTGTTGAATCCAGTTCTGGTTGCCACACTTTAGGAAGGATGTGATGGTCCTTGAGAGGGTGCAGCGGAGATTTACCAGAATGGTTCCAGGGATGAGGGATTTTAACTACAAGGTTAGGTTGGAGAACCTGTGGTTGTTCTCTTTGGAGCAAAGGAGATTGAGGGGAGATTTGATAGAGGTATGCAAGATTATGACAGGTTTAGATAAGGTAGACAAAGAAAAGCTGATCCCATTAGCTGATGATACAAGGACTAGGGGACATTGATTAAAGGTTTTGGGCAGGAGATGCGAAGGGCATGTGAGGAAGAACTTTTTTTATGCAGCGAGTGGGAATGATCTGGCTGGCTTCCTACGAGGGTGGTGGAAGTGGAGATGATGAATGATTTCAAAAGGAAATTGGATGGGCACTTGAGGGAAATCAACTTGCAGGACAACAGGGATAGAGTGGGGGAATGGGACTGACTGGATTGCTCTACAGAGAGCTGGCATGGATTCGATGGACCAAATGGCCTCTTTCTGTGCCGTAATGATGCTACCATTGTACTTTTTGTGAGGAAGTGCTTCCTGCTAAATAGCCAGGTCTTTAAATACCTAGTTTCTCCTTTGCTCACTTCTTAAATAATTTTACAATCTCCAGTCTCCATTTTGTAATTATTTTAAAATACAGAATTATTCCCCTGTTTGACATGGGATGAAAAATTTGCTTTAGCCAACCCTTACTGAACTGTAAAGATATATAAGAAAGGACAAATGTATCTGTTATTACTGTGCATTTTGCTGATATACTATGACTTGGCAAAGAAATTAAATTTTTGTACAATGCTAATAATAGAAGGGAAGTATATGGAATGCTAAAGCACCTGGTCATTGGGTAGGAAAATTCTCTAAAATGAGTATTGGTATATTTTAAATATTTCTTTCATCTGTTACTGGTTTCTGAATATCAGTAACAGTGATTGACATTAATGTTTTTAATATCATAACATCCTGGTGCAAGTATACATTCCCAGACCTTTGCTTCAAGAACTGTCCACTGCTACCAGTGGTAGCTGTAGAAAGGTTTCAGCAAGGGTGGAGATCACTCACCTTTGAGGAAACAGTTCCAGCTGTAAAAAGCAAAGAGGGTCTAAGTTGCCTGGATGAGTGTGGCTCCAACAACACTCAGGAAGTTCAACGCCATCCAGGACAAAGCAGCCTGCTTGATCGGCACCCCATCCACCACCTTAAACATTCACTCCCCCCACCACTGATGCACAGTGGCAGCAGTGTGTACTATATACAAGATGCACTGCAGCAACTCACCACACCTCTCTTTCGACAGCACCTTTGAAACCCACGACCTCTGTCACATGGAAGGACAAGGGCAGCAAAGGCATAGGAACAACACCATCTGCAAGTTCCCTTCCAAGCCACACACGATCCTGATTTGGAACTATATCACCGTTCCTTCATTGTCACTGGGTCAAAATCCTGTAACTCCCTCCCTAACAGCACTGTGGGTGTACTTGCACCAGATGGACTGCAGCAGTTCAGAAAGGCAGCTCACAACCACCTTCTCAAGGGCAATTAGGGATAGGCAACAAATTCTGGCCTTGCCAATGATGCCCACAAACCATGAAAAAATTTTTTTAAAAATCCTTTCCTGGTGCAATCCATTTGCTCAATAATTGGCTGATTGCTGTAGATCATCACACTTTGCTTGGATGGCAGTAACACCCAATCGTGAAACTGGGCACTAACTTTGGAAAATGAAAGAAATGGACAATAATTAAATACAGATTTCTGAATGTCATGGCTGCTTTTCCCTTTAACTATCTCCTTTTTTCTACTGCAGGTGGGGGTTCATCCTGTGGCTCAGTTCCAGGGACCACTCCTTGCATCTGAGCCCAGATTATAGGGACATGGTTAGCATAGTCACTAAATTACTGAACTAATAATCCAGCCAATGTGAGTTCAAATCCCACCAATGGAAGTTTGAGAATTTGAGTTTAGTTTTTTAAAATCTGGAAATTAAAAGTAACCGTGAGGATTGTCATAAAGTCCCAACTGGCAGGAAACCTGCCATCCTTAGCTGCTCTGACCTTTATGCAAATCCAGTCCCACACCAATGCAGGTGGCTCTTAACTGCCCACTGAAGTGGTCTCGCAAGCCACTCAGTTGCATCAAATAGCTTCCTTCTCAGGGCAACTGAGGATGGGCAATAAATGCCGGCCATGCCTACATCCCAAGAATTAATCAAAAAAAGATGCTGGGGAGAGTTTGTACTTTTTTCTGCTGTTAACATCAGCACAAGCCAGGCAGAATCGGCCAAAGAAGTGCAACAGATCAGGGAATTTTAAATGTGAGTTAGGCCCAAACCACTTTTGTTTCTGTTTCCCGCAATCTTTTACGCTGGTTTTAAGATTCAATTTTTCCGAATCAAACCCCGACCATAAACTTGGCGACGCACCCAGGTTGAAATTGCATGATTATGCCAGTTGCACTGGTTAGGGAAAGCTCTTCAAGTTGCACTCATTGGCCGGAATTTTACGGCCCTCAAAAGAGCTGGCTGGTGGCGGGGGATGGGCGTAAAATTGAGCGGGATGCGGGAGGAGCCGTACCTGACCCCTCCAACCCCCGTTGCAATTTTACGTGGAGCGATGGCGGCAAGGAACAGCCCACCCACCCCAGGCCAACCAAGACCCTTAAGTGGCCAATTGACCAGCACTTAAGGGCTTCTGCCCGCCACCGTGGGTATTTCACCCTTGGCGGCCAGAGGGAAAAAGCCTCAAGAACCCGGCCTGATAAAACCAGGCGGCCTTCTTGCAGGCTGGGGGGATGCCCATCTGATCAGGCACCTTGTGCCCCATGGAGGACTGCCCCCCAAAGCCCCAACCACCTGCAATGCATAACACTCCCCTGCCCTCCTAACCGACTCCCCTTGCCTCGCTGGGGTCCGGCCGATTGTCCCCGGTGAGGCCCTAAAAACATCTGTCTTCTGGGCCGTCCTTCACCTTGCTTGCGACGGCTGGGTGTAGTCCCAGCAGTGGCAACCGCTCCCTCAAGGAGGTGGAAGTCCTGCCCAAGACCAGTTAAGGGCCTGGGGTGCAAAAAGTCCTGGCCCGGTAGAGGTGGGCTCGCCCCTGACTTTTCGGCTGGTGGGCAGGACCCCCTGCCCAGCGATAAATTCCAGTCATTATCTTAGACACAGAGGAAATAGTAGGCATGTCTTAAAAGATTTTCATGACAAAAATACTTAATTTACTAAGGAACTGACTGGTGTGCACGAATCAAACTGTTAAATGGTTCAGTATAGTTTTTAAAAGTCAGTTTCAGTGATTTTAAATTAGGTTACTGACAGGTGGATTGGATACTTATTAAAATGCTCATGTGGATAAACCTACTTCCAACTGTATTAATAAAGCTGCCCCCCCCCCCCCAGGTTACCACCCTTAAATACATCAAGGAGTACTTTTTACTGGAAAGAATAATAAAAGAAACATTCTATTTTGCTGCCCAGTTGCGCTTACTGATAATTTTATGTTTGTGATTATTCAAATGAATTTTATTGAAAACTTGAACCTTTAACCTAACCAGTGCAATTTTGAGCCCATTTTGGGTGCAACTAGCCGATGGCACCTAGGGCGGAAACTCTACCCCAATGAGTGTCAGAGGATTATTCAATGAGAGTAGCCATTGTAGCCAAACTGATATTGTCTTGATCTGATAGTCAGGAGCGTTTACCAGTAGGGTCACTTAGTAATAAAGAGGAACTTTAACTAATTCCACCTCTTCATCACCAGCCCCAACCTCAGGACAGTGTACTGGCTGAAGTCAACAAGCTCAGTGTAGACTAGAATTTGATCGTGGGGCTTCGTTGTTTTTAATGGCTCTGCACCACTGAAATAGTGAATTTGGGCTAATGGAGCTTTTAAAACCAATAACATGATCAGTATTACTGATATGAATAACCTAGTGACTTGGGGTATTAATACGTTATGTTCCTATGCCTCACTATCTACTGTTAAACCACTCAAATTTGACTCCATAAACAATCAGTTTTGTCATACTCACCTTAAAACCAGAATTTGCAGTAGTGTAAAGCGGATGATAGCGAGTCAGTGGCCCAGTTTACATCACTCACAATGTTTATTTAATGGCCACTAATTTAGCCAGAAGTTTTGACAATGTCGTAATCTGTGAAACTAAGCCCATGCCAGCATTTTATTGATTGAATGCTGCCTTTTGTTTGGTCCTTCCGTTTTTGTTAATTTCTCCCTTCCCATTGCTTCTTCCACTCCTTAAGGTACCGGCTCCCTGTTCAGGTATCGCTCGATAAAGTCAGTTGGTCTTTAGTATCTTGCCTAAGAAGATATTTTTCATGTGGCACCTTAGGCAATAACTGTCAATAGGAGTATGCAACCAGGAGAGAATGGTTACCACGTTCTAATCTGGTTCTCATCTAATATCAATATGTATGGAGGGGAGGGGAGGGGGGGGTGGTCTTGACTGAAAAATAATGAGGAAATAAAAATAGTAATAATGAAACCCAGCTATGTATTTTGCTGCTGTGTAACACAGGGCGCTAATGCCAATGTTGGTGTCACGAAAATCATCTTGGCTAAGATCAGCTAGCTAAGCACAAGCCAGGGATTGAACTGGGATTTTCCTGGTCTGTTTAGATGATCCATTGGGAGAGTTGTAAACTCACTTATTGTGTTTCTCTATGTTGCAACAGTGAAACTTCAGATTGGCTGCAAAACACTTCAGGACACCCTAAGGTTATGAAAGGCTCCTAAATCAATGCAGGTTCTTTCTTTCTATTGAATATGTTAAACGACAAATCCCACTCATATTTTATCCAATAAGTGTACTAAGCATGTGCTATAGAAGAACTGATCAATAAACTGGCATTTACTCCCGTGCAACAAAATGAAAGCAGAAAGTTGAGAGTTCATTTGGCTTAAAATCTCCTTTCGCCAAGTATATTGAGCAAGTTACATGGTGTAAATGAGAGGGTAGTAAAAAATACTGGAGGAGTTGAAGTCCCAAAATATCTACCATAATCTGTCTAATGTTCAATGGACAACATATTACAAAGGGAGTATGATGCATTTTCCATTGCTTATGACGCTGTGACTTTGTGTGACTATCCCAAGTTGCTAGGATATTCTTGATGAGTGGGAAATTGTATGTTATCAAAGCTTGTCTAACATATTATTTGCACCATATAGGTTTTGAAGCAGTCTTTAAACTATGGTGGGAATTTGACTTCATGTGGGACTATTGTCATAGTAATAGTAATAAAGCTTGCATGTCTATAGTACTCGATCTCATTGAAATATCTTGAGGTGCTTCACACAATGAATTACTTTTGGCAGCTCAGTTACTGGTGTACAGCAGCAGGCATTCTATGCCAAGCAATGTCCTGCAGTCATGCAATTGCACAGGAAGAGCACACAGGAAGCGCCTCCAACTTTTTAGGATACAATAATTGCAGCAATTATTTGTATCTGAGCACAGCCTTGTTTGTTGTGGTGCATCATAAATGTTCTCTCACCATAACATGGATTCCATGAGATTAGTTTAACGCAGGAAAGCACATGTTAAATGCCAATGGAATAGCAAGAATATAGTGGGCCTGATTTTGCTCTCAGCAGCATACTAACAGCGCCAGCTATTCATCACACTTGCATTGCCCATAGACTTATGCATTGGAACTTACTGTGAATTAGACAGTCAAGAATTGCAACACTCTTTCGGGGATCTGAAAACTGTGTGAACAGGGCAAGCAACTGTGTATCTCCTTAACAAATTAGATTCAAGAATCGTCGTTGAGCAGCACAAAGTCTGAACCAGGACGTGTCAGTTAGATTCATGAATTCAATGTCAAATCATGTACACAAAGAAAAATAAAGAGAGGGAAAGAAATATTGGATTTAGAGGGGGAGTGCAAAAGGAAAAGTAAAACAAAATCATTTTTATTTGTTTTTTGAAAGCTCCAACAGCAATTAAAATCTGAAAGAATGAGACTTCACACTTGTTAATGTTAATTTTCAGGGGTAGAGAGGTTGTTTGGCTGTAATTGAGCCTTATTACACTGTTAGAAATTTATTTACACTGAAATGGACAAGCTCTAACCTTTCCTGGTGAGTTTAGTGTTTATCTATCAGCTAAGTACAGAAACTTCGCCCTGATCCATGTATTTCAGCGGTGAGTCGTTCAATGAGATACCATCTGCATACAGCTTCTAGTGGGACAGGGCATCTTGGACAGCAACTTCCTGATTCATGCAATTAACTGTGTATGAGCAGTGGCTGGAAGTTGCTGTCTGATTTACATGTTAATAGCTATGAGCGCTGTTAGCCTCACCGTCATTTCTATTCTGGCGAGTAGGTTTTTTTCAGTCTACATTTTCTTTTGTGACTGACATTTTTCTCATTTTCTTGAGGCTTCTGTTTCCACTTTACTCCACGCCTTTCCCTGACTGAGGCCAATCACTTGACATGTTCCCAGACTTATCCAGTTCTGTTGTTGAACTATCCTCAAGAAATTGGGAGTTGGAATTCTGACCTGTTTTTCTTCCATCGCCCCTCCCAATGATATTACCCCTCAGGATAAGTGCCTCGAATCGGTTCAAGATCAGCTACCCCATTCAGCCACTCCCATTGCAAATCACCATGCAAGGATTGGCACCTGTCAGCTGATAAGTCAACAATTTCTGTGAACATATGTACCTTTTCAAAAAAAAGGACAGAAGTCTTGGCGTGATAGCTCAAATGCCAGTTGGAGCAAGTCCTACTGATAAAAATTAGGCTTGGCCCAACATTGACATTCTCCCTCTCCTCAATGTTAGACTGGCCAGCTGACTTTTACCACAAACACAGATGGTAGATTTGACATCACATTGATCCTCACCTTCTGAAAATTGAACTATTTCAATAAACTGGTATGTGCTTTGTACATGGTGAGACAGTACCCATCAGTAACCAATTATTTCAGTAGAAAAAAAGTACAAAGTATCGGCAGGATTAAGAAGCTCCCTAAGTCCATATTTTCTGAGTGCAGATTAAGACTGTTGGAACGTAGCATTACGCTGTTTTTCTTGGGAATGTTATCCCCAAAAAACATGGTACTTTGGGTCGGCATTGGGTATGAACCCAAGTTGCCCTTAGCCATGTGGGACTGCAATTCTATTTCTGCCCTAGAGGCTTCTTGGCATCTGATTCAATGGGTTTGATATTAACCCTTTCACGACGGGCAGTAGAGGGTTGGCAGTGGGGTTAAAACTTTCATACAGGGAGCACAGTGCCCACATGCCAACGCCTTTTTTACAAACTCTCCTCTGCCCTTGTTTTTCTTCCAGGCCACCAGTTGGGCTGTTTATCTAGCTGACTGCTGGGGGAGGGAACTGAAAAGAAAATAATGATGAGGTCCTGCCATTAAGTTCCATAGGACCCCAATGCCCTTGGCCTTGCTGGGTTCTTTGGCTGCTTTCTGCCTTTCCACGCACCCTCCTTATAAATATCGGGGCCAATGTGTCCATTTGAACAGAACGGAAAACTAGAGGTTGTGTTTTACACATTGAAGCCGAGAACAACTTTGCTTTTATATCGGAAATTGTGGCAGCCATACTGGAAATGTGTATTCACGAATAGAGAATTGCCTTTATGAAGAAGAGGTAGTTTTTGCTTTACTTCTATCTTCTGTTTCTCACTGCATCACCTCCCATCTCCCATCTCCTGCCATGTCTGTGCTGCCACTTGGAGAGTTTGTAGAGGTGGGATGGGTGAGAGGGAGTGAGCGGGAGCTCAAAGAGCAAACTATTGGAAAAGAAAAATGTTGGTGCTAGATTATCTCCAAATTTGTGGAGTTTACACTTTCTCAGCTGTAATACAGTAGAGCAGGAGATTTTACAAGCTTGAAATGTGCTGTGGTGCCTGAAGAGTTAGGCCTGAATTCTCATCACTTCCTCCAAATTTTTTTCCATTCCATTTGTAAGTCTGCACATGACAAGACTGTGAGTAATCTTTGAGTGCTGAACATCCTCCTGTGACTTGCAAAATATGTACTTGATAATCAGCCATGTAAAGGTTGCAAACATTACTCTATTTAGTGCACTCTGCTTGAACTCAGTGCGGTTGGATTGTTGACAGCCAATGGAGAATGAACCATGTGACAGCCATTGGGCCATAATCAATTAGAAGGCTGATCAATGGTGTTGTAGCTGCTGAGCATAAGCAGCAAATGGGAGGTGAGCAGTTGGCGGCTGAATGGGCCAAACCTGTTTCAAGCTTGGTTGCACAGTCGTGACTCTGGGTCCCAAGTAGTGGCCCATGGGTCAGTCCAAGGCAAGTCCATGCTTGCCCTCTCAGGACAGGCTGTGCCTTGCTGGGGTGGCTTGAGAGCTCCCTAACACATAGGTGGAATGTGAAATGGGTATCATTACAGTTGGAACTACTACAATGATATGTACCCTTTTATACTTGAATACTGCTGTGCGCTTGCCTCATTCTCAGTTGCACTTCCTGTTATATTTCCTGATTTTTTTTTTGCAGCCTTGAAAAGCATTAGTGCAAAATATGTTTTGTACAACCCTGGCCTGGCAGTGCGTTTGCACAAAAATAAATTTCACTGAAACACTTTGAGACGTGAACCTGGAAACAATTACTGCGATGTTGTTGTACAGCTGGTCAATGCCTCTGTTGATGCAGCAGAGAGAGGAATTTAATATGAGTGTGCTAAGCATGTGTACAATAGCATTGCTGACATTAATATCTAGCCTATTTTACAGAGACTTTTGACTCGTTACTTAGATAAGAACTGTGGCATAACATCTCTTGCATCATACAGTACAACAGAAACTGAGCAGGCTAAATATATAACTCCAACAGAATGGTCAGTGTGGATTGAAAGTAGAATTACGGAGTGATTTAAAAGCAAATGTTAAGGAACGTGTAGTAGCTCCACAGAAACTCTGTAGCTCGCTTGGATTCTGCCATGAATTTGGAAAAGGATTTAACTGTGGTTAGATGTCCATTTGCAAAAGGAACCGTGTGCTGCACAAATAGGAACATAGGAAATAGAAGCAAGAGCAGGCCATTCAGCCCCTCGAACCTGCTCCGCCATTCAATATGATCATGGCTGATCTTCTACCTCAATGTCATTTTCCCGCACTATCTCCATATCCCTTGATATCTTTAATATCTAGTGCAGCAAAGGTTTAATTGACAGCCAAAATATCCCCATTTTTCGATTCCAAGAAGAAACTGGAAGGGCCATTGTAAACACATCAGCAGTTGGGGGTCATTTGGAATCCGATGGTGTCTATTTAGCTGCAAGATACAAGTGTCCATAGCAGAAATTTACCCACATTTGGCTGTAGCTTCTAACAGCAGTTGGGGTGTTGTCCCGCTTCTCAGAATAGCCCATATCTCACCTTCTACTTCTTTTTAAAGCTGATTACTGTACTTGATGAACTGAAAACATTGTAAGTGGTTGAGTCACTTAGTACCTATTCCATGCTGCTCTCCATTCCCTGTTGTTAGTGACACATCATAGCCCTCAGAAGTCCATTACTGAAATTGCATGACACGGAAAAGCTAAAGGCATCCAAGTCATGCTTTCTGTACGATAAGGCTTAGATTTTACATAAGAGTCCATACTTAACCTGGTCTGTCATCATCCCAGCATGCTTGACAGCAGTGCAGTGCACTTAACCAACACATACCTGCCAAACACATTGGAAAGTGCCCTGTTCCCTTGTGTTAATCTTGTGAGGAACAAATCAATGGAGATGTCCCATTATTGACCAATTGGAATTGATATAAATAGTCCTTTTCTTTGTAAGTTTATTTTATTTTAAAATAATTATTAATTAAACTATTTTTGTAACGAGAAGTCTCAAAGATATGGTGGAATCTTTTGCCTCTGGGACCTGGATTAAGAGAATAACAGTCTTCCTGTCTGTTGCCTGTAAGGATCCTTTGTGAGATGAGTGTGGGCAGGCTCAATCCAATTACTAGTGGATGTGGGTTTACAGTAGAAAGATCTTCCTTTAATCTAGTACTAATCAGCAATCTCACTCAGAAATTATGGAATGACTATTGTGGGAAATTGAAGAAAGGTCACGAAGGTCTTCTGAGCAGAATAGAAAAGACGAATGAACAGTGTTTTCATTGTAGCTTATCTCATCCTCAGATCCAATGGATGACTTTGTGAAGTGCGGTCATTATTGTTATACAAACTGACATGGGGGCATCCAATTTACCCTCCAGTGAGTTTCACAAACAGTAAATGAATGAATGACCATATAATCTGCTGTTGTTGTGGTGCTGGTTGTAAGGGAGATGTTGGCCAAGACACCAGCAAAACTCTCCTCTCCTCTCCTAATGCCCTGTGATGTTTCACATCCGCCTGAGCAGACAGATGGGGATTCAGTCGAGCATCTCATCCAAATGACACCTCCGGCAATACTGCATTCCCCCTGTACTGCAGTGAAGTGTCAGGCTAGATTTATATGGTAGAGTAAAGTTTGAAGCCATTGCCTTCTCCTCAGAGGCAAGAGTGCTATCAACTCAGTCAAGCTGGCATTTTAGTGAGAGCTTTACTCTGCACCTCGTTGTGATATATATACCTGAGCTGAGCTGCGACAGTGGACAGCGGGTATCTGAAATGTGGAAAAAAATTTCCCCATTACAAACGTCCCTCACATCGTTGAGCACAAAAGTTTTTTAAAAAAGACTGCTGCCTGCATCCTATCCCAACATCTCATTCATCTATCACTGTCTGTCGACCTCCTTTTCTCTCCAATGCAACCAAAATCCTATTCCTTGTTTGCAAATATCTCCATGGCCTCCCTTTAGCCACCTGTAGCTCTGTGCTCCAGCCCAGACCCCTGTTCCTGCTTGGCCTCTGATCTATTCCCATTGCCAGATGCTTTAGAAGTGTAAATAGCTCAATTTATTACATCTGTAAACTTAGCAAATGACAGAAGATATTTTAAAATAAAATCCTTAGAAGAGCAAAACCTCTGATAGAGGAACTTTCCTCCAGCTCAACCCCTCATTATGGCAACTCTGTAGATATAATTCTGGCAACTTTACAGAAGCATTTATATATGTGGTATAACTTTATACACTCAACACATTCATCATGTTTCATATCATTTTCCAACACTTGTTTTAACACAGCTTGTGTTCAATAACAGGGTACAGTAACATAAATTGTAACATGAAAATTTAGACAGTGCAGGATGAATAGTTTTAAGAGTGTGTGAGAAAGATAACTGATTAGGCTGGAAAGTATTTGGGAAATTCTCCTGAGGAATGCTATCTTTGGAATGCTGTGGTTTAGAAATCGTGAATTACATAAATTCACGCAGTAATGGGTTACAATTGGAGTGATTAGTGACTAAGTAGAAGGGATTTATTTATATAAATATATAAAGACGTGCATATTGTTACAACCGAGGTGGGAGAAGTGCACTGTTTATTCTAGTTCCACTTCTCCATGGGTCACAATATATATCTACATTTTTTTCCATTTACCATTTATGGTCAATCATAGACTCTATTTTTATCCCAGAATAAAACACACCAACTAGATTTCTTTAATAAACAACAAAATTATCAGTTTATTATAAAACAAGTCTTAACCAATAATAAAGTAAAGCATAAACACACAGATTGAAATATTAAAGTTCCCTTTTTACCTTAGACCCTCACACACACACACACACACACACACACATACATACACCAGTTAACCGGAAAAATAAAGGGATTTGCATTTTAAAGCTCTATTATAAAAAAACAGACAAAACAGTTGGGTTAAATACTTGCTAATTCTTGAAGAAGAAAGAGAAGATATGGAAAGATGCCCTTTGTTTTAGTTTGGGGTCCCAAATGTGTATCGACGGCTGTCACTGGGATCTTCCTAGAACTGTTCTTTCCAGGCGATGTTGAAGATCAGTTTGAGTAGGCTTTCCAAGAAATGCACCAACAGGGGTTTCAGTTCCCACACATTCGATACACAGGGTTTCTTCAAATAAGGAGGAAAGTGGAGACTGACACACTGGATATGCAGGGTTTCTTTCAAACAGAGAGAAAGAGATGAGCTGGGTTTCCTCGGCAGGCAAAAATCAACTGTCTTCCAAGCTATTTACCCTCCAACTCACTGTCCAAAGTGAAATCAAAACAATGTCACAAGAATCAAGCCTCCTTACCCCTATAAATCTTGACCTGTCACTTCTCCATAAACATCTTCTCCAAGTCAAAACAACAAGCTCCCTGCTGGTATTTTATCTGAAAACAGATACCTTCCAGTAAGGGCTTTTTTACAAGTCAAGTCCAGGAAGCCTTCTGGTGACCTCTTTTTAAAAAAAAGTTCAGCATCTCTTCAAACTTCCAGATGAATCAGTGTCCATAATTCAACAAGTCCTTAAAAACATATTTTACATAAAAATAAGCACTCTTGTAACAATATCTACAGAGAAAGTTATTGTGAGTCTTGACTTTGGGGTAGATCCTGACTCTGTGTGATAGTGTAATTCAGGTGATAGCAAGTCGGCACTCTACCGATTTTTCATTCCATGCAAGTCAGTGGATATAATACCCAAGATCTACCGCACTTTGTTTATTGTAATAAATGAATCACTGGAAAATAAGTTGATTGCTGAAACAGTGAGTAGAAAGCGAGAATGAGTTTCCAATATATATACTCAAACTGATCTTCAACATCGCCTGGAAAGAACTGTTCTAGGAAGATCCCAGTGACAGCTGTCTATATGCATTTGGACACCAAACTAAAACAAAGGACATCTTTCCATATCTTCTCTTTCTTCTTCAAGAATTAGCAAGTATTTAACACAAATGTTTTGTCTGTTTTTTTGTAATAGATCTCTAAAATGCACATCCCTTTATTTTTCCAGTTAACCGGTGTATGTGTGTGTGTGAGGGGGGCTAAGGTAAAAGAGGAACTTTAATATTTCAATCTGTGTGTTTATGCTTTACTTTATTACTGATTATGACTTGTTTTATAATAAACTGATAATTTTGTTATTTATTAAAGAAACCTGGTTGGTGTGTTTTATTCTGGGATAAAAATAAGAGTCTATGATTGACCGTAATCGGTAAGTGGAAAAAAATTTAAATATATGCTGTGACCCGTGGAGAAGTGGCTCTAGAAAAAACAGTGCACTCCTCCCACCTCGGTTGTAACAATATGCACATCTTTATATATATATATAATTATGTATATATAATTCCCTTCTACTTAGTCACTAATCACTCCAATTGTAACCCATTACTGCCCTTTGTGTAATTCACGATTTTTTATTACAAAGGAAGAATGAACTTGCATTTAAATACAACCTTTCACATCTTTGGACAGTTCCAAAGTGTTGTGTGATTGTCTTTAATTTGATGTTCCTTCAAGATCTTATCTCGAGAGGCATCACCTTCAAGGGAAGACAAGTGATTGTGCCCAAAGCTCACTGAGGACATCCTGTCACAACTTCACCAAGGCCATATGGGCATAGAGCGAACAAGACAACTGGCACATGGCACTGTTTATTGGCCAGGGATCAATAATGACATTGATAGGTTAGTGACGATGTGTGAGGCATGCCAGAGCCTCCACCCACAACAACGCAAAGAGCCTCTGCACCCTCACAAGATTCTGTCAGTCCCTTGATACCCACTGACCTATTTTCTGTTAATGGAGAAAACTTTATCTTAGTCACTGACTATTTCTCCAAATTTCCAATTGTCAGACAGGTAAAAGACACTTCAAGCACGGTTGTCATAGACACATTAAGTGCTATATTCAATCTATTTGGTGCACCTGAAGAAATCATTTCTGACAATGGGCCACAGTCAAACCTTTCAGGGATGTGTGCACCAAATGGGGCATAAACCATGTGACATCCTCACCACATTACCCTATGTCTAATGGTCTTGCCGAGCGAATGGTTCGCACAGTCAAAGCACTTATCCTAAAGTGTAGGGCAACGAAACAAAATCTTCATGTCGCCATGCTCCACCGCAGAACAACACTTATGGATATGGGCTTACTGTCACCAGCAGAGATCATGTTTGGCAGACAAGTGCAGACGACTCTGCCAAGCCATCATCCGTCCAAATTCTCTGAGGTGCAGGAGACACTGCTCGCAAAAAAGGGTAGAATGAAGATGGTACACACAGGGGTGGAACTACCTCAGCTAACAAGTAGGACAAAAGGTTAGGGTCATACATCCCACCATGAAAACATGGTTGCCTGTAGAGGTGTCTGGAGTGAGCGGTGAGCCTAGGTCCTATGACATTACAACATCTAGCAGAGCGGTGTTCAGAAGGAACCGAAGTCAACTGAGAGCGGTGTGCAGTAACTCCAATTGTGCACGGTGGACTTGAGGGAGCACCCTCTGATGGTGGGGGTGTGACAGATCAACAAGACAGCAACCACCGCATTGACAACATACCTGCAAACCCAGGACAGCCAAGGGTCAAATTCACATCCCCAGAAGATTATAACATAACCAGATCTGGAAGAGTTGTTAAAACACTGAAACAATATATGGACTCTTAAGCCTCTACATTTGTAAATTTCACGATCCCTATTCATGTGTAAATAATTTTGATGTTATCTAATTTTATGTATTTTTACTATTACCATACGAGACTTATCATTGGAAAGAAGGGGGATGTTGTGTGTGGTTGCCTTTAAGAGTGATGTCCCTTTAAGATCTTAGTATGCGAATGAGCTGAGTAGCAGGATGTAGTGTTGTGAACTAACGCCAAGAGTCAAGTCCTGCAGGATGTAGTCATGTAACTAACGCCAAGAGGCTAGTCCTGCAAATAGTTTGCTCTGCGGTGTACTTACTTGTGAGCTGTTAATAAACCTTTTTGAGATCTTCAATCAACTGAACTCCATGCATCTCATTTATGTTGCATCAGACAACATACAAAGCTTCTCATTACACAAAGCACTTCACAACTTGAGGTAAATGCTGGTCATGAAACTGGAAGCTCCCCCCTGTTTCCCATGCAGTGGGATCTTTTATATCCACCTGCTCTCAGGCCAGCTTAGCTGCAGTCTTGTGCTCTAGGATTTTCCACTTGACAGTGCTCTAGCTTGTCAATCAAACTGGCTTTGGGTGGGGAAACCTACAGATAAAATGTCAAGATGTCCTGGAAACTCATACTGCCTCCTCACCTCTGAGCTGAAGTCCAGGCCCACAGTAGCATGCTGCTGCCTCTAGGGAAGATTTAATTCAAGTTGATTGTGGGGAGTCTTCAGGATAATCCCTGAGGGATCATAATTTCAATCTGGGCCGTTCTGACTCAGTGGGGCTAGGCAGAGTCAATAGGGGTTTGCTTCAAGGCTCATTGAAGACGAGAAGAACATAAAATAACTGGAGCCTCTTTCTGACATTAAGGTGTCCAACAGCATTGCCACAAATCATTGGGACTGATTGTGAATATTTTCCAAGCTCTACCTGCACTTTAGTTGCTTGTGAAGCCTGTTCGAATAAGTTCAGGCAAAATAGCAGCACTCAATTGCCATTCCCATGTCAGTGATCAATAGCTGTTCTTAATTTTAAATTGCTCTTACTGAGCAGGACTATTAAAAACACGACCCACAATCAATCTGGAAACAGAGAAGTCCGAATACAATGAATACTGGGACGCACCATATTGCCACAATATGTTAGTGATTCTATTTTGCTGCTGGATGAGAGCCATTGTTTACCTGAGGCATAACGGAACAGACGCTCTTTTAGACAGCTTGACTGAGATTGGGTCGAGCACTGGTAGTTGGAGATGGTGATGGTAACTGCACCTCCTTGATAGCTGAAGTGCTATGAAGTGAACATTTACACTAAGTAAAGGAGAGGAAGAAATGTTGGGACAGCAGTGGAGTATTCTATATGGTAGGTTTACCCATATTCTACAAGCCCATGCAGCAGATACCTTGGCCGCAATATTTAGGGGAGAGAGCAGATGAGCAAGCGCTTGCAAGAGGAAATCCTGGGAACCATGAGGTCTGGCCGAATTTAACGGCAGGACCTTGTGACCATTTTTAACTCTGTTTCCTGCACAGTAGCCGGCCAGATTGACAGGCTGACTTGCTGCTGAGCGAGAAGACCGTAGACGGGCCCATTGGAGACAGTCCCCTGCAATCGGGAACAATCACATAGTTGATGTGGGGTTGGGGGGGTGGGGTGGGACTGGCAATCGTGAGGGTGAGAGGACAGACTCTGGATCACAGGTTTGGGAGTGGTGGGGGGAGGGTGGTGCAGTTGGCCGATTGCGGCAGAAGATTTGCTCAAGGGGCAGGTGGGGGGGAAGCACTCCTGCTGCTTCTGGCCCACAAGCAGTGCTTTAAAAAAAGTTACCTGCTTGATCCTGAGCCCCGGAAAACCCAGCCCACAGCTATTCAACTATGGGAGCCTGAGTGAAATATTATAAAAAGGTGTCCTGCCTCTCGAGAGCAGGATGCAGACATGGCATGCAACCTACTTTTGTAAAATTAGCGGCATGTGCAGACACTTTGGGTTAGGGTTGCTATACGGGACCCTCTCCTGGCAAACAGTTAATTACACACAAAAAAGAGAGAATTCATAATGAACCTTTTATAACTAGAGTCATAGAGTTATACAGCACAGAAACAGGCCCTTCGGGCCATCATATCTGTGCCAGCCATCAAGCACCTAACTATTCTAATCCCATTTTCCAGCACTTGGCCCGTAGCATTGTATGCTATGGCGTTTCAAGTGCTCATCTAAATACTTCTTTATTGTTGTGAGGGTTCCTGCCTCCACCACCTCTTCAGGCAGTGTGTTCCAGATTCCAACCACCCTCTGGGTGAAAACATTTTTCCTTAAATCCCCTCTAAACCTCCTGCACCTTACCTTAACTGCTCAAAGAAATCTCCCTTTGTGTTTCGTTTAATAGTGAAACGTAAACATTCTGTACCTGAGAAGGCATTTGCACTCTACAAATGTGAATTGGTGATCAGAATAGAAATTTTAATATATCTTTTAAATAAATTATGATTAATGCTGGAAGTGGAGAAGGGGATCTACAAGGAGAATGTGCAATGTACTTACAAGAAGGATAGTGCCAGGGCCTGCACTAGACTAGTCCCATGGAGATTTGGCCCTGGAGGCTGCTGTTAGCAATCCGCTTGACTGCATTGTTCATAATTAGTACTTGTATGGAAATATATACCTGCCAACCAGGAAAACTAGCAAAAGTTAGCCAACAGCCTCGAAAGAGCAAATGTCCTATTAAAAAAATTAACTGCCCTAAAGAGGCCCTAATTTTAACTCTGACATGCAGACACAAGTAACTGCACTGAAAGTACAGTAGGACACAGTCTGTCTGGAACAGAAGAGTTTTGGAAATCAACAACAGCTTAATAAAGAGTAAGGACAAATTATTAGGATTGTATGCCTTTCATCAGTTTTGACCAGCTTGCACAAACAACCACGTGTGTTGAGATTGCAGAGCCACACCTCACTTAACAGCAACAGTTATATTTAAACTGCGAGACTGTGGGTGATGTCCCACAGAGTGGGAGAGCCCAGAAGATTCAGTGGAGGTGTCTTGGACTTGCTGGGGAGGCTCAATTAGGTCAAATCCCATCAATGTGCTCACTTCAGGATAAATGTGCACTCTAAAAATGTGTTTATTTTAAACAAACAATTTTTCCCCTCCTTCTCTACAACAATTTGCATTTATATAGCACCTTTAAAATACATACAACATCCCAGGGAACTTCACAGGAGCATTATCAAAGAAAATTTGATTTTTTGGGGGACACCAGAGGTAGCAGTGTGGGAGCAGGAAGAGAAATCATTGTCGGTGATTTTGTGGCTATGACGAGATAATTAGGAATAGAACCAGGCAAGAACTGTATCACCTATCTTGTTCACTAATGTCCTTTAGGGAAGGAAATCTGCCTTCCTTACCTGGTCTGGCCTACATGTGACTCCAGACCCACAGCAATGTGGTTGACTCTTAACTGCCCTCTGAAATGGCCAGCAAGCCACTCAGTTGTCAAGGGCAATTAGGGATGGGCAGGAAATGCTAGCCTTGCCAGTGATGCCCACATCTCATGAAAGAATACGAAAAGCAATGGAGGAGAGGCGGTGGAGGAGGAGGATGTGGTCAACTGTACTAAAAGGCTGCAGACAGCTTGAGAAGAATAAGGATGAATCACTACCATGGTCGTAGTCACATAGGATGTAATTTGTGACCTTGATAAGAGCCCTTTTGGTAATGTAGCAGGAGTGGAAACCTGATTGGAGGGATTCAAACATGGAGTTCCTGGAAAGATGGGCGCAGATTTGGGAGGTGACAAAACGTTCAAGGACTTTGGAGATGAAAGGGAGGTAGGAGTTGCATCTTTCTCTAATTTCTCTCCTGTCTCCCCTTAGGCGGCCACTCAGCTCATCTTGTCCATGAGACCCATCTCCTGCTCCTTTGACCCTGATCCCACCAAACTGCTGACCACCCAACATCCCTTCCTGACCCCCATGTTAGCTGATATTGTTAGCAGTCCCTTATCCTCAGGTACTGTCCTCCTACCCTTCAAATCTGTCTTCATCACCCTTTCTTCAAAGAAGATGAGCTCAGTGAGCACCTAAGGGGAGATAGGAGAGAAACTAGAGCAAGATGCAAGTTCAGGGCTAGGGCGAGGGGATTCTTCGAGGACATTTGGCCCAGTGGGCTAAGGGAAGGGAGGAAAGCAGCAGAGGCAGCTGAGCGGATGGTCTTAATCTTCGTGACAACGAGGATGATTGGTGCAATGTCTGCCCAGTGATGTAATTCCCTGTGACAGATGCTACTAAAGAACACAGGAACTTGCATTTACTTGAACGTTTTTTTAAAACAAGTATGTTAAAGTGGGATTCTACCCTGGTTAAATGAACGTTTCAATAGTTTACTCTTAAATACAATCCTCTGCCCAGTGTTCTGACCCATGTGCTGTGGAGATTGTATACATAGGCCATGTGATACGTGAAAAGTATCAATATTTCCTGGCTTGCTGATTCCAATTGCTATCGTTGACCTATTTAAATTATTTCCTTAGCTATCTTATTTACATGGGCTACAAGGACTTATTTCTAATCAAATTTCAAACTTGCCTTCAATTACAAACCTTTTGAGCGTGTCACATAATTTCAGGCTGATGTGATATCCAGTGTCTAAATGCGGACAGAAATCCTAACTCCTTTCCAAATCAGTTTACAATTTATAAAATCTATACTTAATGCCGTTATCACATTGTTTCATATCAAGCCAGAATTTACAAAAGTGTGTTTCACAGCTTTTTGTGTTTTATAGAATTGTGAAGGACGAACTGGTTTCTTGCAGGTTTTTCAAAACTGTGTTCTTATTTCACTCAAACTCCGATAGGTGTCTTCAAAAAATTTATCTATTATCCTTTTAAATTTGATAAGCTCCTTTGCTTCCACTCCTTGCATTGACTGTTCCCTATATTATACCATCTTCTGCACAAAGGAATTTTTAACTGTATATCTTTTCTCCTCTATTTTTAAATCCGTGGTCCTTTGTCATAGAATGTAAATTAACATTGAAAATCATTCTAGGATCCAGTTTATTAATCCCATTTATGTACTCAGTTGCCTTGCTGTGGCTCAGTTGGTAGCACTCTTATCTCTAACTCAGAAGGTTGTGGGTTTGAGTTCCACTCCGGAGACTTGAGCTGATAATTTAGGCTGATGCTCCCAGTGCAGTACTGAAGCAGTGCTACGCTGTTGGAGGTGCTGTCTTTTGGATGAGATATTAAAACGAGGCCCTGCCTGCCCTCTCAGGTGGATATGAAAGATCCCATGGCACTAGGGCAGAGGAGCTCTTCTGGTGTCCTGGGCAATAATATCCCTCAACCAACATCATTAAAACTGATGATCTGGTCATTATCACATTGCTGTTTGTGGGAGCTTGCTATGCACAAATTGACTGGCGCATTTCCTACAGTTTTTTTTATTCATTCATGGGATGTGGGCGTCGCTGGCTAGGCCAGCATTTGTTGCCCATCCCTCATTGCCCTTGAGAAGGCGATGGTGAGCTGCCTTCTTGAACTGTTGCAGTCCATGTGGAGTATGTACATCCACAGTGCTGTTAGGAAGGGAGTTCCAGGATTTTGACCCAGCGACAGTGAAGGAACGGCGATATAGTTCCAAGTCAGGATGGTGTGTGGCTTGGAGAAGAACTTGCAGGTGGTGGTGTTCCCATGCATTTGCTGCCCTTGTCGTTCTAGATGGTAGAGGTCAGGGGTTTGGAAGGTGCTGTCTAAGGAGCCTTGGTGCATTGCTGCAGTGCATCTTGTAGATGGTACACACTGCTGCCACTGTGCGTCGGTGGTGGAGGGAGTGAACGTTTGTGGATGGGGTGGCAATCAATTGGGCTGCTTTGTCTTGGATGGTGTTGAGCTTCTTGAGTGTTGTTGGAGCTGCACCCATCCAGGCAAGTGGATAATATTCCATCACACTCCTGACTTGTGCCTTGTAGATGATGGACAGGCTTTGAGGAGTCAGGAGGTGGGTTACTCGCCTCAGGATTCCTAGCCTCTGACCTGCTCTTGTAGCCATGGTACAACATTACAACAGTGACTGCACTTAATTGGCTGTAAAGTGCTTTGGGGCACACTGAGGTCATGAAAGATGTTATATAAATCAAGTCTTTGTGTCTTGCTGTCTGTTTTTCTTCTGTTCTTTGCCCACCAAGGTCACACTGTTTCCTCCTACTAGCACCACAGCGCTCAGGCGTTTGCCCAAAACTCAAGGTAGGGACAATATCTTGGCCAAACTAAGTATCACTTCCTCAGAATTAGATTTTCCCTCCAACCCCAGCGGGAAGAAGCTACAATCTCACTGTCCATAAGCATCTGCCAAAGGTTTGGTGGCTATACACACCATGGGTCATGGTATTCTTGGTCAATGCTGAGGAACATAGTTGCAACATATGATGATAATGTAGTCGTCACAGGTATGAGCTCAGTGATTCTGAGCTTGGTTAAATGGTTGGTGGAGTTAAAAAGGAAGGGTAGTTCTCTCTGGTGAAGATCAGAGATTGGCTGAAAGAAGGCTTTCAATAGTTCTGGTTAGTGGGATGATGTCAAGCTGCAGAAGTGTGGAGTGCTCCAGGGGTCAGTGCTGTTGCCCCTACTTTTACATTCAGGAGTTAGATGTGATTTGGTCAAACTCACGCACACGCTAGAAAAGGAAGCTGAGTCTCATGGAGACACCGAGGAGCACTAGAAGAACCTTGACAACATTTGTAAGTAGGCAGCACTATGGCAGATGTAGTTCAGTATGATAAGTACAAAGTACTATAGAATGGTTGAAAAAAACATTGAGATACGCTTACTCAAAGAATGCTGTTGAATGAGATGGTTTAGAAGTGGCAATAAACGGAACACTAATGCCAGTCATTGTGTTGGTGTAGCAATCGTTAAGCTTAACAGTAGACTGAAATGTATTGTCAAATCTGACACCATTATGTTGAATCCGTACAGTGCTTTGCTTAGGCTACACCTGGAATAGTGAGTCCAGTCTGGTCACCAAGACACAAGGGACAATGGCAGTGATTCCAGGGGTAGGAAAGGGCCATGAAAGAGATTCCAGGAGTCAGATGACTAGAAAAACCTCTGACTCCTGGTGAATTAGAAGAAACCTTCGAGGGATTTGATTAAAGATACTAAGCTAAACAGAAAGGGTAAAACTGGAGCACAAATTTGAGTTAAAACATTACTGCAGGCCACACAAGTATAAACTGGTAAAAGACAAGCTCAGGTCTGATGTCAGGAGGCACTTCCTTAAACAAAGAGCAATTAAATGATCCTCTCAGTAGGATAGTAGAGGGAGTAACTCTGGAATCATTCGACATAGAGAATGGAAGTACAAAACTACCGTCCATAAGTTTAAGATAGTCTCTAATAATTCCAATACAAAATTTAGGAGAAATGTCTTTCCTCAGAGAGTAGTTAGAATGTAGAATGCTACCACATGGAGTGGTTGAGGCAAATAGCTTGGATACATTTAAAGGCAAGTTAGATAAACACATGAGGGAGAAAGGAATAGAGGATATGTTGATAAAGTAAGATGAAATAGGTAGGAGGAGGCTGTTGTGGAGACATATGGAGTAGCCATATAGATACCGTGGTTGCAGAAGCGGGTCGGAGGCTGGGGGCCTGCGGTGTGTAACTCACCTCCTGACTCCCCAAAGCCTGTCCATCATCTACAAGGCACAAGTCAGGAATGTGATGGAATACTCTCCACTTGCCTGGATGGGTGCAGCTCCAACAACACTCAAGAAGCTCGACACCATCCAGGACAAAGCAGCCCGCTTGATTGGCACCCCATCTATAAATATTCACTCCCTCCACCACCGATGCACAGTGGCAGCAGTGTGTACCATCTACAAGATGCACTGTAGCAACGCACCAAGGCTCCTTAGATAGCACCTTCCAAACCCCTGACCTCTAGGACAAGGGAAATAGATGACTGGGAACACCATCACCTGCAAGTTCCCCTCCAAGTCACACACCATTCTGACTTGGAACTATATCGCTGTTCCTTCATTATCGCTGGGTCAAAATCCTGGAACTCCCTTCCTAACAGCACTGTTGGTGTATCTACACCCCAAGGACTGCAGCGGTTCAAGAAGGCAGCTCACCACCACCTTATCAAGAGCAATTAGGGATGGGCAATAAATGCTGACCTAGCCAGCGACACCCACATCCCATGAACGAATAAAAAAAAACATAGACCTGTTGAAATCACAGAATGTAGAGCCTATTGGGCTAAATGGCTTTTTTCTGTGCTGGAAAATTCTATGCAATGAGGCAAATAGATGCTGTGACTGGAGGTTTGGGAGAGGAGCCATTGTTTCTACAGAAAGACGAGCTAGATGGGCTGAATGGTCTGTCATGTACACTGACCTTTAAAGGGTCTGCAAAAAAAACCCTACCCATAAAAAGAAGAGACTGGAATTTGCAACTTCTCTTCTGGATTTTCACATTTCTGTTAAGTGCAAAGAAAGCATGAAGTAGTCTCTCGCTCAGCTCCTTCCAAGGAAAAGTAGAGAAGCTAAACTTTCAAAATGTGCACAAAAAAAGTATTGTTATAATTTTTTAAGAAGTTGGATGTTTATTTACATTTTCCATTTTAACCCCTGATATTGTTGTTTCCAGGCTATTACGTGGTGAGTTATACTTCGGAGGTGGATGGCAAGCGGTTAGGCCGGAGACTGATGGAACACAGCAATGAGAACACCACAGATGCCAAGGCAACCTCATATCAGTACAAGAACTGCACTGAACCTGGTAAGAGAAACATAGCATCACCAGCTCCTGGGAAGAAGAGTTCATCAGAAAATATTGAAATACTATGGGGCCTTATGTTGCCATTGTACAGGAGTGACATGGTTCCTTTGCAATATATACCTATTGTACCATATAGTCATGGGTAACAGGCTCACCCTGTTAGTTGCCCTATTGCTCAGAGTAGTTTGCTATATCCCCTCTGAGAGGGAAGGAAATTCAGGAGATTGACATTGGTAGAGACATGTTGGTTTGCCTGCTCTATCGGTCACGGAAAGGGAAATGGGAGAAATGAAAATATTTTTTAAAATAAAAATATTTATGCTGCTCTCATGCAATTTCTGAGAGATTATCTAAGATTGTTTAGAATTGATAAATAGCTGAAGGTATTCTAAAGGACATTGTGGTTTCCTTTAAAGGAAGGTACAGTCATTTGAGTATCTTAAACTACTATGAAAGTGGTGCCTTTGTTAATTAATTATGTCATGTATCTTTGTAGTTGCAAATGGATGACTTTTTATCGAGACAGACTGAAACCACAAGCTTGCATGACAGCAGGTATAATGCAGACTTTCCATAGTAACTGTTTGTGCACAGAGTAAGTGTTCCCAAGAGCTGAACTTGCCCATTAGTTGAAGCAGTATCTTCAGGAAAAAAATATTCATGAGAGCTTGAAATCATCTTTTCTTCATCTTTGCTGCTCACCCTCAGTTGACTGTATCAAACGAAATTGTGCTGTAATATTAATGTGACTTTAGAAAAGTCCTGTGTCTGCTATTCTAATGGAGGCATTAGCTCCGCTTATTTTAAATGGCATTGGGCTGGATCTTGCAGCGTACACCATTAGTTCGATTTTTTCCTGCATAATTCAGCTCATAATTGTTTTGGCATTGTAATGGGAGGGAACCTGAGTGGGGGCGGGGAGAGTGAGCGCAGACCAATAGCGTCCCTCCGGAGTTTTGTAGAGCTTTGTGAATCACTTGTGTGCCTCCTGACCCCAAATGGAGACAGGTTATAAAGAAGAGATTAACCTTTATGTGGGCAGCCTCCAGTGTTCCCTTTAAGGACCAGTGGTTAGGTCATAGCAAGAACAGGAAAAGCTGAGTGCAGGCTCCACTCAGTGCTGACAACATTCCACGAAGGACCCCTAAAACAGGTGTTGGGCCTCTCATTTACATATTCAAAGGACCTAACACCTGTTTAAGGCTGCCACCAGGTATGCCTGAATATAAACTGAGCCAGATTGGCATTAGAATGTATTTCAGGCACCTGGGAGTTTAGGACATAACGCAGCGAATTTGGATCCTTTTGGCCATGTTTCACACCTGAAAAATAGGTGCAATGAGTTCCAACTTCTCCCCTTTGTGTCTTTGCTTAAATTTTACCCTCTTACAAATAACCAGCATTCAATGAAAAGGGATGGGCAGAAGAGACAATTTTGTTCTCAAGGCATCATACTTACAAGCTGCTTTCCAAGGAGAGAGATTCCAGAACTGGTGGTTGGGAGAGAGCTCTCAGACCCATCTGGGTGTGTTTTCAGTGAACGAGTGACAGAAAAACAAGCTAAATTGTTTATTGTAAATAGGCAAAGTTCTGCAGGATCAGCTCCATTGTAGTTACTGAAGCAGTCTGACCATTTGAGTCCCCTTTCTATTTTTTTTAAATTCTCTTTTGTTTTGTCTCTTTTTTATGTCTCTTGTATCTGAAGCCTCTCTGGTAAGAATTAGGGTGAGTTGGATTTCAGCTTTCACTGGAGAAAGGAGCCTTGTTACAAAAAAACACATGCACACAGAAACTCACAAAATCCATCCACACTGAGGGTAAGAAATGTGAGAACCATGATGGTTCACATATTGGAGCAATTACAAAGGCTTGTCTTGAGGAAGTTAAACTATTTTATGTTTGTGCATATTTCTGGTGCTGTTATTGCTTCTCATGCAGCTAGTATGAAGGATTTTGATCGGGTGAATAGTGGGAAACTTTTTCCACTGGCAAGAGGATCAGGAGGCAGAGGACACAGAGATAAGGTAATTGGCAAAAAATCCACAACATTTACTAAATGATACTAGGGATGAGGAACCTCAGTATATGGAAGACTGGAGAAGCTGGGTTTGTGCTCCATAGAGCAGAGAAATTTGAGAGATTTCGTAGAAGGTGTTCAAAATGATGGGGAGTCTTTATAAGGAGAAACTGTTTCCACTGGCGGAAGATCAGTAAATACAGGGCACAGAGTTAAGATAATAGGGAAAAGAGCCAGAGGGGAGATGAGAAGAACTTTTATTCACGCATCGAGTTGTTATGATCTGGAAAGCGCTGTCTGCAAGGATGGTGGAAGCAGCTTCAATAGAAACTTTCAAAAAGAAATTGGATATAGATTTAAATGGGAAAAGTTTGCAGGGCTATGAGGAAGGAGCATGGCAGTGGGACTAATTGGATAGCACCTTCAAAGGGCTGGCACAAACACAATGGGCTGATTGGGCTTCTTCTGTGCTTTAAAATCCTATGCTTCCACTACCCTAAGGCTCTACCCCCACTGTACAGTGCCAGTTCAATTCATTTGGATGCCATTTCAGAGATTTACGCCAGATTTTGCACCCCGCCCTGCTACAGGAGTAGGCTGGAGATGCGGGGGGGAGGGGAGAGCGTAAAATTGAGTCGGAGATGGGGGAGGGGGGTGTCGTTCCTATCATCTTCCTGCTCCCGCTGCAGTTTTACGTGGCGAAGAGGTGACAAATGGCCAGCCCGCCCCAGGCCAATTAATTGCCACTTAAGTGCCTCCTCCCCCAGCAGCTGGTATATTACCAGTGGCGGGCGGGTGGTTCAGTAGCTCAGAAGGCCACCCAGTAAAACCTGGCAACCTTCTTGTGGGATGTGGGCAGGCTGCGTGCCCTCCTGATCGGGCACCCCCCCCCCCCCCCACAACGTTGTTGCATCACCAGGGCCCAGCCGATTGTCCCGGGCGAGGCCCCACACACTTACCTGCATTCTGGAGCCTTGTCCGTGTTGCCGATCCTGGTTGGATGCAGTCCCAGCAGGGGCCACCACTCCTGCTGGGACTGAAGAGCTGCCAGCCCGCTGACTGGCCTGCAGCTCTTTGAGGCGGGATTTCCTAGCTTAGAGGGGCAGAAGTCCCGCCCGAGGCCGATTAGCCTGCGCCACATAAACTTACAGTGTGGCTTTCAGGCCTGGTGGAGGGGTCGAGGTGGCAGGGCCTCTGGCCCGATTAAAGTTCCAGCCATTTTAACAAACGTGAAACTCAGAGCCTGCTAAGATGCATCTTGCACAAATTCATAATAGAATTTGTAAATATATATAAATCTACTGTGAAATTGTTTTCACATCTAATCAAAGTTGTAAATTCCAATTATTACATGCAGGGCTCTGCTTGTAGCACATTGAGATAACGGCAGGTATTTTGGGTACAGTAGCATAGTGGTTATATTACTGGACTATTAATCTAGAACCTCAACTATTAGTCTGTAGATGTGTGTCCTTTAGGGATGGAAATCTGACATCCTTCACAGTCTGGCCTATATGTGACTCCAGACTCACAGCAATGTGGTTGACTCTTAACTGGCTGAATAAGTCACTATTTTATCAAAAAGCGCTACAAAAAATCTATAAATCCACATGGACAGCAGTGTCTCACGAAGGCAGCTCACCACCGCCTTCTCGAGGGCAATTAGGAATGGGCAATAACTGCTGGCCTAGCCAGCGACACCCATGATTCCCGTGGATGATTTTTTAAAAAAAATCAGCAACAATGTCCATTTCACAAGAAAACCGCCCATCAAAACAATGAGGTCAGGGCAAAAATATAATTACAGATTCAGATCTTCCATATTTACCTTCTCAAGTTCTATGGTGCTGGTCGCTCCCATAAATGATCTGAATATCTTAATTTTCTGGGAGCTGACTTACACTGACCAATATCTACTGGTACAGTCGTGTGATTCTGGAGTAACAATCGTACTCCCTTGTAATTTGAAGCAGATATTCATGTTGTTCATAGTGTCCTCCTTCAATCTCCCCGAAAGCAGAGAGATCAAACACTAGTGAACTCTCACCAAATAGCCAGTTCACTGAGTTCAATCAGTACAACCTATGTTTACGTAATGATACAAAATAATGAAGATGCTGAACTTTCCATATCAGTGGTCCATCTGACATGACGACTGGAGAGCGATTTCTGACTGCACGCTCCAGCATTTCCATTGACCTACAGCCTTTTTTTGCGTTATAACTGCCTTGAAACATTGTTTCAAAAACCTCCCTGACTACTTGTTTCTGCTGCTATCTTGTCTGTTCACAGTCAATTGGACCAAAGACTAACCAACACAACAGGTGAGAGGTGTTTTCTCAATTGCCGAAACAATCTTAGCAAATCGCTTAAATGCCTATTATCTTCGGACAGACAGTTTATAAAAAAAACTTCAGTAAATACAATGTGCTTTAAAAAAACCCATTAAAAATAACCCTTTCTGTATGAAGAATAATTCAGAAATATGACAAAAACTGCCTGTTGAAACAATCAGATCCAAGGGGAAAGGACAGCATTTTATAGTCCAACATAGTACCTTAAGTTTTAAATAAATCTCTTTGAATACTCGCCTGGAGAAATGCCCTGCCTAGTATAGAACAGTCATACTAAGCAGTGAAGCCCTGATTTATGCTGAGCTAGCTGGACTTAGCTGGGTCAGTGGTAAAGGTGTAACAGCTAGCCTCAGGAACCCTGCATTAGGAAGGGGAGTGGGTCGGGGGAAATCAGCCAGGGTTCCTGCTTACTATTTAGTAACCTATATGTAGAAGGTGTGTACATGTGAGTGCTGGATGAAAAAGAATCAAGCTTGCAGTTACAACCTCTAATGACTGAGTAACCAGCTGAAGAGGTGTCAACAGTGGAGTGTATAAACCACCTTCTCCTGAAATTTGTTGCAGAAGAAATGATTACGAGACAAATGGAAGATTGAGGGAAAGGATAAGGGAATTTATCTGCATCATAATACTTGGATTGTTTTCACTGGAACGATGGAAGTGGAGGGGGCGACATGATAGAGGATTACGAAGTTATGAGTGCCATGGACAGAGTGGATAGTCAGAAGCTTTTTCCCAGGGTGGAAGAGTCAGTTACTAGGGGACATAGGTTTAAGGTGAGAGGGGCAAAGTTTAGAGGGGATGTGCGAGGCAAGTTCTTTACACAGAGGGTGGTGAGTGCCTGGAACTTGCTGCCGGGGGAGGTGGTGGAAGCAGGTACGATAGCGACGTTTAAGAGGCATCTTGACAAATACATGAATAAGATGGGAATAGAGGGATACAGTCCCCGGAAGTGCAGAAGGTTTTAGTTTAGACAGGCATCAAGATCGGCGCAGGCTTGGAGGGCCGAATGGCCTGTTCCTGTGCTGTACTGTTCTTTGTTCTTTGTATATCAAAGTATGTTGTGAAACGTAACATAAACGCACCAGAGCTCAGCTTAATTTGGGAGGCCTTTATAATGTCACCATGTTCAGCAGAAACAACATGCCACATGTGGTGACATTGTATTAAATGTTTTATATCTGCAGTATGCGGGGACTACACAAGAATCTGTAGATCATGTGACACCAGCATGGACGGTGTACTGCATGTGCGATGTAATGGAGTCTGATCTGGCTGGAATCAGTTTATTTTTCTTTTTAGCTATCTTTCTAATGACCCTGCGAACATTTAATCCTATTATAATAGTCCTTCTTGGTTTATGAAGCCCATTCGAAAAGGAATCCTACAATTTCAATGAGGGATCACATTTAACATCCCATGACTGCACAGGCACCCAAGTATTAGCTTCATTCAGCTCTTATTTTTGGATCTTTTAATCTGGGTCAGGAAGTGCGACCTCAAAACAGAAGAAGTACTCTTGAAACTGGTGCTACAAGTTCCTTCCAATCACAAATCTTTTGTTAGTGGTTACTAGTTAGATATTGCTTGCATTCCAGAAAACAGTTATATTTCCCCCCTCGTCCCCTTAAATCTGTTCTTCTGAAAGCAGTGACTAATGCTCGCAATAGTTCAATAAACACTATTAGCCCTCAGAGAGGAGGAGGCCATGTGTAAAAGCAAAGCACCGCCGATGAATACTCATGATGGAAAGTAAAAGTAGCCATCGTAACCTGAATTTAATAAAACAAATACCGAAATGGGAAGTGGGAGTGGTGAAGCTTGCAGGACTGCCTGATTAAACGTGCTTCAAAATGTTTCTTAATGAAATGTCTATCTGGGGTAGACAAGGTAAAATCAACGTGGTCTGGTTATCAAACACGGAGCATACAGTTCTTACAGCTCTTGCACCGGCTGAATTGTAACTCATTTCTGAAAAGCTCCTGTCAAATCACTTCTAAAACCTGAAGCGTTCATTTATTCCATCAGCAATGCCTGCACTTCAAAGGAACTTCACTGGCTCTAAAATGCTTTGGAACATTCTGTGGTTGTGAACGGTGCTATGTAAATGCAAGTCTTTGTTTCTTTCTTTAGTTTTGTTCTTTTTTGACTCTCATCATGTGAGTGATATCAGTCCTGAGGAATGGAACTTTTACATTTTGGGCATTGCTGTTCTGCAATAAACATTCCAGGTCAGATGTAGAATAATTGAATCATATAGCACAAAGGAGGCTATTCGGCCCATGGTGGCTGTGCTATCCAAATAGTCCCACTCCTCTGCTCTTTTTCCATAGCCTGACAGTTTTTTCCCCTTCAAGTATTTATTAAATTCCCTTTTGAAAGCTACTACTGAATCTGCTTCCATCACCTTTTCAGGCAGTGTTTTCCACATCACAGCAACCCGCTGTGTAAAAACACTTCTCCTCATCTCACCCTTGCAGAGTTTGTAGAACGGATTTCTCTCTATTCACCCTCCTGCCTCAGCAGCAACCTCAGAGAAAAATACTCCATCTGCACCACTGGAGGCTCTTTTGCATTTCAATTTCTGTCATCCTGCAATCTTGAGTAAGATCGACAACTAGAGAAAGAAAATTTTGCATTTATTTCATACCTTTCACAAACACCAGACATCTCAAAGCCAATGAATTACTGCCACTGTTGTGATACAGGAAATGTGGCAGCCAATTTGTGCACAGCAAGCTCCCACAAACAGCAATGTGATAATGACCAGATAATCTGTTTTTGTGATGTTGATTGAGTGATAAATATTGGCCAGGACAGCGGGGAGAACTCCGCTGTTCTTCTTTGACCTAATGGTCATGGGATCTTTTACATCCACCTGAGCGGGCACACAGGGCCATGGTTTAATGTCTCATCTGAAAGACAGCACCTCTGACAGTGCAGCACTCCCTCAGTACTGCACTGGAGTGTTTGCCTAGATTTTGTGCTCAGGTTTCTATAAGGCCACCCAACTTAACACTGTTATTATCTGACATCATTACCTTTAGTTGTGGTAAAATAGCATACCCACCCTGCTCTAATCCTCTTTACTTACCCTGGGCATCAGCAGTCCTCTGGTGCCTTATCCAAGTGGCTATTTTCTGATGTGTGAGTTTGACAATGAGTGATAATAAACTCTTGAGTCATGATAAGTTCTCAACTGTGTTTTATCCTGTCCTCTTCTGGTATTTTCACATACACTGGCATTACTAGGGTGAAAACTGTGGCTGGTTTCCCCTCCCCTTACCCCGGAGACAAGGAGGCAAATTGCATCATCGCTAGCACTTCCCCAGAGTAATCATTCAACCTGGGAACCTCTCAGTCTGTGTGGTTGAGTACATGATGTGATATATTGACTTAGCCATCCACTCAACAAACCATCTCTGTGTATTTAACATGTACAGCAGGTGGTTTTTCGACTTTCTCAATGCAGTTGCATACTTTGCAGGCTCTGAGAGTTGGAGGTTATCCAGCTATGAAAAGACTGGCATGTAGTTTACTAGTAAATCACTTAGTCAACTCGCAAGAGTTTGTATTATTTATAACAGCAGCTGATGATGGTTTTGAGGTTCAAATGATGTGTGAAAGATATCTGGCCCAAATGAGGCCACTCAGCCTGCATTATTATACTCATTTTGCTCCGCCCGTACAATATTACTCTACATACGATGTGACTTTATTCTGAAAAAAGACACTTAGCCAAACTACTCACTGTGCTTACAATGTGATAAAGATCTGCCAAGACCTAATAATTGAAGTGCTGCTGGAAACCTGCATGAACAGTTACCTCAAGGTTATTAGGAGTTTTTTTCTCAGGAAATGTTTCTCCTTTGCTTTGGGTGTTGGAAGTGATATTTGTTTTATTTCCTTCCCTCCTCTCCTGAAGGGATCGAATCGTGCTGGAGTTTGCTTCCCTGGGCATACAGGGCATATCCTTACCCTGCAGATCCGAACATGTTCAGCAGCCCTCCTGCAGGCCTTCAGTTCTAAAGATTCAGCTGTCTAGCTCTGTGTGCCAGTAGCACTGAGAAGGTGGTGGGATGGGTGGATGGGGGTGATTTTTACCTGACCCGCCCAGCACAACCCAGAGCCAATCCTGGAGGGTTGGCAACCCTATCCAATGCTGATATTAAGGCTGCTCACCCTGCACCTATCCCACTCGAGCTGCCTTCAATTTTAAGTCGGCAGGGGGACTAATGTTGTGAGTCGGAAAGGAGAGTTGCCAACTGAATATCACAGCCCTTGAGGAACGAAGCCACAGTTGCTCGGAATGCACTGGAGTGAATCGGCTGCTGGGTCTTCTCTCTTTGGAGAGATGACTTCTTCAAGTAAAAATAAAATCTGCATCCAAGATGATGCCAACCTCCCCCCTTAATTTTAACCCCAAGCAGGGAGGTAAACCTCCCGTTTTATGTGTGAATTTATATAATAATTTTTGCACTGATTAACATGTGGCCCTGGATGCATCAAAGGACTGGTGCTCCTCACCAGATGAGGCTAGAATTGTTAGTGTATATGATTTTGCATGTCTTGTTTTGAGCCCTGGAACTAAGGGGTTCTTCCACCAACCTTCTGCCAATAAGCAATCGATCTCACTTCTTTGGGGCGAAGGGGGGAAAGGGTATTTCCAAAATATTACAGCTGCTTGTATCCTGCTCCATTTTCCATAAGCAAGGAATTCGAAAGCTTTAACAGTGTCTTTTGCGCCGTGCCTGTGACCAGATTGCCTCTCTCTCCACAGTCTGTCACGATGTCCCATATGTCACAGTCTCACCAGTAATCTATGGGTGGCTAATCTGGTTCTGGTCGGAGCTGCACTAAAGTCGCTCAGTTGCATTCTTGAGACTTTCTCCCAGGGGATGAGGGTCTGGTTTGGACCTCACTTTTGTTATCGAGGTGAGAGACATTTGAGCTGCATGAGGGAAAGCACTTTCACTTGAGGCCCCTAACTCAGAGGTTATCAGCGGTGATCACACAGGTTTCTCACACAAGTCTTGCAAATGATCACTGCGAGTGAGTTTGTGTTCAGTAAGGGGCAGATTTGTGTTTCGGGCTCATTCCCTTTGGAAACTGGATTGACGCTACAGGCTGCAAAAGTTGTAAATCAATTAAAAGTTTTCATCCCATCGGTCTGAGCTGGATTAAAACCAAGGGAATGGACAATGCCATCTCAATGTAATTCAGTGCTCACATGCCCTCTTAGGTGCTCATTGCTTGCTTTGAAGAAGAAACTGCAATAAAACTTCCCTGACCTTACTTCACCCTCCAAGTGCAGTTACATTTTTCCTTATTTTTTCGTCTGTTGCTTAAAATGATTTTTTTATTGATATTGATCTTGTTAAGCATCCTGGGGCATTCTACTACATTAAAGGCACTACATAAATGAAAGCTGTTGTTTTAAATCTTACTACGCATGTTGAAGCCGGTGTTTTGTCACTGCCATTGCCATTATTTAGAGGAAAAGACATCTGCGTCAGTATTTCTGATTGGAGATATTATCATTTATTCACATATCCGAGAGAATCGAAGGGACAGTGCACGAGGGGGAGGATTTTGAGATTTTTTAATCATTAAATAGAAATGGAAACTAGCCCACTTGGTGACGTAACAACTTGCCTTTATTTAACACACGCGGTCTGGGGTAATTTTAACTTTTGTGGAGAGTGTAAAATGGCGCAATATTGTATTGGCTCCCTGTTATACATTGAGGTCAATTAGAAATTCTGTTCAGCAGGCGGGTACAACTGGCGTCTGAATCGATATTGCCCATTTTACATTTTCAAAATGACATCTTAGAGTATTTTAGAGAGAAAGGGAAAAGAACGGGTAGAGCAGGGCTGAAGGAGACAATTTTATGTGTTCTCAGGATAACATACGAATTAGGAGCAGGAGTAGGCCACTTGGCCCCTCGAGCCTGCTCCGCCATTCAACAAGATCATAGCTGATCGGATTGTAACCTGAACTCCACATTCCCGCCTACCCCCGATAACCTTTCAGCCCCTAGCCTATCAAGAATCTATCTACCTCTGACTTAAAACATTCAAAGACTCTGCTTCCACCGCCTTTTGAGGAAGAGAGTTCCAAAGACTCAGGATCCTCTGAGAGAGAAAATTTCTCCTCATCTCTGTCTTAAATGGGCGACCCCTTATTTTTAAACAGTGACCCCTAGTTCTAGATTCTCCCGCAAAAGGAAAAATCGCATTTATTCCCTGTGTCTCGTTACGCTGATCAGGCAGTGCTGGACCTTCTCCTCAAACCACTAGTTGTGGTGTTCCCATGATCAGGAATCCCAGAATTTTGACCCAATTGTGATGAAGCAAGGTCGGTATATGTCCAAGTCAGGATGGTGTGTGACTTGGAGGGGAGCTTATAGATGGTGGTGTTCCTGTGACCTTCTCAGCAGTCAAAATTGTGGAGCTGGGGGAGGGAGCTGCATCTGAGTCAGTTTCTGTTGGGTGAACCATTCTGTCCCCCACACGCAGGGGGCAAATCTGTCGGTCGATCCTGCATCGCGCTTTGAATTCCAGGGCGCACTGTGAAATGTTCAGCAACTAGAAGCTGGCGTGAGTTCTGTGGAAGATCCAGGAACTGTTGTCAAAGGTCTTGCTGCCAAATGCAATCTATTTCGGAGCTGGGGTTTTGCTGACGGCAGTTCGAGGTTGATGCAGTCTCACAGTGCTGGCAGCCTACCCCTGTAATATGGGATGATATCTGGCACTGTTGACTTGGGGGCTCATAGGGCCCACTCCACTGTGGTTCTGGTGGAACAGCCTTGTCTGCATTTCTAGTGTATGGTTCCCAGGGTTCTGACAGCTCTGGCCTCTGCAGCGCACAGCACGAAAGCCTGTTGCTGCAGAGTGTTGGTATTGTTGATTCTTGGCGGATTTGTGTGTGTATGATTGGGTCCTAAAAGGCCTGAGGGACAAGGTACAAGTGTTTGCTTAAACTCGATGTGCTCCAGCCTTTGAGAAAGTGTTTGGCAGGAGCAGGAAATGTCATGTGCTTTTACCTGATGTCCTTGCCAGCCAGCATGTTCTGAGCTGTCCTGAGCTGTCCTGCTGTACAACATGTTTGTCAAGCTTAGTCAGTATTAAGAGCGACACTGGAATTTTTATTGTAAACACGAAAACTGTGTAGCTGCTGTTTCCTTGTTTCCTTCTGTGCCTCCCCCTTGACCCTGTCCCTAAATTGTGCCCACCCAGTATCAATGTGGATTACTTCTGCAGTACCTCATTGCAGTGTAAAATGCATATCAGGAGAAGACCTCACTTCACTTCCTGGTGCGTGTGTGCTGGGTTTGCTATTCTCACCTGTCATGCTGGTACCTCCCTGTTTATTGAGTAACCAGGATGAGAGTGAAAAGGCAAGGGCCCATAGCACAGGGCCCTAAGGTTGAAAAGAGCAGGAAGTAGCACCAAGCTTGGTTTTCACCTGCCAGTCGACCATAAGAGGCAGGAGAAACGGGAGCAGCAGGAAAGGCCCATTCAGCCTGTTGGGCCAGTTTCTCGGTGTTAGAAGTAGCATTGCCCTCCTGTTCGATGTAACAGGACCCCGATTTGAGAGACACACTTGCCTGCTTTAGTCGGCTGTCTCATTCGTCTCGTTAGGATCGGAGATGGCAGGAAAGGACCGGGTTCCCGAGTGAATAAGTAACATCTTTTTTAACCAGGAACCCAGCCCGATTCCACTGGTCTTTGGTGCACTGACGGAGTGCTGCACTGTCAAAGGACCCGCCATTTGGATTAGCCAGTAAACTGAGGCCCCGTCTACTCTCTTAATTGGATTGTAAAAGATCTCGTGGCACTAGTTGAAGTAGAACAGGGATCCTCTGCAGGTGTCCTGGCCAATACTTATCCCTCAACCAATGACACTAAAACAGATGACCTGGTTGTTCATCTCATTGTTTCTTATCAGACTTTGCTTTGTCTTTCTTCTGCCTTGCAAATTACACAACGGACCTAATAATCTGCCCATCTCCCCCATACAACTGATCCCAACTGCACATCTTGCCCAGAGGTATCGAGATTAACCTGTCTGCACACACGGCTGCTGCAGTGCCATATATCCAATTCTCTATAATGACTTTTGGCTGGATTTAGTGCTGGCGGCAGGGGTCCTGCCACCTGACTCTAAAGCTGGTGGGGCTGGGGGGGGGTGAACCCACTTCAGCAGTCAGCGGGACTCGGGGCCGCATCTTGTCAGCGCCGGCCGATTAATTGGCTGTCGCCGGGGCGGCTGTGCCCAAACATGAGAGCCCCCTCCCAGAGCCTGCCAGGAGGCTGCCAGGGTTAGCTGGTGGTCTCCACACGTGGCAGAGGACCTCCTGCTACTGGTTAAATGCCAGTGGAGGCGGGAAGAGGCCCTTAATTGGCCACTTAAGTGGCTCATATTAGCTCTGAGCGGGAGGGCTGTCCACCTCCGTTCCTGTCACTGGCAAAGTGACATAGCAGCGGAAAGACGATGGGCACACCACCCGTCATCTTCCTGCTCTATCTTGCCAGCCTCCCGCCCTTTCTCCCTGATTCTGGTGAGTGCTATCACAGTGCTGTGTGTATGTCCTACTGCATGACCTAGGCTTGAGCATCTTTTCAGAGCTGAAGATGGCTGCCCTTTGTCGGCCTCTAAAGGATTGAGGTGATGTTGAACCTCTGAACAGGGATCTGAGTTGACCTAAACCTCTCCATTGCTCTACCCCTCTCTCCTTTAAGACACGTCTTAAAACCTACCTCTTTGACCAAGCTTTTGGTCCTGATGCTTTCGTCTGTGGTTCGGTGTCAAACTTTGATTGATAATGCTGTTGTGAAGCACCTTGCGATGTTTTGCTACATTAAAGGCGCTATATAAATGAAAGTTGTAGTTGTTGCTGTGACGTTATTGGAGGGAGAGAATGGAATGGGTTTGTTGTCATGACAAGAGGCAATGATGTCATCCATTGGCAGTTCATGCCCTGTTCCTGAGCAGACCCCAGCGCGTCAGTGACATTACTGAAGTCCCTCCGAAACTGTGTCCTAGCTGAATGGGAGCAGTATGAGCATACGTGAGAGATGCAAAGATTCCACTGTGGGGACTTGCATTGCAGATGTCCTCAGAATTGCTTTGTGCTGCAAGATGGCCTGTGCAACAGAGGAGTGGACCTGTGGGATAATGTGCATGGAAATACAGCTGCGTTCAGCAGACATTGTCAGGTCACAGAAAAAAAAATCAGACCTGTGCTTAGGAAAATCTTTCATCCTTCAATTTATCCACGAAGCGCAGTCAAATTGCCTCTTCCCTGTTCTCTTGGGCAGTGCTACTAAGAAGGAACATAGGAACAGGAGCAGGCCATTCAGCCCCTCGAGCCTGTTCCACCATTCAATTAGATCATGGCTGATCTTTTTCTTCACTCCATTTATCCGGCTTGGTTCTGTAACCTTAATAGTCCATGTCCAGCAAGAATCTTATCATTCTCAGTTTTGGTCTCTTGGGCAGTGCACCTGTGTTTAGGGGTTTCCAGGAAGTCGAAGGAGGAGTTTGATTGATTTAATTGCAGTACTATGAGACTAATCCCTTCCCCCAGTACCAGATCGAAAACATCTCCTCAGCCCACCCACTCACAGGGCTGAGTAATAATCCTGAGCGAGGAAAGCCTTTTCATTCTGGATACATGAAACGCTGCTGGTGATTATGCACGAATGGCTAATGGATATCATGTACATGTTATAGATCAAGGAAACGAAATGCAGAGCAACTCTGACAGGTACACAGTGAAAACTATAACAAAGAGTAACACTCACATCATTTGTTCAAATACAGCCAATAGATGGTGCTCGGTGCGATTGTGACGGCTGAGAGCTGATGAATAAGCTCTTGATTGGTTCACTAAGTGAGAACAAATGGTCCTGTGCTGATGAAGGAAGGAAAAGAGGAGCGAGCTAGATACAGGCCTTGAGAACTTGTCAACTTCAGAGGTGAAAGGCAAGGTCAAGTGCTATGAAGTTTACGGTAATTGGCAAAAGAACCAAAGGTGACATGAAGAAAAAACATTTTTACGTAGCGACTTGTTATGATCTGAAATGCACTGCCTGAAAGGGCGGTGAAAGCACATTTGATACTAACTTTCAAATGGGAATTGGATAATTACTTGAAGGTGAAAAAAATTGCAGGGCCGTGGGGAAAGAGCAGGGGAGTGTGACTAATTGGATAGCTCTTTCAAAGAGCCAGCACACGCATGATGGGCTGAATAGCCTCCTTCTCTGCTGTATCATTGTATGATTCTACGGCCTGAATTTTCACTTTGGGGTGGGAAACAGGAGCTGGAACCAGGCACACTTTGGGATTTTGACCAGGGGTCCCCCTGAATTGGCATGGAGACTGGTTTCCAATTAAGGGTAGTGGGTGGGCTCTTGAAGCTGGAGGACCAAGCAGAGGCCTTCCAGCTTAAGAGAAGCAGTCGGCTGCAGTAAAGGGTAAGTAACTGAGAGGGTGCTTCAACAAGAAGGTGCCCTCTCAACAGCTTCTTAAAAATTTTATTAAAAAATAGAAGCAACAGCCAGGCCACCACCGTTGGTAGTCGGCCTCCAGTTTCCCAACATGACAGGAATCTGTTCAACTACCTGGAGGCAGCCACCCAATGGAAGGCCTGGTGCCAGCATTCCTGACAGGCCTAGAGGCCCTGTCTGCCTGTCTGGGGGGCGGGTACAGCCAAAGGTTGCCCTGTAGAGGGATTCCCAGTCGGCCTCCATTACTCACCTTTCACAAGGCTCTTAATGAGCCTAATTGGTTGCCTGCCTTGTGGAGGCGGGAAGCCTTGCCAGGACTTGAACCCGCCTCCCCCAAAATGGCTGACGCCCGGAACGGTGCCAGGAAGTTCGCACGCTGGCTGGCACGATATTTTTGGGCACTGTCTGTCTCCATTTCCAACCTGGACAGGGCCTGAAAATCCTGCCCCATGAATCTACATGTCGGCGGTGGGGAGGGGCATAATGTTGAGTTTACGCGCCAGTGTAAAATGGGTGATGGTGAATTAGCGGCCCTGTTTCCATCTCTGCTGATTTTAATGTAGCTGATTCACTATCACCCGTTTGATATTACCCCACAAACTCAACATTACTCCCCAGGAGTTTACCAACGCCTTTAAGAAGGAAGATGAAGTACAGGAAGCCAGAAGGCATTCTGTATTTTGTTAGGATCAGTAGTATCTTGAAATCATTCACTGTTCAAAGTATTCCAAGAATGAATAAAAACAAAATTCTGGAAATAAAAAGTGGCCGAAAGTGAAAAGGTCATATAATATTTTAGTTGGAAGCTGTAAGGTATGTCCCTCTGTAGGACTGAACCAAACAAAGACGGAAGGGGAGAATAGTCAAGTGGAGGGCAAGAGTCAGGTACGTTATGTCCCATTGCAATGAAACACTGACTTGGTTTAAGAACTTGAGAAATTTCTTCTCAAAGCACGTTGGGAAAAGGCAGCGGTGAAAGGGTGTTGATGATAGACAGTGACTGTAGCAAACAGTCAAAAGAGATTAGGAAGATGGTATGTGTTCGTTAGGTGAAACCAGTTCCAAAATGCAAGGCAATAAATGGAATATGGATGGGAGAATTGAGGACATAAAGGGTCGTATCATCTGAAGTTGCAAAAGTCCATGGTCAGGATGCAGGAGAATGCCAAGAAAGAAGATGAGATACTGTTCCTGAATTTTGTTTTGAGATTGGTTGAAGCAGTGTGAAAGGCCAAAGATAAATGTCAGAATGGGAAAGGAAGGGGAGTTGAAATGCGGAGCCTCAGATCAGTCTGGTTCATGGTTCTGAACAGAATGCAGATCACAGAATCATAGAATGGTTACAGCACAGGAGGCCATTCAGACCGTCGCGTCCGTGCCTGCTCTCTGTAGGAGCCACCCAGCTCGTCTCATCCCCCTGCCTTTTCCCTGTAGCCCTATAAGTTTTTTCTCTTCAGATAATTATCCAATTCCCTTTTGAAGGCCTTGATTGAATCTGCCTCCACCATACTCTCAGGCACCACATTCCAGATCTTAACAAATCGTCGGGTAAAAAAGTTTTTCCTCATGTTGCCTTTGATTCTTTTGCCAGTCACCTTAAATCGGTGTCCTCTGCTTCTCAACCTTTCCAGCAATGGGAACAATTACTCCCTCTCTACACTGTCCAGATCCCAGATGTTTGCACAGTGCTCATTCGATCAATGGTTGTCTCCCTAATGTGGAGGACACTGCACTCTGAGTAGCAAATGCAGTGCACTCAATTAAATGAGGTACATGTGGATTAGTGTCTGATCTGAAGGATTGTTCACTGCCCTGGGAAAGTGCCAGGGGAGAGGAACCAGAAGTGGGGCCAGTGGAGGAGTGAATAATGATTAAACAGGAAATCGTACATCTGGAAAATAGAGATGGAAGGGGGAGAGAAAATCGAAATAGTTGATTGGTGGATGCAGTGTCTAGTGGAATGGAAGGTGAGCTAATTAGGGATTTATTGTTGAGAGTGGAGGAAGAATGGGTGAGAAAGGAGTGAGGGGTACGGATGGATATGGTCAAAGGTCCTGTTGGTCACAGGCAACCTTGTTGAGTTAAAAGGATATTTTAGATGTAAACTGGAATCGGCAGAGATGGAAATACTTAGAGAAAGGAATGGTGTATTTGCAAAGTGATGAGTGGAGCTCAATACATTTGAACTTTCAGATATGTCCAGAATGTGGAAGAAATTCCTAATCAGTAGAGCAGCCTTTACAGCCTCAGCAGAATCATTCAGTCCATTTAATGCTGTCTTTGTTAAAACATAATGACCCAGATTTTGCTGTAATAATAACACTGAGGCTGTCAGGGCTCGCCATTATAACAGGGTAAATCTGACAACAACTTCTGGTGCCCACACATGTGCAGTTCAATGCGGAAATCCAAAGTTGCTGTCAGAGATGCCCTGCTCCTCCACAGGGTGCGCTGTTGTGGTCTTCACCACAGTTACTGCAATGGCATGAAGCTGGGGTACTTACCCACTAGTTTCATGCTAAAGATAGTTGAAAATGTTAGGGCTGGTGCATTTAGGAGTAAATGAGTTATATTCCAGGTTATAAGTTCTTCAGAAAGGATAAGGAAACTGGAAAAGGAGGCGGAGTGGCCGTATTGATTAAAGATACTATTGCAACATTAGTAAGAGAGGATACAGGTAAGGGAAAGCAATCAGCAGAGACTCTATGGTTAGAATCGAGGGATAAGCGAGGACGATATTGGGAGTAGTCTACAATAAGTGAGTTTTTAACAGTGTAATAAGTGATAATTACTGCTGAACAATCTATCTGGCCCTGAAAACTTAAGTTTACAAGTCTGGAGCCTTATTCCCTCAGTAGACAATTAATGTTGCTGATTTAAAAATATATATACTTTTTTAAACTTTTTATCTTTTTCTCTTTTACCTCTCTCCCTTAATTCCATCTGTATTTTCCAATCCTTATTTTGTTTACTGTGCATGATTTAAATGTTATTAATAGTTCCTGGTTTTTACTTCCTGATATGGACTCTGCTCGTCTCAGTGAGGATTCTTCAATCTGATTGGTTGAGAGCTTTGCTGTCTCTTGCCCCGTCCATGATGCCAAAGATCGCCAGCGGTGATGCTGCTCTAGGTCAGATGCCCATGACGGGAGGTCCCTGCTCTAAAGCCCATCAAAATTTTGAGGGCAGGAGTCAGTGAGGTGAATGGCGAGTGCCGTTCCTTCGCTGCTAATAAGAAAATGCAGACCATTATACTTCAAGAAAATTGGCCTTCAAAGTACACATGGCCATTGCCAAAAGGTCAGTGTGAGCACAGCCCATACTTAACATGGGACAAGAAGAAGAAGGAACTGGAAAAGGTTCAAGCCATTTAGCTCACCACCATTACTGTTTCTAGAATGATTATTTCACAGCATATTATCTACTCCTCTTCCTCTCTGTTAGTCACCTAGCACCAAATAGAATCCCTAGGCAAGAAGAGGTTTGGACAGCCTGGTCCAGATCTCTGCTTGGATTGCTCTGGGGATGAAACCTTGTTAATTTAACCTTCCTGAGTGGGAGCTTTTGCTTTCCTCACAATCCCACAGCCGAAGCTAGGAATCTAGTGTGTTGCTCAGCACTACCCTGCACCCAAACGCTGGGTGGTGCAGGCACTGGTTGCCACTGGGCCACCTGCTGTATCTATCTTTGTATTAACTTTCATTTCAAAGGAGTTAGAAACAGTTGTAAACCTTCTGCTGTGAAGATAATTGACATATTCTTAGGTTCCTAGGAATTTTGGTGTAGAATGAAGACATTGTGTCAATGCTGCTGTTACATCAAAGTTATTTACTTGTATTTCCCCTATTCCACATACTCTTTTAGTATTTTTTATGTTTAATTCCCTCTTAAATTTAATGGTTGACATCTTCAGTTGCCACTTTTCTTCTGTGTGTTCAAATAATTTTGTGTGTGAAAGATTTCTTATCATGACTATTCTTTAAATAATGTGTTTCTGATGACATTAATGAAATATATCCTACTCTGATTTGCTTTGGCTAATGACCAACTTTACATACACAAAATACAACCTGAAAATTCAAAATATCGGTATGTGTGCAGCTATATAACACATTGTTATAAAACCCAACGGATTGCCTCCGTTAACAGGATTTACGAAGCACGTGTTATGGAGGTTTTGGCAGTTCATGTGTTTCTGTTTGGTCAGCATGATGTTGCTTGATTCTGCTGTGTACACTGTAGTCCATGGAAACACAGATGAGGCAGATAATGAACTTGCAATTGTGCAGTGTGTGGATTTCTGACACTTTTCATGTTGTTTCAGTATAATCCCAGAGCAAGATCAAACCTTTAAGATTGTGGAACAATTTGAAATGTTTTTTCTGATGCGCACACATACTCCATGAGGAAAACATTTGAGAGAAGGAGCACTACTTGTAATGTAATGCTGCAAACTGGTCATAATTGGGAGATAAATATTCCAGGTTATAAGTTCTTTAGAAAGGATAAGGAAACTGGAAAATGAGGGGGGTAGCCTTGTTGATTAAAGATACTAATGCAACATTAGTAAGAGAGGATACAGGTAAGGGAAAGCAATCAGCAGAGACTCTATGGTTAGAATTGAAAATTAAGCGAGGACTGTATTGGGGGTTGTCCACAATTCTCCTGATTACAGTAATTAAGTGTTCATGTATTAATACAGAGATCAGAAAGGCTTGTAGCAAAAGCAGAGTTGTTTTAATGGGAGACTTCAGTTTTAATATAGATTGGGAAGAAGAGAGGAACTCAAGTTAGAAAGGTAGTGAATAACTTGAGTGCATTCAAGATGGTTCTCTGGAGTAATATGTTCTAGAAGCAAAAGGTGAGCAGGCCACACTAGATTTAGCAATGAGTGATGGGCCAGACTCAGTCAATAACCTAACAGTAAGGGAAAATTCATCTTACAGTGATCATGCGGTGCAGAGCAGCCCCTCGGTTCTCGGACAATGACCTAGAGGTGATGTTTGAGGCTGTGAAGGAAAGGAAGGAGATCCCCTTCCCGTAGGGTGGCAGGAGGAGGCCACACACCCAGACTCAGCAGATCTGGATGGAGATAGTAGCCACTGTCAGTGGCAGAAGTGTCATCAGAAGATCCTGGATTCAGTGCCCTCAATAAATGACCTCCTATGCTCTGGCAAAATGAGTGCAACCCCAACCCTCAGGACAGGTCTCTGGGTTTGAACTCTCCAGCAAACAGACTTGAGGACACTCAGTACGCATGCTGCTCATGAACATGGGAGGGGGGTGTGTCCAGGGCACTTACTGCTCCCTCAGAATAGCTCAGAGCCATAGTGCTGCTGAAGACCTGTCACCACTGAGACATGCAGCTTCTAATGAATAGAGTCATAGAGTTATAGAGCACAGAAACAGGCCCTTCGGCCCATTGTGTCTGTGCCGGCCATCAAGCACTTGGCCCGTAGCCTTGTTTGCAATGAGGTTTCAAGTGCTCATCTAAACAATTCTTAAATGTTGTGAGGGTTCCTGCCTCTACCACCCCTTCAGGCAGTGCGTTCCAGATTCCAACCACCCTCTGGTTAAAAAAACTTTTCCTCAAATCCCCTCTAAATCTCCTGCCCCTTACCTTAAATCTATGCCCCCTGGTTATTGACCCCTCCGCTTAGGGAAAAAGTCTCTTCCTATCTAACCTATCAATGCCCCTCATAATTTTGTATACTTCAATCATGTCCCCCCTCAGCCTTCTCTGCTCTAAGGAAAACAACCCTAGCCTTTTCAGTCTCTCTTCATAGCTGAAATGCTCCAGTCCAGGCAACATCCTGGTGAATCTCCTCTGTACCCTCTCCAGTGCAATCACATCCTTTCTATAGTGTGGCGACCAGAACTGTACGCAGTACTCCAGCTGTGGCCTAACTAACGTTTTATACAGCTCCACCATAACCTCCCTGCTCTTATATTCTATGTCTCAGCTAATAAAGGCAAGTATCCCATATGACTTCCTAACCACCTTATCTACCCATGCTGCTGCCTTCAGTGATCTATGGACAAGTACACCAAGGTCCCTCTGATCTTCTGTACTTCCTATTGTCCTACCCTCCATTATATGTTCCCTTGCCTTATTAGTCATCCCAAAATGCATCACCTCACACTTCTCAGGATTAAATTCCATTTGCCACTGCTCTGCCTGTCTTACCAGCCCATCTATATCATCCTGTAATCTAAGGCTTTCCTCCTCACTATTTACGACACCACCAATTTTTGTGTCATCTGCGAACTTACTGATCATACCTCCTATATTCACATCTAAATCATTAATGTACACTACAAACAGCAAGGGTCCAAACACCGATCCCTGTGGTACACCATAGGGGCAGATGACCTTGACCACAGAGGACAGCAGTGTCTTATCTTGCTGTCTTTTGCCCTTGCAGGAGAAGAGGACACATAGTGCCTGGGAAAGGATGCAAACAAGCAGCAGGGTGCCATGCTTCCAGAGAATCGTGCCAATGGAAGACCGAGCCATGGAGATGGCCAGGACCCTGGATGAGGAGGATGTTGGACTGGCCCTGGGAACTCATGGTGGAGATGGGGGTGCAGTGTATGCCAGCCTGTCCAATAGCATGCTGAACACTGAGTTGCATTGGGAGCCTCAGCACTGCAGTGGCTTCTGCTCTCCTTGACTAGCTCTCAAGATCTCCTCTTGGGTCTCCCACATGCACAGGCATCCACCCAATAACACACTGTCCCACTCCCTGCGCGGCCCCAGAAGAACATCACGAAAGTGAAGAAGCGCGTTCATATCTGACAAGCGCACTGTCCAACGGCACAGATACATTTACCTTGGTGGGTCCTCATGCATGGTTAGAAAGAATGGCACTGGGTGAGGAGCATGGCACTTGTGTGCAGGAGGAGTGCCAGAGACAGAGGCAACTGTGGGAAGCCCCCCTTGGAGGAGGGAGGACAGATACAGCCCTGATCAGCTGGGCACAGATGCAGGGCCTCAGGATTCACAAGAAAAAAGGCTCTACCTAGATAAGCAGTGGGAGATGTTTCCCACATGTCCGAGTTCCCTCAGGCAGTGAGGGGTCATAGGCAGAGGATGGAAGAATCCATCCTGCTCGGGTACACCACCATGGCTCAGGGCTATGAGCGGATGAGCTCCTCCATAGAGAGAGTAGCCACTCTCGTGGAGAGCCACATGCAGCATCACTCTGAGTGGATGCATGAGCAGTGCACTGTCATGCACAGGATGCATGTCACACTGTGTAGCCTGGAGTGGTCAGTGGAGCTGGTGGCACAGAGATGTTTGGAGTCGATGCCAGTTGTGCCCCAGTCACCCTCGAGCCATTGGGTGTGCCTGCCAAGTGCTGAGGGTGTCACAGAAGAGGAAAAGGGTGCCACCCCTCAGAACGTTCCATCATCTTCGGCCTCCTCAGCTCCCCTGACAATGGGAGTCTCTGTGCAGCAGGGCCAAGTGACGGAGGCTGCCCCTGCAACAATGCAGTTGCAGCAGCCTCTGGAGATGGCCCCACGGGCACCTCCACAACAAGGATGACCGCCACATGAGTCTCAGCTGCAGGCAGAGACAAGTGAGCAGGCTGCCTCCACCTCCTCCAAGGCCACAAGGGGAGCACCATGTAGGAGTGGCTGAGCACAGAGGACACTGCGTAGCATGGGTCACTGGGGTGTTCTCATACTGTCCCTGTGCTCTGTTTCTCTGAGACTCCTTTTATTGCTGGCGTAATAAAAATGTGGTATGAGGTGATGAAAGAGATCAAGGGTTCCTCCACGGTGAGGGCAAAGCCTCTGGGCATAAGTGCATCCTTCATGGGCAGCAAGCGATTGGATGTTCCAGGCTGCGTCTTCAATGGATGTGTTAGCACAGTTACCTCAGAGTGACTTCCATCCCACGCCCTTCATCCTGGCTCACAGGGGCACAGTTGAAATGTTCCTGAATAAGTTGATCCTTGACATTCATGGCATCCTGATGCAAACTTCATGCTCCGCACTGTGTCCAGCCACCTCCTTGTGCAGCCGGGGCACCTTGGTGTTCTGCTTCCTCCCCCTTTGCCTCCACTTCCTTCCCCTCTCTCACCTCCTGCTCCTCCTCTTCCTCTGATGAGCTACCTGTTTCCAGGGCCTCACCATCTTCAAGGTCCACACCTCTCTGGAGGGTCATGTTATGGAGAGTGCAGAAAACCACCACAATGACTGAGACCCTTGCAGGAGGGTATTGGAGGGCACCACCTGACTGGTATCTGCATCTTCAGAAGCCCAATGATCTGCTCAATTGTAGTCCTAGTGAGCAGATGGATTCAGTTATATCACCTCTGTGCCTTTGTCTGGCTCTCTCAGATGGGTGAGTAGACATCTCCTCAAGAGATATCCCGTCCTCTAGGATCCATCTCTGGAGTGGAGATCTGCAGCCACCTGGATTGGCAGAAGATGAAGGAGTCGTGGCAGCTGCCAGGAAAGTGAGCGCACACATGGAGGAAGCTCTTGTTGTGGTTGCGAACCAGCTGATTGTTGAGGGAGTGGCACCTCTTCCTGTTGCTGAATCTCACTGGCCGGTCATTGGGCGCCTTGATAGCCACAAGAGTGCAATCGACGATGCCCTGCCCCAGGGGGAATCGCTTAATGGTGGTGAAATTCACTGCCCTCTGACCCTGTGAGGCCTCATCTGTCATGAAATTGATGCATGGTTCGGTTCTGGCAAAGAGAGCATCAGTGACCAGCACAGTCCAGTGGTGTGCAGCCGTTAGCAAGATGTCACTAAGGTCCGCAGCTGATCCTTGGAAGGAGCCAGAGGCAAAGAAGTTTAAGGCCACAGTGACTATGACGGCTACTGGCAGGGCATGACAACCAGTGCTGTGAGGTGTGAGGCCTTCAGTGACAAGGGCACAGATGTCTGTGACCATCTGCCTGGAGAGTCGGAGTCTGGCATTGGGTCTTGGTGGTAGTTCGTATGCTAAGGCTATGGCTTCTGTGTCCTTCTTACCCCTCATCCCTCTCCTCTGCCCTCCTGATGCCTGGGGCTCTGCCCTTCCTGCGGAGGTTGTCACTCCTCATTGCTACTGGACCCAAAATCCGAGAGTCATGCCCCTATTGCCAGCTGAAACCTTCTTGTGCTCAGCTGGTTGCCAAGTTGTGCTTAGCTGCCTTGCCCCCTTGCTCTACTGCCCTTGCAATGCCAGGAGGATGGTGACCCCTGCACTGCCCACTCTCCCCGCCACCTGTGCAGCACCAAGGTCACCTGTCTCCCAAAGATTGAGTCCCCTTCTGCATGTTGAAACTTTTATGGCTTTGGGGTAATTCCTTGGGGCGGCCATGACTGTCTCCCCACTCTGTACCTGTATCCCTTCACCTGGTCTGCTCCAGACAACACATGCAGCCCGTGTGCTCCCGTGAAACACTGAACTCCCATAAACCAGCTCTTGATGAGCTTCTCAAACACCTTAATTGCCTTTAATTGGGGATTGGGCAAGATCGTGGTCCTGCCCAGCCCCCAGCCTAGTGAACATGGCAGGCGCCGGGAATGGCATCGCAGAACCAGCAGGTGCTGATATTTTCCATTCCCGTCCCCTTCTGTTCCTGCCCCCGGTGGGACCTGAAAATTCAGCCTGAGTTGTCTCACCAGGATCTGTGCTGGGGCTTCAACTATTTACCACATTTATGAATGATTTAGATAATACAAGATAGAACCATTTTTTCCAAGTTTGTCAATGCACAAATATTGGTGGTATGGTAAGTAGTGCAGGCAGAAGCATAAAATTACAATGCAGCATTGGTAGATTCAGTGAGTGGGCAAAACTGTGTCAGATAGATTTCAACACAAGTTAAGTGTGAGGTCATTCATTTTGAACCCGAAGAGGACAGATCCAAGTAGTTTTTAAATTGTGAAATGCTGGGTGAGGTTTAAGGGTCCATACACACAGATTACTAAAATGTTGTAGTCAGGTGCAAAAATTAATCAGAGAAGCTAATAGAATGTTAGCCTTTGTCTGGCGTACTGTGTACAGTTCTGGCCATCGCACCGTAGAAAGGATATATTGGTGTTGGAAGGATTCACCAGAATGTTACCGCAGTTCCAAGGGTTAGATCATGAGGAGAGATTACATAAACTAGGTTTGTATTCCTCAGAATATATAAGGCTAAGGGGTAATTTGATTGCGGTTTTTAGGATTCTAAAAGGGATTGATAGGTAGAAAGAGACTTTTTTCACTAGTGTGGGAGTCTGGGCTAGGGGACATGACCTTAAAATGAAAGCCAGACCATTCAGGAGAGAACTTAGGAAACATTTCTACATGCAATTGGTGGTAGCTGTGTGAAACCCTCTCCCACAAATAGAAATAGATGCAAACTCGATGAATATTTTTAAATCCAAGGTTGATGGATTTTTGCTAGTCAAGGGGATTCAGGGAAATGGTGGGTGAAAGCAGCCAGGATACAAATCAGCCTTGATCTCCCTGAATGGTGGAACAGGCTCGAGGGGCTGAATGGCCTCCTCCTGTTCTTATGTTCCTGTGTGGTTTGTTCGAGTTTATGCTGGACATCTGCAGCTTTAGAAGTAAATCACCACTTCCTCAGAGGAAATTGCATCTGAAAATATTCCATGTGATAATAATCTGCAGGCAGTCCACAAACAGAACCATGGCTTCTTGTGAGCCAATCAGCAAAGGTAATCTAATACAAACACATCGCATTCCACATGTGTGTCTATTTCCACAAACCGGCACTTCTAAAAATATACTTTCTTTTCAAAGAAAAGGATTTGACATTTTTATTGGTCTATTTCTCCCAGTTCAGAACTCCCAGTGTTTCTGATGTTTGCAGCAGACTTGTAAATGTCCCTACAAGCCATTTCATCGGGAAAATTGGAACCCCTGGTGGGTTGTCAATCTCCATGAAAGCAAGAAATGGACTATAGATTACAGCAGGCCGCAGAATGCAATACTTCTTTGTGCTGAAGGTGAGGTTGTCAACCAACCAGTATTGCCCAGGAGTCTCCGGGAATTAAAGATTAATCCCTAGGACACAAATGTGAGCAACCCAGGAGAAAAATAGAGTGACAACAAAATATCGTGTGTTGCTTTTTAATTATCTTTGAATACTTCTGTTTAATAGTTGTAACAATATTTGGACTTGGGGGAAAGATTGCTATTTGACTGACATCCAATAATCATCCAATCAGGCAATAGAGTCTACCTGGAAGGCAATGCATCATGGGTATGGACATGTTGGGTGTCCATGGAGACTCTAGTTGGCCCTAAAGTGTGGAAATTGAAGTGAGCTAAGCAGTACGGACTTGGAGGAAGATCTGAAGCTATTGTTAAATCAGCTGTGAGAATAATGCGCCATCTGTTGGCAGTGATCTGATAATAGTCTTGATGGGATTTCCTTGACCTGTGAACTCAGTCGTGACATGACACTTGACTGGTAATGCATTTCTGATCAGCTGCAGTCCCAAAGCTGGATTGTTCCAGCACTCTCCTAAATCTACATTCAGGGATTATCTGTGGTTGGCTGCTGAAGCATTCCTATGAAATACATTTAGCCATTGACGGAAGTGTATTTGTGCTGGCCTAGTTTTGCTGTATAGAATAAACCTGCTATTAATCTGGTGTAGAGGCCCATATGTAGCAACTGTTGGTGTTTGCTGCTTAATAAAAGCAAAATACTGCGGATGCTGGAAATCTGAAACAAAAACAAGAAATGCTGGAATCACTCAGCAGGTCTGGCAGCATCTGTGGAAAGAGAAGCAGAGTTAACGTTTCGGGACAGTGGGTCACTGACCCGAAACGTTAACTCTGCTTCTCTTTCCACAGATGCTGCCAGACCTGCTGAGTGATTCCAGCATTTCTTGTTGGTGTTTGCTGCTTTCCTGTCTTCCGATTATTGCAGAATGTCGTGCAGTTTTCTTATGTGAATGCCTGCACAGGAGCTTGTGTGCATGTGGCAAAATGTATGTCCCAAAGTGCCTGGTATCTTGAGGTTGTCCCAAAATGGCCCATGATTCTCATCTGAACATATGCACACCGAGAACTGCACAGTTGATGCACCTTCTTGCTCACAATCACATGGCTGGCACGCTGGTTTAGAATGACATAGGCACAAAGAAGCTTCTTAAGTTCCAAGCCTGTTGGGTTGTTACTTCATTGAGAGCATGTATTCCAAAAATCACCCGTTCCATCTGGATGATTCCATTCATGACCTGAAATTGTTTGTTGCAGGGAAAGTCTTGCATCATACAAATTCACCTCACCAAAAACAAAAACAATTCATCAAAAATGAAATCGCTTTTTATCTGAGGGGGATTGCTGAACTTCACGCTAAACATGAAGTAATCTGCATTGGCCATTTGGGCCTCTCCATTCTCTCTCTCCTCCTTTAAGACACTCTTTAAAACCCACCCCTTTGACCAAACTCCTGTCCTAAAGTCTCCTCCTTTGGTTTGGTGTCATTTTTTTGTCTGATAATGCTCCTGTGAAGCATCTTGGGACATTTTACTATGTTAAAGGCGCTTTTATAATGCAAGTTATTTGGCACAATTTTGATAAATTCGTGGTGCGTGGCCTGTGTAAACAGAGGATCTGGTGTCCAAAATTTCCCTGTATCCTCACATGTCACCATTATGCCTGTCCCACCATCCATAACACAATGGCCAGCAGGCAAACAATTGCCTTGAGGCAAGGGCTGAGCCAGATTTGTTATTCTTTCACAGGATGTGGACATCACTGGCAAGGCTGGCATTGGTTGCCCATCCCTAATTGCCCTTGACCTGAGTGGCTTGCTAGGCCATTTCAGAGGGCAGTTAAGAGTCAGCCACACATTTCTGAGAGTCTGGAGGCACATGTTCGCCAGATCAGGTAAGGACAGCAGATTTCCTTCCCTGAAGGACATTAGTGAACCAGATGGGTTTTTACAACAATTGATTCAGAGCACCATTGCGGAGGCTAGCTTTTAATTCCAGACTTTTTTATAAATTAATTTAACTTAAATTCTGCTAGTTGCCAAGGTGGGATTTGAACCCATGTCTTCACAGCAGTAGCCCAGGTCCTTAAATTACCAGTCTACTGGCATTACCACTACGCCACCATCACCCACGATACAATGCTTGCTCCTGAATCAGTCTCATCTCATACATACTTCAGTATTCAAGCTTGCAATGTTGTAGTGTTAATACATGCCCAGTAGTGGAGTAATGTGAGTCGTCAGATTAATTCATGGAGTAACTTGCATATTGGGAATAATTCACAGAGTAATGTTCGGTAAGAGTAAACCATGAGCTGAAAGGACTAATGATTATATATGTCTTGCCATAATTTTCCCTATCCCACTGGTTCCAAGTTCGCAGTGCTATTTATATTAGATAATTAAAATGTCAAAATCCCATCTCTTTTTAATTTGCCCTCAAACCTACATAGCTTTCTTCTCACTGTGTCCCTCAATTCTCTCTCTCTTGAAACATATATTGTTGTCTCTTAAACTTATAGCCTTATATAATAAGCTATTCCAGAAATCTGTTCTCCTGTGTTTTTTCTTTAAAACATTCTGCCTGATTTACCCCGACTGCACCTGGAGTACTGCAGTTTTGATCTCCATATCTAAAGAAGGATCTACTTGCCTTTGAGGCAGTTCAGCGAAGGTTCACTAAGTTGGTTCCTGGGGTGAGAGGGTTGTATATGATGAGAGGCTGAGTAAATTGGGTATGTATCCTCTGGGCTTTAGAAGAATGAGAGGTGGTCTGATTGAATCACACAAGGGGCTGGATCGTGTTCTCCCGCAAGCGTTGGGTTCTGTGGCAGGGGTGGGCTGGGGGCCCCAAGATGGCTCCGGATGAGGCCTGCCACGGACCTTGTCGCTGGGAGGGCCCAGCTCGATCCTCCCGGTAACGGTGAGACTCCATGGCAGCCCCGCCCCCACCCGGCCGCTGGGCGAAGGGACCTCAATTAAAATATTCAAATCGGTAAAATGAATACATTTAAATAGACTTACCTGCGATCTTGAGGGCCTGCCGCGATCTTTGGCACGGCGGCCGGCACTCCTGTGCCTTCAAATTCCTGTCCGGGGAAACGTGGCGCCACACTGGTGGGAGGGGAGGGGGGGAGGAGGTAAGATTTTCAATGTGGTGGGGGGCAGGAAACAGGGTCAAATAAACGTAATGGGATTAGGGGGTGGTGGGAAAGGTTGAACTTTCTGCAGTTTGTGGGGGGAAGGTCAGATGTAAAAGGTAATTGTTTTTGGGGGGGAAGGGCAAATAGCTAATGTAATTGTTATTGTGGGGGGGTGGGAAAGGAGCATTATAAATGTATTTATTTGGTTTTGGGGGGGTTGCTTCTTTAAAAAGTTAAATGTTCCGGCAGGGCTGGCTGCCCTTTAAAAATGGCAGGCAGCCGGCGCCATTGCTGGCGACGGACAGCCCGCCCCGTCCATGTGATTGGCAGGGGGACAGCCCGCCCCCTCCATGTGATTGGCGGGGGGACAGCCCGCCCCCTCCATGTGATTGGCAGGGGGGCAGGCTGCCCCAGCTATTTAAATCAGCCGCCACGCAGGAGATTGCAACGGCTCTTTGGTGTGTGGGCTGCCATCTTTTGATTTGCCGGAAGGCCTCAGGATAAGGGGTCGATTATTTAGGACTGAGATGAGGAGACATTTCTTCACTCAGGGGGTTGGGAATCTTTGGAATTCTCTTCCCTAGACGGTTGTGGATGCTCCATCGTTGTGTATATTAAAGGCTGGGATAGATTTTTGATCTCTCAGGGAATCAAAGGATATGGGGAGAGGGCAGGAATGTGGAGCTGAGGCAGAAGATCAGCCATGATCGTGTTGAATAGCGGAGCAGGCTCGAAGGGCCATATGGTCTACTCCTGCTCCTATTTCTGATGTTCTTATGTTCCTAGTTTTAATTTGTATCCTCTGGTATTTGCATTAGTTAACAAACTGCTTTGTAATCTCCTTTATCATCTTGAAAGCGACAATCAGGTCACCTTGAAGTCTCCTCCTCATGTGCCCAAAGCTACAATAATGTTCCTTTATATTAGAGGGCCGCTTCCAATGGGAATATTGTGCGTGTTTCTATCATTTTAAATCTGCCCTGTTTATACTATGGGTAGGTTTGGATACATTGGGGGAATCTGTGCAAGAATGGGTTCCTGCATGCAAAGTGACTCAAAGTTATGTGTGTGACTTTACCGTTACCATATAAATCTTGTAGATGTATCGTTAGTGCAAAAGCACATCGATGACATTGTGGAACTGGCTACAAATCTTGCCCATTGTTGGAAAGTTTCCTAAAAGCACATTCGCTGGCTCGTAATCTAGTGGAAAAACTTGAAGTGCAGGAATGCACTGTCACTGAGGGGAAAATTCTCTGGATCACTGGGCCATGCAATGAAATCATTCCAAATCAACTGTCTGGTTTTGAAACTCAAAAAATAAATATGACAAATTGCATTGTACGGTTTTGTTTACAGGTTACTTTACAAACCTCTGAATATACCTCAAGCAATTTTCCAAGTTACATTGTTCCTCTATTGGCAGCACGCATTCAAAATTGGCATGTGTTGTGTGCAATTGTCTGACCGTTGGATGAAGTCAACCACATGTATTTATATAGTGCCTTTAATGTAATAAAACATCGAAAAGTGCTTCACAGGAGCATTATAAAGCAAAATTAGACACTGAGTCACATAAGGCGATATTAGAGCAGATGGCAAAAGACTTGGTCAAAGAGGTAGGTTTTAAGGACCGTCTTCAAGGAGGAGAGACGGGGAGAGAGGTAGGGACGGTACCCCAGAGCTTAGGGCCTAGGCAACTGAAGGCCTGGCCACCATTGGTGGAGTAATTAAAATTGGAGATGCTCAAGAGGCCAGAATTAGAGGAGTGCAGATATCTTGGAGGGTTGTGAGGCTGGGGGAGAATACAGAGATAGGGAGGGGAGAGGCCATGGAGGGATTTGAAAACAGGAATGATAATTTTAAAATTGATATATTGCTTAACCGGGAATCAGTGTAAGATCAGCTCACACATGAATAACTTGGTGTGAGTTAAGACACAGGCAGCAGATATTTGGGTGATCTCAAGTTTACAGAGGGTAGAATGTGGGAGACCAGCCAGGAATGCGTTGCAATAGTCAAGTCTATAGGTAACAAAGGCATGATGAGCTGAGACAGAGGCAAATTCGGTGGATGTTACTGAGCTGGAAATAGGCAGATAGTGCGGATATGTGGTTGGAAGCTTATCTTGGGTCAAATATGACACCAAGGTTGCGATCAATCTGGTTTAGTCTCAGACTGTTGCCATGGAGAGTGTTGGAGTTGGGAGATAAGGAACAGAGTTTCTAGCAGGGACTGAATACAATGGCTTCAGTCTTACCAATATTTAATTGGAAGAATTTTCTGCTGTTGAATAAGCAGTCTGATAGTTTAGCAACAGTGGAGGAGTTGAGAGAGGTGGTGGTGGGGTCAGTGTACATGTGAAAACTAACGCTGTGCTTTCAGATGATGTCACTGAGGGGCAGCATGTAGATGAGAAATAGGAGGGGGCCAAGGATAGATCCTTGGGGGACACCCGGGTTAACAGTGCGGGAGCAGAAGTGATTCTCTGGCTTCAATTAGATAGATAAGAATGGAACTAGGTGAGAGCAGTTCCACCCAGCTGGATGACAGTGAAGAGGCATTGAGGGAGGATGGTGTGGTCAACCATGCCAAAGGCTGCAGACAGGTTGAGAAGCAGGATGGATAGTTTACTTTTGTCAGAAAATCACACACGGTGCATGTGAGAGGTCAAGGCTCCCCACCAAGAGTGCAAAGTTGGAAAATGACCCCTCTTGTCTGCAGAGCAAATTGCATTGTCACGTTTGCTGAATTCAAAGGAACTTCCACAGGAAGTCTGCAATAGCTGGCTGTGGCGATACCTTCTCAGTTCTGGTGTCCCGCCAACCTGTGAGATTGTGGCCTTGTCTTCACACTTGGATCTGCGTTCAATAAGCAAACTGGAGATCCAAGATGTTCACTAAACAGGGAAGGAAGATGCCTAGTTAGCAGCATAGAGTGTGTAGAAGGTAGCAATTATATTCATATGGCTAAAACCATGGTCCTATACAGTTGTAAAATCTTTTGTGCGATTAAACATACAGGTTCCTGGCCAATTACATCCAACATTGTTTTTGAAGGCCCAGTAAGTATTTTGCATATTTGTGGAGCCCATTTAAATCACTTGCACTGAGTTTTCACTTGCTTGTCACCATAACTGGTAGAACTGTTTGTTGACCAGTGATCTGGATGTAAGAACACTTACCTCAGTAATATGAGAATTGTACTCAATGTTCACCAGTTTTCTTGTCAGGCAGTGCAATATAGAATCATACAATGATACAAAAGGAGGCCAATCTTCCCATCCTGTCATAGAAACATAGAAAATAGGAACAGGAGTAGGCCATTAGGCCTTTTGGGCCTGCTCCACCATTCAAAAAAGATCATGGCTGATCATCTAATTCAGTACCCTGTTCCCGCTTTCTCCCCGTATCCCTTGATCCCTTTGGCATTAAGAAATATATCTATCTCCTTCTTGAATATATTTAATGACTTGGCCTCCACTGCCTTCTGCGGTAGAGAATTCCACAGGTTCACCACCCTCTGAGTGAAAAAATTTCTCCTCATCTCGGTTCTAAATGGCATACCCCGTATCCTGAGACTGTGACCCCTGGTTCTGGACTCCCCGGCCATCGGGAACATCCGCCCTGCATCTAGCCTGTCTAGTTCTGTTAGAATTTTATAGGTTTTTGTGAGATCCCCTCTCATTCTTCTAAACGCTAGTGAATATAGGCCTAGTCGACCCAATCTCTCCTCATACGTCAATCCTGCCATCCCAGGAGTCAGCCTAGTAAATCTTCTTTGCACTCCCTCCATGGCAAGAACATCCTTCCTCAGATAAGGAGACCAAAACTGCACACAATACTCCAGATGTCTGTTCTGGCTCTTTGAAAGAGCTATCCAGTTAGTCCCATATCCCTACCCTTTCCCCATAGCCTGCAAAAGATTTCTGCTTCAGGTATTTATCCAGTTCCCTTTTGAAAGTTACTATTGAATCTGCTACCACAACCCTTTCAGAGAGTGTATTCCAAATCATTATCACACCAGCTATGCAAAAAAAAATGCTGAGTTTTCCAATGCTGTTTATAGTTGGTGAGGTTGACAGGGATGGTGCTATACGTGAAGAAGACCTTGGTTCTGACTGCAAAGATTCTGGTCAGACCACTTGCTCCCAGTCATGGTTGTTGTAGTTATCAACCTTCTTGGGCTGCAGGAAATTGAGCAGAAGCAGTACAGAAGAGGATTAACTACTCACAGAGGGAGGAGGAGGGGGAGCAGGGCTCTCAGCTGGAGACCCAGGATCTTCAGGGAGCATTTCTCCCACCTCAGCCTCAGCCAGGAACATTGTACATACCATCTCTGTGTTACAAAGGAGATGCTCACTGAAATCTGCCATCTCTTGCATGCAGACCTGAAGTTTTAGAGCAGGGCAAGGACAGCGCTGCCAGTGGTGATCCTTCCTGGCTGAAGGAGGTGATATCTCTAACACCATGCACTGCAGCATAAAGGAGATGACTGACACTTTTTATGCCAGGAGAGGGGAATCCATTATGTTCTCTCTCACCAGAAAGAAGCAGACAGAGTGTGCACATGACTTTGCCTGGATAGGGGGCTTCCCTGTGGTGCAAGGTGCAAATGACTATACAAACGTGGCTTTGCGGGTGCCACATCTAAAGGCAGAGATGTACCGCGACCGCAAAGGTTTCCACTCCCTGAAAGTGCAGTTGGGATGTGACCATGCTCAGCACATCATACAGGTGAATGAACAGTATTCTGGCAATATTCTGCTCCAGTCCACCGTTCCATCAGTATTTGAACCCTTCCAAATTCTTGTTTGGCAAGGGTATTAAAGGTTATGGAACCACAATTAAGATACAAATCAACCATAGTCCAATTAAATGGCAAAACAGGTTCGAGGGATTAAATGGCCACCACTTAGAACTAGCCTTCACTGCTTAAAGCCAGCCTTCACTGTTAAAGGGGAGGTGCATTCTGGCTGCAGCAGGTGTTGGAAGTGGCATGGGGAGACTTTCTGACCTGCAACGAATGAAGATGACGCAACAGGGTAGAGAGTGTGTTCCAAGAGTGTGTTCTCTGACATAACACTGGAGGCCCTGGTGGAGGACAGAGACAGGAGGAGAGAGGTCCTGTACCCACATGGGGGCCTGGAGGCCCTCCAGACAAACACTGAGAAGGCATTGGGGGCAGATAGCCTTCACGGTCAATGCCAACAGTCTAGCCCCAAGACGCTGGATGCAGTGCCAAAAGGAGGATTGGAAGGTTGTGGCCGGAGTCTCCACTATCTCCATCCTTACTCTCCTCAGCAACCTAGGATGTATCCCACCTAGATGGCTGACTTAGCTAGTTTGAACACTGCCAACCTTTTAAGTATCTCTTTATTTTTATCCTATCAAATTTCTTTGCTACCTCCTCTACTGTGATATTGGCAGCATCCTCTTCTTTAGTAAAGACTGATGCAAAGTAATCATTTAGTACTTCTGCCTCCACAAAAAGACCTCTTTTGTGGTTGCTAATTGGCCCCACCCTTTCTTTGACTACTTTTTTAGATTAGAGATACAGCACTGAAACAGGCCCTTCGGCCCACCGAGTCTGTGCCGACCATCAACCACCCATTTATATTAATCCTACACTAATCCCATATTCCTACCAAACATCCCCACCTGTCCCTATATTTCCCTACCACCTACCTTTACTAGTGACAATTTTTTTTAATAATGGTCAATTTACCTACCAACCTGCAAGTCTTTTGGCTTGTGGGAGGAAACCGGAGCACCCGGAGAAAACCCACGCAGACACAGGGAGAACTTGCAAACTCCACACAGGCAGTACCCGGGTCCCTTGAGCTGTGAGGCTGCAGTGCTAACCACTGTGCCACTGTGCCGTGCTGTTTAGGAACATAGGTGCAGGAGTAGACCATTCAGCCCATCGACGCTGCCCCGACTTTCAGTATGATCATGGCTGATCATCCACTTCAATGCCTTTTTCCCACACTATCCTCATATCCCTTTATGTCATTTGTATTTAGAAATCTGTCAATCTCTGCTTCAAGCACTCAATGACTGAGCTTCCACAGCCCTCTGGGTAGAGAATTCCAAAGATTCACAACCCTCTGAGTAAAGAAATTTCTCCTCATCTTGGTCCTAAGTGGCTTCCCCCTTATTTTGAAATTGTGTCCCCTGGTTCTAGACTCCCCAACCAGGGGAACCATCTTAGCTGCATCTACTATACATACCATCTATATGTTTACAAAAGATTTTTGGTTTCCCTTTCATGTAAGCTGCTAATCTATTCTCATGCACTCTCTTTGCCCCTCTTATTTCCTTTTTCAGTTCTCCTTTCCAATTTCTGTATTAACCTTGGTTCTCTACTGTATTATAAACCCCACATTTATCAAAAGCCTTTTTATGTTTCATTTTAATCTCTATGGGTGAGAAATTCAATTGTGCAGTGCCGCTTCTAGCCGGCAGTGTTGTGGAGAGAAGACCAGCCCTGGGGATACAGACTCCTGTGCTGCAATCATTCAAATGATGTGGGTAGACCAATTTTGTGATGATCTGATTGGGAGTGGGCAGGTCATGAACTGTGGCCTTGCACCAGAAATCGTGGTGATTGAATTTTGTGCCCTATATCTTTAGACAGTCAGTGAGCTCTGGCATTGGATGCCCTTCCTTTCCCCTTCTTGGGAATGTGTCTTGTCTGTACCCAAACTACCTGCTCTTTGAAGGCCTCCCAACGGCTCTTTTACTCTTTTATCTGCCAGTCTTTCATTGCAATCTATCTGAACAGTGCCAAATAATGGAGCTGTCGAGTTGGGAAGAAACTTCTGGTGTTTGAAGCTAATCTTTCTGTTCAAGGCTAAAAGGACACTTCAGTTACCTTTTTCCTCCTTTTGTTTGCAATGTCCTTTTGCCTAATTCCATTATCTTAGTCTCTGACTTGTACTTTTCAGTGACTTGTCTGCCTACATAAATGTGCTCCTTGCTTCTGCAATAACTCAAAGGAGAGACAATTCCTAAAGAACCTTACACACGCCTAACTTCTGCATGTGTTAAGGAGATTATAACAATGCAAAATCCTGCGGAGGCTGGAAATCTAAAAGAAAAGCAAGAAAGGGCTGAGACACGCTCAGCAGGTCAGGCAGCATCTGGAGAGAGAGAAACAGAGTTAATGTTTCAGCTTAATGACTATGTGTGTGTCTGTGTGTGAATATCTCTCACCCCAATTTCTAACCTGCCAATTTAGAAAAACAGTAAAAGTGGTCGAATAGCTTCAGAAACGCTGACAGCTCAAAAAAAGACTGCTTTATTATGAATGAATAAATTAAATTTAGATTCCAGTGTTACATTCTGGAATTCATTATTATTTTCTTGTGAAAAACAAATCTAACAGCCTTACCTAATTCATGTCATAATAACTAATTGGAGTTCAGTGAAACAAGGAACTTTTCATAATTTAAGCTGCAGATATAGCCAATATCCCATCACTTGATTTGAAGGGAAAAACTAGAATACACAACAGTACATTTCAAACTGGCACATTTAGAAGTTTCTGAAGAATTGGAAAGCTGAGTTATTTCCAAAGAAGGGAGAAGGGTCTCTGGACGTTGCCCCCATCTTATGACATTTGGATTTTGGTACTGTTAGGATCAGGTGAGGAGGGGTCAAAGGGCTTTCAACTTTTCCCTCTCCTTGTTTGATCACAACAGGTTTAATTCTTTATAAAGTGAACGTACTTGCCAATTCAGTAAGTTTTTTTTATGATTTACATGCTATGATCATAAAAAGAACCAATCGAACAGGTTTTCTTGAGTTTAACAAAGAAAGAGATTAGCTTTATTGTACTTAAACCGATCTAAGTAAAATAATAAATTACGCTGCAACTTTCGCACACACACACTTGATGTTCACACACACAAATAGGTTACAGAGTCGGGAAAGGTAGATTGATCAAGTTAGAGTCCATAAAAAAGGAGTATACAGTCTGTGCAGTTTGGTGAATCGGCTGGCTTCTAGCTGAATTCGATCATCCTGAGGCTTCTGGTTTGAAGAGATAGATGACTGATTTGGTGGGTCTCTTGGAGACGGCGATGTGGATGATTTACTTCAAGGGATCTCTGGTTGCAGCCAGAGTATGCAGAAATGGTCACAGTCAGCAGGCAGGGTTCAAAACTTGCAAACTGGAATGGAGAGAGAATGGAGGGACCCCAACTTGGGTCTGCTCTTGTCAGAATCCAGATGCTTCACAACCTGTTGCAGAGAAACACCAGATTAAAAGACACAGATTGGTGGGGGGGGGGTGGGAGGGGGGGTGCTTGTCACATGATAGTTACCCAGTGATTCAAGTATGGTAGTTAGCAGTGTGTATTTCTTCTTGCAGCTAAAACAGCCCATGCCTAGGGATTTAGTTCTCACAACCAGGGTCCCATTGTTCAAGTAACAGTCTCGATGCCTTGCTAATAGGAACAGGCAGTTCCCTTAAATTTTTAGGTGTTGGAATGTAGGGTACAGTGTTGCAAATTAGATGGTCATCTTAAGCTGCTGGCAAAGCCACCTATTATCTGCTCCTTTTTAATTTATTCAAAAAAAAATTCAGGTCTCCAGTCAGTGGCTTAAAAATTATCATTCAACATGCACGTTGTGCTTCATTTTGGGATCTGTTGTATTTTTTTGTCTGTTAAAGTGAAATGTATGATTTCCTAGATGTGTGACAGGTACTTTAAATATTAAAACTAAATAGTTACAACTTTGTTCTATCAAAAATTAACAGTGCGTATAATGAAAGAATCATATTATGCATCAATGTTTCATAGATGAGTGAGGCATGGATTATAGGCTTGCTTTTCACAAAATTATTGAAATAATGTAACATTATGATGCAATTAGCATATTGATATGAGGTGCCAAGTTTTGACCATGTACTACAACAACAACAGCAACTTGCATTTAGATTGCACCTTTAATCTAGTAAAAGATCCCAATGCACTTCATAGCAGTGATTATCAAACAATGGTTCACATTGAACCAGATAAGGAGATGTTGGGCCAGGTGACTCAAAAGTCAAAGAGGCATGTTTTAAGGTGCTTCTTAAAGGAAGAGAGATAAGTGACGAGGTTTAGGGAGGGAACTCCAGAGTGTAGGGTCTAAGCAGCACGATCGCCAGAGGTGGAGTGAAGAAAATCGACGATCGGAAGAGATCTTGGAGGTTCTTGCAAAGGTTCAAACATGAGGATGGGCCTTTAAAAGAATTTTAGCACACCATAAGGTTGTCTGAGATTAACAAGAGTTAATTTCCTTTCTTGTGCCAAGTTACATTACCAGATGCAGTTAAAGATTAGGCAGAGGAACATCTTAGCGACTACATTCCCTGTAATCCAGCCTCTGGCATCAATACCTTTATCGTAGACCAGTAAGTCACATGTACTTATTGGATAGGATCAATGTGCAAAGATTCTCACACTGCAATGCATGAGCTTTACAAACATGCCTCCCAAATTCCACCATGAGCAGTTGGATAAGAGAAGATTGGGTGGGCCGTTCATAAGAAAGAGGGCCCTGGCAATGTTCAGAAACCAGACAGTATTTAAAATCACTTCCATTTCTTTGGGCCCGTAAACTTAAGGTGCCTTCAGAATTTGTTCTGCTTTCTCAACATGTCTCAGGGTCTCAGACACAAGGTAGGATGGGATTGACCTGATTTGAAGACCTTTCTAAAGCATTCTGGAGTGAGTGAGTGCAGGCAGCACTGGAAGCTCAAATCTCATGTTAATTTTTGTCAACAAACCTTGACAAGTGAGCACAAATTCAAAAATGCTGGGAGTTGGCTCATATACCCTCCTCCTCGCTTCTGCAGCTAGGAGATAAACATGATGTGCCTTAGAGTCATTCCACACAGCACATCCCATCCTGTATGAACTTGCAACCCACAGGAACATACATCCAATTTTACTTAGTAAGTCCAAGTCTTAAGACATTCTTGCAACTCCGTTTGGTTGAATGTCTGAAGAGGCTGTTTAGTCTATGCAAAAATGCCAAATGGTCAAAACCATCAGCAGCATCTCCATCTGCTAACTTGTGACAATGCCTCACTGTGATGTCTGAACACTTAGCTTGAAGATTCTAACTCCTACTGTTCTGTCCAACATTGCACTTGCAACATCAGTGGCAAACGTACAACTAAATTGTTGTTTTAATATGCGTCATTGAATCCATTATTATCGAGACACTCAAACAATGTCTCTGCGATGACTTTATGATTGCTGATCACGGATTTCTAATAGATCTAAGAATGTGTAATGAGGGTTACTTGTTTTATCAGTGTCCTGTATGAGACACCGTTTATTGCTCAAGGTTGGAAATTCATCAGTTAAAATTGGGCTGTTATGTTGAACTGCTGGTTACAGATTTCCCTTCCTATCTGCTTGGCAAATTGGTCTTAAACTAAGATTTAGTCCATTTGTTTCTGAACAGTTCAACTGGTCTTGGATAGACCAAATATGGACAGTTGTCCTTGGCTAGCAGTATGGAAAATCTCTGTAGTGGAATCCAGTTCAATTGCCTGCATTCTGTCACAACTTTTTCCATTTTTAAAAAAAAACCTTTTCTTCCAGAAATTTGACTGCAGCTTTTTTTTTGGTTGGGTCAGTGGGGGGGAGTTTGAGGGGCACAAATGAGCTCCTGTATTCCGCTGATAAACGTAGGAGCTCTGGTTTCCCTATTGTATGTTGCAGGAAATTGTTGCTGCTCACTCAGGATTGATTCTCATTGTATCTCAAACTCCAATTGATATCGTACTGCAGGCCTTGCGTCCTATTTTCTTCACATGCCAATTTATCCCAGGTCAGCCACCTCTCTTCAATTTCCATGCATCTGGCCAATTGCCATTACATTTTACAGCTTCATTGTCATCAACGTTAACGTTAGTCTTCACTCCACTCAAAAACAGCTGGCTGCTTTTTTTTTTCTCTACTGACACCATTCTATCTATTCCACTTGAATAGCACGTGCTGCACACGTGCATTGCAGCATGCAGCAGCGTCACCATTTTCACATGAACGAAGCCAGCTATAGTTTCGGTTTACAGCCTGGCACCTCATACACAAGCCTGCAATCGTCACTTAAAAGATTTTAATTGATACTATTGATGACCTCAGATGGATAGGATGTGGAAAGCCTGTAGTTCGTGTTATCAAGACTGCTCCAGAATTCAGCTCCACTTCGTCCCTGTAACTGGCCTACATGGGCATTCTGGGAAGTCAGCCCTCCTGTAGCTAGGCCGTAAAAGTAGTAGTCCTATTTTAGTTCTTGCTGGAGCAAATCATTTGTTTGCCAGAGGCAGAAAGTGAAAGGGATTCGCTGCCTTTGACGGTAAGGGCACTCGGCTGTTTATACTACAAGATTGGTACTGACTGTAATCATTCAGTTAGAAACAGCCCTTTGGTATAACATGGGCAGCGGTGATCATGTGATGCAGTGCAGTGCATCCTGGGTAAAAAGAAATAGCCAATTGACTGATCACCCAGAAAATATAAATCCAGTTACATGCAGCTGTATGTGCTTTATTTAATCTGTGTGATATTTATATTGGTGCCTCACTGCTGTTCTCGTAATTGTAATGCCATGTTTCAGGATTTACTACAGAAATGTTGGGGTAATTTTTATCAGCATGTTGCTAATAAGTTGAATTCAACGCATAAAGAGTTCAATGTACAGAACGCAAACGTTTGGGAAATACAGTTTAGATGCAGATGAACGGTTTGGAGAAGTGCTGTAGCCTGCATAACACTTCCGTTTGAGAAAATGGGGGTTTCTTAAGACCTTCTGATGAACAATCAATTAAAATATTGGAGAGACTTTATTCATGTGAGCCCAGCTGCCAGAGCACCCCACACCTGCGAGTAATAACCCATCTGGAATGGAAGTCAGATACGGAAGTTTGGAAGTCTCATTTTAAGCTTATCACCAACATTATTTTCTGAGAATTTCTAGTCCAAAACGTGTGTTTAGCTTGTTAACTGGAATAGTATAGAGCCTTTGTTATTTTTGTATCTTGTGGGGATCGGTATGAAACAGATTGAAATTCACATGCCAACTTTATTCTGTTCAGGTATTACATATAAAATGAACACTTTGCTAATTTACTGTTGGATTAGACCCACTAGAGTGCTCATCAGCCTGCTTTCTGCAAGATGAGAGAAATGCATGTGGGATTATCTGCAATATTATATTATGCAGTGCACACAATGCGGGATTTCATTGTTACAGCCCCAGATAATGCTGTTGCACGACTAGATATTGAGCAGTAAAGGTAAACTCATAGGGAAAGTAAGGTCTGTTTACTTGAGTAACTGGAGTGCAGAGCTGAAACTTGTAGCATGACAATATTTAATATTGGATTTCTCAATATTTAATATCATTGTATTATTTAATCAGTGCCAAGGAAACACCATGAACTGGTGCTTTTAATGTTGGGCCCTTAATGAGTGTGTGAATGTGTAACAAGAACAGTACCTATATTCTTACAGAAAGCCCACTTGGCCCATCGTATCTGTGTTCCTAAGTGTTCCAGAGACTCATTAAGAGGCTGATGTTTTCTTGTTAATTGTACAATGCTGCAGATGGCATTGATGTGATAGTTGTGTTTTGATATAGACTTTGTTTCATATCCTTCCTTTTCATTCCCTTTGCAAAGCTGCCTGGATCTCCATGGGGACTTTGCTACTTTTCCAACCTGCAGTGCATTTTGCTGCAGAAAGAGCAAAACTATGGTTGAACAGGGTAACTGACTTTATTCACTGTTGATTTTTATATTTGGTATTTGTGACCTGGTTTTATGAATTTGCCTCCCACCTCACCCTGCACACAAAGCAGGATTCATTTCATTTTGTCTCATCCTTCCAATAGTTTGTTTTAAAATTTAGTCTGCTCCACGCCGTGTCTTGCTTCAGATTGTCGGAGTGCTTCAATGAGAAAGGAAGGTACATATTTGGCTTAGGTACACTGATGTGAGAAATTGTGGATATGCTTTCATGTTCTGTTGCTGCTTTGACTTTCTATTAGGCCTCTCTACAGTTCAAGTTTCTAAGAGTTTTTTTGAAGCAAGTTTCCCTTAGGTCCCTGCAGAATTAAAAATTGCATGAGAAGAAAAGCTAAGTTAAAAAAAAGAAATTGGAGATAAAGGTCACAAGAAATCAAATTCCTTGCAAATTATCTATTTATTCTTCTAATTAATACAGTCATTGGGCAGATTCTTTTCTAGTGCCCACAACTTTCTGGAAACAGATAATCTGACCACACTTATTGCAGTCTAGGCTACTGTTCAGAGTTAATGTAGTTGAATAGCATGGAACGTCAGAACTATGTGTCCTGGCCTGTCAGAAGACCTGACACAAATGAACGATTCTCGGAAGACCGCCATCATTAACAATGAGCTCAGTAGACTCAATGTGGACATTGCAGCACTTCAGGAGACACGCCTCCCTGCAAGCGGATCTCTAAGAGAGCAAGACTACACCTTCTACTGGCAGGGTAAGGATCCTGAAGAACCAAGACAGCATGGAGTGGGTTTCGCCATCAGAAACTCCTTGCTCAGCATGATAGAGCCACCCTCAAATGGCTCGGAACACATATTGTCCATCCGACTGTTTACCACCTCTACTCAGCATCTATGCTCCAACACTCTGCTCCCCACCTGAAGCTCAAGACCAGTTCTACGAGGAACTCCATAATATCATTAGTAGCAGCCCCAATACGGAACACCTGTTCCTGCTGGGGGACTTTAATGCCAGGGTTGGGGCCGACCATGACTCATGGCCCTCCTGCCTTGGGCACTATGGCATTGGAAGGATGAATGAGAATGGACAGAGACTGCTTGAGTTGTGTACCTATCATAACCTCTGCATCACCAACTCGTTCTTTCATACTAAACCCTGTCACCAGGTTTCTTGGAGGCACCCAAGATCATGTCGTTGGCACCAGCTGGACCTCATCGTCACAAGGCGAGCCTCTTTAAACAGCTTTCAAATCACACGCAGCTTCCACAGTGTGGACTGCGACACTGACCACTCCCTGGTGTTCAGCAAGGTTAGACTCAAACTGAAGAAGCTGCATCACTCCATGCAGAAGGGCCGCCTACGCATCAACACGAGCAGAATTTCTCATCCACAGCTGTTACATAATTTCCTAAATTCACTTGAAAAAGCCCTTCGAAACACTCCCACAGGGGATGCAGAGACCAAGTGGGCCCACATCAGAGACGCCATCTATGACTCAGCAAGGACCACCTATGGCAAACATGTGAAGCAGAATGCAGACTGGTTTCAATCTCACTTTGAAGAGCTAGAACCTGTCATAGCCGCTAAGCGCATTGCACTGCTGAACTACAAGAAAGACCTCAGCGAGTTAACATCCGTAGCACTCAAAGTAGCCAGAAGCACTGCACAAAGAACAGCCAGGCGCTGCGCAAATGACGACTGGCAACACCTATGCCGTCATATTCAGCTGGCCTCAGACACCGGAAACATCAGAGGAATGTATGATGGCATTAAGAGAGCTTTTGGGCCAACCATCAAGAAGATCGCCCCCCCTGAAATCTAAATCAGGGGACACAATCACTGACCAACGCAAGCAAATGGACCGCTGGGTTGAGCACTACCGAGAACTGCACTCCAGGGAGAATGTTGTCACTGAGACTGCCCTCAATGCAGCCCAGCCTCTGCCAGTCATGGATGAGCTGGACGTACAGCCAACAAAATCGGAACTTAGTGATGCCATTGATTCTCTAGCCAGCGGAAAAGCCCCTGGGAAAAGGACAGCATTACCCCTGAAATAATCAAGAGTGCCAAGCCTGCTATACTCTCAGCACTACATGAACTGCTATGCCTGTGCTGGGACGAGGGAGCAGTACCTCAGGACATGCGCGATGTCAATATCATTACCCTCTATAAGAACAAGGGTGACCGCGGTGACTGCAACAACTACCGTGGAATCTCCCTGCTCAGCATAGTGGGGAAAGTCTTCGCTCGAGTCGCTTTAAACAGGCTCCAGAAGCTGGTCGAGCGCGTCTACCCTGAGGCACAGTGTGGCTGTCGAGCAGAGAGATCCACCATTGACATGCTGTTCTCCCTTCGCCAGCTACAGGAGAAATGCTGTGAACAACAGATGCCCCTCTATGTTGCTTTCATTAATCTCACCAAAGCCTCTGACCTCGTCAGCAGACGTGGTCTCTTCAGACTACTAGAAAAGATCGGATGTCCACCAAAGCTACTGAGTATCATCACCTCATTCCATGACATAATGAAAGGCACAATTCAGCATAGCGGCGCCTCATCAGACCCCTTTCCTATCCTGAGTGGCGTGAAACAGGGCTGTGTTCTCGCACATACACTGTTTTGGATCTTCTTCTCTCTGCTGCTCTCAGATGCGTTCAAGTCTTCAGAAGAAGGAATTTTCCTCCACACAAGATCAGGTGGCAGGTAGTTCAACCTTGCCCGTCTAAGAGCGAGGACCAAAGTACGGAAAGTCCTCATCAGGGAACTCCTCTTTGTTGACCGTGCTGCATTAACATCTCACACTGAAGAGTGTCTGCAGAGACTCATCGACAGGATTGCGGCTGCCTGCAACGAATTTGGCCTAACCATCAGCCTCAAGAAAATGAACATCATGGGACAGGACGTCAGAAATGCTCCATCCATCAATATCGGCGACCACGCTCTGGAAATGGTTCAAGAGTTCACCTACCTAGGCTCAACTATCACCAGTGACCTGTCTCTCGATGCAGAAATCAACAAGCGCATGGGATAGGCTTCCACTGCTATGTCCAGACTGGCCAAGAGAGTGTGGGAAAATGGCGCACTAACACGGAACACAAAAGTCCGAGTGTATCAAGCCTGTGTCCTCAGTACCTTGCTCTACGGCAGCGAGGCCTGGACAACGTATGTCAGCCAAGAGTGACGTCTCAATTCATTCCATCTTCGGTGCCTCTGGAGAATCCTTGGCATCAGGTGGCAGGAGCGTATCTCCAACACAGAAGTCCTCGATCCGGCCAACATCCCCAGCATATACACCCTACTGAGCCAGCGGTGCTTGAGATGGCTTGGCCATGTGAGCCGCATGGAAGATGGCAGGATCTCCAAGGACGCATTGTACAGCGAGCTCGTCACTGGTATCAGACCCACCGGCCGTCCATGTCTCCGCTTTAAAGACGTCTGCAAACGTGACATGAAGTCCTGTGACATTGATCACAGGTCATGGGAGTCAGTTGCCAGCGATCGCCAGAGCTGGCGGACAGCCATAAAGGTGGGGCTAAAGTGTGGCGAGTCGAAGAGACTTAGCAGTTGGCAGGAAAAAAGACAGAAGCGCAAGGGGAGAGCCAACTGTGTAACAGCCCCGACAACCAATTTTATCTGTGGCAGCTGTGGAAGAGTCTGTCACTCTAGAATTGTCCTTTATAGCCACTCCAGGCGCTGCTTCACAATCCACTGACCACCTCCAGGCGCTTACCCATCGTCTCTCGAGACAAGGAGGCCAAAGAAGAAGAAGAAGCATGAAATGGGTAATCAGTAATCTATCTGGAATTGTCTTTTCTGTATCATAGTTTCTGCTGCATTAAATGCTGTCTGTAGCTTTGTGGTGCTCGGTGGTGGTGTCTACTATTCAGCTGACGTTTATTGCCAATTTCATTCATAAACTAAACTGCACGTTCTATTTATCTCAGGACGCCTTTACTAGACGATAAGTGGAGGTGAAGTTGGAGGCCACAAGTGCGCCCAGAGCAAAGTAAGATTCAAACCGCTTTAGGCAGATGGTTTGTGTTTGAAAAGGTAACCTGATGTTTCCTTTTTAAAGCTGGCCCATGTGTGCACTTTATTAGCTGTACTTACACAGGGAGCAGAGGAATTTCTGCTCGCCTAAAGGACCAGAACGATTGGCAGACAAGATTAAAGGAGATGTGTTGGCTTTCCGAGGAATGTGATAAAATTAATTTCACAGGAGTGAATATGTTGACTGGTAAATTGTTGGTCGTGGTAATCCATTCTCCATGGAGGAGCTCTCTTTGGAAGTGGATGAATGGAAATGAAGTACCAGCTCAATGGAAGAGAAAACAGTCATGAGTTTTAAGCGTAAAATCCATTCACTACCAGTCATTGGGAAATACACACTGAAAGGGTAATTTTTTTTTCACGCCTACTTGTGAGGGTGACATAACTGCTGATGAGTTCAATCATAAGAAAACATTGAATGAGAAAAGGTCTTTCAAGCACGCTCCTTTTACGGTCTCTGTAAAATCTCCAGGACCCGAGGGCCTGGATATTCTATGGGTGATCTCCCGATGTTCCGCCATAATTTCCAAGATAGGTTGCATGAAATGACTGCTGTGGCCCTTCCTCTGGAGGTTCCACTGATGTCCATCGAAGTTATAGCAGGTTATTGGGTTAACTCCCACCAGATTTCAGACACCATCATCACCATCCCTGGGTATGTCCTGTTCCGCGGGCAGGACAGACCCACCAGAGGTGGTGGCACAGAAGTATATCGTTGGGAGGGAGTTGCCCAGCGAGTCTTCAACATTGACTCCAGATCCCATGAAGTCTCATGGCATCAGGTCAAATATGGACAAGGAAACCACCTTGATGATTACCACCTACCGTCCCCCCTCAGCTGATGAATCAGTGCTTCTCCATGTTGAACACCAAATGTACTCTGGGTGGGGGACTTCAATGTCCATCACCAAGAGTGGCTCTGGACCACCACTACTGACTGAGCAGGCCGAGTCCTAAAGGAAATAGCTGCTAGACTGGGTCGGCGGCAGGTGGTGAGGGAACCAAAAAGAGGGAAAAACCTACTTGACCTCGACCTCACCAATCTGCCTATTGCGGATGCATCTGTCCATAACAGTATTGGTAGGAGTGACCACCGCACAGTCCTTTAGAGACGAAGTCCTGTCTTCATACTGAGGTACCCACCATCGTGTTGTGGGCACTACCACCGTCCTAAATGGGATAGATTTCGAACAGATCCAGCAGTTCAAAACTGGGCATCCATGAGGCACTGTGGACCATCAGCAGCAGCAGAATTGTACTCAATCACAATCTGTAACTTCATGGCCCGGCATATCCCCCACTCTACCATTACCATGAAACCGGGGCACCAATCCTGGTTCAATAAAGAGTGCAGCAGGGCATGCCAGGAACAGCACCTAGCATGCCTAAAAATGAGATGTCAGTCTGGTGAAGCTACAACCCAGGACTACTTGCATGCCAAACAGTGGAAATGGACCGGGCTTAGCGATCTCACAACCAACGGATCAGATCTAAGCTATGCAGCCTGCCACATCCAGTTGTGAATGGTGGTGGACAATTAAACAACTAACTGGAGGAGGTGGCTCCACAAATAACCCCATCCTCAACAATGGGAGAGCCCAGCACATCAGTGCAAAAGACAAGGCCGAAGCATTTGCATCCATCTTCAGCCAGAAGTGCCAAGTCGATGATCCATCTCGGCCTCTTCCTGAAGTCCCCAACATCACAGTTGCCAGTCTTCAGCCAATCCGATTCATTCCACGTGATATCAGGAAACGGCTGAAGGCACTGGATACTGCAAAGGCTATGGGCCCTGACAACATCCCAGCAATAGTACTGAAGACTTGTGCTCCAGAACTAGCCGCGTCCCTAGCCAAGCTGTTTCAGTACAGCTACATCACTGGCATCCACCTGGTAATGTGGAAAATTGCCCAGGTATGTCCTGTCCATAAAAAGCAGGACAAATCCGACCCGGCCAACTACCGCCCTATCAGTCTACTCTCGATCATCAGCAAAGTGATGGAAGGGGTCATCATCAGTGCCATCAAGCGGCATTTGTTCAGCAATAACCTGCTCAGTAACGCTCAGTTTGGGTTCCGCCAGGGCCACTCAGCTCCTGACCTCATTACAGCCTTGGTTCAAACATGGACAAAAGAGCTGAACTCCAGAGGTCAGATGAGAGTGACTGTCCTTGACATCAAGGCAGCATTTGACCGAGTATGGCATCAAGGAGCCCAAGCAACTGGAGTCAATGGTAATAAGGGGGAAAACACTCCACTGGTTGGAGTCATACCTAACGCAAAGGAAGATGGTTGTGGTTGTTAGAGGTCAATCATCTCAGTCCCAGGGCATTACTACAGGAATTCCTCAGCGTAATGTCCTAGGCCCAACCATCTTCAGCTGCCTCATCAATGGCCTTCCCTCCATCATAAGGTCATAAGTGAGCATGTTTACTGATGATTACCTGATGTTCAGCACCATTTGCGACTCCTCAGATACTGAAGCAGTCCGTGTCCAGATGCAGCAAGACCTGGACAATATCCAAACTTGTGCTGTTAAGTGGCAAGTAACGTTCGCTCCAGACAGGTGCCAGGCAATGACCATCTCAAACATGAGAGAATCTAACCATCTCCCCTTGACGTTCAATGGCATTACCATCGCTGAATCCCTCACTATCAACATCCTGGGGGTCACCATTGACCAGAAACTGAACTGGAGTAGCCACATAAATCCTGTGGCTACAGGAGCAGTTAAGAGACTGGGAATTATGGGGTGAGTAACTCACCTCCTGACTCCCCGACAACTTTCCTCCATCAACAAAGCACAAGTCAGGAGTGTGATGGAATACTCTCCACTTGCCTGGATGGGTGCAGCTCCAATAACATTCAAGAAGCTCATCACCATCCAGGACAAAGTAGCCCGCTTGACTGGCACCCCATCTACAAACATTCAGTCCCTCCACCACTGATGCACAGTGGCAACAATGTGTACCATCTACAAGATGCACTGCAGCTACTCACCAAGGCTTCTTAGACAGCACCTTCCAAACCCACAACCTATACCACCTAGAAGGACAAGGGCAGCAGATGCATGGGAACACCACCACCTGCATGTTCCCCTCCAAGCCACACACCATCCTGACTTGGAACTATATTGCCATTCCTTCACGATCATTGAGTCAAAATTCTAGAACTCCCTTCCTAACAGCACTATTGGTGTACCTACATCCCAAGGACTGCAGTGGTTCAAGAAGGCATCTCACCACCAGTTAGGGCAGTTAGGGATGGGCAAGAAATGCTGGCCTAGCCAGCGAATCCCACATCCCATGAACAAATAGAAAAAAAATGTTGGTATTAAATTCTGCATAGTGACTGCTCAATCTTCAACTATCCGACACCACCATTCAATTCTGGCCTGGTGCCCTGGGCAAGCATTTCCCCACCCTTGGCCTTGGCAGCCTTCTGAAGTCCTCCCTGGATGTTAGAATAATCACCATACTGTGTGGGATTTGTAATGTTTGCAGTTATCTTTATAAAAACAAAGTGCAGCTATAACTTTCTGTGGAATGTGCCTGTATATCTCTTTTCAGTAACAGTGGTGCTCTTCCCTACAGTCTGCTAATCACTGGGATGTTGTAACCGAGTCAGGAATCGTGTATTTCAGTTTGTCTGCTGCCTGCCAACAGAATACCAGCAACATATTATCAAAATGTTACCACTCCTTGTCTAAGAACAGCAGGAATGAACATCTGACCCTTGTTGGACCAGAGTAATAAATTTCTGCACATCTTTCTCTTTCGTTTAGGGTTGCAGTCATTGGAGGCCATATTGACTTAGGGTGTTAGTGGAAAATGAGTTGTATCGGATTGTTATACTACTCTTTCCATTTTCATTTCCACCGAATCGATGCTGCCCATTATATACTATCTCTCAAAGTTGTAATTATCCCCATAGTGTGGTCAGAATCCGCTCCAGTAGTTCGAACATTCTCCCTTCCACACACACACACCATTGTCAACGTTTAATAATGAGGGATGGGGTGTTGGGCTCCAGTCACTGTGTCGGCATTTGGCAGCACAAAGCAGTGCAGTTGGGTCTCCCCCTGCCCCTCCCCATCAAGTCATGCTCCTGCTGAATCCAATCCCCAATGAGAGGATAAGCCCCACCACTCTTCACCTGCTCCCATTGCTAAAGGTCCAGTTGGTGCAAATGTATACTGAATGTGGGAACTCTCAGAGGAACAGAAGGCCCCTTCTCCAGATTACGGAGGTGTCAGCCAGTGCCATTGCTGCGAGGTGTGGGGCCTGTCCGGTGCAGTAGCCAACAGACTCTGACAGGCTCAATGAATGCAAGGGGCGGTATGGAGTGCATGACAAGAGAAAGGGATCGGCCGAAATGAATATCAGTGGAGGAGAAGGGGGGAGGGTGGGGGTGGTGCAAATATATGGCAAGAGGAAATGGCTGGGTTGAGAAGAGAGGTAATGGAGGAGGTGGATGAGCAGGTGATCATGAAAGAGGTGTGACTGGATGACAGTGAAAGGGAGAGAACTTAAGGAGGAGATAAATAAATGGTAACAGAGAGAAGTGGACAATGAATGCTGATGAAGGTGAGAGGAAAGTGGTAGAGAGCAGCAGCAGTGCTTTGGATTGGGAAATAGAGGAGAAATTAGAGCTGGTAGTTTTGGGTGAGGAGGAGAGCAGCAGTATTGACTGAGAAGGAATGGGGAATGAGAGTGCCAGTATGATCCCTGGAGGGAGGGGAAAGCACCAGCTTGAATAGGGGCAGTGGTAAACGAGCACCAGTTTAGCTAGGTTGCAGTGGTTGAATTGTAAAAAGAGAGGAGCGAGTGCCAGCATGAACTGGGAGAGTTAGAGATGTAGTATTCCCATGAAAGAGCAGAGAATTGGACAGGGTGCCACCAAGAACTGAGTGTGGAGAGGGTGGAATGCTTTGGGAAGTGGAAGAGTGGGAGGGGGGCTTGATGTGGGAGAGTGACTGTTGAGAACTCTTTTGGCAAATAAGACACACAGAGCATAGACCTCAGCGGTGGCAGCAGCAATAAATAGAGCGGGAGACAGGGCTCCGGACACAGATGGTGCGGAGCTGAGCAGCAGCAACATTTGTGCAGCGATTAAAAAAAAATCAAGGAGTAATGTCGCAGGGTAATTGGTGATTGGTTGGTGAATTTTACCGTTGTCTTTATTTCTCTAAGTGAGGGCAGTGAGTTAAACTAAGAAATTTAGTTAATTGCCTAATAAGTTTTTAAGCTTGGTAAGTTTTAAATTTGGTACATTTAATTAGGCTTAAGTCTAAGTAAGTCTTCCGTTTTATTTAAATTAGCCTCACTATAAAATAAAATATCAGTGCAAGGAAAGCAGCTGATTGGTCAGTAGCTGGTGCGTGTTTATTTAATAAAGGCTTAAGTTTATTTCTGTTAAGTCAGTTAATAGTCTCATAAATAGAGGCATGGCAGGGCATCTCAGTTCCATTTGATGCACATCCTGTTCCATGTGGGAACTCCAGGATCTTCTTGTGTCCTGGACAACCACATGTGCAGGAAGTGTCGTCAGCTGGAAGAGCTCGAGCTCCAGGTTTCGGAGCTTGAGCAGCAGTTGACGTCACTGTGGTGCATCCGTGAAACTGAGAGCTACAGGCACAGCACGTTTCTGGTGAGACAGTGCAGCAGGGAGGGCTTTAATTTCCTGGGACATTGGAACCAGTTCTGGGGGAAGTGGGACCTATATATAACATATAGGTAGCACCTCAACAGAGCTGGGACCAATGTCCTTGCGTGGCGGTTTGCCAGTGCTATTGGGCAAGGTTTAAACTAAGTTGGCTGGGGGATGGGAACCCCAAAGCTTAAGGGTGTGCAGGCAGTAAGGTAATAGGTGACTGCCAGGCAGTCAAGGAGGACCAGGCAGGTAGTACAGGAATTCCCAGAGTGCATCTCGCTCTCCAGCCAGTATTCAGTTCTGAATAATAGTGAGAGCCATGTTTCCTCTGAGGAATGCAGCCAGATCCAAGTCCAGGGTACTACAGCTGGCTCAGCTGTATAGCAGGGGCACGGGGAATATTGGAAAAACAATAATGGTAGGGGATTCTATAGATAGGGCAACAGACAGGTGTTTTTGTTGCCACAGACCTGAATCCAGGATGGCATGTTAACTCCCTGGTGCCAGGGTCAAGGATATGACTGAGCGGCTGCAGAGAACTCTGGGTAGGGAGGGGGAACAGCCAGCAGTCATGGTCCATATCAGTACCAACAACATAAGTAGGACGAGGGATGAAGACCTGCAGGCAGATTGTAGGGAGCTAGGAAAGAAACTAGCAAATGGAACCTCAAAGGTAGTAATCTCCAGATTACTCACAGTGCCACACACTAGTGAGTATAGAAATAGGAGGATAGAGCAAAGGTGGCTGGTGAGAAGGTGCAGGAGAGAGGGCTTTAGATTCCTGGGACATTGGGACTGGTTCTGGGGGAGCGGATGGATTGCACCTCAACAGAGCTGGGACCAATGTCCTTGCGGAGCAGTTTGCTAGTGCTACTGGGGAGGGTTTAAACTAAGTTGGTAGGGGGAACGGGAACCAGGAGGTAACATTTGAGAGGAAAAACAAGGTGGACAAAATATCGGGAGAGAGATAGCACAAGAGTAAGAAATAGTAAGTATTAAGTGGGGTTGGAATAAGAGGGAATCCAATAAGGTCTAAATTAGGTTTACAGTGCATGTATGGTAAATAAAGTTGGTGAGCTGCAGGTGCAGATAGCCTAGTGGGAGTATGATGTTGTGGTGTTAATGGAGACCTGGCTCAAAAAAGTGGAGGACTGAGTGCTAAATATTCCTGGATTCAAGATGTTCAGGAAAGAGAGGAAAAGAAAGAAAGGAGGAGGGGTGGCAGTATTGTTTAAGGGGAATGCTACAGTGCTGGAGAAAGAGGACATCCTAGAGGGGTCAAGGACAGAATCTATTTGATTACAGCTAAGAAACAATAGAGATACCATTACACTAATGGCTGGATTCAACAGGCTACCAACTAGTGGGAAAGATATAGAGGAACAAATTTGCACAGAAATTACAATGAGGTGCAAAAACTATAGAGTAGTTATATTGGGTGACTTTAATTATCCCGCTATAGACTGGGATAGTAATAGTGCAAAGGACAGAAAGGGAGAAGGGTTTCTGAAGTATATTCAGGAGAATTTTCTAGATCAGTCCGTTTTTGGTCCAATGAGAAAGGAGGCATTGCTGGATCTGGTTCTGGGAAATGAGGTGGGTCAAGTGGATTAAGTGTCAGTAGGGGATCATTTAGGGGTCAGTGATCAGAGTATTATAAGAACTAGGTTAGCTATGGAAAAGAACAAGGAGTAATCCAGATTAAAAATATTTAATTGGGGAAGGGCCAACTTCAGTGGGGTGAGAACGGATCTGGCCCAGGTAAATTGGAAAGATTGGCAGTCAAAACTGTAATGAAACAACAGGGTGCCTTTCAAGAGGAGATCGTTTAGGTACAGTCAAGGTGCATTCCTATGATGGGGAAAAGTAGGACAAACAAAGCCAGAGCTCCCTGGATGAAGAAACAGATAGTTAGTAAGATGAAGCAGAAAAAGGGTGCACATAACAGATGTCAGGTGGATAATACAACTAAGAGCTAGGCTGAATATAGAAGGTTCAGAGGGGAAGTGAAAAAAGAAATGAGAAGCAAAGAGAGAGTATGAGAAGAGTCTGGCAGCTAACATAAAAAATAATCTAAAAGCCTTCTATCAGCATATGAATAGTTAAAGCATAGTAAAAGAAGGAGTGGGGCCGATTTGGAACCAAAAAGGAGATTTACGCATGAAGGCAGCAGACATGCATGCATGAGGTACTAAATGAGTACTTTGCATCTGTCTTTACTAAGGAAGAAGATGCTGCCAAAGTCACAGTGAAAGAGGAGGTAGTTGAGACACTGGATGGGATAAAAACGGATAAAGACGAGGCATTAGAAAGGTTGGCTGTACTTTAAGTTGATAAGTCACCAGGACAAGATAAGATGCATCAAGGGATACTGAGGGAAGTAAGGGTGGATGGAAATTGTGGAGGCACTGGCCATAATCTTCCAATCCTCTTTCGATATGGGGTGGTGCCAGAGGACTGGAGAATTGTAAATGTTACACCCCTGTTCAAAAAAGTGTCAGGATAAGCTCAGCAACTACAGGCCAGTCAATTTAACCGCAGTGGGAAAGCTTTTCAAAGCAATAATTTGGGACAAAATTAACAGTCACTTAAACAAATGTGGATTAATTAAAGAAAGCCAGCACGGATTTGTTCAAGGCAAATCATGTTTAACTAACTTGCTTGAGTTGTTTGTTGAGGTAACGGAGAGGGTTGATAAGGGTAAAGTGGCGCATATGGACTTCCAAAAGTCTCTTGATAACGTGCCACATAGCAGGCTTGTTAGCAAAGTTAAAGCCCATGGAATAAAAGGGAGAATGGCAGCATGGATATGAAGTTGGATGAGTGACAGGATACAGAGAGTGAAGGGTTGTTTTTTGGACTGGAGGAAGGTATAAAGCCAGGGGTTGGTACTAGGATCACTGCTTTTCTTGATCTATATTAATGATGTAGACTTGGGTGTACAGGGCACTATTTCAAAATTTGCAGATGACACAAAACTTGGAAGTATTTTGAACTGTGAGGAGAATAATGCTAAACTTCAAGAGGCTGACTGAATGGGCAGGCACATGGCAAATGAAATTTAATGCAGCAAAGTGTGGAGTGATACATTTTGGTAGGAAGGATGAGGAGAGGCAAAATAAAACAAAGGATACAGTTCTAGAGGTGGGTGCAGGAGCAGAGGGACCTGGGGGTATATGTGCACAAATCATTGAAAGTGGCAGGACAGGTTGACAAAGCAGTTAGTAAAGCATTCGGGATCCTGGGCTTTATAAATAGAGGCATAGAGTCCAAAAGCAAGGAAGTTATGGTGAATCTTTACAAAATACTGGTTTGGCCTCAGCTGGAGTATTGTGCCCAATTCTGGGCACCACAGTTTAAGAACGATGTGAAGGTATTAGAGAGGGTGCAGAAAAGATTTACAAGAATGGTTCCAGGGATGAGGGTCTTCAGTTACGTGGATAGATTGGTGAAGCTGGGGCTGTTCTCCTTAGAGAAGAGAAGGTTGAGAGGAGATTTGATAGAGGTTTTCAAAATCATGAAGGGTCTACACAGAGAAGATAGAGAGAAACTGTTCCCATTGATGGAAGGGTCGAGAACCAGAGGATACTGATATCAGGTGAATGGCAAAAGAACCGAAGGCAACATGAGGAAGACTTTTTAATGCAGCATGTGATTAGGATCTGGAATGCAGTGCCTGAGAATGTGGTGGAAGCAGATTCAATTGTGGATCTCAAAAGGGAATTGGATAATTATCAGAAGAGAAAAGATTTGCAGGGCTACAGGGAAAAGGTGGGGAAGTGGGACTAGCTGAGTTGCTCTTGCAGACAGCTGGCACACATACAATGGGCCGAATGGTCGTATCCTGTGCTGTAACCACTCTATGATGATTTTGTTGAAAATCCTAAAGTCACTGCAGCTTTTTTCAAATTTAAAACGTATTAATCACGATGTACTCAACATATTAAAAATGTTGTTAAAGTTACATGGAATTGATGTACCAACCGGCACCCACCACCCCCCCCCCCCCCAGTTTATATCAATGCTGAAGATTTTTTAATATCCTTCAAAACTGCCATGCTGGGGGGAGTGGTTGTGACATGGAAGTTTGGTTAAGTGTAAATGTGACATATGCTAACGTTTAATTCAAAGACAGACAGTTCAGTTTTTCTCACTCTGAAGATCAAAATTCTATAAGCTCGTAATAAATATATTAGTTTTTGGCAGCATCGAAACAGTGTCAGTTCTCAGCTGTAGCTTAGTTGTCAGCACTCTTGCTACTGTATGAGAAGGTAACAGGTTCAATTCCCACTCTAGGACTTGAGCACAATAATCTAGGCTGACACTCAAGTGCTGTCTTTTGGATGAGATGTTAAACTGAGGCCCCACCTACCCTCTCGGGTGGATGTAAATGATCCAGTGACACTATTTTGAAGAAGATCAGGGGGGTTATCCCTGGTGTTCTGGCCAATATTTATCCCGCAATCAAAATCTTCAAAAAGATTATCTGGCCATTGTCACATTGTTTTTTGTGGGAGCTTGCTGTGCGCAAATTGGCTGCCATGTTTCCACCATTACAGCGGTAACTATACTTCAAAAGTACTTCATTGGTGATTTGGGATATCTGGTGGCCAAGAAAAGCCCTGTGTAAATACAAATCTTCTTTCTGTCTCACTTAGGAACCCCTTTACCTTCTGAATGAAGCAGAGCCTGTAAGCAGGCTGTGCAGTGGTACTCTTCCTACATTGATACTGTCAGTAGCCTTGCTTCCCTGATTCTGACAGGGCCAACTGCCAGCCCATTACTTTGAAGGATGTACTAAAACTGCAACTTCCGCAGAATTGCGAAAGGGTTTCCACCCTTGCTTGGCACTGGATGGAGTGCTAACTGCAAGCTGATGCTAAGCCTAGTTTAAAACCTGCTAATTAAAAAATGCTCAGGGGGTCCCTTGGAACTCCTGCGCACTTTTATAAACACAAGCAGAGTTTACTGTCTGCACTCTCAGTATATTAAAAACGTAAAGCTAGCGCCAGAGCTCAGCACACATGTTCTCTCCTGGGCAGATTCACAGACGGGGAGTGTAAAGGTATTTTGGCTGCAAATCAGTGCTCCAGATATCAATATGGACATCAGTGTACCTATGTAAAAGATAGCTATCTGTTCTGTTCTTTCTTCTCCATTGTGTGGTTTGTGAGCAAGTATTATATAGTACTCTCTTGAGTGTTCATTAACAATTAAAAACTACATTAGGTTAAAAGGTTTCAGTCACAAATCACTTCTTTCACAGATCTGATAATAAATGGTGAGTACTGATGCACAAGGCAACAATTGTGATGGCGATTCTGTGACAGTGTAAAACGAACAGTTACAAGAAAGTCAAGGTTCGGTTCAGCCTTCAGTTGCCTCAGCCCTAAACTCTGGAATTCCCTCCTTAAACCTCTCTGCCTCTCCTCCCATCTCTCTCCTCCTTTATGATGCTCCTGAAAGTCCTTAAAGTTCCGAAGAAGGGTCACTGACCCGATATGTTAACTCTGCTTCTCTTTCCACAGATGCTGCCAGACCTCTTGAGTGGTTCCAGCATTTCTTGTTTTTATTTCAGATTTCCAGCATCCGCAGTATTTTGCTTTTATCTCCTTAAAGTCTATCCCTTTGACCAAACTTTTGGTAATCTGCCCTGGTTATCACCTTCTGTGGCTCAGTGTCTAATTTTGATTGTTAACACTCTTGTGAAGGAACTTGAGATGTTTTGCTTTGTTAAAATCATGAGATAAATACAGGTTGTTGTCGCTGTTATTCCCTTTTATCTTCTTCACACCCTACCTCCTGTAAGGACTCCATTCCATTCTCCCAGTTTCTCCGTCTCTGACGCATCTGCTCTGATGATGCTACCTTCCTTGACGGTGCTTCTGATATGACCTCCTTTTTCCTCAACCGAGGATTTCCCACCACTGTGGTTGACAGAGCCCTCAACCGTGTCCGGCCCATTCCCCGCACCTCTACCCTCACCCCTTCCCCTCCCTCCCAGAACCGTGACAGGGTTCCCCTTGTCCTCACTTTCCACCCCATCAGCCTCCATATCCAAAGAATCAACCTCCGCCATTTCCGCCACCTCCAGCGTGATGCCACTACCAAACGCATCTTCCCCTCCCTTCCCCTGTCAGCATTCCGAAGGGATCGTTCCCTCCGCAACACCCTGGTCCACTCCTCCATTACCCCCACCACCTCGTCCCCGTCCCATGGCACCTTCCCCTGCAATCGCAGGAGGTGTAATACCTGCCCATTTACTATCCCAGGCCCCAAACACTCCTTTGAGGTCAAGCAGCGATTTACTTGTACTTCTTTCAATGTAGTATACTGTATTCGCTGCTCACAGTGTGGTCTCCTCTACATTGGGGAGACCAAGCGCAGACTGGGTGACCGCTTTGCGGAACATCTCCGCTCAGTCCGCAAGCAGGACCCTGAGCTTCTGGTTGCTTGCCATTTCAACACTCCCCCCTGCTGTTATGCTCACATCTCTGACCTGGGATTGCTGCAGTGTTCCAGTGAACATCAACGCAAGCTCGAGGAACAGCATCTCATCTACCGATTAGGCACTCTACAGCCTGCCGGACTGAACATTGAGTTCAATAATTTCAGAGCATGACAGCCCCCCATTTTACTTTCATTTTTAGTTATTTTCTCTTCTTTTTTTTTACATTCTTTTTTACATTTTTTACAATCTTTCTTTTGCATTTATTTCATTTCATCTTAGTTTGTTCAGTTTGCTTACCCACTGTTGTTTTTTTTTCAGGTTTGCACTTGCTGCTGTTCAATATTCAGTGCATTAACACCTAATCTGTACTAATGCTTTGTCTTTCAACCCATCATTAACATATTGTTTGCCTTTGCTCCGTGACCTTTTGGTCAGCTATGTGGCCTGGTCCAATCTACACCTCCTTTGTTATCTCTTGCCCACCCCCACCTCACTTGCTTATAACCTGTGACTTTTCTAATATTTGTCAGTTCCGAAGAAGGGTCACTGACCCGAAACGTTAACTCTGCTTCTCTTTCCACAGATGCTGCCAGACCTGCTGAGTGGTTCCAGCATTTCTTGTTTTTATTTCAGATTTCCAGCATCCGCAGTATTTTGCTTTTATTCCCTTTTATCTATTCCAGCTAACACCTATTCTATTGAGTGTTTAACAAGTAGTTTGCATTTATTGCTACTGCTTATTTGAGTTGTTCACTACTGCTGGTTCCTGTGTTTGTTAAATGGTAAGATTTTAAATGGATGAGAAGAATGTTGGAATGCACGTCAAAGATTGTTAAAAGTGGCAGAAGTCAATAAAAGCAAACTGAATTGTTTGCATCTTGAGACATTTATAGAATAAAAAAGCAAGGACGTAAAGTTGGACTTGTACAAGACTGCAGCGAGGCTGTATTGGAGTACTGCACCCATTATAGCAAAGGGAGAAAGGTAATAGAATAGGTGCAACTTTGCGAAAATATAATGCAGTATTGGGGGAGGGTATGGCAGTACAGTAATAGAGAAAGAGGACTCAGCAATTAGGACTGTTTTTTGCTCATTGTTTGCTGTCTGTGAAGAGTGTCGGTGCACAGAGAAAAGTGAGTGTCAACTATAAGATACACGTCATATGACTAATACAAAATAAATGACATCCTCACACACTTGGTGTGCTTCTATGTACACAGGGATGGGACCAGCAAAATGGCACGACGATGTGATCAGTACAGTGCACACGGTGATGAAAGTAGTACAGTGTACGCAGTGATGAGAGCAGTACAGTGTACGCAGTAATGAAAGTAGTACAGTGTACGCAGTGATGAGAGCAGTACAGTGTACGCGGTGATGAAAGTAGTACAGTGTACGGAGTGATGAGAGCAGTACAGTGTACGCGGTGATGAAAGTAGTACAGTGTACGCAGTGATGAGAGCAGTACAGTGTACGCAGTAATGAAAGTAGTACAGTGTACGCAGTGATGAGAGCAGTACAGTGTACGCGGTGATGAAAGTAGTACAGTGTACGCAGTGATGAGAGCAGTACAGTGTACGCAGTAATGAAAGTAGTACAGTGTACGCAGTGATGAAAGTAGTACAGTGTACACGGTGATGAAAGTAGTACAGTGTACGCAGTGATGAAAGTAGTACAGTGTACGCAGTGATGAGAGCAGTACAGTGTACGCAGTAATGAAAGTAGTACAGTGTATGCAGTGACGAGAGCAGTACAGTGTACGCGGTGATGAAAGTAGTACAGTGTACGCAGTGATGAGAGCAGTACAGTGTACACAGTAATGAAAGTAGTACAGTGTACAGGGTGATGAAAGTAGTACTGTGTTCATGGTGATGAAAGTAGTAGAGTGTACGTGGTGATGAGAGCAGTACAGTGTACGCAGTGATGAAAGTAGTACAGTGTACGTAGTGATGAGAGCAGTACAGTGTACGCAGTAATGAAAGTAGTACAGTGTACGCAGTGATGAGAGCAGTACAGTGTACATGGTGATGAAAGTAGTACAGTGTACAGGGTGATGAAAGTAGTACTGTGTTCATGGTGATGAAAGTAGCAGAGTGTACGTGGTGATGTTAGCAGTACAGTGTACGCGGTGATGAAAGTAGTACAGTGTACATGGTGATGAAAGTAGTACAGTGTACATGGTGATGAAAGTAGTCCAGTGTACGTGGTGATGAGAGCAGTACAGTGTACGCGGTGATGAAAGTAGTACAGTGTACATGGTGATGAAAGTGGTACAGTGATCATGGTGATGAAAGTAGTACAGTGTATGTGGTGATGAAAGTAGTACAGTGTTCATGGTGATGAAAGTGGTACAGTGATCATGGTGATGAAAGTGGTACAGTGTTCATGGTGATGAAAGTGGTACAGTGTATGTGGTGATGAAAGTAGTACAGTGTTCATGGTGATGAAAGTGGTACAGTGTTCATGGTGATGAAAGTAGTACAGTGTATGTGGTGATGAAAGTAGTACAGTGTTCATGGTGATGAAAGTGGTACAGTGTATGTGGTGATGAAAGTAGTACAGTGTTCATGGTGATGAAAGTAGTACAGTGTTCATGGTGATGAAAGTGGTACAGTGTATGTGGTGATGAAAGTAGTACTGTGTTCATGGTGATGAAAGTAGTACAGTGTATGTGGTGATGAAAGTGGTACAGTGTTCATGGTGATGAAAGTAGTACTGTGTTCATGGTGATGAAGTAGTACAGTGTTCATGGTGATGAAAGTAGTACAGTGTTCATGGTGATGAAAGTAGTACAGTGTTCATGGTGATGAAAGTAGTACGGTGTTCATGGTGATGAAAGTAGTACAGTGTTCATGGTGATGAAAGTGGTACTGTGTTCATGGTGATGAAAGTAGTACAGTGTTCATGGTGATGAAAGTAGTACAGTGTTCATGGTGATGAAAGTAGTACAGTGTTCATGGTGATGAAAGTGGTACTGTGTTCATGGTGATGAAAGTAGTACAGTGTACATGGTGATGAAAGTAGTACAGTGTACGTGGTGATGAGAGCAGTACAGTGTACGCGGTGATGAAAGTAGTACAGTGTACATGGTGATGAAAGTGGTACAGTGATCATGGTGATGAAAGTAGTACAGTGTATGTGGTGATGAAAGTAGTACAGTGTTCATGGTGATGAAAGTGGTACAGTGATCATGGTGATGAAAGTGGTACAGTGTTCATGGTGATGAAAGTGGTACAGTGTATGTGGTGATGAAAGTAGTACAGTGTTCATGGTGATGAAAGTGGTACAGTGTTCATGGTGATGAAAGTAGTACAGTGTATGTGGTGATGAAAGTAGTACAGTGTTCATGGTGATGAAAGTGGTACAGTGATCATGGTGATGAAAGTGGTACAGTGTTCATGGTGATGAAAGTGGTACAGTGTATGTGGTGATGAAAGTAGTACAGTGTTCATGGTGATGAAAGTAGTACCGTGTTCATGGTGATGAAAGTAGTACAGTGTTCATGGTGATGAAAGTAGTACAGTGTTCATGGTGATGAAAGTGGTACAGTGTATGTGGTGATGAAAGTAGTACAGTGTTCATGGTGATGAAAGTAGTACAGTGTTCATGGTGATGAAAGTGGTACAGTGTATGTGGTGATGAAAGTAGTACTGTGTTCATGGTGATGAAAGTAGTACAGTGTATGTGGTGATGAAAGTGGTACAGTGTTCATGGTGATGAAAGTAGTACTGTGTTCATGGTGATGAAGTAGTACAGTGTTCATGGTGATGAAAGTAGTACAGTGTTCATGGTGATGAAAGTAGTACGGTGTTCATGGTGATGAAAGTAGTACAGTGTTCATGGTGATGAAAGTAGTACTGTGTTCATGGTGATGAAAGTAGTACAGTGTTCATGGTGATGAAAGTAGTACAGTGTTCATGGTGATGAAAGTAGTACAGTGTTCATGGTGATGAAAGTGGTACTGTGTTCATGGTGATGAAAGTAGTACAGTGTTCATGGTGATGAAAGTAGTACTGTGTTCATGGTGATGAAAGTAGTACAGTGTTCATGGTGATGAAAGTAGTACAGTGTTCATGGTGATGAAAGTAGTACGGTGTTCATGGTGATGAAAGTGGTACAGTGTTCATGGTGATGAAAGTGGTACGGTGTTCATGGTGATGAAAGTAGTACGGTGTTCATGGTGATGAAAGTAGTACAGTGTTCATGGTGATGAAAGTAGTACGGTGTTCATGGTGATGAAAGTAATACAGTGTTCATGGTGATGAAAGTAGTACGGTGTTCATGGTGATGAAAGTAGTACAGTGTTCATGGTGATGAAAGTAGTACGGTGTTCATGGTGATGAAAGTAGTACAGTGTTCATGGTGATGAAAGTAGTACGGTGTTCATGGTGATGAAAGTATTACTGTGTTCATGGTGATGAAAGTAGTACGGTGTTCATGGTGATGAACGTAGTACAGTGTTCATGGTGATGAAAGTAGTACTGTGTTCATGGTGATAAAGTAGTACAGTGTTCATGGTGATGAAAGTAGTACAGTGTTCATGGTGATGAAAGTAGTAGGGTGTTCATGGTGATGAAAGTGGTACAGTGTTCATGGTGATGAAACTAGTACAGTGTTCATGGTGATGAAAGTGGTACAGTGTATGTGGTGATGAAAGTAGTACAGTGTTCATGGTGATGAAAGTGGTACAGTGTATGTGGTGATGAAAGTAGTACAGTGTTCATGGTGATGAAAGTGGTACAGTGTATGTGGTGATGAAAGTAATACAGTGTTCATGGTGATGAAAGTAGTACAGTGTTCATGGTGATGAAAGTGGTACAGTGTATGTGGTGATGAAAGTAGTACAGTGTTCATGGTGATGAAAGTAGTACAGTGTTCATGGTGATGAAAGTAGTACAGTGTTCATGGTGATGAAAGTGGTACAGTGTATGTGGTGATGAAAGTAGTACTGTGTTCATGGTGATGAAAGTAGTACAGTGTTCATGGTGATGAAAGTAGTAAGGTGTTCATGGTGATGAAAGTGGTACAGTGTTCATGGTGATGAAAGTGGTACAGTGTATGTGGTGATGAAAGTAGTACAGTGTTCATGGTGATGAAAGTGGTACAGTGTATGTGGTGATGAAAGTAGTACAGTGTTCATGGTGATGAAAGTGGTACAGTGTTCATGGTGATGAAAGTAGTACAGTGTTCATGGTGATGAAAGTGGTACAGTGTATGTGGTGATGAAAGTAGTACAGTGTTCATGGTGATGAAAGTGGTACAGTGTATGTGGTGATGAAAGTAGGACTGTGTTCATGGTGATGAAAGTAGTACAGTGTTCATGGTGATGAAACTGGTACTGTGTTCATGGTGATGAAAGTAGTACAGTGTTCATGGTGATGAAAGTAGTACGGTGTTCATGGTGATGAAAGTAGTACAGTGTTCATGGTGATGAAAGTGGTACTGTGTTCATGGTGATGAAAGTAGTACAGTGTTCATGGTGATGAAAGTGGTACAGTGTTCATGGTGATGAAAGTGGTACGGTGTTCATGGTGATGAAAGTAGTACGGTGTTCATGGTGATGAAAGTAGTACAGTGTTCATGGTGATGAAAGTAGTACGGTGTTCATGGTGATGAACGTAGTACAGTGTTCATGGTGATGAAAGTAGTACGGTGTTCATGGTGATGAAAGTAGTACAGTGTTCATGGTGATGAAAGTAGTACGGTGTTCATGGTGATGAAAGTAGTACAGTGTTCATGGTGATGAAAGTAGTACGGTGTTCATGGTGATGAAAGTAGTACTGTGTTCATGGTGATGAAAGTAGTACGGTGTTCATGGTGATGAAAGTAGTACAGTGTTCATGGTGATGAAAGTAGTACGGTGTTCATGGTGATGAAAGTAGGACAGTGTTCATGGTGATGAAAGTAGTACTGTGTTCATGGTGATGAAGTAGTACAGTGTTCATGGTGATGAAAGTAGTACAGTGTTCATGGTGATGAAAGTAGTACAGTGTTCATGGTGATGAAAGTAGTAGGGTGTTCATGGTGATGAAAGTGGTACAGTGTTCATGGTGATGAAAGTAGTACAGTGTTCATGGTGATGAAAGTGGTACAGTGTATGTGGTGATGCAAGTAGTACAGTGTTCATGGTGATGAAAGTAGTACAGTGTTCATGGTGATGAAAGTGGTACAGTGTATGTGGTGATGAAAGTAGTACAGTGTTCATGGTGATGAAAGTAGTACAGTGTTCATGGTGATGAAAGTAGTACAGTGTTCATGGTGATGAAAGTGGTACAGTGTATGTGGTGATGAAAGTAGTACTGTGTTCATGGTGATGAAAGTAGTACAGTGTTCATGGTGATGAAAGTAGTAAGGTGTTCATGGTGATGAAAGTGGTACAGTGTTCATGGTGATGAAAGTGGTACAGTGTATGTGGTGATGAAAGTAGTACTGTGTTCATGGTGATGAAAATGGTACAGTGTATGTGGTGATGAAAGTAGTACAGTGTTCATGGTGATGAAAGTGGTACAGTGTTCATGGTGATGAAAGTAGTACAGTGTTCATGGTGATGAAAGTGGTACAGTGTATGTGGTGATGAAAGTAGTACAGTGTTCATGGTGATGAAAGTGGTACAGTGTATGTGGTGATGAAAGTAGTACTGTGTTCATGGTGATGAAAGTAGTACAGTGTTCATGGTGATGAAAGTGGTACAGTGTATGTGGTGATGAAAGTAGTACTGTGTTCATGGTGATGAAAGTAGTACAGTGTTCATGGTGATGAAAGTGGTACAGTGTATGTGGTGATGAAAGTAGTACAGTGTTCATGGTGATGAAAGTAGTACAGTGTTCATGGTGATGAAAGTGGTACAGTGTATGTGGTGATGAAAGTAGTACGGTGTTCATGGTGATGAAAGTGGTACAGTGTATGTGGTGATGAAAGCAGTACAGTGTTCATGGTGATGAAAGTGGTACAGTGTATGCGGTGATGAAAGTGGTACAGTGTATGTGGTGATGAAAGTAGTACTGTGTTCATGGTGATGAAAGTAGTACAGTGTATGTGGTGATGAAAGTGGTACAGTGTTCATGGTGATGAAAGTGGTACGGTGTTCATGGTGATGAAAGTAGTACGGTGTTCATGGTGATGAAAGTAGTACAGTGTTCATGGTGATGAAAGTAGTACGGTGTTCATGGTGATGAAAGTAGTACAGTGTTCATGGTGATGAAAGTAGTACGGTGTTCATGGTGATGAAAGTAGTACAGTGTTCATGGTGATGAAAGTAGTACGGTGTTCATGGTGATGAAAGTAGTACAGTGTTCATGGTGATGAAAGTAGTACGGTGTTCATGGTGATGAAAGTAGTACTGTGTTCATGGTGATGAAAGTAGTACGGTGTTCATGGTGATGAAAGTAGTACAGTGTTCATGGTGATGAAAGTAGTACTGTGTTCATGGTGATGAAAGTAGTACAGTGTTCATGGTGATGAAAGTAGTACTGTGTTCATGGTGATGATGTAGTACAGTGTTCATGGTGATGAAAGTAGTACAGTGTTCATGGTGATGAAAGTAGTACAGTGTTCATGGTGATGAAAGTAGTAGGGTGTTCATGGTGATGAAAGTGGTACAGTGTTCATGGTGATGAAAGTAGTACAGTGTTCATGGTGATGAAAGTGGTACAGTGTATGTGGTGATGAAAGTAGTACAGTGTTCATGGTGATGAAAGTAGTACAGTGTTCATGGTGATGAAAGTGGTACAGTGTATGTGGTGATGAAAGTAGTACAGTGTTCATGGTGATGAAAGTAGTACAGTGTTCATGGTGATGAAAGTAGTACAGTGTTCATGGTGATGAAAGTGGTACAGTGTATGTGGTGATGAAAGTAGTACTGTGTTCATGGTGATGAAAGTAGTACAGTGTTCATGGTGATGAAAGTAGTAAGGTGTTCATGGTGATGAAAGTGGTACAGTGTTCATGGTGATGAAAGTGGTACAGTGTATGTGGTGATGAAAGTAGTACTGTGTTCATGGTGATGAAAGTGGTACAGTGTATGTGGTGATGAAAGTAGTACAGTGTTCATGGTGATGAAAGTGGTACAGTGTTCATGGTGATGAAAGTAGTACAGTGTTCATGGTGATGAAAGTAGTACAGTGTTCATGGTGATGAAAGTGGTACAGTGTATGTGGTGATGAAAGTAGTACAGTGTTCATGGTGATGAAAGTGGTACAGTGTATGTGGTGATGAAAGTAGTACTGTGTTCATGGTGATGAAAGTAGTACAGTGTTCATGGTGATGAAAGTGGTACAGTGTATGTGGTGATGAAAGTAGTACTGTGTTCATGGTGATGAAAGTAGTACAGTGTTCATGGTGATGAAAGTGGTACAGTGTATGTAGTGATGAAAGTAGTACAGTGTTCATGGTGATGAAAGTAGTACAGTGTTCATGGTGATGAAAGTGGTACAGTGTATGTGGTGATGAAAGTAGTACGGTGTTCATGGTGATGAAAGTGGTACAGTGTATGTGGTGATGAAAGTAGTACAGTGTTCATGGTGATGAAAGTGGTACAGTGTATGCGGTGATGAAAGTGGTACAGTGTATGTGGTGATGAAAGTAGTACTGTGTTCATGGTGATGAAAGTAGTACAGTGTATGTGGTGATGAAAGTAGTACTGTGTTCATGGTGATGAAAGTAGTACAGTGTTCATGGTGATGAAAGTAGTACGGTGTTCATGGTGATGAAAGTGGTACAGTGTATGTGGTGATGCAAGTAGTACTGTGTTCATGGTGATGAAAGTAGTACAGTGTTCATGGTGATGAAAGTAGTACAGTGTATGTGGTGATGAAAGTAGTACTGTGTTCATGGTGATGAAAGTAGTACAGTGTTCATGGTGATGAAAGTGGTACAGTGTATGTGGTGATGAAAGTAGTACTGTGTTCATGGTGATGAAAGTAGTACAGTGTTCATGGTGATGAAAGTAGTACGGTGTTCATGGTGATGAAAGTGGTACAGTGTATGTGGTGATGAAAGTAGTACAGTGTTCATGGTGATGAAAGTAGTACAGTGTTCATGGTGATGAAAGTGGTACAGTGTATGTGGTGATGAAAGTAGTACGGTGTTCATGGTGATGAAAGTGGTACAGTGTATGTGGTGATGAAAGTAGTACAGTGTTCATGGTGATGAAAGTGGTACAGTGTATGTGGTGATGAAAGTGGTACAGTGTATGTGGTGATGAAAGTAGTACTGTGTTCATGGTGATGAAAGTAGTACAGTGTATGTGGTGATGAAAGTAGTACAGTGTTCATGGTGATGAAAGTGGTACAGTGTATGTGGTGATGAAAGTAGTACAGTGTTCATGGTGATGAAAGTAGTACAGTGTATGTGGTGATGAAAGTAGTACTGTGTTCATGGTGATGAAAGTGGTACAGTGTATGTGGTGATGAAAGTAGTACTGTGTTCATGGTGATGAAAGTAGTACAGTGTTCATGGTGATGAAAGTAGTACAGTGTTCATGGTGATGAAAGTAGTACAGTGTTCATGGTGATGAAAGTAGTACTGTGTTCATGGTGATGAAAGTAGTACAGTGTTCATGGTGATGAAAGTGGTACAGTGTATGTGGTGATGAAAGTAGTACTGTGTTCATGGTGATGAAAGTAGTACAGTGTTCATGGTGATGAAAGTAGTACTGTGTTCATGGTGATGAAAGTGGTACAGTGTATGTGGTGATGAAAGTAGTACAGTGTTCATGGTGATGAAAGTGGTACAGTGTATGTGGTGATGAAAGTAGTACAGTGTTCATGGTGATGAAAGTAGTACAGTGTTCATGGTGATGAAAGTAGTACAGTGTTCATGGTGATGAAAGTAGTACTGTGTTCATGGTGATGAAAGTGGTACAGTGTATGTGGTGATGAAAGTAGTACAGTGTTCATGGTGATGAAAGTAGGACAGTGTTCATGGTGATGAAAGTAGTACAGTGTTCATGGTGATGAAAGTAGTACTGTGTTCATGGTGATGAAAGTGGTACAGTGTATGTGGTGATGAAAGTGGCACAGTGTTCATGGTGATGAAAGTAGTACAGTGTTCATGGTGATGAAAGTGGTACAGTGTATGTGGTGATGAAAGTAGTACAGTGTTCATGGTGATGAAAGTGGTACAGTGTTCATGGTGATGAAAGTGGTACAGTGTATGTGGTGATGAAAGTAGTACAGTGTTCATGGTGATGAAAGTAGTACAGTGTTCATGGTGATGAAAGTGGTACAGTGTATGTGGTGATGAAAGTAGTACTGTGTTCATGGTGATGAAAGTGGTACAGTGTATGTGGTGATGAAAGTAGTACTGTGTTCATGGTGATGCAAGTGGTACAGTGTATGTGGTGATGAAAGTAGTACAGTGTTCATGGTGATGAAAGTGGTACAGTGTTCATGGTGATGAAAGTGGTACAGTGTTCATGGTGATGAAAGTGGTACAGTGTATGTGGTGATGAAAGTAGTACAGTGTTCATGGTGATGAAAGTAGTACAGTGTTCATGGTGATGAAAGTGGTACAGTGTATGTGGTGATGAAAGTAGTACTGTGTTCATGGTGATGAAAGTGGTACAGTGTATGTGGTGATGAAAGTAGTACTGTGTTCATGGTGATGAAAGTGGTACAGTGTATGTGGTGATGAAAGTAGTACAGTGTTCATGGTGATGAAAGTGGTACAGTGTTCATGGTGATGAAAGTGGTACAGTGTATGTGGTGATGAAAGTAGTACAGTGTTCATAGTGATGAAAGTGGTACAGTGTATGTGGTGATGAAAGTAGTACAGTGTTTATGGTGATGAAAGTAGTACAGTGTTCATGGTGATGAAAGTAGTACAGTGTTCATGGTGATGAAAGTAGTACAGTGTTCATGGTGATGAAAGTGGTACAGTGTATGTGGTGATGAAAGTAGTACAGTGTTCATGGTGATGAAAGTAGTACAGTGTTCATGGTGATGAAAGTAGTACAGTGTTCATGGTGATGAAAGTGGTACAGTGTATGTGGTGATGAAAGTAGTACTGTGTTCATGGTGATGAAAGTAGTACAGTGTTCATGGTGATGAAAGTAGTACGGTGTTCATGGTGATGAAAGTGGTACAGTGTTCATGGTGATGAAAGTGGTACAGTGTATGTGGTGATGAAAGTAGTCCTGTGTTCATGGTGATGAAAGTGGTACAGTGTATGTGGTGATGAAAGTAGTACAGTGTTCATGGTGATGAAAGTGGTACAGTGTTCATGGTGATGAAAGTAGTACAGTGTTCATGGTGATGAAAGTGGTACAGTGTATGTGGTGATGAAAGTAGTACAGTGTTCATGGTGATGAAAGTGGTACAGTGTATGTGGTGATGAAAGTAGTACAGTGTTCATGGTGATGAAAGTAGTACAGTGTTCATGGTGATGAAAGTGGTACAGTGTATGTGGTGATGAAAGTAGTACGGTGTTCATGGTGATGAAAGTGGTACAGTGTATGTGGTGATGAAAGTAGTACAGTGTTCATGGTGATGAAAGTGGTACAGTGTATGTGGTGATGAAAGTAGTACAGTGTTCATGGTGATGAAAGTAGTACAGTGTTCATGGTGATGAAAGTGGTACAGTGTATGTGGTGATGAAAGTAGTACAGTGTTCATGGTGATGAAAGTGGTACAGTGTATGTGGTGATGAAAGTAGTACAGTGTTCATGGTGATGAAAGTAGTACAGTGTATGTGGTGATGAAAGTAGTACTGTGTTCATGGTGATGAAAGTAGTACAGTGTTCATGGTGATGAAAGTAGTACGGTGTTCATGGTGATGAAAGTGGTACAGTGTATGTGGTGATGAAAGTAGTACTGTGTTCATGGTGATGAAAGTAGTACAGTGTTCATGGTGATGAAAGTAGTACAGTGTTCATGGTGATGAAAGTGGTACAGTGTATGTGGTGATGAAAGTAGTACAGTGTTCATGGTGATGAAAGTAGTGCAGTGTTCATGGTGATGAAAGTGGTACAGTGTATGTGGTGATGAAAGTAGTACGGTGTTCATGGTGATGAAAGTGGTACAGTGTATGTGGTGATGAAAGTAGTACAGTGTTCATGGTGATGAAAGTGGTACAGTGTATGTGGTGATGAAAGTGGTACAGTGTATGTGGTGATGAAAGTAGTACTGTGTTCATGGTGATGAAAGTAGTACAGTGTATGTGGTGATGAAAGTAGTACAGTGTTCATGGTGATGAAAGTGGTACAGTGTATGTGGTGATGAAAGTAGTACAGTGTTCATGGTGATGAAAGTAGTACAGTGTATGTGGTGATGAAAGTAGTACTGTGTTCATGGTGATGAAAGTGGTACAGTGTATGTGGTGATGAAAGTAGTACTGTGTTCATGGTGATGAAAGTAGTACAGTGTTCATGGTGATGAAAGTAGTACAGTGTTCATGGTGATGAAAGTAGTACAGTGTTCATGGTGATGAAAGTAGTACTGTGTTCATGGTGATGAAAGTAGTACAGTGTTCATGGTGATGAAAGTGGTACAGTGTATGTGGTGATGAAAGTAGTACTGTGTTCATGGTGATGAAAGTAGTACAGTGTTCATGGTGATGAAAGTAGTACTGTGTTCATGGTGATGAAAGTGGTACAGTGTATGTGGTGATGAAAGTAGTACAGTGTTCATGGTGATGAAAGTGGTACAGTGTATGTGGTGATGAAAGTAGTACAGTGTTCATGGTGATGAAAGTAGTACAGTGTTCATGGTGATGAAAGTAGTACAGTGTTCATGGTGATGAAAGTAGTACTGTGTTCATGGTGATGAAAGTGGTACAGTGTATGTGGTGATGAAAGTAGTACAGTGTTCATGGTGATGAAAGTAGGACAGTGTTCATGGTGATGAAAGTAGTACAGTGTTCATGGTGATGAAAGTAGTACTGTGTTCATGGTGATGAAAGTGGTACAGTGTATGTGGTGATGAAAGTGGCACAGTGTTCATGGTGATGAAAGTAGTACAGTGTTCATGGTGATGAAAGTGGTACAGTGTATGTGGTGATGAAAGTAGTACAGTGTTCATGGTGATGAAAGTGGTACAGTGTTCATGGTGATGAAAGTGGTACAGTGTATGTGGTGATGAAAGTAGTACAGTGTTCATGGTGATGAAAGTAGTACAGTGTTCATGGTGATGAAAGTGGTACAGTGTATGTGGTGATGAAAGTAGTACTGTGTTCATGGTGATGAAAGTGGTACAGTGTATGTGGTGATGAAAGTAGTACTGTGTTCATGGTGATGCAAGTGGTACAGTGTATGTGGTGATGAAAGTAGTACAGTGTTCATGGTGATGAAAGTGGTACAGTGTTCATGGTGATGAAAGTGGTACAGTGTTCATGGTGATGAAAGTGGTACAGTGTATGTGGTGATGAAAGTAGTACAGTGTTCATGGTGATGAAAGTAGTACAGTGTTCATGGTGATGAAAGTGGTACAGTGTATGTGGTGATGAAAGTAGTACTGTGTTCATGGTGATGAAAGTGGTACAGTGTATGTGGTGATGAAAGTAGTACTGTGTTCATGGTGATGAAAGTGGTACAGTGTATGTGGTGATGAAAGTAGTACAGTGTTCATGGTGATGAAAGTGGTACAGTGTTCATGGTGATGAAAGTGGTACAGTGTATGTGGTGATGAAAGTAGTACAGTGTTCATAGTGATGAAAGTGGTACAGTGTATGTGGTGATGAAAGTAGTACAGTGTTTATGGTGATGAAAGTAGTACAGTGTTCATGGTGATGAAAGTAGTACAGTGTTCATGGTGATGAAAGTAGTACAGTGTTCATGGTGATGAAAGTGGTACAGTGTATGTGGTGATGAAAGTAGTACAGTGTTCATGGTGATGAAAGTAGTACAGTGTTCATGGTGATGAAAGTAGTACAGTGTTCATGGTGATGAAAGTGGTACAGTGTATGTGGTGATGAAAGTAGTACTGTGTTCATGGTGATGAAAGTAGTACAGTGTTCATGGTGATGAAAGTAGTACGGTGTTCATGGTGATGAAAGTGGTACAGTGTTCATGGTGATGAAAGTGGTACAGTGTATGTGGTGATGAAAGTAGTCCTGTGTTCATGGTGATGAAAGTGGTACAGTGTATGTGGTGATGAAAGTAGTACAGTGTTCATGGTGATGAAAGTGGTACAGTGTTCATGGTGATGAAAGTAGTACAGTGTTCATGGTGATGAAAGTGGTACAGTGTATGTGGTGATGAAAGTAGTACAGTGTTCATGGTGATGAAAGTGGTACAGTGTATGTGGTGATGAAAGTAGTACAGTGTTCATGGTGATGAAAGTAGTACAGTGTTCATGGTGATGAAAGTGGTACAGTGTATGTGGTGATGAAAGTAGTACGGTGTTCATGGTGATGAAAGTGGTACAGTGTATGTGGTGATGAAAGTAGTACAGTGTTCATGGTGATGAAAGTGGTACAGTGTATGTGGTGATGAAAGTAGTACAGTGTTCATGGTGATGAAAGTAGTACAGTGTTCATGGTGATGAAAGTGGTACAGTGTATGTGGTGATGAAAGTAGTACAGTGTTCATGGTGATGAAAGTGGTACAGTGTATGTGGTGATGAAAGTAGTACAGTGTTCATGGTGATGAAAGTAGTACAGTGTATGTGGTGATGAAAGTAGTACTGTGTTCATGGTGATGAAAGTAGTACAGTGTTCATGGTGATGAAAGTAGTACGGTGTTCATGGTGATGAAAGTGGTACAGTGTATGTGGTGATGAAAGTAGTACTGTGTTCATGGTGATGAAAGTAGTACAGTGTTCATGGTGATGAAAGTAGTACAGTGTTCATGGTGATGAAAGTGGTACAGTGTATGTGGTGATGAAAGTAGTACAGTGTTCATGGTGATGAAAGTAGTGCAGTGTTCATGGTGATGAAAGTGGTACAGTGTATGTGGTGATGAAAGTAGTACGGTGTTCATTGTGATGAAAGTGGTACAGTGTATGTGGTGATGAAAGTAGTACAGTGTTCATGGTGATGAAAGTGGTACAGTGTATGTGGTGATGAAAGTAGTACAGTGTATGTGGTGATGAAAGTAGTACTGTGTTCATGGTGATGAAAGTAGTACAGTGTTCATGGTGATGAAAGTAGTACGGTGTTCATGGTGATGAAAGTAGTACTGTGTTCATGGTGATGAAAGTAGTACGGTGTTCATGGTGATGAAAGTAGTACAGTGTTCATGGTGATGAAAGTAGTACGGTGTTCATGGTGATGAAAGTAGTACAGTGTTCATGGTGATGAAAGTAGTACTGTGTTCATGGTGATGAAGTAGTACAGTGTTCATGGTGATGAAAGTGGTACAGTGTATGTGGTGATGAAAGTAGTACTGTGTTCATGGTGATGAAAGTAGTACAGTGTTCATGGTGATGAAAGTGGTACAGTGTATGTGGTGATGAAAGTAGTACTGTGTTCATGGTGATGAAAGTAGTACAGTGTTCATGGTGATGAAAGTGGTACAGTGTATGTGGTGATGAAAGTAGTACAGTGTTCATGGTGATGAAAGTAGTACAGTGTTCATGGTGATGAAAGTGGTACAGTGTATGTGGTGATGAAAGTAGTACGGTGTTCATGGTGATGAAAGTGGTACAGTGTATGTGGTGATGAAAGTAGTACAGTGTTCATGGTGATGAAAGTGGTACAGTGTATGCGGTGATGAAAGTGGTACAGTGTATGTGGTGATGAAAGTAGTACTGTGTTCATGGTGATGAAAGTAGTACAGTGTATGTGGTGATGAAAGTAGTACTGTGTTCATGGTGATGAAAGTAGTACAGTGTTCATGGTGATGAAAGTAGTACGGTGTTCATGGTGATGAAAGTGGTACAGTGTATGTGGTGATGCAAGTAGTACTGTGTTCATGGTGATGAAAGTAGTACAGTGTTCATGGTGATGAAAGTAGTACAGTGTATGTGGTGATGAAAGTAGTACTGTGTTCATGGTGATGAAAGTAGTACAGTGTTCATGGTGATGAAAGTGGTACAGTGTATGTGGTGATGAAAGTAGTACTGTGTTCATGGTGATGAAAGTAGTACAGTGTTCATGGTGATGAAAGTAGTACGGTGTTCATGGTGATGAAAGTGTTACAGTGTATGTGGTGATGAAAGTAGTACAGTGTTCATGGTGATGAAAGTAGTACAGTGTTCATGGTGATGAAAGTGGTACAGTGTATGTGGTGATGAAAGTAGTACGGTGTTCATGGTGATGAAAGTGGTACAGTGTATGTGGTGATGAAAGTAGTACTGTGTTCATGGTGATGAAAGTAGTACAGTGTTCATGGTGATGAAAGTGGTACAGTGTATGTGGTGATGAAAGTAGTACAGTGTTCATGGTGATGAAAGTGGTACAGTGTATGTGGTGATGAAAGTAGTACTGTGTTCATGGTGATGAAAGTAGTACAGTGTTCATGGTGATGAAAGTGGTACAGTGTATGTGGTGATGAAAGTAGTACTGTGTTCATGGTGATGAAAGTAGTACAGTGTTCATGGTGATGAAAGTGGTACAGTGTATGTGGTGATGAAAGTAGTACAGTGTTCATGGTGATGAAAGTAGTACAGTGTTCATGGTGATGAAAGTGGTACAGTGTATGCGGTGATGAAAGTGGTACAGTGTATGTGGTGATGAAAGTAGTACTGTGTTCATGGTGATGAAAGTAGTACAGTGTATGTGGTGATGAAAGTAGTACTGTGTTCATGGTGATGAAAGTAGTACAGTGTTCATGGTGATGAAAGTAGTACGGTGTTCATGGTGATGAAAGTGGTACAGTGTATGTGGTGATGCAAGTAGTACTGTGTTCATGGTGATGAAAGTAGTACAGTGTTCATGGTGATGAAAGTAGTACAGTGTATGTGGTGATGAAAGTAGTACTGTGTTCATGGTGATGAAAGTAGTACAGTGTTCATGGTGATGAAAGTGGTACAGTGTATGTGGTGATGAAAGTAGTACTGTGTTCATGGTGATGAAAGTAGTACAGTGTTCATGGTGATGAAAGTAGTACGGTGTTCATGGTGATGAAAGTGGTACAGTGTATGTGGTGATGAAAGTAGTACAGTGTTCATGGTGATGAAAGTAGTACAGTGTTCATGGTGATGAAAGTGGTACAGTGTATGTGGTGATGAAAGTAGTACGGTGTTCATGGTGATGAAAGTGGTACAGTGTATGTGGTGATGAAAGTAGTACAGTGTATGTGGTGATGAAAGTGGTACAGTGTATGTGGTGATGAAAGTGGTACAGTGTATGTGGTGATGAAAGTAGTACTGTGTTCATGGTGATGAAAGTAGTACAGTGTATGTGGTGATGAAAGTAGTGCAGTGTTCATGGTGATGAAAGTGGTACAGTGTATGTGGTGATGAAAGTAGTACAGTGTTCATGGTGATGAAAGTAGTACAGTGTATGTGGTGATGAAAGTAGTACTGTGTTCATGGTGATGAAAGTGGTACAGTGTATGTGGTGATGAAAGTAGTACTGTGTTCATGGTGATGAAAGTAGTACAGTGTTCATGGTGATGAAAGTAGTACAGTGTTCATGGTGATGAAAGTAGTACAGTGTTCATGGTGATGAAAGTAGTACTGTGTTCATGGTGATGAAAGTAGTACAGTGTTCATGGTGATGAAAGTGGTACAGTGTATGTGGTGATGAAAGTAGTACTGTGTTCATGGTGATGAAAGTAGTACAGTGTTCATGGTGATGAAAGTAGTACTGTGTTCATGGTGATGAAAGTGGTACAGTGTATGTGGTGATGAAAGTAGTACAGTGTTCATGGTGATGAAAGTGGTACAGTGTATGTGGTGATGAAAGTAGTACAGTGTTCATGGTGATGAAAGTAGTACAGTGTTCATGGTGATGAAAGTAGTACAGTGTTCATGGTGATGAAAGTAGTACTGTGTTCATGGTGATGAAAGTGGTACAGTGTATGTGGTGATGAAAGTAGTACAGTGTTCATGGTGATGAAAGTAGGACAGTGTTCATGGTGATGAAAGTAGTACAGTGTTCATGGTGATGAAAGTAGTACTGTGTTCATGGTGATGAAAGTGGTACAGTGTATGTGGTGATGAAAGTGGCACAGTGTTCATGGTGATGAAAGTAGTACAGTGTTCATGGTGATGAAAGTGGTACAGTGTATGTGGTGATGAAAGTAGTACAGTGTTCATGGTGATGAAAGTGGTACAGTGTTCATGGTGATGAAAGTGGTACAGTGTATGTGGTGATGAAAGTAGTACAGTGTTCATGGTGATGAAAGTAGTACAGTGTTCATGGTGATGAAAGTGGTACAGTGTATGTGGTGATGAAAGTAGTACTGTGTTCATGGTGATGAAAGTGGTACAGTGTATGTGGTGATGAAAGTAGTACTGTGTTCATGGTGATGCAAGTGGTACAGTGTATGTGGTGATGAAAGTAGTACAGTGTTCATGGTGATGAAAGTGGTACAGTGTTCATGGTGATGAAAGTGGTACAGTGTTCATGGTGATGAAAGTGGTACAGTGTATGTGGTGATGAAAGTAGTACAGTGTTCATGGTGATGAAAGTAGTACAGTGTTCATGGTGATGAAAGTGGTACAGTGTATGTGGTGATGAAAGTAGTACTGTGTTCATGGTGATGAAAGTGGTACAGTGTATGTGGTGATGAAAGTAGTACTGTGTTCATGGTGATGAAAGTGGTACAGTGTATGTGGTGATGAAAGTAGTACAGTGTTCATGGTGATGAAAGTGGTACAGTGTTCATGGTGATGAAAGTGGTACAGTGTATGTGGTGATGAAAGTAGTACAGTGTTCATAGTGATGAAAGTGGTACAGTGTATGTGGTGATGAAAGTAGTACAGTGTTTATGGTGATGAAAGTAGTACAGTGTTCATGGTGATGAAAGTAGTACAGTGTTCATGGTGATGAAAGTAGTACAGTGTTCATGGTGATGAAAGTGGTACAGTGTATGTGGTGATGAAAGTAGTACAGTGTTCATGGTGATGAAAGTAGTACAGTGTTCATGGTGATGAAAGTAGTACAGTGTTCATGGTGATGAAAGTGGTACAGTGTATGTGGTGATGAAAGTAGTACTGTGTTCATGGTGATGAAAGTAGTACAGTGTTCATGGTGATGAAAGTAGTACGGTGTTCATGGTGATGAAAGTGGTACAGTGTTCATGGTGATGAAAGTGGTACAGTGTATGTGGTGATGAAAGTAGTCCTGTGTTCATGGTGATGAAAGTGGTACAGTGTATGTGGTGATGAAAGTAGTACAGTGTTCATGGTGATGAAAGTGGTACAGTGTTCATGGTGATGAAAGTAGTACAGTGTTCATGGTGATGAAAGTGGTACAGTGTATGTGGTGATGAAAGTAGTACAGTGTTCATGGTGATGAAAGTGGTACAGTGTATGTGGTGATGAAAGTGGTACAGTGTTCATGGTGATGAAAGTAGTACAGTGTTCATGGTGATGAAAGTGGTACAGTGTATGTGGTGATGAAAGTAGTACGGTGTTCATGGTGATGAAAGTGGTACAGTGTATGTGGTGATGAAAGTAGTACAGTGTTCATGGTGATGAAAGTGGTACAGTGTATGTGGTGATGAAAGTAGTACAGTGTTCATGGTGATGAAAGTAGTACAGTGTTCATGGTGATGAAAGTGGTACAGTGTATGTGGTGATGAAAGTAGTACAGTGTTCATGGTGATGAAAGTGGTACAGTGTATGTGGTGATGAAAGTAGTACAGTGTTCATGGTGATGAAAGTAGTACAGTGTATGTGGTGATGAAAGTAGTACTGTGTTCATGGTGATGAAAGTAGTACAGTGTTCATGGTGATGAAAGTAGTACGGTGTTCATGGTGATGAAAGTGGTACAGTGTATGTGGTGATGAAAGTAGTACTGTGTTCATGGTGATGAAAGTAGTACAGTGTTCATGGTGATGAAAGTAGTACAGTGTTCATGGTGATGAAAGTGGTACAGTGTATGTGGTGATGAAAGTAGTACAGTGTTCATGGTGATGAAAGTAGTGCAGTGTTCATGGTGATGAAAGTGGTACAGTGTATGTGGTGATGAAAGTAGTACGGTGTTCATTGTGATGAAAGTGGTACAGTGTATGTGGTGATGAAAGTAGTACAGTGTTCATGGTGATGAAAGTGGTACAGTGTATGTGGTGATGAAAGTAGTACAGTGTATGTGGTGATGAAAGTAGTACTGTGTTCATGGTGATGAAAGTAGTACAGTGTTCATGGTGATGAAAGTAGTACGGTGTTCATGGTGATGAAAGTAGTACTGTGTTCATGGTGATGAAAGTAGTACGGTGTTCATGGTGATGAAAGTAGTACAGTGTTCATGGTGATGAAAGTAGTACGGTGTTCATGGTGATGAAAGTAGTACAGTGTTCATGGTGATGAAAGTAGTACTGTGTTCATGGTGATGAAGTAGTACAGTGTTCATGGTGATGAAAGTGGTACAGTGTATGTGGTGATGAAAGTAGTACTGTGTTCATGGTGATGAAAGTAGTACAGTGTTCATGGTGATGAAAGTGGTACAGTGTATGTGGTGATGAAAGTAGTACTGTGTTCATGGTGATGAAAGTAGTACAGTGTTCATGGTGATGAAAGTGGTACAGTGTATGTGGTGATGAAAGTAGTACAGTGTTCATGGTGATGAAAGTAGTACAGTGTTCATGGTGATGAAAGTGGTACAGTGTATGTGGTGATGAAAGTAGTACGGTGTTCATGGTGATGAAAGTGGTACAGTGTATGTGGTGATGAAAGTAGTACAGTGTTCATGGTGATGAAAGTGGTACAGTGTATGCGGTGATGAAAGTGGTACAGTGTATGTGGTGATGAAAGTAGTACTGTGTTCATGGTGATGAAAGTAGTACAGTGTATGTGGTGATGAAAGTAGTACTGTGTTCATGGTGATGAAAGTAGTACAGTGTTCATGGTGATGAAAGTAGTACGGTGTTCATGGTGATGAAAGTGGTACAGTGTATGTGGTGATGCAAGTAGTACTGTGTTCATGGTGATGAAAGTGGTACAGTGTATGTGGTGATGAAAGTAGTACAGTGTTCATGGTGATGAAAGTAGTACAGTGTTCATGGTGATGAAAGTGGTACAGTGTATGTGGTGATGAAAGTAGTACAGTGTTCATGGTGATGAAAGTGGTACAGTGTATGTGGTGATGAAAGTAGTACAGTGTTCATGGTGATGAAAGTAGTACAGTGTATGTGGTGATGAAAGTAGTACTGTGTTCATGGTGATGAAAGTAGTACAGTGTTCATGGTGATGAAAGTAGTACGGTGTTCATGGTGATGAAAGTGGTACAGTGTATGTGGTGATGAAAGTAGTACTGTGTTCATGGTGATGAAAGTAGTACAGTGTTCATGGTGATGAAAGTAGTACAGTGTTCATGGTGATGAAAGTGGTACAGTGTATGTGGTGATGAAAGTAGTACAGTGTTCATGGTGATGAAAGTAGTGCAGTGTTCATGGTGATGAAAGTGGTACAGTGTATGTGGTGATGAAAGTAGTACGGTGTTCATTGTGATGAAAGTGGTACAGTGTATGTGGTGATGAAAGTAGTACAGTGTTCATGGTGATGAAAGTGGTACAGTGTATGTGGTGATGAAAGTAGTACAGTGTATGTGGTGATGAAAGTAGTACTGTGTTCATGGTGATGAAAGTAGTACAGTGTTCATGGTGATGAAAGTAGTACGGTGTTCATGGTGATGAAAGTAGTACTGTGTTCATGGTGATGAAAGTAGTACGGTGTTCATGGTGATGAAAGTAGTACAGTGTTCATGGTGATGAAAGTAGTACGGTGTTCATGGTGATGAAAGTAGTACAGTGGTCATGGTGATGAAAGTAGTACTGTGTTCATGGTGATGAAGTAGTACAGTGTTCATGGTGATGAAAGTGGTACAGTGTATGTGGTGATGAAAGTAGTACTGTGTTCATGGTGATGAAAGTAGTACAGTGTTCATGGTGATGAAAGTGGTACAGTGTATGTGGTGATGAAAGTAGTACTGTGTTCATGGTGATGAAAGTAGTACAGTGTTCATGGTGATGAAAGTGGTACAGTGTATGTGGTGATGAAAGTAGTACAGTGTTCATGGTGATGAAAGTAGTACAGTGTTCATGGTGATGAAAGTGGTACAGTGTATGTGGTGATGAAAGTAGTACGGTGTTCATGGTGATGAAAGTGGTACAGTGTATGTGGTGATGAAAGTAGTACAGTGTTCATGGTGATGAAAGTGGTACAGTGTATGCGGTGATGAAAGTGGTACAGTGTATGTGGTGATGAAAGTAGTACTGTGTTCATGGTGATGAAAGTAGTACAGTGTATGTGGTGATGAAAGTAGTACTGTGTTCATGGTGATGAAAGTAGTACAGTGTTCATGGTGATGAAAGTAGTACGGTGTTCATGGTGATGAAAGTGGTACAGTGTATGTGGTGATGCAAGTAGTACTGTGTTCATGGTGATGAAAGTAGTACAGTGTTCATGGTGATGAAAGTAGTACAGTGTATGTGGTGATGAAAGTAGTACTGTGTTCATGGTGATGAAAGTAGTACAGTGTTCATGGTGATGAAAGTGGTACAGTGTATGTGGTGATGAAAGTAGTACTGTGTTCATGGTGATGAAAGTAGTACAGTGTTCATGGTGATGAAAGTAGTACGGTGTTCATGGTGATGAAAGTGTTACAGTGTATGTGGTGATGAAAGTAGTACAGTGTTCATGGTGATGAAAGTAGTACAGTGTTCATGGTGATGAAAGTGGTACAGTGTATGTGGTGATGAAAGTAGTACGGTGTTCATGGTGATGAAAGTGGTACAGTGTATGTGGTGATGAAAGTAGTACAGTGTTCATGGTGATGAAAGTGGTACAGTGTATGTGGTGATGAAAGTGGTACAGTGTATGTGGTGATGAAAGTAGTACTGTGTTCATGGTGATGAAAGTAGTACAGTGTATGTGGTGATGAAAGGAGTGCAGAGTTCATGGTGATGAAAGTGGTACAGTGTATGTGGTGATGAAAGTAGTACAGTGTTCATGGTGATGAAAGTAGTACAGTGTATGTGGTGATGAAAGTAGTACTGTGTTCATGGTGATGAAAGTGGTACAGTGTATGTGGTGATGAAAGTAGTACTGTGTTCATGGTGATGAAAGTAGTACAGTGTTCATGGTGATGAAAGTAGTACAGTGTTCATGGTGATGAAAGTAGTACAGTGTTCATGGTGATGAAAGTAGTACAGTGTTATTGGTGATGAAAGTGGTACAGTGTATGTGGTGATGAAAGTAGTACTGTGTTCATGGTGATGAAAGTAGTACAGTGTTCATGGTGATGAAAGTAGTACAGTGTTCATGGTGATGAAAGTGGTACAGTGTATGTGGTGATGAAAGTAGTACGTGTTCATGGTGATGAAAGTAGTACAGTGTTCATGGTGATGAAAGTAGTACAGTGTTCATGGTGATGAAAGTAGTACTGTGTTCATGGTGATGAAAGTGGTACAGTGTCTGTGGTGATGAAAGTAGTACAGTGTTCATGGTGATGAAAGTGGTACAGTGTATGTGGTGATGAAAGTAGTACAGTGTTCATGGTGATGAAAGTAGTACAGTGTTCATGGTGATGAAAGTAGTACAGTGTTCATGGTGATGAAAGTAGTACTGTGTTCATGGTGATGAAAGTGGTACAGTGTTCATGGTGATGAAAGTGGTACAGTGTATGTGGTGATGAAAGTAGTACAGTGTTCATGGTGATGAAAGTAGAACAGTGTTCATGGTGATGAAAGTGGTACAGTGTATGTGGTGATGAAAGTAGTACTGTGTTCATGGTGATGAAAGTGGTACAGTGTATGTGGTGATGAAAGTAGTACTGTGTTCATGGTGATGCAAGTGGTACAGTGTATGTGGTGATGAAAGTAGTACAGTGTATGTGGTGATGAAAGTAGTACGGTGTTCATGGTGATGAAAGTGGTACAGTGTATGTGGTGATGAAAGTAGTACAGTGTTCATGGTGATGAAAGTGGTACAGTGTTCATGGTGATGAAAGTGGTACAGTGTATGTGGTGATGAAAGTAGTACAGTGTTCATGGTGATGAAAGTAGAACAGTGTTCATGGTGATGAAAGTGGTACAGTGTATGTGGTGATGAAAGTAGTACTGTGTTCATGGTGATGAAAGTGGTACAGTGTATGTGGTGATGAAAGTAGTACTGTGTTCATGGTGATGCAAGTGGTACAGTGTATGTGGTGATGAAAGTAGTACAGTGTATGTGGTGATGAAAGTAGTACGGTGTTCATGGTGATGAAAGTGGTACAGTGTATGTGGTGATGAAAGTAGTACAGTGTTCATGGTGATGAAAGTGGTACAGTGTATGTGGTGATGAAAGTAGTACAGTGTTCATGGTGATGAAAGTAGTACAGTGTATGTGGTGATGAAAGTAGTACTGTGTTCATGGTGATGAAAGTAGTACAGTGTTCATGGTGATGAAAGTAGTACGGTGTTCATGGTGATGAAAGTGGTACAGTGTATGTGGTGATGAAAGTAGTACTGTGTTCATGGTGATGAAAGTAGTACAGTGTTCATGGTGATGAAAGTAGTACAGTGTTCATGGTGATGAAAGTGGTACAGTGTATGTGGTGATGAAAGTAGTACAGTGTTCATGGTGATGAAAGTAGTGCAGTGTTCATGGTGATGAAAGTGGTACAGTGTATGTGGTGATGAAAGTAGTACGGTGTTCATTGTGATGAAAGTGGTACAGTGTATGTGGTGATGAAAGTAGTACAGTGTTCATGGTGATGAAAGTGGTACAGTGTATGTGGTGATGAAAGTAGTACAGTGTATGTGGTGATGAAAGTAGTACTGTGTTCATGGTGATGAAAGTAGTACAGTGTTCATGGTGATGAAAGTAGTACGGTGTTCATGGTGATGAAAGTAGTACTGTGTTCATGGTGATGAAAGTAGTACGGTGTTCATGGTGATGAAAGTAGTACAGTGTTCATGGTGATGAAAGTAGTACGGTGTTCATGGTGATGAAAGTAGTACAGTGTTCATGGTGATGAAAGTAGTACTGTGTTCATGGTGATGAAGTAGTACAGTGTTCATGGTGATGAAAGTGGTACAGTGTATGTGGTGATGAAAGTAGTACTGTGTTCATGGTGATGAAAGTAGTACAGTGTTCATGGTGATGAAAGTGGTACAGTGTATGTGGTGATGAAAGTAGTACTGTGTTCATGGTGATGAAAGTAGTACAGTGTTCATGGTGATGAAAGTGGTACAGTGTATGTGGTGATGAAAGTAGTACAGTGTTCATGGTGATGAAAGTAGTACAGTGTTCATGGTGATGAAAGTGGTACAGTGTATGTGGTGATGAAAGTAGTACGGTGTTCATGGTGATGAAAGTGGTACAGTGTATGTGGTGATGAAAGTAGTACAGTGTTCATGGTGATGAAAGTGGTACAGTGTATGCGGTGATGAAAGTGGTACAGTGTATGTGGTGATGAAAGTAGTACTGTGTTCATGGTGATGAAAGTAGTACAGTGTATGTGGTGATGAAAGTAGTACTGTGTTCATGGTGATGAAAGTAGTACAGTGTTCATGGTGATGAAAGTAGTACGGTGTTCATGGTGATGAAAGTGGTACAGTGTATGTGGTGATGCAAGTAGTACTGTGTTCATGGTGATGAAAGTAGTACAGTGTTCATGGTGATGAAAGTAGTACAGTGTATGTGGTGATGAAAGTAGTACTGTGTTCATGGTGATGAAAGTAGTACAGTGTTCATGGTGATGAAAGTGGTACAGTGTATGTGGTGATGAAAGTAGTACTGTGTTCATGGTGATGAAAGTAGTACAGTGTTCATGGTGATGAAAGTAGTACGGTGTTCATGGTGATGAAAGTGTTACAGTGTATGTGGTGATGAAAGTAGTACAGTGTTCATGGTGATGAAAGTAGTACAGTGTTCATGGTGATGAAAGTGGTACAGTGTATGTGGTGATGAAAGTAGTACGGTGTTCATGGTGATGAAAGTGGTACAGTGTATGTGGTGATGAAAGTAGTACAGTGTTCATGGTGATGAAAGTGGTACAGTGTATGTGGTGATGAAAGTGGTACAGTGTATGTGGTGATGAAAGTAGTACTGTGTTCATGGTGATGAAAGTAGTACAGTGTATGTGGTGATGAAAGGAGTGCAGTGTTCATGGTGATGAAAGTGGTACAGTGTATGTGGTGATGAAAGTAGTACAGTGTTCATGGTGATGAAAGTAGTACAGTGTATGTGGTGATGAAAGTAGTACTGTGTTCATGGTGATGAAAGTGGTACAGTGTATGTGGTGATGAAAGTAGTACAGTGTTCATGGTGATGAAAGTAGTACAGTGTTCATGGTGATGAAAGTAGTACAGTGTTATTGGTGATGAAAGTGGTACAGTGTATGTGGTGATGAAAGTAGTACTGTGTTCATGGTGATGAAAGTAGTACAGTGTTCATGGTGATGAAAGTAGTACAGTGTTCATGGTGATGAAAGTGGTACAGTGTATGTGGTGATGAAAGTAGTACGTGTTCATGGTGATGAAAGTAGTACAGTGTTCATGGTGATGAAAGTAGTACAGTGTTCATGGTGATGAAAGTAGTACTGTGTTCATGGTGATGAAAGTGGTACAGTGTATGTGGTGATGAAAGTAGTACAGTGTTCATGGTGATGAAAGTGGTACAGTGTATGTGGTGATGAAAGTAGTACAGTGTTCATGGTGATGAAAGTAGTACAGTGTTCATGGTGATGAAAGTAGTACAGTGTTCATGGTGATGAAAGTAGTACAGTGTTCATGGTGATGAAAGTAGTACTGTGTTCATGGTGATGAAAGTGGTACAGTGTATGTGGTGATGAAAGTAGTACAGTGTTCATGGTGATGAAAGTGGTACAGTGTTCATGGTGATGAAAGTGGTACAGTGTATGTGGTGATGAAAGTAGTACAGTGTTCATGGTGATGAAAGTAGAACAGTGTTCATGGTGATGAAAGTGGTACAGTGTATGTGGTGATGAAAGTAGTACTGTGTTCATGGTGATGAAAGTGGTACAGTGTATGTGGTGATGAAAGTAGTACTGTGTTCATGGTGATGCAAGTGGTACAGTGTATGTGGTGATGAAAGTAGTACAGTGTATGTGGTGATGAAAGTAGTACGGTGTTCATGGTGATGAAAGTGGTACAGTGTATGTGGTGATGAAAGTAGTACAGTGTTCATGGTGATGAAAGTGGTACAGTGTATGCGGTGATGAAAGTGGTACAGTGTATGTGGTGATGAAAGTAGTACTGTGTTCATGGTGATGAAAGTAGTACAGTGTATGTGGTGATGAAAGTAGTACTGTGTTCATGGTGATGAAAGTAGTACAGTGTTCATGGTGATGAAAGTAGTACGGTGTTCATGGTGATGAAAGTGGTACAGTGTATGTGGTGATGCAAGTAGTACTGTGTTCATGGTGATGAAAGTAGTACAGTGTTCATGGTGATGAAAGTAGTACAGTGTATGTGGTGATGAAAGTAGTACTGTGTTCATGGTGATGAAAGTAGTACAGTGTTCATGGTGATGAAAGTGGTACAGTGTATGTGGTGATGAAAGTAGTACTGTGTTCATGGTGATGAAAGTAGTACAGTGTTCATGGTGATGAAAGTAGTACGGTGTTCATGGTGATGAAAGTGTTACAGTGTATGTGGTGATGAAAGTAGTACAGTGTTCATGGTGATGAAAGTAGTACAGTGTTCATGGTGATGAAAGTGGTACAGTGTATGTGGTGATGAAAGTAGTACGGTGTTCATGGTGATGAAAGTGGTACAGTGTATGTGGTGATGAAAGTAGTACAGTGTTCATGGTGATGAAAGTGGTACAGTGTATGTGGTGATGAAAGTGGTACAGTGTATGTGGTGATGAAAGTAGTACTGTGTTCATGGTGATGAAAGTAGTACAGTGTATGTGGTGATGAAAGGAGTGCAGTGTTCATGGTGATGAAAGTGGTACAGTGTATGTGGTGATGAAAGTAGTACAGTGTTCATGGTGATGAAAGTAGTACAGTGTATGTGGTGATGAAAGTAGTACTGTGTTCATGGTGATCAAAGTGGTACAGTGTATGTGGTGATGAAAGTAGTACTGTGTTCATGGTGATGAAAGTAGTACAGTGTTCATGGTGATGAAAGTAGTACAGTGTTCATGGTGATGAAAGTAGTACAGTGTTATTGGTGATGAAAGTGGTACAGTGTATGTGGTGATGAAAGTAGTACTGTGTTCATGGTGATGAAAGTAGTACAGTGTTCATGGTGATGAAAGTAGTACAGTGTTCATGGTGATGAAAGTGGTACAGTGTATGTGGTGATGAAAGTAGTACGTGTTCATGGTGATGAAAGTAGTACAGTGTTCATGGTGATGAAAGTAGTACAGTGTTCATGGTGATGAAAGTAGTACTGTGTTCATGGTGATGAAAGTGGTACAGTGTATGTGGTGATGAAAGTAGTACAGTGTTCATGGTGATGAAAGTGGTACAGTGTATGTGGTGATGAAAGTAGTACAGTGTTCATGGTGATGAAAGTAGTACAGTGTTCATGGTGATGAAAGTAGTACAGTGTTCATGGTGATGAAAGTAGTACTGTGTTCATGGTCATGAAAGTGGTACAGTGTATGTGGTGATGAAAGTAGTACAGTGTTCATGGTGATGAAAGTGGTACAGTGTTCATGGTGATGAAAGTGGTACAGTGTATGTGGTGATGAAAGTAGTACAGTGTTCATGGTGATGAAAGTAGAACAGTGTTCATGGTGATGAAAGTGGTACAGTGTATGTGGTGATGAAAGTAGTACTGTGTTCATGGTGATGAAAGTGGTACAGTGTATGTGGTGATGAAAGTAGTACTGTGTTCATGGTGATGCAAGTGGTACAGTGTATGTGGTGATGAAAGTAGTACAGTGTATGTGGTGATGAAAGTAGTACGGTGTTCATGGTGATGAAAGTGGTACAGTGTATGTGGTGATGAAAGTAGTACAGTGTTCATGGTGATGAAAGTGGTACAGTGTATGCGGTGATGAAAGTGGTACAGTGTATGTGGTGATGAAAGTAGTACTGTGTTCATGGTGATGAAAGTAGTACAGTGTATGTGGTGATGAAAGTAGTACTGTGTTCATGGTGATGAAAGTAGTACAGTGTTCATGGTGATGAAAGTAGTACGGTGTTCATGGTGATGAAAGTGGTACAGTGTATGTGGTGATGCAAGTAGTACTGTGTTCATGGTGATGAAAGTAGTACAGTGTTCATGGTGATGAAAGTAGTACAGTGTATGTGGTGATGAAAGTAGTACTGTGTTCATGGTGATGAAAGTAGTACAGTGTTCATGGTGATGAAAGTGGTACAGTGTATGTGGTGATGAAAGTAGTACTGTGTTCATGGTGATGAAAGTAGTACAGTGTTCATGGTGATGAAAGTAGTACGGTGTTCATGGTGATGAAAGTGTTACAGTGTATGTGGTGATGAAAGTAGTACAGTGTTCATGGTGATGAAAGTAGTACAGTGTTCATGGTGATGAAAGTGGTACAGTGTATGTGGTGATGAAAGTAGTACGGTGTTCATGGTGATGAAAGTGGTACAGTGTATGTGGTGATGAAAGTAGTACAGTGTTCATGGTGATGAAAGTGGTACAGTGTATGTGGTGATGAAAGTGGTACAGTGTATGTGGTGATGAAAGTAGTACTGTGTTCATGGTGATGAAAGTAGTACAGTGTATGTGGTGATGAAAGGAGTGCAGTGTTCATGGTGATGAAAGTGGTACAGTGTATGTGGTGATGAAAGTAGTACAGTGTTCATGGTGATGAAAGTAGTACAGTGTATGTGGTGATGAAAGTAGTACTGTGTTCATGGTGATCAAAGTGGTACAGTGTATGTGGTGATGAAAGTAGTACTGTGTTCATGGTGATGAAAGTAGTACAGTGTTCATGGTGATGAAAGTAGTACAGTGTTCATGGTGATGAAAGTAGTACAGTGTTCATGGTGATGAAAGTAGTACAGTGTTATTGGTGATGAAAGTGGTACAGTGTATGTGGTGATGAAAGTAGTACTGTGTTCATGGTGATGAAAGTAGTACAGTGTTCATGGTGATGAAAGTAGTACAGTGTTCATGGTGATGAAAGTGGTACAGTGTATGTGGTGATGAAAGTAGTACGTGTTCATGGTGATGAAAGTAGTACAGTGTTCATGGTGATGAAAGTAGTACAGTGTTCATGGTGATGAAAGTAGTACTGTGTTCATGGTGATGAAAGTGGTACAGTGTATGTGGTGATGAAAGTAGTACAGTGTTCATGGTGATGAAAGTGGTACAGTGTATGTGGTGATGAAAGTAGTACAGTGTTCATGGTGATGAAAGTAGTACAGTGTTCATGGTGATGAAAGTAGTACAGTGTTCATGGTGATGAAAGTAGTACTGTGTTCATGGTGATGAAAGTGGTACAGTGTATGTGGTGATGAAAGTAGTACAGTGTTCATGGTGATGAAAGTGGTACAGTGTTCATGGTGATGAAAGTGGTACAGTGTATGTGGTGATGAAAGTAGTACAGTGTTCATGGTGATGAAAGTAGTACAGTGTTCATGGTGATGAAAGTGGTACAGTGTATGTGGTGATGAAAGTAGTACTGTGTTCATGGTGATGAAAGTGGTACAGTGTATGTGGTGATGAAAGTAGTACTGTGTTCATGGTGATGCAAGTGGTACAGTGTATGTGGTGATGAAAGTAGTACAGTGTTCATGGTGATGAAAGTGGTACAGTGTTCATGGTGATGAAAGTGGTACAGTGTTCATGGTGATGAAAGTGGTACAGTGTATGTGGTGATGAAAGTAGTACAGTGTTCATGGTGATGAAAGTAGTACAGTGTTCATGATGATGAAAGTGGTACAGTGTATGTGGTGATGAAAGTAGTACTGTGTTCATGGTGATGAAAGTGGTACAGTGTATGTGGTGATGAAAGTAGTACTGTGTTCATGGTGATGAAAGTGGTACAGTGTATGTGGTGATGAAAGTAGTACAGTGTTCATGGTGATGAAAGTGGTACAGTGTTCATGGTGATGAAAGTGGTACAGTGTATGTGGTGATGAAAGTAGTACAGTGTTCATAGTGATGAAAGTGGTACAGTGTATGTGGTGATGAAAGTAGTACAATGTTTATGGTGATGAAAGTAGTACAGTGTTCATGGTGATGAAAGTAGTACAGTGTTCATGGTGATGAAAGTAGTACAGTGTTCATGGTGATGAAAGTGGTACAGTGTATGTGGTGATGAAAGTAGTACAGTGTTCATGGTGATGAAAGTAGTACAGTGTTCATGGTGATGAAAGTAGTACAGTGTTCATGGTGATGAAAGTGGTACAGTGTATGTGGTGATGAAAGTAGTACTGTGTTCATGGTGATGAAAGTAGTACAGTGTTCATGGTGATGAAAGTAGTACGGTGTTCATGGTGATGAAAGTGGTACAGTGTTCATGGTGATGAAAGTGGTACAGTGTATGTGGTGATGAAAGTAGTCCTGTGTTCATGGTGATGAAAGTGGTACAGTGTATGTGGTGATGAAAGTAGTACAGTGTTCATGGTGATGAAAGTGGTACAGTGTTCATGGTGATGAAAGTAGTACAGTGTTCATGGTGATGAAAGTGGTACAGTGTATGTGGTGATGAAAGTAGTACAGTGTTCATGGTGATGAAAGTGGTACAGTGTATGTGGTGATGAAAGTAGTACAGTGTTCATGGTGATGAAAGTAGTACAGTGTTCATGGTGATGAAAGTGGTACAGTGTATGTGGTGATGAAAGTAGTACTGTGTTCATGGTGATGAAAGTGGTACAGTGTATGTGGTGATGAAAGTAGTACAGTGTTCATGGTGATGAAAGTGGTACAGTGTATGTGGTGATGAAAGTAGTACAGTGTTCATGGTGATGAAAGTAGTACAGTGTTCATGGTGATGAAAGTGGTACAGTGTATGTGGTGATGAAAGTAGTACAGTGTTCATGGTGATGAAAGTGGTACAGTGTATGTGGTGATGAAAGTAGTACAGTGTTCATGGTGATGAAAGTAGTACAGTGTATGTGGTGATGAAAGTAGTACTGTGTTCATGGTGATGAAAGTAGTACAGTGTTCATGGTGATGAAAGTAGTACGGTGTTCATGGTGATGAAAGTGGTACAGTGTATGTGGTGATGCAAGTAGTACTGTGTTCATGGTGATGAAAGTAGTACGGTGTTCATGGTGATGAAAGTAGTACGGTGTTCATGGTGATGAAAGTGGTACAGTGTATGTGGTGATGAAAGTAGTACTGTGTTCATGGTGATGAAAGTAGTACAGTGTTCATGGTGATGAAAGTAGTACAGTGTATGTGGTGATGAAAGTAGTACTGTGTTCATGGTGATGAAAGTAGTACAGTGTTCATGGTGATGAAAGTGGTACAGTGTATGTGGTGATGAAAGTAGTACTGTGTTCATGGTGATGAAAGTAGTACAGTGTTCATGGTGATGAAAGTAGTACGGTGTTCATGGTGATGAAAGTGGTACAGTGTATGTGGTGATGAAAGTAGTACAGTGTTCATGGTGATGAAAGTAGTGCAGTGTTCATGGTGATGAAAGTGGTACAGTGTATGTGGTGATGAAAGTAGTACGGTGTTCATGGTGATGAAAGTGGTACAGTGTATGTGGTGATGAAAGTAGTACAGTGTTCATGGTGATGAAAGTGGTACAGTGTATGTGGTGATGAAAGTAGTACAGTGTATGTGGTGATGAAAGTAGTACTGTGTTCATGGTGATGAAAGTAGTACAGTGTATGTGGTGATGAAAGTGGTACAGTGTATGTGGTGATGAAAGTAGTACAGTGTTCATGGTGATGAAAGTGGTACAGTGTATGTGGTGATGAAAGTAGTACTGTGTTCATGGTGATGAAAGTGGTACAGTGTATGTGGTGATGAAAGTAGTACAGTGTTCATGGTGATGAAAGTGGTACAGTGTATGTGGTGATGAAAGTGGTACAGTGTATGTGGTGATGAAAGTAGTACTGTGTTCATGGTGATGAAAGTGGTACAGTGTATGTGGTGATGAAAGTAGTACAGTGTTCATGGTGATGAAAGTAGTACAGTGTATGTGGTGATGAAAGTAGTACTGTGTTCATGGTGATGAAAGTGCTACAGTGTATGTGGTGATGAAAGTAGTACAGTGTTCATGGTGATGAAAGTGGTACAGTGTATGTGGTGATGAAAGTAGTACTGTGTTCATGGTGATGAAAGTAGTACAGTGTTCATGGTGATGAAAGTAGTACAGTGTTCATGGTGATGAAAGTAGTACAGTGTTCATGGTGATGAAAGTAGTACTGTGTTCATGGTGATGAAAGTAGTACAGTGTTCATGGTGATGAAAGTGGTACAGTGTATGTGGTGATGAAAGTAGTACTGTGTTCATGGTGATGAAAGTAGTACAGTGTTCATGGTGATGAAAGTAGTACAGTGTTTGTGGTGATGAAAGTAGTACAGTGTTCATGGTGATGAAAGTGGTACAGTGTTCATGGTGATGAAAGTGGTACAGTGTATGTGGTGATGAAAGTAGTACAGTGTTCATGGTGATGAAAGTGGTACAGTGTATGTGGTGATGAAAGTAGTACGTGTTCATGGTGATGAAAGTAGTACAGTGTTCATGGTGATGAAAGTAGTACTGTGTTCATGGTGATGAAAGTGGTACAGTGTATGTGGTGATGAAAGTAGTACAGTGTTCATGGTGATGAAAGTGGTACAGTGTATGTGGTGATGAAAGTAGTACAGTGTTCATGGTGATGAAAGTAGTACAGTGTTCATGGTGATGAAAGTAGTACAGTGTTCATGGTGATGAAAGTAGTACTGTGTTCATGGTGATGAAAGTGGTACAGTGTATGTGGTGATGAAAGTGGTACAGTGTATGTGGTGATGAAAGTAGTGCAGTGTTCATGGTGATGAAAGTGGTACAGTGTTCATGGTGATGAAAGTGGTACAGTGTATGTGGTGATGAAAGTAGTACAGTGTTCATGGTGATGAAAGTAGTACAGTGTTCATGGTGATGAAAGTGGTACAGTGTATGTGGTGATGAAAGTAGTACTGTGTTCATGGTGATGAAAGTGGTACAGTGTATGTGGTGATGAAAGTAGTACTGTGTTCATGGTGATGCAAGTGGTACAGTGTATGTGGTGATGAAAGTAGTACAGTGTTCATGGTGATGAAAGTGGTACAGTGTTCATGGTGATGAAAGTGGTACAGTGTATGTGGTGATGAAAGTAGTACAGGGTTCATGGTGATGAAAGTAGTACAGTGTTCATGGTGATGAAAGTGGTACAGTGTATGTGGTGATGAAAGTAGTACAGTGTTCATGGTGATGAAAGTGGTACAGTGTTCATGGTGATGAAAGTGGTACAGTGTTCATGGTGATGAAAGTGGTACAGTGTATGTGGTGATGAAAGTAGTACAGTGTTCATGGTGATGAAAGTAGTACAGTGTTCATGGTGATGAAAGTGGTACAGTGTATGTGGTGATGAAAGTAGTACTGTGTTCATGGTGATGAAAGTGGTACAGTGTATGTGGTGATGAAAGTAGTACTGTGTTCATGGTGATGAAAGTGGTACAGTGTATGTGGTGATGAAAGTAGTACAGTGTTCATGGTGATGAAAGTGGTACAATGTTCATGGTGATGAAAGTGGTACAGTGTTCATGGTGATGAAAGTGGTACAGTGTATGTGGTGATGAAAGTAGTACAGTGTTCATGGTGATGAAAGTAGTACAGTGTATGTGGTGATGAAAGTAGTACTGTGTTCATGGTGATGAAAGTGGTACAGTGTATGTGGTGATGAAAGTAGTATTGTCTTCATGGTGATGAAAGTAGAACAGTGTATGTGGTGATGAAAGTAGTACAGTGTTCATGGTGATGAAAGTGGTACAGTGTTCATGGTGATGAAAGTGGTACAGTGTATGTGGTGATGAAAGTAGTACAGTGTTCATGGTGATGAAAGTAGTACAGTGTTCATGGTGATGAAAGTGGTACAGTGTATGTGGTGATGAAAGTAGTACAGTGTTCATGGTGATGAAAGTAGTACAGTGTTCATGGTGATGAAAGTGGTACAGTGTATGTGGTGATGAAAGTAGTACAGTGTTCATGGTGATGAAAGTAGTACAGTGTTCATGGTGATGAAAGTGGTACAGTGTATGTGGTGATGAAGGTAGTACTGTGTTCATGGTGATGAAAGTAGTACAGTGTTCATGGTGATGAAAGTGGTACAGTGTATGTGGTGATGAAAGTAGTACTGTGTTCATGGTGATGAAAGTAGTACAGTGTATGTGGTGATGAAAGTAGTACAGTGTTCATGGTGATGAAAGTGGTACAGTGTTCATGGTGATGAAAGTGGTACAGTGTATGTGGTGATGAAAGTAGTACAGTGTTCATGGTGATGAAAGTAGTACAGTGTTCATGGTGATGAAAGTAGTACAGTGTATGTGGTGATGAAAGTAGTACAGTGTTCATGGTGATGAAAGTGGTACAGTGTATGTGGTGATGCAAGTAGTACTGTGTTCATGGTGATGAAAGTAGTACAGTGTATGTGGTGATGAAAGTAGTACAGTGTTCATGGTGATGAAAGTGGTACAGTGTTCATGGTGATGAAAGTGGTACAGTGTATGTGGTGATGAAAGTAGTACAGTGTTCATGGTGATGTAAGTAGTACAGTGTTCATGGTGATGAAAGTGGTACAGTGTATGTGGTGATGAAAGTAGTACTGTGTTCATGGTGATAAAGTAGTACAGTGTATGTGGTGATGAAAGTAGTACAGTGTATGTGGTGATGAAAGTAGTACTGTGTTCATGGTGATGAAAGTGGTACAGTGTTCATGGTGATGAAAGTGGTACAGTGTATGTGGTGATGAAAGTAGTTCAGTGTATGTGGTGATGAAAGTGGTACAGTGTATGTGGTGATGAAAGTAGTACTGTGTTCATGGTGATGAAAGTAGTACAGTGTATGTGGTGATGAAAGTAGTACTGTGTTCATGGTGATGAAAGTAGTACAGTGTATGTGGTGATGAAAGTAGTACAGTGTTCATGGTGATGAAAGTAGTACAGTGTTCATGGTGATGAAAGTAGTACAGTGTTCATGGTGATGAAAGTAGTACAGTGTATGTGGTGATGAAAGTAGTACTGTGTTCATGGTGATGAAAGTGGTACAGTGTATGTGGTGATGAAAGTAGTACAGTGTTCATGGTGATGAAAGTGGTACAGTGTTCATGGTGATGAAAGTGGTACAGTGTTCATGGTGATGAAAGTGGTACAGTGTATGTGGTGATGAAAGTGGTACAGTGTTCATGGTGATGAAAGTAGTACAGTGTATGTGGTGATGAAAGTAGTACAGTGTTCATGGTGATGAAAGTGGTACAGTGTATGTGGTGATGAAAGTAGTACTGTCTTCATGGTGATGAAAGTAGAACAGTGTATGTGGTGATGAAAGTAGTACAGGGTTCATGGTGATGAAAGTGGTACAGTGTTCATGGTGATGAAAGTGGTACAGTGTATGTGGTGATGAAAGTAGTACAGTGTTCATGGTGATGAAAGTAGTACAGTGTTCATGGTGATGAAAGTGGTACAGTGTATGTGGTGATGAAAGTAGTACAGTGTTCATGGTGATGAAAGTAGTACAGTGTTCATGGTGATGAAAGTGGTACAGTGTATGTGGTGATGAAAGTAGTACAGTGTTCATGGTGATGAAAGTAGTACAGTGTTCATGGTGATGAAAGTGGTACAGTGTATGTGGTGATGAAAGTAGTACTGTGTTCATGGTGATGAAAGTAGTACAGTGTTCATGGTGATGAAAGTGGTACAGTGTATGTGGTGATGAAAGTAGTACTGTGTTCATGGTGATGAAAGTAGTACAGTGTATGTGGTGATGAAAGTAGTACAGTGTTCATGGTGATGAAAGTGGTACAGTGTTCATGGTGATGAAAGTGGTACAGTGTATGTGGTGATGAAAGTAGTACAGTGTTCATGGTGATGAAAGTAGTACAGTGTTCATGGTGATGAAAGTAGTACAGTGTATGTGGTGATGAAAGTAGTACTGTGTTCATGGTGATGAAAGTAGTACAGTGTATGTGGTGATGAAAGTAGTACAGTGTTCATGGTGATGAAAGTGGTACAGTGTTCATGGTGATGAAAGTGGTACAGTGTATGTGGTGATGAAAGTAGTACAGTGTTCATGGTGATGAAAGTAGTACAGTGTTCATGGTGATGAAAGTGGTACAGTGTATGTGGTGATGAAAGTAGTACTGTGTTCATGGTGATGAAAGTAGTACAGTGTATGTGGTGATGAAAGTAGTACAGTGTATGTGGTGATGAAAGTAGTACTGTGTTCATGGTGATGAAAGTGGTACTGTGTTCATGGTGATGAAAGTGGTACAGTGTTCATAGTGATGAAAGTAGTACAGTGTTCATGGTGATGAAAGTAGTACTGTGTTCATGGTGATGAAAGTGGTACTGTGTTCATGGTGATGAAAGTAGTACAGTGTTCATAGTGATGAAAGTAGTACTGTGTTTATGGTGATGAAAGTAGTACAGTGTTCATGGTGATGAAAGTGGTACTGTGTTCATGGTGATGAAAGTGGTACTGTGTTCATGGTGATGAAAGTAGTACAGTGTTCATAGTGATGAAAGTAGTACTGTGTTCATGGTGATGAAAGTGGTACTGTGTTCATGGTGATGAAAGTAGTACAGTGTTCATGGTGATGAAAGTAGTACTGTGTTCATGGTGATGAAAGTGGTACTGTGTTCATGGTGATGAAAGTAGTACAGTGTTCATAGTGATGAAAGTAGTACTGTGTTCATGGTGATGAAAGTGGTACTGTGTTCATGGTGATGAAAGTGGTACAGTGTTCATAGTGATGAAAGTAGTACTGTGTTCATGGTGATGAAAGTAGTACAGTGTTCATAGTGATGAAAGTAGTACTGTGTTCATGGTGATGAAAGTGGTACTGTGTTCATGGTGATGAAAGTAGTACTGTGTTCATGGTGATGAAAGCAGTACAGTGTTCATGGTGATGAAAGTGGTACTGTGTTCATGGTGATGAAAGTAGTACAGTGTTCATAGTGATGAAAGTAGTACTGTGTTCATGGTGATGAAAGTGGTACTGTGTTCATGGTGATGAAGGTAGTACAGTGTTCATAGTGATGAAAGTAGAACTGTGTTCATGGTGATGAAAGTAGTACAGTGTTCATAGTGATGAAAGTGGTACAGTGTTCATGGTGATGAAAGTGGTACAGTGTTCATGGTGATGAAAGTAGTACAGTGTTCATGGTGATGAAAGTAGTACTGTGTTCATGGTGATGAAAGTAGTACAGTGTTCATTGTGATGAATGTGGTACAGTGTATGTGGTGATGAAAGTAGTACAGTGTTCATGGTGATGAAAGTAGTACCGTGTTCATGGTGATGAAAGTAGTACAGTGTTTGTGGTGATGAAAGTAGTACAGTGTTCATGGTGATGAAAGTGGTACAGTGTTCATGGTGATGAAAGTGGTACAGTGTATGTGGTGATGAAAGTAGTACAGTGTTCATGGTGATGAAAGTGGTACAGTGTATGTGGTGATGAAAGTAGTACGTGTTCATGGTGATGAAAGTAGTACAGTGTTCATGGTGATGAAAGTAGTACTGTGTTCATGGTGATGAAAGTGGTACAGTGTATGTGGTGATGAAAGTAGTACAGTGTTCATGGTGATGAAAGTGGTACAGTGTATGTGGTGATGAAAGTAGTACAGTGTTCATGGTGATGAAAGTAGTACAGTGTTCATGGTGATGAAAGTAGTACAGTGTTCATGGTGATGAAAGTAGTACTGTGTTCATGGTGATGAAAGTGGTACAGTGTATGTGGTGATGAAAGTGGTACAGTGTATGTGGTGATGAAAGTAGTGCAGTGTTCATGGTGATGAAAGTGGTACAGTGTTCATGGTGATGAAAGTGGTACAGTGTATGTGGTGATGAAAGTAGTACAGTGTTCATGGTGATGAAAGTAGTACAGTGTTCATGGTGATGAAAGTGGTACAGTGTATGTGGTGATGAAAGTAGTACTGTGTTCATGGTGATGAAAGTGGTACAGTGTATGTGGTGATGAAAGTAGTACTGTGTTCATGGTGATGCAAGTGGTACAGTGTATGTGGTGATGAAAGTAGTACAGTGTTCATGGTGATGAAAGTGGTACAGTGTTCATGGTGATGAAAGTGGTACAGTGTTCATGGTGATGAAAGTGGTACAGTGTATGTGGTGATGAAAGTAGTACAGGGTTCATGGTGATGAAAGTAGTACAGTGTTCATGGTGATGAAAGTGGTACAGTGTATGTGGTGATGAAAGTAGTACAGTGTTCATGGTGATGAAAGTGGTACAGTGTTCATGGTGATGAAAGTGGTACAGTGTTCATGGTGATGAAAGTGGTACAGTGTATGTGGTGATGAAAGTAGTACAGTGTTCATGGTGATGAAAGTAGTACAGTGTTCATGGTGATGAAAGTGGTACAGTGTATGTGGTGATGAAAGTAGTACTGTGTTCATGGTGATGAAAGTGGTACAGTGTATGTGGTGATGAAAGTAGTACTGTGTTCATGGTGATGAAAGTGGTACAGTGTATGTGGTGATGAAAGTAGTACAGTGTTCATGGTGATGAAAGTGGTACAATGTTCATGGTGATGAAAGTGGTACAGTGTTCATGGTGATGAAAGTGGTACAGTGTATGTGGTGATGAAAGTAGTACAGTGTTCATGGTGATGAAAGTAGTACAGTGTATGTGGTGATGAAAGTAGTACTGTGTTCATGGTGATGAAAGTGGTACAGTGTATGTGGTGATGAAAGTAGTATTGTCTTCATGGTGATGAAAGTAGAACAGTGTATGTGGTGATGAAAGTAGTACAGTGTTCATGGTGATGAAAGTGGTACAGTGTTCATGGTGATGAAAGTGGTACAGTGTATGTGGTGATGAAAGTAGTACAGTGTTCATGGTGATGAAAGTAGTACAGTGTTCATGGTGATGAAAGTGGTACAGTGTATGTGGTGATGAAAGTAGTACAGTGTTCATGGTGATGAAAGTAGTACAGTGTTCATGGTGATGAAAGTGGTACAGTGTATGTGGTGATGAAAGTAGTACAGTGTTCATGGTGATGAAAGTAGTACAGTGTTCATGGTGATGAAAGTGGTACAGTGTATGTGGTGATGAAGGTAGTACTGTGTTCATGGTGATGAAAGTAGTACAGTGTTCATGGTGATGAAAGTGGTACAGTGTATGTGGTGATGAAAGTAGTACTGTGTTCATGGTGATGAAAGTAGTACAGTGTATGTGGTGATGAAAGTAGTACAGTGTTCATGGTGATGAAAGTGGTACAGTGTTCATGGTGATGAAAGTGGTACAGTGTATGTGGTGATGAAAGTAGTACAGTGTTCATGGTGATGAAAGTAGTACAGTGTTCATGGTGATGAAAGTAGTACAGTGTATGTGGTGATGAAAGTAGTACAGTGTTCATGGTGATGAAAGTGGTACAGTGTATGTGGTGATGCAAGTAGTACTGTGTTCATGGTGATGAAAGTAGTACAGTGTATGTGGTGATGAAAGTAGTACAGTGTTCATGGTGATGAAAGTGGTACAGTGTATGTGGTGATGAAAGTAGTACAGTGTTCATGGTGATGTAAGTAGTACAGTGTTCATGGTGATGAAAGTGGTACAGTGTATGTGGTGATGAAAGTAGTACTGTGTTCATGGTGATAAAGTAGTACAGTGTATGTGGTGATGAAAGTAGTACAGTGTATGTGGTGATGAAAGTAGTACTGTGTTCATGGTGATGAAAGTGGTACAGTGTTCATGGTGATGAAAGTGGTACAGTGTATGTGGTGATGAAAGTAGTTCAGTGTATGTGGTGATGAAAGTGGTACAGTGTATGTGGTGATGAAAGTAGTACTGTGTTCATGGTGATGAAAGTAGTACAGTGTATGTGGTGATGAAAGTAGTACTGTGTTCATGGTGATGAAAGTAGTACAGTGTATGTGGTGATGAAAGTAGTACAGTGTTCATCGTGATGAAAGTAGTACAGTGTTCATGGTGATGAAAGTAGTACAGTGTTCATGGTGATGAAAGTAGTACAGTGTTCATGGTGATGAAAGTAGTACAGTGTATGTGGTGATGAAAGTAGTACTGTGTTCATGGTGATGAAAGTGGTACAGTGTATGTGGTGATGAAAGTAGTACAGTGTTCATGGTGATGAAAGTGGTACAGTGTTCATGGTGATGAAAGTGGTACAGTGTTCATGGTGATGAAAGTGGTACAGTGTATGTGGTGATGAAAGTGGTACAGTGTTCATGGTGATGAAAGTAGTACAGTGTATGTGGTGATGAAAGTAGTACAGTGTTCATGGTGATGAAAGTGGTACAGTGTATGTGGTGATGAAAGTAGTACTGTCTTCATGGTGATGAAAGTAGAACAGTGTATGTGGTGATGAAAGTAGTACAGGGTTCATGGTGATGAAAGTGGTACAGTGTTCATGGTGATGAAAGTGGTACAGTGTATGTGGTGATGAAAGTAGTACAGTGTTCATGGTGATGAAAGTAGTACAGTGTTCATGGTGATGAAAGTGGTACAGTGTATGTGGTGATGAAAGTAGTACAGTGTTCATGGTGATGAAAGTAGTACAGTGTTCATGGTGATGAAAGTGGTACAGTGTATGTGGTGATGAAAGTAGTACAGTGTTCATGGTGATGAAAGTAGTACAGTGTTCATGGTGATGAAAGTGGTACAGTGTATGTGGTGATGAAAGTAGTACTGTGTTCATGGTGATGAAAGTAGTACAGTGTTCATGGTGATGAAAGTGGTACAGTGTATGTGGTGATGAAAGTAGTACTGTGTTCATGGTGATGAAAGTAGTACAGTGTATGTGGTGATGAAAGTAGTACAGTGTTCATGGTGATGAAAGTGGTACAGTGTTCATGGTGATGAAAGTGGTACAGTGTATGTGGTGATGAAAGTAGTACAGTGTTCATGGTGATGAAAGTAGTACAGTGTTCATGGTGATGAAAGTAGTACAGTGTATGTGGTGATGAAAGTAGTACTGTGTTCATGGTGATGAAAGTAGTACAGTGTATGTGGTGATGAAAGTAGTACAGTGTTCATGGTGATGAAAGTGGTACAGTGTTCATGGTGATGAAAGTGGTACAGTGTATGTGGTGATGAAAGTAGTACAGTGTTCATGGTGATGAAAGTAGTACAGTGTTCATGGTGATGAAAGTGGTACAGTGTATGTGGTGATGAAAGTAGTACTGTGTTCATGGTGATGAAAGTAGTACAGTGTATGTGGTGATGAAAGTAGTACAGTGTATGTGGTGATGAAAGTAGTACTGTGTTCATGGTGATGAAAGTGGTACAGTGTTCATGGTGATGAAAGTGGTACAGTGTATGTGGTGATGAAAGTAGTACTGTGTTCATGGTGATGAAAGTAGTACAGTGTATGTGGTGATGAAAGTAGTACAGTGTTCATGGTGATGAAAGTAGTACAGTGTTCATGGTGATGAAAGTAGTACAGTGTTTGTGGTGATGAAAGTAGTACTGTGTTCATGGTGATGAAAGTAGTACAGTGTATGTGGTGATGAAAGTAGTACAGTGTTCATGGTGATGAAAGTAGTACTGTGTTCATGGTGATGAAAGTAGTACAGTGTGTGTGGTGATGAAAGTAGTACAGTGTTCATGGTGATGAAAGTAGTACTGTGTTCATGGTGATGAAAGTAGTACAGTGTTCATGGTGCTGAAAGTGGTACAGTGTTCATGGTGATGAAAGTGGTACTGTGTTCATGGTGATGAAAGTAGTACTGTGTTCATGGTGATGAAAGTAGTACAGTGTTCATGGTGATGAAAGTAGTACAGTGTTCATGGTGATGAAAGTAGTACAGTGTTCATGGTGATGAAAGTGGTACAGTGTTCATGGTGATGAAAGTGGTACTGTGTTCATGGTGATGAAAGTAGTACAGTGTTCATGGTGATGAAAGTAGTACAGTGTTCATGGTGATGAAAGTGGTACTGTGTTCATGGTGATGAAAGTAATACAGTGTTCATGGTGATGAAAGTGGTACAGTGTTCATGGTGATGAAAGTAGTACAGTGTTCATGGTGATGAAAGTCGTACAGTGTTCATGGTGCTGAAAGTGGTACTGTGTTCATGGTGATGAAAGTAGTACTGTGTTCATGGTGATGAAAGTAGTACTGTGTTCATGGTGATGAAAGTAGTACTGTGTTCATGGTGATGAAAGTAGTACAGTGTTCATGGTGATGAAAGTGGTACTGTGTTCATGGTGATGAAAGTGGTACAGTGTTCATGGTGATGAAAGTAGTACTGTGTTCATGGTGATGAAAGTAGTACAGTGTTCATGGTGATGAAAGTAGTACAGTGTTCATGGTGATGAAAGTAGTACAGTGTTCATGGTGATGATAGTGGTACTGTGTTCATGGTGATGAAAGTAGTACAGTGTTCATGGTCGTGAAAGTGGTACAGTGTTCATGGTGATGAAAGTAGTACTGTGTTCATGGTGATGAAAGTAGTACTGTGTTCATGGTGATGAAAGTAGTACTGTGTTCATGGTGATGAAAGTAGTACTGTGTTCATGGTGATGAAAGTAGTACTGTGTTCATGGTGATGAAAGTAGTACTGTGTTCATGGTGATGAAAGTAGTACTGTGTTCATGGTGATGAAAGTAGTACAGTGTTCATGGTGATGAAAGTAGTACTGTGTTCATGGTGATGAAAGTAGTACTGTGTTCATGGTGATGAAAGTAGTACAGAGTATGTGGTGATGAAAGTAGTACTGTGTTCATGGTGATGAAAGTAGTACTGTGTTCATGGTGATGAAAGTGGTACTGTGTTCATGGTGATGAAAGTGGTACAGTGTTCATAGTGATGAAAGTAGTACAGTGTTCATGGTGATGAAAGTAGTACTGTGTTCATGGTGATGAAAGTGGTACTGTGTTCATGGTGATGAAAGTAGTACAGTGTTCATAGTGATGAAAGTAGTACTGTGTTTATGGTGATGAAAGTAGTACAGTGTTCATGGTGATGAAAGTGGTACTGTGTTCATGGTGATGAAAGTGGTACTGTGTTCATGGTGATGAAAGTAGTACAGTGTTCATAGTGATGAAAGTAGTACTGTGTTCATGGTGATGAAAGTGGTACTGTGTTCATGGTGATGAAAGTAGTACAGTGTTCATGGTGATGAAAGTAGTACTGTGTTCATGGTGATGAAAGTGGTACTGTGTTCATGGTGATGAAAGTAGTACAGTGTTCATAGTGATGAAAGTAGTACTGTGTTCATGGTGATGAAAGTGGTACTGTGTTCATGGTGATGAAAGTGGTACAGTGTTCATAGTGATGAAAGTAGTACTGTGTTCATGGTGATGAAAGTAGTACAGTGTTCATAGTGATGAAAGTAGTACTGTGTTCATGGTGATGAAAGTGGTACTGTGTTCATGGTGATGAAAGTAGTACTGTGTTCATGGTGATGAAAGCAGTACAGTGTTCATGGTGATGAAAGTGGTACTGTGTTCATGGTGATGAAAGTAGTACAGTGTTCATAGTGATGAAAGTAGTACTGTGTTCATGGTGATGAAAGTGGTACTGTGTTCATGGTGATGAAGGTAGTACAGTGTTCATAGTGATGAAAGTAGTACTGTGTTCATGGTGATGAAAGTAGTACAGTGTTCATAGTGATGAAAGTGGTACAGTGTTCATGGTGATGAAAGTGGTACAGTGTTCATGGTGATGAAAGTAGTACAGTGTTCATGGTGATGAAAGTAGTACTGTGTTCATGGTGATGAAAGTAGTACAGTGTTCATTGTGATGAATGTGGTACAGTGTATGTGGTGATGAAAGTAGTACAGTGTTCATGGTGATGAAAGTAGTACCGTGTTCATGGTGATGAAAGTAGTACAGTGTTCATGGTGATGAAAGTGGTACAGTGTATGTGGTGATGAAAGTAGTACTGTGTTCATGGTGATGAAAGTGGTACAGTGTTCATGGTGATGAAAGTGGTACAGTGTTCATGGTGATGAAAGTAGTACAGTGTATGTGGTGATGAAAGTAGTACAGTGTTCATGGTGATGAAAGTAGTACAGTGTATGTGGTGATGAAAGTAGTACAGTGTACATGGTGATGAAAGTAGTACTGTGTTCATGGTGATGAAAGTGGTACAGTGTATGTGGTGATGAAAGTAGTACTGTGTTCATGGTGATGAAAGTGGTACAGTGTTCATGGTGATGAAAGTGGTACAGTGTATGTGGTGATGAAAGTAGTACAGTGTACATGGTGATGAAAGTGGTACAGTGTATGTGGTGATGAAAGTAGTACTGTGTTCATGGTGATGAAAGTGGTACAGTGTTCATGGTGATGAAAGTGGTACAGTGTATGTGGTGATGAAAGTAGTACAGTGTACATGGTGATGAAAGTAGTACAGTGTACATGGTGATGAAAGGAGTACAGTGTACGCGATGATGAGAGCAGTACAGTGTACGCGGTGATGAAAGTTGTACAGTGTACAAGATGATGAGAGCAGTACAGGGGTACGTGGTGATGAAAGAAGTACAGTGTACAAGGTGATGAGAGCAGTACAGTGTACGCAGTGATGAAAGTGGTACAGTGTATGCGGTTATGAGAGCAGTCCTTTGTACATGCTGATGAGAGCAGTACAGTGTACATGAATCTTGGGGTGCACTGGAAGCAGGAGAATTTGTGTTTTTGTACAGTTGGAATTGGGCCGAAGTTGCATTTTATTGATCCAAGAACCAGAAACGTCTTGGGAATTTATCAGTGGACATAAGTAAAAAACATTTTTAATGGCCTCTATTTATTCTGTAACCTACTGAAGTGTGTTAGGCCAAATTCAGTGCAGGCCGCCGCAAACCTATCGATTCGGCAGGACCGTATCTCCAACACTGAAGTCCTCGAGGCGGCCAACATCCCCAGCATATACACCCTACTAAGCCAGCGGCGCCTGAGATGGCTTGGCCATGTGAGCCGCATGGAAGATGGCAGGATCCCCAAGGACACATTGTACAGTGAGCTCGTCACTGGTATCAGACCCACCGGCCGTCCATGTCTCCGCTTTAAAGAGGTCTGCAAACGCGACATGAAGTCCTGTGACATTGATCACAAGTCGTGGGAGTCAGTTGCCAGCGATCGCCAGAGCTGGCGGGAAACCATAAATGCGGGGCTAAAGCGTGGCGAGTCAAAGAGACTTAGCAGTTGGCAGGAAAAAAGTCAGAAGCGCAAGGAGAGAGCCAATTGTGTATCAGCCCCGAAAACCAATTTTATCTGCAGCCCCTGTGAAAGAGTCTGCCACTATAGAATTGGCCTTTATAGCCAGTCCAGGCGCTGCTTTACAAACCACTGACCACCTCCAGGTGCTTACCCATTGTCTCTCGAGCCAAGGAGGCCAAAGAAGAAGAAGAAGACTGAAGTGGGAAGCTTCCCTGCACCACGGCACTGCTGGGCTGCAATGGGCGAATCCACCAATGTTCCTGTTGCCAAGTGGTGATAACATAAAATAATTTATTCCAAATAACAGTGCATAAATTAGAAATTGGCAATAAGAGTACTTAGAATGACCAATATTAAACAATAATGGAAAGGTAGCAGTAGACTAGGTCAGTTTCTGTACTAATCCATTATGTGAGTGCTTTTCACTCACCCAGGACTTCACAACACGGAGTCATGAGTTTGAAGGCTGTTAAATAGGCATGAGCATGATAATGTCGCTGGGTCAAAATCCTGGATTTCAGGGGCACAATATGAGTGTACTGGTGATAAATTTCAGATGATTCCATGCCCAATCTTCCCTGAACATTTGACAGTCGCCATATTGGTCTGGTTGACTTTTATTCATCTTGGGCTTGAATGGGTGGCTGAGGCAATGAAAATATGTTGGAGGACTCTTGGGCTGGATTCATGGTTCCCAGACATCCAGAAGGCAGGCAGGCTGCGTCAGTGATATATAAAGGGACCCTCAGCTGCACTCAGGTAAGTAAGGGGCATAGATTTAAAGTAATTTGTGGAAGGACTAGAAGGGAGGTGAGGAGAATTGTTCACCCAGTGGGTGGTGGGGGTCTTGAACTCACTGCCTGAAAGGATGGTAGAGGCAGAAACCCTCATCGCATTTAAAAAGTACCAGAATATGCACTTGGAGTGTCGTCACCTACAAGGCTACAGACAAAGAGCTGGAAGCTGTGATTGGGGTGGATGGCTCTTTGGCTGGCACAGACTCAATGGGTAGAGTGCCATCCTTCTGTGCTGTAAACTTCTGTGATTCTATGGAATCTCTGGTTAGTCACTTTGGGATGATAATGGCTTCCGTGGCAGAGATCCGTATTTGGAAAAGGTCTGCGAAGTGACGTTTTGCATTTTTAGCGCTTTGTCTATGGAAAGGGTTGTGTGGGTTTCTTGTGGTGAAGTTGGGGTTTTGCTGGGTTTGCCTTTGGGGCTGCAGGAGGAGGGGACCCATATTTCCGTGCCAAATCAGCGAGCTATCAATCAATAGCCCGAGGAGCACTAGCAACTCACCAAACATATAAAAATGAGGCACATGCTTTTTCACGGCCATAGTGTCTGATCTTTCCAAGTCTATCCCACCTGATAGTGGTCTCCAGGGAATCACAGCTCAAATTGTCACGAACCTATAGGGGAAAACAATGCTTGGTGCAGCTAGCCACTTACGCTTTAAGTTCCTAATCAAATATCCTAATTGACCAAGTGAAGATAAATGAATCAAAAGTAGCCAAAAGTATCAAATGAGGAATGAGTGACGAACAGAAAGCGAATAATCAAATTCCTCATCAGTAGTTTTTTTAAACCACTATTCATGTCGTAGCAAGTACCACATAACTGAACAATTAAATTGTGCAAATAATTTCTTCATACTGCTTTCAGCTACCATTTTGCTTCCTCACTCAGATCATTGGATGTAACTAAATAATGGGTTATAAACACAAAAAATTACACTATTCTATGCTAGTAAGAAAAAATAAATTGCATTTCTCTAGTGCCTTTAATGACCTCAGGAGATCCCAAGTGCTTTGCAGCCAATGAAGTGTTTTTTTTTAAGTGTAGTCACTGTTGTAATGTAGGAAACACAGCAGCCAATTTGTGCACAGCAAGCTCCCACAAACAGCAGTGTGATCATGAACAGATAATCTGTTTTAGTGACGTTGTTGGCGGGATTAGTATTGGCTAGGACACTCGGGAGAACTCCAGTGCTCTTCTTCAAAATAGCACCATGGGATCTTTTACATCCAGCTGAGAGGGCAGATGGTTTACTTTAACACCTTACCTGAAAGGAGGTATCTTTGTCAGTGCAGCATTTCCTCAGTGCTGCACTGGAGTGTCAGCCGAGGTTTTGAATGGAGTGGGACTTGAACCCACAAACTCCTGACTCAGAGGAGAGTGTGCTACCACTGAGCAATGGCTGATACTGTTATTAAATGGTAGAACCGCCTTTGAGAAGTTTATGTCTGTGGGCTTGGAGATGAAAGAGAGAGAGAGACATCATTTACCATGTTACTGCAGTTATAATGGCCACAAAGTACTGTGACAAACATGCAAAAAAAAAATAGAAATAACAATTGCGAGGTGTGAGCACTGGTTGAAAGACAAATCAAATAATGGTTCTGTTTTATTAATTGTTCAATCCGGTTCAAACTGTTTAAAAAAGAAAATCTGAGCTGAGAATGCTGATCTTCAAACCAGGACCAGAACATGATGTTGGAGGGTAACCTCCGATAGTACAACAGACCTGATCAGTGATAGCCAAGTCTATGCTATGGCAAATTATCATCTGTTCAAATGTTGATAATTGGAGCCAAATCAGCGGCCTACACATTCCACATGGCAAGTAAAGACGAGAGGTACATCTCATATAATCATGTAAATGACTGAGGAAGGGGAAAGATTTTAAGCAGGGAAGAACCAGCAAGAAAAGCACTTCAATCTTAAGCAAATACTACAGATCCACCACTGAAGGTGGAGTGAAAATACTTTGTGAATATGGGAATTGAGAAGGAAAGAACAAAGTTACTTATTTCTGGAGTAAGTTTTATGGTAGGTACATTGTATTCGAAATAAATATGAGGTCTGGTCTTCTAGTGTCAGAAATATCTTTTGCTGCATGTCAGTCAAATATTACTTCACTAAGTTTGGTTATTACAGCAATGAATATTTGTAATAGAGAATCTATTCATATGATGCACAAAAAAAAAATCGCCTTCTACCTCAAAGCACAGTGAATTACTTTGAAATATAGCGGCTATTAATTATGCAAATCAAGTCATTTTTATGCAGTAAGATGAATAACCAATTAAGTCTACTTTTCATGGTATTGGTTGAGGGTGGAATGTAAACCAGTAACCAGCACTGTTAAAACTCCTTCTCTAAAAATAGTGCTATATAATCTTTAACATCTATCTGAACCACCCACAAGATCACAAAGTAATTACAGACGAGGCAGGACATTCAGCTCAACTTAATTCATCCACCCAGAAGCACATGGCCATCCATCATTGCTGTATCTACTTTCTTCTTCAGTGATTCCAGGATTTTTACTTCATAGATCTACTTAGAAATCCATTCACAGTGTTGTTCACTCTAAGTGAAGAATTCCTGGATCAATGCTAAAGTTACCTTTTACCAGTTTGAACCTGTGTCTCCTTGTACTGCTCCTGTAGTTTAATTCAAAGTAGTGTTCCAGATTATCCTTTTCCATATCGCTTGCTATCTTACATCCATATGATCAGGTTGAAAAGACTAGCTCTCTATGGTCTTTTCCCATATCTCAGATCCAGAAGTTAGGAATGAGCCTCTCAGCTCTTCTCTCCACTACCTCCAGCACTCGGACATCTCCCTTATTTCTTAGCAGTACAGGACTTTACATTTTTTCCCCCATGTTTTCATCTGTTGTTACTTGGTCTGCTTACGTATGGTGTTTGGCAGACAAAGCTTTAGTGCAGCATTACATCCAGCAGTCCCTCAGTCCTGCCCTGGACTGTCAACATAAATGGCCTGTGCCAACTCCTAGTACGGAGTTGAACCTGTGATCTATCTGATCTAGAGATGGGAGTGTTACGAACTGAGCCAAGCTGGCACACAGACTTGGCAGTGAGCTTAAAGCAGTACATTAATTCAATCTCCCAACCTCTGTTGACGTTCATACACAATTTAGCATTTGCTCTCGCAATTTATATTGTCAGAACCATTCAATTGGATTGTTTTGTGACTTGCTGCCAGCAATCAATCATTCTTCATAACTGCACAGTACTAAAGCATTGGATTTTGTGAGGTTCTGCCTTAAACCTCTGTATTTCCAGATCTGCCTCAACATCTTTTCACTTCTCTTGAAGAATATTGACTTTTAGAACACGTGGGAAACCTGTTTCACTATGCATCTTTATGTACTTGATGTCAAAATAAATCTGATTCGCCAGTTGCAAGCATTTTCTCTGTACCACTGCTGTTTGCATTATTACTAATTACGCATGAGTTTGCTAGAAGCGTCATTAGCACCAGGCTGTACACCAGCTGAAAGGTTGGTGAAGTACTTTGTTCTCTGTTCCTGCTTTAGATCAAGGTGTTGAAATAGACTCTTGTTTTTTCTGGAGGCCAGAAACTATGGAGCATATTTTCCAGGAAAACATCTGTCGTTTTGCTGATCGCTATCGAGTAATGTGTAACCACAGCTATTAGATCATTGGCTGTATTAAAAGTGCTGTTTGTGCGTTCAGATCTGCTGCAGCAGAAGGTGGGGCTGTGCCAAAGTATCCATTCATTCAAGCCAACCATCAGGATGTCAAGTTGACACCAGCATTTCAACCCTGTGTTCAATTATTAGCACTTCATAAGAAAAACCTGCTTTTTCCCACTTGGATTGTCGATTGTCCGTATCAATTAATCAGATCAGTTGGAAGGAGGTGCTGGGACTTAAACAAGAAGAATTTGGAGCTTAGATGGAGATAGCAATGTCCATTATAGCTGCGCTGGAGGGAACCAATTAGATTGGTTGAAGGGTGGGATAATATGCTGTCAGAACCAATCAATCAAGCGTTATATTTTTCTCACTGTTGGTTCTGCTTGAGTTTGAGACAGGGGAGTTTGAAGATGAGCTGATGGTTTCAGAGAGTAACAGCTCCAGATGCTTTTGTGCAGTCCTTGGCCCTGGAGAGTTTCTGTGAAATGAGTAAAACTGGCCTGTTTAAAACTTTTTTCCCCCCAAAGATCTTCCCATACTGTGTGATTTTCCTCAAGGTTGATTGTAGCTCTCTTTTTGAGACATAAGGAATGTTTTCTGGCTTGACTGGACTAATTGAATGCTGTACTTGTGGAATTGTCAGACTTTGAAGAAAAAAAATAGGGAGTGAGGATGGCTTGGTCATGCGCTTTATCGGTTTAAAAAAGAAATTAAACAAGATTCCCACGTTTCAGACTTTACTGTGGTGTGAGACTGGGATGTAGGCTTGTTTGTGTGTGCGTGCAGTGCACAGTTCTGTTTACACACTCGTGGTTGAGATCCCTTTTTGTCACCTTGCCATGACCAGGGAGAAAGCCGGCATCATCTGTACTCGTGACCAACATCCACGGGGAAATGTGAGGAATGACAAGGATATAATAAATTGGAAAACTGCAGACTAGAGGCAGTCAGTCAACCAGATCCGCCTGAATACACAGGGTTTAGCTTTCTGTCGCTGTTCCTACAAACCATGCTTTTGTGCACCCGATTTATTCTAATGATTGCAGTGTGTAATGATTTTTATTTCTTGTACAAGAAAAGAAACATGTTTTGACAGGGTCAAAAGAGCGTTATAGGCTCAGAAATAGTGTTGGTGATAGTGAAAAAAGACCTAGTATATCTGTATCTGGAATTAGATTCCCAATGAAAGGAACAAGACACTGTAAAGCTATTAATATAAAAGAAAGAAAAAGACCGACTTGTATTTATGTGGCACTTTTCACCACCACCAGACATGTCAAAGTGCTTTACAGCCAATGAAGTCTTTGAAGTGTAGTCACTGTTGTAACGTAGGAAATGCAGCAGCCAATTTGCGCACAGCAAGATCCCACAAATAGCAATGTGGTAATGACCAGATCACCTTGTTTTGATTCTTTAATTTAATTTTGTTAATTCGTTATTTTTAATTGTACTAACAATTTCTTTTATTTTCATATTTTAAATATCTTTAACACCTTTCTCCAGCAGGCAGAACATAGGATCTACTATTCTGTTCCACTGCTCATAAAATCTGCCATTTACAGAGTGAGCTACTGATATGTTGTCTAGAGGATAGGCTGGTTGTTTGCTAGCCCCAGCATACAGTCAGTGTGTGGTCTACAGGATGCATTATTCCTCCCTTATTTACTGCAAATGTCCCGTAGGGTACAGTAGTGTAGTACTAATGTTACTGGACCAGTAATCCAGAGAATTTGAGTTCAAATCGCCCCTTCAGTTTTTTTTTTAAATTTGGAAATTAATAAAAAGTTGGCATCAGTAAAGGTGACCATGAAGATGTCAGTTTGTGGGTAAAAACTGAACTGGTTCATCAAAGTCCTTTAGGGAAGGAAACCTCTTGTCCTCATCCGGTCTGGCATACATGTAACTCCAGTCCCACATCAGTCTGGTTGACTCTTAACTGCCCTCTGAAGTGCTGTTGCAAAGCACTTAGTTGTATCAAACTGCTCAAGAGGAAGGCCCATCATCACCTTCCCAGGGGCAGCTAGGGATGGCAAACGCATGCTCGCCAGTGGTGCCCACTTCCCAAAGAATAAATTTAGGAAATATGCAGGGCAAGCCCTCCCATCTTCCATAAACGTAAGGTCATCCAAAACTCTGCTGCCCGTACCCTAACTCATACCAAGTCCCGTTCGCCCATCACCCCTATACTCGCTGACCTACATTGGCTCCAGGTTCAGCAACGACTCAATTTTAAAATGATCATTCTTGTATTCAAATCCCTCCATGGCCTCACCCCATCCCCATCTCAGCAACCTCCTCCAGCCCCACAACCATCCTCCAATTCTGGCCTCTTGCCCATCCCCGATTTTAATCACTCTACCATTGGTGGCCGTGCCTGCCGTTGCCAAGGCCATACGCTCTGGAATTCCCTCCCTAGGCCTCTCTACTTCTCTATCCTGTAAGGCGCTCCTTTAAAGCTACCTCTTTGACCAAGCTTTTGGTCATCTGCCCTAATGTGTGGTTTTGTGTCAAAGTTTGTTTGCTAGTCCTCCAGTGAAGTACCTCGGGCTGCTTTATTAAAGGCACCATGTAAATGCAGTGTTTTTGCTGTTGTTGCTAACCTCAGTGTGCAATGTATGTGCCCTCTACAGGTCATGCTGTTCATGTGCGATATTTGGGTATGCTGTTCCCCCTACTGGGCAGTAAATGCTTCTGTACAGCGGGTGTCCAATTGGATTTTAGCTAGTGAAATAAAAGCTGTAAACAGGGTTTGACCATGGGACGGGGTGGCATCTGCCCTTAGTCAAGAGAGGCAGGGCAAGCACAGTGACAGTATCTATTGCCTACACTTCCCAACTCCTGACCTCCAGTGCCCCAGCATAAATTCGGGCCTTCGGGGAAGTGCGCTAAAAAGGGGGGTGGAGGAATATGTTGTCAGTCATCATCACATTGGTAACTGAATTGGAGACTCTGAGGTAGAAATATATTGTGGCCGGTGGCGTAAAACAGGTGGTATTGCGTCGGCCGCCTAAAATGGGATTTAACCACATCCCATGTCTCATTATGGAAAGCAGGCCTTTCCCATCCCCCGTCCACCATCCTCCTGTACATCTCTTGTATCATGAATCCACCAGTTAGCTGTTTTAAGGTAAATATATCCTGATTAAAACAGATTCCTGGCACAGTCAGGATTCATATCAAGTCCCAGTTCTGTTCCTTACATAGTAAAGGTTGATGCAAACTTTTGCCTCCCATTGTACCTGAAGGACTCTCGATACTTCATTTAAGAATAAAGTTTGTATTCAGGCAATGTTATGGCTTCTCAGCTTGTCTGTTGATTGGCAGATTTAGTTCACTTTCATTACCATTTTATTGCATCTGGACATCTGTTGCCACAGTGCACTATTTTTAGTTAATTAGTTTCATTATTTCCTGGCTAGAGCTGGAATTCACATGGGGTAACTCAATTGTGCTTTATGGAGTGATTTCTTTTAATTTAGTTTTCTCTAAGCTGTTTATAAGGCTGTACCATGAGAAGCTTTTCCTCAGCACGCTTGGAAATACTGGGCACTTGGTTACCTGTTGCCGCTGGTGATTACTTTCACCTTTGAACTCTTAGTTGCACGTGAGGAATAGATAAGAGGTTGTTGATGGAAGCTTCTAGTTCCTGGCCCTATTGAACACCATTTTCATGGCATCACCTTCACTGTTTTTTTAATTGATTTTTTTCTGACAGGATAGGGGTGCGAGGGGGGAGGGAAGTGGGTGGGGGTGACACTGGGAAGACCACATTACATAATCTATCACCAAAGGAAATCTTGAATTCTCTCCTCTCCTCAAAAGGCTGTGGATGATGGGGTGGGGGGAAGGGGTCGACTGTGATCGATAGATATTTGTTGGGTAAGGTGATCGAAGGATGTGGAGCAAAACAGAACTGAGGTACAGATCAGCCATAGTCTAACTGAATAACCTCCTCCAGTTGCTAATGTTCCCCGAGGAGGTGTTGGTGGGCCTTCGTGCAGTATATTTTAAGCCACTTGATAGATTTGGTGATCACCCTCCTCTCTGCATTTCGTTGCAGCAAACGTGCAGGCAGTGCACAGCACAGGAAGTGTGGCCCAGGTCACTGGGTACCTGTAGTTTGCATGTACTGCAACTGTGCCATTGTTTGTCATGCAACCCTGGCCAAAAATAAATTTCAATGGTTTTCACTCTATGTAGCAAAATTCAAAAGTCACTGTTATAATTAACAAAAGAAAAACAGGAAATATGCACCACAGAAATGCAGCTAAACTGTGTACAGAGGATCTCTTGCCACAAGCCACTGATTATGACTAACTGCGAACCACTTTTTTGGTTTTCATCCTGATGCAGCAAAATCAAGCTCGGAAAGAGTCAGACTGGGTTGTGACTGTCGTTTCACACAGTAATTGATGTCTTCATGTTTTTTCAAAGACTCATGCTCTCAATCTTATCTTGCAGAAATGAATATAACTCCAGGTCAGGCATCTAGCATGATCCAGATTCAAAGTAGGCCAGACCCAATTTGCTTCAGTCACCAGATGGATTCCCTGCTCCCTAAAATGGTGTAATTTATGCTTTCTTGACTGGAATCCATGTGATGAAGTGCTGAAGAACTTCATCAGTTTGCCTCAATCTCTAAGTTTAGTTGACTTGTATCAGATTGAGACAAGATGAAATCTGTGTGATGCTGAGTAACTGTCTCCCTTCGTTACCCGCAATCTGGCCTCACCTTTTGAACCTTTGTGACTCAACGTTGGTCAAACTATTGGTTAGAGTGGGAACTGGCCTCGGAAATTTGAGAGTGGGAAGAAGTGGCTCACTTGGCAGCATTTGAAAGAATGAATCTCCAAAAAATTGTGCAGTTCTTGTTAGTTTGTTAAAATCCTTCTTGAAAGTTCTATAAAAAGGGAAATTAGCTAGTAAACTGGGTCAGCCTTATATGGCAGGAACTGCCAGACACTGCTGCAGTCACCGAGCATCCCTCGACATCAGGGTGGATTAGAGACACGGCTACAGGACTCTCGCTCGACTCTTGTCACCCGTGCTCTGGAAGTGCAAAGATTTCTGACCAGCCCACATGCTGACGGGTTGTCAGTAAGTCTCTCCTCTCTGCCAGCATTAAGAGTCCTAAATAAAATAATCTTTGGACAGCCCTAACCCACTTCTTGTTTGCGTGCAAAATATTCGTGAATTGTCAGTAATTGACACCAAATCGCCAATAGCACTGTCAGGTGGTCAGTGTGGGAGACAGAGATATTACTCAGGTACAGTAAGTGTTTCTGAAGTAGGGATTCAGTTTAGTCAGATTATACCTGATGTAGGAGAACGTGACACTGACTACAAAATAATGTCAAAGGTTCCATTCTCCGGCCATGACGTCTCTCGTCTTGATGCGCGAGTGCAAGGTTCCAGTGGAGAGTTGCTCCCTCCCACCAGCCCGCACAAGAGGCCTCGGGGCAAGGAACAAGGTCCAGTGTGTAACAGATGAGCCGCTTGCCAATATGGTAATGAGAACCAGCTGATTACACGGTGCTGTCGGCTCAACACTTTGCAGACTAACTGAGCGGTGAATTGTTCATTAAGGATTGTAGCAGAAGGAGCAGCATGGGGGACAGAAAACTGAGTTAATTGTATTGTCATACCCAGCATGGAAGTGCAAGCAACTGAAAAAAAACTCCAGTCTATTTATCTCCTGCGACACACGAGCATGTAGTCAGGACTCCTGCATAATGTAACAGGCAGTGATATTCATGAGTGCCTGAATTCACTAAATACCCTGACAGGAAATGGGATTGCTTGAAGCATGCTTTAATATTGTAAATTATGAGGCCATACTTGGATCGACTGGAGGGGTAGCACTGACCATTGAATACAGGGCGTCCACTTGCATTAGCCACTGGGTCCTCAGACAATAGCAAGTCTTTGTGCAGACTATTGTGACAGAGAGCAGATGGGTTAATGCAAGGAGCAACTAAACCCAATATCCTTCAGTGAACCTCCCTGAAGTTCTGAAAAGATTCTGTGATGTTTTTATATGGTGTCGGTGTGATTTCAGCATGTGACAATTCTGTTTTGGTAACTTGAGATCTCACAGTCTGTAACTCCCTCACCAGTCCCCATTAGACTGCACAGGAGAGCAGTGATGCAAATGCTGCCCTCATCTGGTATTACTGTGTACTGAGAGAAATTTATTGACATTCACATCTCTGGCACAAATGCATATTGGGTATAAGAGATAGAATAAACCATGTCGGTAGTCACTGGGGAAGCTAGGAAGCTTTTCTGAAGGTTTTGTGATTGGTGATCTGGAGTCAATTCAATCGTTCAGGAAGATGAGATCGCACCCAGTCTTGACGAAGCTCTAGTGATGTGGAGAGCCTGGTGGCTTTGTTTCCCGAGCAGTCTGGCCAGTCAAAGCCCCTCCTTCCTGCAGGCAAAAAGTACCTGCTGTTGATGGCGAATGGCAACTTCACCGAGAGGAGGCGGGCTGCCCATAATGGGCAAAACAAACGTGGCTACTGCCCTCTTGACTGAGTCCACCCCCACCAACCTCCGTTCACATCAAAATATTTTGAACATAACTTGGCTCCATACTCTCTAAATAAAAGGACCACTTTTTAAGATATTGCAAATTAAAATAAAAATGCACTCTCGCAGCATTTATGTGAATGCACAGTTTAAAAACAGAAACGTTTCGGAGGAATCGAGGCTACTTCCTTTTAAAAGCACCCAGGTTAGAATCATAGCAGAGAGGGAGACCATTCGGCCCGTTAGGCTTGTGCTGGTTGGTTGTGTCGAATCAGCTTTAATGGCAGAAAGGTGACCACAAAAGTATCTGAGGCAGTTTCGAGCTAGCAGGGGCTCTGTTTTTAAATCAACTCAACTTCGCTTTCACTCTGCCCTATTTCAGAATGGTCAAAAAGCAAAGTAAATGCAGCATCTATTGATGCCAACTTTTCAAAGCCTACCAGCAAGGCGGATGTCATTCCGTGTTGCTTTCATTGCCTCAGCAATCTGATAGTGTCAAATGAGATTTCCAATCATTTCAATCCTCTCATCAATTCAACTCTCACACGCCATTATAAATGAGTTCCCCTAGCAACACTTGGCATCGGTCCCACAGACTGGCTTCTGGTTATGTTGAACTTATCGCCGCGTGTTATTTTAGTTTGTTCATTAGTAATAATATATATGTTTTTTATACTTTGCTAAAATGCTGCAGAGCTCTAAGATCTCGGCTTGTTTGAATTAAGACTGAAGATAGCAGGTCAAACAGAATCTTCTGTTAATGTCATTTGATGGACTTTAAACAAATCTATATATAGTTCTGTTGTCAGTGACCAGGTTGAGCCATCTCAGTGTCATCTTTTCCCAGCCCCCAGCCCCATAGGATTCCTTGGTAATAGCCACTGAGCTACAATTATAGTAACCAGACTGCAGGAAAAGGAGGACTCTCGATTAACCCTGACATGGTCAAACTTTACATAGGACTCGCATTGTTTTACACTGTAAGAATAGGGCGAGGGAGTGAATACTGTTGGTAGAATTGCACAGATGGGGAACTGATGAATATTCTGGAGTTTTACTTGATTATTTTGGAGATCAAAGAGTATTTATTGCAAATCTTTCCCTTAGAAAATGAAGAGTTTGTGAGATTGTCCACAGTCTTAGACATCTGGGCTTTAGTCAGTATAGCTTGTTCTTAGATTTGAAGAAAGGTCATCGACCTGAAATGTTGGGAACAATTTTACTCTACCCTGCCAGTAAGGAAGCTGATGGGATAGGGTACAATGTTGGTGTTAGACCCTGCCCAATTTTACACTCCTTGAAATCAATGAGTAATGCTGGTCAGGATGTCATATCAGCACTCCACCCAATCCCGTTGGTTTCCCACCCCGTGAGTTCAGTTAAAATTGGCCCCGGTAGCCCTGCTTCTCTCTGTCCACAGGTGCTGCCGGACCCACTGAGAATTTCCAGTATTTTCTGTTTTTATTTCAGATTTTTAACATCGCCAGTATTTTGCTTTTGTTCATAGTCTGTCCTTTATTAAGTGTACAAAAGCAGCATTCTCTACAATTTGCCCAGTAAATCTTTGCTGCTTTCAAAATATGAACTTGTTCCGTATAGCACTGCAACAATGATTTCAGGTAAAGCCGAGATTGCAAGCCGAATAAAGAATAACCATAGTTTGCATTTCAACAGTGCTTTTAATGCAGAAGACAGCCCAAGGAAGAAAACAACTGAAATAGAGGGAATCAAAATGAAACTGCCAAGCCATGGTGTGAGAGGCCAGAGGGTGAAGAGGTGTAAGATTGGGGAAGGGTGAGGGGTAGGGTTGAGGCAAGGCCACGTAGGGATCTGGATTTGAGGACAAGGATTTTAAATTTAATGCATTAAGGAAACGGAACTATTGTATGTCAGCAATGACAGGGGTGATGGGTGAGTGGAACTCTATAGTGCAGAGCAGGGGTCCAGATAGCTGAGTTTGGAATAATTTGGAGCTGATTAACAGCGGATGATGTGAAGCCCAAAAGAAGAAGGAATTGAGCCGAGGGTTACGACCTCTGTGAGACCGTTAACGTTAGAAATATGAGATATGAACCCCCAAACCAATTTAAATAATTACATGGCAAGATTTCACGTTTTGCCTTTTAATACAACAGCAAAACTAAAAGAAATCCTCATTAAATAGATAGTACTTTGTAAGTAGCTGATACCCCAAATTACAAAGAAAGGTATTTACTTATTAAAACTTTATTAAAATGGGGAGGCAGTGGCCTAGTGGTATTGTCACTGGACGAGTGACCCAGGGTATTGCTCCAGGGGCATAGGTTCAAATCCCACCACAGCAGAAAGTGGAATTTGGATTCAATTAATAATTTTTTAAAAATCTGGAATTAAAAAGCTAGACCAATGGTGACCATCAAACCATTGTCAATTGTTGTAAAAACCCATCTGGTTCACGAATATCCTTTAGGGAAGGAAATCTGCTGTCCTTACCTGGTCTGGCTTACATGTGACTCCATACCCACAGCAATGTGGTTGACTCTTACACGCCCTCTGAAATGGCCTAGCAAGCCACTCAGTTGTATCTAACTGCTACGAAGTCAATAAAAAGGAATGAAACTGGACAGACCGCCCGTCATCAAGCTAGACACTGGAAACGACGACAGCAAACCCAGCCCTGTCGACCCTGCAAAGTCCTCCTTACTAACATTTGGGGGCTTGTGCCAAAGTTGGGAGAGCTGTCCCACAGACTAGTCAAGCAAGAGCCTGACGTAGTCATACTCACGGAATCATACCTGACAAACAATGTGGTCCAGAACTTGCCGCGCCCCTAGCCAAGCTGTTCCAGTACAGCTACAACACTGACATCTACCTGGCAATGTGGAAAATTGTCCAGTTATGTCCTGTACACAAAAAGCAGGACAAGTCCAACCCAGCCAATTACTGCCCCATCGGTCTACTCTCAATCATCAGTAAAGTGATGGTAGGTGTCATCAACAGTGCCATCAAGCGGCACTTGCTCAGCAATAACCTGCTGAGTGACGCTCAGTTTGAATTCTGCCAGGGCCACTCAGCTCCTGACCTCATTACAGCCTTGGTTCAAACATGGGCAAAAGAGCTGAACTCAAGAGGTGAGGTGAGAGTGACTAAGCAACATTTGACCGAGTATGGCATCAAGGAGCTCTAGCAAAACTGAAGTCAATGGGAATCAGGCGGAAAACTCTCCACTGGTTGGAGTCAGACCTAACGCAAAGGAAGATGGTTGTGGTTGTTGGAGGTCAATCATCTGAGCTCCAGGACATCACTGCAGGAGTTCCTCAGGGTAGTGTCCTCGGCCCAAACGTCTTCAGCTGCTTCATCAATGACCTTCCTTCAATCATAAGGTCAGAAGTGGGGATGTTTGTTGATGATTGCACAATGTTCAGCACCATTCGCGACTCCTCAGATACTGAAGCAGTTCGTGTAGAAATGCAGCAAGACCTGGACAATATCCAGGCTTAGGCTGATAAGTGGCAAGTAACATTCACGCCACACAAGTGCCAGGCAGTGACCATCTCAAACAAGAGAGAATCTAACCATCTCCCCTAGACATTCAATGGCATTACCATCGCTGAATCCCTCACTATCAACATCCTAGGGGCTACCATTGACCAGAAACTGAACTGGAGTAGCCATATAAATACCATGGCTACAAGAGCAGGTCAAAGGCTAGGAATCCTGTGACGAGTAACTCATCTCCTGACTCCCCAAAGCCATTCCACCATCAACAGGGCACAAGTCAGGAGTGTGATGGAATACTCTCCACTTGCCTGGATGGGTGCAGCTTCAACAACACTCAAGAAGCTCGACACCATCCAGGACAAAGCTGCCCACTTGATTGGCACCCCATCCACAAACATTCACTCGCTCCACCACCAACGCACAGTGGCAGCAATGTGTACCATCTACAAGATGCACTGCAGCAACGCACCAAGGCTCCTTAGACAGCACCCTCCAAACCCGCGACCTCTACCAATTAGAAGGACAAGGGCAGCAAATGCATGGGAACACCACCACCTGCAAGTTCCCCTCCAAGTCACACACCATTCTGACTTGGAACTATATCGCCGTTCCTTCACTGTCGCTGCGTCAAAATCCTGGAACTCCCTTCCTAACAGCACTGTGGGTGTACCTACCTCCCATGGACTGCAGTGGTTCAAGAAGGCAGATCATCACCACCTTCTCAAGGGCAATTAGGGATGGGGAACAAATGTTGGCCTAGCCAGTGACGCCCACATCCCATGAATGAACAATTAAAAAATAAAAGAATTTGCCACACTGCACTTAAACGTTGCACAGTCCTTCTGTATAGTCGGGGGGGTGGTGGGTGGGGGTTCATTTGCATGAAAAAGTAGGAAGTCAAAGCTAAAGGAGAAGGTAGGAGTGCAGGTTAGTAATTAGGCTGATTGTTACCAGAATATAAACAGTAGGGACAGAACATTTGAATGTCATATTGTGCACGAAGGTATCATACAAGAGTAGGGAAATTTGATAATAGAACAAACTTAAAGGCTTTGTATCTGAATGCACAAAGCATTCGGAATAAAATTAATGAGTTAACAGCGCAAATAGAGACGAATAGGTATGATTTAGTGGCGATTACTGAGACGTGGTTGCAGGGAAACCAGGTTTGGGAATTGAATATCCAAGGGTACTCAGTATTTCGGAAGGATAGGCAGGAAGGAAAAGGAGGTGGTGCAGCTTTGTTAGTAAAGGGAAAGATCAGTGCTGTAGTGAGAAATGATATAGGCACTGGAGATCAAGACGTAGAATCAGTCTGGGTAGAAATAAGAAATAGCAAGGGAAAGAAGTCATTGGTGGGAGTAATCTATAGATCCCCAAACAGTAGTTTCGCAGTGGGGCACAGTATAAACCAGGAAATACTGGGGGCTTGTAAGAAAGGTACGGCAATAATCATGAGTGATTTTAATATGCATATAGACTGGATTAATCAGATTCTCAAGGGGAGCTTCGAAGGAGAGTTCATTGAATGTATTAGAGATTGTTTTTTGGAGCAATTTGTTGTGGAACCAACCAGGGAGCAGGCTATTCTAGATTTGATATTGTGTAATGAGGTGGGATTAATTAATGATCTGATAGTGAAGGATCCTCTAGGGAAGAGTGATCATAGCATGCTAGAATTTCAAATTCAGCTTGAGGGTGAGAAACCGGAGTCCCACTCTAGCGTTCTGGCGTTAAACAAAGGTAATTAAATAGGCAAGAGGACAGATTTGGCCTAGTGGACTGGCCAGGAAGACTAAAAGGTAGGACAGTTGATGAGAAGTGGCAGATGTTTAAGGAGATATTCAAATCTCCCCAACTAAAATATATTCCAGAGAGGAAGAAAGATTGTAAGAAGGGGAAAAAACACCCATGGCTAAGCAAGGAAGTTAAGGGTAGCATAAAGACAAAAACTAAGGCATATCATATTGCAAAGGCCAGTGGCAGGCTGGAAGATTGGGAAACTTTTAAAGATCAACAAAGGGTTACTAAAAAAGTAATAAAAAGTGCAAAGGTAAATTATGAAAGAAAACTAGCGCAAAATATAAAAACAGATAGCAAAAGCTTCTAGAAGTATATAAAAGGTAAGAGAGTAGCTAAAGTGAATGTTGGTCCCTTGGAGGATGAGACTGGGGAGTTAACAGAGGGGAACACAGAAATGGCGGAGACACTAAATCAGTATTTTGCCTCAGTTTTCACGGTGGAGGACACTAGTACCATCCCAATAGTAACAAGTAATGCAGAGGTTATAGGAAGGGAGGAACTCAGAACAATCATCATCACGAAGGAAAAGTACTGAGCAAACTATTGGGATTGAATGCAGACAAGTCCCCAGGGCCTGATGGCTGACATTCTAGGGTCTTCAAGGCAGTGGCAGTGGAGATTGTGGATCCATTGGTTATAATATTCCAAAATTCCCTGGATGTGGGAAAGGTTCCAGTGGATTGGAAAAATGCTAATATAACGCCCTTATTCAAAAAGGGAGGGAGGCAGAAAGTAGGAAACTATTGACCAGTTAGTTTAACATCTGTCGTTAGGAAATTGTTAGAATCCATTATTAAGGAAGTAATAACAGGACATTTAGAAAGTCAAAACGCAATCCATCAGAGTCAGCATGGTTTCATGAAGGGTAGATCGTATTTGACTAATTTGCTAGAGTTCTTGGAAGATTTTATTTATGATACAGCACTGAAACAGGCCTTTTGGCCCACTGAGTCTGTGCTGACCATCAACCACCCATTTATACTAATCCCATATTCCTACCACATCTCCACCTGTCCATACTAGGGGCAATTTATAATGGCCAATTTACCTATCAACCTGCAAGTCTTTGGCTCTGGGAGGAAACCAGAGCACTCGGCAAAAACCCACACAGACACAAGGAGAACTTACAAACTCCACACAGGCAGTACCTAGAACTGAACCCGGGTTGTTTGAGCTGTGAGGCTGCGGTGCTAACCACTGTGCCGCTGTGTAACAAGTAAAGTGGATAATGGGGATCCTGTAGATGTAGTATATCTGGTCTTCCAGAAGGCATTTGATGAGGTGCCGCACAAAAGGTTAATAAACAAGGTAAGATCACATGGGGTTAGGGGCAATTTATTAGCTTAGATAGAGTATTAGCTAGCCAACAGAAAACAGAGAGTCGGGATAAATGGGTCCTTTTCTGGTTGGCTAGATGTAACTAGTGGGGTGTCACGGAGTTCGGTCCTCGGGCCCCAACTATTTACAATATATATTAATGACTTGGGTGCAGGGATAGAAGGTACTATAGCCAAATTTGCAGATTACACTAAAGTAGGTGGAATAGTAAGTTGCAATAAAGAAATAAGAAATTTACAAATGGACATGGATAGGTTAGGTGAATGGGCCAAAATTTGGCTGATGGAGTATTACGTGGAAAAGTGTGAGGTTATCCATTTTGGTTGGAAGAACAGAAAGGCAAATTATTATCTAAATGGAGAGAAACTTCAGAGTGCTTCAGTGCAGAAGGATCTGTGTGTCCTTGTGCATGAATCGCAGAAAACTAGTATGCAGGTGCAGCAGGTAATAAGGAAGGCAAATGGAATTTTAGCATTTATTGCTAAAGGATTCGAGTATAAAAGTAGGGAAGTGTTGCTGCAACTGTTCAAGGCATTAGTGAGACCACACCTGGAGTATTGCGTACAGTTTTGGTCCCCTTACTTGAGGAGGGATGTAGTTGCCTTGGAGGCAGTTCAGAGGAGGTTCACTAGATTGATTCCAGAGTTGAGGGGTTTGTCTTATGAAGAGAGATTGAGCAGTTTAGACCTTTACTCTCTAGGGTTTAGAAGAATGAGAGGAGATCTCATTGAGGTATATAAGATGATTAAGGGGATTGACAAAGTAGACGTAGAGAGTATGTTTCCTCTGGTGGGGCAATCTAGAACTAGAGGTCATAGTTTTAGGACAAGGGGTAGCTGATTTAAAACAGAGATGAGGAGAAATTACTTCTCTCAAAGGGTTGTGAGTCTGTGGAATTCACTACCCCAGAGTGCGGTGGATGCCGGGACATTGAGTCAATTTAAGGAGGAGATAGACAAATTTTTAATTAGTAATGGGTTGAAGGGTTATGGAGAACGGGCAGGAAAGTGGAGTTGTGGCTGAGATGAGATCAGTCATGATCGTATTGAATGGCGGAGCAGGCTTGAGGGGCTGAATTGCCTACTCTTGCTCCTAGTTGTTATGTTCTTATGTTCTTGATGGCCAAATCTTTAAGGTTAAAAGTCCCAAGCTCCTCTCAGTTGCAATAGGTTGGATCTCCCAGTCTTTTCTCAAAGTCAATGTCTTCTTCACTCACTTCTCTCAGTACTTTTGACCTGGATGTCTGTGAATAAGGTGGTTCCTGGTGATCCTGTTGGTCTTTTACTTCTCAGCAAACCTCAACTTTCAAAACAGGTTCAAGTCTCCGCAGCCTTTCGCTATATCAGGTTTCCGAGAGCAGGTGTTCCCTCTCTCTTGAGGCAGCCGCTACTGGTTGTCTTCCTTTCGTACAGTCTGCTTTGAGGCCGCAATCACTGGTTTCCTCTCTTACAGCCTATCGGCCTTCAGAAAACCTGTCCAAACTTATCTGGAATCAAACATCAATGGCTTATTGCCCTTTTCCAATATGCAAAGTCCAGAAATCTGGTTTCACGGAGCCACTTGGGCCTGCCATTGTTTCCAAGTATTAACAATTACCTGGTACATTTGCATCCTCAGAATCACTGACTCCTTGTTTACGATCCAAAAGTCTGGGAGGGTGAAACCTATTGTTCTTCAGGTGTTATACCCCTGCAGTCTCTGTTTATCAAAAGCAGTCTTTGACCTGTGTTCTCTGTTGTCCTGGTAACTAAGATTCTTGTCTTGTCCTTAAGCAGAGTGGATGTGAGGTTACCTGACTTCTTGGACTCCATCTTAAACTTTTAAATATCACAATTTTAAATATATAATCATGTCACAAAGTCCAGTGTTTGTAACACTAGAGGTGACAATTCATGGGTAAAGGTTTCTATGGCATGTGAGGGTGCTGGCAGATGGTTATTGTGCCACTCGATATAAGAAGTTTTAATAAAAGTTGAGTTACAAATATGCACAAAGTCATAAAGGTCTGCTACAAAGGCACTGTCGTACAGATGTGTGGAAATCTTATTTCAAGTAGCAAAGTTTGCACCCGGTGTAGTGGTAATGTCACTGAACTAGTAATCCAGAGATCCACCCCTGGGGCCATGGGTTCAAATCCCACCATGGCAGCTACTGGAATTTACAGGAATTGAAAGATAGTCGCAGTAATGGTGTCATGAAACTATCACCGATTGTCAGAAAAACCCATCCGGTTCACTAATGTCCTTTAGGGAAGGAAATCTGCTGTCCTTACCTGGTCTGGCCTACATGTGACTCCAGACCCACAGCAATGTGGTTGACTCCTAACTGCCCTCTGAAATGGCCTAGCAAGCCACTCAGTTCAAGCGCAATTAGGGATGGGCAACAAATGCCAGCCTTGCCAGTGACACCCACATCCCATGAAAGAATGAAAAAAACCTCCCAAACATAACCACGAGGGAAATTGGAGGAAATTCATGTTGCTATGAATTTTACAGGATGTTAGCTGTGGCAGAATATTGTGCATTCAAGTTCCACTCCTGAGATGAGTGCAAAATCTAGGCTGGCACTCCGGTTTGAAAGGGAGTGTGGAGAGGTGTGGTAATGCACGCTGGTTGAGTACCTGTGTATTGGCCTCACACTATGAGTGGTGGGAGTTGGGTTTGAGCCCAGGCACCACACAACAGGATCCCAGTCTTATCTCCAATTCCACAGATGAAGGGAAAACAATTAGCAGGCAAATGAAGTTAGCAATGGTAGAGGTCTAGGTGTTACATGTTCACCTGCTATCTTGGCTATAGGTGGTGCAAGGTAGGAAGTGATCAAGAAAACTTAAGGGAGAAAATGTCTTATATGGTAGATTTTATGTAAAATGGTTGCTCATTGTGAGTTAGATTACATAACAACAACTACTTATATTTATCTAGCGCCATTAATGTAATAAAATATCCCAAAGTGCTTCACAGCAGCATTGTAACAGAAAGTATGACACCAAGCCACAAAAGGAGATAGTATGTCAGATGACCAAAAGTTCAGTCAGAGAGGTAGGTTTTAAGGACTGCCTTAAAGTAGAAAAGCGAGGTGGAGAGGTGTAGGGAGGATATTCCAGAGCTTGGGGCCTAGGCAACTGAAGGCACAGCCACCAATGGTGGAGCGATTAAAATCAGGGATGCATAAGAGGCCAAAATTAGCGGAGCACCGATATCTTGGAGGGTTGTCGGGCTGGAGGAAATTACAGAGATAGGGAGGGGTGAGGCCATGGTGGGATTCGAAAACAAGGATGAGAATTTTAAAATCAAGATGTTACCTGACCAGGAGCCTTTGTAGGTCAGTGAGCACAGGGGTGATAGGAAATTGGAACTTGGTGCAAGTTAAGACATGGGCAGCAAAGTTTTGGACGACCTCAAGTTTACAGAAGGTAGAATGTGGGAGACCAGCCAGGAGTGTATGAGAATAGTCAAGTCTAAAGGTAACAAAGGCACAAATGAGGGTTTCAGCAGCAGATGAGCTGAGACAGGGACAAAGTTGGGTTTTATATGTTTTATAATGACAAGAGCATCGTGTCATGTAATGCACAATATCTTAGTAAATGACAGAGTATGTAGTTGTAATCTTCAAGAGGCCTGTGTAATAGTCAGCAATGCAATTTGCTAAAAAGCTTGTGAAGAACACGAATGATATAACCAGTGCTACATGATGGTCCGGCCATCATGGAGTGGTGCAGGCTTGAGGGACCACGGCCTTTACTAGACTGTTTAGGGCTGGATTTTACCAGACCTTAGGAGACTGGCTGGGAGGCTGGAAGGCTGGCAAAGCGGCTTGGGAAGGCATCGGGTGGCATTCCCGACGTCTTCTGTCACCATACCATTTTGCTAGCACAGGAAAGATGGCTGACAAGATATCCACGAGGAGCCCAACTGAGCCACTTAAATGACCAATTAAAGGCCTCTTCCTGCCTCCGTGCTGTGGTCATTTTGTCATGTCCACCACTGCGTGGTAAGACCACCAGGTAAATCCAGGCGGCCTCCCAGTGGGCTCTGGGGAGTGGGGGGGGTTGGGCCCATCCTTTTTGGGCACTCCACATGTTCCCCCAGCCCCAATGGCTGTCCCCATGACAACGGCACAGCCTGTCCTCAGCAGCCCCCTGCCAGCCTCACCGGCGTTCCCAGGCTCCACTTACCTGACTTTGAGGGCGCACGTCCATCGATGCACCCTCATCCTCCAGGTGCAGCCCCAGCAAGGGCCACCGCTAGCAGTGGCGCTGCTGAGCTACCGCCCCTCTGATTGCACCAGCAGTTCTGGGGGGTTGGTGGGTCGCCGTCCCTAATAGGATGGCAGCCACTTAATTGGTTGCCGCCGGAAAAATGCAGCCCCGGATTGTGCTGCCCACTGAAGCGGGGTGACCCCCTCCCCCCGCTTTTGGCCCAGGCAGTGGGACCTCTGCCGTAATTTCACGTGTTCATAACAGACAGAACCAACCATTGCTATAGAGCTTAAACGATTCATTGAAACTGATAATTTACAATCTCATACTTTATCTTGAGCAGACTTCTATGATGTGAATACCTAATATGGTCAGATATACAGAAGCGGTGACATTCGTGGCAAAAGTTAATGCACACCCTTACCATTGTAGATCAAGAAGGAGATGCAACAGGGAAAGAAATAGCCGTAGGTTTTATATAAATGCTTGTAAGTAGGATCAAATAATTCTTGTATTTAGAAGAACATGTGGAGAAATGTATATTTCGTATATACGGAGAAATGTAAATTTAGTTTAAATCCGATGAGGTATCCTACAAAAAAAGGGTTCTGGTTAAAAAATGAAATAATAAGTTGGAATACCAATCTGAAAAATGGTTTTATAAGAACCAATCCACCTTCATCTGTACTTCATTCAGGGTGAAGCAGCAACAACCTTCTCCATAGTTATAAGTTTGTGTTATCGCAATGATTTGGAAAGAGCCAATGTATAAAAATAATTTTAAATATTGTCTTCAATTTAATGTAGTTAGGTCAATATAAAACCCGATTGCAATTCATTTGATTAACCATTGTAAAAAATCAAAATCTATAATCCTATTTATAGGCTTGTGACAGATTCTGTTACGATCAGGTGAGAAAGGGGTCTCGGAGTTCCCTCTCAGCCTTTTCCTGGTTTGGTCATAACAGGGTTTAATTTTTAAAACACCATGTTTTTAGCTTCCCCTCAGTAAATCCTTGTTCACTGCTCTCCAATTGTAATGGCAAAGAAATCAACCAGACAGGTTTTCTTAGATTTAAATAAGAAAGGTGTAAGTTTATTAACCTTCAAACTAATTTGGTTAAAACTACTATAAGTACATGACGCGACCACACTAGCATGCATACGCGATAAACACATAGGCAGATAGAGACAGAAAAGGAGAAAGAATCAAGGGAAAAGGTTTGAAGCAATAGCTAGAGTTCATTTACTGTCTTTTGAGTTTGATGTAAAGTCTTTGATTGCAGTTAAGTCTTGCTGTCTCGTTGGGGCCCAGTGCACACTTTCAAACTTGTTTTGATGGTTTTCTGTCTTGAGGCTTAGTTTCTCCTGTGGGTCCCTGTCTTTGCATGAGAGGGAGAGAGAGATGCTGTCTTCTTGAAATCCTGTTGCAGTCTCTGCTTTTTGTGAGAGAGAGAGAGAGAGAGAGAGAGAGACAGGCAGAGGTGCTCCCTCTTCAAGTTCAGTTGCAGTCTGTCTTCAAACTGTTCTGAGAACATTATTCAAACCAAACCTGGGCCAGCAGGCCAGTTATGTGATTAGTTTCTTTTTTGGAATAACCTGCCCAGAGAGTTTTGTGGATTCTTTCAGTAGACATCCTCAGTAGGGGGGCTGGAATGCTGACTTTCACACATTCAATGTCATTTGATCAAAATCCATTTGGTTAATTGGACCAGAGAGCAGTTCCATTGTCTTCTCCAGGCAACTGTCTCCCAGAATGCAAATGAGTAGTATGTTTTCAGCCACTGCTGTCGTCTCCTTAAACAAGTCATCTTTTCAGTCCAGCAACAGTTTAAAATTAATGTTCCATATGACAGAATTAATATGCCTTATTCTTGGCAAGTGTGGTTTTCAGCACAAATTCCAACAAATCTGTAGCATATAATCACCTTTCTAGATGCTTGCAGAGGTTTTCTACTGTTTTTCCTCCCTCTCACCTCCTGCTTGTGCCATGAGATTAATTGACCTTTACTCCCTGTTCCCTTGTCTTCTGCTGTCTGGTCAGAGCCTACTCCGCAGGTTTCCAGCCATACCCAATCCCCACGATGCCTGGAGAAATGCACCTTGTAGTGTTGTCCTTGTGTTTTTCTCATGCAGTTCTGTTCCTCAGCTTCAAGTTGGAGAGAAATGCATGCTTTTGCAGCATGTTGGGGAGCCTTGTTTGCACATGGGCTCCTGAGAACTAATTGGTGCAGATTCTTTGCACTTCAGCCTGGCCACGCTTGTCGTTAACTGGCCCAGGCAGAACAATATCAATGAGGTTGTTTGATCCTTCTGCCTCCCTCTTTTCCATGGTGATATCCATGACCAGGCATCCCCGAAGAGCAAGCATTCAGTACGCTTTAGGGATTCTGTGAATGGGTACTGCCTGTGCGGAGTTTGCAGGTTCTCTCCGTGACCAGGTGGGTTTCCGCCGGGTGTTCCGGTTTCCTCCCACAGCCAAAGACTTGCAGGTTGATAGCTAAATTGGCCATTGTAAATTGCCCCTAGTAGGTGGTAGGAGAATTGAGGGAAAGTGGGGATGTGGTAAGGAATATGGGATTAATGTAGGATTAGTATAAATGGGTGGTTGATGGTCGGCATAGACTCGGTGGGCCGAAGGGCCTGTTTCAGTGCTACATCTCTCTAGGACTCTATGACTGTAAATTTTGCAGGGGGTGGTGTATCTTAAATATGCTGGCAAGGCTGTCTGCCCTTTAAAAATGGCACCAACGCCTGCACACAGGCAGCTGACGCCGTTGCTGGCATCAGACAGCTCGCCCCCTCCTTGTGATTGGGGGTGGGTCGCCCCAGCCATTTAAGTGAGCCGCCGCACAGGAGATCGCGGCGGCTCTAAGGCGTGCGGCTTACACGTGCAGGCCACCATTTTTTGAGCCGGCCGCCGAGGGTGACGGCAGGCTCTTAAAATCCAGCTCGGGGTCTCTGAACGGGGAGGAGTGAACTGGTCAGATAGAGTTGGTGAAGGATGGGGAGAGATGATGTACCCAGAGCCGAGGGTGTACTGTGGTATTCCTGGAATAAGGGATGAAAGTTATCAGAGCCAAATTTATTGATAAGGATATGATTTTGTAAAGAGGATTTATTGTGTTATAAATTCTCGGGGCACATCGGAAAGTAACTTTATGATCAAATTATTGTGAATTCTTTTTAGAGTTTTGATTGGTTTGGTACTGATTTCTGGTTGGCAGCTGTCTAATGAATGTCAGTGCTGATTAGCTTCATATTGTACTTTGCGCTGATCGTTATATTTTTCTGACACAAAGTGGATTCAATCAGTCACTATTATTTCCTCAGCAATTAGCTGCTTTACATTTTTTTTGTCAATGAGTGATTTGACTCCATTTGTTTTTTGTCCTGGCTGTGCTTGAGCCATGCCATTCACTTTTGTCATACAGGTCTGAAAGGGATCAAGCCAAACTTGACTGAGATAAAGAGGGAGAGAGCTGTAGAGTTGCACCGTGTCCCAGCGATTGACACTATTGCAGTGCTCGGTGGTGTCGTGTCGCCAACTATGGTTAAAATCACTTGGACCAGTGCCATAACTCCCGGTGCTCCCTATAATATTTCCACCCTCATGGGTGTCATAGCAGCTGCTGTCAGGTGGTGATGCTGTAAAGCCTGCAGGTTTCCAGTATTACATGAATATGCTAGTCCAGTCTGGGCTGCAGTCCAGTCAGAGTTTAATATAGCCTGTTACTTTCAAGTGGTGAGTGGCTCCACTACTCCTTTCCTACATACAGGGCCTGCCAGAGTTTAATTAGTAATGGCTTGGCGCATTCCTTCTCCTCTTGTGGGTCATCTTTCGGAACGTGAGTCCCACCATACTTTACACAACTAGGTGTGTTCTATATGAAGCAAGAAAAACTTGCATTTGTATAGCGTCTTTCAAGTTATGAGAATGTGGCTTTACAGCCAATTTGCTACTTTTGTCATGTGGCCACTGTTGTAACATAGGAAAACGTGACTATATATAATGATCGGAGAGACCACATTTCAACACGCACAAAATTTGGGAGAATAATTGGACAGCTGGGAGCAGAAAATGGACAGAAGTTGCATTCTGCTGAATGGTGACCTCTTTGGGCTCAGACACATTTCCTGGTAAGTGGGATTAGTGTTGCTCGTAATGCTGAATTCTGGGAGCGTTAGTCCAATATCTTCTTTGGCCTCCTTGTCTCGAGAGACAATGGGTAAGCGCCTGGAGGTGGTCAGTGGTTTGTGAAGCAGCGCCTGGAGTGGCTATAAAGGCCTACTCTACAATGACAGACTCTTCCACAGGTGCTGCAGATAAAATTGGTTGTCGGGGCTGTTACACAGTTGGCTCTCTCCTTGCACTTCTGTCTTTTTTCCTGCCAATTGCTAAGTCTCTTCGACTCGCCACTCTTTAGTCCCGCCTTTATGGCTGCCCGCCAGCTCTGGCGATCGCTGGCAACTGACTCCCATGACTTGTGATCAATGTCACAGGACTTCATGTCACGTTTGCAGACATCTTTAAAGCGGAGACATGGACGGCCGATGGGTCTGATACCAGTGACGAGCTCGCTGTACAGTGGGGATCCTGCCATCTTCCATGCGGCTCACATGGCCAAGCCATCTCAGGCGCCGCTGGCTTAGTAGGGTGTATATGCTGGGGATGTTGGCCGCCTTGAGGACTTCTGTGTTGGAGATACGGTCCTGCCACCTGATGCCAAGTATTCTCCCGAGGCAGTGAAGATGGAATGAATTGAGACGTCGCTCTTGGCTGACGTACGTTGTCCAGGCCTCGCTGCCGTAGAGCAAGGTACTGAGGACACAGGCTTGATACACTTGGACTTTTGTGTTCTGTGTCAGTGCGCCATTTTCCCACACTCTCTTGGCCAGTCTGGACATAGCAAAGGAAGCATTTCCCATGCGCTTGTTGAATTCTACATCGAGAGACAGGTTACTGGTGATAGTTGAGCTTAGGTAGGTGAACTCTTGAACCACTTCCAGAGTGTGGTATTTATGGATGGGGCATTCCTGACATCCTGTCCCATGATGTTTGTTTTCTTGAGGCTGATGGTTAGGCCAAATTCGGTGCAGGCAGCCGCAATCCTGTCGATGAGTCTCTGCAGACACTCTTCAGTGTGAGATGTTAATGCAGCATCGTCAGTAAAGAGGAGTGCCCTGATGAGGACTTTCCGTACTTTGGTCTTCGCTCTTAGACAGGCAAGGTTGAACTACCTGCCACCTGATCTTGTGTGGAGGAACATTCCTTCTTCTGAAGACTTGAACGCATGTGAGAGCAACAGGGAGAAGAAGATCCCAAACAGTGTAGGTGTGAGAACACAGCCCTGTTTCACACCACTCAGGATAGGAAAGGGGTCTGATGAGGCGCCGCAATGCTGAATTGTGCCTTTCATATTGTCATGGAATGAGGTGATGATACTTAGTAGCTTTGGTGGACATCCAATCTTTTCTAGTAGTCTGAAGAGACCACGTCTGCTGACATGGTCAAAGGCTTTGGTGAGATCAATGAAAGCAATGTAGAGGGGCATCTGTTGTTCACGGCATTTTTCCTGTAGCTGGTGAAGGGAGAACAGCATGTCAATGGTCGATCTCTCTGCTCGAAAGCCACACTGTGCCTCAGGATAGACACGTTCAGCCAGCTTCTGGAGCCTGTTTAAAGCGACTCGAGCGAAGACTTTCCCCACTATGCTGAGCAGGGAGATTCCACGGTAGTTGTTGCAGTCACCGCGATCACCCTTGTTCTTATAGAGGGTGATGATATTGACATCGCGCATATCCTGTGGTACTGCTCCCTCGTCCCAGCACAGGCTGTACGAACTGTTTTACCTGTGCTGGGACGAGTTCAATATAGGGAGGGGGCAATAATGTACTTTTTATCTATCTAGCTCTCTATCTGTTTAACTAATCCTCTCTCTCAGCTTGTCTCTTACGTAATTCTCACTATTTGCTTGTCTTTTATTCTTGTCTCTTTTCCGCTTCATTTCACACACTTTCTCAGATTGCTTTTTGCCTGTTTGTTTGTGACTTTTTTTTGCACTTGCTCCTTGTCTCTGTCTCAAGATCACAAGACATTTAAGGAGGAAAGCTATTCTATCTATCTTAACACATCCATCAGGTTCAACTCTAACCTCACCCCACCTTTCTCCGTTGCTGCGTTTAGTTGCCTCCTGAATGATTCCAGGGTCTTGGGCTCACCACGTTACCCCCATGGATGATCACACCAGTGTAGATCACTCTGTGTGTGAAGCAAAACATTCCAGTATCGGTTCTAAAGTTACCTTTTACTGATGCCCCTTTGTCCTACTCCCGCATTTTAAAGTAGCATTTTAGTATCACCTTTCCCATGACACTTACTATCTGATATTTCTGTATCAGATCGTCTCTATGAGATGCCTCCTTTCCAGTCTTGTCCCATAGCTCTGACCCCCAGCACTGGAAAGTAATCTCATGACCCTTCTTGCCCCTGTCCCAGTGCTCAAATGTTTCTCTCCTCCCTCAGCAACCAGAGCTGGACACCATACTGAAGGCACAGTCTGTCCAGAGCACTGTCCTTTTTTAAATTCTTTCATGAGATGTGGGCATCGCTGGGAAGGCCAGCATTTGTTGCCCTTGAGCAACTGAGTGGCTTGCTAGGCCATTTCAGAGGGCAGTTAAGAGTCACACACATTGCTGTAGGTCTGGAGTCTCATGTAGGCCAGACCAGGTAAGGACAGCGGATTTCCTTCCTTAAAAGGACATTAGTGACCAAGATGGATTTTAACGACAATCGATAGTTTCGTGGCATCATTGCTGAAACTAACATTAAATTCCAGATTTTATTTTAATTAATTGAATTGAAATTCCAGCAGCTGCCATGGTGGAATTTGAACTCATTGCCCCCAGGGCATTGGCCTGAGCCTCTGGATTACTAGTATAGTGACATTACCACTACACTACTGTTCTTGCTCCTTTGATTATGTCATTTTACAAACAGTTGGCTTTGTTGATTGTCACTCTGCATTGCTTGGTCTCCTGTACCCTCTTTGCTTGTTACCGTCCATATACCTTTTTGGACTTTCTCTCACTCTCGCTGTCTCTCTGTTGAATCTTAAAACACAGAAGGAGGCCACTTGGTCTGTAGGGCCAGGGCCGGCTCTTTGCAAGAATTGTCCAATTTAGTCCTAAGCCCCAATTTTTCCCCATAACCCGACAAATGAGTGCTCCTTAAGTACCTGCCCAAATTCCTCCTGAAAGTTCCTATTGAATCAATACCACCAGCCTTTCAAGTCATGTGTTGTCGATCTTAAAACCCTCTGTGTGAACAAATCCTGCTCAATGATCTTCTAGCTCTATTGCCAATTATTATAAATCTATGATCTCTGGTTACCAACCCGCTTGCCAGAGGTTAGTACTCTGCATCTCACTTTTGTTCCTTTACATTTTGTATTCATGTCTGTCTCTGGTATTGATCGTATTATTTTATATAATTCTCATTCTCTCATTCCCATTTCTCACACTCGCTCACTCTACTCCCATTTTTCATGTCTCCCGTCTCAACACTTTCCGGCTCCTTTTTTTACCTCTCGTCCTGCTTATTTGCTTCACATAATTGTTCTCTTATTTCTTTTGGCATTTGCAGTGCTATGTGTGCATATGTGGGAAGACTACAGGGTGGGGAGAAGAACAGGTGTCTGAAGGAGCCTAGAGTGGGAGGAAGTGGACTGAGGCAGAGAGGGGATAAGCTGTAACTAGGTGAAATCTCTTAAAGGGTTCTTAGTCTGACTGGAACAGGGAACTGCAGTTGTTCAGACCCTTTCTATTTGACATTTCTGTAGTTTGGGTCATTGGCAATGTCATTTGGGAATTGACTTCTCCTGGTTACATTTCTGAAATTGGTGCAGAGGTTTACAACAGGGTTGTCCAACCTTTGCACGTGGGAGGGGTGGGGGGGCACATTTCAATTTTTGTCTTCCATAAGGGACAAGTGAGGCAATTTCAGAAACATAAAGGCATTAAAAATTTATCTTAAGATTAATCAACGACAACAAATGTGCATTTTTGTGAAGAACCTTTAAATGAGAAGATTAATTTATTGACTTACTTTCTCACCACTATGTTGGATGCTGATTTAGTGAGATATCTGGCATTTTTTTGCTTGCACAAGTAGTCAATGTCTGCCCACACACTTGTTGTCTCTCTCTGTCCCTCTCTCTCTTTCTGTCCACCTCTGTCTGTCCCCCTCTCTCTCTGTCCCCCACTCTCTCTCTGTTTCCCTCTCTCTCTGTTCCCCTGTATCTCTGCTCCTCTCTCCTGTCCCCTCTCTCTCTCTGCCCCCTCTCTCTCTGTCCCCTTCTCTCTCTGTACCCCCCTCTCTGTCCTCCCCCAGCCCCCTCCTCTCTCGGTCTCTCCGCCCTCTCTCTCTGCCCCCTCTCTCACTCTCCCTGCCCCCTCCCTCTCTGTCCCCTCTCTGTTCCTCTCTCTCTCTCATTTGCTCTGCCCCGTCTCTCTCTCTCTGCCCCCCTCTCTCGCTCTCACTACCCCCTCTCTCTCTGTCCCCCCTCTCTCTCTGTCCCCCCCTCTATATCCCTGTATATAGAGTTTTCAGGCAGGATAGAGAGGGGGATAGAAATGGTGGGGGTGTAGCATAATTGGTTAAAGAATCAATTACAGCTGTGAAGAGGGATGATATGCTAAATCATCAAATGAGGCCAAATGGATTGAGCTCAGAAAAAAAAGGGATAGCCACGATACTAGGAGTGTATTATAGACCCCCAAATGGTGAGAGGGAGATAGAAGCACAAATATTTAGGCACATTTCTGAGTGCAAAATCAATGGGGCAATAATAGTTGGTGATTTCAACTACCCTAATATCAACTGAGATACAGTGTGAAGGACACAGAGGGCACAGAATTCTTGAACTGCATCTAAGAGAACTTTTTTAACCAGCACATAACAAGCCCAAAGATAGGGGGCGCAATTCTAGATTTAGTCTTAGGAAATGAAGCTGGGCAAGTGGATGAAGAAGCAGTGGGTGACCATTTTGGTGATAGTGACCATAATACAGTTAGACTTAGTATAATTATGCAAAAGGACAAAGACAGAACAGGAGTCAAAGTTCTAAATTGGGGACGTCAAACTTTACAAAGCTGGGAGGTGATCTTGTGAATGTGGACTGGATACAGCTACTTGAAGGAAAATCAGTGGCAAACCAGTGGGAGGCATTCAAAAGCGAGATTCTACAGGCACAGTGTGGACATGCCCCACAAAGAAAAAAGGTGGTATGGCCAAATCTAGAGCCCCCTGGTTATCTAAGATGCATACATGGTAAGATATAGCAGAAAAAGAAATCTTATGACAGTCACAAAAAGCATAAGACTTTAGAAAGCCTAGAGGAGTATAGAAAGTGCAGGGATGAAGTAAAAAAGAAAATTAGGAAAGCAAAGAGAGGACATGAAAAAATATTGGCAGGTAAAATCAAGGAAAACCCAAACATGTTTTATCAGTACATTAAGAGCAAGAAGATAACTAAGGAAAGGGTAGGGCCTATCAGAGATGTACAAGTTAACTTATGTGTGAATCAGAAGATGTGGGCAGGTTTCTGAATGAGTACTTTGTCTCTGTATTCACAAAGATGACGTATAATGCAGACATTAGTTAGAGAGGCGGATTGTGAAATATTAGATCCGATAAGCATAATGAGAGAGGAAGTATTTGTGGGTCTGACATCCTTGATAGTGGATAAATCACCAGGGCCAGATGGACTGTATCCCAGGCTGTTAAAGGAAGCCAGGGAGGAAATAGCAGATGCTCTGGGGATCATTTTCAAATCCTCGCTAGATAAAGGCGAGGTACCAGAGGATTGGAGGTCTGCGAATGTTGTACCATTGTTTAAAAAGGGTGCGAGGACAGGCCAAATAATTATAGACTGGTCAGTCTGACCCCGGTGGTGGGCAAATTATTAGAATCAATTCTGAGAGATCGCGTAAACTGTCACTTATAAAGGCAAGGATTAATCAGGGATAGTCAGCATGGATTTGTTAAGGGAAGATCGTGTCTTACGAACTTAATTGAATTTTTTTGAGGAAGTAACAAGGAGGATTGATGAGGGTAGTGCAGTGGATGTTGTCTACATGGATTTTCGTAAGGCATTTGACAAGGTCCCACATGGCAGACTGGTCAGAAAAGTAAAAGCCCATGGGATACAGGGAATGTGGTGAGTTGGATCCAAAATTGGCTCAGTGACAGGAAACAAAGGGTAATGGTTGACAGATGTTTTTGCAAATGGAAAGCGGTTTCCAGTGGAATTCCACAGGGCTCAGTGCTGCGTCCCTTGCTGTTTGTTGTATATATTAATGATTTGGAATTAAATGTGGGAGGCATGACTAGGAAATTTGCAGATGGCACAAAAATTGGCCATGTAGTTGATAGTGAAGAGGATAGCTGTAGACTCCAGAATGATATCAATGGTTTAGTTGAGTGGGTGGAAAAGTGGCAAATGGAATTCAATCCAGAGAAGTGTGAGGTAATGCATTTGGGGAGGGCAAACAAAACGAGGGAATACACAATAAATGGGAGAATATTGAGAGGGATAGAGGAAGTGAGAGACCTTGGAGTGCATGTCCACAGGTCCCTGAAGATGACGGTATAGGTAGATAAAGTGGTGAAGAAGGCATATGGAATGCTTTCCTTTATTGGTTGAGGTATAGAATACAAAAGCAGGGATGTAATGTTGGAACTGTATAAAACACTAGTTAGGCCACAGCTGGAATATTGCATACAGTTCTGGTCATCACATTACAGGAAGGAGATAATTGCTCTGGAGAGAGTACAGATGAGATTTACAAGAATGTTGCCAGAGCTTGAAAATTGCAGCTATGAAGAAAGATTGGATAGGCTAGGGTTGATTTCCTTAGAATTGAGGAGGCTGAGGAGTGACTTAATTGAGGTGTACAAAATTATGAGGGGCCCAGATAGAGTAGACAGGAAGGACCTACTTCCCCTGGTAGAGAGGTCAATTACCAGGGGGCACAGATTTAAGGTGATTGGCAGAAGGATTTGAGGGGACATGAGGAAAAACTTTCTCACCCAGAGGGAGGCGGGTGTCTGGAATTCACTGCCCGGATCGGTGGTGGAGGCAGAGACCCTCAACACATTTAAAAGGTAACTGAACCTGCACTTGAAGTGCTGTAACCTGCAAGGCTATGGACCAGGTGCTGGAAGGTGGGATTACAATGGGTGGCTAGTTTTTTCAGCTGATGCAGACATGATGGGATGAATGACCTCTTTCTGTGCTGTAACCTTTCTATAGTTCTCTCTCTCTCTCTCTCTCTGTCCTCTCTCTCTGCCCTCTTCTCTCTGTCCCCCTTCTCTCTCTGTTCTCCCCTCTCTCTTTTCTTTCTCTCTGCCCCCGTCCTCCCCCACTTTCTCTGTCCCCCTCTCTCTCTCTCGCTGACTCCCCTCTCTCCTCTCCTCCCCGCCCCCCCCCCCCACCCCCGCTAACAGTTGCTGACACCGGGAGCAGCGGTTTCTGAACTTCGGACAGATTCACGGTTTTCCGGTGGGTTCTGACATTTTTTAAAAGCCCACCCGATTAATTAACATCACACTGACAGATTATCTAGTTGTTATCACATTGCTGTTTGTGAGAGCTTGCTGTGTGCAAATTGGCTGCTGCATTTCCTACACAATGACTACACATCAAAAATACTTCATTGGCTGTAAAGCGCTTTGAGATGTTTGGTGGTTGTGAAAAGCGCTGTATAAATGCAAGTTCTTCTTTCTGGTGCAAGAGCCTTTAGCCAGTCTGTCCTTACAGCATGAAGTGCATGGTAAACATGAGTAGCTGTCCCTCTTCCTCCAGTGTAGTAGCCTGGCACTGAAAATTGATGATTAGAAGCATGTTGATCTGGTGGAGCCGAGTGTACATAATGGTCCATCCAGTTTTTCCAAAGCTGGGACTACGAACATATGAAAATGGCAGGTAGGTAAAGAGCAGCTGGTCCATCAAACCTACCCCACACCACGATGGCTTGACCATCATGGTTAGATACTCCTTCCCTCACGTCCTACATCCCCCCTACCCCTCCACACCCACTCTTAGAGCCACGTAGCCTCCTGGGAGAGGTGAAAAAAAAATGGTCAAGAAAGGAACAAGTTCTCTGGAAACTTCCTCTCTGACCCCCTTCAGGTGATTGAAAGCAATGTTTTCAATAAAAGCATTTACCTCTATATGATGCCCTTCTGTTAACCATTGGGACATACACGGCTTCAGTCTATTTTAAGTAGACCCATGTCCTCAGTACTTCGCTGCCTATCTACAAGGGCTTCCCAGTCATCTTTTGCCGGATCCTCAGCCATTTTTATAAAGATCGTCCTTTTAAAAATCCAGGACCAGCATTAGACTGGCTGCAGCCTTGGATTAGCCAATAAGGTTAAACTTAATTGTTGGCCAGATGTACTGCACATGGAAGTTTGGTACATCACTAGGTCACTGCTAAGATCCAGATCCAGATCTAGAATGCCATGATGTTTGTGCTTGGCTGTGCATATTGATTCAGAGGAAAGCTGAGCGTACTGTCAGCATGGGACAGTACTGTTTAATGCAGCATACTTACGTTGACATCTTGATGTAACAAGTCATTAGTGTAAGCAAAGCTATTGTGTAAATGTTAGCTTGGTTTCATGTGGGCCAAGGAGCAAGGATAAACAAACACTGCTGCTGAGGAACTGGAAAACTAAGACACACATGGGTGAAAGAAATATTCAAGGGATTTACGAACACACGAATTAGGAGCAGGAGTAGGCCACTCGGCCCCTGGAGCCTGCTCCGCCATTCAGTAAGTTCATGGCTGAACTGATTACTCCACATTTCCACCTATCCCTGATAACCTTCCACCCTCTTGCTTATCAAGAATCTATCTACCTCTGCCTTAAAATATTCAAAGACTCTGCTTCCATCGCCTTTTGAGGAAGCGAGTTCCAAAGACTCACCACCCTCTGAGAGAAAACATTTCTCCTCATTTCTGTCTTAAATGGGCAACCCCTTATTTTTAAACAGTGACCCCTAGTTCTAGATTCTCCCACAAGGGGAAACATCTTTTCCACTCTGTCAAGACCTTTCAGGATCTTATATGTGTTATGATCAGGTGAGAAAGAGGTCTAGGGTTCCCTTTCAGCCTTTACCTGGTCTTTCTGTAGCAGGGTTTAATTTTAAACACACCGTTTTTTTAGCTCACCCTTGGTGAATCCTTGTTCACCGCTTTCCAACTATAAGACAAAAAAAAGCACAAACCGACCTTCTCAGGTTTAGAAAAGAAAAGTGAAATTTATTAAACTTAAACTTAAACTCTAATTCTGTTAACGCCTACGGATACACGACATGCCCATGCTCGCATGCATACGCGATACACACATGCAAATAGGGACAGAAAGAGCAGAAGAAAAATAAAGTGGAAAAGTTTGAGGCTTTCTTTGAAGAGGGTTTTTTGTTACTGTGCTTCAAGCTCACTGTAGAGTCCTTGATTGTAGGTAGCTCTTGCTTTTCGTTGGGGCCCAGTATTCTTCTTAAGCTTTGTTCGCTGCAGGAAACTTTTCTGTCTTGGGGTTTATCTGTCTTCAGTGGATTTTGGAGTTCCGTGAGAGATAGGAGCAGACAGGAGAGGCTGTGGCAAGCCAGCCAGGAAAGGTCTTTTTCAATCCAGGAGCAAACAGCTTTTCGCTCTCAGTTCAAACTGTACAATTCAGAAAACCCCAGGTTGCCAAGCAGGTTAGTCATGTGACTAACTGGTCTGACCATGTCTTGGCTTTGTGTATTGTGTGTGTCAGGAAATGGTCCTTTGTCTACAAACACTGTCTGTTAATATGCAAAAATGTCTTTCCAGCCAGGGGCCTAGCAACCCCTTGTAACAGGCCTTCTCTTCTTCCCAGCGACAATTTGAAATGTAATGTCCATGTGGCAAAATTAATATGCCTCATTCTTGGCAGGTGGGGGCCTACATGACATATGTTTCAATCAAGTCGCCTCTTACTCTTCTAAACTCCAGCGGATACAAGCCTAGCCTGTCCAATCTTTTCTTGTAAGACAGCCCACCCATTCTAGGTATTAGTCTTGTAAGCCTTCTCTATACTGCCTCCAATGCATTTACATCCTTCCTTAAATAAGGAGACCAGTACTGTACACAGTACTCCAGATGTGATTTCACCAATGCCCTATATAGCTGAAGCATAACCTCCCTACTTTTGTATTCAATTCCCCTTGCGATAAATGATAACATTCTATTAGCTTTCCTAATTATGTGCTGTACCTGTGTACTAACGTTTTGTGATTCATGCACTAGGACACCCAGATCCCTCTGCATCTCAGAGCTCTGCAATCTCTCACCATTTAGATAATATGCTTCTTTTTTATTCTTCCTGCCAAAATGAACAATTTCACATTTTCCTACATTATACTCCATTTGCCAGGTCTTTGCCCACTCACTTAACCTATCTATATCCCTTTGTAGCCTCCTTACATCCTCTTCACAACTTATTCCTCCTACCTATCTATCTTTGTTTCATCAGCAAATTTAGCAACCATACCTTTGGTCCCTTTATCTAAGTCTTTTATATAAATTGTAATAAGTTGAGGCCCCAGCAAAGATCCCTGTGGCATACCACTCGTTACATCTTGCCAACCAAAAAATGACCCATTTATGCCTACTGTATGTTTCCTGTTAGCTTGCCAAACTTCTATCCATGCCAATATGTTACCCAATACACCATGAGCTTTTATTTTCTGCATAACCTTTGATGTGGCACCTTATCAAATGCCTGCTGGAAATCTAAGTACAATACATCCACCGGTTCCCCTTCATCCACAGCACATGTAACTCCCTCAAAGAACTCCAATAAATTGGCTAAACATGACTTCCCTTTCACAAAACCATGTTGACTCTGCCTGATTACCTCGAATTTTTCTAAGTGCCCTGTTATAACGTCTTTAATAATAGCTTCTAATATTTTCCCTAAATCAGATGCTAAGTTAACTGGCCTGTAGTTTCCTGCTTTCTGTCTCCCTCCCTTTTTGAATAAAGGAGTTACATTTGCTATTTTCCAATCTAATGAAACCTTCCCTGAATCTAGGGAATTTTGGAAAATTAAAATTAACGCATCAACTATCTCACAAGACACTTCTTTTAACACCCTAGGATGAAAACCATCAGGACCCAGGGACTTGTCAGCCCGCAGTTCCAACAATTTGTTCAGTACCACTTCCCTGGTGATTGTAATTTTCTTGAGTTCCTCCCTCCCTTCCATTTCCTGAATTACAGCTTTACAAAAGAAAGATGAAAGTAATGGAGGATAAGGCACAAAAAGAACAAAGGACTTAAAGCAAATCATTCCAACACCAAGTGAAAAGATATAAATTAAATCCAGAGGCACAGTTGAAACACGTTTATTGATGTAATTGCACGCAAAATCCAGGAATACAACTGACAGGCAGGAACGGCAGAAAACATAATGGTGTAATAAATCGTCACCTGCCTCATCAAGTTACAACTTTCCTCAGAACTGACTCAACTGGTCATGTTGAGACAAGTAAACTCTTACTGGCGGGCAGCCCTGGGATTTTAACGCATGTTAATGAGAATCAGGAGTCAAGTACTCAACTAATTCTGCAACCAATATCTGTCTTCATTCACTTCATAAGCTTCTTTATCAGATGGGTTCACCAGAGATTCCAGCAAGATAGCATCATTATTTTGCCACCGTCACCATGTATAATGATAGTAGACACTATTGGATCTGCTGTGGTGTCATTTTACAATGACAGGCGTGTTGGCCCATGTAACTCACAATATATTATTCTTCCTCTAAGGTGGACTCTGTATAACTTGCCTCAAAGTCTAATTGCTTAAATAGGCACTTCCTGATGCCAATTAATTTCTGCTGTTGAGGGAAGTTTGTATATTAGCAGCTGCTTGTAAATCTCGGGCTCCAGGTCAAAAAGACATCAACAAGAATTGACTGGCTTTATTATATTATAAATTTGCATGTGCGACGATGTCTGAATTGTGCTGGATGGATTTCAAAGCTTTTATGTATACAACAACAACAGACAACAACTTGCGTTGATACAGTACCTTTTAATATCACAAGGCACTTCACAGGAGCGATTGCATGCTGGTGCAAGAGAGGGGGAGGGGCCACTGAGAGGATTTGAAAAGCAATTTGGAGGAGTCTACTTAGAGACAGTGAAGCAAGGAAGTTTGGATTAGTTCCTGGAAAATATGTAAATAGTTTATTCGTTACTTTCTGCAGGCTGTAAAATAAAATTGTTCACCCACAATAAATAAGTACCTCTCAGCACAAAACATGGGGGAGCAGCTCTTTACTGTCTGTTCAGGGTGTGGATTTTTCATAGCAAGAGCCAAGAAATATTTAGAACTGAAGAAAGGAAGGACATAATTTGCATCATCCCTTCATTATCAAATAGATCTGAAATAGTGAAGAAAGAACTTGCATTTATATATTGCCTTTCATGGCCTGAGGATGTCCCAAGATGCAACGAGGCCATTCAGCCCCTCATGCCTGTCTGCTGATCTGCTGCACAACTCCATTCACATTGATGTATTATCCCACGACAACCTTTACCTAATATAAAAATCTATCACTCTTGGGGTTGTATTTTGTTCCCCTCCTGACGTCGGAGTCCATGGTGAGGGGGGGGCGGGCGCCGGAAGATCGGAGCACAGCAGCCCGCCACAGAACCCGACGCCCAGATTGCCAGGCCCAATCTTCCCGGCGGCAGGGAAGCTCTGTGGTGGGCCCTCCGCCGCTCTGCGATGGGACCCGACTTTACATATTTAAATTAGCTGTTTGCATTAATTAAAATCTAATCAGCAGCAATCTTACCTGTCGTTCCGGATCTTCAGTGTGACGTGCGGCCCTCACGCGCCTTCACCTTCCTGTCCAGGGAATGCTGACATCACAGAGGTGGGGAAGAGGAGATCTCTGTATTTGTAGTGTAGGTGGGGGGAGGGGTGGACAGGGTGAACTCTGCATTTTTAGTGTAGTGGGGTGGGGGAAGGGGTGAACTCTGCAGTTTCTTCTCAGGACTGTCAGCCCTTTTAAAATGGTGCCAGCGCCTGCGCAGAAACAATTGATGACGTTCATGGCGTCACCAAGGCCGCCCCCGGCAGGTGATTAGGGGGCGCGGCCGTCCTGCAAATGATAATGAGCTGCCAGGCTCCAGATCGTGGCGGCACGTGGCCCGTGCTGCCGGCCGCCATTTTTTCACGTTCGCCACCAGAAAACTAAATCCAGCCCTCAGTCTTGAAAATTCTAATTGATCGACTTTCTACTTACAAGGCTTGATGATGAATGGAATTCAACGACAAAAGTTTAGCTCAGTTTTTCAAGGTCAGGGAGCTACTGCGATATTGGTGCAATGGTGTTGTATTCTCTCACTAGAGCACGAGGAGCTGCCCAACACGTCGATCGCGAGATACTGGTAGCTCGTGTAAAGCCTGTGACATTGCAGTCAGATCGCCCTCATCCTGCTGGCATTAATCCGTGCATGTGCATCCTGATGTCATTGTGCACTGACATCACCACGTACTGACGTCACAACAGGAAGATTGAGCGGCGGGGGTGGGGGGGCAGTGTGTGTGTGGGGGGGGTGGTCCAGTGGCGAACGGCAAGGGAGCGGCGACCGGGGGACCCAGTGGGAAGCAGCGAGCGGGGGGAAGTGAGCAGGCTGGAGTCGGGGGAGGGGGGGGGGGTGGAAACGAAGAGAAGTGGCTGTAAGTTGAAAGAGTTTGCTTGTCTTTTGTGCCAAGTTGAGCAGCGCCATCTTTATTACTGGCAGTTGCCTGAGACGACGCAGTGACGTTTGTCATTTGTGCAGGCGCGAGTTGTGCGCCACCGAGTGATTTGATGGAATATCAGAAACAACTGTAAACCTATTGTTTTAACATGACTGCCAGGTTCCTACAGATATCTCCCAAATCATGTCAGGAGCAATTTTAAAAAAAAAATTCCAGTAACTCTCATTACAGAAGCTTTCACACAGTAGCTCAGAGGATCAATTGTTGAAATGTGAGATCAGGAGCAGGATGCAGCGAGCTTGGAAATGTGCACCTTTCAGCTCACTTTCCGGGGATTGGGTGGCTCTCGGGTCATTGTAAAGTTCAGCTTCCCGCGGTTTCAAATGGAGTCCCTTTTTGACGTGTCAGGACGCTGTCAGTAATTAATGTCATGAGAAAGGCCTTGTATGGACTGAAACTTTACTTAAGGGTCTCCAAGTTGACAAGAAACCCTTTTTTTTAAAAGAAGAGGGAATCCTTTGGTGAGACTGTTTATCTTGTACGATATGAGAATATTTTGAATAAAAGTACTCCCCTCCCTCACCATCAGGCTCTCCTTCCACCTCAAGGCCTGTTAGTTTTTAACTCTGCATAGCATAATATATATCATGGTCCTGCTAAGTGAATTTAGCCAAATGCTGCAATAATTGCAGGCCATCACCATGTTCATTGATGCTGTCTCCATTGGCAACATCTTTATAACCTTCCACCATCTCAATGGAAGCACAGGTATAGGAGGAGGCCATTCAGCCCCTCCTCGAGCCTGTTACACGGGTACAGGAGGAGGCCATTCAGCCCCTCAATGAGATCATGGCTGATCTGCATCTTAATTCCATCACCAACCTTGACTCCATATCCCTTAATACACTTGCACAGTAAAACTGTCAATCGCAGATTTAAAATTGTTAATTGAGCTCGCATCCATTGCTTTTTGTGGGAGAGAGTTCCACACGTCAACCACCCTTTGCGTGTAGAAGTGTTTCCTAACTTCTTTCCTGAATGACCTGGTTCTGATTCTAAGGTTATTTCTCCTTGTCCTGCAATCCCCCAACAGCAGAAAATATTTTTCTCTATCTACCCTATCGAAATCAATAAGACCTCAATCAAAGCACCATTTAACCTTCTATACTGTTTTTTAATTTCCAAAATATACTTTATTCATAAAAATCTGTAAAAATTACATTCCCAAACAGTTTAAAACAGCATCAAGTCAAAGTATACAGACAGTGCAAAGGTGATCAGTTACCTTCTATACAATCATGAGTTGCCTCACAACCCTTCCATTTCACATTTGTCATGCCATTTACATTTTTACATTTACAGCACACAAAATTTCTCCGATACAGTTCGAGGGGTTTCCCATGGATCCAGCCCCTCAGTTCAGCTTGGTGGGGGGACCTTACACTGTGGTCTTTCCCCATTGAGCCTTTGCTGCGGCTGCACCAAGCTTTAGTGCGTCCCTCAGCACCTTGGAATGTGCCAGTCTGCAACATTCGGTGGTGGACAACTCTTTGCGCTGGAAGACCAGCAAGTTTCGGGCAGACCAAAGGGCGTCTTTCACCGAATTGATGGTCCTCCAGCAGCAGTTGATGTTTGTCTCGGTGTGCGTCCCTGGGAACAGCCCGTAGAGCACAGACTCCTGTGTTACAGAGCTGCTTGGGATGAACCTCGACAAAAACAACTGCATCTCTTTCCACACCTGCTTTGCGAAGTCATATTCCAGGAGGAGGTGGGCGACCGTCTCTTCCCCACCACAGCCACCGCGGGGGCATTGCGCGGAGGGGGCGAGACTTCGGGTCTGCATGAAGGATCTGATGGGGAGGACCCTTCACACCACCAGCCAAGCTACGTCTTGGTGCTTGTTTGAAAGTTCTGGTGATGAGGCATTCCACCAAATGACTTTGACGGTCTGCTTGGGGAACCATCCAACAGGATCCATCGTCTCCTTTTCCCGTAGGGCCTTGAGGACATTCCGTGCAGACCACTGCCTGATGGACCGGTGGTCAAAGGTGTTTTCCCGCAGAAACTGCTCCACGAAGGATAGGTGGTACGGCACGGCCCAACTACATGGAGCGTTCCGCGGCAATGTGACCAGGCCCATCCTTCGCAACACCGGGGACAGATAGAACCTCAGCACGTAGTGACACTTGGAGTTTGCGTACTGGAGGTCTACACACAGCTTGATGCAGCCGCACACGAAGGTGGTCATCAGGATGAGGGCGACGTTGGGTACATTTTTCACGCCCTTATCCAGAGATTTGAACATCGTGTCACTCCGGACCCGGTCCATTTTAGATCCCCAGATGAAGCGGAAAATGGCTCGGGTGACTGCCACAGCGCAGGAGTGGGGTATGGGCCAGACCTGCGCCATGTAGAGCAACAACGTGAGCGCCTAGCACCTGATGACCAGGTTCTTACCCACAATGGAGAGAGATCGCTGCCCCCACATGCCCAACTTTTGTCGTACCTTGGTTACTCGCTCCTCCCAGGTTTTGGTGCATGCCCCGGCCCTTCCAAACCGTATCCCCAGCACCTTCAGGTAATCTGACCTGACGGTGAAGGGGACAAAGGATCGGTCAGCCCAGTTCCCAAATAACATGGCCTCGCTCTTGCCGTGGTTAACTTTGGCTCCCGAGGCCAGTTCGAACTGGTCGCAGATGCTCATCAGTCTGCGCACGGACAGCGGATCTGAGCAGAAAACGGCGACATCATCCATGTACAGGGAGGTTTTCACCTGAGTGCCTCCGCTGCCTGGGATTGTCACCCCTCTTATGCTCGCATCCTTCCTAATAGACTCAGCAAAGGGTTCAATACAGCAAACAAACAAGACCGGGGAGAGAGGACAGCCCTGTCTGACTCCAGATTTGATCGGGAAACTTTCCGATTCCCACCCGTTGATTGAGACTGCGCTACTGATGTTTGTGTAGAGCAGTTGGATCCAATTGCAGATTCCCTCCCCAAACCCCATTTTGGAAAGCACATCCATCATGTAGGTGTGCGATATCCTGTCAAAAGCCTTCTCCTGGTCCAGGCTGATGAGGCAGGTGTCCACTCTCCTGTCCCATACATAGGCGATCGTATCCCTGAGTAGCGCGAGACTATCAGAGATCTTCCTGCCGGGTACAGTACAGGTCTGATCGGGGTGAATCACCAACTCCAGAGCAGACTTGACTCGACTGGCTATGACTTTGGACAGAATCTTGTAGTCAACATTAAGCAGTGAGATGGGCCGCCAATTTCTGATTTCTGCCCTCTCCCCCTTCTGCTTGTAAATGAGGGTGATGATGCCTTTCCTCATGGATTCTGCCATGCTGCCGGCCAGGAGCATACTCTCGTATACCTCCAGCAGGTCCGGGCCGACCCAGTCACACAGGGCCGAGTACAACTCGACCGGTAAGCCGTCGCTCCCGGGAGTTTTACTCGTCTCGAAGGACTCGACGGCCTTTGTCAGCTCGTCCAGAGTTAGTGGCTTGTCCAGTCTCTCCCTCCTGCTGTCATTCTAAGCCCTCTGTGATAGATGACAGGAAGGACCTGGAGGCTCTGCTGTCTGTGGGTTTCGCGTCATACAGCCCAGCATAAAAGGATTTGCTGATCCTTAGTATGTCGGACTGCGAAGACGTTACCGAGCCATCTTCTTCCTTCAGGCTGCTGATAACAGAGCTCTCTCTGTGTACCTTTTGGAAGAAGTAACGTGAGCACGTCTCATCCTGCTCGTTGGAGCGGACTCTGGACCAGAAGATGATCTTGGAGGCCTCCTTGACCTCGACCCCCATTGACTGCAACCGGAGCAGATTTTGCATACTTTTCTGGAGTCGGGACATTTCCCTCTGTCTCTCTCTCGCCCTCTGAACACCTTTGTGGATGAAGAACCTCTTGATGTTCTCCTTAATCACTTCCCACCAGTGAACTGGAGACTCAAAGAGGGGTTTCACGGTCCTCCAATCTTTGTAGTCCCTTTTGAGTTCCTCAACGTTCTCTGGGGTCAGCAGTGTAGCATTGAGCTTCCACGTCCCTCTGCCAACCCACTGGTCGTCCTGTAAGTGACAGTCGGCCAGTAGGAGGGAGTGGTCGGAGAAGAACACCGGCTTGACGTCGGTGGATCCGACCGTGACAGCACGGGACACAAACAGGAAGTCAATCCTGGAACGGGCAGACCCGTCCGATCTTGACCATGTGTATCTGCGCTGCGCTCCGTCTGCAGGTTTGCTGAAGACGTCGTGCAGCTTGGCATCTTTAACTGTTTCCATTAGGAATCTGGACGTAGCGTCCAGTTTGCTGTCGTCACTGCCGGATCGTCCAGCCGCATCGATGATGCAGTTGAAGTCATTGCCTAGGATGACCGGCCTGGACGTCGCCAGCAGCAGTGGGAGCTGCTGGAAGACGGTCAGCCGCTCGCTGCGTTGTACCGGGGCATACACGTTGATCAACCGGAGCGGAGCGTTGTTGTACATCACGTCTGCTACGAGGAGGCAACCGCCCACCACCTCCTTAACTTCGGAGATGGTGAAGTTACCTCCCCGCAGCAGAATACCCAGGCCGGAGGAACGGCAATTATTACCCCCCGACCAGATCAATGGCTCGTGGGACCACCATCGCGACCACTGCCTGTAGGTGCTGAGGTGTGGTATTCCACACTCCTGCAGAAACAGTAGGTCGGCTTTGACCTTGGCGAGGTAGTCCAATGTTGAAACACATTGTGTAGTGGATTTAATGCTACGCACATTAATGGAAGCAATTCTTACACTCATTTTTTAAAAGTTATTTGTTGCTTCCCATACCATTTGTCCTTGCTAGTCCCAGTCCTTCGGGATGTTCCTGCATACCCATCGTGTGCGCAAGCAGTTTCACGTTGGTTGGGCTCAGAAACCCCTCCTGCTTTTTCATGCAGTGTTTGTTCCGCTCGGGTGACATCGGGGGGGTCTTGTAGGCAGAGAGGATTGGGTTGTCCTCAGCTGCTTCCATCTGTTCCTCCTCGAAAACATCACTGCTCCCGGCCTCCCGGAGCTGAGGTGCGCCAGACGTGTCTTTGCTCCCGGTGTCCCGGAGCTGAGATGCGTTGGCCACGTCGTTACCTGTGGCGCATTGGGGTTGGGGCACGCCGGGCCCATCACAGCTTCCAGTGTCCGGGGGCTGGGATGCTTTATCATCCATCTCGGAGTTCTGCCGCCTCTTTTGAAGGGGCTGTCGTTCCAGCATTCCCCCGTCCAGTGAAGAGGAGTTGTTGCAGTCTGATTCAGAAGATAGCCTCCTCTTGCCACTGGTTTGGGTGGTGGCCTGTTCCACTTTGGGATGTTTTTTCTTTGTGGTTTTCCTCTGGACCACTTGCCACTGACCTGTTTGTCCATCTGCTGCCTCCTCCTCCATTGATTCTGTCTGTGGAGGAGAGGTTTCCAGGCGCTGGGTAGGTGCTGGGTCCCTTGTTTCAGCTGCCTCCCCTTCCCTCTCCTTCTCAGGTTGAAGTTCCTCACTGCGGAGAAGTTTGCTGGTCTCCTTTCGAACACCAGACGCCTTCATCGAACCTTCTCCCGGCCTTTCCTTGGACCTTGCCGCCTGAACATACCTGAGGCAGCGTTTGGGGCAGGTTTTGTAGAGATGGCCTGCCGCACCGCACAAGTTGCAACACTTAGTCTGCTTACAGTCCTTGGTCTGATGGCCTTCCTCCTTGCAGTTCTTGCAAACAACCGTGCTGCAGTTGGCTGCTATGTGACCAGATTTGCCACAGGTGCGGCAAACTCTGGGCTGCCCAGCGTAGACCAAGAAGCCTCGACTTCCCCCGATAGCGAAGCTGGAGGGAGGGTGGATGATGGCTCTACTGGGATCGACCTTCAAGGTCACCTTGACCTGCCGCTGGCTGGTCCAAATCCCAAAGGGGTCCTTGACATCAGTGCTGCTGCCGGCCACCTCGACGTACCTGGTGAGAAAGGTGAGGACATCTACCACCGGAACATGGGGGTTGTAGCGGTGAATCGTCCCACCCGGTCCCGTTGTGACGGAAGCGTGAAGAGCGGCTCCGCTGTGAGGATCGACAGTGGCGCCCGGTCCCGTTTCTCCTTGAACGCCTTCAGGAACTTGATGCATCCCGCCACGTTCCGGAACGTCACGTTGAAGTATCCACTGCTGGGGAAATCCTGCAGGCAGAAGACATCCGTCGCTTGAAATCCGCAGCAATTGAAGAGAATTTTCTTGAACCTTCTATATTCCAAGGAATACAAGCCTCAGATATGTAATCTGTCCTCAAGGGGCCTTGGTAACATGCTGGTGAATCTACGTTGCACGTCTTTCAAGGTCATTATATTCTTTCGGATGTGTAGTGTGCAGAACTGTACACTGTACTGTCGATGTGATCTAAGCAGGATGTCATATAGCTGTAGCAAAATTTCCTTCTTTATTGTAGCCCTCTATTTATAAAAGCCATTATCTTTTAGATTGCCCTTTGTATCCGACCATGCTAATTTAAGCTGTACAATGCTATTCTTCGTAAAGAGGAAATTCATGCCTTTGTTGCATATGTTGGCAGCTCGCAGAAGAAAACCCCTCTAAATGAAGAACATCACCCAATCCAAACTTTAGATAATGCGAGGGTCAGGATGAAACCATACCTTTGACTGTATACACAATGGAACAATTTCTAACATTGAACAGGAATCTTATGTTCCCTTTCCAATCATCAAACTGTTTTCAGCCAAAGTGTTTCTGTAATGTATCAGTGTGGTTGGTGCTGCTCCCTTTGCGGGGTGGTTTCTTAGGACGGAATCTTCTGGGTGCCGTGGAAGCAGGTTAGGAGGCAGGACCAGGAGCAAAATTTGAAATGTGCGTGTCAAGTCGGCTCCCTGATCCGTTCCCGCCTCTGGGTGATCTTGCTGGAGGCAGGGTCAAAACTGCAGCGGCTCCCTGCCCAGCAGCAATGGGTAGCTAAATAGGCCAATTAGGGGACCAGTTAGGGGCAAGTTGCTGATGCTAGCGGGATCTTCCCAGTGTCGGACTAGCCCCCCACTGAGTCTGGAGACCGACAGCAGCATGGAGGAGGCCTCCCAGCGACAGGTCTTTGGGGCATTGGGGCCTCTTGTCATTGGCCCTGTGAATGCACAAAAGTGCAAAGCTCACAGCCTTGGTCATAAGCCTTCCAGTAGAGGCGTTTCTCCTCCACACTGATAGCCCAACGAGCTGTGAGTCTTCTGTTTTTTCAAATATTAATCAAGCTTCCGAGGATTCCTCCATTTTGAGGCACCCTCACCCTCCCCTACTTGCCTCAGCAGCGCATGCCTCTGTTGGTGGGGCTGTCAGGCCCTCCTGTTGGACCTTCTGCTTTGGGAAGCCGGAGGACGGCAAGCACTGAGGCGGCCTGTTAATTGGCTGCCTCGTGGAAGATTCCAACTGTTGGCGCACCTTTGACCCGTGTGGGGTCAGGACCCGAAATGGCCTGAAATTTTTCAAAGGGCATAAGATTCCACCCAAAATAGCCTCAGAAAATAGAATCCCTCGTGCACTGGCGCTGGCTCCTGTTTACACCGGAATTGGCGGCACCCCTGCCTCTAATGGAGCAGCCAAACACTACATGTTGAGGTGTTTCCACACTCATCCAGCAACAGGAGGAGAGCTTCCTCAGTTCCATTACATCCCTGAATGTAAAGCCATGATTGAAGGATTTTCTTGCGTAGATAGAGAAAAGTTAGAGAAAGGTGGGAGAACCTAGAACAAGGGGGCATAACCTTGGAATTAGGGCTCGACCTTCTCTCTCCAAAAATCTGTTGAGGCTAGGGGGCTCAATAAAAAAATTTCAAAACTGGGATTGATAGCTTTTTGTTAGGCTTGGATATGAAGAGTTACAGTACTAAGGCAGGTATGTAGAGTCAAGATACAGACCAGCCATGATCTAATTGAATGGCAGAACAGGCTTGAGGGGCTGAATGGCCTGCTCCTGTTCCCAGCAATTATTGTGAGTTAACGTATCCTTTTCTGTAGGCTACATGTTTGTTATCTGTGGGTTAGTTCCACAGGCTTCAACTGGGAGCCCATGGCAATGGTTCGAATGTACTTTATATCGTATTTATTTATTTTATTTTTATTTATTTATAGATACAGTACTGAAACAGGCCCTTCGGCCCACCAAGTCTGTGCCGACCAACAACCACCCATTTATACTAATCCTACATTAATCCCATATTCCTCCCACATCCCCACCTTCCCCTACCACCTACCTACACTAGGGGCAATTTCTAACGGCCAATTTACCTATCAACCTGCAAGTCTTTGGCTGTGGGAGGAAACCAGAGTACCCGGCGAAAACCCATGCGGTCACAGGGAGAACTTGCAAACTCCGCACAGGCAGTACCCAGAATTGAACCCAGGTCACTGGAGCTGTGAGACTGCGGTGCTAACCACTGCGCCACTGTGCCATTGTCCCACAGTGTCCAGACACAAACCGAATGAAATGTAAGCACTGGTCTGTGAACATCTCATGAGCCTGTGACACATGTTAATGCACAAGATTGTATTCTAGGGTGCTGTCTCTGAATGTTTAACTTAGCTGCACTAATGCTTACATGTAAACGAGGTTTGACCTAAACTGAACAAAGGGGTACGCTTCTTTTAGTCTTTTAATATTCTTGGTTTCTTGGCACTTACTGCATCATTGCAAGGAAAGGGTTAATCAGACTGTTCTGATGTCTGCTCATGTTATACTGTTATTGTTTATATTGTAGAAGTAGTAATCTTTAACCTCTGCCTGTTAAGCAGTGAAGTTTAAGTCAATTTAAAGTACCACTGGGCTATTGGTCCAGGGTTGACCTTAAAGCAATGGCTAATTTAATCAACCTGAATTAAAAGACATGCCAGTGCGTACTGATTCATATATTTCACAGAACTTTAATCAGTTGATAACAAGTGCAGGAAAAGCAATTAGTTTTGAGAAGGAAAACACCAGAGTTGACTGGTATGAAATGGTACTGAACGAAAGACAGACTTATAGTTAAATATTTGGATTCGTAAAGTTCTGAGAGCTGTAACACGTTTGTATCCCCAACTAACCATCATTAAGTCTGGTTGTAAGTCTTGCCTGTTAAGTGTATGTTTATTCGGATAACATACTGTATGGTTAATAAATCAATGATACATGATATGTAATGTACAAGAACCTTTGAGGAGAAAATCATGAATAAGAACTCCTGCTCTATCATTATCCAGAACAGCGAGGATTTGGAGCTAAGGTATCAGCGCAACACTCTGTGTATTTCTCTGGTCCCATCCAGCCATTCTCACTAGCTTCTGGACTAGGAAACCATGGCAACAGTATATTTGCTGACATGGTTAAATGTTGCCATGGGCAGACCTCACACAGTTTGTATTAGCGCGGTAAATGCCAGCTAATGAGTCACGCAGAGGAGGACTGTTGCTCCCTGTTTACATGCTGGGAGAATGTTATGGCTGGTACTTAAGTGCTCTATTCTGTCTACTACAGGGCTAGTTTCTAAAAGGGAGATAACTTCTCAATCAGAAGCTTGTTGCAAGCCAGAATGGCTGCCTTCCAAAAAGTGTACTGGAAGACTTAGCTTCATGGCCTCTTACAAGACAGTCTTCCTGCTAGTGACATTGGCCCAGATCTTCCTGGGGAACCTGCCCATTGGAATGGTGCCTCCACAGTGTAGGGACCCTTAAACAGAACAAAGGAAAGAGGGAATTATGGAGTCAGTGACTTACAGCAGTGCGTCTGCCATTCCATCTTTTCCTGGGACTTTTGTGCTTCTAACTGTAATCTTCCTAAGTCCTATCAATTCAGGAACTAAAAGCCCCCACTAGGTTCTGTGCACAGGGCCAACAGGAACTGGAAATGCTTTCAGCATCTCTGACAAGCTCCTTAAAAATCAGTCTCCTGATTCTACCTCTCATTTTCAGATAGTTTCAGCTCATACATCTGCTAATCAAGCGCAGGACTCCAGTGAAAGCTAACAATGTACAGATGCCGCCACTTAGGGTACAAAGCCCTGTGCTTGATTAGCAGCTGTACAAGCTGAATACATCAGAGGTTAGTAAATAGAAAAGAGTGCAAGGCCCCCACTAAGTAATGTCTGCCAGTAAAATGTCTAAACATTAATTGAACAAATCCCAGTGGTGCAGAGTGCATCGCAGAGCTGGGCGCTGAGGTTACGCCCGTGAAACAATGCATTCCAATTGCCTGATCTCGATGACAAAGATGGAGGAGGAAAAGAGGGGGCAGTCTGAAGGAGATTATTCCTTGTACTACGCATCTGAGCAAAGTGGTATTGCTGGAGCATGGGAGGTGGTCCCTGCCCCTCTCAATCACAGATGGTGTGTTGCACGGGGAGACTGGAGATAGGGAGACAACAGTCTTCAAACGAAATTGAGTCGTACAGTCAGATGCAAAACGAAACACACTAACTGGCCCAGATTTTCATGCAGAGGCGAAATGGGCAATGGAAAATTTTTACTGTCTGGCAGGCCAACCTCACCATCGGACACTTACTCAATATTTTCCTCCCTTTCTAATTAGAATGCGTCACTTTGAGCATAGCGGCAAATCAGAAGCAGCGCAGCCAAAAGACAAATTACAGATCCTGCCACGAACAACAATTTGTCTTTCAACTCAATAGAAGTGCTCCAAAAGGAAGTCTTTCTTGCCCCTCCGAAATGAGATACCAAATGAGAATAACGATTAGTTTGTCCAGCTGATTTTAAAATGCACTAGAGGATTCTGTGGACATAATACAGCCCCTAGGATCAAGCCTATGATTTGAGGTGGAAGCAATCACTTGCTTAGTGGCTCACTGGGCCCTCAGAAGCTGCCAAACTCTTTCCAGTTTTACAACACACCAGCTGTTTAGCCTCAAGCTCATCTTTTACCTGGTTAACTGTCAATGGACTCCTGTATTTGATTAGCAGATGTAGCAGCTGAAAATGTCAGGATATTTAACAGATCTTTTTTCATTAATCTGGAGCCAGAGACTTGTCGGAGACAGTGAAGGGCTCTCCAATTCTCATTGGCCTCCATGTACAGGACCTTGTGATAAAACAACACGTTTAAATTTGGATCTACTTCATATGATTTCATGTATTTAGGATGAAAGGGTAAAACTGTTCGGAAACATGTCGTCTCTTGCACAATTAGAAAGTAGTAACACAGGAATAGCAAACCCGAGTGGCTGAACAGCAGAAGAACTGATTTTTTTTTAAAAGCCTTTCTAACATTATTGCTTGTCTGTTACCACGACACAAACTCATCTGAAATTGGCTGAGAAACTTGAGTGTTTGTCACTTTGGTTAATTAATCTGAAATTTAATAGGTCTTTTCATTTAGAAAAAAATTAGTCATTATAGGTGAAGGGCTTTTGGGGGGGGGTGTAGTTTTGCAAAGAAATATTAATCGACAGATGAATTGCAGAGCTGCGATTGACAGCAGAAAAACTGTAAGCTGAGCTGTCTTGTTTATGGCTGCTTGCTATGCAGACTTTGTTTGGGGAAAGCTAATTTATCACTGAGCAAAAGGATAGATAGAAGATTGGTAATTATGACTAACTTCATTCCAGCCACAGATCTTCAGCTATAGTAAATAGAAATGATCTGTTTAAATTTAGTTCTGTGGATGACATTGTTAAGAGATGAATTTTGCTGGTAAGGTGTTTTATATCTATATTCATTTAGCTATTATATATTTTTATGTGTTGCTTTCTTGAAAGTGGATGCACAGCTAGCTAAACCCACAAATGAATCCCTCCGAAACATTAACCTATAAAAGGCATAACTGGAGATGAGGCATATCCTAGTTTGGTCGCAGATACATCCAACCACATCCTCACACTCAGCAGTGTTCTAAGTTACACATCTTTCACTCTAAATAATTATCATGTCTCCCGTACATGGGCCTGTTGACATTTCTGACTTTGGCAGGAATGATTCCTGTGGAATTGCTGGTGATTTTGAGTGCATGATGCACTTAGCTCTGTGATGCACTTAGCTCCTCTTCTGAACCAAACTCACTTCTTTCCAGAAAGGAATTTTCAATGTGATTGTGAAGGATCTCTCTCCTTCCATTTAGTTAAAATGGAAATAAGGCTGTACTTCTGAGCATAAAATAGCATTTCATATTTTATTCAGTGTTTTTATTGATATTTTGCATTATGCAATGAAAACATTCTAAATATACACGTACCTATTCTTCACGGTACTAACACTCCAAGGTACTAGCATCATTAACTACTAGTTACCAACCAGCATTATCCCCTTCTTGCTTCAAATAATTTTAAGTTTGTACTATTGACCTTTCGTATTTAGACCTCTCAAGTAAAAGAGGAAAGCACAAAGCGGATGCTCTCCCCTATTTTTAACTGGGGACTTCATCTGCCATTTGCTTTTTAAGAACATTATTAATGTAACATCAATAAGTGAGTTCATTTCGTACACTGATCTCCACTGAAATTGAAATAGCTGACGTAAGTGTGTAGACCAGAGACTCCTTAAGTGTCCTTGTGAAAATGCTTTGCGTTTGATGAGCAGTGTAGTGCATTAGACTCTGGCCAATCAGCAGCTGGACTGAAGCATACAGGTCAACTTGGAAAACCTGTAACAGATGTCCAACAAGTAGAAGTTCAAGGCTTTGACAAGGCAGATGGGGAGACACTGCATTGACTGGTACGAGGTTCAGTAACTAGAGGACACAGATTTAAGATAATTGGCAAAGGACTAGGAGGGAAATTAGAAGATTTTTTGTTTTATACAGCTAGTTATGATCTGGAATGTACTGCCTGAAAGGGTGGTGGAAGCAGATTCAACAATAACTTTCTAAAGGGAATTATATATATGCTTGAAAGGACAAATCTGCAGGGATTAATTGGACAATTGTTACAAAGAACCGGCGCAGGTACAATGGACTTCCTTCTGTGCTGTAAGATTCTGTTTAAAAAATCTAATAATTCAAGAGGGGCCCCAATTATAAACCTATGACCTATGACTTGTGAAACTTGCCAAGAGAAATACAATATTGAAGGAGCAAAACTGGTGGTGGATTTCTAGGTGGGTCATGAGGGCTATTTCCCTGGAAAAGTTTGAATTTTCGCATTGAAAATTGACCATTCTGGTTCATTTTAATAGTTTTAAACTTCACAATTAATCTTTAAAACAAAAGAAAAGCAACATGACATTTAGATTTTCAAAAACTGACCAAAACATCACTTCCCCAAAAGTTACCTCAGCATTTACTCTTCCACCTCCAGACCCAGTACACAAGGACCCTGTACTCTATCCAATGCCTCATTAATTCACAAAGAATTCTCTCTACCTCCAACCCTCCCTGGTCACACTGGCACTCTGCTCCCTTTTTTATGTCTCCAATTCAATCTGGCATTTTGCTCCCTAATCCAACCCAGTTCAAGCTGGAACTCTTCTACCCTTCAACCCCATTCAAACTGGCTCAATCTATCACTTCACCAGTTCATGTTGGCACTCACTCCCCCTGCCCTTCTTCCATGTTGGCACTCTTTCTCCCCACTGCCTTTCATGTTAATGGGGGAGTCTCTCTCTCCCCAACCCTGACTAACCACTCCCGACCTTCTAACTATCCCTTCCCTAAAGGACCGCTCCCAGCTTCTGCTCCCTTTGCCCTCACTGCTCTCCCTGCGTCTGCCCAAGTACTGCTGCTAATGGCGTGATTCCATCTACTGCATACTGTAGGTGGAAATTCCTGTTCCCACAAGACCTCCAATGTACCATAGGCAGCAACTGGGATCAAATAGTTCCAGGATTCAGGGTAGGAGGGCATAGTTGATGCCTATGCTAAGATTTTGTTAGTAAAAGCTGACACATGGATCAATCCTCCAATAACACTGACTGTCGATGTTCAGGTTGCCAACCTTCCAGGAGTCTCCAGGAATTGATGATTAATCTCCAGGACACTGCTGCAAGAAAACTTGGGAGAAAAATCAGAGGAGTATTTAAAACTTTTTTTGTCATTTGCTGTGAATGGTGCTGTAGTACATCTTTAAGTAGGTGTGGCTATGACCTATGTACATCACCAGATAGGAAATGATGTAAGGTACCACATGATAGGTAGTCTGTAGTGTGTAATCATCCAAGTTGACGTGTTATCAAGAGCTCCCCAAGATTGTGCATGTGATACTTAATCTTCATGAATAAAGAACCCATTTGAGTGGTTGGTGCGTTTGTGTTCAGTAAGAACAGAAGAAATAGGAGTAAGAGTAGGCCATTCGGCCCCTCGAGCCTGCTCTGCCATTCAATAAGATCGTATCCGATCATGGCCTTAACTCCACTTTTCTGCCTGTCCCCCATAACCCTTGATTCCCTTGTAGATCAAAAATCTATCTAATCTGTAGGAAGAAAAGGAAACGTAAAATGGTGGCAACTTGTGGTTTCTGATGATTTTCAACTTTTAATCACACCATCTACAACATTGTGGCAGCCAGTGCAGTTTGAAGTCTCTGCATTTGCATAGAGAGACCATCTTCATCAACTCTGTGACATTGGCTCTTCGAATTCTTCAGACTCGAATCGCAAGTCTGCAGACTTGCTTGAGCATCGACACGTGCAGTGGCACAGCAGCGTGAACACTCAGAAATCGGAGAGCTTCCAGTTCATTTTGAAACTGCACCAGCAATCTGTAAGTCTAACCGAGGCGGAAGATCTAGCTCCGAGAGGTGCAGCACCAGGCAATACTCAAGTATCAACTGTGAGTAAAGAGACCACTGGATCAGTAGCAAAAGGGGGAAACGATCTGTCAATTTAGTTTAGTTTAGTTTAGTTTAGAGATACAGCACTGAAACAGGCCCTTCGGCCCACCGAGTCTGTGCCGACCATCAACCACCCATTTACACCAATCCTACACTAATTCCATATTCCTACCACATCCCCACCTGTCCCTATATTACCCTACCACCTACCTATACTAGGGGCAATTTATAACGGCCAATTTACCTGTCAACCTGCAAGTCTTTGGCATGTGGGAGGAAACCGGAGCACCCGGAGGAAACCCACGCAGACACAGGGAGAACTTGCAAACTCCACACAGGCAGTACCCAGAATTGAACCCGGATCACTGGAGCTGTGAGGCTGCGGTGCTAACCACTGCGCCACTGTGCCGCTAATTTGGTTAGTGCCAGGGAAAGTCAGTCAAACGGCAGGGCCGGGAAGGCTTAGAAAGGCTGGGAGAAGCCGTTGTAGCCATTACAGTGTTTATTGGGTGTCGTGGTGCGTTCGTGCCAAAAGACCACTTTGTGGGTGGGGCCTGAAAAAGTGCACGAAGGGGGCAACAGTGCCACACACCCAGAGCAGTATAAAAAGCATAGGAACAGGGTGTGGCGACCCGAGGTACTGTAGGCAGTCGGATCTGCAGCATCTTTCATCCTGAATACCGGAAAAGCAGGAAAGCGCGTTCCTAATTCAGAAAATACAGAGAGAAACATTGACACAATAACCATCAAGTTCCCATGTCTCACCTGGGAGGAGGCAGACATTCTCTCTGAATTTAAGCTCTTCAAGCAGCACATAGAATTATGGTTTATCAATTTGGCAGTGTTGGAATCAGACAAGCAACCTGTCAAGATAAAAAATCTCAATAGATAATGAAGGGCTTCACAGGTTAAACATGTCTGGGTTATCAGAAGAGGAACACAAGGATCCCAACAAGATATGGTCCACCTTAGAAGATCAATTATGGGTCAAGTTCAACTTTTGCATTCATCGTCTGGAATTCATGTCCTTCAGACAACAGCCAAAGGAGTCCATAGATCACTTTGTTCGTCACTGTGAAGACAAGGGCAGAGACTGCAATTTTTCCGACATAGAATTGGCTGAATCATTGAGTTAGTGATAGCATCACCACCTGTTGAGGCTTTTTGAAAAGATCTTCTCGAAAAGCCAAAAAAGGGTGCATACCCTTGACGCACTCTTGAAGGATGGGCGGGAGTATGAGGCAGTCCTCACAGGGCGGCAAACACTACAAGCTCTGTGCACATCTTGAACTATTGCCAAGGTGACTAGGTCAACCAAACCCCACAAACCATGTGGAAGATGTGGTCTCCTACACGTACCTCTCAGTTGTCAGGAACATCGCAACATATGCAAGGCGTGTGGTATCAAAGAGTTTTGGAAGCTGTCTATTCCTTACAGACAATGAGTGATTTCACATGACACCGGGTCTGACTCACTCCAGCTTGTTTCAGCTTCCCGTACCTTGATAAATGAAGTCCCTAAAATGCTATCCCGGTTCCTATGAGAACTCATAGCACCTAGGGCATTAGTTTATTTTGAACGCAGGTTTTTGTCGTCCCCGGTTCGTGGCCGATCAGATTGCTGATTTTGTCCGGATATTCCCGGAGCTCTCTACTGCTAACAATGTGTTGCTTTGCATTAAAACAAAAATGACCTCATTCCCAGAACAATTGCAGAAAAATATTTTTGCGACTCAGCAACTGCTGTATGAAACGGGACCTTTGTTGTGACGAAAATAAATAAATAAATCACTGTGAGATTTGTCTTGCTAACATTTTCCATCTCGAAATAATACCACTTCTCTTGGCCTAAGCCAAGGCAAGGTTACAACTATGAGATCTGGAAGCCTTGGCACAAAGGCCTCTGTGTGTGTGTTTCAACTTCCAGGATTTTCTTTTCATCCGAATTTTCCATTGCAGTGTGCCAGTCTAATGGATGCTGAATGGTTTCTCACCAACTACTGTAATCCTTGGAAAAAAAAATTTCAGTTGGACACAGCAGAGTGCTTAAACGAAATCTTGCAGGCAACCTCTGTAATTGTTGCAGTTTTTATAAAAATAAATGCACAACAGGCTCTTTATGGTCCTGTTAGACTTTAAAGGAACTCGCCTCCTAGGTGTCCTATCATAAGCCATTCAGTTGGTGGAAGTGGAGATTATCAGTGAATTCAAAAGGAAATTGAATGGGCTCTTGAAGGAAATTGCAGGGCTGTGCGGGTAAAGTGGGGGAATGGGACTAATTGGATTGTTCTACAGAGAGCTGGCATGGTCTCGATGGGTCAAATGGCCTCCTCCTGTGCTGTAATGACTATGACTCCGTTGTTTTTATGTTGCAATTGGTGAGGTGCTGGGGATCTTGATGTGTAACTAGGGTTACCAACTCTGGGTGGACATATCCCTGGAGGTTTCATCACATGACCTCCCATTTCCAACTGCCCCGATTAGTCAAACAACTTCCGTTTTCTTTCACCACCACCCCTCCCCACACCTTGTCCAATATTTTTCAGATGAATAAACCATAATGTTCAAAGAAAATGGAAGAAGAAATTATGCCCTGATGACTTTCCTTGCATGGTAGAAGTGTCCAGGAAATTCGCCTTTAATTCCTGGAGACTCCAGGACAATCCTGGAGTGTTGGCAACCCCAAGGTGCAACCTCTAGTGTACAGTTGTTGGATTCACTGAGGCCAGCTGCAGGGTAGATCTGTTGCTGCTGGTCACATGAGTCCCATGTCTTGGGGTGGGTGGGGGAGGGGGTGTGGGTCAGTGGTCCTTGCATTGCACTTAGTGCAAAAGTCAAAGCAGCTCTCAGTGAGCATGAGGCTGGAAACCTGCACATGCTCAGAAGCTAGTAGGCCTGTTCCTCAGGTTCCTGTTCCAGTCGCCTGACTTTAGATTTTTAATTAACCCATGCTTTAAGCAACATTCTTTCACTGCAAGGAATGCAAAGATTTGAGAGTCAAGCTTTGAAATGGCACAGCTCACACGAAAATAACCAGCTTTCCCTTTAATCGATCAAATTTGTACACGGATTTTCTTAATTTTAATTTGGGTCTTGGGAAGTCAAGTGGACAAATCCAATTAAGGGAGCCCTAATTGACATGATTACCAGCTGCTGTCATGCACAGTCGTAGGACTTGCTGTACAAATAAAGGAAGGTCAGAAGAATGAGGGTCAAAAATGGAAGGCTGTCAGTTTGTGTATATCAAGGTATAAAGTCTGATATGCCTGCACATAGAAACATATCTTCACTACATAATGAGAGCATTTTTTCCCCTTCTCTTCCTGTCCCTCAGTGACATATCCTAGCTTCCATATGCATGCTTAGCTTTATCTCTCCACTATTTCCCTCAAAACCTACAGCTTCCTCTGCATGGTGACAGACGTGCTATTCACCATCAAGTCATGGACCATTCACCACATTCTGCTAACTGCACATTGAGAAGTCCGAAGCAATCATTTTGGGTCTCACTGCAAACTCCTCTGACACCCCATCCACCTCCCCACTGGCACAGACTGAACCAGGCCATTCTGAGACCTTGCAGTCTTGTTCAAACCCTGAGCTGAGCTTCAAACTCCACACTCCATGCATTACTAAGGCTGCTTATTTCCACCTCTGCAACATTGCTCGCTGGTTTATCTCTGCTCTATTGCTATCCAATCCCTCAGTACTGCACGGGGGACTTTGTGCTCAAGTCTGTCGAGTGGGCTTCGAACCCACAGCCTTCTGAGTCAGAGCCAAGGCTGACACATTCCCCAATCTTGTAACCCTCCTGCAGCCAACTCTGGCCAACAATCTAGGGCCTTCCTGGTCAGGAAGGCAAGATACCACACGAGCTAGCACATGTATCTAGTAAGCCATGGGGAGAGGTCTATTGATCAGCTTACAGGGACAAACCTTCCTGATCTGTGCAGGTCTATGTATTGATGGTTTTGGCATGCGTTGTACTTTTTGCTGGATCACTTGAATACCATGGCAACTACGCACCGTGATGGTAGGAGTCGGAGTGTTTACATTGAATTTCCATGTGTTAAGAGAAGTACAATGTTATACCATAAAAATGCAATTTGGGGCACGCAATTACACCGAGTTGTCAGGTTAAATTATGTTGTCTTTTGCTTAATTGGATTTGTGCTCAAAACAAGAACTGAGTCATTATTTACTCTGACTGTTTAATGTCATTTAATATACACTGACTGTTATTACCCAGTAGTAAACTGTGGGTTACTACTGAGTAAACCTGCAGTCATAACAACATTAATCTGCTTGTGTAAATCAAGGCCATGGAATGCACTGAAAACCTGCATCTTCATTTTCGAAACAAAACTTGATGGAAAAATGAGCCACTCCTGCACAATCCAGATAGAGTTGAAACTGGGCAATGGAACAGTGACAAATACCAAGCTGGCTTACCCAGTGCTTACACTGCCTGGGCTACTGAGCCACAGACCAGGAAAGATCTAAGTTCTTCGTCAACATGTAATTTCAGCTGGGCAGTATTAATTTTTTTTCATTCTTTCATGAGATGTGGGCATCACTGGCAAGACCAGCAGTTGTTGCCCATCCCTCAATGCCCTTGAGAAGGTGGTGGTAGCTGCCTTAAACTGCTGCAGTCCATCTGGTGCGGGTACACCCCCAGTGCTGTTAGGGAGGGAGTTCCAGGATTTTGATCCAGTGACAGTGAAGGAACGGCAATATATTTCCAAGTCAGGATGGTGTGTGGCTTGGAGGGGAACTTGCAAGTGGTGGTGTTCCCATGCGTCTACTGCCCTTGTTCTTCTAGGTGAAAGAGGTCGTGGGTTTGGAAGGTGTTGTCGAAAGAGGCGTGGTGAGTTGCTGCAGCGCATCTTCTAGATGGTACATACTGTGCGTCAGTGATGGATGGAGTGAATGTTTAAGGTGGTGGATGGGGTGACAATCAAGTGGGCTGCTTTGTCCTGGATGGTGTCGAGGTTCCTGGGAGTTGTTGGAGATGCACTCATCCAGACGTGTGGAGAGTATTCCATTACACCCCTGGCTTGTACTTTGTAAATGGTGGACAGGCTTTGGGCAGTCAGGAGGTGGGTTACCCACCGTAGAATTCCCAGCCTCTGACCTGCTCTTTGTAGCCACAGTATTTACGTGGCTGCTCCAGTTCCGTTTCTGGCCAATGGTACCCCCAGGATGTTGTTAGTGGGGGATTTAGCAATGTCAATGTCGTTGAATGTCAAGGGGAGATGGTTAGATTTTCTCTTGTTGGAGATGGTCATTGCCTGGCATTTGTGTGGCACGAATGTTATTTGCCACATATCAGCCCAAGCCTGAATGTTGTCCAGGTCTTGCTGCATATGGACACAGCTGCTCCAGTATCTGAGGAGTTGTGAATGGTATTACAGTTGGCCTCAGCAGCTCTGGGCTGTTGTATCTGACCATGAACCAGCAACTGCTGCTGGAGGGCGCATGTGTGCAAAGACTGGGTGGAAAGACTGGGTTTAATTGTGATGTGCTCATTATTGGAGAGCCTGCCAAAACTCACTGTCTTGCACAAAGAATGCAACTTGAATGAGCTACTAAGAGGGCGCTGGTGAAAATTGAACTATCATGATGTGGCACTTTAGGCAGAAGAAGGAACAAAACAGAAAGATAGTCGGGAAGGAAAACTGTGTTCATCCTCTGTCTGCTTTATTTGATGTCTTCAAGAATTGTTGCTTTGATTCAGTTGGGTCAGAAGGATGTAGGTTCAAGTTCCACTCTGAGATATAGGTTGGCACTCCGGTGTAGTATAGAAGGAGGGCTGTGTTGTTGGAGGTTGAAACATTAAATCAATGTCCTGTTTACCAGTACCCGGTGAGTGTAAAAGACCCCATAGCACTCTTCAAAGAAGAGCAGGCAATTCTCCCAGCGTCCTTGCCCACGTTCTTGATCATCAACGAACAGATTAATGGGTCATTCGCCTCATTGTTGTTTGTGGGAACTTGCTGTACACAAAATAATTCTCATATTTACCGGTATAAGTCACTGCGCATCAACATTATTTGTTTGCGCAGTACTTTGAGATGTTTCTGAGAGGTGTGATGAGGCACTATACAAATACAAAGCTTTCTAACCCCCAAAATATATGTATAGCCAGTGTTCTCTGCACTCGTTCCATTTGTGGAAGAGTCCTTTGTGACTCGCAACATTATCACTTATGAGTTAGGGGCTGCCTTAGCATTGTCACATTAAGATCAGATTCACCCAAGTTCCTACCTGTTAGCTATTATTCAATGGATGTTGATATTGGTTTAACTGTCCCAACCACTGAGAGTTTGTAACAGGTCAGACTATAGTGCGAGAAGTAAAACTCACTGGCCACCAATTCTCAACTGCGAGTCACCAAAACCAGAGGTGAGAAAATAACAAAAAAAAGTACAACTGCAAAGTATTTGAAGAGTCTTTGTGGTTTCTATTAACACCATGTTGCGACCAGTTATGATGCCATCCTGTCTCGGATGCTTTATACTCCCGATAGGTGATCAATAGAAGGTTCCCAGGCATCCTGGGGTGGAGAGGGAAAAGGACAGTTTGGGTGTGCAGTAGGACATTCTGTTTTGATGGCACTGAGTGTGATAATTTATTAATTCATGGAAAAGTCAGTAAGTGCCAATAATAGTGATGGAGGATGATCAATCAAACAGTAATGATTGGGCTTCTTGTCTGACATAATGAAGGTATATGCTTTCTAAAATAGTGTGCATGCTACCCGATGGGAAAGAGAGAGAGACAGGAAAAGAAGAAACAGCCCTCCCTATGACATGCCACTCACCGTCACACAGTTTTGCATCTTCCCAAAGCGGCATTACAAAGTTACTACAGAAATGAAGAGAGCGTAAATGAAGCCTCTTCTGATTTTGTGACTGTCGTTCAGAATAGCGGTTGGTCTGGAAGACAGCTGGAGCCCAGGATGTTACCTGTTCCATTGCTGCAAGTGAGATCTTCAGCAGTGACACAGAAAGAGATGACGCACCAATTCCCAAAGGTGCACATTGTGCATTGGCATTAAAAACTCATGGGAAATTTAGTCAGTCATCCGTGTTTATAAAGAGCCATCCAGCCCTCTCAGTGGCCTGTGAAATGAGTGATGCTGCTGCTAAATGCTCCTGTGGCATAAACCATTCATTGCTCTCACTAGTGTTTGTAGCAAACTAAAGACTCTGGGGTACCTTGGCACAGCATGGGAGTGTTGACAGTTTTAGGGTGATTGTATTTGCTGTGCAGAGGCTCCTTGCTAGTCATGGAGAAACATCCCTTCTGGATTCCAATGAAGTGACCTTTATTAAACAAGAGATCACACAGAGATTAATCAAGTCTTTCCACTGTTCTGATGATTTAAGTGCAGCTTCCTGTATTAACCATGGTGTGATGAGGCTGTGGAAACACTGACGTGTTGGTCTTGTTCTAAACTCCAGTGAAGAGTTAAGTAAGGAAGAGGCTGCAAAATTCCAGTTGTTAGATATTGACTTTCTAGAAGCGCTAGATTTTGAGAATTCTGCCACTCAACAATCAGCAACCACTTCACGAGAAAGAGGAACAAAACTGAAAATGCTGAAATAAAAATAGGGATTTTAGAAATACACAGCAAGTCAATCAGTACCTGTAAAAAGAAAAGTTAGCATTTCAGACTTAGACCCTTCTTCAGAACTGATACTGAAAGAGAAGTGCACTTGATGATTCTTGCCAGCTCCCACAATGTTTAGGCCTAGATTTTCCAATGCCCACAATTGAGCAGTGAGGAAGATGGGCCTCCCTACCCCAACCTGCATTACCCCTCCCCCACTGAGGTGCCTGTGGTCTTCCCCAAGCCCACTCACTGCATACAAAGTACAGTGGGGAACAGGCCCAGTAAGCAGTTTCCCCGCCTTTCATAAAAGCAAAATACTGCAGATGCTGGAAATCTGAAACAAAAACAAAAAGTGCTGAAAATATTCAGCAGTTCTGATGACAGGTCACAGACCTGAAACGTTAACTTTGCTTCTCTCTCCACAGGTATGCCAGACCTGCCGAGTATTTCCAGCACTTTTTGTTTTTGTCCCTGCCTTTCATCCCTGTTGCCACTGCCCCAGGACTGTGGGGAGAGAGGTGACAGTGATCCCTGGAGTAGTGGCTGAGGCCCTCTGTACCCGTTTTGGGAGGGAAAAGCCTTGTAGTGGGTAATCGCCCCCTCCCATTAGGCTATGTGCCCCTTGGCTGAATCTGAGCTCTGACAGTAAAATGTGCCTCAATTTTAAGGGTTGCAACCCCATTAACGGGGTCTCTGCTTCTTTCAGGTGCTGCAGCTATGGAGCTTCCTTTGATTCTAAATACAGGCTCTCAATTATTTGGGAAGTTGCTGTCTGGAGCCCTGCCTACCTAACGCTCCCTGGGGAAGGAAAATGGGTCAGGCTAATGGCAAGGTTGGGGCAGTAGACGGGAGTCCAGGCCTATAATTTCTCCCAGGTTAAGTTAGAACAGAAAATTGAGTAGCTATACAACTAATAAGGATGTTTACGGCGGCAGCAATCCTCAATGAGTTTAGATAAGAATTGAGTTCTTCTTCCATCTTTAATAAAGAATGAGTTGCAAGCCAAACTGAATGATAGGCATATATGTCAATCCATAGATTATTGGGGTAGATTTTAGTGATCAAAAGGGAGCACACTTCAAACTGTCTCACTAAAATAACTGAAGGAAAATCAGATGGGTGAAGACAAAATTCTACCGGATTAAGTCCAAAGTAGGGATACTCAAACTTTATAAATTATTAGTGAGGCAGCGTGTATTGTGCTTATACTGATCACTGTACTTGCGGAAAGATATGAAGGCAATGGAAGGGAAGTAGAAGAAGGAAACCAAGATAATACCCAGATTTTTAGAGCATTGAACTATGAAGTGAGATTGCAGATAAGGATAGATGAGAGGCCATTGAGCCCATCTAGTTCATTCTTCCATACTCACCTATGATTCTCCTATCAATCATATTACCTAATGGCCACTGGAATGATTCTGGAGATTTTGGGCTGAATTTTGCCACGAGCATCGGGAACCCGATGTCGGGGCCATTTCTAGGTCGTGAACCTGCTCGAGTCTGCAGCATGGCTTCCGGCTGAATTTTACAGGAGGAGGCCAATTGGTCGGTCGCCTCCCATTCACCGGCCAACTGGGGACGGCGGGTAGGTTCAGGAGGCGGGAGCTGCAGACAGCGCGGCCCACTGGTAGGGAAGCACTGGAGCCGCCATCAGTATGGGGAGTGACTGAGACCCTATTAGGCCCATGATGATCGGAGGCCTCCCTGTTCAAGAATTCCACACTCAATGGCAAGACAGTGAAATGGCAAGACAGCAGCCTTGTCATATTCTGCTGGAAACATTTATATCTTGAACAGCTGTAATGCAGCCTCAACCTCCCACTGTGCAGCTGCCTCCTCTCACTTGCCAGGCTGCTGCAATAATTGTCATTAAGAGGCTCCTTAATTAGTTTGACTGCATTCTGGCCGCTGCCGTCATCACAGTGCCCCCTCCTCCGGGAAAAGGGAGAGGAGCCAGGAGCACATCGGGGAGCCATTCCAGTGCTTTTTTAGTGCAATTCTCCTGGATTCTCCCGCCTCCAAAGCCACCTCCTCGAGGCTGGGAAAATTCTGCCCTATGTCTCCACTTACTTAGACAGCAGACTTTTCCAGCTATTAATCATTCTCGCATGAGGAAGTGCTTCCCGACATCAGTCCTGAAGTTTCTTTTGCCTTGCATGTTGTGCATGTGATGTGGAGCAGTCCCACTGACATTAATCAGCTTGTATGCTCGACCCCTAAATCTAATCTCCCTGGAGGAAAAGGCAGTTTGAAACTGAGATGTGGAGCGATGAGTCAAACTTGACATAATAACTTTATGGCTGAGATTTTACTGGGCCTGAAGGAGAGGATTGGAGGCCGGAGTGGGTGGGGGTGCTGAAGTAGCCAATTAAGGGCTTCTTCCCGCCTATGCTGGCATGTTATCAGTGATGGGTGGGACCTCCACCACACAGGGAGACCACCAAGTAAAGCTGGAGGCCTCCCTGTGGGCTCAGGGGTGAGGACCTCCTAATCTGGCACTCTGTGACACACGGAGGTTTCCCCCATAAGCAATGGGCCCCTCCACAGAAACACCCCCTGCCCTCACTAAACACCAACCCCCCTCCCCCCCACCCACACAACCCCTGCTGGGGCCTGTCTGACTGGCCACAGCAACCCCTGACCCCATTTGCCTTGGGCTGAGGGCGGCGTCCATGCTGCTTCTCCTGGTTAGGTGCAGTCCCAGCAGTGGCCACCACCCCCAGTCCCCCAGTGCTGCTGCTGGGACTGAAGAGCTATCGGCCCTCAGATTGGCCAGCAGCTCTTGGAGGCAGGATATCTGGCCTTGAAGGAATGGGAGCCCATACGGCAGTTCATTAGCTGCTTGATGGACATAATGTCCGGTCGGGGATCCCCGGAATGGCCGAGATGGCTTTGCGGCCCATCATCAGGGCCACCATCGGCCCAACAAAATCCCGGCCAATGTGTTTGTTGACTTTGAGGGTTGACTGCCACCTGGAAGAATTTCAGTGGAGTTTTGGACTGATTCCTATTTCCGCAAGAGGTTGCCTGATGCGTTAGCATGGATTAGTGAAGGAAATTGCTGAGAACTGGGTCAGATACAGTTCTGAAACAGAATTTACTTGACAGAGCAATTGACCTTTTCTCATTATTATTAAACTCTTACTTATGAGCAGTCATAACCATATCCCCATTTCTTAACAAGCACACTTATTTATGTTTCTTAGACTCCTCTTGTTCTTGTTAGAATTAAAATCAACATTGGATCTCCTCGAAGAGATTTCTGGGAAGAATGAAATTCCTCTTTCAACCACACAAATTGGTGGGCGGGTGGGGGGGTAACATTTTTCTTATAATGATTCATTCACTAGCCAAGTTGCCTTCTCAGATATTACACATTGCAATAACTTCATTCGGTCATAATTATAGAGCAAAACTAGGATATTTCTGCTTTGCACCATGGAGAAGTTTTGAGCTCAAGGGGAACCCGTAGCTGAATCACACTGTTTGAAGTGTGCCAATTCTCAGTTTTGACCCTTGCACCTCTTTACATGCAGTGAAGGGGAAGGAGAGCTGGCAGCGCAGCCAAAGGCTTAGGGAGTAGGGCAGCTGAAGATATGGCCAGCAATGGTAGCGCGATTAAAATTGGAATGCACAACTTGTCAGAATTGGAGGAGCACAGAAATCTTGGAGGGTTGTAGGGCTGAAGGAGGTTAGAAAGATGGGGAAGATAAGGCCAGGGAGGGAATTGAAAATAAGGCCAAGAATTTTAAAATCGAGGCATTGCCAGACCGGAAGCCAATGTCAGTCAGCGAACGCACAGATAATGGGTGAATGAGACTTGGTGCTAGTTAGGATACAGGCAGCAGATTTTTGGATGAGCTCAAGTATCTGGAAGGTGTAATTTAGGAGGCTGGCCAGGAAAGCACATTCTTCCTCTTCATATAACAGTCTAATTCCCTTCTGAATGCTTCAATTGAACCTGCCTCCACCACGTTCTCAGGCAGCGCATTCCAGACCTTAGCCACTCGCTGCGTGAAAAAGTTGTTCCTCATGTCACTTTTGCTTTCCATGAATGAGGATTTCAGCAGGAGTATCACTGAATGCAATAGGAAAAAATCAAGTATAAGTTACTTCCCCTAGCTTAAGCCCCAATCCTTGCTGTGTGGAATGTGCTCAAAATGGCACACTGGTAATAACAAAGTAAGAAAATGGTAGCTGCCAATGAATTTGGGTCTGAAATGGGACCCCTGTGTAAATTTTAAGATGCAGATAGTGCTCAGTGATCTCCAGGAACCCTCTGGAGTTAAAGAGAACAGCTAAAGCAAATGGTGCAGGGTCGTGTTTGATGATCTCCACCTCCCATTGAAAGAATTGGGCAGTGCAGCCTTTTGTAGGTTTGTGGCAGTGCAATAACTTGATGCTGCAGTGAAGGTGCAGCTGTACTGTAACTTTGATATTACAGTCAACAAGGCGCATAAAGACTTAGAAATGTAAATCGAGTGCTGAGTTTAAAATCTACATTTAAAATGTTACATATTACTGTTTAAAACGGCTTTCAAGACACCAAATTGGGGCACACCAAGCAACAAGGAAGCAACAGAAAAGTACAAAGAGATCGGAGAGGTTGAGAGGGCGGACCGACATGTGTCAAATTACATTTAATGTGGACGGATAAAAAGGAATGAGACTAAGGGAGGGAAATAAGCAATAAAAATAGAAACTAAATGGATCTAGGCTACAGGACACAATACAGGAGAGGGATCTGGCAACGTTGGTAAGTAGCTCAACAAAGTAAGAGCACAGTATGTGGCTGTGTAAGGAAAGCTAACTAGATCTTGAGATTTACTCTCTCCTTCTGGTTATGCAAGTTTCAGGCGGTGTTGATGAGTTTGTACGAGCTTTGTACAGCCTCACCTAGAGTACCATTTGCAATTTTAGTCACTATACGGCAAGAATATCCAGACATTTGAAGCAACAAAGAAAAGAACAAGCAAATTGATACCTAGTTTAAGGCAACTGAACCGTCGGAGAGCTTGCAGAGCCTGGGATTGTTAACTCTGGCAAAGAAAATGCTCAGGGGAGATATTTCTTTGGTATTCAAGATCTTTAAGGGCATAGATAAGTTAAACCTTGATTATATACTAAATATCTAGAGGGCACGAGCTGCTGTTTAGAAGAAGGAAGGTGAGCAGTTTAAATTTAACTACAAGGGGACATAACCTTAAGACCAGAGCCAGACCATTCAGGAGAGCAGTTAGGAAGCCTTTGTTATTGGTGGTAAAAGTGTCAAACTTTCTCCCACAAAAAGCAGTAGATGCTAGCTCAATTAATAATTTAAAATCTGAGATCAATATACTTTTGCGAGCCAAGTCTGAAATAGAATATGGAGCTAAAGGTGGATGGAATTATGATAAGAGATTGTATGTTCCCTTACACAGAAGTGAGTGTGTGGGAAAGACTGTCTCGGGAGTCAGATAGTGTGGAAAAATATTAAAGAGAGTAGTATAGTGAGGGAATGAATGATTGAAAGGTAACTAGTTTTTGGCAGTAGTTAATGGACAGTATAGTCTTTCCTGTGTGCCTTTGACATTTGGCTAGCAAAGGAAATGTTTGAGCAATAAACTCCTGTCTTGAAGGGAATCAATAATTTTTTTGTTAAATCGTCGAAAAGTGTTGTGCAACAAACACATTGTGTGAGTATCTGTGCCTCAAGGGAACATGCACTTGTGGTAGAATCATAGAAAATTGCAGCACAGAAGGAGGTCTTTCAGCCCATCGTGCCTGTGCTGGCTCTTTGAAAGAGCAGTCCTGCATAGTCTCACCTCCCCACTTTTTGTCCATAACCCTATAAGCTCCTCATTCTCAAACACCTTTTCAAATGATTTATGGAATCATCTTCCACCAACTTTTCAGGTCGAGTTTTCCAGATCCTGACAACTCCCTGAATTAAAAAAATTCTCCTCATCTTCCCTCTCAATCTTTTGTCAATGATTTGACCGCTGGTTATTAGTTTAGTTTAGTTTAGAGATGCAGCACTGAAACAGGCCCTTTGGCCCACCGAGTCTGTGCCGACCATCAACCACCCATTTATACTAATCCTACACTAATCCCATATTCCTACCACATCCCCACCACCTACCTATACTAGGGGCAATTTATAATGGCCAATTTACCTACCAACCTGCAAGTCTTTTGGCTTGTGGGAGGAAACCGGAGCACCCGGAGAAAACCCCACACAGACACAGGGAGAACTTGCAAACTCCACACAGGCAGTACCCAGAATTGAACCCGGGTCGCTGGAGCTGTGAGGCTGCGGTGCTAACCACTGCGCCACTGTGCCACCCACTCACCAGAGGGAATCGTTTTTCTCTACCTACTGTCTCAAAACCCCTCATCATCTTCAAAACCTCTATTAGCTCACCTCCTAACTTTCTCTGTTCCAAGCAGAATAGTCCTACCTTTTCCAACCTCTCTTCATATTCGAAGCCCCTCATCCCTGGGCACATCTTGGTAAACATCCTCTGTATCCTTTCTAAGGCCTTTACATCTTTCTGGAAGTGTGGTGCACAGAATTATCCACAATACTTCAGCTGAGACCTAGCCAGTGATTATAAAGTTCTAGTGTAATCTCTGCCATTATATTCTATTCATTTATTTATAAACTCAAGGCGGTTAAAAAAAGTATATGGAATGCTTATCAACTTGCCCTGTCACCCTTAAGAATTTGTAAATATGCACACCAAGGTCTCTCTGATCATTTGCACTTTTCAAAAGAAGGTGCAATCCTTTCCAATGTTGGATGATCTTTTGTATGTTACTTGCCAAATAGTCACCAAGGAGCAGATGATGTGACATCATTTTGCACATGAGGAAACTCACTGCAAACTTTGCGATATTGTTTTTAAATACGGGCAAGGACCATTTCCGAGTCACGACCTCCATGGTTTCTGAGGCCCGCCCGCCTGCGTAATTTTCCGTAACAGGCTGCCTCCACGTTTGCCATCCAAATAGGGATGGCAAGCAGGCTGTGAGCAGCTGGCAGCCCCACCAGGAGAGGCCGGCGCTGCTGAGGTAGGTGGGAAACTAAGAAGGCACCTCGAGATGGTGGCACTCTCTGAAGACTTCAGAATATTTAAAAATAAAGTGTGTTCACAGCTGCCAGGCTATCATTGTGGAAATAAAACCCCTCTACAGGATGGCCTATGGCCTCGGCTGTGGCCCTCTGGCACCTGTGGCTCCAGGGGTTGAGGGAGCATGGAAGGGCGCCTCATGGTCCGCCGATGGGAAGATCCCAGCGACAGCACTAATCTGCCCCCTACTGGACACTTAATTGATCCTAATTGGATACCCACCGCTGCTGGGCGGGTAGCCAGTGCTGGTCTGATCCCCCCCGCTCCGACAAGAGTACTTGGAGGCAGGACGCGTCAGGTAGACGACCCATCGCACAACGTTCAGTAATTCCCGCCCTCCTGCCTCCAAAGCCGCCTCTGAGTGGCTAAGATTCCGCCCTTTGTATTGGATCTGACTGAGTAATGCTTCAATGGATGACTCCAAGAAGAAAGTTTGTAATCATAGGTTGCTATTTCCTTTCCCTCCATTCTATTATTTGTGCATTTTGTTGTTACTGAGACCATTCCAACAAAGCAACAATCGTACTATGCGCTGTCAAGATTGCTTACGCCAAACCATGTGCACTGGCTGCCAGTCCTCCTAACTTGCGGACTGCCCTACCCACGGTTCTCAGTGGTGCTCTTCCTCCATCCTCGGACCCAGGTTAAAATATTACACGAGAAAGTATGGGTATCCTTTATTCAAAACTGTGCACCAAGCAAAATCCAGTGCTAATACACTTGCGCTGTTTTGTGTGGTGACCTAGTTTATGGCACTGTATCCAATTTAATTTTGCAAGAAGTAAGCAGCAAAAAAAAAAGCACCCAGATTTTCCAAATAATATTTTCTTTGAAGTGTGAGAGTTAAATTTCCATTGAAAAGCGGCCCAGCACCACCATCTTCTCAAGGGCACCTAGGAATTGGCAATAAATTCCGGCCTTGTCAGCAACGCCCGCATCCTGAAAAGGAATAAAAATAGAAGGCATTCTAACCTAGTGCTTCCTTGGGCTTATGGACGTATGGGCACATGCTTGAGACTGCTCTGAGGTCCAGGTCACTCAGAGCACATAATGCTCAACAGGGTGCTAAAATAATTGGAATGGAAGGGGCTGTCATCTGAGTGATGGTCTGTCACTTCAAAACACAGGATTTAGCTGTCAATGCTTACTGCGGCATTTGTGAATCATCTTTCTTCTGAAATGCCTAATGAGCAGCATATGAAAGGGAGGCTTGCAGCAGACTCTAGAGCGAATACGACTTCCCCGCTACCCCTCCACCACCCCTTTACAGATCGGTATAACAGATGTACGACCTTTGTATTACAAAGGCGGCACAGTGGCGCAGTGGTTAGCACCACAGCCTCACAGCTCCAGCGACCCGGGTTCAATTCTGGGTACTGTCTGCATGGGTTTCCTCCGGGTGCTCCGGTTTCCTCCCACATGCCAAAGACTTGCAGGTTGATAGGTAAATTGGCCATTATAAATTGCCCCTAGTATAGGTAGGTGGTAGGGAAAATATAGGGACAGGTGGGGATGTGGTAGGAATATGGAATTAGTGTAGGATTAGTATAAATGGGTGGTTGATGGTTGGCACAGACTCGGTGGGCCGAAGGGCCTGTTTCAGTGCTGTATCTATAAACTAAACTAAAAAGACCAGAACGCTCAACAAATCACTGTTCATTATAGCTACGCAGGATGTCAACACTGATCCTTAATTGTGAAGGAGATTGCTGGTCACGCTTCCCGTTCATCAGGAATATGAGAAACCTCTGGTTCTGACTTTCGTCCCAGGTTTGTGTCCCATTTTAATTGAGTGACATGAACCGACAACTGCTGAAGGGTAGCCAGTTACCTGGACTTTTTTCCATCTTCCATTTTCCGATTAAAATAGCACTTTTAATGTAGAAAATCGCCCCATTCTGCTTCACAGAAGCGTAATGATAAACAATGGACGCTGAGCCAATGAAGGAGATATTTGGAGGGGGACCAAAAGCTTAATTCAAGGTGGATCTTTAGTATTTAAGGAAGACCTTAATGGAGAATAGGAGGTGGAGAGGCAGTGAGGTTTGGGAGGGACTTTCAGAATGTAGGGCCTAGATAGCTGATTGGTCACCAATGGTAGGATGATGCAAGGCAGGATGTGCAAGAAGCCAGAATCGGGGAAAAGTAGAGTTCTGCGGGGTGGGGAGGCTGTGCTGGTGGAAGTGTGGGCTGTAGGGCTGGAGGAGATGCAGAGGTATGGAGGGGTGAGGCCATGAAGAGATGGTAGCACTGTCAATGTGCTTGCCACAGCAATAGTTATTGCATTAACACAACAAGAGTATAATTGTTTTGTGATGGTATAACAATCTACAGTTAGTTTGGGAGAACAGCAGCAAGAGAAATAATGTGAAAAAATTCGAGAGAGGGGAAGGTTTTTTCTAACATGAAAGCTCGTACAGAGACAAATTTGAGAGTAAATATGACCCAGAGGTGAGACAGATTTCACTAGAGTGTGAAATGAGTTGGTGTTGGGAGTTAATTTGTATTCTTGTTTCATCAAACCATATTTGTAATAAGTTGTTCATGCAGATTTGGAAGCACAATATGTCATGAGTTTTTATAACCCACAGATTATCTGGTCGTTTATCTCACTGCTGTTTGTGGGACCTTCATATGTGCAAATTGGCTGTAGGCCTAAGTAAGAACAGTAAGTGTACATCAAAATAACATCATGGCTGTGAAGCACTTTGGGATATTCTGAGGCTGTGAAAGGCAGTATATAATGTAAACTCTGTGAGTCTGTATTTCAATGCATTAACTTACTATAATACCAATCTCTGCACTTAGATGACTGTCGACCTTTTTTGGGTAAATGTATGTAAGATTGGTGGTCCAGTTATGTGTATTAGGTTAAAACTGGGCTGGGGCTTGGATGGTGTAGATATGCAGATGGACTCTCCTGGATCTGGTTATTGGGATTCGCGGATTCCTCAACCTAAGTCAGTATGGATTATTTGTGGAAATGGCCCAGATGCACAACCAAGGCAGGTGCACAGAGGTGGTAAACTCTGCTTTATAAAAAGACCCAAACTATCTGGACACTTAAAATCAAGTCCTTGCAGTGCTCAAAAGGTTAATGCAGCTTTTGTGTGAAGAGTCTATTCATTGTATTACTATTCCTTAGTGCAGTAGTGACAGCAGCACAACTTCTCGCATTCTGCTGTCAAAGGCTCACTAACAGTAGAAGCTCTACTCTGAGGACCGCTGGACGCCCACTTTTAAGAATGAGGCTACATGGATACATACTCACTTCAAACCTACACATGCTGAGACTGGTCAAGCTAATCTTTCTGGGTTTTGAATTATAGCAATCAGTGTTAGATTATTGTTTGCCACGTTGCCATAGAGACCATGCACGCCACAAACTACAGTTCATCCAATGTTCACAGGGGGATAATGCAACAACCACCAATTGGAATTTTTTTCCTCTCTTTCCATTTTCCGTCAGTTTTCTCCTCTTCTCTCTTGAAGGCTCTTGACTGCATTCTGGGATACAGCTCTCCGGGTGCTGGGGGTGGGGGGGCTGCCCTCTGGTAACCCGCCCAGGTCACACTGTGAATAGGTGCACATATGAAGGAGTTTTGTCCTGCTGGAAGCCTCCCCTCTTTGTTCCAGCAGGTTGGGACAGGTGGCGTATGAAGCACCAAGTCAGACTCACGCTTATGTTTATGAGGTGATGGACACTTGCTGCATATCATTAGAGTGTGGGCCATGGCTCAGTTGATAGCACTGTCGTCTCTGGGTACAAGTCCCACTCCAAAGCCTGTGCACAAAAATCAAGGCTGATGCTCCAGTGCAGTACTGAAGGAGTGCTGCACTGTCAGAGGTGATGTCTTTCGGCTGAGATGTTAAACCGAGGCCTTGGCTACCTGCTTGGGTGAATATAAAAGATCACATGGCACTATTTTGAAAAAGAGCAGGGGAGTTTCCTTGGTGTCCTGGCCAATATTTATCCCACAGTCAACATCACAAAAACAGACTGCCTGGCCATTATCGCATTGCTGTCTGTGGGAGTTTGCTGTGTGCAAATTGGCTGCCATGTTTCCTACATTACAACAGTGACTACAATTTAAAAGTACTACGTTGGCTGTGAAGTGCTTTGAGATGTCTGGCGGTTATGGAAAGCGCTATATAAATGCAAGTCTGTCTTGTCCTGACTTTCAGGTATACTCTTCAGAATTTCTGAAGGTGGGCTAGGGGGCCACATGGGATGGGGTGTGAACAACATCACAGTCATGCCTGATTCTGTCCTTCTCCAAAAATCTCTCTGTGCACTTTCATCTTGTGCCATCCTGTTAACCCCAACTTTGAGATACTTTATTTGGGTCCCTTCAAAAACAAACTTAGCTTCTTCAGTAAAAGAAAACTGTCCCTCAAAAATGTTAGAAGCATCGAATCATTGGTTACAGCACAGGACAAGGCCATTCGGCCTGTTGTGTCCATGCCAGCTCTCTGCAAGAGCAATTTAGCTAGTCCCACTCCCCCATCCCTTCCCCATAGCCTTGTAACTTTTTCTGTTCAGATAATTGTTCAGTTCCTGTTTGAAAGCCATGATTGAATCTGCCTCCAGCACAGTCTCAGGCAATGCATTCCAATCCTAACCACTCGGTGCGTGAAAAGATTTTCCCTCATGTCACTGTTGGTTCTTATGCAGGATATTAATTTTAGAGTTGTGGAGAAAGGTTGATAAAGGTAACAGTACTAAACCGAAATGTGTAGAATTTGTATTATATATTATGCCTGTCACTTCCTCGGAACACCTGAAGTGCTTCTCAACCATTTCATTCTTATTGAAGTCTAGTTACTATCGTTTTGTAGGCAAAATAGGCAGAGGGTTTGCACACAATAAGATCCCACAAACAGCAAATCAGATCAATCACCAATGAATTAGATTTGGTAGTGCCGCTCAAGGTGTGAATGTTGGCCAATGGGATAAATGTCGGCTGCTGCTTTTGCTCCAGTTGTGCCGGAAAGATCCTCAGTTTAATGTCTCGCCTGAAAGACAATGGGCCGGATTTTCCTCCGCTGAGTGTGGGAACAGAGGTGAGCACGATTTGAAGATCGCATTCACGGAGTTTGGCAGTGGGTCCCCCCGCCTCCGGAATGCAATGCCATTTTTAAAGGGACACTGGCAGGGAAGGAATGGGTCAGGCGCACGCCTCCAATTAATTGCCTGTTGAGCTCATTAAAGAGCTCATGAACAGGCTTGTCAGTGTCAGTGAGCAATTTTTAAAGGCTGGGAACGGGGAAGAAGCCATAGGGGGAACAACAGGGCGGTGTAGACATGAACAGTGTGGAGGGCCATGAGGGCTGTGGGAAGGGCTAATTGAAATAAAGCAGAGGCAGCAAATAAAGCTCAGCTGCTTCAGATGTGCCTCAGTGTGGCTATTGCTGCAGCTGGAAGAGTTGAATTTCTCATTGGTAAGTGGCAGGAATCTGGATAGGGACGTGAGGCTGCTGACATCACTGGGGCAGCTGGGGTTGGTATGTGAAGGCCTGGTGAACGTACAAAGCCCAGCTGAGGGAGTTCAGATGGGATCAGGCTATTCTGACAGTGAACAGAGCAGCTAGGATGAGCTGTGGCAGATGCAGCCTCCTGGACAGCTGGAGGCCGGAGGAGCACAGTGGGGGGTTGCAGGGGAGGGGGTACAAGGGGACTAGGACGTTGCCAAAGACATCGGGTGCATAGCCCAAGAGTCAGCTACACACAAATGACTAGCACCAGTGCTGTAGGACATAGTGCCTATCCAGGCAGATGGTCTCAGTCCTTAAATCTCCCTGCAACAAGTGGTGGTACAGTCTGATTGAGCACCAAAATATTGAGATATCTGTTCATATCTGTAATTCTACCTCCTCTTCCCAAGAAAGTAAGTCTCCCGATCTGAACTGTGCCACCAGAAGAGGGAGGCTGGTGGAGAGAAGCAAATCACTTCTAGGTCTTAAAGCACACACCCAGGAGATCAATTAAATCAAAAGACGCATTGTCAATAACCTGGTCATCCACCCCTCCGATCAGCTGAGAAATGTGATCAATGTTTAGTTGACGTGGAATAAAAGCAAAATACTGCAGATGCTGGAAATCTGAAATAAAAACAGAAAGTGCTGGAAATACTGAGCACGTCAGGCAGCATCTGTGGAGAGAGAAGCAGAGTTAACGTTTCAGGTCAGTGACCTTTCATCAGAACATCAGAACTCCACAGCTGCTGCCTGACTTGCTGAGTATTTCTAGCACTTTCCGTTTTTATTTTAGTTGAAGTGCGATTGAATTTCTAGCGAACTGTTTTAATTAACGGGAATGGTGGGAGATCAATGGTTCAAAGGAATAATTAAATTCACTTCAATTAAAAAGGAGTATCAGAGTGAAAAATAACTGTGAACTGTATATAGTGTCACTTGTAAAAAAAAGAACATAAATTCAGGGAAACTGCAGATTGTTGGTACCGTGGACTAAACATATCTTTTTCATTGATACTTTGCCAAGTCATTGAGTTATAGATAGATTGTAGTGAAGGAGCAGGTATTGACAGTATGATTTTTCCACTTGGGGTTATGAGCTGCGCACACTGCACCAGTACACAGCATGTCCATTGTGCCAACTTTAAAAAAAAACTTTCAAACAAGCAAGCAATGCATTGTCCATGTCAGTTACCAATCAGTTACTGTTGGCACCCACTGGCTGTTCACGCTGGTGGTTTCACAGACAGATGTTTGAAGTGCAGCTTGGTTTAAGCAACAACAACAACAACAACAATTTCTATTCATATAGTGCCTTAATAATGATGTAATAAAGTGTCCCAAGGCACTTCATGGGAGCATTGTAAAGCAAAAGTTGACACCAAGTCACATAAAGAGGTATTAGGTGAATGCTTGGTCAAAGAGGTAGGTTTTAAGGAGTGCCTTACAAGGAGAAAAGAAGGGTAGAAAGGTGGAGAGGTTTAGGGAGGGTATTCCAGAGCTTAGGGTCTTGGCAGCTGAAGACACAGCTAGCAGTGTTGGAGAAATTAAAATCGAGGATGCTCAAGAGGCCAGAATTAGTGGAGCACAGATATCTCGGAGGTCTGTAGGGCTGGAGGAGATTACAGAGACAGAATGCAGGGCAGTTGATTATAAGTAATGTTGATTGCATCCTAGAGCAACGTATCTTGAGGACCTGATGTTTCTGCTTCACTATGTTCATTTCCTTTCTCACTTACATTTGTTTGTCTCTCGTTCTCTCTCTCATTCACTCTCTGAGGCTGGAAAAGTTAGTACTTTCCCATTGGAACAGAGAAGGTTAAGAGAGGAGATTTCATAAAGGTTTTCAAGGTGTTCAGAGGTTTTGAGAGAGTAGATAGAGAAATACTGTTCCCTTTAGTGCATGTGTTAATAACCAATGCTCATAGATTTAAAATCATTGGCAAAGGTTGTAGAGGGGGGGGATGAAGAGAAATGTTTGCACTCAGAGAGTTGTCACGATCTGGAACGCACTATCTGAAAAGGTGGTGGAAGCTGATTCAATAAATAATTTAAAAAGGGAGGTGGACAGGTGTTTGAGGATGAGGACATTACAAGGTTCTGGACAAAACGCAGGGATGTGGGACTAAGCGCGATGGCTCTTTCAAAGACCCAGTACAGATGTGATGGACCAAACAGCCTCCTTCTGTGCTGTAAGTGTCAATGATTCTATGATTCATTCTCACTCTCTCTCACAACCTGATTCTCTTTCTTTGTCTCACTCATTCTCATTTTCTTTCACTGTATCTCTTGGCATCTCATTCTCTCACTATGTCATTCTTTTTACTGTCTAATTCACCCTCTACCATTTCCTCATTCCCTCTCTTATACAGATAATGCCCACAGGTTGTGGTTCCTTTAGCAAACTACTTTTGAGTTCCTGCACCCCTGATTACCAGATTGCATACATTTAGTTTAGTTTAGTTTAGAGATACAGCACTGAAACAGGCCCTTCGGCCCACCGAGTCTGTGCCGACCATCAACCACCCATTTATACTAATCCTACACTAATTCCATATTCTTACCACATCCCCACCTGTCTCTATATTTCCCTACCACCTACCTATACTAGGGACAATTGCTAATGGCCAATTTACCTGTCAACCTGCAAGTCTTTGGCATGTGGGAGGAAACCGGAGCACCTGGAGGAAACACATGCAGACACAGGGAGAATTTGCAAACTCCAGAATTGAACCTGGGTCGCTGGAACTGTGAGACTGCGGTGCTAACCACTGCACCACTGTGCTGCCCCATGTCCCAACATCACAGTGAGGAGGTTGTGTACATGTCCTGGCATTCCTGACTGTCAGATTGTGTATAGGTGTAAAGGCATCCAACTATAAGGTTGTCTTTGTTTCCAATATTCCCATTAACAGGCCTTGTTTATGTCCAGGCATCTTACTTGCTAGCTTGCGCTTGTGTCTCAGCAGCCCCTCTCCAACTAGCTTCAAATACATGTCCTGACGTGCCCCATTACCATTGAGCTTCTGGTTTCATAGGTTGTGGATCTGTGTAGTTGGTTGCATGGGGTCTTTGGCAACAAGCCAGCCTGTTATGTAAACAGTGTTTTTTTTGGGTGTAGGAAGCTTAAAGAAAAAGCTTTTAAGGACATGGCCCCATTAATCCATATTACATTCCCCATCTGTGCAGCTGAGTAATTACAGAGCAGCCGAAACCTGAGCTAGTTTCTTAGCCGCATTGTAGCCTAAATTACCCATACTGTGTATTAAACTTTGGAGCAATTGTAAAGTGTTCATCTGTGTAATGATATCATAATTAGATAACACTTTGTGCTGGTGTACTTCTTTCATCAGGGAAGAAGTGTGAGGCGTGAATTAATTTAGCTGAAGGGTTTGCTTCGGAGATTGCAGCAAATGTAATAAATTCTTCTCTCTTGGGCTAGTAGCTGGATGTCACTATCCATTCTTATCTATCTAATCGTAGCCAGAGAATCACTTGCAATGGCTCCTCTTTCCACTCCCACACTGTTACCTCTGGCATCCCCCAAGGATCTATCCTTGGTCCCCTCCTATTTCTTATCTACATGCTGCCCCTCGGCAACATCATCCAAAAGCACAGTGTTAGCTGTTTATGGCACCTTGTGTTTATGGACGTCATGCTTATGGCTACCATGTTTGCCTACATAATGATAATCACTGTACTTAAAAGACATTCATTGTTGATATTTGTGCTTATGTTTTGGAGTTTATCCACCGGGGGACTGGGGCGCGCAATGTCCACGATTTTCTAACTAGTCATGTTAATTGTTAGAAAATCTTGGGGTGTGCACTCTCATGTTCCTGCTGCGTATTCCTGAAGGAGACAGTTCACATGCACCCAGCTTGCAACTGACATGAGGCATTTGAGCATGTAATAAAGTGCTTTTTAAATGAAAATACTTCTCTCCTTTTGGTGTTAGCTGGGAACTACCACTATTGGCAGTTTAATTTCTACTTGGAAATATGGTACAAATGAGCATAAGAAAGCATAGAGACAGAAAAGGCCACTTGGCCCCTCAAGCATATTCCTTCGATATACCATGTCCAGTTTGCTCTATTGTGTACTCTATTCGACCCATTACATCACCTGAGTAAAGGTTCTGCCAACTTCCTCAGTGTCCACCAAAGGCAAATCAAGCACATAAGCAGAGTCATTATCTAGCCTCATACTCTGTGTTACACATCCGAGGCCAGTTGCTTGGCTTGAGCATAACCATTGTCCCAGCAATTCCACACAGCACTCAATCCTCTCTATCCATACTTATAATCCTCATCCGGTTCCTAACCAGCTATTTATCCAGTCCTTATTTTAGTCCTATTTTGTCCCTATCTCTAAGCCCTGGAAGTGAACAGTTACCAGCAGGGCTATGGAACAGAGTTGTGTCTCTCCTATTGCCACAGTTTTTTATTAATTCATGGGATGTGTGCATCACTGGCCAGGCCAGCATTTATTGCCCATCCCTAATTGCCCGAGAGAAGGTGGTGGTGAGCCGCCTTCTTGAACCGCTGCAGTCCATGTGGGGTAGGTACACTCACAGTGCTGTTAGGAAGGGCGTTCTCTTCCCATCTACTACAGAAAGCCTCAAGTCCAGACTCACTGGAGGTTAATTAGTTCAACAAAACTGAACCCAAAGGCCAGGCCTCTGATCTTTTTTTAAATTTGCAATAGTAAACCTGAAGGTTGAAGCTAAGTCATATTTCACTTTGCATTGAGCTAGAAGCTGGAAGGAGATTTTAGCTGTTTAGTTATGGACAGCTATTTTGTATGGAGACATTCGATCATATCCTGCATGGGACACATCAATGTTATTGCATTTAACACTTTGTTTTCATTTGTGGGAACTATATAAATACTTCTGCTTTGGTGGAAGGTTGACATTGGAGCTAGAATCCACTGCCACATCGAGTGGTATAGAATCTCCCCATAATCCTGCATATTCTTCCTTTTCATATAACAGTCTAACCACTCGCTGCGTGAAAATCTTTTCCTTGTGTCGCTTTTTCTTCCCTTACCAAATACTTTAAATCTGTACAGTTTCTCTCTATCTATTCTGTTCAGACCCCTCATGATTTTGAATACCTCTATCAAATCACCTCTCAGCTTTCTTTTCTCATAGGAAAACAGTCCTAACTTCTCTAATCTATCTTCATAACTGAAGTTCCTCATCCCTGGAACCATTCTTGTGAATCTTTTTTGTACTCTCTCCAATGCCCTCATGTCTTTCCTGAAGTGCACTGCCCAGAACTGGACACAATACACCAGCTGAGGCTGAATTATTGTTTTATACAAGTTCAACATAACCTCCTTGCTCTTGTACTCTATGCCCGTATTAATAAAGCCCAAGATACTATGTGCTTTATTAACTGTTCTCTCAACCTGTCCTGCCACCTTCAATGACTTATGCACATATACACACAGGTCCCTCTGCTCCTGCACCCCCTTTAGAATTGTACCCTTTATTTTATATTTTCTCTCCAAGTTCTTCCTACCAAAATGAATCACTTCACATTTCTAGGATACAACTTCATAACCATCGTCCTCTACAAGCTGCCATCATAGTCTCATTTAGTTTAGTTTAGAGATACAGCACTGAAACAGGCCCTTCGGCCCACCGAGTCTGTGCCGACCATCAACCACCCATTTATACTAATCCTACACTAATCCCACATTCCTACCACATCCCCACCTGTCCCTATATTTCCCTACCAGCGACCTATACTAGGGGCAATTTATAACGGCCAATTTACCTACCAACCTGCAAGTCTTTTGGCTTGTGGGAGGAAACCGGAGCATCCGGAGAAAACCCACACAGACACAGGGAGAACTTGCAAACTCCACACAGGCAGTACCCAGAATTGAACCCGGGTCGCTGGAGATGTGAGGCTGCGGTGCTAACCACTGCGCCACTGTGCCTGCTTTTGGCAGGCATGAAGAGCAGCATTGATATTCCCCTTTCTCCTGGCACAAAGGACTTTCAAAGAATCATCTAACGTAGAATTAGCCTATTTGGCCCATCGCCCTTCTTCTGGCTCTCTGAAAGAGCTCCCAATTAGTCCCACTCCCCTGCTCTTCATAGCCCTGCACGTTTTTCCTGTTTAAGTATATAACCAGTTCTCTTTTCCAAGTTGTTTCCACCACCTCATCAGGTAGTGCCTTCCAGATCATAACAACTCATTGAGTAAAATAAATTATCCTCATCCCATCCCTAACTTTGCTGGCAATTCTCTTACATCTGTGTCCTCTAGTTACCGAGCTTGCTGCCAATCAAAGCAGTTTCTCCCTATCTGCTCCATCAAAACCATTCTTGATTTTGAACCTCTCCAGCAAATCTCCTTTTAACCTTCTGTAGTCTAAGGAGAACAATCCCAGCTTCTCTAGTCTATGCACGTAACAGAAGTCCCTCATCCCTGCTGCCAAACTCGTTAATCTCCTCTGCACCTTCTCCAAGGCCTTGCCATCCCTTCTAAAGTGTGGTGCCCAGAATTGGAGACAGTAATCCAGCTGAGGCCTAGCTGGTAATTTATAAAGGTTCAGCATAATTTCCTTGCTAACGTACCAGAAAAAAGGATAAAACAAAGTTAGTCAAGCATTTCTGAGTGGTTCTGGAACTGCATTAGGAAGGCCTGTGGACCGTCTTCCTAAGAGGTTGGCTATACAATATTTCATTAGAGTTATGTGTTGTAAAGTATTCTTGTGTAAACCTCCACTCCTGAATAATCTGACACAGTCAAGAATCCACCCTATACATAAGCTCCAGTACAAAATTAATTGTTCATCATGAATGGTCAATTATAGTTTTTTTTTATTTACAGTTGTTTCCTTTCTCTATCTCTAATTCTTTTATTCTTTCTTTCTCTTCATACACTCTCTCGCTCTCCCTCTCCCTTACTCCTCTTCACCCTTTTTTTCCTCATCATTCATTTTCTTTCATCTCACTCCACTTACTTCTCTCACATAAACTCTCTTCTCACTCCCTCACAATCTCCCTGTCTTCATACTCTCTCTCTCTCCGCTCACCCTCTGCTCTCTCACATACTCTCAATCTTCCCTCTCACACACTGGGCTGGATTTTACCAGTCCTATGGGGACAGGCTGGGAGGTAGGGGGCCCATAAAATGATGAGAGAAGGCGGGGGGTGGAGTTCCCTTTGCCTTCCCGCCACCATTGCATTTTACCAGCGGCGAGGAAGGTGGAGGACAGTCCTCTAGCGCAGAAGACAATTGAGCCACTTAAGTGAGTAATTAAGAGCCTCTTCCTGCCACCGCTTGCATTTACCACACGTGGAGAGACCACCTGGTAAACCCGGGTGGCCTCCCTGCGGGTTCAGAGGGTGGGGGGGGAATGGCCTTCCTATTCGGGCATTCCGTGGCCTACAGAGGGGCCCCTGGCAGCAGTGCCCACCCGCGCAGCAACCCCACCCCGGCTTTCAGGCCCCTCGTTGGGGTCACCACCACGCTGACAGAAATCCAGCCACTATCTCTCCGCCTTCTCTCACTTTTATATGCAATCTTTCTCACTCTCTTCTTCCTCTCATTCTTTTCATGCACTCTCTCATCCTCTCCTTCTCTTCCATTCCCTCCCCCCACCCCCATACGTCTGCCACATTTGCATTTCATCTCATTCAGCTGTCTATTTTACTCAACATCTATACAGCTGCTGTAAGATTACTGCTATTCATGTCTCCTAAAAAGAATGTAAAACATGTTGTCATCACTTTTTCCTTTATCTAAAACAGTGCGGCGAGATAAACTTAAAAAATAATACTTGTCACGATACTCGCAGTAGGTTTTTGCTTGTCAAGCATTCTTCACATTTCAATCGTAGGAATTGCATGCGTCCAACAGTTTAATTCCCCATTGAAATTCTTGAATAGAAATTGATTGTATGGCTGACCCATGCTACAGCCTCAAGGAAGCACCATAGCAACTGTGAGGTCTCTGTGGAGGAGGCCATAATATTCTTCATCGCGTGCTTTACTTGCAATCAGGGTTGGCACTTGCACAATTTTAGATCACAGTCTGGCTTTTCAGTGGGCTAAGCAGACATTTCTACAATGTAAAGTGGGCACCAGTTGTCTTTTTCTGAATAGAAGTCTCTATTTTTACTTATTTCCATGTCTCATCATGTGGAAGCATTAAGTTAAGGTTTTCAGTGAATTTTAACAGCAGAGAAAATATCAGAAATCAAAGCACGCTCCTGTCACCTAATCGGTTTTGGACTTGGCAAGAGATGGTAATCCAAAAGCCCATATAGAACATGGCAGCGGAAAGAGGAATTTTCCTTTTTGTTCTCCAAATATGGGCTGCATTTATTATCCGTCCCGAGTTACCCTGAGAAAGTAGTGGTGGTGATGGCTCTTCTTGAACCACTACAGTCCTTGATGGTACTCCCACAGTGATGTTAGATGGGAGATTCTGGCATATTGATTCAGTGATGATGAAAGAACAGGATTAGTATATGTCTACATATGTGAAGGAGATGGTTTTCTCACGACCTTGCTTTTTTTGTCCTTCTTGGTGGTAGACGATGTGGGGCTGAGAGGTGCAGTTGAACTAAACTTAATCAGTTGCTGCAGTGCATACTCTAGATACTACACCCGACAGCCTAGGGGTGATGTTGACGGAGGTGGTAGATATTGAGTCCAGTCCAATCAAGAGTACTGTTAGGCCATGGATGGTGTTGAGCTTGTTGAGCACTGTTGCACCTGCACGCCTCCAGGAAAGTGGTGAATGTTCCATCACTCCCTTGGCTTGAGCCTTGTCTTTGATGGAGAAGCTTTGAGAAGTCAGGTGGTGAGCCAGTCATCACCTGACACATCTGCCCTGCTCATGTTACCACATTGTCTATATAGCCGGTTCAGTTTTAACCTTCATTGCACATCACTTTCCTGAGAAGCATCACCTTGAGCATTGCAGAACATGAGAACTGAACAGAGGCATATATAACAGCTCTCACTTTAATCGTGCATCACGTTTTGACCTGCGACAGGGATGTTACCCGTGACTTCAAAATGACCAATGATAAAGTTGTGTGGGTCTTTGGTCAGGGGTTTGAGACATGATCTGAATTTATTATGCAAGGAATTTCCTGATGTTTGTTAGAATAAACAAAATCTTTGGTAATCTGAATAAATCGGCAGCCTCCATTCCATTGGCCTGTCTGAGGGAGTTTTGGCATTGGTTGTAGTGGAAATGATGCAACAGTGACTGCATTGGACCCTTAGAGTGTTCCATGGAGCTGCTAGATGTACTGAAGCTCAAAGAACTTGTCGTGAGTCCCAAGTGAAACTTGCGATGGTTACATCCCCTTCAGACAAGTGAGTTGAAAGGCAATACAGCAAGTTTAGTTTAAAAACCAAGCCAAATATCAACAAAAATTAAACAAATGTAGCACCGGGTAACTTCAGGGATATGTGCTGGGAAAGCCATTAAGGAAATTAAGTCCAGAGGCAAACTCGGTTTTCTGATTTCTTGGGCGAATTCTTACCAGCTCCGCAGAGGAAGGTTTCAAGGGGGGGCCGGGAGCAAGATCGGAGATGAGGGTGTGAGGTCAGTGTCCCAACCCGTTCCTGCCTTCCAGTAATCTTCCCAGAGGCAGGGGAACATTGGCAGCGGCTACTCATCTGGCAGTGGTGGGTGGCCAATAAGGATTAATGATATGCCTCAAACAAAAACAAGAAATGCTGGATTCACTCAGCAGGTCTGGCAGCATCTGTGGAAAGAGAAGCAGAGTTAACGTTTCGGGTCAGTGACCCTTCTTCGGATATGCCTAATGGGACAGATGGTGAAGACTGCACCGGGATCTTGCCGGTGGCGGAGCAGACACCCGCTGAGTGCGGAGCCCGGCAGCTCCAAGGAGGCGGCCTCCTGGAAATGATCCTGATGCCTGAAAATGTTCTATCAGCAGAAAATTCCAGCCATTCTGTCACAATCTGTCGCTCCCTTTTCTATTTAATCCACAAGCCACAACTCGGGAATGGTAAAGAACAATATGTAACTGTGTTATTGTTGGTGCGCTGTTATAATGGACTCCAACGGTATATAAGACAGTCATTAATTGTTCAATGAACAACTACTTGTTTGTTTGGAAATAATGATTCAATATAGAAGCCACAGTAGATTTGGGAAGGAAATTCTGCACTGCACAGCAAGATGAATAGGTGATATAAAAACAAGAAATGCTGGAACCACTCAGCAGGTCTGGCAGCATCTGTGGAAAGAGAAGCAGAGTTAACTTTTCGGGTCAGTGACCCTTCTTCGGAACTGACAAATATTAAAAATGTCACAGGTTATAAGCCAGTGAGGTGGGGGTGAGGCAAGAGATAACAGAGGAGAAGGTGCAGATTGGACAAGGTCACATAGCTGACCAAAAGGTCATGGAGCAAAGGCAAACAATATGTTAATGGTGTGTTGAAAGACAAAGCATTAGTACAGAATAGGTGTTAACGGACTGAATATTGAACAGCAGCAAGTGCAAACCTGAAAAAAAACAGTGGGTAAGCAAACTGAACAAACCCTTCCCCTCCCTCCCAGAACCGTGACAGGGTTCCCCTTGTCCTCACTTTCCACCCCATCAGCCTCCATATCCAAAGGATCATCCTCTGCCATTTCCGCCACCTCCAGCGTGATGCCACTACCAAACGCATCTTCCCCTCCCTTCCCATGTCAGCATTCCGAAGGGATCATTCCCTCCGCGACACCCTGGTCTACTCCTCCATTACCCCCACCACCTCGTCCCTATCCCATGACACCTTCCCCTGCAATCGCAGGAGGTGTACTACCTGCCCATTTACCTCCTCTCTCCTCACTATCCCAGGCCCCAAACACTCCTTTCAGGTGAAGCAGTGATTTACTTGTACTTCTTTCAATGTAGTATACTGTATTCGCTGCTCACAATGTGGTCTCCTCTACATTGGGGAGACCAAGTGCAGACTGGGTGACCGCTTTGCGGAACATCTCCGCTCAGTCCGCAAGCAGGACCCTGAGCTTCCGGTTGCTTGCCATTTCAACACTCCCCCCTGCTCTCATGCTCACATCTCTGTCCTGGGATTGCTGCAGTGTTCCAGTGAACATCAACGCAAGCTCGAGGAACAGCATCTCATCTACCGATTAGGCACACTACAGCCTGCCGGACTGAACATTGAGTTCAATAATTTCAGAGCATGACAGCCCCCCATTTTACTTTCATTTTTAGTTGTTTTTTCTTTTTTCTTTTTTTCTTTTTTACATTTTTTACAACCCTTTTTTTTTGCATTTATTTCATTTCATCTCAGTTTGTTCAGTTTGCTTACCCACTGTTTTTTTTCATGTTTGCACTTGCTGCTGTTCAATATTCAGTCCGTTAACACCTATTCTGTACTAATGCTTTATCTTTCAACACACCAATAACATATTGTTTGCCTTTGCTCCATGACCTTTTGGTCAGCTATGTGGCCTTGTCCAATCTGCACCTTCTCCTTTGTTATCTCTTGCCCCACCCCCACCTCACTTGCTTATAACCTGTGACATTTTTAATATTTGTCAGTTCCGAAGAAGGGTCACTGACCCGAAACGTTAACTCTGCTTCTCTTTCCACAGATGCTGCTGAGTGGTTACAGCATTTCTTGTTTTTATTTCAGATTTCCAGTATCCGCAGTTTTTTGCTTTTATTTTAAGATGAATAGGTGGTCGGTTGATGCTGTCACTACAACCTGCAGGGCGAGAGATTGCTAATGTACATTGAGGTATTCTCTAGGAGTTCAAAGTGTGTTGTACCAGTGCTAGTGGCCTTTAAGGATGACCAGGCATAGAACTGATTTACATTCAATCATTAGGTCCAAAGCAAGTATCAGGGCTATTTGCCAATGGTTGAATTGATAGTCACACAACGCTGGCATCACTGTTAAATGACTTGCACTTCTACAGCACCTTTCATGACCTCAGGATACCCCAAAACCTTTTACAACTAATGAGGTGCTTTGGAAGTGTAGTCACTGTCGCAGTGTGAGGAAACACAACAGCCAATTTGCCTACAGAAAGGACCCACAAAGAGCAATGAGATAAATAACCAGACAATCTGTTTCAATGATATTGATTAAGGGATCAACATTGGCCAAATAGTGCCATAGAATCTTTCATGCCTACCTAAGAGGGTAGAATGGGCCATGGTTTAATGTGTCATCCAAAAGATGGCACCTACAACAATGCTGCACTGTCTCTGTACTGCATTGGAGTGTCAGCCTAGGATGAAACAGATGGAGATCATCAGCCCAGTGTATGGCTGCAGTGAGAAAGGTGGAAGGGGTACTGGGAAATGCTGGGTGCATTCAGCAGGACAGGCAGCATCTGTGGAGAAAGAAACAGAGTTAGTGGGCTGAATTATACCCTCATCGGATGGGAGCTGTTCACCAACTGAGAAGTCGGTGGCGAACCCGCCTTCGCCTGGCCTGGAGATCCGGACCACATTTTATGGTCCCCAGGCCTTTAATTGGTCTGAGGTGGGACTTCCACCTCATTGAGGCAGGAAGGCCCGCCTAATGGAGCTGCTGGCCAATCAGCAGGCCAGCAGCTCTTAGTTCCAGCAGCGCCACCAGAAGCAGTGGCCACTGCTGGGACTGCAACCCAGCTTCGAGAAGAACATGAAGGAAGGCCCCAGGAAAAGGTAAGTTTTTGGGGCTTCGCCAGGGGTGGTCGACTGGGGAGACGGGGAGGGGGGGTGCGTGTTGGGTGTTGGGCGTGGTTGGAGCATCAGGGGCGGCCCTCCGTCGGGTACAGAGTGCTTGATCATGAGAGCCCCCCCGCCCCCACAGGCCGTCAGAAAGCCACCTGCTTTTGTCAGGCCTGGGCCATCTGACTGGCCAAAGGTAAAATCCCCATGGCTGCGGGCGGAGGCTCTTAAGTGGCCATTAACTGGCCACTTAAGGGCCTTGATTGGCCTGGGGTGGGTGGACCAGTTTTTGCCACCAAGCTTAAAATGGCGGCAGAGGCGGGAGCGGGTTGGGATGGGCCCTCGAGCCCCCCACACCATTTTACACCCACCCGCTCTTTTGGGGAGGTGGGGTGTAAAATTCCGGCCTGTGTATCAGGTCAATGACCTTGCATCAGAAAGAAGTATTGGATTGTGTTAGCAGAGAGCCAGAATATGAACCAAAAGAGAGGTTACAGTATAAGGAAATGATTACATTCCATCTGGAATACTGTGTGTTGTACTCGCCATCATACCACAGGAAGGGTTATTATTGCACAGCAACCTAAATAATACCTCAGAATAAATCTTCTGAATCTCCACCTGTGATGGTCTACCTTGCCCACTGCCAATCCTAATTAGGAGATAGGCAGTTCGCTCTTGTGTTTCTGATGCACATCAGCGAACTGACCACCAGTTGCAGTCAGAGTACATACGATGTCAACAATTAAGCTGGAAAAGGAGAGACTTCAGATGGAAAAGGACATTGTGCAGTTTGATCAGTAACAAATGTATTTGAATGAAATCCCTATCAATTATTAATGAAACGGGCGGCACAGTGGCGCAGTGGTTAGCACTGCAGCCTCACAGCTCCAGGGACCCGGGTTCAATTCTGGGTACTGCCTGTGCGGAGTTTGCAAGTTCTCCCTGTGACCGTGTGGGTTTTCGCCGGGTGCTCCGGTTTCCTCCCACCACCAAAGACTTACAGGTGATAGGTAAATTGGCTGTTGTAAATTGCCCCTAGTGTAGGTAGGTGGTAGGGAATATGGGATTACTGTAGGGTTAGTATAAATGGGTGGTTGTTGGTCGGCACAGACTCGGTGGGCCTAAGGGCCTGTTTCAGTGCTGTATCTCTAAAATAAAATAAAAATAAAAAAAGAAACAATTAGATTTAACTCATTTAAACAATTGGATCAATGCATTTGTTAAATTAGTGGATGGATGAATTTGACAGGAACAGTATTAAAATCACACAGCATAATGCTGATAGTACAGAGCATGACTTCAAACCTTAAGCATCTGGTGTTTACTACAAAACACAGTTGGATATCCACATGAACTATACCATATCAGATGTGGAGGTTCTACTGGGTACAAATGGAAAAATATTCTTTTCTGCAATAAAGTAATAATTAGTTGTCTATTGGCAAACTAATGTTATTTAGCTCTTAGATGTTCTTCTTTTGTAAGATTCGATTTGGCTATGACTTGTGCTTAGCTGTTGGCTTAAATTACAGCCTTCGGCCGACACGGACACAATGGGCCGAAGGGCCTGTTTCTCTGCTGTATAACTCTATGACTCTATAACAGAGAGTTTGGTTAGGACATGCAGTAGACTGTTCGTGAACAAATTATTAAAATAGCTAAGAGGGAGTTGACTAAATTTGAATGATCGCTAAACATGAATGTACACCTTAGCAAAAAGATCTGACTGCACAAGTCACTGTATGTCGGGGTTAGGATGACCTCCTCAGCACACTTTCCAAGTTATAATTTACAAGTGAACTTCTGTCCAATGTGGGAGGGAGAGAGCTGAAATTCCTATCTTCACTCATGTTAGCGGTGGAATGCTGATTGCGCTTTACTTGTGCTTATTTTCTGTTAAGATCAGTTGACAATGCAAATTTTACCCCCTCAGTTCCTAAACTCCCAAATAACCGGACAGGTCAGTGCAGAACCTTTTATACGGTGCTCCAGAAAGCCTTAACATCTGCCTGACTGCCACCAGCTGCCTCTAATGCTGAAATAATCAATTCAATTTTCCCTATAATATGCTAACAAACTAGTTTTGTGTCTTATTGCTGTTTGATGTCTACCTATTTCATGTAAGTATCCTGCTCTTTGATGAATTAATGCTGGTATCTCATGAATTTTTCATTCGGAACTCCTATATTTAGTGGCTGTTATTCTGAAGAGAAATAAAAAGTAGCACTAAAATATTTCTGTATAGCTTTGGCTCCAGGTGAGATTTTTATGGCTTTGTTTGTCTTTAATATTTTTTTTTGGTGTAATTTAAGAAAATGATTTGGAGTTTTTTGTGGTGGCTCAGTGGGTGCATCGTATGCTACTGAGAAAGGGAAGGACTCGAGCCCTTTGTTGTATGTTTTGTTAGTCTGCCTCCATTTGTGTGTTTGGTTAATCTAGATAGGAGTGGTGACGAAGTCTTCAGTAGTTTTAACATTAACTCATTTATTACATTTTAACTATATACATAAATCTGTATGACTTCTCTGAAGCCATGCTGCTTCTCCCTCGAGTCTCTCTCACATGTGATCTCTTATATCATCATGGTGAGAGGTATTCCTCACACTCTCAAGCATTAACCCTTTCAAACCCTTATATTACACTTTCCCCTGTGCGGAGTTAGTAAATAGCAACTGGGCATCAGTTAGGGGTGCTACTATTTGCTTCTGATGCCCAGAGCTAGGGAGTGGAAGTACAGCAGCCACAGTTCCCACTCCCGATCACTCCCATGACTAGTGCATGTGCATGGGGGGGGGGGAGTGAGAATGCCAGAGGTGGCCTCCCTCCCTGAGTAGGAGGCATTTACATGCTGCAGCTTGTAATTGAGTTATTTTGCATCACCAGTCACGTACATTGATTTTAAAACTTTTATGAAGTTAGTCAATGAGCAGCAGATTTGCAACAACAAATAAATAATTATATTGACAGAACAAACTATTATTGAGCTGAGCCTTCCCACAGAGCTCAGAACAAAACGAGCATTTTCACCCTCCTCTGGTTAGGAACAACTCATTCAAGGCTGTTTCCTGTTTGAGGTTTTTGCAGGCTCTTTAACTGTTATGTAATACTGGGTGACTTTGGACACTGCCCTTTCTTCTCTGAAGATCAGTGTTGAGATCCAAGGCAGGATGTGACATTAAATGATCTTCTCCTTCTGCCATATTAGTGAAGGTCTATGCATGTTCATTGCTGTGCGAACCCGGAGAAGTTTTGTCCTCAATTCATTTTCTTCCTGTTGGCAGGATAATTGTTATTTTATATCACAACTACTGTAAAGGCAATAAAACCAAAGAGTTAGGCCCTGGACCCCATCTCACTGTAGCAACAGTTTAGTTTCCATGGAGTGGGGTTTTGAAAATAATTTGATAATCCTTGAAACTTGGCTGGGTTGACGGGATGTCAACCTTCTTAATCAGAATGAATGGTAATCTTACAGAGATGGGCCCCTTCATTCCATATTTTGTTGGGGACTTCTTCCCTTTTCCATCTTGGCTGACTCTTACTGTCCTAGGGTGGTCTGGACAATTTCTTTATTTCTAACTGCGATTTCATTCCTCTATGTGATAGTGCAGGATGAAATCCAAAACTCGGGGACCTCAATATTAAATAGTGACTAATAAATACAATAGGGAATTCTTTACACAGAGAGTAGTTCGAACGTGGATCGAGCTATCATGAGGAGTATTTGAGGCATATAATTGAAAGCGAGATAAACTCAAGAGGGAGAAAGAAATAAAAGGTTATGCCGATAGGGTTAGTTTAATTAGGGTGAAAGGAAGCTCGTGTGGAGCATAAACACTGGCATAGATCACTTCTACTGATATTTTGTCAGATTCCTCTTCCTTAGTTAACACTGATACAAAGTACTTATTAAGTCTATTAGCCTTGCCCTGCACCTCTAAGCATATATTACCCTCTTTGTCCCTACTTAATAGGCCCCACTACACCTCTTACTACCTGCTTACTGCTTACATGCCAGTAGAAGAGTTTTGGGTTCCCTTTTATGTTGACTCCCATTCTATTCTCATGTTCTCTCTTGGCCAGTCTTATTTTCCTCACCTTCCCCCTCAACTTACTGTATGTGGCCTGGTTCTCACTTGAATAATTCCTGACATGCATCATACACCCTCTTTTTGTTTCATCATAATCTCTATCTCCCTCGTCATCCAGGGAGCCCTGTTTTTGGTTCCATTACCTTTTCCCCTTGTTGGAATGTAGCTAGTCTGTACCTGAAGCATCTCTTCCTTAAAGATAACCCATTGTTCCGATACAGCTTTTCCTGTCAGTCTTTGGTTCCATTTTACCCTGGCTAGATCCCTACTCACCACATTGAAATTTGCTCTCTTCCGATCTAGACATTCTACCTTATTTCATTCCTTGCTTTTCTGCATTACTAGTCTAAACATTATGATAGGATGGTCACTCTTACCCAAGTGCTCCCCAACAGACACTTGGTCCACTTGGCCCATCTCATTTCCCAGCACCAGATCTAGCAATGCCTCCTTTCTAGTTGGTCTAAGAACATACTGATCAAGGAAGTTCTTCTGAACACATTTCAGAAATTCCTCCCCCTCCTTACCCTTTACTCTAACATTATCCCAATTGACATTAGGGTAATTGAAGTCCCCTAATATCACCACTGCATAGATCTTGCACATCTCTGTGATTTCCCTGCAGATTTGCTCCTCTCTGTCTCTCACTATCTGGAGGCCTACAATATACTCCTTGAAGCGTGATCATACCCTTTTTGCTTCTCATCTCTAACCAAATGGATTCTGTCCTTGCTCCCTCAAGGACATCCTCCCTTTCCAACACTACAGTGCCTTCCCTAATCGGTACTGTCACCCCACCTCCCTTTTTCCCTTCTCTATCTTTTCTGAACAATTTATGTACTTGTATATTAAGCACCGAGGTCCTCATCATTTATAAGGCACATTACAATAATTAACAGAAACATGTCAAATAAAAGAAGATTCTGATCAAATGCTGTAACTATTGATGACATCCTGTTACTATATTGAGAGGCTGGAATAAATCTGAAATCTGGCATAGAAAGCAGAAAAAAATCATTGAAATTGCACAGTAGGTCAATCAGCATCTGAAAGAGAGAATGGTTAACACATTGGAAGGGATTGTAGCTGAAAGCAATTGGTGACTCCTATATTGATTTATAAGGAATCATTAGTAATAATACTTTGTGATTAATATTCTATTTAAGTGTATTCATTGAGGTTTCTATTTGGTAAGTAGGATGGCGTAGATTCAAAGGTAAATCTAATTGTCGTTTCTCACTTTTGTGTTTTTATCAATAACAATTTTTAAGTATTGCCTTTTTAAATTGCACAATTCCAGCATTTTCAGTTCTGTTTTCAGACTTTGAGATTTTGCAGCTTCTCTCTTCTTCTGAGAAACAAAAAAAAGTGCTGGCTTTGTTATTGAGTGGGATATAATTTCAAAATGTTCACAAACCTCTGACCACCTCCAGGCGCGTATCCATTGTCTCTCGAGATAAGGAGGCCCAAAAGAAAGAAATTTCAAGATGTAATTGGAAAAATATGGGCACTGCAAACTCTACTATTCATCAATAGTCACTATTTATTGGTGCTGTCCACAATTCGTTCTTTACAAATGAGCCCGCCTGTCTTGTAGCTCAGTCATTGTGTTATATATGACTTTTGATAAAACGTTTCAATAATCTGATAAATAATACAGCATGAATTAGACATCATAAGGTCATAAGGTCATAAGAACTAGGAGCAGGAGTAGGCAATTCAGCCCCTCGAGCCTGCTCCGCCATTCAATACGATCATGGCTGATCTCATCTTGGCCTCAACTCCACTTTCCAGCCCATTCTCCATAACCCTTCAACCCATTACTAATTAAAAATCTGTCTATCTCCTCCTTAAATTTACTCACATCCACCGCACTCTGGGGTAGTGAATTCCACAGACTCACAACCCTTTGAGAGAAGTAATTTCTCCTCATCTCTGTTTTAAATCTGCTACCCCTTATCCTAAAACTATGACCTCGATTGCCCCAGAAGAGGAAACATCCTCTCTATGTCTACTTTGTCAATCCCCTTAATCATCTTATATACCTCAATTAGATCTCCTCTCATTCTTCTAAACTCTAGAGAGTAAAGGTCTAAACTGATCAATCTCTCTTCATAAGACAAACCCCTCAACTCTGGAATCAATCTAGTGAACCTCCTCTGAACTGCCTCCAAGGCAACTACATCCCTCCTCAAGTAAGGGGACCAAAACTGTACGCAATACTCCAGGTGCGGTCTCACTAACGCCTTATACAGTTGCAGCAACACTTCCCTACTTTTATATTCTATTCCTTTAGCAATAAATGCCAAAATTGCGTTTGCCTTCCTTAATACCTGCTGTACCTGCATACTAGCTTTCTGCGATTCATGCACGAGGTCACCCAGATCCCTCTGCACCGAAGCACTCTGAAGTTTCTCTCCATTTAGATAATAATTTGCCTTTCTATTCTTCCAACCAAAATGGATAACCTCACACTTATCCACGTTAAATTCCATCTGCCAAATTTTGGCCCATTCACCTAACCTATCCATATCCATTTGTAAATTTCTTATTCCTTTATTGCAATTTACTATCCCACCTATTTTAGTGTCATCTGCAAATTTGGCCATAGAACCTTCTATCCCTGCACCCAAGTCATTAATATATATTGTAAATAGTTGGGGCCCAAGGACCAAACCCTGTGGCACCCCACTAGTTACATCTTGCCAACCAGAAAAAGAACCATTTATCCCAACTCTCTGTTTTCTGTTGGTTAACCAATCCTGTATCCAAGCTAATAAATTGCCTCTAACCCCATGTGATCTTATCTTGTGTATTAACCTTTTGTGTGGCACCTTATCAGATGCCTTCTGGAAGTCCAGATAAACTACATCTCCAGGATCCGCATTATCCACATTGCTTGTTAAAGCTTCAAAGAACTCTCGCAAATTAATCAAACATGATTTACCCTTCATAAAACCATGCTGACTCTGATGGACTGCGTTTTGACTTTCTAAAAGCCATGTTATTACTTCCTTAATAATGGATTCTAACAATTTCCCAATTGTTAAACTAACTGGTCTGTAGTTTCATACTTTCTGCCTCCCTCCCTTTTTGAATAAGGATGTTATATTAGCTTTTTTCCAATCCACTGGAACTTTTCCCACATCCCGGGAATTTTTGAATATTATAACCAATGGATCCACAATCTCCGCTGCCACTTCCTTTAAGACTCTAGGATGTAGGCCAGCAGGCCCTGGGGACTTGTCTGCCTTCAGTTCCAATAGTTTACTCAGTCCTTTTTCCCTAGTGATGATGATTTTTCTCAGTTCCTCTCTTTCTATAACCTCTGCATTTCCTGTTACTATTGGGATGGTACTAGTGTCCTCCACTGTGAAAACTGAGGCAAAATACTGATTTAGTGTCTCCGCCATTTCTGTGTTCCCCTCTGTTAACTCCCCAGTCTCATCCTCCAAAGGACCAACATTCACTTTAGCTACTCTTTTACCTTTTATATACTTATCGAAGCTTTTGCTATCCGTTTTTATGTTTTGCACTAGTTTTCTTTCATAATTTACCTTTGCACTTTTTATTACTTTTTTAGTAACCCTTTGTTGATCTTTAAAAGTTTTCCAATCTTCCAGCCTGCCACTGGCCTTTGCGATATGGTATGTCTTAGTTTTTGCCTTTGTGTTATCCTTAATTTCCTTGCTTAGCCATGGGTGTTTTTCCCCCCTCTCAGAATCTTTCTTCCTCTCTGGAATATATTTTAGTTGGGAAGAATTGAGTATCTCCTTAAACATCTGCCACTGCTCATCAACTGCCCTACCTTTCAATCTTCCTGCCCAGTCCACTAGGGCCAAATCTGACCTCATGCCTATGTAATTACCTTTGTTTAACTCCAGAACACTAGTGTGCGACTCCAGTTTCTCGCCCTCAAATTTGAATTTGAAATTCTAGCATGCTATGATCACTTTTCCCTCGAGGATCCTTAACTATGAGATCATTAATTAATCCCACCTCATTACACAATACAAAATCTAGAATAGCCTGCTTCCTGGTTGGTTCCACAACAAATTGCTCCAAAAAACAATCTCTAATACTTTCAATGAACTCTCCCTTGAGGCTTTCCTTGCCCATTTGATTAATCCAGTCGATATGCATATTAAAATCACCCATGATTATTGCAGTACTTTTCTTACAAGCCCCCAGTATTTCCTGGTTTATACTGCGCCCCACTGCAGAACTACTGTTCAGGGATCTATAGATTACTCCCACCAGGGACTTTTTTCCCTTGCTATTTCTTATTTCTACCCAGACTGATTCTCCATCTTGATCTCCAGTGCCTATATTGTTTCTCACTACAGCACTGAGCTCCTCCTTTACTAACAAAGTTACACCTCCTCCTTTTCCTTCCTGCCTGTCCTTCCGAAATACTGAGTACCCTTGGATATTCAATTCCCAAACCTGGTTTCCCTGCAACCACGTCTCAGTAATCGCCACTGAATCACAGCCATTCATCTCTATTTATGCTGTGAACTCACTTATTTTATTCCGAATGCTTCGTGCATTCTGATTATATTACATTCTTTGCTATTATTTGTTGATCAGCGATGGAAATAACATTAGTTCTGTCCTGAAAAAGTAATACTGTGTTCTAAGAATACTCATTTATCATATCAAAGCGCCCTCTCATTTGGGAATGCTTAAAGTGGTTCTTAGCTACCTAAGAACTGGAAAGTTTGACTTCACCAGAAATTTCTCTAGTTATGAACCATTTCTGACATTTCAATCCATCCTCATAAAGTAATGGTACTTTTGGGCATATTATACATTGATAACTTACACTTTTGTTTTAAATTTCGTTTCCTAAGTGAATGTCTAAGGCCCAAAGTTGAAAGGAGTAGGAGAAGAGAGAGGTGTGATACTTTGAGTGTATGTAATGCTCAGGTTATGCCAAGCTTGGGATTTAAAATCATGTAGATTGTAGGAGGCATGGAAAGCTAGAGGAAGACAAGGCGACTCACAGCTTGAGGTTCTGGGAAAACATGAGCTAGAAGACAAAACAATGTGATGCGTCCTGATTTCAAGAGAGTGAGGATGTAGGGAGAAGGAAGGGCACATGTGGGATGGCACATTTGAGGCTTATAAGGATCAAGAGAAAAGTTTAGAGACTCATTGCCTCAGTGGCATTGAAAAGACAGGAGGAAACAAAATAGCTTGTAACATAGAGGTATGAGGTTAGAAATGAGAGAAGGGTTGCCTAGTGGAGAGCAGCTATTTTTTGTAACCTGGTCAAGAAATTGAGTTACTGCAAGATTCTCTGCATATATGGGAGCAGTATTCAGAATTCAGACAGACTTAAGGGCATTATGGAACTTTAGAGTGGTTGAGGGGTAGGAAGTATTTTAGATATTAGAAGAAACCAAGGTAGATTTAGCAACGGAGGTGATCTGGGAAATCGATTGTTAATCAGAAAGAAAAAAAAAAGAATTGCATTTATATTGCAATTTACACAACCTCAACCAATAAAGTACTTTTGAAGTGTACTCACTTTTGTAATGTAGGAAGCATGGCAGCCAATTTGCACACAGTAAGCTCCCAGATAATGTGTTTTAATGATGTTCATTGACGAATAAGTATTGGCAGTTAACCGGGAAGAACTCCCCTGCTCTTTGAATAGTGCCATGGGATCTTTACCTGAGAGAGAAGGGGCCTTGTTTTAATGTCTCATTCGAAAGGCGGCAGCTCCCACAGTGCAACATTCTGTCAGTACATGCAACATAGTCCAATAATTCCCAGTTTCTGGTCTATGGTACCAAGAAAGTGTGTTAAAAGATTATATTGAGAATGTAAACTGTAAACAGATTTGAGCAAATGCGTTTTTTCATATTTCTATTAGGTACAATGAGTTCGATAAATACTGATGTAGGCATGCTAATATCCTTGATTACTAACAGCACATAAATCACCAAATGTACTACAGAAAAAACACAAAAGCACAGGAATGCTTACTATTTAAAGACTGATAATGGAATTCTTTCTTTCTTTTCTTTTGGGCCTCCTTATCTCGAGAGACAATGGATACGCGCCTGGAGGTGGTCAGTGGTTTGTGAAGCAGCGCCTGGAGTGGCTATAAAGGCCAATTCTAGAGTGACAGGCTCTTCCACAGGTGCTGCAGAGAAATTTGTTTGTCGGGGCTGTTGCACAGTTGGCTCTCCCCTTGCGCCTCTGTCTTTTTTCCTGCCAACTACTAAGTCTCTTCGACTCGCCACATTTTAGCCCTGTCTTTATGGCTGCCCGCCAGCTCTGGCGAACGCTGGCAACTGACTCCCACGACTTGTGATCAATGTCACAGGATTTCATGTCGCATTTGCAGACGTCTTTAAAGCCGAGACATGGACGGCCGGTGGGTCTGATACCAGTGGCGAGCTCGCTGTACAATGTGTCTTTGGGGATCCTGCCATCTTCCATGCGGCTCACATGGCCAAGCCATCTCAAGCGCCGCTGACTCAGTAGTGTGTACAAGCTGGGGATGTTGGCCGCTTCGAGGACTTCTGTGTTGGAGATACGGTCCTGCCACCTGATGCCAAGTATTCTCCGGAGGCAGCGAAGATGGAATGAATTGAGACGTCGCTCTTGGCTGGCATATGTTGTCCAGGCCTCGCTGCCATAGAGCAAGGTACTGAGGACACAGGCCTGATACACTCGGACTTTTGTGTTCCGTGTCAGTGCGCCATTTTCCCACACTCTCTTGGCCAGTCTGGACATAGCAGTGGAAGCCTTTCCCATGTGCTTGTTGATTTCTGCATCTAGAGACAGGTTACTGGTGATAGTTGAGCCTAGGTAGGTGAACTCTTGAACCACTTCCAGAGCGTGGTCGCCAATATTGATGGATGGAGCATTTCTGACGTTCTGCCCCATGATGTTCGTTTTCTTGAGGCTGATGGTTAGGTCAAATTCATTGCAGGCAGCCGCAAACCTGTCGATAAATGGAATTACCCTGCAGCATATTATGGAATACTCCAGCAGCTTATTTTATAACTGTTGGAGACGTGTGTAGGAATGCCCAAGCAAAGGTGTCTCCGCCATGCGGGGAGGACGCCTTGGAACTCGAGGCGCGCCCCCTGTGGGCTTGGGGTGGGAGGGATTCCGTCCTCCGTGGGCAATTTGTGGCCCATGAAGGACCCCTGCTGGGAACTAGTTTACCCCATGGGACCCCCCCCCCACGACCAACCCCCACCCCTCCGCGCCAGGGCCTTCTGGACTGGCCCCGGTGACCCCGCCTCATTCACCTTGGGTCCAGGGTTCGAGCACTGGGCCTGAGTTCAAGGCCAACATTCCTGGTGGCGCTGCTGATCTGCCGGAGCTGCGATTCTCATAAGCTCTTGGAGATGTGATCCCCTACTTTGAAGGGGACAGGGATCCCAGCTGCTCAAACTTTGATTTAAAAAGCCCAGAGGATCACTCCAGGGGGTCACGAAAAGGCAGAGGTGGGTTTTCCCTAGCTTTTTGGCCCGGCCTCCAGCACAAAATCCAGCCCAGTGAAACAGGGGGAGTACTGGTAGCCAAGGCTGCTTCATCAATGTCTTTAGGCAAATAATAGCACCATCTCCCTGTCACTTGCGCGAGAAGAAATGAATTCTCACTGTCATTGCTGGGCTGATGAAAGATAAGGATGCACCCTCCCGGACACCACACAAATTAATGGGGATGTACTGGAACTCACAAGATTGGGATACATTGACGAAATGGAATTCTGTGCCACCAGTTAATTTCATCAAACTTTGCTGCGCTTGTGAACCCCAGAATCTGGAATTCTCTTCGCATTAATTAACAAAGCAAAGCTCTCATTCCCCACAGGCAAAGTGTCCTTACAATAACATCAACAAATGCAACAAATTTAGTGACATTTTGACTGATTTTATATGAAGATGCAGCAGAATATTATGATAAATTAGCGATGTCATGGCTGAGAAATTAAATCTGTTTGTACAGTAATGTTCACTGTAGTGTGTGATTGATCATAACCCTCTCCCTTTAGAGAGTTATATGATCATCTCAGTGATGGATGTTGTGAATAGAATGTTTTTTCCACTTTGGGCACCCAAAGCATGTCTAGATCCTGGAAAGTTCCTCAGTAGCCCATCGACATGGGGCTTGATTTTTAGTTCCTGCTGGGACAGGGGTCAGAGGCGGTGGGCATTAAAAATAGCAGCACCGGCCTATTTGCTGGTTGCCCACTCTATCCCATCCTTGGGCCATTTTTGTGGAGGCAGGATGGATGGGATGGGGGTTGGAGGGGGCGTAGAGGCAAGGCCAATTAAAGGAGGCCGACTGGGATTTTCCAGTTGGCCTCCAGGTTCTTGCAGGCGAAGGGGTCGGTTTAACTTCTTGGAGACAGCCTCCAGGCAGCAGACCGGAGGGGGCCAGCACTGCAGGCAGGTCCTCCCTGCCTGCCTAAGTGCTGCAGCAGCTGCAGGCCACCCTATAAAGGGGCTGCCTCCATCCCCTCCTCCCCCCGCCCCCAGCAGTTACCTGGCTGCAAAAGCCATTTTTTGATTTGAATTTTAAAAATTTGGATGGAGGTCGCCTCCATTTTGAAGCGCCCTCTCCCTTACTTACCTTCCATTGCAGCCTGCTGCTCCTTTTAAGCTGGAAGGCCTCTGATTGACCCTGCAGCTTCTAAAGCCCACCTGCCATTCTTAATTGGATGGCAAGCCCGCACACTGGCCATTAATTGGCTGCCTCGGGGAAAATCATAATGAGTGACTCTTTCCCATACAGTGCAGGCTTTCTGACCCCCATTTCAGCCTGACAGCCAGGTTCAGAAGCCCATAGAGAAAATCCTAATCTTGGTCCACAACACATAACTTGATCCTTTCCAAGAAAAAGAGATGGTGGTTGGGGGTGGATTGGGGGGAGGGGTCTAGGTCTGATGTTTGACTATCTGCAACCATTCTTGTCCTTCACTGGTACAGTTTGGAGCTAAAGTTAGATTGCAGATCACCAGGTCTTTTCATATTGGGGCTTAGTATGCAGATAGGTTTCTCTGTTCTTTTAATAACTGATACCAATCTATCAAAATATTACCAATGTTTTGGTTAATGCAACAGCACATCTCTCATCAAGTTAATAACTAGAACCAGTTCCAGTGTTTTGTTTCATCACAAGATATGATGTTCTGCAGCACTGAGTATAATCTGTTTGGCTGGGCCAAGATTCCATCTGGATCCCTTGACCGGTCCTGCTTTATGCTGAACCTAACACCATCGTAAGGACATCATAACCAGAAAGAATGCATCCATTCAAGAAAATTGCACACTGCCAGCTATTTAGAGCAACTAAGGACAGGCAATCAATGCAGCTTTATCCATATCCTGAGAACAAATTGTAAAAATTCGTTCTTCTGTTGCATCCAAGCTTTGAGTTTGGTATTTTTTTTTAAAAACTAAAACACAGTGAAATGGTGGTCAGCCTTGCCCACTGACAGTATGTTGAATGCTTTTAGGTGAGTGGGGAATTTGATGAATGCTAGACAGAAACATTCATTATCTTGAATTGGCAAGGCTATTAGCTCCTCAGAAGGTGCAAACAGCTTAGTTATGGTGGTCTCTGTTTCCTGTATCCCCAGGCGCTCCTCATATTAGCAATTGGAATTCCACGGTTGGTATTTGAGCAGTAGCTGAGAATCGAATCATTAGCAGATGGTAAACAGTAAACTTGTGCCAAAAAGCCAATTACGGGCAAAATTGTGCTCTGATTAGTATCCAGTTGGAACTAGATGCAGACTGCCAAACTCATTTAACTGAAAAAAACTTATAGTTATCATCCCATTTTGTGAAGAGATATTTTAACCCACTGCACTGCCCAATGCCTCTAAGTACTATGTCTTTTCAAATTAACTGGTTCCGTCCTAATGCCACTGAAAGCAAATGTAAGAGTTAAGAATGGAAAATTGTTAATGCTACTCATCTTCGATGGGAAATTCAGAATGGCAAAGATGGAGCTACTGCTGGGCATGGCTCAGTTCTAATCAGAGAACACGTGCCCTCAGAGAACTGAGCACAGATTTGCTCTTGATTATTGCAAATACAATTTCTGCAGGAGCCTTTGCCTTAATCTACTGAGTGCAGCACTTGTCCTACTGTAGCACTTACGTAATCAAATGCCCATGTTAGATAAAAACAATCCAGTAAATTGTCTTTTCATTTTTACATGTACTTGTGTTTTATTTGAGACTAAATTAAAGGGAAACGGTATCTAAAACTTCTTATGGCAATTTTGGAGTGGAATAGGAAGTAGAGAGCTGTGTCCTTTTCCTGATAATATCATGTATAGCTGGCATGTAATATGATTCATTTCAAGCCTTTATAAATGAGCGAATGTTTGCCAGCAGTTTCCAATGAATACATTCTGGATGCAAAATGTCAGGAACGCGTGATGTGATTGTCTTGTGACTCTCCTCCCCTGTTATGTATTTTTCCATTGATGCTGATAGTCCCTAGTACGTTGTTCTGCTTTTCTGCAACATGGGTGGGGTATGAGGAACAGCTGTACCATGGGGTGGTATCTGTAAAACAAGATAGAAAGGCGGAGTATTTGTGGGGTGTTATCAATTTAGACGAGAGGTACACAAAATTGTTTGTTTTTGACAGAAATAACAATAACTTGCATTTATATAGCAACTTTAACGTAGTAAAACATCCCAAAGGCACTCCACAGGAATGTGAACAAAATTTGACGCCAAGTCCCAAAAAGGAATATCAGGGCAGGTGACCAAAAGCTTGGTCAATGAGGTAGGTTTCAAGGAGCATCTTAAAGGAGAAAAGAGAGATAGAGATGCAGAGAGGTTCAGGGAAGAAATTCCAGAGTTTAGAGCCTTGGCAGCTGTTGGCACAGCTGTTGGCACAGCTGCCAATGGTGGAGAGATTAAAATTGGCAATGTGCAAGAGGCCAGAATTCGAAGAGCGCAGATATCTTGGTGCGTTGTAGAGCTGGAGGACGTTACAGAGATAATGGAGGAGGTTACAACTATAGGGAAGGACAAGAGTGTGGAAGGATTTGAAATCAAGGATGAGAATTTTAAAAATTAAAAATGGTGATGTATTTATTATAATCTGGTGCAAGCAGTAGTCTGACAGTACAAATACTGTGTAGCTTTCTTGATTTCAAAATAAATTCAGTGATGCCCCAATAGTTCAGTGGTTGAAGGCAGTACTTGGTATAGCCATGAGGCAGGAAGGTAGTCCATCGTCGTGTATGAGTCTAGACACGGAGGGTTGAGTCAGCCTTATGTAAATAATTTGCGGGGTTGAAGGTGGCATTGCTGTCCGTAAGAGAGCTAGGGTTGTGTACTCTGATCAAACATATTCCTGCATGTTTCTTCATATGACCTCCTGCCTTTAACCACCCTGTCCCCACATTTCTGATATTGGTTGCTCAACATGTCAATCCTCTTGGTACACTGCTTTCCTAAGGCCACTTGGCAAACCAACAGACTCTTTTGGGCAGGGTTTTCCCCACAGGCTTCAGGAACCCGCTGTCAAGCTCAAATGGGGGTCAGAAGCCCATATGGTGTGGGGAACAGTCACTTGGCTGTGATTTTCCCCGGATTGGCCAATTAGTGGCCAGAGGGAGGGCTCAGGGTTCAATTAAGGACGGCAGGCAGGCTTTCAAAACCGGAAGGCCAATAGGAGGCCCTCCATCACTGAAGAAGCAGAAGCTGGCCCTTCAAGGTAAGTGAGGGAGAGGGCACCCCAAGATGGAGGTGCCCTCTCTCCAACTATTTTTTAAAATTTCAAATAAAAAAAGCACTGATAGCAACCAGGCCATCGTTGTGGAGGGGGCCTCCCTTTTACTGGGCAGCCTGTAGCTGCAGCTATAGCCAGGCAGGCAGGGAGGGCCCCTAAGCCTGGTAGTCCTTGCGGCCACTCCCCCTCCCATCCCACCTCCGAGATAATGACCTGGGGGCAGGATGGTGCCGGGGAACTGGTACGCCAGCCAGCGACGCAAAAGTTTGTGCCTGCCCGACTCCATGCCCGCCCCCAATCGGGGCCTAAAGATTCAGCCCTTTGTTACCCAGCTGGATGACTCTTCACTCTCGGTCAAACGGCTGTTTTCCCCATCTCCAATATATTTTTATAACTAATAAGTGAAAGTTTTTTCAGTAAATGTGGGATAAAAAGCTGTAACATCTCTTTAATGCCCCATTGAGTTTTCTCTCTGATTACTTGCAGTAGTGTCCTGGGAGATTAATATTCAATTCCTGGAGACTCCAGGTGAATCCTGGAGGGTGGGCAAGCCTAAAGAGAGACAATCTTGGACTGGTGGGACATCACTGTTCCAGACCCTGGTTACCCACAGACAGTGGGGCAGCTGAAGACATTTTTTTTTTGAACTCCTTCAAATCAATTCCTGGTTTTCCTAGCCCCCAACATTGTTAGGGTATGAACGATGAGAAATCCATCCTATGGCCTCTTCTTGTCATTGACATGTCATTGGAATAATCTGGCCGATAATTTGCCAGAGATATTTGACATCCAATCATGCTTCCATTTGGAAAATCCTCAAAAGTGTTGGGCTGTAGGTAGCTGATGGAATGGCTTGCTGGGCATAGCTCCAGAGGAAAACCTGTCCTGGAATGTCAGTTGGTTTATTCAATTAGGCTGAGTTTGATCCTGTCCTTACCTAACATCTGAGCATGGTTACTCACCACTGAGGGGGACTGGATCAGGAGCGAGTACCTTGGCTAATATTTCTTCCCTCCCCAGCCAAGAGGCATGAAGGCCTGCTGTCATATCCTGCCACCAGCCTGACTGCATTTACTGACCTTGGCACGGATCAGGATGGGAACCTGAGACCTTTCTGGTCTATATAGTTCAGGCCACATCAGGCAGTGTCTTTACTCATTGAGCCAGTCAGGAAGCTCTGGATTTAAGATTAAAATAATAGTAAAATATATTTTCATTGTTAGACTGGTGAGAGTGCCGTAATACGAAAAACACAAAAGCATCAATCCTCAGCATATACTGTAGTTTTCTGTATTCATGTTCCAGATTCTATAAACTTGAGGTCATCCGAACTCATGCCAAATCCTGTTCACCTCTGTGCTCGCTGACTACATTGGCTTCCAGTTGAGTAACATCTCAATTTTAAAATTCTCATGCTTGTTTTTAAATGCGTCCAGGCCTCGCCCCCTCCCTATCTCTGTAACCTTCTCCAGCCCCCAACTCTCTGAGATATCTTGTGTTCTTCTATTTCTGGCCTCTTGAGCATCTCCCATTTTAAACACTCCACCGTTGGTGGCCGTGCCTTCAGTTGCCAAGGCCCTGAGCTCTGGAATACCCTTCCTAAACCTCTCCGCCTCTCTACCTCGCTTTCTGCCTTTAGGACACTCCTTAAAACCGACCTCTTCGACGAAGCTTTTGTTCGTTTGCCCCTTACGTCTCCTAATGTGGCTCGGAGTCAAATTTTGTTTTCTAACACTCCTGTGAATAACCTTGGGACATTTTATTATGTTAAAGGAGTTATATAATTATGGACAATTTTTACCCTGTCATAATTTAAAATTAAAATATTGGAAAATGCTCCGTGTACTGCATCTCCTCATACTGCTGCCACAGTAAAAATAAGAATGTGGGGCAGGTTTTCCAGGTATGTGCTGCTGCAGGGCAATATCTGGAAATCACATACTCAGAAAATCAGCCTGCATTAGTAACTGAGGATCAACCAGCAGTGATGCGTTAAACCGCAGCTACCAAAAAAACATTTGCAATTTATATTTACTTTTTAAAAATGGATTTGATAGTGTCTTCAACACTTGAACAAACTCAGAGTATTGGATAATTCATTACAAAGCAATGCAGTTGCAGTAATAGAGGTCCTGATACTGCTGCTTGTGAAATGGTGCAATTCAATCCGAGGAGTCTGTCATTCCTTGTGCACTGACTCATAGGCCTCAGGAGCATGGTCCCAGGTAATAACACATTTCACAGCTGAAATGACTTGAAGTCCTTCACTGCCTTGGCATATGATGTCGTCTTATCCCCTCAATGTGCCTAGTATCAAGAAAACACTATATGCCAAATGAGAAATATGAATTCATCAGTTAGAAACTTACATAAGACTTTGAATGGAGAAAATCCTACAGTTAACTTTTTAAAAATCTGGCAGCCAAGGTGACCACCACAATTTGCATCTGAAACACCTTTGCACATTCCAAGGCCTAACCAGAGCCAGAAGTCTGAGAAACCCTGGACCCAGAACAATGGTTTGCTCTAAATAATTGAACTACATAGGATTGCTTCATTACCACTGCAATCAAGGCAATCCTGACACATTGACTTTGAAAGAGAAAAGCCCTCCTAGTGTAAATATTGGCATCCTGGGGCCTCTGGAGCCAATACTGAACCTTGTATCTCATTAGAAGTTTCCAGAAAATAACCTGAGGCAGTCATGTGACTGTCTGTCCATCTCTGAAAAAACTGGGAGTTTTGTTACACAGACAAAAGACAAGCAGTAACTGATACTGCAGCAGCAGAGAAGGCTGTGCTCCTCCCTTTCTCTCTTTTTCTCTCTCCAGAAAACATCAAGTTTGAAAACTGTCGGCGACTGTGGACCCTCCAAGCCTACAGACTGCTACAGCCAGAGACCAGGGGAAGAGAGCCACCTACAATTCTGCCTCCAAGAAAACCCTGAACAAAGTGGGCCAACCACAAAGTGCACTTTGACCAGCCAAAGACTTCAAGAATACAACTTCAGCCAGAAGACCACCGAATCATCCAACCTCAGACTTTTATTTATTCTGGACTTTAACCAAAAAACCTACTTTCCACGTTGTAATCTATTTGTGTGTGTGTGATCCTTATGTGAATGTGTGCATGAATGTGTAGCATATTTTTTATTATTTTAGATCAGGTTTAGCTTATTGAATATAATAAACTTGCCTCTTTCTTGTTTAAACTCAAGAAAACCTGTCCAATTGGTTCTTTCCCGATCATATTAAAGGTAAAAGGTAAAACCACTGAGGTGGTAAGCACAACCACTGTTTAAAAAGGAATAAACCCTGTTGCGGTCAAATAAGAAGAAGGACAAGAGGGGAACTTGTGACCCCTTCTTCACCTGGATGTAATACTAGTAACATGTGTATTCAAGATGCGAGCAGGATTCCTTTAACTGCTGATACACATTGATAAAATTCCTTGTGTAAGGTTATCTTTAGTAATTAGATTGCATTGCAATAAGATGAAAGCCTTCAATGAGAAAGATAGATTTACGTGAAATATTAATGCCTCTGATGTATATTTGAAGTCACTTTCCTGGGGTCTTTGAACACTGTGGGTAGGATTTTTGCTTTGGGGTCAGGACCCTGATGTCGGGAACATTTCCAGGCCTGAGGCCTGATGCGATTTCTGAACAGCTGGCCAATCAGAGGCCAGAGTGCATGCTCGCCATCCAATTAAGGACGGTGATTGGGCTTCTGAGGATGGAAGGGCAACAGGAGCGGCACAGTGGCGCAGTGGTTAGCACCGCAGCCTCACAGCTCCAGGGACCCGGGTTCGATTCCGGGTACTGCCTGTGTGGAGTTTGCAAGTTCTCCCTGTGTCTGCGTGGGTTTTCTCCGGGTGCTCCGGTTTCCTCCCACAAGCCAAAAGACTTGCAGGTTGTTAGGTAAATTGGCCATTATAAATTGTCACTAGTATAGGTAGGTGGTAGGGAAATATAGGGACAGGTGGGGATGTTTGGTAGGAATATGGGATTAGTGTAGGATTAGTATAAATGGGTGGTTGATGTTCGGCACAGACTCGGTGGGCCGAAGGGCCTGTTTCAGTGCTGTATCTCTAAAAAAAAAAGGAGGCCCTCCAGCACTGACAGATCATCAGAGATGGGAGCTGCTGATGTAGCAAAGAGAGATGCCCTCTGAACACTTTTTAATAAAGATGAACTTTATGCTTGCCACAGCTGTGAGACCACTATTTTGGAAGGGGAAACCCCTCTGTGGCCATCTAATAGATGCAGCCACGGGGTGGGGGGTTAAATAAGTTTTTTGGAGTGCTGGCCCCCTAGCTTGCCACCAGGAGGCCGCCTCCATTCATTGACCAGGATTCAGTCGCCATGAGGGGCCCAATTGCCAATTGGAAAATTCCAGTCTGTGTTTCCCCAGTGCCCCCAATAGGCCCTTTAACGGCTTTAATTGGCTACCTGCCACTTGCGGGCAAGTAGTCATCATCCCCACTAACAATCCCCATTTAAAATGACCCAGAGGCAAGAATTTGCCGACAAGCCGTTTTCTGAGGCCAATTTTCCACCCCTCCCGCCTCTAGTGTGCATCACAAATTCTGCCCTGTGTGTGAGTCTCTGATCACTAACCATGAGAAATTTTCCAGACCTCACTTAAAGCTTCACAAACTGTCATAAATACAGAAAAGAAAGAACTTACATTTATTTAGTGCCTTTCACGACCTCAGGATGTTCCAAAACACTTTGGCAAGTGGAGTATCGTTGAAGTGTAGCCCTTATCATAATACAAAGAAATGCAACAGCCAATATTTTTTTTTACTCATTCATGGGATGGGGGCGTCACTGGCTCGGCCAACATTTATTGCCCATCCCTAATTGCCCTTGAATTGAGTGGCTATTTCAGAGGGCATTTAAGATTGCTGTGGGTTTGGAATGGCATGTAGGTCAGACCAGGTGAGGATGACAGATTTCCTTCCCTAAAGGACATTAATGAACCAGATGGGTTTTTACTACAATTGACAATGGTTTCATGCTCACCATTTGACTCGCTTCTTAATTCCAGATTTTATTAATTGAATTCAAATTTCAGCATCTGCCATGGTGGGATTTGAACCCATGTCCCCAGAGCATTAGCTTGGGCCTCTGGTTACTAGTCTAGCGACACTACCACTATGCCACGGCCTCTACACAGCAAGGTCTGTAATCAGCAAATAAGATAAATGACCAGTCTGTTTAACTGATATTGGTTGAGGAATAAATATTGGCCAGGTAACTTGGAGAACTCTCCAGCTCAATTACTGGCATGGGATCTTTTATGCCCACTCGAGAGGAATTTGGTTGAGCATCTCATTTGAAAGACAACACCTACAGCCATGCAGAGTTCCCTCACTACTGCATTCAAGTGACAGCCGAGATTTTGCTCTCAAGTTTCTGGAGTGGGGCTTGATCCCACAACCTATGAGGTCTTGGGTTTAATTTTTGGTCTGTGTTAGCTGGAGTCAAATGGAGTAACCGTTGACGACAAATGATTGCATTGCCCCAAATCATTCTAATGGCTAAACAGTGACCCCTGCTGGGAAGTATTTGTATTTAGATGCCCAGTGAGAACAAGAGGGCACTTGGTTGCAGGACACTCACTCTGCTTGTTCATTTCTGAAGCGTGCCAATTTGATTTAGATGGTGGACAGCAACCAATAAATGTGACCATCTGTTGTCATCGGCTGCCCCTCGATTCGAGGATGATGTCTACTCTAGGGCGCTAGTTTCTGTCATGAGTCCTCACGTGACTGAACAGGCTGATTCTCGACCCACAGATCTTTGGGCACATAAGGCAGGATGTCCCATGAGGTAGGGCACCTTTTCTAGCCCCTCCCGATTTGGAGTGAGAAGAGGGTATCCTGAAGAGGACTGCCCAGTCACAGGTGCTGCTGCCCAAAGATACGGCTGTCCCAACACAAGTCCCCAAAGATCTTCGTGCATCTGTGTGCAGATTCTTGACTAGGGACTCCCAGGTTCACAGCCCTGTCCTCGTCACCAATTCTCCATCACCACAGGACTTGGCAAATGGACCTTGGTAGTAGCCTGCGCCTGACTTTGTTTAATATGGGGACCTGGGGGTGCCGTCATTTTCCACATGATCTTGATGGACTGGTGGTCAGATTTCGATGATGTGTCGAACTTCGATGACCAGGACCCCCTTGCCGCTGCAACCTTCATCCACCTTTGCAGCTGGTGAGACACACAGTCTTCCTTTGCTTGTTCTGCCGTTGAGGACCTTTTGGACCGCACTTTGTCTGGCACCTGCCCCCAACCTTGCCGCCATGGATGTCCCTACCAGGAGCAAGGAGCTCCCGACGGCATCGCTCAAGGGATCGCACAAGCCTCTCCACCACGTCGAGGCGGTGATCCATGGAGGGGTCCAACTGTACTACTGCACCTTCAGGAAAAGAGGGGAGGAAATTGGAATTCAAAGAAAAATTACCATATGACTCTACACTGACCTTATTCTTGAATATTTGAGATGATACAGCCCTCAATCTAATTTTTGAAAAAGAAACAGCCTTTGTCTTTCATGCCCTTGAATTCTCAGTGTATTTATCTAGAGAGGGCTGAACTGTACCAACCCGGAAGGCCATTGGTTGGACGAACAGTTAGTTGATCTCAGCCATAGTGGAGGCAAGCGTGCACAATGCTCCTGGGGAAAGGAGGATTAAATCAGCCAGGACTCCCGCCCCTGACCACTATACTGTGACCCCTGGAGGGCAACTGCTAGCTGTGGAGGTAAAACTGACAAGAAAGAAAGTGTTTATAAAAAATATGTGGCTTTTGTTTCTATTGGTATATTAAGATTTGAGTGTGTGTTACATAAAATTACATAGAATCTACCGAACAGAAACAGGCCATTCAGCCCAACTAGTCCATGCTGGTGTTTATGTTTCACCCAAGTCCCCTCCCACCTCTCTTCATCTAACTCATATCAGCATATTCTCCTATTCCTTTCTCCCTCATTGTTTATCTGGCTCCGCCTTTATTGCATCTATGTTATACACCTCAACTATTCCTTGTGGTAGAGAGGTCTACATTCTAACCACTCTTTGGGTAACAAAGTTTCTCCTGAATTCCCAAATGGATCTATTAGGGGCTATCTTATATTTATGGTCGGCAAGTTTGGTCTTTTCCACCAGTGGAACCATCTTCTCTATGTTTACCCTATCAAACCTTTTCATAATCTTACAGATCTCAATCAGGGTCACCCCTCAGCCTTCTGTTTTCGAGAGAAGAGTGCCAGCCTGTTCAATCTTTGCTGAAAGATGGAAAGGAAAAGAACGAATATGGGGAAATCAGTTACAAAGTGATTCCTGACAACGCAGCCGGCCGTTGACGTTAACAGGCTGCACCAAGGTGTGCACATGCGCAGACAGGCTCCTGCTCTCTGCGCTGCATTCTGACTTGCCAGGACTGGTTAGCGCATGCGCCGATGACGTCATCGCTTGACGTGTGCATCTTCGGGCAACGCACCTGGTCGGCCACACCGCTCCCCCCCTCTCGTTGCTCTCTCCGGCCGCTCCTCTCCCCCCACCCCCCTCACTGCTCGCTCCGGCCGCTCCACTCCCCCCACCCTCGCTGGTCTCCTTCGGCCGTTCCGCTCTTCCCCCCCCACAACCCCCGCTGCTCTGTCTGGCTGCTCTGCTAACCCCCCCCCCCCCCACCCCACCCTGTCTCCAGCCCGCTGCGCTTTGCTCCCCCCGTCCCCGACCCGCTCACTCGCTCGCTCTCTCCCTCCAGCCATTGTGTGCTGCCATGTGTTTGTTAGGTTGCCTTCGTGTGATTATTTGAGCAGCGCCATCTTTAGTCCTGGCAGCTGCCTGAAGTCGCAGACTGTGACGTTTTAGTGGCACATGCTGCATTTGGGCATGTGCCACTGCAGCGCCACCTCGTGGTAGCGTTGTCAGCAAACGCAACCAATCAGTTTAGCGAAGTCCAGTTCTTATTTTCTCTGTGTTTTTCCAAGTGTGGTCACTCCTGTATCAAAGACGCTGACTTTCCATGTCATCCCTCTGCCATTCAGTGATCCTGTATTGAGTCCAGATTGCCGATGTACATCGTTTGGGTCTGTGCACAAACTGGCATTTTCGCTGTTTCTGAAATGTCTCATGCAAAACTGCAGCATCTGGACAGCAAATCCTTCTGCAGCTGGCCAGTGGAAGTAATTTGAGCAATTTGTCCTTGGCTGAAAAGTTACTACAAACCACTTACCCCACCCACACCAGGATCGCTTTGGTGGAATCTCCATTCCTTGCGGCCCTCATTGACAGGTCTCCTGTGCCATAGCAACATTAAAAAAATCAATGGGCAGGAAAAACCCAGCTTGTCCATCGAGCCTGCCCCACACCCCATGATGGCTGGAACATCCTGACTAAACACTACTTCCCACCCACGAACACCAACCACCACCCCCCCTCCCCCTCCCCGCAACCCCAGGCAGGCAGCCAAGTAATCTTCCAGGAAAGGCCAAACATCAGAGGCAAAAAAAAGAGCCAATAAGAGAAAAGTACTCTGAAAAATTCCTCTCTGACCTGCTCAGGCAATCAAAACCAATCCAGGAGATTGCATGGGCTTCCTTTTTGAAAGGTGCTGTTCTGTGTCTGGCATGGTGCTGCATTGTTGCTGTGTTTAGCAAATAATCAAAAAAGGCTAATGGAATGCTGGCCTTTAAATCTAGCAGAATAGACTACAAGGTTGTAGAAGTCATGCTACAGCTATGTAAAGCCCTGGTTAGACCACACCTGGAATACTGTGAGCAGTTCTGGGCACCATATCTTGTGAAGGATATATTGGCCTTCGAAGGAGTGGTGTGTACATTTACCAGAATGATACCTGCATTCCAAGGGTTAAATTACATGTAGAAATTACACAAACTAGGGTTGTATTCCCTAGATTTTAGAATGTTAAGGGGTGATTTGATATAAGGGTTTTTTTTTAAGATATTAAGGGCAACTGATGGGGCTAGATAGAGAGAACCTATTTCCATTAGTTGCCCCTAGTCTAGGACTAGGGGGCAAAGTCTCAAAATTAGAGCCAGACCATTCAGGAGTGAAATTAGGAATTCTTCCTGCAAAGGCTAGTAGAAGTTTGGAACTATCTTTTGCAAATTGCAGTTGATGCTAGATCAGTTGCTCATTTTAAAACTGTGAGCCAAAGGCATTAAGGGATAGAGAGCAAAGGCAGGTGTTCGGAGGTAGGTCACAGATCAGTCGTAATTTCATTGAATTGTGGAACGGGCTCGAGGAGCTAAATGGCCTCCCCCTGTTTCTTTGTTCCTAGATTCCACCTGCATTTCAGCACCAGAATTCTGACTTGGAGAAGGAGCTGACTGGGCATGACATGTTAGAGTCATAGAATCATAAAGACACAGAAGGAGGCCTTTCGGCCCGTCACATCCATGCTGGCTTTCTGTGGAGCAGGCCAATCAGTCCCATTCTCTTGCTCTTACCACCACATTCCCTCTCGCACTCCCAACCCTGGCACAATATAAACTATCCTAAAAAGAGCTGGATATTCTGATATTTGTCATGGGTTTGACATATTAAGATATAAAAGCACATCTTAATATCCTGATGTTGATATAAGGCCTTTGTAGATTTCCTGTTCTGTACCAGAAGATAGAGTCAGTTTCCCAGTGCTAGGCCTTAAAATGTCTGAAATTGGGTGGTGAATTGTGTTGTGGAATCATAACTTGGTTGAGAGACGGTGATGAATTATAAGTATTAATGCTCATTGTTTAGCACATATGTGTGTTTTAAAGCAAATCCAAATCACAAGAATGAAAAATTGCCTTGAATCTTACAATATTGATTTTGTTTTTTTTTAAATGGAAAAATGCCTTCTGGCTACATTCAAAAGATTTACAGTAGTGTGAAAATGACTTTCACAGGAAGGCTGTGCTATGGTCTTGTAGGATTATGTCATATCAGTGCCTGGAGTTCAGCTCATTCACAGGAATAATTGGGTAATAAATCATGCAGACAGTTATCACGGCTGAGCAGTCCCCCTGACTCCATACCGCTTCTGAGTTTCCCTGGTGCGTGTTCACTATTGGACCGCAGTCACTAAATTTTACTACTCAGTCTGCAGTGGGACATTAAGTGGGTGGCCCTGGGCTAGTGAAAGGACAAGTATCTACAACACTGGCATCTACCTGACAATGTGGAAAATTGCCCAGGTGTGTCCTGTCCACAAAAAGCAAGACAAATCCATCAAGCGGCACTTACACAGGAATAACCTGCCCACCGATGCTCAGTTCGGATTCTGCCAGGGCCACTTGGCTCCCAAACTCATTACAGCTTTGGTCCAAAGGCATCAAGGCAGAATTTGACTGAATGTGATATCAAGGAGCCCTAGCAAAATTGAAGTGAATGGAAATCAGGAGGAAAACTGTCCAATGGTTGGTTGTCACACCTAGCAAAAAGGAAGATGGTTGTGGTTGTTGGAGGCCAATCATTTCAACACCAGGACTTTGCTTCAGGAGTTCCTCAGGGTAATGTCCTGGGCCCAACCATCTTCAGCTGCTTCATCAATGAATTTCCCTCCATCATAAGGTCAGGGTGGGGATGTTCACTGATGAGTGCACTGTGTTCGGTACCATTTGCAACTCCTCAGATACTGAAGCAGTCTGCATCCGCATGCAGCAAGACCTTTTATTTTTGTTCATGGGATGTGAGCATCGCTGGCAAGTGTATCATTTATTGACCATCCCTCATTGCCCTTGATCAGGTGGTGGTGAACCACCTACAACTGAGTGGCTTGCTAGGCCATTTCAGAGGGCAGCTAGGAGTCCACCATGTTACTGTGGTCTGGAGTCACATGTCGGCCAAACTGGGCAAGGATGGCAGATTTCCTCCCCTGAAGGACATTAGTGAACCTGGACAACATTCAGGCTAGGGCTGATAAGTGGCAAGTAACATTCGCTCCACACAAATGCCAGGCAATGACCATGTCCAAAAAGAGAGAATCTAGCCATCTCCCCTTGACATTCAACAGCATTACCATCGCTGAAACCCCCACCATCAACAATTTGGGGGTTACCATTGACCGGAAACTTAACTGGATCAACCACATAAATATTGTGGCTACAAGAGCAGGTCAGAGGCTGGGAATTCTGTTGCAAGTAACTCACCTCCTGGCGCTAGCTATGATTTTCCAAAATTCCTTAGATTCGGGAACGGTCCTTTCCGATTGGAAGTTGGCAAATGTTACACTGCTTTTCAAGAAAGGCAGGAGAGAGAAAACGGGGAACTGCAGGCCAGCTAGCCTAACATCAGTCATTGGGAAAATGAACCTTTGAACTGTCATTACCTTCCATTAACTTCAATGAGCTTTACGTTTTATTAGTAAACGAGAGAACTTTGTAGTCATACCTATCAGAATCCAAAAATTGCCTCAAATCACTTTCCAACATTGAGCACTGTAATTGTGCTGAATAAATTCAGATCCACCTTTCAGCTTTAAAATCATTCTTCTCACGAGATCCCGAATGTTCCCTTCCAGTGTTGCTTTTTAATGATATTTAGAACAAAACCAGTTGTGATTAGCATTTTAGCAGTGAGCAGTACTTAACTTCAGAATAGAAGTCTGTCGTGATGTGAGTGGTTTCTGATTAAGTTAAATTGCCTTTTGCATGTTAAAAGGCTGATAACTGATGCCTGCACCCAACAAGGGTTCAAGAAATTATTTTGAGTTAATTGGCATGTCGACACTTATTTCACAGGGCCACGGTAATCGGAGACCAAGTTTGTAATGTCTTGAGAATGAGGAATATCGTCGACTGTGGAGGAATAATAATTATGCAGCAATATTCTCTTTCTGCTCGCTTAATCTCACTGGTTTCTGTACAACCTAGCTGTCAAAATATGAGTGATGTATGTAGGATACCACAGCAGGGTATTGTAGTGTAGCAGTTGTTACTAGATAGTTACGAAATAATCCCGGCATTAATTAATCCAGTAGAATATGAGTTCAAGTCCCACCACAGTTTTTTTTAATAAACTAGGATTAATAAATGTGTCCATTAAACTGTTGGATCATCGTAAAAACCCAACTGGTTCGCAAATGCTCCTCCAGGGAAGGAAACCTTTTGTCCTTACCCTGGTCTGGTTCTGTATGAGAGACCTTCTTCTTTCTTCTTTTGGGCCTCCTTATCTCGAGAGACAATGGATACGCGCCTGGAGGTGGTCAGTGGCCAGTCCCATACTAATGTGGTTGACTCTTAACTGCGCTCTGAAGTGAGCTAGCAAGACAGGGTGATTAGTGATAGAATAACAACTTGCATTTATGCAGCGCCTTTAATGTAGTAAAGCATGCCACGGTGTTACCCAGGAGTGTTATCAAACAACAATTGACACCGTGCCACACAGAAAGATATTAGGACAGGTGACCAAAAACCTGCTGATCGAGGTAGGTTTTAAGGAGTGGGTTAATGGAAGAGAGAGAGGCAGAGAGGTTTACAGAGGGGATTCTGGAGTTTCAGGTCTATGTGGCTGAAGGCTTGGCTACCAATGATGGAGCATTGGAAATTGGGAATGTGCATAAGGCCTGAATTGCAGAGATCTTGGAGAATTGTAGGGCTGGAAGAGGTTATGTAGCTAGACAGAGCTGAGACTACCGAGGAATTTGAAAACAAGGTATTGCTGGACTGGAAGCCATTTTAGATCAACGAGCACAGGAATGATGGATGAATGGGAATTGTTGCGAGTTAGGAGTCAGGCAGCAGAATTTTGAATAAGCTCAAGTTTATGTACATTGCAAGGTGGAAGTGCGGTCCTGGTGATGGAGAGGATATGGAGTCAGGAGCTCAGCTCAGGGTCAAGTCGGATGCCAAGATTTCAAACAATCAGGTTCAGCCTCAGACAGTGCCCAGAGAGAGGGAAGGAATCGGTGACTAGGGAATGGAGTTTGTGATAGGCACCGAAGCCAATGGCTTTGGTCTTCCAAATATTTAATTGAAAGAAATTACTGCTCATCCAATATTGCCAAAATAATAAGCTACGTTCAGAGTTGAAGCCATCAATGTCGACTCTCCTTCTTCTCCTGTTTTTCTCTGGCTTTATATTTTTCTTTCTTTTGGTGGGGGAGGGTGTGATTTCCCTTTGTCCCATCACAGCCCAATTTGCAAGGGTTTTTTTTCAGTGGTAAGTTTCTTCAATTTAAACTATAGGGCGAATAGGTTCAATGGGTGGGTGTGGGGGCTTACACAAGGAAGATTCCTGCAGAGAGGTTGTGGAGCCTACGCATCATGTCTGGCCAATGGGTAGGCTGATGACCAGTAATTAGGCCTTGTCTGGGTTTGCTCCATGGCCATCTACCCAAAGGTGTGTGAAAGTAGTTTCACTTTTTTTCATTTTCCCATCCCTTCTGGGAAGCACCATGCCGTTATCCTCAACAGCACGGTAGAGAGGGTAGGCTGCTCCATGGGGAATTGTGACAACAAAAGTGACTCATCCCACCTCATACCACAAATACCACACTGAACTACTGATGGGTATTCTTCAATTTACCTACTGTGTCTACTTCATGCTTCTATGATTAGAATCCCAAAGAAAGGGGATTGAAATATCTGTAAACACAGACATTATTTTCTTTCCTCATCCCTCCAAAAGTAGTTTCATTATTTTTTCTTCTCTCCCTGGATAGATTGTCCATGTGACCATCCCCCAAAAAATGAAGGAAAGTGACCTCTTCCCTTGCGTCTGCAGTGGTACTTTTAAGCAAGTAAGATATGAGGGGGACGTAAATGATACCCTCTGATATCAGGGAATCTTCACCAGACGATAAGGATTTGAGGATAGAGCGGCAATAATTTGAGTCGAGGTATATAAAAACAAGTATGCAGTGTATGAGTTAATGTGGAGCAGCTGACAATTTTTTTTGATATCCATCATTGGTTTTAGGCAGGGGAAAGTACTGTCAGTGCAGGATGGAGAAAGTATGGCAATGGTCAATGGTACCATAGGGGTGTAGAGGCAAAGACAATTGGAATAGGAACAGCTGTTCTTTTCTTAAATAAAAACAGAAAGTGCTGGAAATACTCAGCAGGTCTGGCAGCATCTGTGGAGAGAGAAGCAGAATTAACGTTTCAAGTCTGTGACCTTTCATCAGAACTGGCAAAGGTTAGAAAAGAATTAGGTTTTATGCAAGAGAAGGGGTGGGGGTTTGGTGGGGAAGAGAACAAAAGGGAAGGTGTGTGATTGGGCAGAAGGCAGGAGAGATTAAATAACAAAGCTGTCATGAGACAAAGGCAAAGCGTGTGTAAATGCTTGTGGTGAAAGACAAAGTATTAGTCCAGAGAGAGTGTTAATAGCAGAATACTGAGCAGCTCAGTCTACATGAAAAACAGGCACATGGTTAAAAAAATAAAATTAAAAAATATGAAAATGTAAAAAAAAAAGGCCAGTCATGCTCTGAAATTATTGAACTCAATATTCAGTCTGCAAGGCTGTAGAGTGCCTAATTGAAAGATCAGGTGTTGCTCCTCGAGCTTGCATTGATGTACACTGGAACACTGGAGCAGGCCAAAGACAGAGATGTGGGCATGAGAGCAGGGGGTGGTGTTGAAATGGCAAGCGACCGGAAGCTCGGGGTCATGCTTTTGGACTGAGCGGAGGTGTTCCGCAAAGCGGCCACCCAATCTGCATTTGGTCTCCCCAGTGGCGCAGTAGTTAGCACCGCAACCTCACAGCTCCAACGACCTGGATTCAGTTCTGGGTACTGCCTGTGTGGAGTTTGCAAGTTCTCCCTGTGACTGTGTGGGTTTCCTCCGGGTGCTCCGGTTTCCTCCCACAGCCAAAGACTTGCAGGTTGATAGGTAAATTGTCCGTTATAAATTGCCCCTAGTATAGGTAGGTGGTAGGGGAATTGAGGGAAGGTGGGGATGTGAGAGGGTAATGGGATTAATGTAGGATTAGTATAAATGGGCGGTTGATGGTCAGCACAGACTCGGTGGGCCAAAGGGCCTGTTTCAGTGCTGTATCTCTAAATAAAATAAAATATAGAGGTGAGTGCATTGTGAGCAGCGAATACAGTATACTAAATTGAAGGAAGTACAAGTAAATCGCTGTTTCACCTGGAAGGAGTGTTTGGGGCCTTGGATGGTGAGGAGAGAGGAGGTAAAAGAGTAGGTAATTTAACTCCTGCGATTGCAGGGTAAGGTGCCATGGGAAGGGCACGAGGTGTCAGGGGTGATGGAGGAGTGGATCAGGGTGTCACGAAGGGAACAATCTCTTTGGAATGTTGACAGGGGAGGGGAAGGGAAGATGTGTTTGATGGTGGCATCGTGCTGGAGGTGGTGGAAATGGCGGCGGATGATCCTTTGAATGTGGAGACTCTTCATGAAAAACAGGCACATGTTCTTTTCTTGTCTGGGCACCAATCCTCTAATTTCTGGGGAATGTGTGGTATAAGATGGCAGGGCTGATAACATTATAATAAGGGTCACTGGCTTACAGTGACTAAATAAGGTAAATTCCAGTTTTGTAATATGGGATTCTCAGATTTTTGTTTTCACATTCCATAATTGTGCCATTTATAATCAGAGCCAACAGTTTCTGACAGCTGGCTGGACTAAATTCAGATTTTATCACTTGAAGTGATAATATTTTTATCAGCGACGTTTGGGGAATCATATTTAGTCTATTTTTCTGTGAGAACTGCAAACCAGTGACCCTGAGCCTAACATGTTGAAATGTTCTGAAACCACAGCATTCAACATGGCAGACAATGGGTGAGAAGTGTATCTTCTTTGTGTCAGTTCGCAGAGTCTAAAAAAGGAGAACGTTCTGTCAATGAACTCTTGTGGTGAGGAGTCTTCATATCACGAACCTAAGACTACTTCTCACCCACTTCCTGCAGTGGTGAATGCTGTGGTTTCAAAAAACTTCAACATGTTGTGCTCAAGATCACTGGTTTGCAGTTTGCACAGAAAAAAAGAATGAATATGATTCATCAAATGTTGCTGATGAAAAAAATAATCTCATATAATAAAATCTGATTTGACCCAGCTGCCAGTAAACCAGTAATAGGAATTATTTATTTATAATTTTTTCATTCTTCATTCTTGGGATGTGAGTGTCACTGGCAAGGCTAGTGTTTGTTGCCCATCTTTAATATGATACAGTTGTTTAAGAGTCAGCCACGATGGTGTGGGATTGAAGTCACATAGGCTAGACCATGTAAATTTGGTGGGTTTTCCTCTCAAAAGGACATCAGTGAACCAGTTGGGTTTTGACAACAGCTCAATGGCCTCAGCATCACTTTTACTGACAACAGAGACTTTTTTGAAAAAGAAATTCAAATTTTCAGGCTGCCACAGTGGGATTTGAACTCACATTCTCTGGATTGTTAGCCCAGAATTTTGGAACGTGACAGCAAAGCACCAACAAAAATCTCAGAATTCCATATTGTAAAAATTGAATTTATCTTATCGTATTCCGCTACCAGAAATCAGTGACCCTTATTATAATATTGTCCGCCCTACCATTCATGCCATACAACATTCGTGAGGTGACCGGCATTATGGCATATTCGAGAACTGGTTGACTTGAACCATAAGGGTTTAAATACAATGATAATGTTAAATTTGAGATGTTGGGTGACCGGAGCTACTGTAGGTCTATGAGGACAGGGGTGAAGGGTGAGTGTAACTTTGTGTGGGTAAGATAGGGGTAGCAGACTTTTGGGTTCACTGAAGACAATAGAAGATGGGAGGCTGCTCTTGAGAAAGTTGGAGTAGTTGAGTCTGAAGCTGACAGAAACATGGATGAGTCATAGGGTCATACAGTCATTACAACAGAGAAGGAGGCCATTCAGCACATCAATTCCATACCAGCTCTCTGTCGAGCAATCCAATCAGTCCCATTTCCCCATTCTATCCCGTAGCCCTGCAAGTTTATTTCCCTCAGGTCCCCATCCAATTTCCTTTTGAAATCACTGATCGTCTCCACTTCCCCTTCCCTGTAGGTAGTGAATTCCAGGTCATTACCACGCGCTGCATAAAGAAGTTCTTCCTCACACCCCCCCTGCATCTCCTGCCCAAAACCTTAAATCTGCGTCCCCTAATCCTTGTACCATAAGCTAATGGAAACATCTTTTCTTTCTCTACCTTAGCCAAACCTCTCATAACCTTGTACACCTCTGTCAAATCTCCTTTGCTCCACGGAGAAGAGCCCCAACTTCTCCAACCTAACTTTGTAGCTAAAATCCGTCATGTGTGGAACCATTCTGCTGGATGATGGTTTCTTTCAGAAGCAAATAGATTGAGGTAGGGGTGAGGATGGGCGAGGTGAAAGTAGGCAGTCAGTCGACGGGCAAAGGGAAAAGTGCAGTGTGCTCTCCAGCTGCATCACCCAGTACTTTTAAGGTGTTGTTTCATGTTGTACGGCTAATTCAGTGGTATTGGGTTTGACAGTTGTTGCATACAGTTCTGACATCACCACCTCAGTGCTACATAAATCGAAACTGAGGGGTACTGTAATCTTAACATACCCTCTGTTTATTTGGTAAATGCATCTAATTTGGTTATCTTCACTCTGTCTCTTTACTTGGTTGATTACTGGTATGATGCAGTTACGTGTGCTAGGGCACTCAATTGTCAGATTGTCGACTACTCACTTGTCAAGCTGCTACCTACTCAGTGTCAGTTTGCTGGTGGGCACTGATGTTGTGCTGGGTAAAGCTGGCAGCACATTTCTCAGGACTCTCACTGGGGACACATTTTGTCGAAATGACTGCAGGGCTCCAAAGCCACTGTTCTGAGGGCTTGACTGTTTGTGCTGTGTGTCACACAGGAAAGAGAATTAAGTTCAGCTGTCCCTTTAAGTCATTGCTTAATGAGCACTGCAGTGAGCAACTGTTATGATCAAAGTCAATTTTAAATATTTCAGTACTCGTTTAAGCTCATTTTCCCACTTTATTCTGAGGTGTAAAGAAAGCATCACAGTGAGTTATTGGGTTTCTCGTATTCACAAGCCTCATTTCAGAAGTTTTCACCCTGACCTCAAATGTACAGTTCAGTATTTAGGTGGTTGGCATTTTCGATCCCTATTCATATGAAATTTGTCATCAAAACTGGGACCTAACGTAATGCATAGGAGTTTCTATTAGCAGCTTTCCCCCATTAAACTGAGCACCAGCATCCCCACAAACCCAGAGCATTATATCTGTGGATCTACTGGATTAAACACCTTCCAGCACTTCTGCACGAGAACCAACGCATATGTTTAAGCAGTAGTGCAGCATAATTAAAATATAATTTGATAATGTGACACTTAAAAAGAAAATACCAGCAATTGGCCTGGTATATCCCTAACCGTGCCATGTTGGCCATTTTGTAACAAAGGTTCTGAGTAACTAAGCTATCCTATCATTAATTTTATATAGCACCACTGCATTAAATTGTAGATGCTAAAATTGTACAGAAACAAATTGGACCCTGCAACTAAGAAATGTTAAGAATAAGCATTGCAATGGCTCCTTTAACTGAGATGTCCACATCGGTGGTTAGTATTGTGAAACCATTCTGGCCCCTATTGCTAAATGGCCTGCTTTAAGTCGTGAATGATGCACAGAATAAAAGCTATTTTTAACCTAGCACCCTTCTGTTGGGCAGCACTACAGTCGATTCATTTTTTGCACTAAGGAATAAGAATTATATCTTGCACATCTAACCAATCTCCGTGACGTGCTATAATAGGAATCAGTCAGATTTTCAGATGAAACACTGTTGGAAAATTTGAGTTAATGTAGTATAGCCATACAGCCCTAAGGTCAGTCCTGTCATAGACTCTGCATTCAGTTCATCAAAACCTTCTGTTTGAGGACAGTAAACATACAGTTAAAACACTCATTACTGTAAAGAGAGGCCAGTACATATTCCTCAGTGATGGCTGTTTAATGGGAATTCCTGGGAATGATTAGATAATGCAAACATGTTGCTTGCTGTTCCCGTTCAAAATCTTCCATCTAGGACAAAAACGCAAGAAATGTGGCAACATGTTTAAGGCCTAGCTTTTTATAGTACAGCTGTTCATATTCACCTGTTTTGTAAAGATGCAAGCATCTATGTCCAGATTTCTGAAGATGCTGTTTTCCACTGGGAGCTTCGCAGTGCTTCTGAATAAGTGATCCTGCCTCATTCCTCCCAATCATAGCAGGCATATCAGCTTCTAAAAGGCAAAGAAATGTTTATGTTTTGGGAGTGCCCCTCAATCACTATCAAAATCTAACGATGAAGTCACGTCCCCAAAAAACACCAATTGGGATGTGATTCTGATGAGGGATCATCCCCATGAAGCTGGTGTACCAACCATGTTCAGAAGGGACAGAATGAGATTTAAGAATAGCTCTTTGGTGACTTGTTTCTGGCATTTCCTGTGTGTATTTTAATCTATATTTATGCTTGATTTTTAATCACCCTTTGCTTACATTTCTTCTTTCCCTTTGATGTTCTTTTCTCCCTCTTCTGAAGGCAGTGGCTCCTGCTGGGTGCCATAAATCCTTCAATAGCTCATCTCAATAGTTAATGTGTGACACTAGATGGGCCAGCATTTGTGGGTTTTTTGATCTTCAAGTTTATCATGGCCGTCATCCATTATATAGACGTTATAGCAGAGACTGCTGAATAGTGATCGGGCGCAGGACTTGAAGCTCAGTTGATTTATTTCTTCACTCCTCTTTCCAAGCCCAAACATGTAAGCTCTGTGACCCACTTCAAAGATGAGTTCAGCTGGCCAGGAATCAAACCTTCCTGGTTTGTATGTCTCATTACCACAATAGATAGCTTGCTTTATCAGGTCTGTCGATGCTCCTTCCATGCCAATGAGGTGTCTTGAAATAGAAATAGAACTTAGAAAACATGGAGAAAAATAAGTGATAGCTACAGCCAAGGGAAAATTAAGTGGAAAAAGGCAACAGTTTTAATGAAACAGATGCTATCTTCCTTGGCCTATCCAAGCAATGTTTCGAACCTGCCAATGACCAAGAATATACATCAGCTTTTTCTTCTTATATGGCCTTTGCATCCAGAGTGATGATGACTCAAGTAAATAAAGTTAAGGAGGCAATGTTGTTGTAACTAAATCTTCCAAAACCCTTCACTGTGTTTATAAATCATGCTGAGTTCATTGTACATTGGGTAATATAGCAGTGATTTCACCAGTCTTGACTGCTTTTACAGATTTATTGCTTCTATCTCTGTTTTAATAAAAAGTAAGACTCAAAAAAAGTCACACAAAAATATGAGCTGCAGCAAGGATAGGGTTGCCAACTCTGGTTGGACTTATTCCTGGAGCTTTCATCACATGACCTCTTGCCTCCAACTGCCCCGCCCCCTCCCCCCAGCATTGGCCACCCAACACGTCCACCCTCCTGGACGTTTCTTAAGTCTCCGCCTTCTGCGCCCATCTCAAATGCTTTCACTAACTAATAACCAAAATTGTTCAAAGAAACTGAAAGGAAAAACTATTTTTCTTCGAATGCTCTGAGTTTTCTGCCAAGTGTTGCTCACAGCAGGAATCTTCAATTCCTGGAGACTCCAGGGCAATCCTGGAGGGTTGGCAACACTAGGCAAGCATGAATTGAAGGCCTGTGCAGCTGCTTTTATGTTTGGGGGGAATAAAATGCTCAAGCTTATACAGGTTTAAACTGGTTTGCTCAGTTTAATTTTTGGAGCTGGGCAGTACTGATTGAGATCCATGTACGTTATATTGACACCAGTAGCACAAGAGTCACCTCCTTTAACACAAATATGTACTCATTATCATAATTTTATCCCATTACATAGTCATCATTTTAAGTCTCTTTACCTCTAACGACCTCAGTTTGACCCCCAGCTCCTTTCCAATTTTGCTTCCATTGCCATTTCTTCCTAATTAAATTGTAACAAATACCTGACCAGTGTTTGACGCAATAAACTCACCAATTAAAGGGCCACATCCCTTCTTTTGGGAGTTTAGGGAGGGTCTCAGTTCCTGATCAAGTTCTTTCCAGTTCATAAGATCATAAGATCGTAAGAACTAGGAGCAGGAGTAGGCCGTCCGGCCTCTTGAGCCTGCTCCGCCATTCAATAAGATCATGGCTGATCTTTTCGTAGACTCAGATCCACTTACCCGCGCTCCCACACTATCCCTTAATTTCTTTATTGTTCAAAAAGATATCTACCTTAGCTTTAAAGATGTTTACTGAAGAAGCGTCAACTACTTCACTGGGCAAGGAATTCCATAGATTAACAACCCTCTGGGTGAAGAAGTTCCTTCTTAATTCAGTCCTAAATCTGCTCCCTCTAATCTTGAGGCTATGCCCTCTTGTCCTAGCTTCACCTGCCAGCGGAAACATCCTCTCTACTTGTATCTTATCTATTCCCTTCATGATTTTATATGTTTCTATAAGATCCCCCCTCATTCTTCTGAACTCCAATGAATATAATCCCAATGTACTCAGTCTCTCCTCATAAGCCAACCCCCTCAACTCCGGAATCAACCTAGTGAACCTCCTCTGCACCCTCTCCAGTGCCAGTACATCCTTTCTCAAGTGAGGAGACCAAAACTGCACACAATACTCCAGGTGCGGTCTCACCAGTACCTTATACAGCTGCAACATAACCTCTCTGCTTTTAAACTCAATCCCTTTAGCAATGAAGGACAAAATTCCATTTGCCTTCCTAATTACTTGCTGTACCTGCAGATCAACCTTCTGCGATTCATGCACAAGGACACCCAGGTCCCTCTGCATAGCAGCATGCTGCAACTTTTTACCATTCAAGTAATAATCCTTTTTCCTGTTACTCCTACCGAAATGAATGACTTCACATTTACTAACATTGTATTCCATCTGCCAGACCTTTGCCCACTCACTCAATGTATCTATGTTCCTCTGCAAAGTTTCACAGTCATCTGCACACTTTGCTCTGCCACTCATCTTAGTGTCATCTGCACACTTTGCTCTGCCACTCATCTTGGTGTCATCTGCAAACTTTGACACCCTACACGTGGTCCCCAACTCCAAATCATCTATATAAATTGTAAATAATTGCGGTCTCAACACCGATCCCTGAGGCACACCACTAGTGACTGATTGCCAACCAGAATAGCACTCATATATCCCCACTCTCTGCTTCCTGTTAGTCAACCAATCCTCTATCCATGCTAATACTTTACCCCTGACGCCATGCATCCTTATCTTATGCAGCAGCCTCTTGTGCGGCACCTTGTCGAAGGCCTTTTGGAAATCTAGGTACACCACATCCACTGGGTGCCCATTGTCCACCTTGCTCGTAATGTCATCATAGAATTCCAAAAGATTTGTCAAGCATGACCTGCCCTTCATGAACCCATGCTGCGTCTGCCCAACGGGACAATTTCTATCGAGATGCCCTGCTATTTCTTCCTTGATGATAGACTCAAGCATCTTCCCCACTACAGAGGTTAAGCTAATTGGTCTATAATTCCCCATCTTTTGTCTACCTCCCTTTTTAAACAGTGGCGTCACATCTGCTGTTTTCCAATCTGCTGGGACTACCCCAGAGTCCAGCGAATTTTGGAAAATTACCGTCAGTGCACCTGCTATTTCTCCCGCCATCTCTTTTAGAACCCTGGGATGCATTCCATCAGGGCCAGGAGACTTATCAATCCTTAGCTCCATTAGCTTGCCCAACACTACCTCTTCCGTAATAATGATTGTTCCCAGGTCCTCACCGACGTTCGTCTCTTTGTCAATTACTGGCATGTTATTAATGTCCTCCACTGAGAAGACCGATACAAAATACCTGTTCAATGCCTCGGCCATTTCATCACTCCCATAACTAATTTCCCCTTCTCATCCTCTAAAGGACCAACGTTTACTTTAGCCACTCTTTTTCGTTTTATATATTTATAGAAACTTTTGCTATCTGTCTTTATATTCTGTGCTAGCTTTTTCTCATGTTCCATCTTACTTTTCTTTATGGCTCTTTTTATAGCTTTCTGCTGACCTTTAAAGTTTTCCCAATCTTCTAGTTTCATGCTGCTTTTGGCCACTTTGTATGCCTTCTTTTTCAATTTGATAGCCTCCCTTATTTCCTTAGACACCCATGGCAGATTACCCCTTTTCTTCCAGTCCTTCCTTTTCGCTGGAATATACTTTTGCTGAGCACTTTGAAAAATTGCTTTGAAAGTCCTCCACTGCTCGTCAACTGTCCCACCGTAAAATCTTTGTTTCCAGTCCACTTTAGCCAAGTCCTCCCTCATTCTATTGTAGTCCCCCTTGTTCAAGCACAGGACCCTGGTATTGGATTTTATCTTCACACTCTCCATCTGTATTCTAAATTCAAACATACTGTGATCACTCCTTCCAAGAGGATCCCTAACTATGAGGTCATTAATTATTCCTGTCTCATTACACAGTACTAGATCTAGAATAGCTTGCTCCCTCGTCGGTTCCATTACATACTGTTCAAGAAAACTATCACGGATACACTCAACGAATTCCTCCTCAAGGCTACCCTGACTGAGCTGGTTCGACCAATCTACATGTAGATTAAAATCCCCCATGATAATTGCCATACCATTTTTACAGGCATTAGTTATTTCTTTGTTTATTGCCCGCCCCAATGTGATGTTATTATTTGGTGGCCTATAGACTACGCCTATCAATGACTTTTTCTTCTTAGAGTTTCTAATTTCCACCCAAATGGATTCAACCTCATTCTCCATAGAACCTATATCATCTCTCAGCACCGCCCTGATGTCGCCCTTGAATATCAGAGCTACACCACCTCCCTTACCATCCTGTCTGTCCTTCCAAATAGTCTGGTACCCCTGGATATTTAACTCCCAGTCGTGACCAACCTGTAACCATGTCTCCGTAATGGCTACCAAATCATATTTATTCGCGATGATTTGTGCCGTTAACTCATCAACCTTGTTACGAATGCTACGCGCATTCAGGTAAAGTGCCTTTATGCTAGCTTTCTTACCCTCATGATTCCCAACATCTCTAATAATAACTCCTGAGTTATCCTTCCTTTCTGCTTCTTTCATCGTCTGCCTTGAACCTAAACCCTCCTGCACACATGTTAGCCTGCTGCTTACCTTTTTATTTATCATCATACTCCCTGTAGTTTTCCCTTTCCCTTGGGAAACAGTTGGTGACTGTGCTCCCAATGTGGATGGGAATGACCTGGAATGGCTCTCTAAAGATAACACGTGTGACCAGGAAGAGCGGAGCAGGTGGATTGTGTTTCAATGCTGGTGTGCATTGTTGGCATGGATCTAGGGTTGCCAAGTCTGGTTAAACATATCCCTGGAGGTTCCATCACATGATTGCTTACCACCAACTGGCCCTCCCCTACACTCACGCTATTGACTGCCTAACATATGAGTCCTCATAGCCTATCAGCTTCCCATGTCAATCGGAACATGAATAGATATTTCATTATCCAATTGGACAATTTCTGACTGTCAGGCAAACAGCTTTTGTTCCCCATTTTTTATATCCAGTCAATAAACATGTTGAAAGAATTTTGTTTTAAAAGCACTGTTTTCTAGTGGCCCTTTGATTTTTCCTCTCAGGTTTGTTTATAGCATTAGAGATTAGTCTTTGCTTCCTCGAGATTCCAGGGCAATCGTCGGGGGGTTGCAGGGTGGAGCGGGGGTGTTGGCAACCCTATACAGATCGGATGCAACAAATGTAAAATGAAATGCTGAGTTTCATAACAAGCTACTGTTTCAATTAATATCAGACACAATCACAGTCATCCTAAGACTGTTATGGAAAACAAATGGGGAAATTGCAATAATATCATTCCATTTTATTTTATCACATCTAATTCATTTAAATTTGAGTGTTTTACTACCAGGAAAAATCACTCCTGCAGTCTCCAGACTCTCATCCAATTCCAGTGGCACAGAAGGCAAAAGCTGACATTAGTTGAAGATTGTTTCCCAGCCTGCCTGTCCCCCGCCCATTTCCATTTTGTTTCTATTAACATTACTTCCTATTCTAATTAAATTCCAATGAAAATTTTCCAGAGTTAAAATCAAAAAAATAAAGTAAGTGCTCAATTGGCAGTAAAGTGCTTTGGGGTGTCCTGAGGTCATGCAAGGCGCTATGTAAATGCACATTCTTTTTCTGTTTTTAGGTTAACATTTTGCACTGGGGACGTTTGTACTAATTGTCCAGTTTACCGTTCATTTTCAACAAATTCCACAGCACTGTTACCATATTGAGTTCTACTTCTTGTTAGCGCCGTCAGTTATGGAATGCAGCCTTCATTTATTTCCCTTCCTTACTGATCAGTGAGGCACTTTTCACAGCTGGCCTCCTGCTTGCCAGGCACTGACTGGCATGCAGTGAAATGTCCGACTTCTTCTTTATCCATTCCACATCAAAAACTGATGAAAACAAGTTCTCCATGCAACTGATAGTCACATTCAGGGTTTTATAAAGGAGTCATTACCATTAACAAGGATATTAAAGCAACCTGTTGGGAGTCCATTTCCTTGGGGTACATTTTCATTCTACTCCTTATTGTAAATAGATTCCTGCATATTGAAAGACGAATGTTCAATGATCACCTTCTCTCAATGCTGAACTTCAACGTTGAAAGTCTCCATGTTGCTGTGTACATAGAGAATGTTGAAGACTGTGTGGCAGATGGGTCGGTGTGTTTTCACCTCAGGGCCATAGATTCAAATCCATGGGGACTCTGTAGAGGTTCTATGTCAAATGAGATGGAATGGTGCAATCTTGTGTGGCTATAGCAGAAAACTATCTACAACTCAACACAATGTTGACAATCTCATTTGAAGAAGCTGCAAGGGTGGCTGTCTCTGAAATGGAAAATTTCACGCTCATGGGCAATAGACGGTGCTATTCTGGACTTGGGGTTGTTTCTGCTGGGTCACAGAAGAAAGAGTAGATTGCTCCGCACATGGCTGTGCTGTAGCTGACCAGAGAGTGCTTGATGTTAATGCTGTTCTCCTGCACCAACATTTCTTTCTCTATTTATATTTGTGTCTTGTGCTGGACATCCAGCATCATTACAGTCAATTGCATATTGTGCAGCAGTGGTACTCTTCAGAGATATCAACAGTCAGTGTCAAAAGCCTGCCGTATTGCCTATAAGATATTGTGTGTCACACTGCTCCTGTTTTCTATATTGCTCTCCCCAACCTGAGCTCTCCTCCATCACAGGATGCACCATCCTGTAGCCATGAGGATGTGGATAGCTTGCTGACAGCCATTTATCGATGCTTCTCCTGAACTGACTGACAGCTGAACGCAACAATAACCTGGTCTCATCCCACGCAATGCTGCTCGGATCAGGTAGCACGCTTATACAACAGTGCATGGGTAAAGGCCTACTATCCGACTGTCCCCGACGGGACCCGACAACATGTGTCGGGTTTGGCTTGGGTCGGGTCGCACTTCCGGGTCCGGCATTCGGCCTCAGACCTTTAATTCCATATAAGGCTATCCAACAGGGCACTGCAGGGCTTTAGTCCAGCTGTGCATAACAAGAGGAGTTAAAGATAGTATTAGATCCAAGGAAGAGGCTTATAATGTTGCCGGCACAGTGGCGCAGTGGTTAGCACAGCAGCCTCACAGCTCCAGCGATTCTGGGTACTGCCTGTGCGGAGTTTGCAAGTTCTCCCTGTGACCGTGTGGGTTTTCTCCGGTTTCCTCCCACAGCCAAAGACTTGCAGGTTGATAGGTAAATTGGCCATTGTAAATTGTCCCTAGTATAGGTGGGGATGTGTTAGGAATATGGGATTAATGTAGGATTAGTATAAATGGGTGGTTGATGGTCGGCACAGACTCGGTTGGCCGAAGGGCCTGTTTCAGTGCTGTATCTCTAAAAAAATAAAAAAGAGTAGTAAGACTGAGGATTGGGAGCAATTTAGAATTCAACAAAGGAAAACCAAGAATTTGATAAGAAAAGAGAAAATGAGAGTAAACTAACAAGAGACATAAAAACAGATTGTAAATATTTCTATATGAAAAGAGGAAGAGATTATTTAAAACAAATGTGGGCCCATGAGAGGCAGAGACAGATGAAGCTATAATGGGGAATAAGGAAATGGCAGGGACATGACACAAATACTTTGTATCTGTCTTCATGGGAGAAAACACAAAAGAAATTCTGGAAATAATGGGGAAACAAAAGATCTAGTGAGAATGAGGAACTTAAAGAAATCAATATAAGAAAATAAATAGTCCTGGAGAAATAAATGGGACTAAGTGGCAACAAATACCCTGGGCACGATGACCTGCATCCTCGGGTTTTAAAAGAGGTAGCTGCAGTGATTGTGGATGCATTGGTTTTAATCTTCCAGAATTCCTTACATTCTGGAACAGCTCCCAAGGTTTGGAAGGTAGCAAACATGACCCCACTATTTAAGAAAGGAGGAAGTGAGAAACCAGGGAACTATAGGCTAGTTAGACTAACATCAGTAATAGGCAAAATACTCGAATTTATTATTGGGGATGTGGTAATAAGAAACTTGGAAAGTCATAAAAGGATTAAGCAGAGGCAACATGGATTTATGAAAGGGAAATTGTGTTTGATGGATCTGTTACAGTTTGTGAGGATGTAACCAGTAGGATAGATAACAGGAAACCAGTGGATGTTGTGTATTTGGATTTTCAAAAAGCATTCAATAAGGTGCCACACAAAAGGTTATTATACAAAATTAGGATTAGGGGTAATATATTAGCATGGATTGGGGATTGATTAATGGACAGAAAACAGAGACGTGGAATAAACAGGATATTTTCGGGTTGGCAGGCTGTAAATAACAGGATACTGCAAGGATAAGTACTTGGGCCTCAGCTATTTACAATTTATATTCCTAACTTAAATGAGGGGGACTGAGTGTAACATATCCAAGTTTGCTGTCAGTACAAAGTTTTTTTTTATTCATTCATGGGATGTGGGCATCGCTGGCCAGGCCAGCATATATTGTCCATCCCTAATAGCCCTTGAGAAGGTGGTGGTGAGCTGCCTTCTTAAACCGCTGCAGTCCATGTGGGGTAGGTACACCCACAGTGCTGTTAGGAAGAGAGTTCCAGGATTTTGACCCAGCGACAGTGAAGGAACATCGATTAAGTTCCAAGCCAGGATGGTGTGTGACTTGGAGGGGAACTTGCAGGTGGTGGTGTACCAAAGCATTTGCTGCCCTTGTCCTTCAGATTGGTAGAGGTCGTGTTTTGGAAGGTGCTGTCTAAGGAGCTTTGGTGCATTGCTGCAGTGCATCTTGTAGATGGTACACACTGCTGCCACTGTGCGTCCGTGGTGGAGGGAGTGAATGTTTGTAGATGGGGTGCCAATCAAGCGGGCTGCTTTGTCCTGGATGGTGTCGAGCTTCTTGAGTGTTGTTGGAGCTGCACCCATCCAGGCAAGTGGAGAGTATTCCATCACACTCCTGACTTGTGCCTTGTAGATGGTGGACAGACTTTGGGGAGTGAGTTACTCGCCTCAGGACACCTAGTCTCTGACCTGCTCCTGTAGCCACAGTATTTATATGGCTACTCCAGTTCAGTTTCTGGTCAATGGTAGCCCCTAGGATGTTGATAGTGGGGGTTTCAGCGATGGTAATGCCATTGAATGTCAAGGGGAGATGGTTAGATTCTCTCTTGTTGGAGATGGTCATTGCCTGGCACTTGTGTGGCGTGAATGTTACTTGCCACTTATCAGCCCAAGCCTGGATATTGTCCAGGTCTTGCTGCATTTCTACACAGACTGCTTCAGTATCTGAGGAGTCACGAATGGTGCTGAACATTGTGCAATCATCAGAGAACATCCCCACTTCTGACCTTATGATTGAAGGACGATCATTGATGAAGCAGCTGAAGATGGTTGGGCCTAGGACACTTCCCTGAGGAATTCCTGCAGTGATGTCCTGGAGCTCAGATGATTGACCTCCAACAACCACAACCATCTTCCTTTGCGCTAGTTATGACTCCAGCCAGCAGAGGGTTTTCTCCCTGATTCCCATTGACCTGAGTTTTGCTCGGACTCTTTGATACCATACTGGGTATGGTGGGAAAGTAAGTGGTGAGGAGGATGCAAAGGGGCAGCAGAGGAATATAAACATGTTGGGTTTGTGGGCAAGAACATGGCAGATGGAATACAATGTGGCGAAGCATGAAGTTATCCATTTGGTAAGAAAAATTTAAAAAGCAGAATATTTTTTATGAACGGTGAGAGACTGGGAAATGTTTGCATTCAGAGGGACCTGGGTGTCTTTGTACATGAATCGCTGAAAGTTAACATGCAGGTTCAGCAAGTAATTAGGAAGGCAAATGGCATGTTAACTTTTGTTATAAAAGGTGTATAAGAGTAAAAAGTATTCCTAAAATTATAGTAATATAATAAGGGCATTGGTGAGGCCACACCTGGAGTATTGTGTGCAGTTTTAGTCTCCTTACCTAAGGAAGGACATAGTTGCTGTAGAGAGAGAGAGCAAAGAAAGTTCACTAGACTGGTTCCTGGGATGAGAACGTAAGAAATAGCAGCAGGAGTAGGCTAGATGGCCTCTCGAGCCTGCTCTGCCATTCAATAAGATCATGACTGATCTGGTCTTGGCCTCAACTTGATTTTCCTGCCTGTTCCCCATAACCGTTGACTCCCCTTGTAGTTCAGAAATCTATCTCAACCTTTAATATATTCAATGATCCAGCCTCCAGTGCTCTCTGGGGTACAGAATTCCAAAGATTCATGACCCTCTGAGAGAAGAAATTCCTCCTCATATCCATCTTAAATGGGCGACCTCTTATTCTGGAATTTGAGTGTTTTATTACCATGAAAAATCACTCCTGCAGTCTCCAGCATCTCATCCATCCTGCTTGGCCCTGGTTCCACCCTAGTTTTAGATACCTCCCCCCCCCCCCCCATCCTCTTAGCATCTACCCTGTCAAACCCCCTTCAGAATCTTTATGTTTCAATAAGATCACCTCTCGTTCTTCTAAACTCCCAATGAGTATAGGTCCAACCTGCTCAAACTTTCCTCATAAGAAAACCCATTCATCCCAGGAATCAATCTAGTGATCTTTCTCTGAATTGCTTCCAATGCATGTATATCCCTTCTTAGATAGGGAGACCAAAACAGAACGTAGTACTCTGGATGTGGTCTCATCAATGCCCTGTACATTGTAGCAAGACCTCCTTCCTGTTATACTCCATCCCCCTTGCAGTAAAGGCTAACATTCCATTTGCCTTCATAATTACTTGCTCTACCTACATGTTAACTTTTTGTGTTCTATTTCATTCTGGCTCTCTGCAAGCACAGCTTAGCTAATCCCACTCCTCTGTCCTTTCCCCATAGCCCTGTAATTTTTTCTCTTCAGATAATTATCCAATTCTGTTTCAAAAGCCCCGATTGAATGTGCCTCTGCCACACTCTCAGGCAGTGCATTCCAGATCCTAACCACTCGCTGTGTAAAAAAGTTTTTCCTCATGTCGCCGTTTGTTCATTTGCCAATCTTCTTAAGTTGGTGTCCTCTGGTTCTCGACCTTTCTGCCAATGGGAACAGTTTCTCCCTATCTACTCTGTCCAGACCCATCATGATTTTACTCACTTCACTTCGTTTGGAAGCCTTCACGCCCAATTTCTGTTTGAGTATTGGTGGAAAGTTGGTTCTGTGGAGTGTAAATGCATTGTACCTCTTTCCTAGATAAATGAGTGAATAAACAGGGGCTAATAGAATGGGGGGAGGAGGGAGAGGTATAAAGATAGGTTCACCGATCCCGTGCTACCTAGTGGGTAGCATTGCTTAAGCTAAGTATGGGTCAGAGAGCTACAATTTCAGTCTCAATACTTTAACCTGCATTCCCTCCCCAAGCTGAGCAACTAAATCAGTGAATTTACCCTGTTCATTTTTTAATGGTGTTTGAGTTAAATGAACTCACGTGCTGATTTTCCTTTTCCAGCTCTTCGTGAATTCCCTAATGATGTCTTTACGAACGAGGAAAGAAGACAAGGAGCCATAGCTCTCCATCTACTCTGTGTAAGTCATGGCTTCCTTTAGACACCACCATCCCAATGTGAAAAGCCTGGTTTGCCAAATGCAGGTATTTAAGGAGTATAATGACAGGTTATATCCCTCTGCTTGAATGGAATTACGTTTGCAAGTCACTGACAGCCTCAGATTGGCACCTAAGGACCAAAGGCAAAAGATTCTGTTTCGGATACTTGATGTGCTGAAACCAAAGTAGACAGTTGCTATTGAACCTGCTTGCTGTGACTCTCAGATCCAATAATATGGGGTGGGATAACTAAATACAAACATTGAAAGCATTCTCTCTTACAGAAGTACTCCCTGTAAACATTTTTTTAAAGACAACTTTTGCAGATGTCGCTTAAATGACTTTAAGTCAAATTCAAAAAATTTCCGAATTAATGTAAAAAAAATGCAGATTGTGAAAAGACCAAAATTCTGAGTCTTGGCACAGTACAATCTAGTCTGCTGTTTGCAGAAAGCCTCTTCTAATCTCATATCACCACATTGCTTTGGAAGTCATTTTAAATGCTGTTAAAGAGGGACTGACAAATTAGAGCCCTTCAAAAACCAGAGTGCTATTCAGAATTACGATTAACCCTAAGAAATATTTTGAACTATTACTGTTGTTTTACGAGGTACAGAGTGTTAATATCTTTTGTACCAATCAGATTGGAAAAGGGATTGAGCCTGAAGATGAGCAATGTCTAATAAGTTGTATGACAACAAAGCTAATCATTTTTTCTGATTTATTTCCCCTCCCTTCCTCTCCTGAGGCCGGTGAGTCATGTTGGTGCCGCAGGTGCTGTCGACCTTCTGATAACTAATCCAATTGACTATTCCTAAGTGTGAGCTTAGACAGTGACGAGGGGAGACAATTCCAGCATTGCCAGTAGCATCACAGACAGATCAATTCTTAGGCTCGGTTAAAGTCCACACACAGTGCAATTTCCAGTAGAAGTACTAACCAAGAGGGAGAACCTTGGTTAATTTGTCCCTTCACTGTTCCCTGGGCTGATTCAATACACCCAACAAAAACAACTTGTATTGTATAGTGCCTATGATGTAGAAAACTTAGCCACAGCATGTCACAGAGGAGGGAAAAAAGGTTACTAAACTGTTAAAAGAAATGGTGAGAGAGTTGGGAAGAGTGACTGGAAACCCTGCCGAAAAGCAGTGCTTTAAGAAAAATTTTCTCGGTCGAAGGAGATGTGGCGAGATCGAAGGGTTTACAGAAAGAGTTCCAGAGAGTAGGCCAGTGGTAGCTGAAGGTTTATCTATCAATGATGATATGATGGGTGGGAGGAATGAAGGGAAGGCATAAAGGTGAAAGGAGTAGAAGTAGGATGTGGCTGTGGAGGGATTTGGATTTGAAGACGGGGATTTTAAATTCACTGTGTGGGGAGACTGGCCACCTGTATAGATCTGTGAGGGTGGGAGTAGTAGGTGAACGGAACTTGGGCTGAATTTTCCTGGCCCATTGGAGACGGGCTGGGAGGTGGAAAAGCTGGCCATATGGCGGGGGATGGCATCGGGAGGGGATCCCAACATCTCCCCACCGCCATGGCATATTGCCAACAACAGAAGCTTTAGCAGCATGGTTGCTCACCAGGCAGCCAATTGAGCCACTTAATGGCCCAATTAAGGGTCACCTCCTGACCCCCGCGGGCATTTTGCCTGCATCAGGACGATCCGCTGCCGCATGGGGAGACCGCCAGCGGCTTCCTGGGGGGGGGGCCCTTGTTAATGAGTGCTCTATGGTCCATGGAGGGGCCCCACTGGCAGCAATGGCCCCCCCGAGGCTGGCACCACTGGCGCACCACATGCTTTCCCCACACCCTCCCCCCACTACCTCCTTGAATGCCTGCCTGCCTGGCCCCAGTTCCACCCAAAAACCTACTTTCTCTTCAAGGGCACCTTAGCATTGAGGCGCTCTCTCCCTGTTGCAGCCTCAGCAGGGCCCATCACTAGCAGTGCCAAGGCTGCTGAGCTGCCAACCCTCTGATTGGCCTGGCAGCCATAGGGGGCAGGTCGCCATCCTCAATTGGGTGGCGGCCCTGGCCACAGCCTGTTAATTGGCTGCTGCTGGCAAAATGCCACCCCAGGGTCCCACTGCCCACCCGAACAGGGTCAGCTCTCTCTTTCGCCTCCAGTGGCGGGACTTCTAGCTCCTTGAAAAAATTCAGCCCTTGGTGTTGGTGGCTGAGCTTTCGCTATGATTGGTATCACTGTATAACCAATGTGGTGGAGATCCAGTTCAAGTACAATGCTTCACTTCTCATCATGTGCTCCATCAAGTCATAAAACAGGAGTAACCAAAGCTCACCCAGAGAGAAAAAGTAGCAGATTTTTCTGTTAGGCCTACTAGTGAATCACTGAATGGGGAAGTCATCAGAGGGACTGCCCTTCCACTGGCTGGAAACACAGAGAGGAAAGGGACAATGGGACACATAAACAATGGGTATAGCCAGCCGAATGTGGGCAGGAGGCATGCCTTATGAGGGAACACATACTCATCTCAAGTGCAGAGCCAATCAGCTTTAGAAGAAAAGTCAAGCAAGCATGCTAATAGGGATAGTTTAGCATGTTTATTCATTCTCTTCCTCTTGAAGAAGGTTCTGTAGTTAGCTGAATCAAGGTGAGATCTGATCTCTGCACGTTCAGTTGTTGACTGTAAAAATATTTGAAGTTGATTGCAATCGCAGTTCTCGCAATTGCCCAGGTTTTCTTCAAGGCAGTTTTTCTATTTTAAATCAAATGGAAAATACTTAGCTTGCGGCAAATGACTTGCACAGATGTCGTTCTGCCTCACTCTCATTATAAAATGCAGGGAGGTGAATTCAGGGCACCTTTTGCCATTGTGATACGTCTCCTTAAAGCTCTGAATGTTGTACTGTTGCACTTGCCACTGTTTTTAAAAAAAAAATTTTAAGCCCTGCCTGCATTCTAGGTGAGAGGGACCTGTAAACTAGGCTGAGCTGTGCATGTTTCTTCTGAATTAGAATGATCATTCCGCCTTGCACTCAACAACTTTTTGCTTGCAGTAATCACCTAGATTTGAAGCTGATTGCAGTTGTTTACCCGTTGATTAAATTTACAAATGCTCTACATTCCCACCTGAAGTAGGAGCCTTTGTGCCTCACGCTATTTACATCTCAAAATAATTAAACTGTGCTGCTCAACGGCATCGAGTTGAAACTGCTTCATCACAATCAGGCGTAACATTAAAAAATTAAGGCTCATTGTATGTAGCTGCAGGAAGCCCATCTGCATTCATTCCAGCGAATGTGATGATTGCTGATTTTTGGCTCATATTTAAGTGGAAGATAATTACATATTTTTGAAGCGCTCTTTTGCAGTCAGCATTAAGTATTCCCAACCCAGAGTTAACAACGGACCACATGCAAAGTGCCCCCAACTGCGTGTTTCTGTTCCAGCTCCAGAAGAGCAGCCTTCACTGTAGGGGTGTCCCTGAAGGCCGCGAAGCTCTAGATGTAGGTACAGGCCCTAGTGGCTTTGGCCTGGTGAGGAGGCTGCCACTGCTACCTTGCTCACACCCAGGGGTTGGCAACGTGTCCAGACACAGACGCCAGCATCCATAGTTAAAAATTTTGAGGTCCGTGGTAATTTTAAATTCAGGGATGAGATTTCCGCCAAATGACAAAATTTCCAACATTGGGACTTCAGAAATCTGCCATTGGCTTCTTCCTTCACCTGCTGAGTATTTATTTCAGATTTCCAGCATTTGCAGTAGTTTGCTTTTGTGCTCGTTACGGACATTGGCTGAGGAATGATCGCCAGCATTAAAGATGGCGACACAGTTTGAAACATTGGCTGAAGACGGTTTGCCAGCACTAAAGATGGTGGTAGTTGTTAGAAGCATTGGCTGTAGGTGCTATGCCAGTATTAAAGATGCTAGTGACATTAATTTAGCAATGGTGCAATAGTGCGTCTGTTTACCAGCTGAGGTCAGTAAACAGTGAGGGGGGCATAGAGAGAGGGGGCACACAGAAAGAGAGGGAGTATAGAGAGAGGGGGAGAGGGAGAGAGGGAAGAGTGATAGAAACAGAGAGGGGAAAGAGAGAGAGACGAGAGAGGGACAGAGAAGGGAGAGGGATGGACACAGGGGAGAGAGGGGGACACAGAGGAGGGGAGAGAGAGGAACAGAGGAGGGAGAGGGAGAGAAGGGAGAGAGAGAGGAACACAGAGGGGGGAGAGAGAGGACACAGCGTTGGGGGGGGGGAGCGACACAGAGAGGAGAGAGAGATGAACACAGGGAGGAGAGAGAGAGAGGGGAGAGAGAAAGAATTCAAGATCAGTCCTGACAGATGGGCATCTGTCCGAATTCTCTGCATCGCTCATCAAGTGTGCGGACCGACATTGACTACTTGTGCAAACAAAAACAGTACCAGGTAACTGACTAAATAGGGAGAAATGTGTTTTAAATCGGACTGTGTTTTGATGGCATTAGGTTGGCTATACACTTTATATACACAGATTAATTGCCCTCATGTCTGTGGCTGAGTCAGAAATTTTGTCAGATGTCCGTGGTGCAACATGTTGGTGCCTATGCCTGCTGTAGGCCTCCGCTAAAAATAGCGGCCGGGCCCTGATGATGTCATCAGAGCCTGATCTACATATTTAAAGTAGGACCTCACCGGCTTCTGACAGGCGTCTTTGCTGCCTGCAATTTAAAATTGCAGTCAGCCAGATAGGAGCAAGCACAGAGTGGGTCTGTCTCCCTGCTTCATTTTAACTGCTGCCCCTTGCCTACGCCTCGTTTCCAGAGGGGCAAGAGCAGTTAAAATTGACTCCCTAAAGTTTAAGTCCAAGAGATGCTGATATTAATAAATCTTGGTTTTCTGATTTTGGATTTATCCTTGACTGAGACAGGAAGTACTGAAAAAAATCTTTGTCAAAGCTCCAGGCCCACAGATTTCAAACAGGGCAAACCAACAAATAAAAAATGTAAGTGCAAACAGAACTGATTTACCAGGGCCTTGGGGTCACATGTGGCCTGCTGGCTGCAGTTCTGCCACTCTTGGCATTTTCTATTTCCAATCATCCTCATAGTCTCTCCCAGTGAAATTTCCAGTCTTCATCCCCATTCAGTACTTTATCTTTAATAGGAGCCACACAGCTAACCAAGAGAGAACATGCTTATTCCATGCATCAAAAATAGGGTTTAAAGTTTCGCACCCATGAACTAGCTGGCATGTTGAAACTCGGGACACTTTGCTCCTTCACTAGCAACTGTGAATCTTTCTACTATGGAGACTTTTACATTGAGCAACTAAATTCAATGCAGAGGATGGACATCGTGTTGTCAGTCTCACTGACATATCAGGACCTGCTGCTATAACCACTTTACATTTAACAGGACCTGTTAGGTCAGGACAGACTTTACTGACTATGCAAAGAGCATTATTGGGATGCAAACAATTGACAGGTATCAGGAACGGGCAGCAATTTCCCTCTGATCGCTATAGCGAAGGGACAAAATTGGAAAAGCAGAATAGGAATTGATCATTTCCTGTCCTGCACTCACTGCCAATAGGAGTGAGAACTGAACGTCAATCCCAAATCCAAATCATTCCGAAAGGAGTCAAATTTTGCAAATATCCAAAGAAATAATTTACACAAAGCATGGATTTGGAATGAGCAAATTGAAATTGGCACTGCTGATGTCCAATACTGGTTTCTAACTGATGCCAAGAACCCCGTCCAAATCTCACTTTTGTGGCTGGCAGCAAGGGAGTAACTCTTAACATTTTTTATGCTTTTGCGAACACATTCTCTAGCACTGAAAAGAGGGAGGAGGCTGTTACCCTGTTAGTCTAATTGGAGAGAACCTGTGCCAAGCTTCCTGGTGGGAATGATAGATTGGGCAGCTGAAGAGGTTTCTTTATGATCTGATTGAGATGCTGAGGGGCTCAAACCTCCCACCCTTCTCCAATATGCACTGGGAAACATGTTCTGGGTGTCGACTATTTGTCACTCATGAGTTAGGAGTCTCTCATTCTCATGGAAGAATTGAAATTCAAGCTTAATGTGGGTAAATGGATTGCCCTGTGCGCTTCTGAATTATACAGACCAGCAAGTCCCAGCTTCAGCCCCTGCTTTGTACTGAACTTAGCCGATCTCAACCTGGGAAGTGCCCTCAGTGTCCGTCAGCCAGTTTACCTGCTCACCATACAGTGCTCCCTGCATAGGAAGGGGTATGCAGGTGTGGAGGTCAGCTGAAGCCAGCATTAGACCTTGCCTTGATATTCTTTCCATTGAATAACCCATTAATGTGTGAGTGTCCGGGATGATACGCAGAGAATGGTCATTTGAGTGAGATACCTGAGGGGTGCAAGCAGCTCTGAAACTGGACAGAAGGGGAGCAAAAGAGGAAGAGTTGAACGTGAAACCAGAACTGGGAATGCCAGTGATGCCAGATAGCCATGGTCATGATATTATATTATGTTACGGTATTATGAATGGCATGTGAAGAAGTTTCTTATTGATGTACAGGATGAGCAAACCTGAAACTAAACTGGATAACTGAGTGTAAAATGTTCTGTGATCTTCTTCTTGGGGTAGTTGGGCAGAGGAAGGGGGCGGGGTGTCTTTGGTCTGAAAGGCTCAGGTGCATGAGTATCTCTAATTCTTGGTGGGGGGCTAAAATAAAATGATTTCTCCTGACCTCCTTTCCTGCCTCTTCAGCTACTAAAGAGGTCTTGCTGGAAAACACCCTTTACTGGAAATTAAATCCTTTAAGTTCAATAAACAACATAAACCTTGATGACTTGGGGAAGGTGTTTACAGAGAAGTGATGTCACGATTTATGAGGGTCAGGAAGTTCTGACTTGCTGTTTGATTTTGCTTCTGAGATATTCTTTTGGCTCAGTTGGAGTGTGGACTGTGTTGAAAGCATTTGGAGAAAAGTCTACCATCCTTTTCCATCTCTTTGAGAAGCCTGAGAATCAAGTATAAGAAATAGAGAAATTAAAGCAGCATTTCTCCTGAGACGCTCCTGGAAAGCTTGCCAGATTAATCATGAGATGCGGTTGAAAAGAACTGCTCCAGAAAAGATCCCAGTGACCCGTCTACGTGTACTGGGATACCAGACTGCATGTCAATTTGGGACACAACTTATCTCATCCGTTTTCTTCAAGAATTCAGAAGTATTCAGCCAAAGTATTTTTTTTTGTCTTTTTTTGCGACAGAGCTCTGCCGAGAAAATTTCTGTATTTTTTTCAGTGTGCATGAGTTTGTGGGTGAGGTGTTTTAAAAGGGAACTTTCATATTTCAATCTGTGTGTTCATGCATTGCTTCTTTACTGGATAAGTCTTGTTTTATAATAAACTAATAATTTTGTTGTTTATTAAAGAAACCTGGTTGGTGTATTTCATTCTGGGATAAAGAGTAGAGTATATGATTGACCGTATCAGTAACTGGGTAAACATTTAAAAATATATGTTGTGACCTGTGGAGAAGTGGGACTAGAAAAGACAGTGCACTTCTCCCGCCTCGGTTGTAACATATAACTGGGGGTTCTGTGTGGGATAACCCAAAGCCGATGACGTGTAATTGTTAGAGGGGCACAAATAATTGAAAAGAGGAAAAGGAAAAACCAGGTTTCTTGTGCATTAGCATAAAGTTTGCACTACCAGAACGTCTTGGTCAGTTGCTGAGATCTTTCTGGAGAAGGAGGACTTATCCCTGAGTGAATTGAGAAACTTAACCAAGATTAAGTGAATAGCATTGGCAGCAGAATTGGAGTTAGAATTAAAACCAGGACCTAAGAAAGCAGACATAATTGAAGTAATACCACAGCATTTGAAATTGGAAAAAAAGGAGAACCAGATGATAGTTGAATTAGCTAAAATTCAGTTGCAGATGAGGCAGCTTGAACTTGAAAAAGAAAAGGAAATGGAAATAAAAAAACGTGAGCTTGAGCAGGAAAGAGAATTGACAATGAAAAAACATGAACTTGACAGAGAGGAAAGGGCAAAAGAGGGAGCATTTCCAAGAGAAAGAAAAGAAAGGGAATTGGAAGTTAAAAGGCTGGATCTAAGTCAAAAGAGTGGCCATGGCTCCAAGGAAAATTCTGGTGAGGAAAGATCTGACTCCGGCCCAGGACCCAGTGGAGAACTGTTTAAATTTGTGCAAGCCCTTCCGAAGTTTGAGGAAAGGGATATGGAGGCATTTTTCAGTTCTTTTGAAAAGTTAGCCAGATAATTGAAGTGACCGAAGGAAAGCTGGGCATGGCATGTGCAAAGCTGGTTGATGGGCAGAGTTCATGAAGTTTATGCCATGCTTTCTGAGGAGGTTTCTGCCGATTATGCGATGGCAAAAAAGGCTATTCTCGCTGCATATGAGTTAGTCCCTCAAGCTTACTGGCTGAAATTTCGAAACCTCCGGAGACAGCATGGGCAGACATATATAGAATTTGAGAGGATAAAGCAAATTAATTTTGATTGTTGGATGTGGGAATTAAAGTTAGAGGCCACATGTGAGAACCTTAGGGAAACAGCTGGAAGAATTTAAAAATTCACTTCCTCTGTTAGTTAGAACCCATGTAGAGAGCCAGAAGGTTTCAACAGCCAGTGAGGCAGCTGAGATCGCTGATAATTACAAGCTTGTTGACAAGCCCAAACCCTTTGTCTGTCAACCCCACAAACCTGAGAAGGATAGAAGGTGGGAGGATGAAAGGAAGACAAGTAGCTGGGGAGAAGAAGGGACAGCTAACACCTCAGGATCTCCTCCTCAAGCTAGAAAGGAAGCTTGCTGAGGGTGGAAGTGAGGTCCAAAAACCTAAGTGTTACCATTGCCACAAGGTGGGACACCTTTGTGTAGAATGCTGGAATTTGCGGGGTAAATCCATGGGACTTATTGGGGTACACAAGGCCAATGCAGAGAAAGGGGCCCTGACTGATAGTACGACAGATCAGCCTTTAGGTCTGACTGCAGATATAAAGCCAAGTACAAAATCAGCTGTGAGTGCGGGGATCGTGAATAAGATACCTGAGAGTTATAGGGAATTCTTGTCAAAGAAAATGTAGATCATTATCCCTCAAGTGAGGCAGGTAAACCTATAGTTATACTTAGGGACACAGGAGCAACCCAAACTCTGTCGCTGGGGAAAGGCATAAATTTCCACCAGAGAGCACACTGAATGCCATGGTTTCAGTGAATGGTATCGGCGGCAAGTATATACCTGTACCTTTGTATCAGGTGCACCTAGAGTGTAACCTAGTGTCTGGAAATGGTAACTGTAAGAGTTGTCCATAGTTTGCCTGTAGATGGAGTTGACTTACTCCTGGGGAATGATTCGGCCAGAGCGAAGGTAGTAGCTTCTCCAGTAGTCACGGAAAAACCAAGTGAAGTTAAACAGACAGAGCAGTTGCAAGAAAAGGTTTCAGGGAGTTTTCCTTCATGTGTAGTGATCCGAACAATAGCTAAACAAATTCCATGGTCGAAGGTAAAATTGGCACCACAGACAGCCGAATATCTGAAACTTTCTTTGGGGATTTGGATAATCCGAAGCAAATGTTTAGGAAGTTGTCTCTGATTAAGGCTCAGACCAGACAGTCTTTTCCAATGCCAAGTGATGTCATTTGGACTAAAGAAATGCCCCAGCCACTTTTCAGAGACTAATGAACCAAGTGGTAGCCAGTGTTCCTAACGGTGTGGTTTACCTTGATGTTATGCTGGTATACAGTGACACTTGGAAGGACCACTTGAACAACTAGAAGCTCTGTTTAGAAAATTACAGTTGCTGATTTGGTAATAAAACTTGCTGAAAGTGAATTTGCAAAAGCTAGAGTAACCTGCCTCGGGCATATAGAAGGGCAAGGACAAGTGTTGCCAAGAACAGCTAAGGTACAAACATTGGTGGAGTTCCCTACCCCGAAGACTTAGCGAGAAATCATGAGGTTTTTGGGAAGGTGTCGTTTTTACCGCAGGTTTGTATCAAATTTTAGTACTATAGCTGCTCCCTGACGGATTTGCTTCAAAAAAATAAAACCAAAGTAGTGTGGTCAGGAGCGTTCTAAGCATCTTTTGAGAGGCTAAAGCCATTTTGATCAATGAACCAGTGTTGGCTACCCCAAACTTCTCTAAGCCCTTCAAGGTGGCAATTGATGCCAGTGACCTGGGGGTCAGTGCAGTCCTGTTACAAGATGATGAATCAGGCATAGAAAGGCCAGTGGGATACTTTTCAAAAAAGCTAAATCGGCACCAAAAAAGATATTCAACAGTGGAAAAAGAAACCTGGGCTTATTATTAGCTCTTAAGCATTTTGAGGTCTATGTCCGCCATGACTACAGAGAGCTACTGGTATATACTGTTCATAACCCCCTAGCCTTTGTGGAAAAATTCAAAAAACAGAATGCCAGACCATTCCGATGGAGTTTACTATTGCAACCTCATCATTTAAAAATTATCCACATTGTGGGGAGAATGATGTAATTGCAAATGCTCTGTCTAGGATTTAACTTTGCTTTGAGTTATCTGAGTGCAAAGATGGTGCAAAGCAGAACTGTATTAACTACAGGTAAAGAGTGAATGAGAATGAGTGTGTAAATATGTTTTAATATTTTTCATCTTCTGTTTTTCCATACTTTGCAATGAAACACAGTTAAAAATGGTGTTTCATTCCTCCAAGGTTGGAGGCGTGGACTGTGTTGAAAGCAGTTGGAGATGAGCCTACCAGAGAACAGCCACCATCAGCTCATCCTTTTCCGTCTCTTTGAGAAGTCCTGAGAATCAAGTGTAAGAAATAGAGAAACTGAAGCATCATTTCTCCTGGGAATATTCTGCATAAACACTTGCTGTCCCCAAAAAATTATGAAGCAAAATTCCAGAATATTCACTGTGCACACTTCAATCCCTGGCCTGTCATACTCACTGGGCGACATTTCATCTTCCGTTGCCCCAGTAGTAATCACTGTGACCGATAGGGTTTTTGATCTTCAGTTCAAATCGCATCCTATAACATGCCATCCCATTGCAACCAGCTACGCAGTTGAGCTGATGTGGTGTGTTGCTCCCAGCAGTGGACAAACTACAGCTGCATAGAATTCATCTTTCAAATAACCAGATGGTGGTTATTTGAAGATATTGTGGTATAATTCATCTCCAACCCATACAGAAATGTATTTTCAAGAAACATAAATGCACATTTATCCTTAACATTTCCAGGTCCTTCAAATTAAATCTCAGGCTTGGCTTATTATCACTTGCTAATTTCATAGTGCCAGCACTTTGAAAACTTCTACAAATATGAATACATGGATCAAGCCTGTGACAGTACTCAAGAATGGAATGGCTGATTTTTTTCTTCTAAAACAGAACTTCCTCTGTGCTGTGTTCCAATCAACAGTACAGCTGACTTCAAAACATTTTAGCAACAGAGTAGATCTCACGTAATGTTGCTTACTGAGTCAGGTTACATTGTTCCTCGGGGTTGCTGCTAGCACAGGGGGAAGGGGTGCACATAGCCAGGAAAGAAGATGGTAAAATTTGTGCCCATAAACCATGGTCAGATGATTTGGAAGGGTGGCAGCTTGGCCTATCTTTGTGGAAGGTTGTGGGGGGAAGAGTTTGAATTTTGGACATAGCCTGGATCTGCTTCCACTCCATTTAAGTCCCACTATAGATTCTGCTAGAAGTAAGGGTGAGAGGAAGATGCAACCACTCTAATGAATTCAGCAGTGTAAATGCTGGGTTTAGACTGGATAATGTAATCTATTCTAAATGGTATTGCCTCCACCATAGGAACTGCCCATGTAAAACAAGGCACTGTAAAATAGGGGTATTTTACAGTGGCAGATGAGGAGGACTAATGCTGGACTCTGCAAAGTGAATTGCTGATTTCATTGTGACATTATCTAGAGAGTCGAATGGAGAGAAAAACCTCCACTTATAGAGTCATTTACGGCATAGAAGGAGGCCACTCGGCCCGTGTAGCTCTTTACACGACTTCGAGTGCCCCAAAGCACTTCACTGTGACTGAAATACTTTTGAAATGTAGACGCTGCTGTCATGTAGGCAAATACAGCAGCCAATTTGTCTGCAGCAAAGTTCCACAAACAAAAATGGGATAATTGACCAGATAATCAGTTCCATTGACTTTGACTGAGGGATAAATATTGGCCAGGACATTGGGAAGAACTCCCCTACCTTCCCTGCTCTTCTTCAAAGAAGAATGCTGTAGGTTATTTTATATTTACATGGTTTCAGTATTAATGTCTCATTCAAAGGAGAGTGCAGTGCTCGTTTAGTACCACACTGAAGTGGCACTCTGGATTATGTGCTCAAGTCTCTGGTGTGGGACTTGAACTCACAACTTTCTGACTCAGAGGCAAGAGTGCTACCAACTGAGAATACCAAATTGACTCAATGATAGCACTCTTATTGCATGCAAATTGAAGTTGAACAGCCAATTGCTATGCTGATGATAAGGTCCAGATGCCTAGGTCTGCCTGGGAGCTCCCTCCAGTATACTCTCAAAGTTGCCTCACAAATTGTTGTGTTCTGATGTGCCCTCTATAATTTTGCTCTTTGAAAAGGTATGAAAATTGAGATGCCTAAGGAGGAGACAGCATCAGAGGCTGAGCCTCCTGAGACAGAGGAACTTGGAGGTGAGACGCACACAGCAGGGTCAAGGAAAGCTGCTGGGAGAGAGCTGTATGGCAAACTAATCAGAGAGATTTTCAGTACTGTTTTTGCTCGTATCAGAGATGTAAAATAGCTGTAGTAACTAGGATGAGCCACATAGTTTAAATCTACCACCCTTTCAAAATTGCTCCATTCATCACCAAATGCAGAATTCCAATGAAACTCCTAAGTCCACGAGCATCTGTTCCCATTCCAGTGCAATGTAACATTTTCAAAAGAAAAAGTAGTGACCATCAGCAATTTATTTCAAACTGCTGGAGTCCGGGAATCCTTGAAGTGTGGTGGGGTAGCAGGTGGGTGGGGTATAGGAGGAGCAGAGGGATGGTTATGTCTGGCAATGTTGCAGAGTAATGGGAGGATGATCCCAAGGTCCAGGAGAATGGGAGTAATGTGATGGATTGGCAGGAGAGGGAAGGTAGAATTGCAGCCTGGGGCAGTGGGAGAGGGTTTTAGGATGTGGGAAAACTGGGAGCAGGTCAACTGTCTGGAATGCGAAAAGGAGGAGGATCCTTTGGGGCTAGGATTAGTAGTAGGGGGTTGCAGGGACTGGGAGCGTGAAAAGGGGTCCTAGGTTGTTGGTGGACTGGAAGATTGGGTCCTTGGATTTACAAACACTGAGAGGGGGGTAATGGATACTGGAACCATTGGAAAGAGAATCTCAAGATCTGGAAAGTGTGGGAAAGGAGTGTGTTGTTGGGGCCATTGAATCAAAACAATTGAGTCAAATTGTGTTATTGGAATATGGTAGGCATAGAACATAGAACAGTACAGCACAGTACAGGGCCTTCGGCCCACGATGTTGTGCCGAACCTTTAACCTACTCGAAGATCAAACTAACTACCTACCCACCCTTCATTCTACTATCATCCATGTACCTATCCAAGAGTCGCTTAAATGCCCCTAATGTATCTGCTTCTACTACCACCGCTGGCAGCGCATTCCACGCACCCACCACTCTCTGTGTAAAGAACCTACCTCTGACATCTCCCCGAAACCTTCCTCCAATCACCTTAAAATTATGTCCCCTGGTGATAGCCCTTTCCACCCTGGGAAAAAGTCTCTGGCTATCCACTCTATCTATGCCTCTCATCATCCTGTACCCCTCTATCAAGTCACCTCTCATCCTTTTTCGCTCCAATGAGAAAAGCCCTAGCTCCCTCAATCTTTCTTCGTAGGACATGCCCTCCAGTCCAGGCAGCATCCTGATAAATCTCCTCTGCACCCTCTCTAAAGCTTCCACATCCTTTCTATAATGAGGCGACCAGAACTGAACACAATATTCCAAGTGTGGTCGAACCAGGGCCTTATAAAGCTGCAGCATAACCTCGCGTCTCTTAAACTCAATCCCCCTGTTAATGAAAGCCAGCACACCATACGCCTTCTTAACAACCCTATCAACTTGGGTGGCAACTTTGAGTGATCGATGGACATGGACCCCAAGATCCCTCTGTTCCTCCACACTACCAAGAATCCTGTCTTTAAGCCTGTATTCCGCATTCAAATTTGACCTTCCAAAATGAATCACTTCACACTTTTCCAGGTTGAACTCCATCTGCCACTTCTCAGCCCAGCTCTGCATCCTGTCAATGTCCCGTTGCAACCTACAACAGCCTTCCACACTATCCACAACTCCAGCAACCTTCGTATCATCGGCAAACTTGCTAACCCAGCCTTCCACCTCCTCATCCAAGTCATTTAAAAAAATCACAAAGAGCAGAGGTCCCAGAACAGATCCTTGTGGAACACCACTGGTCACCAAGCTCCAGGCTGAATACTTTCCATCTACTACCACCCTCTGACTTCCATGGGCCAGCCAATTTTGTATCCAGACAGCCAACTTTCCCTGAATCCCATGCCTCCTTACTTTCTGAATGAGCCTACCATAGGGAACCTTATCAAACGCCTTGCTAAAATCCATATACACCACATCCACTGCTCTTCCTTCATCAATGTGTTTTGTCACATCTTCAAAGAATTCAATAAGGCTTGTGAGGCATGACCTGCCCCTCACAAAGCCATGCTGACTATCTCTAATCAAACCATGCTTTTCCAAATAATCATAAATCCTGTCTCTCAGAATCCTCTCCAATAATTTGCCCACTACCGACGTAAGACTGACTGGTCTATAATTCCCAGGGTTATCCCTATTCCCTTTCTTGAACAAGGGAACAACATTTGCCACCCTCCAATCATCCGGTACTACTCCAGTGGACAGTGAAGACACAAAGATCATCGCCAAAGGCGCAGCAATCTCTCCCCTCGCTTCCAGTAATATCCCGTCTGGCCCCGTGGACTTATCTGTCCTCATATCATTCAAAATTTCCAGCACATCCTCCCTCATAACCTCAACCTGTTCGAGCATATCAGCCTGTTCCACGCTGTCCTCACAAACGACCAGGTCCCTTTCACTAGTGAATACTGAAGCAAAGTATTCATTTAGGACCTCCCCTACCTCCTCCGACTCCAGGCACAAGTTCCTTCCACTATCCCTGATCGGCCCTACCCTCACTCTGGCTATCCTCTTGTTCCTCACATAAATGTAGAATGCCTTGGGATTTTCCTTAATCCTACCCGCCAAGACTTTTTCATGTCCCCTTCTAGCTCTCCTAAGTCTATTCTTCAGTTCCTTCCTGGCTACCTTGTAACCCTCTAGAGCCCTGTCTGATCCTTGCTTCCTCAACCTTAAGTAAGCTTCCTTCTTCCTCTTGACTAGCTGTTCCACATCTCTTGTCATCCAAGATTCCTTCACCCTACCATCCCTTCCCTGCCTCATCGGGACAAACCTATCCAGCAGTCGCAGCAAGTGCTTCCTAAACAACCTCCACATTTCTGTCGTGCATTTCCCTGAGAACATGTTAGTAATTTCCTTATATTTCCTTTAATTAATCAAAATTAGTGGCTTTGATTAATTAAGTGAATATTTAATAGCTGCTTTGTCTCTCATATCTTTTTGAAGCCCACGATACAGAGATAGGTAGGTAGGTTATAGGAACTGTGAATAACAGCGTTGGAGGTCTTTGGGTTGAGATGGTTGTCCAGAGATGTGGAAACCCTCAGATGAGATAATAGGCTCAGCCAAGAGTAAGAATGGATGTTGAAGTATTGGAATATAGGTGTGGGAGTCCTTATCTGTGGGAGAGGGTGCTTGAATGTGCAAGCATTGGGAGAAGGTATTGGGAGCAGCATTGACAAGAGGGTGGAATCAGGGTGTGCCAAACTGGGATCATGTTGACAGCATTGAGGAGGCCTGTTTTTGGGCATGGGAAAACTGGGAGGAAAATCCTATGCAATGAAAATGGTGGGAGAAGGTATAAGAAGATGCGAAATAGGAGCAGGAGTAACCCATGTGGCCCCTCGAGCCTGTTCTGCCATTCAATTAGATCATGACTGATCTTCCAGTTCATCTCCACTTTCCCGCCCTACCCCCGTCTTCCTTGATTCCCTTAGCGTCCAATAATTTAACGATCTCATTCTTGATTATATTCAATGGCTGAGAATCCACAGCTGCTGACAACTGCATGGCAATAGAGATTTTCCTGGATGGATGGCAGTGGGGGTAATGGCAGTGGAGACATGTCTGCTTAGTGCAGAGGGAGGGGCAAGAAGCAGCAAAAGGGCAGCAGGGAGAAGACATGGCTGCTCATGATACAGCTGCGGAAAGTGATGAGAGCTAGTAGGAGAGACCAAGGAAGGAGGATGGTACAGGCACTTATTTGGAGCTGGAGGAGGCTGTAAAGAAGAATTAATTCTCTTCACTGCCTAGAATTGTAACCTGTATTATTTTACATGGTTACTGCTCAGTCTTTGTCATTAAAAAAATTAGGATTTCCCCAACAGTGACATGCGGTAGCCTGCAAGAAATGCCCCATCGCCATAACTGGACCCTGATGTCTAGCCTTGAGTCCTATCATTTCCCCGACTTCATAAAAGTTGCCTTCCCAGCTGTTAAGAGGAAAACTGGATTAAAGATCCTTCTGTGTCAGTGATTTTAAAATTAAGGTTAGTGCTACAGAATACTTTTATTTAGTAAATAAAACTCCTCTTTCCTCCATCCCCAACCAGTATCAGATCGATATTGATAGTAAAAATGCTTAAAAGGAGTTTAAGCTACTTTCTGGCAATGCCGAGGAATGCAGCTTTTGTTGCTGTTGCATGAGGTGTGAGGGGAGGGGGTTGTATTTGATTTTTGTTTAGGATCCAAGCCAAGGTGAGAGTTGAGCAGCAGCCACAGGCATTGGGCCATAGGCCCAGTTTTTCTAGCTCCGAGATGGATAACTTTGTGGGCAATAGCATTGTCCATCTTGGAAGCAGAGCTGGGAAACCTGCGCAGTAAGTATGCAACAGAACCACCTACCTTGGAGGCCCAGTTTGGAATACTCAATAAAAGGTGGGCAACATGAATCATTAGCTAACAGAAAAGCTTGATGGCCCTTTCAAACTGGGAGTGTACATAAAGATATCAGGCTAGACAGATATAAGGATAGATATGATGAAGGATGTCACCCAAAATTCACCCATAATTTGTGATGTCACAGGCGTGAATTTCATGATGCCCAAGAAGAACTCTGCAGAAAATGCCTGCCTCCAGACTGCCTCAAACAATCAGGTTTAAAGCTTAAAGTGGGTAACAAGTGATGACAGAGAGAGCAGGGTAAGTGTTCGGGTATCTCCATTTCATGAGGGTTATACATTTACTCTCACTGCCAACAGGATAGGGTTAAGCCCGCAATAGATTCTAACATAAAATGCTTAAAGATAAAAGGAGGTCAGCGTACCTGATAATTGAAGGGGTTGCTAAAGGAGTTTCATGATATTGCTTCTGGTTTAATTTCAGAGGAGCATGCATCCAGGACTGGCATTGTAAAGTATTCTTTTTTTATAATGCAGTGATTCAATTTATGTGTAAGAAATTTAGCGATGAAGGGTACACTGCCTTGAATGATGAGGTACTGGTTTATATGATGGAGTTACTGATTTCAGTCATTATCCTGTCGGAAATTTTTTCCCAGAGTAGGGAGGAAATATTAAAAGTTCAGTTCTCCCTAGTGACTGGTTGAAGAATGTGCTTGTCCCGTGTGATAAAAACTTGTTGTCTCAGCCAGACTGCCGTGTTGTTTGGGTTTTCAGGACAAACCTGCTGCAGGAACTTAGCTCATAAGTGGTCCAAAACAGAGGGATGCCTCTTTAAAAAGAAATTCTCACAAAAGTAATACTTAATCCTCCTCCCTTGAGGTACTTCTCTTGTAGAAGCTGATGGTGGAGACAAGCTTGACTGAGTGCTTTTGGTGCAGATCTGGGAAACTTTAAAGCAACCCAGACGGCTGTGCTGATTAAAAGGGTCATTTTGTGGTCCACTATTGTTTACAGTAATTAAATATTTTAAATCAAGTCAGCAGTTTCCATTTGTTTCCAGCCAGCAGACTGCATCTTTTTTCTATTTTTAAATTCAAACTCTGCCAACTTTATTGTTGTATAAGTAGGAATGGAAGCAGAAGAATTAAATGGAAAAAGTCACATCAGGTACTACCAAAGAGTGGAGAGACTTCCTTTTGTCTTGCAGGGCTGCGCCATTATTAACATGGGAAGCTGCTGATAAATGGATCCAAGCCAAATGGTACAGAATGAAGCTAGACACAGATCCTTTTCTCGATAATCTGTTTATTCACAGAATGTAGCATTACATCGCTCTGCCTCCAACCCGCGTGTCCCAGCAGGCTGTCTTTATATCTGCTCTAAGTCCTTAATTAAACAATGTCCTTCACCTCTGCATCTTTAACAACATAGTTAAGCCACCATTAACAGTTACCACCATCAACCAATCAGACAGCACTTGCGGCTGGAGGCTGGTCGAACAAACCGGATCATTTGGAGGCTGTGACTGACTGGTTCTTACACTCTTCAGTCCAACCTATTAGGTCAGTGGAGGGCAGGAGTGCAGTCACTCAATCAGACTTGATTTTAAACGATTTTTGCACAGGAACATGAGACAGAAAAATTCACACCGGAGCTCTCGGTTTCAGCGGAAATGCTGATTTAGTGGTTGTCATCCAAAGAAATTCGATACAACAGACAAACAGCAAAAAAAAAATTTGTAAAACCCTTGAATTTTCCTCAAAGAAATCTTCTGGGGCATGCCCGCATGTTGTCTTAGTTTCTCCAAGACTGGCTGCAGTTACTTTTTTAAGACAAAGATCCCTGTGATCTAGCTGCATGTCCATGATCGGAGTCTGGGTGATCCAGAGGATGGGAGGGACCTCGAGTGGACTGTCAGCAGGCCAGATTTTCTTCGTGGGTGCAGGAGGAGCGAGGCTGTTCCTCCTGGGCCCCATCAAAATGAAATGAAACATTTCCTGGGCCGCTTAGTTAGCAGCCTCTGGTGGTACCTTCAAGGACCACTGGCTAGGCAGTTCACCGCCTGGCAAAATTGGGCACATGCTCTGCCAATTCTTGCTTCCAACCTGCCTTGGGGACCTGTGTCTGTGATAGGATCCCCAGCTTACACAATGTAGTGAGGCTGCTGCTTAATTCAGCTGGGTACCCGGACCACCCCTTGTGACAGCCCTGGGCAAAATGGCAGCCGACGGGCTTGTGGGGTGTGTTTTGGGGCAGTAAATTCAGCACTCCGATTTTAGTGTCTATGCCCCTCAATGGAGCTGGGTTAAAATCGGTCCTGCTCAAACTGAGGCAATGTAAGTTGTGTTAGGCTTGTCTGAATGGCATTACTCCAGTTGGTTGTGTTAGCAAGAATGAGCACTAACATTATTTTAGGGGATGGCTGACCCTTTCACCTACACAGTGCAATGTGCAGCCCTTACAGTGAAACTGTGCTTTGAATACCTAAACTGTGACATTTGGATAACACCATGTCATCCTCCACTCTCTCCAGGTCAACAGACCCTGATTTTTGAATTCCATAGCTCTTGTGAGCATGGATTTATATTCCCCATCAGATACAGCTGTCAAAAAAGCAGGAGAACTCAGAGCTGTGCTGACATCTGCTATTAATTATCATCAGTCTTTCTGTTAAAAATAATTCTACCTTGGGGATCTTGGCACTGCAATGAGACTGTGGGGAATTAGGATGAAACGGTAGGGCAAAAGTTAACATGAGTCATCAGGGACAGCACAAGCCTGCTTCAGAGGCACACTCAGTATTGTATCTTCGTGGGAGGAAGGAGTTCATTATTGCTGGCGGTATTTTTGCGATATACAGAAGGTTTGTTTTCTGAATGCCTATTTTACACCACTCCTGTAACTAAAGAGGATTGGAAGATTATGGCCAGTGCCTCCACAATTTCCACCCTTGATTTACTCAGCGACTTAGGATCCGGAGCAGGTGACTGTTCTATTTTGAGCACTTCCAACCTTTTAACTATCGCGCCTTCATCTATTTTTATCCTATCCAATTTCTCTTCTTTCTCCTCCTTTATTGTGACATTGGCACCATCCTCTTCTTTAGTGAAGTTGGAAACTGTTTTCTTTGGCAAGTGGGTTGGTAACCAGAGGCCATAGATTGAAAATAATTGGGGTAAGAGCAAGAGGGGAAATGAGGAGAAATTATTTTCTGCCGAGGGTGGTTATGATCTGGAACGCACTACATTGAATCAGATTCCATAGGAACTTTCAATAGGCTTTTGGACGTGATTTACAGGTTTGAGGGAGAAAGCTGGGGTGTGGAACTAAATTGGACAGCTTATTCAAAGAGCTGGCATAGGCATGTTGGGCCAAATGGCCTCTTTCTATGGTGTGTAATACTATGAGATGCAACATATTCAGTACCTCAGTATTTCTTCCAATCCAGGCCATGATGAACATTATTTCCCCATCCCCACAAAACACTTTCCAGCCCATGTTTAACTACATTGCAAGATGTCACCATAAACCATCGCTGCTGCTGGCAAATGTTTTTGAACATGGCAAAATATTCATACTGGGTGAGCCGAAATATGCCACTTTTAGATCTTACCACCCAACCAAGGAAAAAGCTACTGCAGTGTTACCATGTCATTTGAATCATGTTTGGCACTGTTCCTTCACCCGCTATTCCCCAGTGCTCCAGTTCCCGGGCCCTGCAATGAGGGGGAGATCTAGAGCAAGAGTATCAGCAATTAAAAGGCTGCAGATATAAATGAAAACCGAGGTGGGCGAGAAGGGAGTTGGAAATATTTTCAGTTTATCCATGCTTTCAGGCTCATGCACTTCTCTTGCCATCAAAACTCACTGCTAAGGCAAAGATGGTCCAAAATAATTTTCGAGTTAATAGGAGTCTTTATTTTGTGAGGGAGGTGTAAACTTTGAATTGCACTGTCCTCCCCCCCACCCACCCTTCCTTAATATTTCTGTAAATTCAACAGGGTCCTGAGACATTGCTGGCATAATCTTCCAACTCTAAACATTCTGACAGAAAGAACCAGTCAGCTATTTGTTCAGCAGTTGTGACACAGTCCTCAGGAATCAAGCCTTTTACTATTTTAATGAAATGCATGATGCCTGAGCCTCTCGTAACTAGCATGAAATACAGCTTTAAAGACTGGGGAGAGGTCCAGTAGCTTCAAGCCAGAGAGTGCCGTAAGTGATAGAATCCTAACAAAGGTTGGATGGAGCTACCATCGGAGAATATTTATATTTAAAAGGCTTCTGTTTACTTGATGAGCACTGTGAGCGACGTGTGGCTCTATACTTCTTACTGATTCTACTTGATGATATTCAGTATTAAATGCAAGCAGTTGTTATCGAAAGGAGAAGACCGAGTATAGGGCTGCTCGAAATGTTGTCTATGGATCAGGAAAGCTGCAGGCTTTAGCAATATGGATGTTGTAGCCCAAGCAACTCCATTTCTGGTTTGTGAATTTCAAGGGCCCAGTGGTTTCGAAAGGGCCGCTCTGTGTTAGCACATTGGTGGTTAAATCTCGAGGCAGAGCACTGATGTCTTATTACCCGCAGCTTGAAATATGGAATCATAGAATGGTTACAGCACAGAAAGTGGCCATTTGTCCCATTGTGTCCATGCCAGCTCTTTGCAAGAGCAACTCAGTTAGTCCCACTCCCCCCTCCCCACCCCCCACCTTTCCCCATAGTCCTGAAATTTTTTTTCTTCATATAATTATCCAATTCCTTTTGAAAGCCATAATTAAATCTGCCTCCACCATACTTTCAGGCAGTGCATTGATTTCCTAACCACGTGCTGGGTAAAAAAGGTTTTCCTCATGTTGCCTTTGGCTCTTATGCCATTCACCTTGAATCGGTGTCCTACGGTTCTTGACCCTTCCGCCAGTGGGACCAGTCTCTCCCTATCTACTCAGTTCAGACCCCTCATGATTTTGAACACCTCTATCAAATCTCTTCTCAACTTTCTCTAAGGAGAACAACCCTAGCTTCTCTAGTATATCCTCGTAACTGAAGTCCCTCACCCCTGGATCCATTTTCGTAAACCTTTTCTGCACCCTCTGTAATGCCATGAAATCCTTCCTAAAGTGTGATGCCCAGAATTGGACACAATACACCAGTTGAGGCTGAACCAGTGTTGTATAAAGGTTCACCATAACATACTAGCTTTTGTATTCTGCGCCCCTATTTATAAATCCCAGGATTCTGTCCTGCCACCTTCAAAGATTTGTGCACATATACCCCCAGGTCTTTCTGCTCCTGTACCCCTTTTAGAATTGTATCCTTTATTTTGTATTGCCTGTCCTTGTTCTTCCTACCAAAATGGATCACTTCACACTTCCCTGCATTTCATCTGCCTCTTGGCTGCCCATTCTACCAGCCTCTATATCTCCTCTTGAAGTCTATAGCGATCCTCCACACAGTTCACAATACTTCCAAGTTTTGTGTCATCTGCAACTTTTGAAATAGTGCCCGGTACACCTAAGTCTAGATCATTAATATAGATCAAGAAAAGCAATGGTCCTAGTACCGATCCCTGGGAAAACCCACTGTTCACCTTTCTCCAGTCTTATAAACAACTCTTCACTACTACTCTATGTTTTATCTCAGTCATCCAACTTTTTATCCATGCTGCCACTGTCCCTTTTATTCCATGGGCTTTAACTTTGCTGACAAGCCTGTCTATTGGCACTTTATCAAGGCCTTTTGGAATTCCATTTACATAACATCAACTGCATTACCCTCATCAACCCTCTGTCATCTCACCAAAAAAGTCAAGCAACTTATTAAACATGCCTTTAACAGATCCGTGCTGGCTTTCCTTAATTAATCCATATTTGTCCAAATGACTGTTAATGTGGTCCCAGATTATCGTTTCTGAAAGCTCTCCCACCACTGAGGTTAAACTGACTGGCCTGTAGTTGCTGGGCTTATCCTTACACCCTTTTCTGAACAAGGGTGTAACATTTGCAATTCTTCAGTCCTATGGCATCACCCCTGTATCTTTGGAGGAAACAGTGGCAATGTTACTGGCTAGTAATCCAGAGGCCCAGGCTAATGCCCTGGAGACATGGGGCTGGATTTTACCTTAGGCGGACAGGAATTCGCCACTGACGTTAAAGTCGGTGGCGAACCTGCTTCCGCCTAGCCCGGGGATCCGTCTCGCATTTTACGGGTCCCCAGGCTTTAAATTTCCCGAGGCAGGACTTCAACCCACTTGAGGGAGGAGGTCCCGCCTCAGTGAGCTGCTGGCCAATCAGCGGGCAAGCAGCTCTTAGTCCCAGCATCGCCACCTGGAGCAGTGGCCACGGCTGGGACTGCAGGCCAGCCGACGCCATGGAGCCTGGAGACGAGGTAAGTTGGGCTTGCCTCACCAGGAGGATTGGTCCTTCCCTGGTGAGGCTGGAGTGGTCATTTGGGGGGAGGGGGGTGTTTTGGGTCCCGGGGGTGGGTTGGGAGGTGGGGGCGGCCCTCAATCGGGCACCCTGTGCCCGACTGCCATGCCCCCCCCCCCGCCCCCAGGGCATGGAAAGGCCAGCAGCTATCGCTGGGCGGCCTTTCATGTCCCCAGCACAGCCGCTTGCCACAGGTAAAATACAGGTAAAATTCACCGGAGGCGGGAGCGGGACGGGTGGGCCTCCCAGAGCCTCCCGCTCAATTTTACGCCACCCCCACGCCACCATCCACTGGGGCAGCGTAAAATTCAACCAATGAGTTCAGATCCCACCACAGCAACTGGAAGAATTTAAATTCAATTAATTAGTGAAATTCTGGAATTGAAAGCTAGTCTGAGTAATGGTGCCATGAAACATCATTGATTGTATTAAAAACCCATCTGGTTCACTAATGTCCTTTGGGAAGGAAATCTGCTGCCCTTACCCGGTCTATTCTACATATGACACCAGACCCACTGCAACGTGTCTGACTCTTAACTGCCCTCTGAAATGGCCTAGCAAGCCACTAAGTTGTCAAGGACAATTAGGAATGGGCAACAAATGCTGGCCTTGACAGCGACGTTCACATCCCATGAAAGAATAAAAAAATTGGAAGATTATGGCTAATGCCTCTGCAATATATGAAATGGGAACTTTGTGGGCCTGCAACGTTTCAGGGTACACACCCAAGAGGCCTACACAGACAAGAAGCTCAGATGGTACTAGCCCAGAAACTGTCTATCCCACAAAGCTATGCCCTTGACTTCTGGCCCAAAGTTCTCGCCCATATGTGCCAACTCAACATTGGTCAGGTTTCTGTTAACCCTTTTTAGGCGGAGCACCATGTCATTGGAAGGAACAAGTGAAACAAATCCTGTTTCTCTTCCTTTCACTCAGGAAGCATTGAGTAGAATTCAATAGCCGAACGCCATCTTAAAACTACCCTTCTCTCTCCAGCTGATCTGTGAGATGAGAAGGAAATGATCTGTGTTTATAGACAACTGGTATTACAGTGGCTAAATGCACAGTTACTTAGAGCTAGAGGCAGCTATGTATTGGTTTACCTGATCTGCTGGGAGTTTGTTGTTTCTTACTGATCCAATTTAGTTAATATTACCTAGGTTGCTGCCAGGATTCCCTTTCCCTTCCTATTACAGGAAGATGTAATAAAGCTTGTTTTCCTCACATTTAACTTCTCAGGGCATGCACCTAGTGCCAGTGCATACAACCATTTTTTTGCACATTTTTCCTCGTTAAATTTTAATGTTTTTACCCCATTTCGTCTTTGAAAACGATTAAAAACACTCTGAGGGTATAGTTTTTGAGGTGATGACATGAACGTCTTTTTGAAATATGTCAGCTAGCAACCAAAAAAGATACTGATACAAATGCTCAGTGAGTGACACAGAATGGACATATGGATGCATGGCAGAAAAAGTATTGGCACTCCTAAACACATCTGAAAACAGGAAAGGGAGCAACCACTGTCTCATGTAATTCAAGATAGAGATTAAAAGATAACACAAATATATCCACTTTAAAGCGATGACATCTAAAGAGCTTTCTAAGATGTTTTACAGAGGAAGTTAACTGCAAAAATCCTTGGCAATGAATTCTAAGAGTAAACAACTTAATTATCGAATTAAGGCTTTTTAAAAAAAAATTCTGTAAAGTTCTTCAGAGTGTTTGTGTTGTGCAGTCACTTGGCTAACGGGCCTGGAAAGTAGGCCGTGCAGATTCTGCTCTCCAAGCTGTGTTTCCGCGGTGCTGCCGAGCTGTGATTTTGGGACAGAAATTGGCTTTGGCCTATGTTCACCAGGCCTAGACAGCACTGGCCCCAACTGGGACGCCCAGTGCCCCACCTGAAATTGGGCGAGATCCCAGCTCTACAACACACCTCCTGAGGCAGCTCACCCACTTTCAAAGGGATGAGATTCGGGCAGCTTGCCTCACCAACAACGGTGCTTAGGTATGCCCTCAAGAAGGAGGAGGGAGGGAAATGGAAATGACTCCCAGAAGACCTGGCGAGCTGGGAGGAGCATTCCTGCTCCACATTGAACTATTCAAAAAAAAAAAGCAAAAAAAAATTGTACACACTTTTCTGTTGGCGGCACTGCTTAGCTGCAGCAACCAATGAGGTTGCTGGGCAGAAGCGGCCAATTAAATTACATATTTAAGGGGCCTGGGGCTGGATTTTGAGTCCCTGCCAGGGGCAGGAACAGAGGCAGGTGGGCACTACAAATAGCGCCCGCTGACCTGCGTGCTGATTTCACACTCCATCCCATCCCGAGGGCATTTTCCCTGAGGCGGGATGTGGTGGCAGGGCTACCCGCCTGCATGTGGTGGGTAGCCCATACAACTAAATAACAGCCACATAAGGCCAATTTTCCAGTCAGCCTCCAGGTTCCTGGAGACTGCCTACAGCCGGCAGACCAGGGGGCCAGTGTTTCAGGTAGGCTTCGAGGCCCTCCCTGCCTGCCTGGGTGCAGCAGCAGCCGCAGGCCGCCCTGTAGAGGGCTTCCACCTCTCCCAGTGGTGGTCTGACTGGAAAAGCCACTTTTTATTTCAAATTTTAAAAAGTTGTAGAGAGGGCGCGTCCATTTTGAAGCGCCCTCTCCCTCATTTACCTTCCATGACATCCTACTGCTGCTTTCAAGCTGGAAAGCCTCTGATTAGCCCTCAAGCTTTAAGAGCCCGCCCTCCGTCCGTAATTGGACAGCAAGTCCACCCTCTGGCTGCATTGAGTGATTCATTCCCGTACAGTGCAGGCTTCTGACTCCCATCTGATCCTGACAGTGGGTTTCAGGAGCCCGAAGGGAAAATCCAGCCCTAAATCTCAAGAAAATTTGCAGAGAGGCCCTATAGGCCCCATGGCAGGAACATGGCGGCAAACTGGCTGGTGGCGAGAAATTGCGGGCCCATCCACCTCGCAGCCATTTGAAAATTCGGCCCCACAAAATCTCTGCCAGCAGTCACCATTCCCAATTCAGCAACTCCCAACAATTCATTTCAATCCCTTCAGATGTCTGGACTGTACAAGTCCTTGAAGCTCTTGAACTAATTTGGTACACCTTTTACATAAAAGATACAATCTTTTTTTGCGACCGGTTGTACAGGGAGAAAAGCCTGTATTCCAAGCAATATGTTTGTTACAGTGCAGCATCTGGAATAGACTCCTGACCGTTCCTAATCATGGGATTAAATGGATAACACAAGCCAGGTGGAAAATGGTATTTCCAGCTAACGTTAGTCATACAGCTGAAACACATCTAGGATAGATTTACATTCCTATAGCACCTCATCATATCACTCAGAAACAGCTCCAATAGCTCCACGTTCAGTGAATAATTTGACAAAAGAGCCAGGGGGGAGATGAGGAGAATTGTTTTTCTTACTCAGCGAGTTGTTATGACCTGCCATGCACTACCTGAAAGGGTGGTGGAAACAGACTCAGTAGTAACTTTCGGAAGGGAATTTAATATACTTGAAAAGGAAACGTTTGCAGGGTGATGGGAAAAGAGCTGGGGTGTGGGATTATGGGAAAGCTCATTTAAAGAGCTGTCACAGGGACAATGGGCTGAATGGCCTCCTTCGTGCTGCCAGATCCCATGATTCTATGATTTTAGAGAGCAGGCAAAATAATCTAAAGACACATTCAGTCATATTTGGTTTTCCATCCCATGATTATTACTTAGTAATCAATGCTATTATTTGAGCTGCAACCAAAACGCCTGCAGTATATGTTTTTTTTATCCAAAAATGTACTTTGTTCATAAAAATTGGCAAAAATACATTGCACAACAGTTCAAATTTCACATTTCGGGAAGTAGAGCAGAGATCAGTTTTCTTCGACACAGAAGCACATGAAGTGCCTCACAGTTCTAGCCATTCCATTTTAAATGCAATGTACATTGGCATGACATAGTAAAAAACATTTTGGTGCATACAGTCCGAGTGGTTTTACACAGGTTCCAGCCCCTCGGTTCACTATGGTGGGAGGACCTTACACAGTGGTCTTTCCCCATTGAGCCTTTGCAGCAGCTGCCCCAAGCTTTAGTGCGTCCCTCAGCACGTAGTCCTGGAATGTGCCAGTCTGCAACACTCGGTCGTGGACAACTCTTTGCGCTGGAAGACCAGGAAATGTTGGGCAGACCAAAGAGCGTCTTTCATCGAATTGATGGTCCTCCAGCAGCAGTTGATGTTTATCTCTGTGTGCGTCCCTGGAAATAGCCTGTAGAGCACAGACTCCTGTGTTACAGAGCTGCTTGGGATGAACCTCGACAAAAACCACTGCATCTCTTTCCACACCTGCTTTGCAAAGACACATTCCAGAAGGAGGTGGGCAACTGTCTCTTCCCCACTGCAGCCACCTCGAGGGCAGCATGTGGAGGGGGCGAGATTCCAGGCATGTGGGAAGGATCTGGCAGAGAGGGCCCTTCTCACCACCAGCCAAGCTATGTCTTGGTGCTTGTTTGAAAGTTCTGGTGGTGAGGCATTCTATCAGATGACTTTGGCAATCTGCTTGAGGAACCATCCAACAGGATCCACCATCTCCTTTTCCCGTGGGGCTTTGAGGACATTCCGTGCAGACCACTGTCTGATGGATTGGTGGTCAAAGGTGTTTTCCCACAGAAACTTTCCCACGAAGGATAGGTGGTACGGCACGGTCTGCAACAATGTGACCAGGCCCATCCTTCGCAACACTGGGAACAGATAAAACCTCAGCACGTAGTGACCCTTGGTGTTTGCGCACTCAGGTTCTACGCACAGCTTGATGCAGCTGCACACGAAGGTGGTCATCAGGATGAGGGCGACGTTGGGTACATTTTTCCCGCCCTTATCCAGAGGTTTGAACATTGTGACCCTCCAGATCCGGTCCATTTTAGATCTCCAGATAAAGCGGAAAATGGCTCGGGTGACCGTCACAGCGCAGGAGTGGGGTATGGGCCAGACCTGCGCCACATACAACAACAATGTGAGCACCTCGCACCTGATGACCAGGTTCTTACCCATAATGGAAAGAGATCGCTGCTCCCACATGCTCAGTTTATTGTGTACCCTGGCTACTCGCTCCTTCCAGGTTTTGGCACACGCCCCGGCCCTTCCGAACCATATCCCCAGCATCTTCACGTAGTTTGACCTGATGATGAAGGGGACAAAGGATCGGTCAGCCCAGTTCCCAAAGAACATGGCCTCACTCTTGCCCTGGTTAACTTTGGCTCCCGAGGCCAGTTTGAACTGGTCGCAGATGCTCATCAGTCTGCGAACAGACAGCAGATCTGAGCAGAAGACGGCGACGTCATCCATGTCCAGGGAGGCTTTTACCTGAGTGCCTTCGCTGCCTGGGATTGTCACCCCTGTTGTGCCCGCATCCTTCCTAATGGACTCAGCAAAAGGTTCTTTACAGCAAACAAACAAGACAGGGGAGAGAGGACAGCTCTGTCTGACTCCAGATTGGATCGGGAAACTTTCTGATTCCCATCCATTGATTGAGACTGCGCTACTGATGTTTGTGCAGAGCAGTTTGATCCAATTGCAGGTTCCCTCCCCAAACCCCATTTTAGAAAGCACGTCCATCATGTAGGTGTGCGGCATCCTTTCAAAAGCCTTCTCCTGGTCCAAGCTGATGAGGCAGGTGTCCATCCCACTGTCCTGTACATAGGAGATCGTATCCCTGAGTGGCGCGAGGCTATCAGAGATCTTCCTGCCGGGTACAGTGCAGGTCTGGACAGGGTGAATCACCAACTCCCGAGTAGACTTGACCCGACTGGCAATGACTTTGGACAGAATCTTATAGTCAATATTAAACAGTGAGATGGGCCGCCAATTTCTGATTTCCGCACTCTCCGCCTTCCGCTTGTAGATGAGGGTGATGATGCCTTTCCTCATGGATTCTGACATGCTGCCAGCCAGAAGCATACTCTCATATACTCCCAGCAGGTCTGGCACAGTATATGTAGTCAACAACTCTTGCTTACTGAGGAGATTGTTTCAACCAAAATTCCACCAACTTGCAGTAGGCCTCTGCCGTTCAACTGTAAAGTGATGATGGGGGATTTTCTGTTGAAGCTAGAGTAATACTGGAAACAAATGTCACTTCCCTTACAAATAGCAGTGAGCAGTGACTTTTGATTGTGAATCTTACACAGGTTACATTGCCTTTGTTTCCCTCCAGCAACCAAAACCAAAAACTAGGCAGGTCTGAGTGTTTCTCGAATCTAAGAGCCCAGTCAGAGTGTTTATTGACACCACTGTGTCAGCCAATGAGTTGGAGGCAGGGAGGGAATTAAACAGGATTCAGCCAAAAAGTGTAATGTGTTGTAAACAAAGGCTACTTACAAAGAACCTTTACCAAACGTAGCAGCAATCAGAAGTCGTGACCGCCACTGCAGTAACTTCTCCCAATAAAAGCAAGGTGATTTCTGCAGCAGAATGCAGTCAGTGAAGGATAGTTACAGGATACAAATTATGTGTATGAAATCAATCTCAGTCACTTACAGCAGTGCAGCCTCCAGGTGTGATTGACAGTTGAATTAACCAATCATCTTCAATATCAGACAGAAATTGTGGTGTCACTGGATGCAGTCCAACTAAAATTAGCTCTGACATGTTGGGTTTATGTTGAGAGTTCATTGTTCTGAGGTGAGGGCAATTAGTTCTCAGGGTCCCATTGACTGTGAGTGTTCATTAATCATGAATCAATAAATCAGCCCCCAGAACTGCTAGTTAGATCACTGGGTGGCTAATAAATGGGTGCATAGCACATGGCCTGTGGGCTTGGTAAAGGACAGGACACATGTGGAAGGAAGTGAAGGCAATAGGATTAAAGCATATCCTACTATAGATTCAATTGGCAACACTCTGTTAGATGAGTGCTTCCTTCTGCCATCACAGGCACTGGTTAATATTGCACACATGCACTTCCCTTCAATTTAAATAATAATACATGAGGGTCTTGGGAGTTGGATTCAGTGATACTAAGAAGGTAACTTTTAGCCCAGTTTCAAGTGGTGGGTTATTAACTCCTGTCAGAGGCATACCTTGCTATATTGCGACATTTTATTAAAATACCTCTGAAAGGCTGTAATATATTAATTAATAATGGTGGGCTTTCAATAACGTGACAGAGGGACGACCTTTATTTAAACCTATTTCATTTGTGTGTTTGTTAATGTACTGTTAACAAAGCTGTCAACCTTGAGGCAATGTCAGTTCTAAGACTTATGATCGCAGAGAGTGACACAGTTTGTAAACCTATCTGAGTGTGTGCGGCTGTGTTTATTTTTAACAGCAACATACATCGAAATGGGTTACATTTTTCTTTCTCTGTTCTCCCCTCCTGGCTGCTTGTGCTGGGATAGTGCTGTACCAGGGCTGGCAGCCTTTCAGTAGCTCACCCAAGTGTGTATTTCTTTTTGTGAGTCAGCCTGGACAAAGAATGTATGAAAGTTGTCCAAAGTGCAGGGGATATTATAGCTGATTTTGATTGTGCTTTTCTGTGCCATCCAAACATGTCTCCTTTCCATGAGGTGTCATTGAATGCTAAGAAGTAAAACTTCTATTCTTTGTTTTTCTTTCGCGGTACAGGGAATACTGAAGCCAATTGGACTTCGCAGCTCTAGCTGAATCTGGCTAACTCAGCACACACCACAGTTTGAAGTGGAGAATTTTCTGGTCTCCACACCACAACAGATGGTCAAAGCACCCGCTAAAATATTGCGGGAAGGCAGAACTGGACTTTGTAAAGCAGAATGAGTAACTCTCACCCATTGGCACATTATTAATAGTTACGGAGCCATATGCTATACTTTTTGCCTAATTAGATCTTTCTAAATTAAAACGCGCTCGCTGTAATATTCCATTAACATTTCCACAGCAGAAGAATGCTCTCTTTTTCACTAAGAATGGAAGTTATGTTTGTCTTGAAAGTGAAGCTATGGTGGTGTTACACTTAAGTGCAAAGTGGAGGTGAGATTTGAAAATGGTGGTCCTGTCAATGCAAGGGTGTCAATAAAATAGTTCGTAAAATTTGTTTACGATATTGTTATTAAATGTATTGTTTATTCAGCTAGGGATGGGAAATAAATAAAACAAGCCTACATTGATGGTATAAATAATTCGTTTTTGAATTCCTTGTAGCATGAACACAAGATACAAGGATAGAAATAGTCGCCATCCACTCTGGTGTGTAAGGCACACCTCTCTTGTACTTCTCTCCTCGACAATGGCCGTAGACCATTGACCTATTCCCAAGTCCCAGAGGGCTGAGGTAATGCGAGGCACAGATTAGGAAACAACTTTTTTTATAAATTGTATTGAGGTGCAGTATTTGAATTACCGTGCAACCTGAACATTGAATTCAGCTTCAACTTCACTGCAGTCTTTCTCACTGGCGTGTCTTAGCCAAGTCTGTCTTTATTTAGTGAAATAAAAGCAAAATACTGCAGATGCTGGAGATCTGAAATAAAAACAGGAAAGTGCTGGAAAAACTCAGTAGGTCAGGCAGCATCTGTGGAGAGAGAAACAGAGTTAACTGAACTGTTCTGATGAAAGGTTGCAGACCTGAAGCGTTAACTCTGCTTCTCTCTCCACAGATGCTCCCGGACATGCTGATTATTTCCAGCACTTCCTGTTCTATTTCTGTCTTTATTTAGGTCTAGATGTAGTGCTTCTGTCTCCTTATTGTTCAGTTGTTAGATTATATTTTCTACTAGTTTTTGTACCCAGTTTGTATTAGTTTTTGTCTAAATTTGGATATATTCTTTTGGTCCCATTAAGGTATTTATTAGAACTATTTCTGGATACATTTTTCATATTTTTATAGTCACAACCAGTTGCTGCTCTCCTTGCTGGTGGCACTGTTTCATCTCGAAGCTGTGCTTGATTATTTTTAACGTGCTCTTGGGTTGCGGGAAAGGTCAAATTTATTAGTCAGCCCTAGCTACCCAAAGAAGATGACAATGGGCCTCTTCCTTGAACTTATTGTGGTGATGGTGCTCCCATCGGAGTATTAGGTTGGCAATTCCAGGATTTCTGGCCCACTTACGGAATGGCGATGCATGTCCCAAGTCAGAATGGTGTGTGACTTGGAGGGGAGCTTGGAGGAGACCCTGAGAAGCTGGGATTGTTCTCTTTAGAGGAATCATGGTTGAGGGGAGATTTATAGAGATATTCAAAATTATGAGGGGTTTTGATCGACTAAACGGAGAAATTGATTCCACTGGCAGGAAGTTTGGTAACCAGAGACAAAGTTTTAAGATAAGTGGCAAAAAGTCCAGGAGGGAAATGAGAATTTTTTTTCACACAGTGGGTGTTACGATCTGGAATGCATTGCCTGAAAGGGTGTTGGAAACAGAGGCAATAATAACTTTTAAAATGGAATTGTATATACTCTTGACAAGGAGAAAGTTGCAGGACTGTTGGGAAAGAGCAGGGAGTGGGACTAATTGGCTAGCTCTTTCAAGTAGCAGGCACAGACCTGGTGGGCTGATTGGCCTCTTTCTGTGCTATTTTTTTATTCGTTCCAGGGATGTGAGAATCATTGGCCAGGCCAGCATATATTGCCCATCCCTAATTGCCCGTGAGAAGATATTGGTGAGCCGCCTTCTTAAACTGCGACAGTCCCTCTGGTGTCGGTACACTCATAGTGCTGTTAGGAAGGGAGTTGCAGGATTTTGACCTAGCAACAGTGAAGGAACGGTGATATATTTCCAAGTCAGGATGATGTGTGGCTTGGAGGGGAACTTGAAGGTGGTGGTGTTCCCATGCTTCTGCTGCCCTTGTCCTTCTAGGTGGTAGAGGTTGCAGGTTTGAAGGTGTTCGCAAGTTGCTGTGGTGCATCTTGTAGATGGTACACACTGCTCCAGTTGTGCACTGGTGGTGGAGGGAGTGAATATTGAAGGTGGTGGATGAGGTGCCGATCAAGCGGGCTGCTTTGTCTTGGATGGTGTTGAGCTTCATGAGTGTTGTTGGAGCTGCACCCATCTAGCCAAGTGGAGAGTATTCCATCGTACTTCTGACTTGTGCCTTGTAGATGGTGGATAGGCTTTGGGGAGTTACTCACCACAGAATTCCCAGCCTCTGACTTACTGTATGATTTTATGATTCTAAGGTGTTCCCATGAGCTTGCTGCTCAGTGGTAGAGGTTGCAGGGCTGGGAAGATATCGTTGAAGTAACCATGGTAAGTTGCGGTGTCGAGTCCTGCAGATTGTACATACTGCAGTCACAATGGAGGTGGAGGTGGGGTGGATATTCAATTTAGTGGCAAGTTGAGTTGATTGGTTTATCCTGGAAGTTATCAAGCTTCTTGAGTGTTCTTACTGCTGCTGGATTGTGCAAATTTATTCAGTTTTGACATATTGTAATGCCATGCAAAGGTCACAAAATTAACAAAAACCTACAAAAAACAATATTTTATTGACATTAAGCTATCTGTTCAAAAAGCAGATAGTCCAGCCACAAAATGGATAGGTGGTAAACCTATATGGCCATCTTGATGACAACCCTACAGTTTCCCTCGTGCGTAAGTCATTCAAATGACCTATATTCAAACCACATGAATCCATCCATGAGGTGAATTTGTAGACCAGATTTTACACCTATAGACAAATCACACATTAGCACCAATACTATTCAACCAATTTATCTTGTGACAATGTTAAATCTTCATCAAGAAACTCCTCAATTGCAAACCATAAAATCACAATACGTACACTTTGAATGAGAAGTCTGGGGTAGAGTCAGAATTAAGGCTCCCTTTCACGACAGCTTTGAGAAATGATTTTCTTCAGATTTCTTTGTGAATCGGTTTGAGAACAGCTGAATAGTTTTCATAAGAGCAAAATACTGCGGATGCTGGAACTCTGAAATGAGAACAGAAAGTGTCGAAAGTACTCAGCAGGTCTGGCAGCATCTGTGTAGAGAGAAACAGAGTTAATGGTCGGAATTTTACACCACTCCAGCGAGCCGGATGGTGGCGGGGTGGTGGCGGCTCTGGGAGGCCTTCCGATCCACTCCCGTCTCTGCCCCACTTTACGTGGGCCGGGGGGTGGAGGTGGGGGGCAGAAACGGCCACTTAAGGGCTTTCGCCCACTTCCAAGAGGATTTTACCCATGACAAGCAGGCATTTGGGAGACGCAAAAGGCCCACCAGTGAAAGCTGGTGGCCTCTCAGCGCCCCGGGATGAACCCTGGCAAACAGGCACAGGGTGCCTGATTGAGGGCCGCTCCCGCTTCCCCAACCACCCCCAGGACCTGAGACACCCCCCCCCCACCTTCCCCCACACGACCACCCTTGCCTCGCCAATGCACGACCGATCACCCCGGCAATGCAGCCCTAACTTACCTGTAGTCCTGACTCCATGTCCTCAGCTGGACTGCAGTCCCAGCAGTGGCCACCACTCCCAGTGGCGCTGCTGGGACTAAAAGCTGCCGGCCGATGATTGACCGGCAGCTCAATGAGGCGGGACATCCTCCCTCAAGCGAATGGAAGTTCCGCCTTGGAACAGTTAAAGCCCGGGGACCCGTAAGATGCGAGACAGATCCCCAGGCCTGGCAGAAGCAGGTTCGCCACCAACTTTTACTTTGGTGGCCAGCTCCCGTCTGCCCGACGTAAAATCCAGCCCAACGTTTCAGGTCTGTGACCCTTCATCAGAAGTCAGAAGACTTTTCATACTGGTTTTTGGATTTTGATTTCCATTTACAGTATATCCTCTCACTGCCCTCTATTTCCTCAGGTGCACTCTCAATATTTTCAACTGTCGCACCCATGCTTAAAAATTACCTAAAACTGCACTTGCCTCAACTTATCATTTGTATTCAAAGGTTAAGAGAATTAGGGACATCCAGACAGTTTGAATTTACATTGTACAAATCTATTTAGATGTGATTGAAAAAGATCATCCCATCAGCTGAAATGCATTCCTGGTATTTCTATTCAGGCACACTAACACTTGGTAGGTCATCGAAAGATAGATAGAAAGATTTGTATTTATATAGCGCTTTCATGACCGCAGAAATTTCGAAGTGCTGTGCAGGCTGTGAAGTACTCTTGAAGTATGGTCGCTCTTGTAGTGTTGGGAAATATGGCAGCCAATTTATGCACAGGAAGCTCCCAAAAACAGCACTGTGATAATGACCAGATAATCTTTTTAATGATGTTGCATGAGAGATAAATATTGTCCAGGACATTAGGAGAGCCCCCCTGTTCTTCTTGAAATAGTACCATGGGATCTTTTACTTCCACTTGAGAGGACATGTAGTTTAACATGTCATCCGAAAGATGGACAGTAGTACTTTGGAGAGGGTCTGATCTTGTATCGAATCCTGTCCTATATTTGACTTGAGCCCAGGCAAACGAGACTTTGCGGACTCTACTTTTATATTTGTTCAGCGACTGCATAATGGGTTGGGGCAGTTCAATTCCAATTCCAACTAGGCATAACCTACAGAATAGAGATAGTCCCATTTGGTGCTAGTAGTTACTAACTGGAGACGTTGTTTGGAGAAGCTGTTTTACCAGTGCAGTGTGATTGTCTGCTTAGGTGAAGATTGAAATGTATATGTACGAAAGCTTGAAGTGCAAAAAGGACATTGAGCCCATGGATATTTATCTGAACGTGTAATTGTACGCTACTTTTCGGTGTCCTGAGAAAATTTCTCCCTGAAATCCAAAAGATGTAAATTACCTACCTTAAGCTCATTTTTCCACGATTTATGCTTGGTGAGTGCTTTCCATATATGGAATTTCCATGGCCCAGCACCGTAGGGACCAATGTATTGCATGAAGTGTTTCATCGTCTGTAAGAATTTATCCCTTAACTTACAATTCCAATCCTAACCAGCTATTTAACCAGCTCTCATTTAAAGGCAATAAGCAACACAGCATTAATTGGCATGGCTGGGTTTTCGGGTAATGTAGAGGTTACTCTACATTTTGTCAGATTTGTGTTCCATTCAATCACTGAGTGAGCAACTCAATAGGCTTTTATTTCCAATCACACACACTTGTCTCACTTAATATTCAGCATTGTGACACTATTTGATTTCTATCTGTACAATTCCTGATGTGATAATTTACCTCAGTCGTAATGACAGGAAATGGTAATGAATGATCGTGGAATGCTGTACAAATGATTTGGACTGAACACTATTTCAAACAATGAACATATAATCAATTAAGAATTCTGTCCACACTCAGTGCCACAGGGGTGCTGCACAGAGTGTGGAGTTAGCACACTACCTTGCATCTCTGCAACCTAGATTTAAATCCAGGCTGATGGGATAGAAATCTCTTCTCTCCGCCAGCTGTAAGAATCCTACTTGAAATGATTTAGATAGTTTTTAGTTGCCATGAATCTACATCATGAACTGTCCATAAGCCAACAGAAGTGAGCAGTTGCAGTCGGCACTGACAAAGATGATTTGTGTTGGGAAGTGGAAGTCTGACAATGGGAGGGTTAGGAGTACTCCTGTTCAATTGAAATCAACACAGTTCTTTGGGGTCTAGTAGATGGAGATTTGCTCTGTATTCGGTCTATGTTATACCTGCTCTGCCATGTGTCAGGATAAGCCGGAATCCAAAACAAGGGCGTAGAATTTCCTGCAACAGCGTGATTGGTGACCCACGCTGTGAATTTCCCCATTCTGAGCACTGATAGATTGGTTACTCTAAAAATTCCTGGATTTGTAATTGGAAAATACAACAGCAAGCAGAGTGGCAAATTAGCACACACTGCAACCAATGGCCAATGCTTGTTACAAATGGCACAGTCTAAGACACTACGTTCAACATAGAAATTAATCAGACTTATTTGCAAAGGAAAGAAGATTATTCACTGGGCTTGACCATGAAGTAGTTAATAGTGGGACACCACTACATTTCAAAATAAAAGAATGACTTTGATTTCTAGGTTTACCTTTAGCAAGTGATCCCAGCCAAATAATGCTACCTGTGTGAACCCGACTACACCTTCGTGTTTCAATACTGAATAATTAATTTTCTTAGAAAAAAATGCAGCTTTTTAAAGACTAAAGGTAAACATATGTGGCACTGACAAACACTATGGGCCGGATGTTCAAATGCCAGCAGGGTTGGCACCGAGTCCAGGCGTGATTTGAAAATTGCGGTCCCAGAGGTCGTCTTCGGAACCCGATGCCTCTGGGACAGTCCGCGATTTTCAATGTGAGGGTGTGCATGAGGGAATGGGGAAGCTGCTTGCCTCCAATTAAGGGCCCATTAAGTTCATGGAGGAGCTGGTTAAGGGGTCAGGGTGGGGGGATGGGGCCTGCACTGTAATTTTCAATTAGGATTCCAGCGAGGCCAACTAGTCTGGTTCCCAATAGTGCAAAGCTGTCGGGCTCGCAGCGGATAGAGAGAAAATGTTATTGTTGGACGATGAAATGTTTTGGTCCCACGGGGATCTTGCGCCAGGCCAAGCGCAGGAAAACATTTTTATTTTGGAAGCAATGCTTCATCGCTTTACGCTGCTGGCCCTCCAAGGAGCAGCCTGCTCTCTTCGGCAAGGCAGCGGCAAGCCCCATCATGGCCGCCACTTGCCTTTGCTGATCACACTCTGCAGCCAGCTCCCGCCTCCTGCAGACATTTGGCGCCACTAATTGGGCGCTGGGTTCACTTTCTGCCTAATTAGGGCATTTACATCTAACGATTGCATTAGTGCCACAGCTGAGGCGCGGAGTCGGGACCCGGAAATCATCCAGGCATTGGGTTCCCAACCCCATTTTGAAAATTCAGCCCTACAACTCAATTATTGTCAGACATACATAGGATAGGCAATGGCAAACATTCAAAGAGCACATGGATGTACTGCAACAATTGTTTATTCCTGTCTGACGCAAAAGTAAAATGGGAAAGGTAAGCAAACAATGGCTTACGAGGGAAATTAGAGATAGCATTAGATCCAAGGACCTGAGGATTGGGAGCAGTTTAGAATTCAGCAAAGGAGGAGCAAGGGATTGAGTAAGAAGGGGAAAATAGAGTACGAGAGTAAGCTTGCGGGGAACATAAAAACTGACTGTAAAAGTTTCTATAGGTGTGTGAAGAGAAAAAGATTGGTGAAGACAAATGTAGGTCCCTTACGGTCAGAAACAGGGGAATTTATTATGGGGAACAAAGAAAAGGCTGACCAACTAAACGCATACTTTGGTTCTGTCTTCACAAAGGAGGACACAAATATCATTACAGAAATGTTGGGGAACACAGGGTTTAGTGAGAGGGAGGAACTGAAGGAAATCAGTATTAGTAGAGAAATGGTGTTGGGGAAATTGATGGGATTGAAGGCCGATAAATCCCCAGGGCCTGATAATCTACATCCCAGAGTACTTAAGGAAGTGCCCTAGAAATAGTGATTGCATTGGTGGTCATCTTCCAAGATTCTATAGACTCTGGAACAGTTCCTACATATTGGAGGGTAGCTAATGTAACCCCACTATTTAAAAAGGGAGGTAGAGAGAAAACAGGGAATTATAGACCAGTCAGCCTGACGTCAGTAGTGGGGAAAATTCTAGAGTCCATTATCAAAGATTTTATAGCAGAGCACTTAGAGAACAGTGGTAGAATCGGACAGAGTCAGCATGGATTTACAAAAGGGAAGCGATGCTTGACAAATCTACTAGAATTCTTCGAGGATGTAAGTAGTAGAGTTGATGAAGGGGAGCCAGTGGATGTGGTTTATTTGGACTTTTAGAACTCTTTCGACAAAGTCCCACATAAGAGATTAGCATGTAAAATTAAAGTGCATGGGATTGGGGGTAGTGTATTGCGATGGATAGAAAATTGGTTGGCAGACGGAAAACAAAGATAGGAATAAACGGGTCTTTTTCCGAACGGCAGGCAGTGACTAGTGGGGTATCGCAGGGATTGATGCTAGGACCCCAGCTATTCACAATATTAATGATTTAGATGAGGGAACTAAATGTAATATCTCCAAATTTGCAGATGACACAAAACTGGGTGGGAGGGTGAGTTGTGAGGAGGATGCAGAGAGGCTTCAGGGTGATTTGGACAAGTTGAGTGAGTGGGCAAATGCATGGCAGATGCAAGAGAATGTGGATAAATGTGAAGTTATCCACTTTGGTAGCAAAAACAGGAAGGCAGATTATTATCTGAACGACTATAAACTCGGAGAGCAGAATATGTAACAAGACTTGGGTGTTCTCGTACACAAGTCGCTGAAGGTAAGCATGCAGGTGCAACAGGCGGTAAAAAAGGCAAATGGTATGTTGGCCTTCATAGTGAGAGGATTCGCGTACAGGAGCAGAGATGTCTTGCTGCAATTATACAGGGCCTTGGTGAGGCCACACCTGGAATATTGTGTGCAGTTTTGGTCTCCCAATATGAGGATGTTCTTGCTATAGAGGGAGTGCAACGAAGGTTTACCAGACTGATTCCTGGGATGGCGGGACTGACGTATGAGGAGAGATTGAGTCGGTTAGGATTATATTCGCTAGAGTTCAGAAGAGTGAGGGGGGGATCTCATAGAAACCTATAAAATTCTAACAGGACTTGACAGGGTAGATACAGGAAGGATGTTCCCGATGGTGAGGGAGTCCAGAACCAGGGCTAATAGTCTAAGGATACAGGGTAAACCTTTCAGGACTGAGGTGAGGAGAAATTTCTTCACCCAGAGAGTGGTGAACCTGTGGAATTCGCTACCACAGAATGCAGTTGAGGCCAAAACATTGTATGTTTTCAAGAAGGAATTAGATATAACTCTTGGGGCGAAAGGGATCAAAGGATATGGGGCAAAAGCGGGAACAGGCTACTGAGTTGGATGATCAGCCATGATCATAATGAATGGCGGAGCAGGCTTGAGGGGCCGAATGGCCTTCTCCTGCTCCTATTTTCTATGTTTCTACATACGTACAGACTTTTGAATACATTAGCACCACAAAAATTCAGGTTAGCGTCAATACTTATGCAACTACTGTTAAGTAGTTATGTACAGTGTAGCTTTGATATGATCCAGTCTTATGAATGGAACATTGATAAGACAACAATCTCATTAAGGATCATACCACTTCAAAGTGATACTGGCCCAATATAGCAAAGGCTAGCCAGACTAATGAATGCGTTAAAAAAAAAACCTGATCTGAGTTTCAAGGCTGGGCAGAAAATCGAGTATGCTGTTCAAAACTGACTGATGTTTCTCCGGCCACGTAGTCAGAATTGTTCACTTGTGATAAACTTTTCTTCTGAATTCAAGATGGAAAAAGGTATAATGTGACATGAAGATATTCAATAGTATAAGATTGAATAGCGAACAAGTTTTGAACTGGATATAGACCTGGGTCATTACATGGACATCTTAGATTCTCAGTAGCAGTTTATCATGTTTGATTTCTTTGGAACTCCCCAGTTATTAAAGCTGACGATTCTTAGCTGGGTTATTTTGGTAATCAATACGTTTCAAAGAAAACTCTTGTCTTTCCTTACAGATTGCATTTATGCAGAGATGAAAAATTAAGAGGCTGGATATTTTTATGTTCTATCTTCTCGTTCCTGCGAACATGCAAATGGCAATTGATTTCTTAATACAGCTCCATGAATCACACCGCTGCCAGGTCGCCAAGGGCTTACCAGCGCCATTATTCTTCAATCTGAATGGCAGCAGTGATAGAAGTAGCATTGATTAATTCATAATCGTCGTTGATTTTAATCGGGGCAGAGCTTTGCGCCATAATTTCCTCTCTCGTGCTGTAAAACAGGCCCTACAATGAAGGTGTCCCATTATAATGGCGCATGTCCCCAGCACATTGTCATCTAGTAATGCTGTCAACAGTCATGTAAGCATCTGAAAAAGTGTAGAAACAACAACAGTAATTTAGAGATTAAAAAGTTAAATTCCTGGCCTAAAATCCAGTGTTACCTACAGGAACTGAGGCTTAGGCCTGTATGTAATTGACATTCTGCCACTATTAGCTTATGATTTTATTATAGAACTGAAATTGCAAATAGGAGGTTTGAGCAGTTGGACTTTGGCCTTTGAGGTGTGGCTGAGATATATATCTTGGAGTGTTCGGGGCTGATGTCAGGAAGCTGTTCTTCACACAAAAAGTAGTGGAAATCTGGAACCCTGAAAGCTAGTGGTCAATTGAAAATTTCAAAACTGAGATTGGTAGATTTTTGTTTGGTAAGGTTGTTAAGGATTATGGAACCAAGGTGGGTTTAATGTAAGGCCATTTAATTGTGCCAGTTGCTTGCAGTACTGTGAATTAGCTTTAGATGGGTACATCTGTAATTGTAACTAATATAAATACTCCCAGTGCTGTCCTGGCCTATTCTCTACAAACGAAATACAGCTTTGCAAATTCATTACGGCTGTCACTTAACAATTCTAACTAAAATTGCCCATTTTCGCTGATGGCAACACAGTAAGTAATGACATCTGATAGACAAGCATTTTTTAGTGGCCAGGAATAATCAAAGGAACAAATTGTTCTGCTCAGAAGGGGTTCAGTCTGGAGTCACGCACATAACATTTGACAACTGTACAATGCCTGTACCGCGGGAGATAGAAAATTGTTCAAAATGCATTTACTCTTTCAACCTCTTTCTCTCTCCCACAGACCGTGTACATGTTCTACGCTCTGGCGATCGTCTGTGATGACTATTTTGTTCCTTCATTAGACAAAATCTGTGAGGTATGCACTGCCCATGATTTATGGAGACTCTCCAGATTGCAATGTATTGTAGTCTGCTTACGGTTATTGTCAGACTGGGTGTATTACTTTCACTCTGTATTGAACGTGTAATTGATAATTATGGATAATAGACATAATCACAAAACAATAGTTCTGCTCTAACTGCTTAATCCTTTCCATAATATGCAAAACTGAGCAAAGGTGATCTGAATAGAAATAGTTCATCTGCTAAGGCTGATATTTTAGGACATCGAAAGTACTCAGAAACTGTATTTGTGGTGAACAGGAAAAAGTGAGGGAGGAAATCAGAAAGATATATTCAAAGGATATTCTTCCTGTGTCTTTGTAATATTGAACATTACTTAACATTTCCTAGCATCCCTAGCAAACACTCCAAGTCTATCTAACAATCTACCCATCTATAAGATATAAAAAAATTTGCATCTGCGCATACTTCCAGCAACACTTTCCATTACAAATTCCTAAATCCATGTTAATAATGGAAATGACCGTGTAAACTTGCCACATTGTAATTATACCGCTCCCCCAGTAGGGGCGCTATACATGCTGCGTCACTATCTGAGACAGAGACTGGAATTTTACATCAGGGTACAGGCCAAAAAGTCAACGGTGAGCCCACCCCTGCTGAGCCTGGAAGCCACGCCTTGATTTTGTGAGGTTCAGGCCCTTAATTGGCCTCGCGCGGGACTTCCATCCCTCCGAGGCAGGAGGACCTGCCTCCAAGAGCTGCTGGCCAATCAGTGGGCCAGCAGCTCTTCAGTCCCTGCAGCGCCACTGGGAGCTGGGATTGCACCCATTGAGAGGAACAGGAATGGAGGAGGCCCTGGAGTAGAGCTAAGTGTGTGGGGCCTTGCCGGGGAGTATTGGTTGGGCCTGGCGAGGAAGGGAGGGGATGTCTATTGGGGGGTGGGGGTGAGGGGGGGAGGTTCTCCAGCGGGGGTGGCTTGTGCCATTGGGTGGGGTCCTCCGTGGGGCAAAGGGTGAAATGTCCGTCCGCCGCTGGTAATGTACAGTAGTGACAGGAGGAGGCCCTTAAGTGGGAAGTAATTGGCCACTTAAGAGCCTTAATTGGCCTGGGGCAGGCATGCTTTTTGTTACCTCCCCCGCTGCTCATAAAATTCAGTGGGGGTGGGTAGGCGACAGGAATGGCACCCCCCACCTCCCACCCAATTTATGCCCCAACCCCACCTCCAACCCGCTCGCAGCGGGGCATAAAATTCTGGCCAGAATGTTGGAATCATAGGGCGGAATTTTCTGCCCAAAGCAGGGCTCCCGAGAGTGGGCCAAAAAGACTTCAGCCCGCTGGAGCAACCCCTCCCCCTCCGCCCCCCCCCCCCCCACTCCCACCCCCGGAGTGCAGGGCCAATTAGCAGCCCAGCGCCAGGTTCCGCGTCCCTTTAAAGATGGGGATCACGTCTCCAAAAGCTGCCAGCCAATCACAGGGCCAGCGGCTCAGTAGTATCGGCAGTGCCCCCCCACCCCCCCAAGCCTGCAGGGAGGCTCATTTTATTGGGCGACCACATCGGCTTAATGCCTGTAGCGGGGGCAGGGGTGGGAGTGGGGAAGAGACCCTTAAGTGGCTGTTCAAAGGCCTCTTAAGGATCTCAGTTGGCCTCTGGCAGGAAGGCTGTCGTCGTCCTAACCGGCCCCCAGCAAAATTGCAGTGCGACGGGGAGGCAATGGGCCCTCCACCCCTCCCTCTCTTCGCCATTCTATGGGACCCCCCCCTAACTACGAATCCATCTCAGGGGCTATAAAATTTAGTCTATAGAATGACAATTTCACAAAGGCAGTTTCAACTATTAATACGGACATCTTATATAGAATGTTTGTGTCAGATGTGGCTCAGTTGGTTTCACTCTTATTTCATAGTCAGAAGGTATGGGTTCAGATCCCACTCTGGTGACTTGAGCACATGAAATCCAGGCTGATAGGCTAGCCCAGTATTGTAAAGTGCTGCACTGTTAGAGATGCTGTCTTTTTGGATGAGATGTTTAACCCTTTCAGGTGGACGTAAAAAAATCCCACGGTACTATTTTGAAGAGCAGGGGGGTTCTGTTTAGTTTAGAGATACAGCACTGAAACAGGCCCTTCGGCCCACCGAGTCTGTGCCGACCATCAACCACCCATCCATACTAATCCTACACTAATCCCACATCCCTATCACATCCCCATCTGTCCCTATATTTCCCTACCACCTACCAATACTAGGGGCAATTTATAATGGCCAATTAACCTATCAACCTGCAAGTCTTTGGCATGTGGGAGGAAACCGGAGCACCCGGAGAAAACCCCCTTGTGCTGGCCAATATTTAACCCTCAATCAATATCACTAAAACAGATGATCTGATCATTCATCTCATTGCTGTTTGTGGCACCTTGCTGTGCACAATTGGGCTGCCACGTTTCCTACATTACAGTAGTAAGTACATTTCAAAAGTACTTAATTGGGTGTGAGGTGCTTTGAGACATGCCAAGGTTGTGAAAGGCACTATCTAAATGCAAGTTCTTTCTTTTATATTGTGTCCAGTTGTAATTGTCATGCTGGAATTATATGTTACTACCAGTGATGGTGCTGTGGTGCCTCAGTGTTGCCAATTCGTTTTTGAGGTGCATTCACTGTTGCTTTGTAGGCAAATGCAGCACCCAGTTTGTGCACAGCAGCATCCCATAAACAGCAACTGAGATAATGACGTGTCAGCGTTTTCTCAATGGTAGCCCTCTCACCTCTAAATCAAAAATTTGTGGGGAATACAAGTTCCACTGGAGAACCTGAGTCCATAACCCAAGCTGAGACTTTAGCGCAGTACTGAGGGAATACTGCACTGTCGGAGGTGCCCCGTCTTTCAGATGCAATGTTAAACCAAGGCCTCATCTGACTTCTCAGTTAAATGATCATTTTCTCATTGTTGATTTTAGGACCTTGCTATGTGTAAATTCTGAAAATAGTGACTACTCTTCAAAAGTACTTCATTGCTTTAAAGCACTTTGGGATGTCCTGAGATTATGAAAGGTGCTATATAAAGGCTAGTTTGTTTGTTCATTTGTAAGAGTTTGTTTTTATGATGTTGGTTGAGGGATAAATGTTGGCCAGGACTCCAGGAGAACTTCCCCATCACTTTGTTGAATAGTGCCACGAGATCTTTTAAGTCCAGCTGAATAGGCAGTTGGGGCCTCAGTTGAACATCATTATCTGAAAAAACAGCACCTCCAACAATGCAGCACTCCTTCTGCTCTGCATTCAAGTGTTGGCCTAGATTATGTACTGGATTCCTGGAGGTTGGCTTGAAATCATGACGTACTAATTCAAAGTTGAGATTATTTATGGAGAGCGCTGTTTTATAAATTTATTAAAAGGACAGAAACAGTGAGGAAACCCAGGAATATTTTTGATTATAAAGCATACAAAACCATACCACTTAAGATATAAAACACCCTGCACAACACTGACAATGTATCACTGAGTGTGATGTGACGGGCTGAACTCAGCATTTAACTTTGAAACTCCCATCACAGCGCCACTTAGTAGTGTCAAAGCCAAGTGGTACAGCTAGTGTGGATATTCAACTATTAGATTTTCCATCGGAAACTTTTAAATAAGACTGAAATATATATAGTATCAATGTGCAAATCTCCTGTCATCACACTTCAGGTGCTCCGATGCTAATACAAAGTTGTTTTTTTGATCATTCTTGAAAATACTATAAAGAAACAAAGTCAGAATTTGGAAAGTGCAGAGAAACTCCAGTGTCCTAACTGACCTTCACAGAAACAAAGCCAGTGTTCTGAACTCCAGTCTAAATAGCAATTGGCCTTTGACTGAGTTTCAAACACTGTTTACTTAACATCAGTTAGATTTTGTAGCCTTGAAAGGTCATATACCTACACATTAACAGAAGAATAAAACATTGTATTTTACATGACATAATATTCATGTCTTTGTTAAAAATCACCCATCCTCTGACTTGCTTTATGTTGTGCCAAAATTAACTGGTGTATTGAATAAGATCTATAAAAAATGTATATAGGGTGAAAAAGAAAGGTTAAGCAAGAGACAGCCAACCTTATATTTTGCCTGGAGGCAATATTTACCCTTCCACCATCACAGTTAACCTGTGCTTTCCAGGAAGGTCTTTCTGACTTGTCATAATTTTTTTTGTTAATTATGGCCCTGAAATACTAGCAGATAAACACCTCAAAGCAGCCAAAGATAAACGAGTTAACATCACCGCTAAAACTGCCGCGAGAAAAATGTCAGATAGATGTTGTTACGCATCCTGACATAATCCCGCAGGATGATATCAAGGCCCAAAGCTCACCAGTACGTAGGACAGTCCTTAGCCCAAATGACACTGTCTCTCGAGTGAAAACATTTGCCTTATTCTTTTTGAGCATAGACTCTAATAACAAAAAAACTTAACAGAGCCCCTGTCCCCCATCGCCCCACGTAAAATGACCGTCCACACATGTTTGTTAATGGTAAACACGTGTAACAGATGGGATTGAATAAATATTTTAAGAGAATTGATTTGAAATATTTAGTGATGTAAAAAAAACCACAAACATGAACTTGAAAGGGAATCTTGTGCCAGTTAAATGGATAAATGGCACCCAGTTAGAATGGAGCATTCCTGCTACGGTTTGTCAGCACAAGTTGCCACGGACTAAAGTGCAGCTGTTGTTTGCTACAAAACAACTGAGAGCCTGATGAAATAAGAGAGCAGGCTAACACTGGGATGTTCGGCCTAGTTCTGCTCCTTCATTCCATTTTGCCACACTGAGCTCACAGCAGTTTATATATTTTTTCTTAAGTTATGTACCAGAAGAAATCTGGAGCAGGCAGCCAGTGAAGAGTGAAAGTAAAATGCGAAAAAGCACGAGGAGGGCAGATCAAATAAGAACTAGGGACATGAATACAGAAACATGGGATATGAAAGAAGGTTTCCAGAATGGGGCTTTTTTTTAGAGAGGTGGGGTATGAAACAGGGTAGAGGCAATATGGGGGATCCGAACCCTTGGATGGAGGAGGTCCCAATCAGTTGGAAAGATGAGAGATACGGTCAAGTAGATGTGAAATATTATTTTCTATCCAAGAGTGTGAGCATAAAAGAGCATCTATGAGTGGAATACTGTATTTGTTGCCTAAATTAATTACATTAATGTGAGCCACTGTGCTTTAGAAGCAGGAAAAAAGTGCAGAGTCACCTGACCAACTCTGCTATTTAAAGCAGTGTTTGGACTCCATGATTGTTGATTGTAAATCCTTGCATGATACGACTAGCACATGCTCCCTTTTGCAGCTTTGCTACTGGTAGAATTAACATTCTTGGTCTAATTTGGAGGTTGTCCTGGAAGCAGTGAGCAGATTACATAGAACTACATAGAATTAGCAGCACAGAAACAGACCATTTGGCCCAAATGGTCTTCATGCTCCACATAAGTCTCTTCCTACACTACTTCATCGAACCCGATCAACATATCCTTGATATTTCAGTTTACTTTCACATATGAGCCAGTTACTCGATGGTAAATTGAAGTTGAATCCTTACACGTGCTTCAGGAAGTTGCATCATTTGTGCATCCTACCCATGTTGCTTCCAGGTATCTTCCATATCGCTGTCTCTAAACTCCTTTTAAGCACCTAAACTTGACATGGTAAATCTGTACTTCCCTGTGTTTTGAATGGTTGTCCAGCTGATGATGTCGTTGAGCTGAAGCCTCGGCCTGTTGCTCATATTAGCTGCTTAATTTATGGCATCATAAGCTGGTGAGGCAGGGTCAACTGAAAACTTCAAAACTGGGATTCATAGTTTTTTGTTAGGCAAGGGTATTAAGGGGAGCCAAGGCAGGTAGATGGAGTTAAGCTACAGATCAGCCATGAGCTAACTGATTGGTCGAACAGGCTTGAGGAGCTAAAATGCCTCCTCCTCTTCTCATGTAGAGGAACAGGGTCGAAATTTTCAAGATTTAATTAGGGATTCATTTGTCCTCAGAATTCAAAATGTGATCTATTGGGTTGGGGATTTACTTCTAATATTGGCGGCTGGTAGCCCAGGCATCTTGGGCTGAACTAATGTCACTTTTATTTTATTCTTTCTTCACTCCCTTATCTTAGTGGTCTCTGCCTCACCATACCATAGCCCACAACCTTTTCATGGGCCTCTGCCAGTGCCATCAGTAACCATGCTACATAGAAGGAGTATAAGAGCAGCCCTTAATAACTCCGGTCTTCCCTCCATTCCTATAGGATGCTCCGAGCCTCCATTTGATTTCCCTGACAACAGAGCTGGGATTGATTGTGAAATCATAATCAAAGAATAATGGGTGGGAGCATCGCCCCCACATGCCTAGTTTCTGTTTCACCATGGCTACACGCTCCTTCCAGTTTTTGGCGCACGCCCTGGCCCCTCCGAATCTTATCCCCAGTGCCTTCAGGTAGTCTGACCTGATGGTGAAGGGGACAAAGGGTTGGTCAGCCCAGTTCCCCAAGAACATGGCCTCACTCTCGCCGCGATTTACTTTAACTCCTGAGGCCAGTTTGAACTGGTTGCAGATGCTCATGAGCCTGCGAATGGACAATGGATCCGAGCAGAAGACGACGATGTTGTCCATGTAAAGAGAGGCTTTGACCTGCGCGTCTCTGCTGCCTGGGATTGTCACCCCTCTTATGCCGCACCCTTCCTGATGGATTCAGCAAAAGGTTCGATGCAGCAAACAAACAAGACAAGGGAGAGACGACAGCCCTGTCTGACTCCAGATTTGATCGGAAAACTTTCCGATTCCCACCCATTGATTGAAACTGCGCTAACGAAATTTGTGTAGAGCAGTTTGATCCAATTGCGGATTCCCTCCCCAAATCCCATTTTGGAGAGCACGTCCATCATGTATGTGTGCGATATCCTGTCAAAAGTCTTCTCCTGGTCCAGGCTGATGAGGAAGGTGTAAAAGGTATTGCATCAACTTTTGTTTTAATCTTAACTGTGCATTGATGAATTTGAGAACTTGGAGAGGTCAAGGGTTTGAACACTCTTTTCACCTCTGGTGCCTGGGTTTTAGTCCAGCTGCTACTGAGGACGTGAAAATTGCGACACTCTGCTGTCTGTAAGTGCTCTAAATGAACGTGGAATTAAATTAGGCAATCACAATTGAAGGGCTCAATGTTTTTAATGCAAATAAGTCATGGTTTTCTGTGTAAAATATGTCAGTATTGCAATCGTGGTGCTATCTCGCTCTTAGGCAGTCCCTCAGGAGCGAGGATGACTTTCTTCCACTCCAGGCTTTTGGCTCCTTAGTCGACTGAATAGTCCAATTCTGGATCCGTACACTCTGCCACAGGTAGGGCAGGTGGTGTTTGGTGAGAGAGTGAATGGAATGTTCGAAATTCTGAACGCTCCTTCCGCTGTTTGCACTTGGTTGCTGCCTGGGCATGTCGATGTTGTTTGAACTGGGTGGCATCTACATGGATGCTTCTTCTCCATTTTGTGCGGTCTCGGGCAAGAGATTCCCATGAATCAGTGGAGATGTCACATTTTTTCTGGGAGGCTTTAAGGACATCCTTGTAGCGTTTCCTCTGCCCTCCTGGTAGCCTCTTGCCGTGATTGAGCTCGGAGTAGAAAGCCTGTCTTGGGAGTCATGTGTCAGGCATGTGGACGATGTGGCCCACTCAATGTAACTGACTTGCCATGACCAGTGTCTCAATACTGGAGGTGTTGACCTGAGAGAGGACACTGATAAGAGCAGTCCCACCCAGCTGGACGAAAGTGGAGAGGCGTTGGAGGAGGATGGTGTGGTCAACCGTGTCAAAGGCTGCAGACAGATAGAGAAGGACGAGGAGGGAAAGTTTACCTTTGTCACAATCGCATTGCATGTCATTTGTGCCTTTGATGAGAGCTGTTTCCATACCGTCGCAGGGGCAGAAATCTGATTGGAGGATTCAAACATGGAGTTCCATCTCACATCACTAAATCTAAACTCTGATTGGTTCTTCAATTAGTTGCAAAATATGTGCTTGGCAGCAACCTATCAGGATCAAGGATGTAGCACCTAGTATATCTACTTTGGCCTTCAACAATTCTAAGCATTACCTTCTTACACCCTTGTTCAATACTCGGCTTGAGGATCTGATCAGAATGCATTCAGGAGTATGAACTTTACCTCTTTGCCTGCCTCCCTTAATGAAGGGTGCTAAGGCCCTTATAGTGTCCCAGCAGCTGTGGTGGCCTAGACCAACCAATTCAGCGCCCACAACAGGGCTCTGGTGCCCGGCTGAAATGGCAGGTCCCAGCAAGAGTTTGCGGTGGGGGGAGTGGGGGGGTGCTGTGCAGGGGATTGGCGTTTAGTGCAGGGGGAGGGTGGTGCAGGTTTTACTGGTGGAGGCCCTCCATGGGCCACAGATTGCCCACAGAGGAACCCCTCCCCCCAAAGCCCACAGGGAGATTGCCTCGTTTTACTAGGAGACCTCCCCATGTGGCATAGGTTCCCCCCGCCGCCCCTCACCACTGGTTAAATCCCAGCGGCAGCAGGAAGAGCCCGTTAATAGGTCACTTATCAGCCTCAGTTGGCATCTGGGCAGGAAGGCCGTCTTCAGTCTATCCTGTCCCCGACAAAATTGCGATGCGACAGTCCCTCGCCTCCCGTTGCAATTCTATGGGCCTGCCTGCCTCCGAACCTATCTCGGGGTGTGGGGGTGGTGCATAGAACTTATCTCCAGGAATTAGACCTGGAAACTTGGGTTTGGTATGGCTTCAGACAGTGGCTGTACTGTCTAGGCGAATCAGGTGAGCATTAGATTGTAGAGTAACCATAAAAAATGAATCAACGTCTTCAAACAAAATGTCAAGCTTGTATCGTTGTGCAAAATCCTCACGACTGACAGTCTGTTGGCAGTTTTCACTGGGACCTGATTAGGGACCTGGATCTGAAAGGAGCTTAACTCGAATTGGACTAACCCGACATACAGCAAAGTAATGGGAGGAAAATGAATAATGAATAAACTAAAACACTGCATGAAATGCACTGATGAGGTATTGAACATCCTGCGGAATGACTGCTGGGTCCTTGAATTCGGCCTTTTTGTACAACTTATTTATTCAGCCATGACTGAAGGAGGGAACTGAGCGAATCAAATTGGCAGGAACCATGACTGCAAGTATCACAGGAAAGAGAACTGCAGCAGCAAACACAGCTGAATTTAAAACAAGACAGTTAGTGCTGGTAGATAATTTCAAAATGAGTAATAACAGTGAATTGGGCTTCTCACGCATCGACGTCTCCCATCATTTTTTCCAGACTTGGAATTTTGTTCTGAAAATTACTCTGGTGAAAGCAATTTGCTTCTTTGTAGGGCTGTGGGAAAAACAATATAACACTGAATTATAAAGATGCTAATCCACAGCTCCACACTTTAACACAGCAATAGCCATGTGCTGAGGGAACGATTCTTCCAGGTGACCCGTCATGCCAATTCCCCTGTAATAAAGAGAAAGCCTTGCATTTATATAATGCTTTTCACGACCACCGGATATCTCAAAGTGCTTTACAGACATTGAAGTACTTTAGAAGCTTCATCACTGTTGCAATGCAGGAAACACAGCAGCCAACTTGCGCACAGCAAACTCCCACAGACAGCAATGTGATAATGACCAGATGATCTTTTTCTTATGTTGATTGTGGGATAAATATTGGCCAGGACACAGGACACTTTGAAATAGTGCCTTGGGATCTTTTACGCCGGCCCGAGCAGGCAGAAGGGACCCTGATTTAACATCTCATCCAAGGAACAGCAGCTCCCGACAGTACGGTATTCCCTCAGTACTGCACTCGAGTGTCAGCCTTGATTTTTGTGCTCAAGCCCTGGATTGGGATTTGAACCTGGAACCCAGAGGTGAGAGTGCTGCCAACTGAACCAAGGTTGACACAAATTTGTGATATAATATATATGATTTCAAACTGTAATTCTGAACCTGAAGAAGGGATGTTGACTCATAGGTCTGTAATTCCTGTTGTATACTACTAATAAAATATCTTTTACCAATGGTTAAAAAAAACTTACTTTACCAGGCAAAGCCCCAAGTTCCCAATTCTTGCACGTCCTCTTCTCCACTGTCTCGAACCTGTGGAGGATTACTGACCCTCTTGCTTTTGCGTCTTTGGCTCGGCCACTGCAACATTTCACCCTCCCCACAATGCCTCCTGTCAACATTGTCCCAGACAGTTGAGATTGTGAGGGCAGCGTTTCCTCAGTCTAATAAAATAAACTTTGTAATTTACTGAAATTAATATTCTGATGGTCTGCATCACACTCTGCACCTGTGTTTTCAGATGCAGTTACAATCATTTCCAATTTTGTGGTATTTGAAATACCTGCATTAGGGTTGCTGATGCTTCAGGATTGCCTTGGAGTCTCTAGGAATTAATGATTAATCCCCAGGACACTGTTGCAAGCAACCCTGGGAAAAATGATAGGGGCAATTAAAACAAATGGTGTGTTTTAACAAAAATTTCTTTGAACACTTCTATTTATTCATTGGAGATGGAAATAAAAGCAGATTGACTGACAGTCACGAATTATCCAATCGGGTAATGAAAGTCTCTTCGCTTTCCAATTGGCTGGAGACTATGAGGTTGGACTTCTTGGGAGACCGATGGCAGGAATGTGGGCACGGGGCAGATTGAGGCAGGAGGTCATGTGGTGACCCCTCCAGGAATATGTCCCACCAGAGTCAGCAACTCTCACCTGCATGTGTGTAATACATCAGAATATACAAGGGCACACATCCAACTGGAGCAATAAGGCTCACTTACTTAGTTTTAAACCAAAGATTCTAATTTTTTCAGTGAAATTATGATTCGGAATTCTAAAATCAGCCAGTCTTAACACATAGCCAGAAAGGATTTGTAGAATCTGCTTTATTTAAAACACTCATTCACAATATATCCCCAATTGCCCAAGCAGATCGCTTGGGACCTTGGCTGCTGGGTGCCTGATCTGGCAGTGACCTATTCAGTAATTGCCCAGTCTTCCAATGGGTGATTTTGGGGTCAAACACAGGCTGTACTATTGGCATGTGCGGATCTAACTTAAATTGATTGATTTACTTAAATCAGGTCCCTCTCCAATTCTTTAGACTCTGGGCAAAGCTCTGTCCACAACACACTTAAAGTGGCTGCGTTGAAATCTTGGGTCTTGGCCGAGTCAACTAGAGGGGTTTTTCCCCATTGATAATATATTTTTTTTATTAGTACACAACAGAAATTAAAGGAAGCTGAGTATGACATAAAAAGAAAGACTTCTATTTATATAGCACATTTTATGATCACAGGACATTCCATAGTGCTTTACAGACAATGAAGTTCTTTTGAAGTGTAGTTACTATTGTAATGTAGGAAACGCAGCAGCCAATTTGTGCACAGCAAGCTCCTACAAACAGCAATGTGATAATGGCCAGATAATCTGTTTTAGTGATAGCGATTAAGGGGTAACTATTGGCCAGGACACCGGGGATAACTCCCCTGCTCATCTTCGAAATAGTGCTGTGGGATCTTTTACATCCAGCTGAGACGTCAGATAGGGATTGATGCCAGATCGGGCATTTTAAATGTGACCAAGTGAGTCACAAAGCCAACAATAACTGCTCAACTTTTATTGGGTCTCCCCGCAGCAACCGTTTATTGACAAACACGATGCGTAATGAAAGAGTTGTGAGGTTGCTTGACTGCTTAGCATCAGGTAGCAACAAGTGTGTAACTGGGTGACGGGTACCCAAGTTTCCGCCCTTTTGGCATCTTTTGAGCGGGTCACATTAAACATTCTTGGTGCTGAGAAGGAAGGTGGAGGGGTGGGGTGTGAAACTGGAGGTCTCTCCTCAAGCTGAGCCTTTGTACCATTCTTCTTGTTTTGCCTTTCCCCCTTAGTCCTACTTGAGCACAATTCCGTGACACATAGCATATTCCAATGTAAGCAGTGTTTGAAGGCCATACATTTCTAGCCCTCTCTGATAATGGTGAAACTGTTAACTTTAAGCTGGATTTCTACACGATAGATCAGAAAGGGTAGATGGTCAGTGGAAATGGTTTTTAGCTACAATTCATGATTGTTGAGAAGTATTAGACAATGGTCTTTGTTTATGGTCGACAAGAGCTGGAGGGAACATTCTTTGGCCATGGTTCTTGGTCATTGAGAAATGCATGGGAATAATATTTTACTGATCATGATTAGTAAAGACAATATGGATGCAGTTGTGCATGATCAGTACCTCTTGAGTTTCGTATGAGAAATCTTCTTCTCCCTCACCAGTCCACTAAATGGAAAAAAATCAGAAATGCAACTGTTGCAGTGAAACATTTAAATCCATTATTTTCAAAAAATTGTTTTTTGCCCAGTCTGTTGTTCTACAAGCATAAAATATGGACCTGTTGAGCAACAAGGTGGTTTGTAGCTGAAATCTGGTATTGTGATTTTGCTATGCTGGATTTCTAGATCCGCAATAAGAAAATAATTGTTTGGATCCCCTAACACTATGAAAGGCACAATGAACCTTATTAAAGGATTTACAATTGCTTCCAGAATCCATTTGGATAAATTATTACAGAATGATTGTTGGATTTATCTGGTAACGAAGCAATTGGGTTGCATGGTGCTGTGCCGTCACCCCTGGGTAACTTGGTTCACCTCCTGCTGGTAGACTGGATGAATGCCTTTTTCTTTCTGCTTGGTGTTAAAAACAGTATCGTCTTCGTGAATAAGACCTATTTTTTGTGTGTTCATGACGCACAATATAAGTTATATCATCTCCACGTGATGTCGCCACAATAAACGTGAAGAGCTTTTTGACCTCTTCACTCCTCCCTGAATTCTAAAGGAACGGTTGGGAAATGCATTTTCTTTCCATGATAAAGTTTCTTTAAGGGTTCTGACTGAATTGAGTTTAGACATTTTCAATGAAGTATCTAATGAATGCAAAAACCAGACACTGCCACAATTTACATTTAGCTCAAAAAAAACTTCAAGAGGCAGATGCTCAGATGCCAGTTTTTAACACGGGACCATGTGTTTTAGAAGTGTGATTAAGGAACAAGAATAAGCAAGGACAGAAAGATGAATAATGAGCATCCGTTCAGGATGAATAAACACTATTGTAATCGCCACGGTGATGACTTACCTATGACATTTTCTCGCTGTGCTTTCTCTTCTGCAGCGTCTACACCTCAGTGAAGATGTGGCTGGAGCTACTTTCATGGCAGCTGGAAGCTCAGCCCCTGAGCTCTTCACCTCTATCATAGGTAACTCATTGAGGTCAAAGTGGAAAAAGCAAGGCTGCACTTCGTTAATCCTGACTTGTTCATCCCCACTTTGTTAATTTCTGCATTGTCTGACAGTGGTTTTTGCATGAATTTAATTTTGCTTGTCGCACGTTCACTTTAAAGGGAAGCATTACTGAAAGTGTAATCGTGTACTTTCCCTCTGTCCCACAAGGGGAGGTTTAGAACAAGATGCATCTCTTGTTGAAGTTCTCCACTTGAGCCCAAGAGCCAATCATTATCATACAGTCATAGAATGGTCACAGCACAGAAAGAGGCCATTCAGCCCATTGTGTCCATGCCAGCACTCTGCAAGAGCAGCTGGAGCTAGTGCCCCTCTCCCGTCCCTGCAGATATTTTGTCTTCAGGTAATTATCCAATTCCCTTTTGAAAGCCACGATTGAACCTACCTCCACCACATTGTCAGGCAGTACATTCCAGATCCTAACCACTCACTGCGTAAAAAAAATATGTTTTTCCTCAGGTCATCTTTGGTTCTTTCACCAATCACCTTAAATCTGTGTCCTCGAGTTCTTGACCCATCCGCCAACAGGAACAGTTTCTCTCTATCTACTCTGTCTAGACACCTCATGATTTTGAACACCTCTATCAAATCCACCCTCAGCCTTCTCTTCCCTAAGGAGAACAGCCCCAGCTTCTCCAAACTATCCACGTAACTATCCCCTCAACCCGGAACCATTCTCGTAAATCTTTTCTGCACCTTCAACAATACCTTTGCATCCTTCCTAAAGTGTGATGCCCAGATTGTAAGGGGAGTAGATAGGCGGTTCTGTGGTCGAAAACAAGACTCCCGAATGGTATGTTGCCTCCCAGGTGCATGGGTCAGGGATGTCTCAGATCGGCTGCCGAACATTCTGAAGGGGGAGGGTGAACAGCCAGTTGTCGTTGTGCACATAGGCACCAATGATATAGGTAAAAAAACGGGATGAAGTCCTACAAGCAGAATTTAGGGAGTTAGGAGCCAAGTTAAAAAGTAGGACCTCAGAGGTAGTAATCTCAGGATTGCTACCAGTGCCACGTGATAGTCAGAGTAGAAATGAAAGAATAGTCAGGATGAATGCGTGGCTTGAGAGATGGTGCAGGAGGGAGGGGTTCAGATTTTTGGGACATTGGGACCGGTTCTGGGGGAGGTGGGACTATTACAAATTGGACGGTCTACACCTGGGCTGGACTGGAACCAATGTCCTTGGGGGTGCTTTTGCTAACGCTGTTGGGGAGGGTTTAAACTAACGTGGCAGAGGGATGGGAACCAAATGAGGAGGTCAGTGGACAGTAAGGAGGTAGTAACTAAAGCCTGTAAGGAACTAGATAATGAAGTCAGCGTGACTAAGGGGAAGAGTAGGCAGGGAGCAGATGATGAACGCAAAGGGACTGGTGGTCTGAGGTGCATTTGTTTTAATGCAAGAAGTGTAGTAGGTAAGGCAGATGAACTTAGGGCTTGGATTAGTACCTGGGAGTATGATGTTATTGCTATTACTGAGACTTGGTTGAGGGAAGGGCATGATTGGCAACTAAATATCCCAGGATATCGATGCTTCAGGCGGGATAGAGAGGGAGATGAAGGGGTGGAGGAGTTGCATTACTGGTCAAAGAGGATATCACAGCTGTGCTGAAGGAGGGCACTATGGAGGACTCGAGCAGTGAGGCAATATGGGCAGAACTCAGAAATAGGAAGGGTGCGGTAACAATGTTGGGGCTGTACTACAGGCCTCCCAACAGCGAGCGTGAGATAGAGGTACAAATATGTAAACAGATTATGGAAAGATGTAGGAGCAACAGGGTGGTGGTGATAGGAGATTTTAATTTTCCCAACATTGACTGGGATTCACTTAGTGTTAGAGGTCTAGGTGGAGCAGAATTTGTAAGGAGCATCCAGGAGGGTTTTCTAGAGCAGTATGTAAATAGTCCAACTCGGGAAGGGGCCATACTGGACCTGGTGTTGGGGAATGAGCCCGGCCAGGTGGTTGAAGTTTCAGTAGGGGACTACTTTGGGAATAGTGATCACAATTCCGTAAGTTTTAGAATACTCATGGACAAAGACGAGATTGGTCCTAAAGGAAGAGTGCTAAATTGGGGGAAGGCCAACTATACCAAAATTCGGCAGGAGCTGGGGAATGTAGATTGGGAGCAGCTGTTTGAAGGTAAATCCACATTTGATATGTGGGAGGCTTTTAAAGAGAGGTTGATTAGCGTGCAGGAGAGACATGTTCCTGTGAAAATGAGGGATAGAAATGGCAAGATTAGGGAACCATGGATGACAGGTGAAATTGTGAGACTAGCTAAGAGGAAAAAGGAAGCATACATAAGGTCTAGGAGGCTGAAGAAAGACGAAGCTTTGAAAGAATATCGGGAATGTAGGACCAATCTGAAACGAGGAATTAAGAGGGCTAAAAGGGGTCATGAAATATCTTTAGCAAACAGGGTTAAGGAAAATCCCAAAGCCTTTTATTCATATATAAGGAGCAAGAGGGTATCTAGAGAAAGGATTGGCCCACTCAAGGACAAAAGAGGAAAGTTATGCTTGGAGTCAGAGAAAATGGGTGAGATTCTAAACGGGTACTTTGCATCGGTATTCACCGAGGAGAGGGACATGACGGATGTTGAGGTTAGGGACAGATGTTTGATTACTCTAGGTCAAGTCGGCATAAGGAGGGAGGAAGTGTTGGGTATTCTAAAAGGCATTAAGGTGGACAAGTCCCCAGATCCGGATGGGATCTATCCCAGGTTACTGAGGGAAGCGAGAGAGGAAATAGCTGGGGCCTTAACAGATATCTTTGCAGCATCCTTAAACACGGATGAGGTCCCGGAGGACTGGAGAATTGCTAATGTTGTCCCCTTGTTTAAGAAGGGTAGCAGGGAAAATCCAGGTAATTATAGACCGGTGAGCCTGATGTCAGTGGTAGGGAAGCTGCTGGAGAAGATACTGAGGGATAGGATCTATTCCCATTTGGAAGAAAATGGGCTTATCAGTGATAGGCAACATGGTTTTGTGCAGGGAAGGTCATGTCTTACCAACTTAATAGAATTCTTTGAGGAAGTGACAAAGTTGATTGATGAGTGAAGGGCTGTAGATGTCATATACATGGACTTCAGTAAGGCGTTTGATAAGGTTCCCCATGGTAGGCTGATGGAGAAAGTGAAGTCGCATGGGGTCCAGGGTGTACTAGCTAGATGGATAAAGAACTGGCTAGGCAACAGGAGACAGAGAGTAGCAGTGGAAGGGAGTTTCTCAAAATGGAGACGTGTGACCAGTGGTGTTCCACAGGGATCCGTGCTGGGACCACTGTTGTTTGTGATATACATTAATGATTTGGAGGAAAGTATAGGTGGTCTGATTAGCAAGTTTGCAGACGACACTAAGATTGGTGGAGTAGCAGATAGTGAAGGGGACTGTCAGAGAATCAAGCAGAATATAGATAGATTGGAGAGTTGGGCAGAGAAATGGCAGATGGAGTTCAATCAGGGCAAATGCGAGGTGATGCATTTTGGAAGATCCAATTCAAGAGTGAACTATACAGTAAATGGAAAAGTCCTGGGGAAAATTGATGCACAGAGAGATTTGGGTGTTCAGGTCCATTGTTCCCTGAAGGTGGCAACGCAGGTCAATAGAGTGGTCAAGAAGGCATACGGCATTCTTTCCTTCATCGGACGGGGTATTGAGTACAAGAGTTGGCAGGTCATGTTACAGTTGTATAAGACTTTGGTTCGGCCACATTTGGAATACTGCATGCAGTTCTGGTCGCCACATTACCAAAAGGATGTAGATGCTTTGGAGAGGGTGCAGAGGAGGTTCACCAGGATGTTGCCTGGTATGGAGGGCGCTAGCTATGAAGAGAGGTTGAGTAGATTAGGATTATTTTCATTAGAAAGACGGAGGTTGAGGGGGGACCTGATTGAGGTGTACAAAATCATGAGAGGTATAGACAGGGTGGATAGCAAGAAGCTTTTTCCCAGAGTGGGGGATTCAAATACTAGGGGTCACAAGTTCAAAGTGAGAGGGGAAAAGTTTAGGGGGGATATGCGTGGAAAGTTCTTTACGCAGAGGGTGGTGGGTGCCTGGAACACGTTGCCAGCGGAGGTGGTAGACGCGGGCACGATAGCGTCTTTTAAGATGTATCTAGACAGATACGTGAATGGGCAGGAAGCAAAGAGATACAGACCCTTAGAAAATAGGCGACATGTTTAGATAGAGGATCTGGATCGGCGCAGGCTTGGAGGGCCGAAGGGCCTGTTCATGTGCTGTAATTTTCTTTGTTCTTTGTTCTTTGTTCAATACTCCAGTGTTATATAAAGGTTCACCTTAACATCCTTGCTTTTGTATTTTATGCTTCTATTTATAAAGGATCCCGTATGCTGTTTTAATCACTTTCTCAACCTGTTCTGCCACCTTCAACAATTTTGCACATATACCCCCCAGGTCCCACTGCTCCTGCACCCCTTTAGAATTGCATCTTTTATTATCTCCTCATTCTTCCTACCAAAATGTATCACTTCACACTTCCCTGTATTAAATTTCATCAACTACGCTTCTGTCCATTCCACCAGCTGGTCTATCTCCTCTTGAAGTCTACCACTCTCCTCCTCACAGTTCACAATATTACCAGGTTTTATGTCATGTGCAGATTTTGAAATTGTGTCCTGCTCACCCAAGTCTAGGTCATAACTATAAATTAAGAAAAGCAATGGTCCCAGTACCAACCCCTGGGGAATCCCACAGTATACCTTCCTCCAGTCCGAAAAACAACTGTTCACCACTACTCTCTTCTTCCTGTCATTCAGAAAACTTAGTATCCATGCTGCCGCTGTCCCTTTTATTCCATGAGCTTTTGCTTTGCTTTATCCCACGTCTTCCAGTGAAGACTTGCTTGTTGATAGCAATTACCAGCACCAGGTTTTATAGCATTCAACCTTACTGAAACAGCTGTAGCCTTGCTGTATATTTTTTGATCCTGTCCCACTAAATGGCTTTTTTTATTTGTGAAGTTGAAAAGGCATGCGTCACTTTATGCAAAGAATTAGTCGAGATTAGTTATTGATCATAGTGTGCTTGGGCACCATGTAAAGGGATCCTTGAAGTTGAGGGATCCTCCAAGTTGGTACTCGTCTGTGAAGTGTTTGCATATGTAACAGGCAGAAGGTTGTCATCTTTTCTTCACTCCCGATGCTGTGACTCTTGCTGGGGCATTGTTCAATGTCTACTGGTAGCTTTATGCTGTCCAGCCCAGTGGCCACTATTTATGTGAGGCTTGGCATGCTATTTGTCCATATGGGTATCACCACTGAGCCCAATCCTGAGATCCACATGCAGACAGTTTCCACCAAGCATCTCTGGCTAATGATTGGGAGCAGGAACCTTCACAATAACCCAACTCAGGGGCAATGGAGCCAGTTGTAGTGCTTCATCCACCACTCTAGCTGCAATCAGCTAACACCACACAGTCCAGGAATTGAACCTGAGATCTTCCTGGTCCATGTGGCTCCATAGAAACATCATTAATCATATAAGGATGCAGCTCAGAAGGAGGCCATTCAGTCCATCATGCCTGTCTGGCTCTTTGAAAGAGCTATCCAATTAGTCCTGCTCTCCTGCTCTTTCCCACAGCCCTGAAATTTTTTCCCCCTTCAAGTATTTACCTAATTGCTTTTGAAAGTTATGATTGAATCTGCTTCCACCGCCCTTTCAGGTCGTGCATTCCAGATCATAATTTGCTGCATTAAAAAAAAATTCTCCTCATCTTGCCTCTGGTTCTTTTGCCAATTAGAATTATGTGTTCACACTTACTTCCTGTCTGTTAAACTTTCTTCCTGTTGTTGTGCTTTGTCATGCTTTTTATTAACTGTTTTTGTTATAAATGCATATGTCCATATTTATAATGGAAATGGTCTATGTAAACTTGTCACACTGTTATTATACCCATCCACCAGAGGTAATGAGTACCTCAGCTTTGCATCTCACAGCTCCTCAGCCTGTATGGCAGAGAAACTTCAACCGACTCTGCTTTCCCAGTTGCTTATTTTAAAGTCATACATTCTGCCCTTGGTTTATATTGGACTTTGAGTTGACATTATTAATGATTAAGGACCGGATGTATGACTTTAAAATTGAGACTCAATATTTTACATTAAATTTGTATCTTAGTTAAAAACCTCATGTGTGCATGGCCTAATCGAATTATCTCATGCCCATAACCACTGTTTCCCTGAAGACCACATTACCCTGGCTCCTCATGTGCAACATCACAGGAGATGGAGTTGTTTTTTATTGAATTTGATCTGTCTTTTGACGTACCCTGTCAATCAGCTTTCTAAGCAGAATGTTATGTTGGTGGAAAATCATTGTTGAAGAATTGTCAGTATGTATGCCATTTGAAAATTAAGCATTAAGAGTTAATGTTTTCGTGAAACAGTATCTTTACGAATTGTCCGTTTATTCAGATGCTTTCCAAAACATTTTGGAGGAATTAAGCCAAGGTGTTAAGCTGCTAATTTAAGGAAGGTCCATTAAGGTGAATTATCGGAGTTCTCACTTGTGTCAAGATCCCTCAGACACTGAAAGTGTGCATCACAAATTTATGATCTCCAATATAGATTTACGGCCGGAGAGCTAGCTCATCATGGTTGAGTTCTTTGAATATCTACCCTATCATGCTTAACGTTTGAGCTATTATGTCTTTGTTGTGTGCACATCTGGCATTGCAAAGATACTGCAGTTCTCAAAAGTGCATATCCCTGTTTACAATTCCCTTTCTATTTCTCAGGGGTGTTCATCACAAAGGGGGATGTAGGGGTCGGAACCATCGTGGGCTCTGCAGTGTTCAACATCCTCTGCATTATTGGAGTGTGCGGACTTTTCTCAGGACTGGTAAGCAAACCTTCAACAGCCACTTTAGTCATGTGTGGCATTAAAATACCCAGGCTCTTGCGTGCATGTTGTTCAGAACCTCGTTGGTAATTGGTTGGGTAGTCATGCCCTGGCACCACACACAATAAAATGGAAAGCACCAGGAAACTGCTGAAGGGTGTTTGTTCCAATTGATGTATAACATTGGAAAATAGATAATAGAGCTTTTTGTCAAGTTATCTATTGTTGACCTGTGCTTTGCAAATAGTGAGACAATAGACAATGTGAAAAGGAGCAGCATGTCTATGACAGCTTTTCTAGTTGAGTTCCAGATATATTTAAACAGTCTGGTCTGTCTCCAGATCAAAGCTGTTATCTGAAAATTGATAGAATTCTAAGCTAGTTAAGAGATACCAGGCGGGACTTGAGCCACATTGGTTGGAGAAAATGGTTTCTTTACGTTCAATAATTGCCAGTTGCCAGCTAGATAATTGTGAGCTGGAGACTTTCCCATAATGTAACGCTGGACTGCAGATCCTGCTGTCAGATATTTGGAGGCTTCTCGTACCCAACCTGTCCCTTTTCACTGAGCTTAGCTGGGATATTCTTCACCCAACACACACACACCAGTGTATGCAATTATAAGTACACACCTTTCAAGTGTGAGCCTGAAGAGTGTCACTGGATGGCAACGATTTGCTTGGGCTTCTTAAATGCGACAATGCAGTGGCTCCAGAAATAAACTGAAGTAATATGGAGTTGAGCGATTCATTTTGGGTTTCGATGTAAAGCCTTTGATTGCAGTTAAGTCTTGCAGATCTCGTTGGGGCCCAGTGCACACTTTCACTTACTTAGCTGGTACCAGAAGGCTGCCGGAGGCTTCTCTCTTGAGGCTGGAGTTACTTCCGTGAGTCCCTGGAACTTTGCGTGAGAGAGAGGGAGAGAGAGACAGATAGGTGCTCTCGTCTTCAAGTTCAGTTGCAGTCTCTTTTTCTGTGTGGCACAATTCAAAAAACACCAAGTTGGCCAGCAGGTTAGTCATGTGACTAGCTCCTTATTTGGAACAAGCTGCCTGGCGAGGTTTGTGGATTTTCCCCCAAAGGCAGACACCTTTCCATGCAAGCGCAAGAGATGCAACATCTGCCCTTTTACCTCCTCCCTTCTCACCATCCAACGCCTCAAACACTCTTTCCAAGTGAAACAGTGATTTACATGTACTTCTCTCAAAACTGTATTCGCTGCTTACAATGCAGTCAGCTCTACACTGGTTAGGCCAAACACAGATTGGGTGACCGCTTTGCGGAACATCCCCATTCAGTCCGCAAGCACGGCCTCAAGCTGGTTGCCTGTCTGTTTAATTCTCCACCTTGCTCTCATGCTGACCTCTCTATCCTCAGCCTCTTGCAATGTTCCAATGAAGCTCAACGTTAGCTTGAGGAACAGCACCTCATCTTTACAGCCTTCTGGATTCAATCTTGATGTATTGGCATGGATTGAGGATTGGTTAACTCACAGAAGACAGAGAGTCAGGATTAATGGGTCTTTTTCAGGTTGGAAAGACGTAGCTAGTGGAGTGCTGCCAGGATCAGTCCTATGGCCTCAATTATTTACTATCTATATTAATGACTTGGAGGAGGGGGCAGAGTGTAATATATCCAAATTTGCTGACGATACAAAAATAGGCGGGAGGGCATGTTGTGATGAGACATAAGGAATCTGCAAGGGGATAGAGATAAGTTGAGTGAGTGGGCAAAATCTTGGCAGATGGAGTTTAATGTAGGAAAGTGTGAGGTCATCCACTTTGGTAGGAAGAATCAAAAGGCAGACTATTATTTAAATGGAGAGAGACTTCAAAAAAGTGCAGCACAGAGGGATCTGGGTGTTCTTGTGCATGAAACACAAAAAGTTAGCATGCAGGTGCAGCAAGTAATTAAGAAGGCAAATGGAATTTGGGCCTTTATTGCTGGGGGTTGGAGTTTAAAAATAGGGAAGTCTTGTTACAACTGTACAGGGTGTTGGTGAGGCCGCACCTGGAGTACTGTGCACAGTTTTGGTCCCCATATTTAAGAAAGGATATACTGGCATTGGAGGCAGTTCAAAAGGGATTCACTAGGCTGATTCCTGGGATGAAGGGGTTGACTTATCAAGAACGGCTAAACAGGTTAGGCCTTTATTCATTGGAGTTTAGAAGAATGAGGGGTGATCTTATTGAAACGCACAAGATTCTGAGGGGGCTTGACAGGGTAGACGTTGAGAAGATGTTTCCACTAGTGGAGGAATCTCGAACTAGGGGACACAGTTACAGAATAAGGGGACACTCATTTAAAACTTGAGATGGAAAGGAATTTTTTCTCTCAGAGGGTAGTGCATGTCTAGAATTCTCTACCCCAGAGAGTTGTGGAAGCTAGATCACTGGAAGTATTTAAAGAGGAGGTAGATAGATTTTTGAAATATCGGGGAGTTGAGGGCTATGAGGAGCTGACACTAACGATGAGTTGAGGTCTGGGGCAGATCAGCCATGATCTTATTGAATGATGGGGCAGGCTTGAGGTGCTGAATGGCCTACTCCTGCTCCTGTTTCTTATGTTCTCATGTTGAGTTCAACAATTTTACACCGTAATCTCTGCCCCCATTTTGTTTCCTTTTTTTTGCATGTTTCAGTCTTACTGTTGTTTTTCTCTTGCTTTCGGACGGCAGCTGTTCATTATTCTGCCATTTATACCTCCTCTAAACACATCTTTTGTTCCTCCACTTGTCCCATTACCATTCCCTTTGGCCCTGCACCACCAACTCTTTTGTCATTTTATCACTCCTTTCTTCCACCCTATCACTGTCCTTCTCTTTTGTTCTTTTTCCACCCCCCTTCATTCCACTTGCTTAGTGTCGCAATGTATCAGATATGAAATTGGGTTCAATGCATTGTGAAAAATGTGTGCTGCCAATTCTAGCTCTGTGCAACATGCTCTGCCCTACGCTGGACCTTAAAACAATTCAGAAGTCTGTCGATTCCTTTTCATTTCTGCTGATTAGTTCCATGTTGTACTAGGTAGCACCCCATAAATCGGCTGGTATTCTCTCTCCCTTTGCTATTTTCTTGATCACTCCCTTAACACCTGTATGTTCAAACATTGCAATGAGCCTGGGCTGCTTGCAGTCACTTTCTTCAGTAAACCAATTTAGGTTCAGAGAAAGAATTTACCATGTTCCGGTTGACATTAGTCAAAGTATCTACAAGCTGAAGCAGGTGAGACTGAGGTCAATTCAAATCTCTTATCATATACAGGACATACATATACCATTGCTGCCCACAGTTGCAGCATTAAAAATATCCTCTGATATTTTCCCACTCCATCCCACTAGGAAAGTACCTCGGTCCTGCTGGCCTGACCCGGTTGGCATGGCTACAGTCGAGTGCTCAACCATACTCCGCCATGCCAGAGCTTGTTGAGACCATGCACCAAGCCACTTGCTGATTCAGTGTGAGCTCATAACTCGAGGTTGCATTAATTGTGTCTAAATGTGCAAGCTCTTTCAGAGATGGTGCAGGAAGTTAGATTATCACGCAGGCAAAGGATTGTGCTCTCTGCTGAGCTTGATGGATTCTTGGATCATTCAGGTTTTCACAAGATCGAGGGTGAGCTGATCGGGTGTTTAAAATGTTAAAAGGATTTAATAGGGTAGACATATAACACATAACATATAAACACATAACAGAGAAACTATTTCCTCTGGTGGGAGAATCAAGAAAGTGGGGACGAATTCTTAATATTAGAGCTCGGCCATTTCGGAGGGAAATCAGGAAGTAGTTATTCACACAAAGGGTAATGGAAATCTGGAACTCACTCCCCACAAAAGGCTGTGGATACCAGGTTAATTGAAGCTTTCGAGACTGAGATTGATAGATCTTTATTTGGTAATGGTATTAAGGGTTATGGAACCAAGGCGGTTAGATGGAGTTAAGGTACAGATCAGACATAATTTAATTGGAAGGTGGAACAGGCTCGTGGGGCTGAATGGCCTATTCCTGTTCCTGTGTTTTTGTGGAACCCTTTTCTGTCTCAGTGGTTTCACTAGTAGAACATGTCTCCTGTGATCCAGAGGCTGTATCGTCATAATATATCTCATGACCCAATGATTAATAGTTGCCCAACTTGCAAAAATCTGTTTCACTGGATTCATTATTGTTTCACAACTCTTATCCAGATTTTGAGATATTAAACACAGGTCAGAGTTTTTACAGCCTACAGCCCTAGCTTGTGTACAGTTAAACAGAAAGATAAAGCACCGCAGTGCAGTAAATACTGAGAAGTGCATTATGAAACATAAATATGAGAAGCCAACAATGGGCCAACTAGCCTTTTGACAGAAAGTATTTGGATCTAAAAAGTGTTTCTGGAGAGAATAAAAATGTTTTTGGAAAATTCCATCTGTTTTCGTCCACTTGTGCTACTTTCGGTATCCTCCCAATGCTTTGAATTGTCACACGATTTATAAAACAAAACTCATGCTCAGGGAACAGAGCAGGGGTCCTGTCTTTAATCACTTAGTTTTTATGAATTTAGGTTTCCAGATGAGCTTAACAAAATTACATTCTTAAATCAAATGCTCCATATGCCAGTATGATTGATATATTTATGTATAGAAATTGGGAGCCAGATAAAATTTGTACTATAGAATGAACATAGTCTAATTCACCTGTGGAGAAGCGAACCCAAATACCAAGATCCCACCAAATCAGTCCGTTAATAAAACAAGCCTAAACACTTTGCTATTTCAATTAATGTACTACTCTCATCTAGAACCAATTATTACGATTCAAAATAAGCAAAATTCTTGCATTTGCGACAGGATTGCAGAATTGAAAACATCAGTGGTAATCAAAATAAATATCCAGTGCTACTACAAGGTTTGGTGGAGGCATGTACATTAGTCAACATAGCTCTTAAGGAATGGGTTTTACGTGATCATGACTGTGGAGCAGAGAATCCGTTTCAGTAAAAGTAATTGCTCCTTTCCAGGCTCTTAGTTAAACTTGTAAAAACTTGTGTGACCTGCCGTTTTCTCCTTTGAATAGTTAGAGTCATTTACAGCACAGAAGGAGGCCATTCGGCCCATCAAGTCCATGCTGGTTGACCCAAGGATCTATATGGAGACTGAATCTTTCAGTCCAGACAGTCAAAGGAATGGTACTTGACCTTTCTGAAGAAGCAAATGATTGGCAGCTAAGGATCAGCACCCAGAAACAGCCAATTCCCACTTCCTTAATGGAAGCATTCACTGACTAAACCCATGGCAGGCCTCCGCTATATGCTGTTGAAGTGGATCAATTGGTAGCACTGTGCTGTTCACAAATTGACTGCTGCATTTCCTACATTACATCAGTGACTACACTTCAAAAGTACCTCATTGCCTGTAAATCACTTCGCTATTTCCCGAGGTCGCAAAAGTCACAATATAAATGCAAGTCATTTTGCTTTTCTTGTCCCAGCATGAATCATCCCATGAGAGCAGAGCCAGCAAGTGAAACCAGGATTTCTCCCATTCTCGAAATGTTCTTAGCAGTTACAGTGGAAATCTAAATGAAGAAATCATTTTGCATTTAAAGTGCCCCCCCCTCCAGTAGTCTTCCTATTTAAAAGACAACTGCAGATTTTAATGCAGAGCCATTTTAAAGGTACAAGAAATTATATGGATTGTTCATTTAATTATTGTGCAGCATTAATTCTTTCAAATTATGTAAATTAAGAAATTAACATGCTATAAGGTTCTCTTCTTGATAAATTATACTTTAGGTCACTAAAAATATCAGTAAAATAATCAATGAGGAGTGGCACAGTGCAAAAGAGCGGAAAATGGATTCTAACAGTTAAGATATTGAATTAAGTCTAATAGAAATGAAGCCAAGCAATTCTCTTTGCCCATACTTTCAATTAATTATCACCAGAAATAATGAAGATAAAATAGTTAACATTGACAAGAAACCATTTAAAGAATCTTCTATAGTTGGGCAGAGGGCAGACGAGATAGCGGATTCAGATCTTGACTTTTATCTATGACGCCATGAAATTTCAGTGGACCACCACCCCCCCCCCCCGCCCCACCCCCCAGCCCCCACCTGCAACACTCCCCAATTTTGTTGCCCTATTTTCCTGTAGATGTCAGCTTATATAAGGGCATGGTTCACAGGTGTTGGCCAACATTTGTTGTGCGAATTTACTTAGACTGTTTTGCTGTGGGGTCATCAGAGCAAAGCCCAAAATTGTCCTCACCCAACATGTTTACACATGCAGAGCCCATAGGATAGCAATTGGAAACAGGAACCTTGGATGATAATTACCTGAAGAGAGAAAATTTGCAGGGCTACGGGGAAAAGGCAGGAGAGGGGGTCTAGGTGAGTTGCTCTTGCAGAGAGCTGGCATGGACACGATGGGCTGAATGGCCTCCTTCTGTGCAGTAACCATTCTATGATTCTATGTTGGCTGGATTATATAAAACTCATAGTTCTTCTGGTATTAATAGGCATATAGCTGTATGGAAAATGAGATGACTAAGGGCCAAAAAGCAAAGAATAAGCAGTTGAAAGGAAAATGGTAGTGGTGGCCTCGATCTGTGCAGGTGCTCACTTGCTTTACATTAATATTGTGATTTAGAAATAGGCAAAAGAGGAATAATATTGATGTTTTCTGATATCTATTTGAGCCAGACCTTTTGGAAGTGAAATTAGGAAACATTTCTACACACAAAGGGGGGGTAGGAGTTTAGAACTCTCTTCCGCAAATGGCGATTGATATAAATCAATTGTAAATTTTAAATCTGAGATTGATGGATTTTTGTTATCCAAAGGTGTTAAGGGCTTTGGGACAAATGCGGAGACAGGTCGCAAATCAGCCACGATTTCATTGAATGGTGGAAGAGGCTCGAGGGGCAAAATGGCTTCCTCCTGTTCCTACATTCCGATAAATCATGGAAGCTGTGAAGGAAAATTTGCAGGAAGAGGTGGGTTAGCGGAATGGGTGGATAGGTGGCAATTGCAGTTCAATGCAGCAAAATGTGAAGTAGTACGTTTTAGGGGCAAATGAAATATACCCTATACAGTAGGAGTCTTAACAGAATCCTTCCTTAACAGAAGGAAGGGAGAGGTCTTGCAGTTCAGATACAGAAAGGTAAATATTTGTCTTCAAGAAAACGTTTGGGTACTAAATGCACTGCCCACAAGATTACCTGCCTGTGAAGCTCATTGGCTAGGAGATTCAACGATGAACTTGTACCCCAAAGATCTTATAAAGTTGGAAGTGCTTGTAGAAAAGGCCATGAAGTAGTTCAGTGGGGTTTTGGATTTTAGATACACATGGACATGGGAATGCAAAAGCAAAGTAGTGATGTTGAATTCATGCAAGACATTTGGTTAGACAGCAATCACTTCATTGCTTGCAATGCTGGACACCCATTAAAAGGATGGATATGAGAGCAGTAGGAAAGGTACAGTGAAGATTCATTGGAAATGAGAGTTTATAGTTCGGAGAAAGGCTGGAAAAATTGTCCCTCACCCTGTCCCCCTACTGGAACAGAGAAGATTAAGATAGCATCTGGAAAGTTATCACAATTCTGAACATTTTTAGAGAGTAAGTCGTGATTGTTGATTCTGGTTGGCGAATTAGTAACAAGGGGATATAAACTCAGGATTAACACTAAGTCGGGAGAAAGATTTTCGTAGTGAGAATTACTGGAACACTGAATGCTTAACCACAAATGAATGTTGAGACAGTGACAATAGCATTGTCTAAAAGGGAATTAATTAGATGAATATTTGAAAAGGAAGAATATAACAATAGAGAGAGAAGTCAAGGATACAGGATTAGAGTAGATAGCTCCATACCTGGTCCAGGCATGATTAGTCTAGTGGCCTCCTTTTGTGCTGTAGTGTCTAGTGCTATAACACAGTTAAACCCCAGTTTTTGGTCTCGTTCCCCACAACTCTATAACAATAAGCACTTTATAAGAAAGTATGGATCAAGAAAAGATATTCATCTAATCAAACCCACTCTTATTACAGACCACACACAGGAACAGCATCTCATTTACCAGTTAGGCACACTACAGCCTGCTAGACTGAACATTGAGTTTCATAATTTCAGAGCATGACAGGCCCCCCAATTTACTTACATTTTTAGTTATTTTTTTCTTTTCTCTTTTTTATTTTTTTGTGTTTATTTTATTTTATCTTAGTTTGTTCAGTTTGCCTACCCAGTTTTTTTCATGTTTGTACTTGCGGCTGTTCAGTTTTCAGTCCGTTAACACCCTATCTGTACTCATACTTTGTCTTTCAACACACCATTAACATATTGTTTGCCTTTGCTCCATGACCTTCTAGTCAGTTATTCTCTGTGACCTTGTCCTATCTACACCTTCTCCTTTGTTATCTCTTGCCCCGCCCCCCGCTTTACTTGCTTTAAAACCTTTCACGTTTCTAATATTGGCCAGTTCTGAAGAAGGGTCACTGACCTGAAACGTTAACTCTGCTTCTCTCTCCACAGATGCTGCCTGACCTGCTGAGTATTTCCAGCATTTCTTGTTTTTATTTCAGATTTCCAGCTTCTGCAGTATTTTGTTTTTATTTAATGGATTCAGGTAAAATCATAGCTCCATGTTTATCTTAATTTGCCATAATCAACTTACAGAAGATCCTTCCTTGACTGAGTGGGGATCCTGCAGATACACAGGGTTCGTGTCCTGGCTGTTGGCGCAGTTTCACCTTTATTGATGATAAAGCGGTCTACGGACCACTCACATTCACCACAACTATCTGATTACGATCGTTCACATTGCTATTTTGAAATTGTGGTGGACTCTCAGTCTGCCACTTTCTATCTGTTGAGTCCACTGCTCCATCGGGGCATCGGACCTGTAAGCAGCTGCTATTTACTGTCATCCATTTTCACATTGGGAAGCAGAAAATAGACATTGTTGGTGATTAATGTGGATGGAGACTGAGTGCTAATTAGTTTCTACGTGGATGTGGATGATATCCGACCCTTTGCATGATAACACACTTTTTGAAATGAAGGCTCGGCCCATTGATTTTTTTTGTGCAAATTAGCTAGCATTGTCAACTGGAACGAAAAGCAGAATGTGTGTATTCCAGGTGGACAAATGGGTTCTCAGGTGGCTCAGATGCTATGTTACTAATCTGAAGTATTGAAACAAATCTAATGGCAAATAAAGTTATTTGTGTTTTCTTTAAATTGCGTGTCTGAAATAAATTAAATGCAAGCAGATTGCTTCAGGCTCATCAGAAGTAGTGGTAGAAAGTTGTGCCCAAGGGACTGATTTAATAATATCACTAATTATCTAGATTAGTTGTATCTAATCTGATTTGCACTTAATTGGTAGGAAACATAGATTAGAGTTTTACGCTGTGATGTTCTTATGCTAGCCAGCATATGTTATATTACCTCATCTACTTTTCTTCCGAGTAACAATACACTTTCTGTTCTGTTGCTGACACAGAAATGTTTTTCTTTCCCTGATTTTTGGAGACTGCTGGTCCTAGAGATGGCTTAAAGGGACATTGTCATCCTGGTAATGTGACTTATGTTGCTATCCTGTTATCAGCACCTTGTAGAGAAAGATTTACAACATAGCTCACAGAATGTAGATTGATAAAGAACTTTTCGTGGCCTCAGGATGTCCCAAAGTTCTTCAGCAGCCAATGAAGTACTTTTGAAGTGTAGTCACTGGTGTAATGTAAGCAACATGGCAGCTAATTTGTACATAGCCAGGTTCCTCAAACAGCAATGTGATAATAGCCAGGTAATTTTTTTTTAGTAATGTTGCTTGAGGGATAAATGTTGTCTAGGATACTGTGAGAACTTGCCTGCTCTTCTTTGAATAGTGCTGTGGGATCTTTTCTATCCAACTGAAAGGGCAAATGGAGCCTTGGTTTAACATCTTAACTGAAAGATGGTACCTCCGCCAGTGCTTTGCTCCTTCATTGACATATCAGCCTGGATTATGTGTTCACATCTTTAGACTGGGACTTGAACCCACGACCTTCTGACTTGGAGGCAAGAGTGCTACCAATGAGACAATTGCTCATGTGATGTTATGTGTTGCCAGTCTTGTCTGTGTTTATTTTTTAACGTTTACTGTAAGGCAGCTCCATCAAATTCCTTTGTAATAGTTTGTGCTGCAACAGTCTGCGTTTGAAATAGAAGAGGCACTGCTCTGATACTTCAGAGAGATCATTTGATGGGTAGCTGAGTCGTACAGACCAGGAAGGTCCCCAGGTTTATCCCCTGGTCTGTGCTGAGTCAGCTGGCCTCAGCCTTGTTGGAAGGAGTGCTGTGTTTAGCCTCTAGATTAAAGAAGGGGAAATCAGCAAGGGTTTCTGGTCCTTCTCACTCTGTGCTTGTTGACACTCCCTGTCACAATGAGTTACTCAATGAGGTTTGGAGACCAATCAGCAGTCGTGGAATCCCTTCACGAGATGAGAGAACATTGGTGATAAAATTCCCAGGCATTACATCTCTTATGATGTGGAACCTTAGTTATTAAAGCTTTTAATAACTATGCGAACACGAGCTCTGAACCCACGTTCTGCCCTGTCCCTATTTTGATCCCTGGTCTATTTGGGAGGTGGACAAAGGTGACAATTCCTGCTGTGGCACAAAGTTTCCTAGTGGAAAATGATGCTGACAGAAGATGAGGAGCTGATTCGTGGATGTACTAGAAACTAAGCCTTCTGGAAAGCGTACATACCTGTTGAAATTAAAATCAAGTTGTGAGCATTTAGCAAGGTGCCAGAGCTGGTTAAACAGTGTGGAACAGTTCTGACAACCTTCTGTTCAGGAGAGTGCCATTAATCTCTGTTGACCTGATTTGGAGTGCACGCTGAGGTTTGGGGATTGTAACAGTATCATTGTTGATGGCTGTTAGCACTTGCCAGTGGAGACCTCTTGTGCAACCTTAATGTCAACGCAGTGCCAAGCTGCTACTGATGTGGGATTCTCGAAAATGGCCACTGGGTGTGTCGGATGGTCCACCTGTTCAGAGTTCTTTTTCAGAATCAAATTTAGACTGCTTTACCTGAGCAATGATAGGAATAGGGATAATTTGCTAAACCAAACAGATCAACGTTAAAATGAGGCAGCAATGCTGCTGGAGGACAGACACGCCAATTTGGGAACAATCTACCGTTTGGATCAACAGAAGTGAAAATTGACCCAGTATAAATGATAAATTCTACCTCCTGATAAGAGAACATGTACTTTGCATTTCCCTTTCTAAAACTCGCATTGTTTTCTCATAACATTAGCAAATTCGGTAGTCAATGAATTTATACAATTCTCTTTCATTTCTGTGTAAAGTGTTTGAATCATTTCCCTGACAACTGCAATGTTTCTTCGCTTTATGAATCACTCTGTTCACACCATGATGCAGATTCTGCAACAGTGGAACAATTCTGTACCATTGTTTGGAACTGATTTGTCCTTCTGGCCAAGAGCTCGGACTGCCAGTGACCAGAACCAAGATGGCAGATCACACTCGTATGCTGCTGACGCCCATCCATTTACCTTGACAGTTGGTGGTACTTGACTGGCCGACAATAGCTACTGGCAGACCAAAGTTTCATTGCCTCTGACAACTCTGTACTAAGTTGGTTATGCCATGGGGTTGTGTCTAATAGTGGTTTTGCCAATGGAAATAACCTGTAAGGGAAAAGGAGGAATAAAGTCCTACATGAAAAAAAAATCCCAGCTTGAATCTATGGTGCGAAGCAGCCCACAAATTTCAGTAAATTAGAAATTTCACACAAAGGCCATACGTGACACAAAAAGTGGAAACATACACACAAGCAGAACAAGAATCATTTTTCAGATTAGAAATAAGTCACAGTTTGAGCAAAGTCTAGAGAGGCAGCTTTACTCTGCATATTTCCCATAATTTATGGGAGATTATTTGATCTTGACGTAAGGATCTTCCACTCAAGTTATAATGGAATGAGTCAGAAGACAATCTATTACATCCCTGCTTTCCCTAGCACAGTGGGCATTTTTCACTGGAAGTGGCAGGCAACATGCAATAAAATCAAGGAAGACATGCATTTATATTGCACCTTTCATGACATCCCAAAGCACTTTACAGCCAATGAAATTATTTAGAAGTATAGTGGTAATATAGGAAACGCAGCAGCAAATTTGCACACGGCAAGCTCCCACAAACAGCAATGTAACAATGACCAGATAATCTGTTTCTTATGATGTTAATTGAGGGACAAATATTGGCCAGGACATCAGGAAAAACACCACTGCTCTTCTTCAAAGTCGTGTCTTAGGGATCTTTTACGTCCCCCTGAGAGAGCATACGGGGCCTTAATTTAACATCTCTTCTAAAGACAGCACCTCCAGCAGTGCAGCACTTTCTCAGTACTGCACAGGAGTGTCAACCTGGATTTCTGTGCTCAAGTCCTGCAGTAGGACTTGAAGCCACAAGCTTCTGACTGAGGCAAGCGTGATACCAACTGAGCCACTGCTGACATACATCTGTAGGTGACCATATGGGAGTGGGAGAATGTGCATCGTCACCAGATATTTGCTGTCAATTGTGCCATAGTAAGAAAGCAGCAGAAGGAGAATGTAAAAGTTAAAGCATCACAAAGCCAATGAATTGATCATTTCAGATAGTCAGTTCCGTAAGCTCTTACGCCTTTCTCCATTCTGCAACCCCTTTGCCCAGGTTGTCCCCCTCAGAGGTCAGGGAGCTCACCTAGAATTTGAAAAGTGGCATGATCTGGAAAATTGAGCCGTGTTGCATCCTTCTGGTAGATTGAATTCCTGTCTTGCTGAGGATGTATTGGGATTCTGCAATAATGGAAAATCCAGGCCCTATATCTAAGATGTAAATGTGTGACAATCTCAATTTAATGAGTACAAAAAAAATCACAAAAATATACATCCTATTTTGACGTGATTTTGACTTGCCCACTAAGGTTTACATTTCCACTTTTTAAAAAAGGTTGCTTTAGCTCACAGACTGGATTACTCATCCTGGGACAGGACAGCATATCTGAGTCATCTTTCCAGCCTATGGCATTCATGAGTAGCTGCAAAGTACCAGTGAAAATTGTTTTATCTTTAGCAGTGTACAGCTCACCAAAGCTTTGACCTTTTAATATTTAGACATGAGCCAGAGGGATAATCTTTATATCATTTCTGTGTTCCTCTGTAAATAAATCTCATGTTGAATTATATATCTTGGTGGATATCAAATTCTTCAGGGGATTGACAGGGTAGATACTGGCAGGATGTTCCCCTGGCTGTGGAGTCCAGAACACGAGTTGCAGTCATAGGATAAGGCATAGCCATTTAGGACTGAGTTGAGGAGAAATTTCTTCACTCAAAGGGTTGTGAATTTTTGGAATTCTCTGCAGCAGCGAGCTGGGGGTGCTCAGTCATCGAATATATTCATGACCGAGATTGATAGATTTTTGGATACTAAGGGATATGGGGTCAGTGCAAGAAGTTAGAAGATCAGCCATGATTTTATTGAATGGTAGAGCAGGCTCAAGGGGCCGAATGGCCTACTCCTATTTCTTATGTTCTTATAAGAGCTTCTTGAAATCAATTGGACATAACTCACATTTTATGAGGTTATTTTAAAATAATAAATTCCTTTTATGATTGGCAAGTGCAGTAAATCTAACAAATTTTGCCCTTCGCCTCGGTGATATTATTGAAGAGTCCTACGTCTGGTTTCTAGGTCAGGTGATGATACAATGTGGAGATCGCTCTGAAAGAAATGGAAGTTTGTTTTTTAAATGCATTAACTTCAGTGAGGGTTTTCACCCTTTATTTTTCCCCATTCTCTCCCCAATATTGGTCCCTGGCAGATCTTTGTGGCTGAACCTGCTCCCAGGCTAATCCCAGTGTTGCGCTTTTGCAGAAGGCATGTAGCAATGGCCTGAGGGGAGATGTACCATTTAATTTCTCCTCTTGTTGCATGCCCCCTTCTAGTTCCTCCCCATGCAAGCGTGACTGAAATCAGCAACTCAACATGGAGAATTGACTGTAAATCCCTTTTGTATCCAGATCATGAATGGAACTAGAAAACAGAAATAGTCAGTTCAGATCAATTAATTAATGACCTCATAGTTAAGGTGCCCCTAGGTAAAGGCCTGCTACCCGACCCCAACCCGACGGGACCTGACGACATGTGTCGGGTTGGGGTCGGGAGGGGTCGGGTCAGGTCGCATGTCCGGGTCCAGCATTTGGGCTCAGGTCGGGCTGGGCCGGATCAGACACACTCTATCACAACCTCAGGTAAGTGACTCTAATGTTAATTTACTTTTTGGGCTTTAAAGGTGGTTTTTTTACAGTTATTTTAAACTTGTGCAGGTAAGGAACAAAGTAAAAAACGGAAGGTGGATTAATTGATGGTCGGGCCGGGCACGGAAAAAAATGGAAGGACTCGGGCCGGATCGGGCTCTGGCTCGGATTAGGTTCTGTCGGGCTCAGGTCGGGTCTCATTTGCAGACCTGAGCAGGCCTTCACTCCTAGGTAGCAGCGATCATAATATGATTGAATTTTACATTTAATTTGAGGGAGAGAAGAGTGGGTCCTAGACTAGTATTTTAAACTTAAGGACAATTATGAGGGCATGAAAGCAGAGCTAGCTAAAGTGAACTGGCAGATTAGGTTAATGGATAGGTCAATAGAGATGCAGTGGCAGACAATCAAGGGGATATTTAAGAGTACACAGAATAAATACATTTCAACGAGAAAGAAAAATTCCAAGGGTGGGACCAGCCATCCGAGGGTAACTAAAACAGTTAAAGATAGTATCAACTTTAAAGAAAAAGCATATAATTGCACAAAGATGGGAGACAGGTCAGAAGATTGGACAAAATATAAAAAAACAGCAAAGAATGACTGAAAGATTGATAAGGAAGGCAAAATTAGAGTCTGAGAAAAGCTAGCTAGAAATATAAAGACAGATAGTAAGAGTTTCTATAGATATTTAAAAAAGAAAAGTTAACAACGCGAGCATTGGTCCTATAGAAAGTGAGCCTGGGGAATTAATATTGGATAACAAGGAGATGCAGATGAATTGATCAGGTATTTTGCATCGGTCTTCCCTATAGAGGATACAAGTAACATCCCAAAAATAGGTGGAAGTCAGAAAATGGAAGGGGAGGGAGGAACTCATGAAAATTACAATCACCAGGGAAGTGGTACTGAACAAATTGTTGGAGCTGCGAGCTGAGAAGTCGCCGGGTCCTAATGGACTTCATCCGAGGGTGTTAAAAGAAGTGGCTTGTGAGATAGTTGATGTGTTCGTTTTAATTTTCCAAAATTCCCTAGATTCTGGGAAGGTTCTGTTAGATTGGAAAATAGAGAATGTAACTCATTTATTCAAAAAGGGAGACAGAAAGCAGGAAACTACAGGCCAGTTAGCTTAACATCTATCTTAGGGAAAATGTAAGAAGCTATTATTAAAGATGTCATAGCAGGGCACTTAGAAAAATTCAAGGTAATCAGGCAGAGACAACATGGTTTTGTGAAAAGGAAATCATGTTTAACCAATTTATTGGAGCTCTTTGAGGGAGTTACACATACTGTAGATGAAGGGGAACTGGTGGATTTATTGTACTTAGATTTCCAAAAGGCATTTGATAGGGTGCCACGTCAAAGGTTATTGCAGAAAATAAAAGCTCATGGTGTAGTAGGTAACATATTGGCATGGATAGAAGATTGGCTAACTAACAGGAAATAGAGTAGGTACAAATGGGTCATTTTCTGGTTGGCAAGGTGTAACAAGTGGTGTGCCACAGGAATCTGTACTGGGGCCTCAACTTTTTACAATTTATATAAATGACTTAGGTGAAGGGACTGAAGGTATGGTTGTTAAATTTGCTGATGACACAAAGATAGGTCGAAAAGTAGATTGTGAAGAGAACATAAGGAGGCTACAAAGGGATATAGATAGGTTAAGTGAGTGGGCAAAGACCTGGCAAATGGAGTATAATGTGGGAAAATGTGAAATTGTCCATTTTGGCAGGAAGAATAAAAAAGAAGCACATTATCTAAATGGTGAGAGATTGCAGAGCTCTGAGATGCAGAGGGATCCGGTTGTCCTAGTGCATGAATTGCAAAAGGTTAGTATGTAAGTACAGCACGTAATTAGGAAAGCTAATAGAATGTTACCGTTTATTGTGAGGGGAATTGAATACAAAACTAGGGAGGTCATGCTTCAGTTATATAGGGCATTGGTGAGACCACATCTGGAGTACTGTGTACAGTACTGGTCTCCTTATTTAAGGAAAGATGTAATTGTGTTGGAGGCAGTCCAGAGACTAATATCTGGAAGGGGTGGGCTGTCTTACGGGAAAGATTGGACAGACTAGGCTTGTATCCGCTGGAATTTAGAAGAGTAAGAGGTGGCTTGACTGAAACATATAAGATCCTGAGGAGTCTTGGCAGGTTGGATATGGAAAGGATGTTTCCCCTTGTGGGAGAATCTAGAACTGGGGGCCTTTGTTTAAAAATAAGGGGTCACTCATTTAAGGCAGAGATGAGAAATGTTTTCTGTCAGAGGGCCATGAGTCTTTGGAATTCTCTTCCTCAAAAGGCAGTGGAAGCAGAGCCTTTGAATAGTTTTAAGGCGGAGGTAGATAGATTCTTGGTAAGCAAGGGGGTGAAAGGTAATCAGGGGTAGGTGGAAATGTGGAATAATCAGTTCAGCCATGAACTTACTGAATGGCGGAGCAAGCTCGAGGGGCCGAGTGGCCGTCTCCTGCTCCTAATTCGTATGTGCATAGATCAATTATGTCATCTCAGTGTTCCTGCAGTGGATAATTTAGGGGTTAAAATGACTTGCTTTTAGTTGTCTGAAATACACTAACCACCTTGATGTTTTAGACATCAAAGTCCAGCACCACGTACCAGGTGTACATGTCAACAACTGCTTAATCCTGGTAAGATGTTCTGGTAAAGCAATGGGCCCATTGTGATTGAAGCACTTGCTTCAATATCTCTATTGCATCCTTTTTCATCTGAAGTTTTAGACAGGTCAATTTGTGAATTTAAAATGAAACTCTCTTAGCTATTATCTGAAAAGAATTCTTCTGTGTTTTGTGTAGGCGAAACAAGCAAACACACAAAGATAGCCTCCCCGTAGATAGCTGTTAGTTTCAAGAGGGTCAATCTGCTTCAGCTAATAGAACTGCTTGATTTAAAATCTAATGAAATCAGCTTGGCCTGGACCAGTATCTTGGGTCTTTAAAATGTTAACAGCATGCAGAACTTGCAAATGCTTGCAGTTGTTGGAACTAATCTATTTTTATGCAGATCAGGTGTTGAATATGTAAAAATATACAAAGTGTCTCCTGACAACACAGAGCATGTGCAGAACGATCGCCAACGTCACCAGTGCTTCCGAACATTTGCCATGAATCTGCACATGCGGGCGGTGACATCACCATGTCATGACGTCCGAAAATTGCCTCACTCCTCAATGGCTGCAATTACCACCGCCTCCATCCCCCACAACAGTACCCCACTCCCTCCCACGATCGCCGTCTCCATCCTCCCGCAACAATACCCCACTCCCTCCCGCAATCACCATCTCCATCCTCCCCCAACAGTACCCCACTCCCTCCCACGATCACCGTCTCCATTCTCCCCCAACAGTACCCCACTGCCTCCTGCGATTGCCACCTCAATTACCAGATTCAGTTTCCTGCTTCCTACTGCTCGCCGCTCCATTCTGCCATTCTCTCCTGCTCCCGATTGCTCACCGCTTGCTCCCTGCCTCACCGCTTGCTGCCCCGCTCACTCCTTGCCGCTTTTCCGGGCAGCAAGGTGGGGAGCAAGCAGCAGGAGGGAACAGCAAGTAAACGGACACGGAAGAAGAAGGTGGGATGTTGCAGCTAGCAGTAGGAAGCAGTGATCACGGGAGGGAGCGGGAAAGAGAGGCGTCTATCACGGGAGGGAGCGGGAAAGAGAGGCGTCGATCATGGGAGGGAGCGGGAAAGGGAGGTGATGATCGCGGGAGGGAGCAGGAAAGAGAAGCAGCGATTGAGGTGGCAACACAGGAAGTGGCGGGGTACTATTGGGGGAGCTAGCAAATGCGGCCATTGAGGAGGTTTAGGTTCAATTTGTTTTTTGTATCAAATTGAGCAGCGCCATCTTTATTACTGGTAGCTGCCTAAGATGTCGCAGGCAGTGATGTTTCAGGTGCTGATGCTACAGTTGCACATGTGCCAGTATTGCGCCACCTAGTGGTTGCATTGTCAGCAAACGCAGCCAAAAATATACAATGATGATGAGAGGTCTGTGCACTTCACACTTTACAACTCAAATTTAAAACTGACAATGGCATAATTACCTGCTGGTGAGAAAGAACTTCTTTGATCTTGTCTCTTGTATTGTGCCTTGACAACCCTAAGATAAGTGTAATAGACTGGAATTTTCATCAGTTCCCCTGCTTCATTCATTTGATTTCTCATGATAGTGGTGTTTTAGAGTTCCATGCTGCTACGGTCAAGTGAGGAGGGGTTGAAGGGCTTTCCTTTTTTCCCTCTCCTTGTTAGACCACAACAGGTTTAATTCTTTCTTCCAGTGGGTGTACTGGCCAAATCAGTAGGTATTTGATTACTCACTTGCTGTGATCTTTACGAGAACCAATCGGACAGGTTTTCTTGAGTTAACAAAAAAGGTTAATTTTAGTGTACCTAAACCGAACTAATAAAATAATAAACAACACGCCAACTTTCACTCACACACACACTCTGGAGGTTTACACATGCACAAATAGATTACAGAGTGGGGAAAGGTAGATTAGTTGAGTTAGAGTTCATAAAAATGGTGTACAGTCTGTGGAGTTTTGTGGTTCGGCTTGCTTCTGGCTGAATTCAGTGGTTCTGAAGCTTTTAGTTGGAAGAGATAGTTGAGTGAGTCTCTTGGAGATAGCGATGTAGATGATTTCCTCCAATGGTGTTTTGGATTGTAGCCAGAGTATGCAAAGGTAGTCAGTCAACAAACAGGATTTGAAAGCTTTCAAGCTGGAATGGAGAGAGAGAAAGAGGGACGCTTACTTAGGGGCTGCACATGTCAGAGTTCAGTTGCTTCTCCTCTGCTGTAGAGAAAACACCAGCTTAAAATCACAGATGGGGAGGGGCTTGTCACATTCAAACATAGTGATTAGCAGTATTGCTCTGCTTGTTAAAAGAACAGGTAGTTCCTTTAAACTTCCTGGGTCTTGGTTCTTGCTGGGAAATGCAGCCATTTTGTCTCCCTCCTCATAGTCCTTTGCAGTGTAGGATACAGTGTTGCAAACTAGGTGATCATCTTAAGCTGCTAGCAGTCATCCTGTTTTAAATGTCTTTTTAAAAATGTCTTTTAAAAAAAAATAAATTCAGATTTCCAGTCAGTGGACCAAAGAAAATTATCATTCAACAAAACACATTGGTGTAACTGCTCCTGACCTCATTACAGTCTTGGTTCAAACATGAACAAAAGAGCTGAACTCAAGAGGTGAGGTGAGAGTGACATCAAGGCAGCATTTGACCGAGTATGGCATCAAGGAGCCCTAGCAAAACTGAGGTCAATGGGAATCAGGGGGAAAACCCTCCGCTGGCTGGAGTCACACCTAGCGCAAAGGAAGATGGTTGTGGTTGTTGGAGGTCAATCATCTGAGCTCCAGGACATCGCTGCAAGAGTTCCTCAGGATAGTGTCCTGGGCCCAACCATCTTCAGCTGCTTCATCAATGACCTTCCTTCAATCATAAGGTCAGACGTGAGGATGCTCGCTGCTGATTGCACAATGTTCAGCACCATTCACGACTCCTCAGATACTGAAGCAGTCTGTGTGGAAATGCAGCAAGACCTGGACAATATCCAGGCTTGGGCTGATAAGTGGCAAGTAACATTCGCGCCACACAAGTGCCAGGCAATGACCATCTCCAACAAGAGAGAATCTAACCATCTCCCCTTGACATTCAACAGCATTACCATCACTGAATCTCCCACTATCAACATCCTAGGGGCTACCATTGACTGAAAACTGAACTGGAGTAGCCATATAAATACCGTGGCTACAAGAGCAGGTCAGAGGCTAGGAATCCTGAGGCGAGTAACTCACCTCCTGACTCCCCAAAGCCTGTCCAACATCTACAAGGAACAAGTGAGGAGTGTGATGGAATACTCTCCACTTGCCTGAGTGGGTGCAGCTCCAACAACACTCAAGAAGCTCGACACCATCCAGGACAAAGCAGCCCGCTTGATTGGCACCCCATCTACAAACATTCACTCCCTCCACCACCGACGCACAGTGGCAGCAGTGTGTACCATCTACAAGATGCACTGCAGCAATGCACCAAGACTCCTTAGACAGCACCTTCCAAACCCACGACCTCTACCAACTAGAAGGACAAGGGCAGCAAATACATGGGAACACCACCATCTGCAAGTTCCCCTCCAAGTCACACACCATCTTGACTTGGAACTATATCGCCGTTCCTTCACTGTCGCTGGGTCAAAATCCTGGAACTCCCTTCCTAACAGCACTGTGGGTGTACCTACCCCACATGGACTGCAGCGGTTCAAGAAGGCAGCTCACCACCACCTTCTCAAGGGCAATTAGGGATGGGCAATAAATGCTGGCCTGGCCAGCGACGCCCACATCCCGTGAATGAATTTTTAAAAACAATGTGCAGAAGTACAGTGGTGTTACAATCTTCAAATAATCAGTTAAAAGTCTCTGAAAAGGTAACTAAAATTTTGGACACTGTTATTTTGGTTTTAGAAATAGTTGAAAGTAATATGTAAGTCAAACATTGTATTGTGAATCATTTGTAATCTACTATTCATCTGGATAATTAAATGTGCTGTCAATAAATTTTGTTTATTAGTTTTAGCCTGAGTGAATGGACTTGGTGCAGGATCTGATATCGGCAGCAGAGTTCTGAATTGCATGAGGGTGGAGAACATTTGAATAATTGAGGCAGGAAGTGGAAAAGTCATGATAGAGGTTTCGGAGACAGAAAGACTGAGGCAGGATCAGGGACAGGCAATGCACTAAGGTGGAAGTAGGGGATCTTTATGATGGAGAGGTTATAAGGTTGGAAACTCGGCTAAAGTCCAAGTAGGACACTGAGTTGTGAGCCTTCTGGTTCACCCTGGGACAGTGGCCGAGTAGGGGATGGAATCAGTGGCTAAGGTATGAAGTTTGTTACTGGGTTTAACTGGAGGTAATTGCAGCTGATCCAGAGTGCCACCAACATAAATGTGGAACCTGACCCCCATGTTTTTCTTTGGCTGTGGAGGCGGGAATTGAGGAGGGTAGGCCGACAATTTCCCGCTACTGGCTGGTGTGCCGGCCTCCCGCCATGGTCCTGTCTCTGGGCAATTTTCATGGAGGCAGGATTGGGGATTGACGGCAACCTGGTCACAAGCTGTGGGCAGCCAATTAAGAACACTCTGCACTCTGGAATTTTCCAGTCAGCATGCAGGCTGAGGCTGACACACGGCTGAGGATTGGAGGGGGCCTCTGGTGGCAGACCAGGAGTGGGGATGGGGGGCTGTGCTCCATCCAGCTAGGAACATCCCCCTGCAGCCCCCGCCCCCCCCCACCCCCCACCACCATAGCCATAGGGCCACAATTGTAGCCACTGGCTGTCCAGTGGAAGGTCTACTCCTCCACGATGACGGCCTTGCAGTTATGGCCTCTTTAATTTAAAAAAATTTGTGAAAGTTCTTTAGAGGCCACCTCCATCTTGAGATGCCCTCTCTTCTCTGATGGTGGGCCTGCCGATTTCTCAGTGCTGGAAGGCCTCCTATTGGCCCTCCAGCCTTGAGAGCCCGCCCTTACTTGGCCGCCTCCTTGAAAATCGCCCTCTGGGTCCCAGTATTGGTATGTGTGGGGCTCCGACCCACATTTTCTCCTGATGGTACGATCGGGATCTACAAATGAAAGTCCAGCCCCGTGTCTTTAGGTGATGTTGCCAAGGGGGCAGCTTATAGTTGAGGAAGCTGAGGATCAGTCCTTGGGGGACTCCGGGGCTAATGAGACAGGCAGGAAGAGTAAAGCTGACTTTTATTTGATTCCTCTGACTCCAACTGCACCCTACGTAAGTTTACTATTTCAAAACAAAATCAGTAAGAACCATGTAGTTAGTTATAAGTCCTGCCCTGCACTGCAGTACCCCCTTCAGGAAAACCAAAAGTGATGCTGGGCCTTCATGTGAAGGAATGTCAGGGACCATCAGTGGTCCATTTTGTGAGGCCTGCAGTCTTACAAATGAGATTGCATTCTTCTGCCTTATCACCTGAATTTTATAAGTGACACTCTTGTGTAGACTGTGCAGTTAACTCCCAGTAATTCCTCTTTGCTTTCTTTTGCTCCTCCAAGGCTTAAAACTAAAGGGCCTAACAGACTATAGATTAGAAAGCAAGAGGAAACTACAGACTCTATACCTGAAGAAAAAAAAGAAAAAGGAGACAAAGAAAGTCAGCCAGCAGCTGAACGATACGGACCCGAAGATCCCAGGATCAAATTCCCAGCCTGTGCTGAATTAGCTTGATCTCAGCCTTGGTTGGCAATCAGAGCAGTATAATTGGCATCATGTGCCTGGGCTGGGAATGGGGAAATCAGCTAACATTCCCACTTCTGATCGTTGCCCTCTAATCCCTGCTGGAATTGCAGGCTTGTAGATGTTGGGTATGGATAGGTTATGAGACCTTCCATGGTCAAACAAGTTGCACACCACCATACTCTGCCCAGGCTCTCACACAAAAGCATGGTTGCTTGGGTGAGGGTTCCAAGAATGACGGTGCCTGTGAGCCACTATCACAGCCAGGAGTCAACTCCTTCCAGAGAATATCAGAGAGGAAATCTTTATTACTGCAGGATGTAACACTGCATCTGATTTCAGAGTGATGCAAGTGGGAACCATGTCTCTCAATTTTTACGATGACTGTGACCACAGGCTTTTCCCTCGTTCCTTTTGTGTGAACAGCTCATTGATACTTGTAGAGTATCAGGCCTACATAATTAGTCCAGTAACTAGTGCAGTATTATTTTGCTACAATTATTTCTCAGTCAGGATATTAAATAATACATTCGTACACCATTGACATGGTCCCCGATATATCTGATCCTATAATAGTGGCTTGTGAATGGCCCAGAGGGCCAATTCTGATGAGTAATTTTGATGTTTCGATGCCAGGACTCCGTGGGAATAGTGTCAGTGTGCCAACTATCCTTCAGCAGTAGTTCAAGAATTGGAACCTGATTTTAAAAATCTTTGCCCACTCTGCAAATTACTTTCTGTAGTCTGGGAGAAAAATGGATTTTATTTAGCAAAAAGCTCAAAAGAAATAATTATTCTAAAAAGTCTCCATCTCCATTGACACTTGGAGTACAATTCGGCGGTCAAGTGAATTCTAACTAAGGTATCCCCTAGCTTTGTGCAAAGAAATTTAAAATCAGCAGAAACAAAACTGGAATTTAATACCACTTTCTCTGCCAGTGTTTGATCTTTCTTGCTGTGTAAACAGAGACTCTAAGAGACATTCCTGACACTTCAGTGAGCTGACGGTACAACCTCTCACATTAGTGCAACAGATGGATATGTTAATAACACTGTAACTGGTTTATTATAGTCATGATGCTATGCTCAGTGTTGGATGTTCCTTGAAAATGTTTATATCATTCAAGCAATTTCAGAACCTCATGGCTGCTCATTCTGTAATATTATTTATTCCTTTGGTATGTGAGCTATTGTGAGATACACAGGACTCCAAGTAATATCCAAAGAATATGTGGGTTTTTATTATAACTTAAATGGAACATATATATATATATATACAGCTACTGCACGAGCACATCTGCACACATCTACACCCACAACTCCCTGGTCATATGTGATGCAACATCACTTTCTCTGGTGATCTTCACTTATAGCCTGTTAAGGTGGTCCCACAACACATTCCAAGCTTAATCTTTTCTGCAGTGGTTATTATTGAGCCAGTGTTAGGTATGGTATTTCTGATTGGTGTACTTGACACCAATTGTAAGACTATTTAAGCATACAAAGCTGTGTTTGTTTGTCAGAATGGCATATATCAAAATTGATCAATTGGCAGCCCTAATAAGCAGGATGCACATTGCTATATTTTGCTGTCATTCCTTCTGTACAAAATCTGACTTCACCTTCCTTCTCCCTGCGCATCCCCCTCCCCACCCCCCCCCCCCCCCACTTCTCTCAAGGGTAGCACCGTATGCCAAGATCAAAATTGACAAAGAGCAGGGTAGGACCAGGGTAGATCGAGTTGGCAGTTCCAATGTTTGTTTTGCTGTTGAGGAAAATGTATTGACTGTATATCCTTAGATCTAAAAGCTTTTGTGTCACAAGGCATGGAATTAAGTGGAAAAGATGGATTCGTGTTCTCAAAACAACAAATGTTCAATTTGTGTACATTTTTGTAATGCAGTTTTTAAAAAAGCAGGTAGGTGATTCTCATAACACATGCAGACACGCAAAGTAAAATTGATGCCAGCACTCTATTGAGGTTATCTCCAAGCAGACCTAAGAATGCAAAGCTCCAGCTTCATTAGGTTGATTCCTGGGGTGAGTGATTTGTCTTATGAGGAAAGGTTGAGCAGGTTGGGCCTATACTCATTGAAGTTTAGAAGTATGAGAGGTGATCTCATTGAAACATATAAGATTCTGAGGGGGGCTTGACAGGCTAGATGTTGAGAGGATGTTTCCCCTTGTAAGGGAATCTAGAACTAGGGGGCACAGTTTCAAGATAAGGAGTCTCCCACTTAAGATGGAAATGAGGAACTTCTTCTCCCAGAGCGTCATTAATCTTTGGAATTCTCCACCCCAGAGGGCAGTGGAGGCTGGGCATTGAATATATTCAAGGGTGAGTTAGACAGATTTTTGATCTACTAAAGAGTCAGGGGTTATGGGGGGCAGGGAGGAAAGTGGAGTTGAGTCTATGATCAGATCAGCCATGATCTTATTGAATGGCAGAGCAGGCTTGAGGGGCCAAATGGCCTACTCTTGCTCCTATTTCTTATGTTGGAAGAGTGCAGTCAGAGTGACACTTAGCAAGTCAGCTCCACCCATTGTGCGGTTGGTGGATCTGGCGAATTTATTGAGTATTCCAAATAATTACAGCTGTGTTTTTAACAAAAAAAACTACACGTTAAACAGTAAACATCTATTAAACAGTAATAAAGTTTTAGTTCTCTTTACTACTGCATCCTGCTCCTTTAACGTTTGTTTACACTCAAGCTGATGCAGAACTTCCATGTTCTCTGCAAATCTTAACTCAGCTTTTTAATCTCGCATTCAGTTTATCACCAGGACGGCATTTTTCCGAAACCCTATACCTCACCTCACTACCGTTGCTTACACCTTCATCACCTGGCGGATTGGTTTCTCAACACTCCGCACTGGCATCTCCACCTCCAAACTTCAGCTACTCTATAATTGTACAGCCCAAGGGCACCTTCTCACAAGTCCCACATGCCCATCACCTCCATTCTCACCCAGCTCCATTGGGCTGCAGGAAGTTAATGTGGAGAGTCTCTGCTTCACCTTCAGATTGCTCCATGGTTTTGGTTGCACATATCCAAGTAATCGTCAACCATATGTTTCCAATTGAAATCCCTAACTTCCTATTAATCCTGTCTGGATTACTGACCTTCTGCTCTATCTCATCTTTATATCACACAGCCTTGCTACTTCTCTCACCGCCTTTATAAGTCACTTAAAAGTCTTTTACTTTGATCATGTTCCCCTCCCCTCTCATTTACCACCTTGGTGTGCACCTCTCCCCTTGTGACACTTTATGAGCCTTTTGTTTAACTTAATCACAAATGTAAAGTGATGGTTATCACTTTATCTTGACTATACACTGCAAAATAAAGCCCCTCAGTAAGTGTTAACATTTGAACTCCGTGTGATGAGATACTGGAAGTAAATCCAGCTCTCAACACTACATAGTTTCACAGCCAAGGGCTTTCACTGCTTGTCCCACATTCTAAGGATTTCTGAACTGTTCTCTGCAGCAATGCTATAAAACTTCACACATTAAATGTGGCTCATAAACAAAACAGGAATTTGTGGTTTAATGAGACAAATTTTATGTGGTGTTTTACTGTTTATTTACAGTTCCATTATATGCCGCATTGCTCAAAGCACCTGATGCCAAAGGGTGAGATAGTGGTAATGTGCATTGGACAAGTAATGCATGACTCAACAGAGTCCAGTCATCCCGACTCAATTCTTGCAGTCTGCTCAGCTCCTGATTTGTGTTGCAGTGAAGGGGGGGTGGGGAGGGGGTGAAGGGGTGTTGGGGGAGAGGTTTGCTGCACATAGGCTGGCCGTCTCCACCTGAGAGGAGAAAGGAAAACTAAATGAGAAATCTCCCAGAAGGGACTCTTGTAGGAGCCCTGTTGTCAGCAGTGGCTGGGGAGAGTAAATTGCCTAACTGGTATCTCAGATGTTGGGGTGACTGAAAGACAAGAGCGGCGATGGAGGCAATTTGCAGAATAAAAGTCAAGCAGCAGCAGTAGGTGAGGACCGAGGCCAAACACACTGATATTATTCACCAAAGGTGCAGCATCCTGTTTCTCCAACCAGAGTAGCGCATTGATTTATGATTTATGACCAAACCCATAACTGAAGCATACGTTTGTTAGCACATTATTCTTTGTTTTAAAAAGGGTGAAATTTGCTTTCAGCAAAAAAGGGATTTTCACTCCATCAGTCCATGTTGAATTTGAACTGAGGGAGAGTGATGGTTCTTATTGGCAGGGTCCCATTTGATCCTGGACTGGGCTTGCAACTCCATATCCTCTCCATGATCAAGACCATCTACTTGCCCTTACGTCATACTGCGTGTCTCCGCCCCTGCCTCTGCTGAAACCCTCATCCATGCTTTTGTTGCCTCCAGCCTTGACTACTCCAGTGTTTTCCTGGCCGGTCTTCCACCTTCTACCCTCTGTAAACTTGATCTCATCTAAAATTCTGCTGTCCTATCCCATTCACTCAGCATCCCTGTGCTTCCTGACCTAGATAGGCTCCCAGTCTAGCAATGCCTCAATTTTGAAATTTCATCCTTGTGTTCAAATCTCTCCATGCCACTCCCTATCTCTGTAATCTCCACCAGCACTACAACCCTTCAAGACTTCTACACATCTCCAATTCTAGCTTCTTATGTATCCCCTATTTCCTTCTCCATCCCACCTCCCCCACCACACCCCCCCCCCCCCCACTCTCCATTGGCAGCTGTCCCTTCAACCATCTATGCCCTAAGTTCTGGAATTCCTTCCCTAAACCTCTCCATCTCTACCTCTCTTTCTACCTTTAAAATGCTCTTTAAAATCTACTTCTTGGGCCAAACAATTGGTCACCTGTCCTAATATCTCCTTATGTGGCTTGGTGTTAAATTTTATTTGATAATCACTCCTGTGAAGTGCGTTGGGACATTTTACTTCATTAAAAGTGCTATATAAATTCAATTTGTTGTTGATTTAACCAGGCCCTGGTCTTTCTTTTTTATTCGATACTTACTGGGGCATCCCTGCTGTCAGTTTACTGTATCGGCACACGTTGCAAGAGATGCCTGGTTACACTAGTTAGTTACACTAGTTAGTTACAAGGCATGTGTTTGGTTTGAGAGATTTTTTGTGAGAAGTAAAATCAATTCAATGGGCCACACAAATCTAAAGTGTATTTTACCTCAACAATCTCTGGAAACAGTTGACATTGGGTAGATTCATGAATCTGAACCCAGCTTGGAAGTATTAATTCTTATCGTTCTGTACCATTGAGCAAGATCAGTTAAATACACAAGCAAGTGACAAATTCTTTGTCAGAAGTGGATATGGATGTATAGCATAAAGACTCCCAGTAAATAGTGTACAGCCACATTCCTTAAAAAAAGAATAAGTAACTGGTTAAGCAAAAGATAAAAGTTGGAGGACTTGCATTTACATAGCGCCTTTCATGACCTCAATACATCCCAAAGTGCTTTACAGCTAACTTTTGAAGTGTAGTTATGACACCAAGGTTGCGAACAGAGTGGTTCAACCTCAGATAGTTGCCAGGAAGAGGATGGAGTTGGTAGCTAGGGAACGCAATTTGGAGCTGGGACCGAAGACAATGTGGGAGACATGGCAGCCAATTTATAAAGCTCTGGTTAGGCCACAAATAGAGTATTGTGTCCAATTCTGGTCAGCACACTTTAGGAAGGATGTGAGTGTCCTCGAGAGGGTACAGAGGAGATTTACCAGAATGGTTCCAAGGATGGAGGATTTTAACTGCAAGGTTAGGTTGGAGAAGCTGGCGTTGTTCTCCTTGGAGCAAAGGAGGTTGAGGGGAGTTTTGATGGAGGTGTACAAGATTATGACAGGTTTAGATAAGGTAGACAAAGAAAAGCTGTTTTCATTAGCTGATGATACAAGGACTAGTGGACACAGATTTACGGTTTTTGGCAAGAGATGCAGGAGGATGTGAGGAAGAACTTTTTTATGCAGCGAATGACAATGATCTGGAATTCATATGAACATACAAATTAGGAGCAGGAGTAGGCCATTTGGCCCTTCGAGCCTGCTCCGCCGTTTAATAAGATCATGGCTGGTCTGATTGTGGCCTCAACTCCATTTTCCCGCCTACCCCGATATCCTTTGACTCCCTTGTTAGTCAAGAATTTATCTACCTTTGCCTTAAAAATATTCAATGACCCTGCCTCCACCACTCTCCGGGGAAGAGAGTTTCACAGACTCACGACCCTGTGAGAGAAGAATTTTCTCCTCACCTTTGTCTTAAATGGGCGACCCCTTATTTTTAAACTGTGTCCCCTAGTTCTAGTCTCTCCCACAAGGGGAAACATCCTTTCAGCATCCACCCTGTCAAGTTCCCTCAGGATCTTATATGTTTCAAATAAGATCACCTGTGAGGGTGATGGAAACAGAGGAATTGGACGGGCACTTGAGGGAAATAAACTTGCAGGGCTACATTGATAAGGAGGGGTCCTGGGATGACTGGGTTGTCCGACAGAGCATGGACTCGATGGGCTGAATGACCTCCTTCTGTGCCAGAATGACTGTATGACTCTATGATTTGCGCACAGCAAGGTCCCACAAACAGCAACCCGACAATGACGAAATCATCTTTTTGGTTGAGGGATACATATTGGCCAGGACAGCGGAAATAACCCCCTTGCACTTCTTCGAATAGTGCCCTGGGTTCTAAGAGGGCACACAGCTTCTCGGTTTAACGTCTCATTCAAAAGACGGCACCTCCCATCTTCACAATACAGCTCTCCCTCAGTACTGCACTGGAGTGCCAACATCGAAATGCGACTATAAGTATAAGGCTAGCTTATAGAAAGCCAAATACTGCCATGGATAGAGTGATGTTATGATATTAGGAATGCCATCTGCAGGTAATGAGAATTGAATATTGTGTATTGTAATTTTGAGTTCCACCTTCAGTGAAGGGATATATTTGCAGGGTGCAACTTGAGAGCTTTATTTTCTTAAAGGTGTTACTTGTGATTAATCACCTCAGACAATGAGCTTTGGGCAAGTTATATATAGTCTACAGAAGGACATAGCCGATAGGTTTTTCTAATTTCATACTTCCTCAAGTTGGGAAAATATCTGTTACTGGCCTGTTCAGTAAATCAGTTTCTTCCTTGGTCCATTATGATGCTCACACACAGCTCCACATTTGCACCTAATAAGAAGTTGAACACTTGGAAATGTTGTCTGTCTATCCAATAACTATCATTTTCATTGTTGGAGTTTTTTTGTCCAATGAGTATTATTAGCGATTTGTCTTATAGTTTATTGTTCACAATCAAGTGACAGTCTGTATATCATTGCTTCATTCCCCACAGTGAAGTGAAAATATCTCCAATAGTAATAATCTGATGTCAAGCTATGCCTTAAAAATGACTGGCTGCCTCAGTAAACACTGTGGTCAGCTCATCTAATGAAGTGATATTTCTAGGTAAACTGAGTTGGATAAAATGTATTTCTTAATTACTCACTTTACAGTGGGCAGTTGCATTCTAAGCACCATAGTTGGAAACACAGCGTTAGTTTTCACATGCACACTAACGACACCCAGCCCTACCTCACCATCACCTCTCTCAATTCCTCCACTGTCTCTAAATTTTCAGACTGCCTTTCTGACATCCAGGTAAGTAGAAATTTCCTCCAATTAAAATATTGGGAAGACCAAAGCCATTGTCTTCGGTCCCAGCTCCAAATTGCGTTCCCTAGCTACCAACTCCATCCTCTTCCTGGCAACTATCTGAGGTTGAACCACTCTGTTCGCAACCTTGGTGTCATATTTGACCCTGAGATGAGCTTCTGATTACACATCCTCACCACCGTTAAGATTGCTCATTTCTACCTCAGTAACATCGTCCAACTCAGCTCCGCCTAAGCTCATCTACTGTTGAAACCCTCATTCATGCCTTTGTTACCTCCAGACTTGACTATTCTAACATACTCCTGGCTGGTCTCTCACATTCTTACCACCCATGTCCAAACTTGCACCAAATCCCCTTCCCAATCACACCTGTGCTCACTGACTACATTGGCTCCTGCTCAAGAAACACCTTGATTTTAAAATTCTCGTCTTTGTTTTCCAATTCCTCCATGGCCTTGCCCCTCCCTATGTCTGTAATCTCCTCAAGTGCTGCAACCTTCCAAGATCTTTGAGCTCCTCTAATTCTGGCCTCTTGTGCATCCTTGATTTTAATTGCTCCTCCATCGGTGGCCATGCATTCAGCTGCCTGGCCCCCAAGCCCTGGAATTCCCTCCCTACATCTCTCCACCTCTCTAACTCACTTTCCTTCTTTAAAACACTTCTTAATACCTACCTCTTTGACCAAGCTTTTAGCCATATACCCTAATATCATCTTATGTGGCAGTGTCAGATTTTACTTTATAACACTCCTGTGAATCGTCTTGGAATGTCCAAATAGGTTAAAGGTGCTATATAAATACTTCTCGAATCCCTCCATGTAACTGATGTCCCTCATCTCTGGTGCCATCATGGTAAATCTCCTCTCCAAGGTTGATAGCTGCTTAACAAATTAACACTGGATTTACTTCAGCCCATGTCATGTTAGCTTCTCCCATTCAGAAAGTACAGTATGGTTGTTCTCTGCTGCCTAATCAATATGCCTTGACCCCAAATTGAGGGTAGTATTGCCCCGACTGTAGCAATATAATATTTCCATTTGCAATATCTTCTAAACTCGTCGTCTCTGAGAGTGACTGCCTGCAACTATTAAGCTATGAACATGCTTTGGTGCAGTAGATGACTGAGAATTAGCTTTAGATAGCCCAAACACACTCGACATAAACCCAGCAGAGAGTGGAAACTTCTTTCCATTGGACTAGCCTAGATTTAAACACAAGTCAGAGTGATGAATGAACTGGGTCACCAGTCACCTGGTTACACTCTCCTGAGTGGGTAGACACAAATTTATCTTTCAGGGACCTTGTCTGAGAGATAAATAATTGTTTTTTTCTTTCATCGCCTGGTAGAAAAAAAAGAGATTGCAACCAAGATAAAGCAGCACTAAGACATCCCGATTTATAAAATGTTTCAAGTTTCATTTGAGCACTCTCAAATCTACTGATTCCGACACTGTCTTGGAAGTGAGGCAAGCAGTCTGTTGCAGTCTATTCCTCTTTGCCCTCATTATATAAGAACCTAAGACATGCCTTAAGCTGCTCCTAGAGGAACCAACATCATGTTATTCCTTGATTTATTTCCCTTCTGTTGCTGCATTAATTAAAATTAATTTGTGCTTTCTTTTTATGAGATTCAGCTCAACTTCAAAGGCAAATGGCATTCCTCTCGAGAATTAGTTAAGCAACAAGCCTCAAATGGCATTCTTGAGTCGTTTTGCTTCTGTGAATTTCTCGTTTAGGCAGCACACTCGCTGTATCCCTCACTTCTCCAGGGAAGCGGGGTGACAAATGGGAAGCTGAAGCATTAAAATCTTCCTGCTGTTCGAAGTAGATAGGAGGGGTGGATATCCTGGGAACTGCATTGCCAAATGGCAGATAGACTAAGGCCCTCGGGTTGTTCCCTGGTGTATGCTGAGTCGCATCCACAAAAGGCAGACATGCAAATTATTGGTCTGTGCCATTCCAATGAGCATCACTTCGGTGAATACTTAGTACATAGTGGGGACAGAGGACAGGGCAGTACTGGAACTCAAGGCCATTAAACCAATAAAGGCCGCACCAAAGAATTAGACCAACGACGTCTTCAGTGACCGCCCCCGCTCCTCCCGCCGGAGCCAATCAGCAAATTCACCAACATGATGATGCAAGTGAGGTCAGAAATTGCAGTCCAGATCAATCATGAACAAGACTTTTGAAGCCATTAAACAGAAGCAGATTGAAAGTTACCACAAGGCCCTGGAGCCCAAGAAAGATGTTGTCATGTGGCTCCTGGGAAACGTTCAGTTCTCAGGTGCATTGAGGAGGAATTGGTGGCGTAAAGCTGTTGAGCCATATCACCACACTCACAAAGCTACCGCAGCAATCCCAGGGCTCGTCCACAGTAATGTAACTCTGTCTGCACCCACAGTAGGGACCGGCCAAGAGTCGGCACCATAATCAGGTGGGCGGGCGCTCACTTTCCTCTCCCCTGTTTCTCTGGCAACCCAACAAAGGGTTAGTGCATGGAACCTGATGAAGAAGCTCGTGCCTGGACTCTCCTTAGACCAGAGGGTCTGTGCGAGTTCTAGGAGCACTATAAGATATTTTCACTTTTCCCATTCTTCCCCTTCTCCACAGCTCCAGCTTTCAACGAACATAGGGCCTCAAGACCATCTGGCTATGGCTTTCCAGAGACCCAGATATCCTCTCCTTTCCCCTCCGCCCATAGCTATTCTCCCCTCCACTGAAGGTGGTGACTTATGTTAGCATACTGTGGCCCTGATGCCTCACTCAAGTGACTGCTCTTCACCTGTCTGTCTGTCTTTGCCTCCCAACAGGGCCCATTGCCTGTGACAACTCATTCTGAAGAAAACAGGTGATGAAGAGTAAAATAGTAAAACTAGGCTGGAAGAAATGAGCAGCCCAATTACAGGAGGATGTTTAATAGTGGGGCACTTCAAAAGCTGTTTCATTGAGTGAGCAATATGACAAGATGGACAGACATCAGAGAGTGTTGTATATTCGGGACTGAATTTCACAAGTGTTGTTAATAGATAAATAAAATTACAAAAATCCTGGGAATGGAGATGTGCATATAGTTTTAGATAGAAAAGAATGAGTGCTATTGATCTTGGGTCATCCCTTTCTGTGTTTCTAATTTCAGTCGCAGCTGATGCTTCCTGAGGGGAGATGGGGACGTAGTGGTAATGTCACTGAACTAATAATCCAGAGGCCAATGCTAATTCCCTGGGGACATAGCTTCAAATCCCATGACGTCAGCGGGTGGAATTTAAATTTAATTAATTTTTTAAAATCTGGAATTGAAAGCTAATCTCAGTATCTCAAAAACCCATCCGGTTCACTAATGTCCTTTAGGGAAGGAAATCTGCTGTCCTTACCTGGTCTGGCCTACAGGTGACTCCAGACCCACAGCAATGTGGTTGAGTCTTGACTGCCCTTTGAAATGGCCTAGCAAGCCACTCAGTTCAAGGGCAATTAGGGATGGGCAATAAATACTGGCCTTGCCAGTGATGCCCACATCCCAGAAAGAATAATTTAAAAAAAGGTTTTTGTGGTTAAAACAATGCAGAAATTACGGTTTGCCTGCAGGTTAAATGAAGCACTGTATCCAGCTGTGCAACAATCCTGCAGGGAACATCCAATATTGTTAATCCACTCTCGACAGCAATGCTTTTGCTATCTCAAATAGAAAGCAAGTCAAGTATAAAGAATGTTTCCTCCTAATGTCAGCAGAGAAAATAAGGCATTCCAGCTGCATCTTCAAAAAGAAAGTTAACATAATTGAAGACTTTTTTTAATACCTGTAAACATATGGCAACATTCAATTTGGAGATCAGAACAGACTCATTGTTGCCTTTAGTGATGATCTAACAATAACATCGCAGGAGAGAATTAGTCATATTTCCTGGTGCGTGTGGCACTCTGCAATCTCTTGAGAGTCTCCTTAAAGGGAACTGCACCACCGAACAAGCAAGTAAAAGTTTTCACACTTTGTCATAACCATGTGAGGGCACAATTGGTTATCTCACTATGATAAAGCAGTAATCACTGTAATGCCTTGAAGCTGGAAGCTCTGCAGTGACATAAAATATGTCGGAATTAAAATATGTCGGACTTAAAGATGTGGCATTCAGTCCATTTTAAAAGGTCTAGATCAGGTACAAGGACAAGCTTATCACCTGATGCCCAATGCCGATCTCTCTCTTGCATCTTTTCTCCAACCTCTCTGTCCTCTCATCACAATTTTTGAATGTTTTTATTGATATCTCTATGGTTATTGCTTTTTTGATTTTTTTTGATATATGTCCAGGAATACCACACAAGATGCTCTTATGAAAAACATGCTTATTGCACATCTCCTCCTCCTTCACTCATTCTTTCTACTCAAAACTGTGGCATTCTGTACATCTTTTGGTTTTTCCTTCATCCAACAACCTTCCTTGCCTAAGCATACACTCTGCTTCAAGACTGCTGCCAGTGGTCCATAAGGTTATCTACAGGAGGTTCTTGTCGAGGGTGACTCTCCTGATTTCTCCTCTCCCACAGTGAGGTGCTACAGGCTTCACTCATCATACCTGAGGCCAGGAATTGTGCAGACAAACAGTTTCCTCATGCGAGTGTTAAAAAAAGACCATTCAGCCCATCATGCACACCCCAGTTCATGTACAGCCTACCCTGTTGTGGAGTCGACCTCACCTATTTAATCTCCTGATTGAAAGTTACATACAAATGCTCCCTGATCCCCAAGTGTAAAGAACTAACATGCCTGAATATTTATCCTTGCTCACAATAACACTATTCACCACTGGCTAGATCACCTCTCCTCATCAACACAGGAACCAGTTTGTCCAGTGGTGCATTATTTGATCGCCTCAGTCTGTACCCCCTCTTATCCCAACTAGGTATTTGCCAGCACCTTTTTGACGGACTGATTTGAATCAGCCTCTGTTCATTTTTCTGGGAATCTGTTCCATGTATTCACTGTTATAAGTGGAGAGGGGGAGCTTCTTTCAATCTCAGGAGGAAATGCCTGCAATAAGACTAAGGGTTATGGTGAAAAGCCAACAGTAGTATTTCTGTTGGGAGCCACTTTAATACAGCTGACTCTTCTGTAGATTTGAAGCTACTTTTTTTTCATCTAACAGCATTAACCTTTTACATTTACACTTCCCACCCGGCATCTCCGACCAAAAAGGTAGACAGCAAATAAAGGCATTAAAATAACAGACTAGGGAGTGGGTATGCAAGTACAATATCAGTAATTGGTTTTACATTTGTAAGCCAGGAGGTAGTGGCATGGAGGAACTTTGGAAAGGCCCTTCAGATCACAAGGACAAAATGATTAAGGGAATAGTCCTCCTACTGAGCAGAGGAAGTGTGAAATGAGGAATCGAGTGTTGGATGAGTAAAGTGTGCCAAAGGGGATCTATAACTCAGGGGGACTTTGGAAAGATAGGTGAGGCTATGGAGAGCTTTACATAAGAAGGATGTTAGGATCTAGGAAGCTAGTGGAGCTTGACAAGGACGTGGATGATTGGACTGCAGCACTTTGTGTAGGCAAAGGTGCTGTTCACAGCGATTTTGGTGAGATGCACTTTATGGAGGATGGGTGACTAGCCAGAAAAGTGTTGCAGAGGTCAAGATTTGAAGGGATCAAGACATGGATTGGGACATCAACAGCAGCTGGGGACAGGTGGGATGGAGACGGACAGTGCTTCTGGATGGAAACGATCAGATGTCATGATGGAAGCTCATTGCAACCCTTGCCTGCAACTTTACAACTCTTGTGCACTACACAGATATATTGGTTGAGAGGAGATTTGATGGAGGTGTTCAAAATCATGAGGGGTCTGGACAGTGTTTCCAGTGGCAAAAGGATTGAGAAGCAGAGGACACCGATTTAAGGTGAATGGCAAAAGATCCAAAGGCGATGTGAGGAAAAACGTTTTTACAGAGCGAGTGGTTAGGATCTGGAATGTACTGGCTGAGAATGTGGTGGAGGCAGATTCAGTCATGGCTTTCAAAAGAGAGTTGGATAAGCACCTGAAGGGAAAACATTGCAGAGCTATGGGGAAAACGTGGGGGAGTGGGACTAGGTCAGTTGTTCTTGCAGAGAGCCAGCACTGACACAATGGGCCGAACGGCCTCTTTCTGTGCTGTAACCATTCTTTGATTCTGTGTTCATACCATAGAATACACATGTTGCACAAACAGATTGTGCACATGATCAACCATTAAATCCATCCCTATGCTATAGGACATCCGAAAATTTCATGAACCAGAATTCTGAGTAGCACAAATCATTACCAGAATCGGTGCCCAATATCTCTCCTGCATAGAGTTATTGAAGAATTAATCCATCAAGGAGATTATAGTTATGTCTTCATCCACTTGTAATATTCATCAAGTTCAGGAAAGTTATGGAGTCACAGTTTCAACATTGTCTTTTAATTATCAGAACAGAAACTGTAAACATGTATAACATATGGGGCGAAAGCGGGAACAGTTTACTGAGTTCAATGATCAGCCATGATCATAATGAATGATGGAGCAGGCTCAAAGGGCCGAATGGCCTACTCATGCTCCTATTTTCTATGTTTCTATAACTTAGCCTGTATCCTCGATTTATAGTTAAATATTAATACTTCTAAACTAAAACTGATAGAGTTGGGGTGAGCGAGTGGGCATCTACTGTGGGCCCTAGAAATAACGGATGCATTGGTGGTCATCTTCCAAGATTCTATAGACTCAAGATTCAAGTTCCTACAGATTGGAGGGTAGCTAATGTAACCCCACTATTTAAAAAGGGAGGTAGAGAGAAAGCAGGGAATTTTAGACCAGTCAGCCTGACGCGGTAATGGGGAAAATTCTAGAGTCCATTATCAAAGATTCTATAGCAGAGCACTTAGAGAAGAGTGGTAGAATCAGGCAGAGTCAGCATGGATTTACGAAAGGAAAATCATGCTTGACAAATCTACTAGAATTCTTCGAGGATGTAACTAGTAGAGTTGATGAGGGGGAGCCAGTGGATGTGGTTTATTTGGACTTTCAGAACGCTTTCGACAAAGTCCCACATAAGAGATTAGCATGTAAAATTAAAGCACATGGGATTGGGGGTAGTGTGTTGTGATGGATAGAAAATTGGTTGGCAGACAGGAAACAAAGAGTAGGGATAAATGGGTCTTTTTCCGAATGGCAGGCAGTGACTAGTGGGGTACCGCAGGGATCAGTGCTAGGACCCCAGCTATTCACAATATACATTAATAATTTAGATGAGGGAACTAAATATAATATCTCCAAATTTGCAGATGACACAAAACTGGGTGGGAGGGTGAGTTGTGAGGAGGATGCAGAGAGGCTTCAGGGTGATTTGGACAAGTTGAGTGAGTGGGCTAATGCATGGCAGATGCTGTATAATGTGGATAAATGTGAAGTTATCCACTTTGGTAGCAAAAACAGGAAGGCAGATTATTATCTGAGAGAGGGGAATATGCAGCGAGACCTGGGTGTTCTCGTACACAAGTCACTGAAAGTAAGCATGCAGGTGCAACAGGTGGTAAAAAAGGCAAATGGTATGTTGGCCTTCACAGCGAGAGGATTCGAGTACAGGAGCAGGGATGTCTTGCTGCAATTATACAGGGCCTTGGTGAGGCCACACCTGGAATATTGTGTGCAGTTTTGGTCTCCTTATCTGAGGAAGGATGTTCTTGCTATCGAGGGAGTGCAGCGAAGGTTTACCAGACTGATTCCTGGGATGGTGGGACTGACGTATGAGGAGAGATTGAGTCGGTTTGGATTATATTCGCTGGAGTTCAGACGAGTGAGAGGGGATCTCATAGAAACCTATAAAATTCTAACATAACTTGACAGGGTAGATGCAGGAAGGATGTTCCTGATGGTGGGGGAGTCCAGAACCAGGGGTTATAGTCTCAGGATACGGGGTAAACCTTTCAGGACTGAGATGAGGAGATATTTCTTCACCCAGAGTGTGGTGAGCCTGTGGAATTCGCTACCACAGAAAGCAGTTGAGGCTAAAACATTGTATGTTTTCAAGAAGGAGTTCAAAAGGGATCAAAGGGTATGGGGGGAAAGCGGGAACAGGTTACTGAGTTGGATGATCAGCCATGATCATAATGAATGGCGGAGCAGGCTTGAAGGGCTGAATGGCCTACTCCTGCTCCTATTTTCTATGTTTCTATGTTTACAGTGAAGCAACATAAACCTTGATATAGGTATGTGCAGATTTCATATCTATAGATGTAGAAACAGTTGTTGAGGTTGTCAGGAAATTTGACCTGAGCTGAGCCTGTATGGGCTGAATTTTCCTGGCCCCAGAATGATGGGCTAGGAGGCCGTGGGTTGGTGGGGGGCTGGTGCCAGGAAAATATGGGGGAAGCTGCGTCAGGATGGCTCCCCAATGCATTTTCATCACCAGGGTACTTTCCCAGGGGTGGGCTAGAAGCTGCCTCTACAGAGGCAGGCAGCCAAATTGTATAGTAAAGGCCCCAATTAGGGGCGATCTTGCAGTCTCTCTGCCATTTTGCCACCAGCAGAGCAGCCCCCCCCCCCCTCCCGCCACGTGCAGAGGCCACCAGCTCAATGGAAGTGTCCTGCTAGGGTCATCAGAGGCTTCGATGCTGCAAAGAGGAGGCTGCATTCACGAAAGGCTGCAGTCACGGTGCAGACTGATCCAGCGGAGGGAGTTTGCCTCCACCCCGATTCACCTACCGGTCTAGATGCTGGTTACTTGATATTTGATGTGGAGGCCAGTGACGGCGTCTCCATGTTCCGGCACTGTCACGGTCCCCGACCTACCTCAGAAGCCCCCCCCCCCCGCATATCCCGGCGGGGCTGCCAAGGCTCTGGAGCTGCTTGTCTTCTGATTCCGCCAGCAGTATCGGCAGCCCGCCCACCGTCCTGGATAGGATGGTGAGCTCGGATTAGGAGACCGCCTCCAGCAAGATTGGTCTACTGATCTCGCTGCCAGCAAGTGTGGACTCAGAAGCCCCATTATGTCCTGATGTCGGGGTCCCCAAGCCCATGGGAAAGTTCTGCCCTACAGCTTGGTGAACGATCAGCCATTCGTATCTCAGTCTCTGAGATGAAACGTGGAACAGGGAAGATTAAGAGGTGATCGAATAAAGGTGTTCAAATTGATGAGAAGTTTTAAGAGAGTAGATAAAGCAAAAACTATTCCTTGCTGAGTGAGTCAGTAAACCAGAGGTCATAGATTTAAAATCATTAGCAACAGATCTAGAGGGGAGATGAGAAGAATTTTTTCACTAAGTTGTCGGGATCTGGAATGCCTTATCTGAAAAGCTGGTGGAAGCTGATTCCTTAAATACGTTTTAAAGGGAGGCATGAGGATCTTACAAGGTTATGGACAAAATGCAGGGATGTAGGACAAGGCATGACTGCTCCTCCAAAGAGCCAGCAGCAGCACAATGGCCCCAATGGCCTCCTGTGTTGTAAGTTGCTACGATTCTATGAAAGTTCATCTTTATTTTGGGAAACGAGCACAAATTTCTCAAAAATCTTTTTGAGGTAGGGCGCTAACTAAAGCCATTTGGATGCCGTCCACAGCGTTTTGCCAGAAAGCCACCCTGTGGGAGAGAGAACCTTTTTTTTATATCTCGATTATGGGAGAACAGAGAATGCTATCCTTCTGCTGTGAGAATCATAAATGTTCCTTCAACTATGTTTTATTTCTGGAAATTGCATTGAAAATTTTTAGGTGGAATGTTAAGTTCTTAAGATAAGTTTTTTTTTAAGTAAAATCTGAAAGTCAGCCTTAAAACAGTAGAATTCCATGCCCCTCCATTGATCCTCATAGCAAAACTCATTGGCGACTGGAGAGAAAAAAATACATACTTGGAGACTGCCCAAATATAAATGAAACCCACCAACACCAGTGGTAGGACCATGATAGCTTCCCATAGCATCAATCTTGGCTAATTTTACTGGAGTTTGTCGATCTCACACTGGGTCCAATATTCACTGTATCCCTAGAATTACTTTCTTTTTAGAAGAAAGTTTCTTTCACCATTTTGTTCCTTTAACCACCTTTTATTGGCATCTAAATTGATTTGTTGATTTTGAGATACAGGATCCCTGTATTGGTGATTGAGATTTTCAAGGAATATAAATAATTGATTTTGTTTTCCTTTCCGTCTGTTTCCCTGATTCTTAGATTGACATCTAAAATTTTGGCAGTGAAAGAATGAGCAGGATTTTCTGTTGCCCTTAGAAATGGGCACAGCCAGGGGCAAACAAAATGGCAAGGGGCATCGTTCCCAATGTTGCCTGGGCCCCCTCCTGTTTTCTCTGGGGAGGGGAAGGCCGTGGAAGGCCTTCCCACTCCAGGCCACTTGAGGCCTTTAAGTGGCTAATTAATGGCCACTTAAGGGCCTCTTCCTGCCTGCACTCCAATTTTGTAAAACCTGGTGGTCTCCCAGCGAGGTTGGGGGGGGTTCCCTCCTTTGGAGGCAATCCATGGCCCCCGAGTGACCCCTGGCGCAATGGCTGCCCTCCTCTCCCCAGGAAGATCCCCCCTGCCCACCAACTAACTCACCAACCAACATCACCATCCCATCCCCACTTACCTGTCGCAATGTCTCCAACATCCTTGATACTGCAGGGCCTCCTGATGCTGCCAGTACTGCAGAGCTGCCGGCATTCTGATTAACCAGCAGCTCTGGAGGTGGGAGCTAGTCCCTTAAAGGGACAGCGTCCCTGATGGCGAGCAGTTAATTGCCTGCCTGCCGTTAAATAGCAACGGGGGTCCGACGGAGGTCTGAGGTGGGTTCACCCCCCTGCCTCCAGCATGCCACCGGCGCCCCTGTTGCTGGAATAAAATCTGACCTGATGTCTTCTGTGACCCCAATACCTCAGTAGGTGCCCAAGGAGACCCCATAAAATAGGAGTGTAAGTATTTTACAAACAGGGAATCAACATTCGTCTGTATATTTGACAGAGTTCAGTCCCTATAAATCTTTTAACCAAATCTGCACCCAATTGCTCCTTGAACTCCTTTGTACTCTCTGCTGAATGGTGTTCTATTACTTCACAAGTCCCTTGGCACTAAGTAAGAACTACCTGAGATTTTACGATCATGTTAAGGTCATGCAAACCTATCAGAGAGGTGCTAAAGGCTTCTTTCTTTTAAGGGTTTTAGGATTGAAAATAGCATGCTGAAAGTAAGATTTGTGGAGGGGAGGGAAGGAGAGTGTTCCACTGAGGATGGAGAGAAGCTTCTCGAATAGCTTTTATATCGATTTCAGCTGTCTTTGATGCTTTTAGAAAAATGCATGAGGCAGTGTTGAAGCAAGATAAGACAATCCTCCCACAGGGGATCACAGGAGCACAGTTCAACCATTTTCAAGAAACATTATTCCATTTTGTCGGCTCTCACAGGCTGTTTATAACCTTGACGTTTAGTGTTCCGCGTTCATCCAGATGCCCTTTTTAAAAACAAAATTATAGAATCATACAGCACAGAAGGAAGCCATTCAGCCCATTATAGCCGTGCCAGCTCTTTGAAACAGCTATGCAATTGGTCCCAGTCCAAATCTATTGTGATGATTGTTCCCACAATTGACTAGAATCTGTTTGAAACTTTGAGTCTACAGAATGTGACGAATATATTTTGAGTTCACGTGAATAATTATGAAATGCGAACTATTTAAATTTCTAAAGGGATATTGTGCCACGACTTTTGAGTTTCTTTTCATGTAATCTAATTATAAATGCTTTCCATTCAGTTGTTACTCTTTGTAATATATGCTTGACACACAAAACATTAGATTCTTAGATTTAAACTTGTTTGGTCATGATTGTGCTCTTAGAGTGGAAGGGGTGTTCTGGCTGCTATCTGCGTGGAACCATCCTGTTCCCAGTGGGGTGAACACCTGAGTGGATTCTTGTATGGATTTTTCTGAATTCCACAAACAAATGGTGTGCAAGAACCACAGCTGCATTTCCTGAAAGGTCTGGCATACAGACCAGATAACTGCTTACATGGATTGAGAGAATTATAGCTAAATTATCGCAAAAATTACAATTGTCACATGGCAACATCTCACAGTCATTAGATGTATCACCAATTCATCATTTCTTTGGTGGAAATGTTTGAAAGAGGAATATTGGCCAAGGCACTGGGACAACTGCCTGTTTCTCTTCACCTAGTGCCATGAAATCTCTAAGATCCATCCAGACCTTTACGTATTAGCTAACAGGGTGTATATCTGTTGCAAGATTATTAATATCCCCTCAGACAAGCACAGTGTGCAAATGTCCAAAAACTGCTGTGGCACTAAAATATTAATTTCTAGAGGTGTCTATAATCAATTGATACACTCTTGGAGGATTGGCAGGAATACTTGGAATAGGTACATATTTTTTCTGTTTTATAATACTCTATGCATTTATTAAAAGCATGTGTAATTTGATGAATTATTGGCCTGGATTTTGCTCTCAACGGCAAAGAAACAGTGCTCAGTGTTCACCTCACTTTTTGCGGACTTGTCAGCAGAGATTTTCTCTAGTCCAGTGTCTGATCCACTTCTAAAGGGGATCTATGAGATATGTGAGTGGGAGAGCAACAGTGAGGCTCTTCAACCAATCACATTGAAGGATCCTCATTGAGACATGCAAAGTCTAAACCAGGAAATGCAAAGCAGGAAATATGCATTAGATTTTAATGATATACAGGAAGAAAAATAAAGTTTGGAAATACAGAGGCAACTAAGGGAGAAAGAGATAAAAAATTCAGACAGAAAAAGTAAAGAATTTTAAAATCTTCAACACAGTTTTCTTCTGAAGGAATAAGACTCCACCCTTGTAAAATTAATTTTTCTGGGCCAGAGAGGTTGTTAAGCAGTAATTATCATTTATCATGCTTAAAAAACTCACTTCTAAACACATCAGCCCTAACTTTATCATCTATTTTTAGTGCAAGTACAGCAAGTTCATGTTATTGAATTCATTTCAGTGCTGAGTTTATTGGCGAAGACTGCAGCAGGAGTGGAATATCTCTAACAGGAATTTCTGGATTTCCGCGTTTAACTACACATGTGCGGACTCCAGAAGTTGCTGTCAGATTTGCTCCACTAAAGCAGTGACCTCATCGCAAATTCTGGCCCGTTATAAAATGAAATATTGATACAGTTCATGTATTTACTCATTGATGTTGATGAATTTCTGCCATTAAATCAACATATCAGCACCTATGTTGCTGGATTCTGGGGTAAGACCCTTTTCTGACTATAAGTCCTATAAGACTATAGTTCGTGACCTGAGATCACAGGATGTGTCACAGCTACCCAGTCTAGAAGGACCAGCCGGACCAAGGGCCGCAGTTCTGTGAGTAACAGTGATATATGGGGACTCACATCACTGATAATGCCTATATTTGATTCACGGCTGCCGAAGACAACAAATCGCTTATGAAAAGTGGGGGAGTGTGTGTTTAGCTTTTCAAGCAGCCCACTTGCTGAATCCAGAGAAATGACCATCAATATCCCGGCTCAAGATCCATGTGTGTGCTTGCTGATACTGCTGAGAACTCATTGCCATTTGTTAACATGAGCAGCAATGGGGTTGGAGTCCCACATCCCATGAATTGCACTGCCATTGCATCCAGGGTAATTGAGAACACAATAAAAGAGACATACCTATTGCCAGTCTCTGCCAAAACTGACAGAATATGCGAATACTTTGGAGACTACAGTTGGAAGGAACTTTCAAGTGTACTTGCTGGAGTTACACAAGAGCCTTCAAAGCACTTTTTTTTTTTACCTTGAATCTGAATTGAGTTGGGTTTACCTCTGAGACCACAAGGAAATTATTGTCCCCATCCACACCTAGGTTCTGAGGAACAGGTGTGGGATTCCCAACAAGTATTTGCTAGTATGCAATTTTAATTGAGGAGCAGTGGAGAATGGTAGAACAGACAGTGAGCCCACAGTTGAGGACACGTGCCCTTTAAAAATATTGCCCTTCACCTAACATGGCCACAGGCCATGTAAATCCTAAGGAGGCCTTTGTGAGGAGTTAGAATAATGCGCTTCATCAAAGAGGGAACATGGGAGCTACACCAGTTACTAAATGAAAACCTGCAGCCTAGATCATCTGTCTAGACATCAATGCCTGTGGTTGTGAAAGTAGCGACTGCGCACAACTTTTATGCCACTAGCTCACTTCCGGCAGCCGAGGGGGCATCTCAGCAGTATCATCAAGAGTACTGTCGGAGCTTACAGTCATCAGAAAACATTTACACTTTGTAGGAGATCTTGGAATTCATCCAGTTTGGCATGATAGCAAGATAGAGGTGTAATACGGCCATCCAGTTTGATTGCAGTGTTGGGTTTCCTAAAATGAAGGATGCGTTAGATGGTACCTGCATACCATTGCAAGCTCCTAGCAATCAGTCCATCAACTTTCTTAACAGAAAGGAGTGATGCTTGCTGAATGTCCACATTGTGGTCAGATCCAAAGTTTCCTTCACATGCATACCAGATTTGCTGGAGATTGGTGTGACGCATTCATCCTCAGTCATTCTGCCCTCCCTGAATGCTTTAAGGAAAACAGTCAAGTGAACTGATGGCTTTTTGGTGACAAAAAATTCTTTACCTTTCTAAGAGTTCCAAGAACAGCAGCTAAGGAGTACTGTAAGAAGATATGTACCAGAGTGGTTATTAAGAGGATCAATGGATAGATCAGAGGGGCTTTGCAATATTCTTTAGATCAAGTATCCTGCAATGGATGATCTTCTCATGCCCAATAATACCATCCAATAATGGCCCAGACATGGAGATTCCGGGTGTGGTGGCATTATGTGCCTTGGCAGCAGAACAGCATGGAGTAGGACAACAGGAGGAACATAAATTGGAGGACTCCTCAGCTACAAGGGACAGCAAGAGTCAAGTTAATCCATGAAATGTGCTCATCTGTTTAATATAGACTCTCATTGTCTCCATTATCAGAACTGCTCCCCTACCCTCAAATAAACAACAATTCCTTCAATCCAGTATCCAATCTACAACATTACAGAATATTAGACTTCTTTGCCCCTACATTCCAGTAATAATCAAATGATTGAATAAGGCAGTGCTCAATAAGTGCACTATTTCCTAGGGGACTGTAATCTCCAGGAATAATAAAGCATGGCATAAGTGCGCATTCCCCTTCAGTACAATCATCTCAAAGGTGTCCATAAGCCAACCTTCACGTGGTACTTCCCCTCGATGTCTAAACATGCTGCCTTTTTCCTATTTGAGGAAGAGCAAGGAAATTAGTTGGTTGTCCTGGCCAAAATTTATCCCTCAACCAAACCTAATAATCCAGATGGTCTTTTGATTTATTTCATTACTGTTTGTGGGATCTTACTGTGAGCAAATTAGCTGCTGCATTTCCCTGCATTACAAGAGTGAGTGCACTTCAAAAGTACTTCATTGGCTGTAAAGCACTTTGGGATGTCCTGAGGTTATGAAAGGCGCTACAGAAATGCAAGTGCGTGGTATTTTTTCTAACCAACAATAATAAAGCATAAAACAGGTTAACAATGGGTAACTGAAAGAATCGGGCTCCATAAATTCCACAGGGCCATTTACACGTTTATTGAACCCTGAGCTGCTGCTGTCCTTAAAAAAGCAAAAATGACTGCATATCAGCAGCAAAGTGGGGGAGCAGTCTCACTGATGTCTCTAAGTAGCAGTTCTAATGTGTAAAACAAGGTGGCAGAGAACAACTGAGAAGTACTGGTGTATAATATAACAATATGCACTAGTCAAGCTTTCACTGACAAGGGATTTCCTCTGCCTTGCGCCATTAAACTTAACATTACTGTGTTATGGACAGGTGGAAAGAGGTGTGGGTGGTTCCCACAGTTCACCTCCCAACTGGCTGCCATAGTGTTTTGTTAAAAATGGTGAGTTAGTCCCTGAGTGTTTTGGGAGTCAAATAAACAGAAAAATGATAGGTTTTCTCATAGTTTAAACAAATGATAACTTTTTACAGAATTCACAAAATGGTCGCAACCTCACCCATGCACACATTCACTCTCTCTCACACACATATATACACACACATACACATAAGAATAGATAGTTGGAGAGGGAAAGGGTAAGTGGTTTAAAGTGAGGTCGGTGTTCGTGGTTCGTGAATCTTCTAAGAAGGACAATCTGTTTTAAAGCTGCATGTCTGGGTGTTTGTAGTCTTGAACATGTTGAGGTGTTGTAGATTTCTGTGGTTAAGACTTCAGACTGGAGATGGTGGTCACCTTCAGTTCTCTGCTGCAGCAAGTTGAAGTGTAGAATTAGCAGCAGGGTTCCTTCCTTGCCTGGCTGGACTTCTTTCCACAGCCTCTCGCTGGACTGCTTTCTGTGATGTTGTTGTGATCTGCCCTGTCTCTCCAGAGGGCTACCTTTTAAGGTCAACATCCATCACATTAGCATTTCTGTTAGTTGACAAATGGCCTTCTCCCCTCGTGTGACCACACAATGGACCAGGATATGGAATCCATGACTATCTATTGATGTCTAGATGGGTATCATTCTGTTATGATGTGGCTACTTTACACCTTCTTTATCTAAGAAGAAACCCATTCAATTCAGGAATGTTTCTTAATGGCTTCAGGATGGGTGTGTTTAACACCTCTTAGTCTGGAATGTATCCGTTTGTCCTTTCGAGACAGTGAGGCAGCTTGAAAACACAGGTTAGGTCACCTGACCTTCGGTGGCCATCTTTACAGCACATTGTCCACTTTTTAAAGAAAAAGTCAATTTCAAAGAGTCCACATTGAATAAAGTTGGTATCTTAAAAGTTAGGAATATTATATGTCTTTACTGGGCATAACAACTGCCACAGTTACAAAAAGAAGATTGTGCATCATTACTTCAGATTAGAAGTCAGTTCAAATGGAGAACTGTTCATACGAGCAGAACCTTTCACCTGCCTTTTCACCTCAGAACTGGACTTTTCCTGAATTGTAACAGACTTCTTTTGTCTCTAGGCTATCTCCATAACGAGAAGCATTTTTACGTAGACAAGTTGTTAACCTAATTTTCATGCATTACCTGGGGGACCAGATGCAGTCCTTTAGTCTGGCTCCTACCTTTCAACCTGTTCGGTTTGGATGGTTTCAGCAGGAGTTGTACACCCGCCAGCTTAGCCCTCAAGGTCATAGGAGCACTGAAGCTGCCTCAGCACATCAAGGTGCAGTCCCTAGACAAGGTCTACAGTGAATCTACAGCTATTGATCCAGTGGCCTTTGCTGTGCACTCAAATATGTTGACAAACTGTTCACGCATTGGCAGTTGACACTGTGGGCTGGATTAGGGGGTAGGGGGCAGTCCAAAAGGCCCGTTGCTATCTCATCGCCAAGTGATTTCCCCTGGGCCAATTGGGGTGCTTAACAGGCCAATTAAGGGCCTCCTCCCGCTGCTGCTACTTGGATCTTACCAGTGGCAGGGAGGAGGGGGTGGGTGCCCTGTAGGCGTGTGGGGATGGGTCCCTCCTTAGTGGACAATCAGTGGCCCATGGAGGACCCCCACCGGGAACCACTTTACCTCCCAGGACCCTCCCTCCCCTTGGCCTGCATGATCACTTCTGCACCCCCGCCCCCTCCCCTGGCTGGGGCCTTCTGGACTGGCCCTGGCAACCCTGCCTCACTTACCTGAAGTCCAGCTTTCCAGTGCTGGGCCTGGTCCAAGGCTTTTGCAGTACCGGCTCCCAGTGTCACTACCAATACTGCGGAACTGCCAGCACTCTGATTGGCCGGCAGCTCTTGGAGGCAGAATCCCTGTCTTTAAAGGGCCGGGGGTTCTAGCTCATGAAGCTTAAATGTAAAAAGACCAGAGGGATCACTCTGGGGTGGGGGGGGGGGCCTGCAAAAAGGCCGAGGCGCGGTTCCCCCTGCCTTTTTGGCCTGACGCTGGGAGCCCTCCTCCTCCACAAAATGCAGCCCTGTGTTTGCAGCTTCCAATCTCCATCTCAATACCCAGTGTCCAATAACTTTATCTAGATATTCAGAGGATTGAACTTTGTGGATATAACTAAACTGACCATAGCTTGGATACTTTAGTAGAATGCAGTGCTTAAAAGAGCAATTAGAATAAAGATGATGAGGTATGTAGGGACTACTCGGAGTCAAGAACAAGGAGTCTCATACATTTACATGTTTCCATCGACATTGAAGCTATTTTAAGTCCTCACATCATGTACAGACTCACTATTTGAAACCTGTTGTTCTATAGTACATTATTGTTTCCTGTGGAGTAAACGTGAATAGTTATAGCATTTGTGGTGTCCAAAACAAAACAGCGAGCTCCCACCACATTAACCCATTCACTATTACAAACCTGTTTAAGTTTGAACCAACTGCTCTGTGAGCAGCATTTATTAATTGCTTTGCTTTGCATCGCTCGCCCCTGTTATTTATGGGGAGGCAGAAAGGAAGTTCGATTGTGCGGGGATGGGGACACCCAGAAATCCAGGGCACTTGGAACTCCTGCCGAATTTCACATCAGGACCTCCATCATTTTTCTATTCCATTCCACCGCCCACTCGCCTGGCCCCCGGCCCCCACCACCTCCCCACCAGCCAACCGGCCAAATTGAGAGGCTGGACAATTGCCAGGTGGGAAGGCCTGCGGTAGGAGAGCCACAGCCAGGGACTGTTGGGGACTGTCCCTGGCAATTGGGAAATATTGTGGGTTGAAGTGGGGGCTGGAGTAGGTTGGTAAAGATCATGGGTCATAGGAGAGAGGGAGGGGTCGGACCAGCAATCGGGAAGGAGGGAAATATCTGGAGACATAAGGCTCAGGTTCATTGGTTTGATGGTGGGGGTGGGGGTGGTTGGAATCCAGCCAATCATGGCAGAATGTTTGCTTTAGCAGCCAGGGGAGGCCCTCCTGCTGCTCCTGACCCACAAATCGTGCTATAAAAAGCAATTTCCTGCTCCCGCCTTCCTTTCGCTGCTGAATTTCCCGGGCCCTGGAAAACACAGTCCACAGCCGTTAAATTTAAATCAGGTGACCAATTGCACCTTGGAAACCTGATTTAAATATTATAATGAGGTGAACTACCTCACAAGAGCAGGACACAAACGCAGCATACGACCCGCTGCTGTAAAGATGGCAGCAGGCATATTGGTGGTGGATTGGACAGTTATTAATTTTTGAACCTCACACCCCGCCCCCCCTTCCCCCAACCCTTTCCTGGTTCTTTTTGGGTTAAGCTATAGGACTTCACCTGCCTGTTAGATTCTAGTACCTCGAATATCCGCAAACTAAATCAAAGGGCAGGATTTTGAGCCCCTGCTGGGGTCGGGAGCAGTGGCAGGCGGGCACTTAAAGTAGCCCCATAGGCTGGCAAGATGGTCCCCGGCTCCACCCCGCCCCCGTGCCATTTTTGTGGAGGCGGGATGGAGTGGGGGGAGGCACAGGACTACCCGCCCACACACGGCAGGTAACCGATCAGGCTCGTTGAGGCCAATTGAAGGAAGCCGACCGGGATTTTCCAGTTGGCACTCCAGGTTCCTGCGGGCAGCAAGGACCAGTTTAACTGCCCAGAGGCGGCCACCTGGCAGCAGATTGGCGGGGGGGAACCTGCACCCCAGGTAGACTTAGAGGCCCTCCCTGCTTGCCAGGGTGCTGCAATAGCTGCAGGCCGCGCTGTAGAGGGGTTCCTCCCCCACAGTCATGGCCTGGCTGCAAAAGACATTTTTTAGTTTAAATTTAAAAAGGTTGGAGAGAGGACGTCTCCAGGTTGAAGAGCTCTCTCTCTCAATCACCTTCCATTGCATCCTGCTGCTGCTTTCAAGCTGGAAGGCCTCTGATTAACCCTCCAGCTTCGAGAGCCGGCCCCCCCATCCTTAATTGGACTGTGAGCTCACCCTCCGACCATTAATCGGTCGCTCTGTGGGAATATCACAATGAGTGAGTGTTTCTCACACATTGGGGGCTCCTGACCCCCGTTTGAGCCTGGCAGTGGGTTCAGAAGCCCACAGGAAAATTGCAGCCCTGAATCTCAAGATGTATTCCTGCAATTAAGAAAGCTAAATTTGATATTCATCAGAAGATTATGCCAAGTGTAGGTCGGTGAAAGAGTTAACGGCCCACTCAGGCTTCACACAATCATCACTTGCGAAATTAGGAGCAGGTCATAACCTTTGCTGGAGATGAAGCTTTATATCATCGTGACTGAACAAGTCTTGCTGCTGAGTTAGAAAACCCCAGTCTAATCTCCGATGTCACACCTTAAGCTTTTATTGCTCTCATACATCACGACAAACAGCCACCACTAAAAATTTGATTCAATTTGAAACAAAAGCAGCAAAAACCCAGTATATGTAGGGATTTACCATTTATTGAGTTAGGCAGTGCACAGGGGACATTCCAGTTTTTATGGCTGCGATTTTGTAAAACTAAACATGCGGTGCCTGTGGGAATGTTCTATTGCTAATTCGCTGTGTTTTTTTGGACAGACCTTGTATTGTAGGCAGTTCACTCCCACACACCCTCCTCCTCTTCCTGGGCCACGCACACATTCAGCTCGATTACTATCTCAAGTCTACCTTGACGGGGCTGGCAGGGACGAAGGAAGTAGGATGAGGGTTGAATGAGGATCATGTACCTTTTGTCAGCTGCAGATGTTTAAGTCGAGCCAACAGACTTGTATGTGCAATCAGACAACCTGCTGTTGATGTTGCTCGATCCAATCAGGGATTTACCTTATATGTTCTTACTTGATTAAAATCTCTGTATGTGAGATTAATTGAAGACACTGAAGGAGGAATTCTACAGACTGTTAAACAAGGAATCAGTCCCTCTCAACGTTAAGGTGGCAACCCATTCTGTACGTGAACAACTCTCAACAGCAGTTGTTCACTTAGCTAATTTGCTGGAGATAATGTGTTACAGCCTTCTTCCGTATTGACTTGTTAGGTCCATGTGTTGGGGCTCCAATCTTCTTCTTTGGCCTCCTTATCTCGAGAGACAATGGGTAAGCGCCTGGAGGTGGTCAGTGGTTTGTGGAGCAGCGCCTGGAGTGGCTATAAAGGCCAATTCTAGAGTGACAGGCTCTTCCACAGGTGCTGCAGAAAAATTTGTTTGTCTGGGCTGTTACACAGTTGGCTCTTCCCTTGCACCTCTGTCTTTTTTCCTGCCAACTGCTAAGTCTCTTCGACTCGCCACACTTTAGCCCCGCCTTTATGACTGCCCGCCAGCTCTGGTGAATGCTGGCAACTGAATCCCACGACTTGTGATCAATGTCACAGGATTTCATGTCGCATTTGCAGACGTCTTTAAAGCGGAGACATGGACAGCCGATGGGTCTGATACCAGTGGCGAGCTTGCTGTACAATGTGTCTTTGGGGATCCTGCCATCTTCCATGCGGCTCACATGGCCAAGCCATCTCAAGCGCTGCTGACTCAGTAGGGTGTATAAGCTGGGGATGTTGGCCGCCTCGAGGACTTCTGTGTTGGAGATACGGTCCTGCCACCTGATGCCAAGTATTCTCCGGAGGCAGCAAAGATGGAATGAATTGAGACGTCGCTCTTGGCTGACATACATTGTCCAGGCCTCGCTGCCATAGAGCAAGGTACTGAGGACACAGGCTTGATACACTCGGACTTTTGTGTTCCGTGTCAGTGCGCCATTTTCCCACACTCTCTTGGCCAGTCTGGACATAGCAGTGGAAGCCTTTCCCATGCGCTTGTTGATTTCTGCATCTAGAGACAGGTTACTGGTGATAGTTGAGCTTAGGTAGGTGAACTCTTGAACCACGTCCAGAGCGTGGTCACCAATATTGATGGATGGAGCATTTCTGACGTCCTGCCCCATGATGCTGGTTTTCTTGAGGCTGATGGTTAGGCCAAATTCATTGCAGGCAGCCGCAAACCTGTTGATGAGACTCTGCAGGCACTCTTCAGTGTGAGATGTTAAAGCAGCATCGTCAGCAAAGAGGAGTTCCCTGATGAGGACTTTCCGTACTTTGGACTTCGCTCTTAGACGGGCAAGGTTGAACAACCTGCCCCCTGATCTTGTGTGGAGGAAAATTCCTTCTTCAGAGGACTTGAACGCAGGTGAAAGCAGTGGGGAGAAGAAAATCCTAAAAAGTGTGGGTGCGAGAACACGGCTCTGTTTCACGCCACTCAGGATAGGAAAAGGGTCTGATGAGGAGCCACCATGTTGAATTGTGCCTTTCATATTGTCATGGAATGAGGTGATGATACTTAGTAGCTTTGGTGGACATCCAATCTTTTCTAGTAGTCTGAAGAGACCACGTCTGCTGACGAGGTCAAAGGCTTTGGTGAGATCAATGAAAGCAATGTAGAGGGGCATCTGTTGTTTGCGGCATTTCTCCTGTATCTGACGAAGGGAGAACAGCATGTCAATGGTCGATCTCTCTGCACGAAAGCCACACTGTGCCTCAGGGTAGACGCGCTCGGCCAGCTTCTGGAGCCTGTTTAGAGCGACTTGAGCAAAGACTTTCTCCACTATGCTGAGCAGGGAGATTCCACGGCAGTTGTTGCAGTCACTGCGGTCACCTTTGTTTTTATAGAGGGTGATGATATTGGCATCGCGCATGTCCTGTGGTACTGCTCCCTCGTCCCAGCACAGGCAAAGCAGTTCATGGAGTGCTGAGAGTATAGCAGGCTTGGCATTCTTGATTATTTCAGGGGTCATGCTGTCCTTCCCAGGGGCTTTTCCGCTGGCTAGAGAATCAATGGCATCACTGAGTTCTGATTTGGGCTCCAATGCACTGACCTATTTGGGAACCCCTCTTAGCTCATAATCACTTTCCAAAACAGGAGGTATATTTAAGTTTTGGAAGATCAAAGGAAACTGGAAAGGGATATTGATAAGATGAGGGGAATGGCAGTGAGTGTGAGTTAAAACATGTTTGTTTAAAAGTGTTAATGGCTGTATTTATCGTTTGAATGGCAGTGGGCTCGGTGTTGTGGAAGAACAGAAGAATTTGAGGGTACACGTTCACAGGACATTAAAGGCAGCACCTGGGTTAATAAGGTTATAAAAAGAAGCTGATTGGATTCTAGGTTTTTCGCAAGAAGTGTGGAATATGAAAGCCAAGAGGAAGATGAGCCTATATAAAACCTCAATGAAACCTCAACTAGAGTAGGCAGTATTGGGCTCCATTCTATAGAAAGGATATTGAGGCCTTCAAGAGGGTCCATTGCAAATTGACTAGGATGGTGGCTGGTATGAGGAAATGTAAATATGAAGAAAGATTTGAAAAATGAAGCACTTTATAGAATAATACAAATTACAGGGTAATATAGTAGAAGCGTTTGAAATGTTGAAAGGATGGGACAGGTTATATAGAAGAGTCAAGAACAAAGATTAACCACAGGAATTTTAGAACAGAGAGAAGAAATCATTGCCAGGGCTAGTGGTTGAGGCAGAAAACTACACTCTTGATTTTATCCACCAGCTCCTGAATTATGGGCAGAGAGGGTGCGGGGGTTGGGAGGGATTAATATATTAGCGTTGAGCATTTTCCCGCCCATTTAAAATTTAACAAAGTCAAATCAAGCCATCGATAAGGCTCCCACAAAAGGTAATTTTGGAATTTAAGATAAGGGGCAGGAGGTGTAGAAGGGATTTGAGGAAAACATTTTGCATCCAGAGGGTGGTTGAAATCTGGAACACATTACCTGAAGGGGTGGTAGAGGCAGGAACCATCACAACATTTCAAAAGTATTTAGATGAGCACTTGAAACGCCATAGCATACAAGGCTACGGGCCAAGTGCTGGAAAATGGGGTTAGAATAGATAGGTGCTTGATGGCCAGCACAGACACGATGGGCCAAAGGGCCTGTTTCTGTGCTGTATGACTCTATGACTGTAAAAGGCAGGAAGGAAGCTAATTAACGTTCAAAAGTCACAGCCCAATGACATCATTAGCGCCACAATGTAAATTTAACAGTACGTGGGATTCTTGGCAGCAGATTCAAGGTAGGACATGCCGACTATCCAAGGTAAGTGTTAAACATCTACTCCTTTTAGCACTCCTTCTGGACCAGGAGAGCAGGAGTCATCTCCAGCAAACCCCCACGCCTCACAACAAGTCCTTCAGCCCTCCCCAGCCTGGCATCCCAGACCTGATGATCTCCCTACTCCCACCCTCAGCTCTGATCATGGCCACATTGTCCTCTCCCTTCCTCCACCCCTCCAATTATGACCCTGTTGTCCTCTCCCTCCCTCCCCTTCCACACCCACCCTGGCTACAGTCCAATTGTCCTCACTCATGCCCACCCTGCTCCCCCACAATCATGGCCCTGTTGTCTTCCCTTTGGCCTCCCCCACTGATTGCAGCCCCTTTGTCCTCTCCTCCCCCCCCCCCCCACCCACACATTCTAATCACAGTCCCATTGTCCCCCTCGCCGATTGTGGCTCTGTTGTCCTCTCTTCCCCCCAACCCGGTTGTGATCCTGTTGTCCTCTCTCGACTCATGCCCCCCCTCCCCCCTCCCCGTTCACCCGCCCGATCACAGCCTGGCACCTCCATCCTGCACTTATTGCTGTGCAGTAGCCCCACAGGTCCCTGGATGTGGTCTCCTGCCATTTGTTTGTGCTCTCACCCACTGACCAGGCTGTCAGTTTGATCAATTGCTGGGCAGGAGTCTACAGCCAATTATTTAAACATTGCCCTGCCATTAACTTTAGCCGAGCCTCACATCCGTGACCCTGCTGGGTTTTCTCTGCGCTTCCCTGCATCCTTCCGGTCTTCCTGTTAATATGGGGGCATATGTCAACATTTAAGTTTAATCAGATAAGTGAAGGAAGGAATAATAGGTAAAGATATATTGGAACAAAGCAGGTAAATGTAATAAAAACTATATACTCATCTGGAAGGTAAATACCAACACAGTCTGGAAATACTCAGCAGGTCAGGCAGCATCTGTGGAGAGTGAAACAGAGTTAACGTTTCAGGTCAATGACCCGTCATCAGAACTGGATGAAGTTAGAGATGTAACAGGTTGTGAGCAAGTACAGAGACAGGGCAAGGAGGGAGGGGGAAAGAACAAAAGGGAAGGTCTGTGATTGGGTGAAAGGGAGGAGAGATTAACAAATGATAAAAGGGGATGGTAATGAGACAAGTAAAGAAACAAAGGATGGGGTTAGAGGAGGTGTCAGTTGCAAGAGCAGAATCATTACCAGCTGCTGTCTGAAAAAAATAGGGGCAGTGATTCAGTCTGAAATTATTGAACTCAACGTTGAGTTTGAAGGCTGTAAAGTGCCCAATTGAAAGATGAGATGCTGTTCCTGAGCTTCCATTGAGCTTCATTGGATCAGTGTAGGAGGCCGAGGACAGGGGGTTCAGAGTGGGAGCGGGGCAGAGAATTAAAATGCAGGCAACCGGAAGCTTGGGGTCATGCTTGCATATTGAATGGAGGTGTTCTGCAAAGCGATCCAGCCAATCACCCCAGTGTAGAGGAGACTGCATTGTGAGCAGCGAATACTACTAAATTGAAAGAAGCACAGGTAAATCGCTGCTTCACCTGGACGGAGTGCTTGGGGCCATGGACGGTGGGAAAGGAGGAGGCGAAAGGGCAGGTCTTGCTTTGTGAAAGATTTGCCCTTAAAACCTGTTACGTCTCGAACTTTATCCAGTTCTGATGAAAGGTCATCAACCTGAAACATATTTGTTTCTCTCTTTACAGATGCTGCCTGGCCTGCTGTGTATTTCCAGTATTATCTGTTTTCATTTCAGATTTCCAGCATCTGCAGAATTTTGTGTTTGCCAACACTGTTTGATCAGGCTGAATGACACATCTTGGTGCTGTAACTTTTTTTGTATTTCTATATTCGGTGTTGTATATTTCCTAGTTTCTCACAAATAACTACTCTGCAGCTAATGTACTGATTCTTTTCAGGTAGATTCAGTCCACCCTCAAATTTGTTCCCAAAAAAAGAGTAGGTTTTCATCGTGCAATCCCTTTTGGTGCTTTTCAGACCATTTTAAAGGACACCTACTTAGATGGAAAAATGGATAAAATTGTGGAATATAATCTCTGACACAGCAGTAAAAGTTCTAGAAGTCTATAGAAAGAAAGGAGGGTTTGACTTATTCAGTGACCATAAGCCCCAATTCCAAAATGGATGGAACTGCAGAATGTGATCTCCAGCACACTGATAAAGATCAAAGTCCTGTGTAATAAGGAAGGAAACTGACTTCTTCGCTCGACTCAGTTGGTAACACTCGCCTCTGCGTCAAAAGATTTGTGAGTTAAGCTCCCAGTCCGGAGTCTTGAGCACACAAATCTAGGCTGACACTCCATTGTAGTACTGAAGGAGTGCTGCGATGTCGGAGATGCTGTTTTTCAGATGAGATGTTAAACTGAGGCCCAGTCTGCTCTCTAAGGTGGATGTAAAAGATTCCATGACACTGGGTGACCACCAGACAGAGTAGTAGGTGTAGGCAGGTAGTGCTGGAGTCCCCTGTGGCCATCCCCCTCTCAAACAGATATACCACTTTGGATACTGTTGGGGGGGATGACCTCCCAGGGGAAAGCAGCAACAGCCAAGTTCGTGGCACCACGGAGGGCTCTGCTGCACAGCAGGGGAGGAAAAGGGGTGGAAGAGCTATAGTGATAGGGGATTCTATCGTAAGGGGTGCAGATAGGCATTTCTGTGGCCACAAACGAGACTCCAGGATGGTATGTTGCCTCCCTTGTGCTAGGGTCAAGGATGTCTCGGAGCGGCTGCAGGACATTCTGAAAGGGGAGGCAGGATTTATATGCATTTGGAAAGGCATGGTCTGATTAGGGATAGTCAGCATGGCTTTGTGCGTGGGAAATCATGTCTGACGAATTTGATTGAGTTTTTCGAGGAGGTGGCCAAGAGGATTGATGAGGGCAGGGCGATGGACGTTGTCTACATGGACTTTAGCAAGACCTTTGACAAGATCCTGCATGGTAGGCTGGTCCAGAAGTTTCGAACACATGGGATCCAGGGTGAGCTAGCCAATTGGATACAAAATTGGCTTGGTGATAGGAGGCAGAGGGTGGTAGTGGAGGGTCGTTTTTCAGATTGGAGGCAGGTGACCAGTGGTGTGCCGTAGGGATCGGTGCTGGGCCCTCTGTTGTTTGTCATATATATTAATGACTTGGATGCGAATGTAGGGGGCATGATTAGTAAGTTTGCAGATGACACCAAAATTGGTGGTATAGTGGACAATGAAGAAGGTTGTCTAAGGTTACAACAGGATATAGATAAACTGGGAAAGTAGGCAAGGGATTGGCAAATGGAATTTAACGCAGACAAGTGCAAAGTGATGCATTTTGGGAAGTTAAACCAGGGCAGGACATATACAGTGAATGGCAGGGCCCTGGGGAGTGTTGTTGAGCAGAGAGACCTTGGGGTGCAAGTACATAGTTCTCTGAAAGTGGCAACACAGGTAGACAGGGTCGTGAAGAAGGCGTATGGCATGCTTGCCTTCATCGGCCGAGGCATTGAGTACAAGTGTTGGGACGGCATGTTACAGTTGTACATAATGTTGGTTAGGCCGCATTTGGAGTACTGTGTGCAGTTCTGGTCGCCGCACTACAGGAAAGATGTGATTAAGCTAGAGAGGGTGCAGAAAAGATTCACAAAAGATGTTGCCTGGTTTGGAGGGCTTGAGTTGTAAAGAGAGATTGGATAGGCTGGGTCTGTTTCCCCTGGAGTGAAGGAGGCTGAGAGGGGACATGATAGAGGTATATAAAATTATGAGGCATAGATAGGGTAAATAGCCAGAGTCTGTTTCCCATGGTAGGGGTGACTAAAACTAGAGGGCATAGATTTAAGGTGAGAGGGAGGAGGTTTAAAGGGGATCAAAGGGGTAAATTTTTCACACAAAGAATAGTTGGTATCTGGAATGAGCTGCCTGAGGAGGTGGTGGAGACAGGAACAGTAGCAACATTTAAGAGGCATCTGGACAGGTACTTGAATGAGCAAGGCATAAAGGGATATGGAATTAATGCAGGCAGGTAGGATTAGTATAGATAGGTATCATGGACGCGGTGGGCCGAAGGGCCTGTTTCTATGCTGTACGACTCAATGACTCTATGACTATTTTGAAGAAGGGTAGGGGAGTTCTCCCCGGTGTCCTAACCAACATTTATCCCTTAATCCAGATCGCAAAACAGACTATCTGTTCATTATCACATTGCTGTTTTTGGGAGCTTGCTGTGAGCAAATTGGCTGCCGCGTTTCCTAAATTTCAACAGTGACTACACTTCAAAAAGTACTTCATTGGCAGTTAAGCGCTTTGGGTTGTCCTGAGGCAATGAAAGGTGCTATATAAATGCAAATCTTTAAAATTCAGTCACTGTAGACCAGAGCCTTTGGTCTTAAAAGTCCTGCGCAGAGAAGAACTTGAAAACTCGGTCTCTTCTATGGGACCAGTGCAGGGAATGGGTTGGCCTCCTCATCCATCCACTTCAAAAGCTGCTAAAGTAAATCATGCTATTGTTTCAACCCGCGTGCCTGCTGGTCAGTTTCATGAGACGAATCAGCCTGTTTCACTGGAATCAGAGGTTGCCAGTATTGTGTTGTGTTTTAGGTGGAGCTGGAAGCTCTAGGAATCAATCAGATCAGTTGAAGAACAGAACTGAAGCCCAAATAGAACAATTTGGTCTGTGACTGGAATAAATCAAATGGACTTTATTTCCTCTTGTCGTTTGTGAATGAACTCGTGGTGGCAGATTTTTAAATGAGCTGTTGGGTTTTTGAAAGCAATAGATTCTTTATTTAGCATTTGTAGCTTGCTGACTGTTGTCCTGATGTGAATGTTTATTTTCTTTGAGACTTGTTTCAGCCTCCTTCTGTTTCGATAAGGAGAAAGTTTGCCGGTCTAAATGCATATTTGCCATCCTTGTCACCACTTACATAATTACAAGGAATTGGAAATAAAATGGGGTGCGGGGTAAAGTGACAACAATTTACAACTACAATAAGTGCCGGAAAGCGCACCACATCAGATGTCAAAAATCAATCTTTTCCGGGTAGGACGTAGCCTCAGAGGCACTTAACTCTACTGCTCTCAGTGCTCACCCCCACTTCAGTAATTTCCAAAACCGTCGTTGCTGAAAATTCCACGTTTGTGTCGCGCAATAAAAGTGATGAAGGTTCTAAATGTCAGTCTGCAGTTTAAATTATGGCAAATCAATGTCCCACTGCACATTCAGTATGTTTCTTTCTTTTCATATGTTGTGAGATCTAAAAATATCCTAGGCTTTTTTTAAGCTGTCAGCGTGTTTTTGTTTGGGATTTGTCAACTGTTTTTTTTACTTTGTTAACTTTTGTGAGTTTTCCAGCTTGTTAAGGATGGTAAATGGATAGTTACAGGACTTCTCAGCAGAGTATTAATGAAAGAATCCAAGATTGGGAGAAACTCTCTGCCTAAGTGCCTATAAATGATGTTATTTACCTTCCCCTTCAGCTCGCTATATTGCAACATGCTTCATATATTCAATCAAATGTAGGAAACACGCTGGAGCATTGACTTGTATAATGCTATCTTTAGGAGTAATTTGTGTAGGTAACAAGAGGTTATTTGAGAAGGAGTTACAAAGAAAGGTTACTGACTTGAAACGTTAACTCTGTTGCTCTCTCCACAGATGCTGCCTGACATGCTGAGTATTTCCAGCATTTTCTGTTGTCCTTTCAGATTTCCAGCATTCGCAGTATTTTGCTTTTGCTTTAACCTTATCAGCAGTTGTATTATCATAGAATCAAAGAATGGTTACAGCACAGAAGGAGGCCATTCAGCCCGTTGTGTCCGTGCCAGCTTTCTGCAAGAGCAACTCACCTAGTCCTGCTCCTCCGCCTTTTCCCCACTGCCCTGCAAATTTTTTCTCTTTGGATAATTATCCGGTTCTCTTTCGAAAGCTATGATTGAATCTGCCTCCACCACACTCTCAGACAGTGCATTTCAGATCCTGACCACTGGCTGCAGGAGTGTTTGGGGCCTTGTGTGGTAAAAAGTTGTTTTAATCTGAGGGTCCAGAGTTCAAGACCCTATTCAGGTCAAGCTTTTGAATTTTTGGGGTACAGTAACATAGTGGTTATGTTAGTGGACTAGTAATCCTGAGGCCTGGGCTAATGAACTGGAGAGATGAGTTCAAATCCCACCATAGCAGCTGGGGAATTTAAATTCAGTTCTATTAATGAGCATTGTGGAGTGTGGATGCTGTGATACACAGGAAATCAAACTTTATCCCACTTCATAGCACCCTTGCTTACAATGTTGGTACATGGCTTGTTTGACTTTCAAGTAATGTCTTCTCTCTGCTCTGTCTGCTTGCAGGTTGTGCCACTGACGTGGTGGTCATTGATCAGAGATTCCACTTACTACACTCTGTCAGTGATGGCCCTCATCTTGGTAAGAATGTTGCCTACTTCTAATGCAAACTATCTGTAAAAGGCTAGGAAGAGCCTCCTGATAGGTGAAGTGGGGGAAAGTGGGATATAACCCATATCAAGAAACAAATAGTCAGCACATGTTTCCCTCAGTTCTCTCCTCTCCAGTGGTTTTATCCATTTTCTAATTGTCAAAAAACCTTGGGGGTTAAAAACCAGAACATTGAACGGTTCATTCTCCAATGACTTCTTTATCAGAATTTCTAAGAAGACCAATTCAACACAGAAGCGTATTTGATTAAAAGTAGATTTAAGACTGACAGTGGTAGAAAGCTCAGAATTAATATCAGGTTATGTTACTTTAAAAAGAAACAAAAGATTTTCTGAGATGACATTTGTAGCAGTCACAACACTACTACAATCAAACTCAGGGTTCTCCTCGTCTGCCTAGATCAGTTCCACTCTAAGCAGTCCTCTTGTCCACTCATCCATTAGGAGAAGCCCTCTCACCTTTTCCTGGACACATGTCAACACCTTTAGTGAAGGCAGACAAATAGTTCATGCTGCGGAGTCTCCTTGATCACCACTATTGCCCTGTGTTTAGGCAACATGTTGGGACAGGCGTGATCTGATTTATCATGCTGAGGCGTCGTGATGAAGCTGACAGGATTGCACGTGGCCTCCCGACTGTGGTGAAGCTGAGTGAACAGCCTGCTGCGTAAAAACCGAAGATGCTGGGAAATACTCAGCTGGTCAGGCAGCATCTGTGGAGAGAGAAACAGAGTTAACGTTTCAGATGGCTGTACGTCAGGACTGGAAGATGTTACATTAAGCAAGTACAGAGGCAGGGGAAAGGGAAGGAGAAACGAACAAAAGGCAAGGTCTGTGATAGGATGGAGGGTAGGAGTGATTGAATGACAAAAGGGATGATTGTGCAAGGCCAAATGCGGTGGTAATGGGATAGTAAAGAAACAAAAGATGGGTTGAGAGGAGTTGTAAATGGCAAAAGCAGAGGTATTACCAGGACCTAGTAAATGGGAGCAGTAATCAAGTAGCCTGCTGTATGACCTGACCCCCTTTACCTCCCCTTTCTATTCCAAGGATTGATTGATGACCACAAGGCCTGATCCTTTTAATGGTCCTGCTCAAACGAGTGACCTTGGTGATGTAACCAGTCCCGGCAACTTCCTCCTTCTGCTGAAAGCTGCCTGAGTTTATACATTTTCTACAGAGAAATGTTCCCCTCCTTCAACCTTTTCCACTTCATGTGACGTTCCAATCGCTTTATTGGCCAGAATTTCACGAGGAGGCCGTGGCTGCGCCCATCGGTTGGAAAGCCGGGAGTGAGCCCACCTCCACCAGCCCTGGAAGCCATGGTGCTGTTTTTTATGGCTCAGTTGATTAATTGCTTGCAGTCGTCACTCCGCCTTTCTGAGGCAGGATGTCCCGCCTCCAAGAGCTGCTGACCAATCAGTGGGCCGGCAGCTCTTCAGTCCCAACAGCGCCAACGGAAGCAGTGGTCACTGTTGGGACTGCACACAGCAAGGAGCCACCATGGACACTGGCTCCGGGACAGGTAAGTGTGGTCGGAATCCACCAGGACCAATCGGTCAGGCCCCGGAGAGGAGTGGGGGGGAGTATTGATCTGGAGGCTGGTGGCGGTGGGGGAGGGACGGAGGGGGGGGATGTTCCAGTGGGATAGGTCCATGCTGCTGGGGGTGCCCGACTCTGAGGCACAGTGTGCTCGATGAGGAGAGCCACAGCCTGCAAGGAGGCTGCAGAGTATTACTGGGCGGCCTCCCCAGGTAGCGAAAGGCCCATCCGCTACTAGTGAATTATCAGTGACGATAGGAGACGCCCTTAAGTGGCCTTTAATTGGCCACTTAAGGGTCTCAATTGGCCTAAGGGTGGGCGGGCCATCTGCCACCTCCCCTGCCGCTGGTAAGATACCAGCAGGTGTGGTAGGTGACAGGCACGCTCCCTGCCATCTTACTCGATTTTACTTCATCCTTCCACCTCCCAGCCCACTCCCGGAGATGGAGAGCGTAAAATTCCAGCCTATGGCTCTGCTCTTTCTACTGAAATACAGAGTCTGTATAATTTTTTTTTTGAACCTATCAAGTGGTGAAAAGTAGAGGTGAAAAATCCCAGAAAATTACATTTAATGCCCATTAAATTTGCCTGGGAAATTGCACATGGGCTTCATTTTGTCCCATCGCTCTATTTTTCTGTGGTTGGAAATACCGTTAAATGGTGCCATCCCATTCAAGACTTGCTTGTGTTAAGAAAAAGCAAAGCTGTTTGCACCTTACGCCACGATTGCTAATGCACAGTTCCATAGCTTGAAGCAGTTCTGGCTAATATACTCAGGTTTATGTTCAGAGCTTTCCCAGTCTATCATACAGCATGTCTCCACACATTTGCAGTCCCGAGCGCTGTAAATTGAATCAGCACTTGCCGACTATTTTTGGCTTTCTTTGAGCAATTGAGCCTCATTCAAAGCTGTCATGGTGAAAGCTGTCTTTGTGTAAGTGCCAATAGATTGAACCTTAGTCTGTTGCAGTTGATCTCAGTGGATTCCAGCTGAGCGTTTCAGAGCTGGAGTGTTATGTTTCCATTTTAATTCTCTACATCTTCAGGCTCTGCTGTACTTGAATTAATTCTGGAAAAATCCCACTAGTGAATATCTGTTCATGGGCAAGTGGATACGGAATGGGGTGGGGAGTTTTACAGGTTACTGGGTAGGGAGCCTGATTCAACCAGTTGGAAAATCAGGGCAATTTTCATTAGAATAGAGGAGATTATGCGTTGATCTGATGCATGTTTAAAATTACGAATGGATGAAACAGTATAGAAAGAAACAGATTGTTCCCAGTGATTGAGAGGTCTGTTGGGAGGGACATAGATATATGATTAAATGTCAGAAATGTAGGACAGTGTGGGATAAACCATTTTACACAGAGGATTGTGAGGCTGTGGAATGCACTAGCAGAGTTAGTTATTGACCTAAGGACCATGTCAGCAGTTAAGCGTAAGTTGGATCAGTGGTTGAAGGAAAGGGGGCTATCAGGGATATCGAAACAGGGCAGGCAGTTGGGATTAGGACGATTGTTTATGTGGTGGAGAAACATGGCAACATGGATTAGAAGGGCCGAATGGCCTGTTTCTATGTAATATGTACTACTTATTTTGTGCTATGTACTTGTTGAAAATATTGTTACATTGTTGAAGCTCTGTTGTTTAAAGGCACCAGATACTGCAAAAGCTATGGGCCCTGACAATATTCCAGCAATAATACTGAAGACCTGTGCTCCAGAACTTGCCACGCCGCCTAGCCAAGCTGTTCCAGTACACCTACAACACTGGCATCTACCCTGCAATATGGAAAATTGCCCAGGTATGTCCTGTACACAAAAAGCAGGACAAGTCCAACCCGGCCAATTACCGCCCCATCAGCCTACTCTCAATCATCAGTAAAGTGATGGAAGGTGTCATCGACAGTGCTATCAAGCGGCACTTGCTTAGCAATAACCTGCTGAGTGACGCTCAGTTTGGGTTCCGCCAGGACCACTCAGCTCCTGACCTCATTACAGCCTTGGTTCAAACAGGGACAAAAGAGCTGAACTCAAGAGGTGAGGTGAGAGTGACTGCCCTTGACATCAAGGCAGCATTTGACTGAGTATGGCATCAAGGAGCCCTAGCAAAACTGAGGTCAATGGGAATCGGGGGAAAACCCTCCGCTGGCTGGAGTCATACCTAGCGCAAAGGAAGATGGTTGTGGTTGTTGGAGGTCAATCATCTGAGCTCCAGGGCATCACTGCAGGAGTTCCTCAGGGTAGTGTCCTAGGCCAAACCATCTTCAGCTGCTTCATCAATGACCTTCCTTCAATCATAAAGTCAGACGTGGGGATGTTCGCTGATGATTGCACAATGTTCAGCACCATTCATGACTCCTCAGATACTGAAGCAGTCCGTGTAGAAATGCAGCAAGACCGGGACAATATCCAGGCTTGGGTTGATAAGTGGCAAGTAACATTCGTGCCACACAAGTGCCAGGCAATGACCATCTCCAACAAGAGAGAATCTAACCAACTCCCCTTGACATTCAATGGCATTACCATCGCTGAATTCCCCACTATCTACATCCTAGGGGCTACCATTGACCAGAAACTGAACTGGAGTAGCCATATAAATACCGTGGCTACAAGAGCAGGTCAGAGGCTAGGAATCCTACGGCGAGTAACTCACCTGCTGACTCCCCAAAGCCTGTCCACCATCTACAAGGCACAAGTCAGGATTGTGATGGAATACTCTCCACTTGCCTGGATGGGTGCAGCTCCAACAACACTCAAGAAGCTTGACACCATCCAGGACAAAGCAGCCCGCTTGATTGGCACACCACATACAAACATTCACTCCCTCCACCACCAACGCACAGTGGCAGCAGTGTGTACCATCTACAAGATGCACTGCAGCAACACACCAAAGCTCCTTAGACATCACCTTCCAAACCCGCAACCTCTACCAACTAGAAGGACAAGGGCTGCAAATGCATGGGAACACCACCACCTGCAAGTTCCCCTCCAAGTCACACACCATCCTGACTTGGTACTATATCGCCGTTCCTTCACTGTCACTGGGTCAAAATCCTGAAACTCCCTTCCTAACAGCACTGTGGGTGTACCTACCCCACATGGACTGCAGCGGTTCAAGAAGGCAGCTCACCACCACCTTCTCAAGGGCAATTAGGGATGGGCAATAAATGCTGGCCTGGCCAGTGATGCCCACATCCCATGAATTAATAAAAAAAAATTTACCAAGGTAAATCACTGAGGGTGATGCAGATTATAATGAAACTCAGTAATCTAATATTTCCTGTGTTTAGTTCACTTACGTGAAACTGCGTTGAATGGCTCTCGTGCTAATTTCCATATTGTCACCATTAAAACATAGTGGACTCTTGTATAGTAACGAACCCCAAAGTAATCGAAGTTGGAACATACACATTTAGTGTCTCCAGTGGTTACACTCCAGGAGGGATCGTTTACTTGAGCTGCTTCATTCAATATACCCACTTGGTGACTTTTCATGTGTGGAATGGAAAGCAGCTACCATTGAACGAGTTGCCTCATCTGTAGCGTCTACAATCCGGTCACACCTGGATTACTGCTCTAAAGTGCCACAAGAGCCATTCCAGCTGAACTGAGGCTACTTCATTGCTTTGCTTGTATAGCACAATGCTATATAATTGTTCCGGCTGAATTTTCATTCAAATTGTGTGAATAATACAGGCTCCTGAAACGCTACTGTACAGGTAGTGCTGTCAGCTCTACCACAGTATTCCAAAGAAGTCATAAAGTCTTCAATCTATACTGAACTCAAAGTCAGTGCTCTCTTCTGATGGTCTTAACATTGTAATTTAATCAGGGGTCAAAATGACTTTGCTTCCCACTCTGCCAGCTGTGCAACATAGAACAATAGCAACTCGCATTTAATTAGCGCCTCTAATGTCCCAAGATACTTCACAAATAGACAAAAGAAAACACTCCAAGCAAAGAAGGCAAAAATTAGGAGTGGCGCCCAAAAGCTTGGTTAAATGAATGGGTTCGTTGGTGGGGCTAAGGGAGGGAGGGGAGTAGGAGGATGTGAGAGAAGGGATGCAGAGAAGGCTAGAGGCAGAGGAATGGAACATTCAGCAGGGCAGATAGAGGTATGGAGGAAATTGCAGAAACCGGATGGAATGAGGTCATGGAGGGATTTGTACCTGATTTTTACACTGCTAATTTCCTGAGTAATTTGAGACCTGACGTGCGGTAGGTCTAACATGCTTTGGAAGAAAGAGGTGACTTTGGACCTATGATTCCCAAAGCTGGGGTTTTCCTCACATCGTTTCTGGGTCTGTTATAGCCCACTTGATAAAGCTTGGTGATATGGTCTGTTCAGGTGCAACCTGTGCATCCTCCTGCCATGGAACTGGTCTCAGTGTCCCAGAAATCTAAAGCCCTCCCTTCCGCACCAGGTCTCTAGTTGTGCATTAACCTGCCATATCCTCCTATTTTTATTCTTGGTGTATGGAACTGGGAATAATCCAGAGATTTGCTCCCTGTTGAGGCCTTACTTTTTAACTTCCTCCTCAGCTCCTCCAATTCTGACTGCAGGAGGACTTCTAACTCCTGCTCTTCCCCCTGTAGAACACTCTGCAGTTGTAATTTCCTTTACCCTGGCACCAGGGAGGCAGCATACCATGTGGGACTCATGTCTGCAGTAGTAGAACTGCCTGCCCGTGCCACTAACTATCAAATCTCCAATTACAACTGTGTTTCTTTGCTGCACTCTCCTATGCAGTTTTTGTCTCACTGTGCAAGACTGGAAAATGCATTCAGTCAAGGTGACATCGTAACATAAGAAATGAAGAGCAGGAGTGGGCTATTGGGTTCTTCGAGCCTGTTCCGTCATTCAATAAAATCATGACTGATTTACCTCAACTCCACCTTCCCGCACTATCCCCAAACCCCTTAATTCCTTTATCTTCACTAGTATTCAGTGCAGAATACAGGTTTGAGAGTGTCCCACTCCTGGAGGATTCCTGCACTGCCTGAATTATTTGGAGTTGAGAGAGGGTGTCTATTCAATAATGCCCAATAAGCATTTTTTTTAAATCAGAATTTTGATACTGAAGTTGGTATCGTCTTCTCTCTGCAACAGGCACTCCCAGATGGAGTGGAGCATAGCCTAGGTGGATGGTTAAAATCCCTCTACCCTGCATCAATAACATGTTTTGAATATTACTAATCCTTGCTCTACATTCCGAAATTGCCCAAACTCACTTCAATTCAATTTGAAGAAACCATACAGCCAGCAGAAAGAAAAGACCGTTGTCCCATCAGACTGTGCTGAGTTCAAACATGAATCCAAGCTCATGAGGCATGCACTAACCCCATCCCTGGAATCAAAGTTTTTGTGCTGGTGGTTTAGTTTATCTTCTCTTGGGCCTTTATAATTTTATTTTTCAGTTAGTTGTGTTGACAAAACTTGGTCTTCAATTCCAGCATGTTGTTCAGAATTGCAAGCTTTTGAGTTGAGCTGCCATATCTAATTTAAGGGCAGCAATGTTACAGTGTATCATCTACTTAAACTGCTTTTCCACAGTTTTCTTTGCGAGCTCTACTTTTGGGGGCTGCGAGAACCTTGGTAGATAGCAAGGAGGAAAGCTGTAGGCTGCAGGAAGATAGTGATGGTCTGGTCAGATGGGCAGAAAAGTGGCAAATGGAATTCAACCTGGAGAAGTGTGAGGTGATGCATTTGGGGAGGTCAAACAAGGCACAGTGGTGCAGTGGTTAGCACCGCAGCCTCACAGCTTCAAGGACCCGGGTTTGATTCTGGGTACTGCCTGTGCGGAATTTGCAAGTTCTCCCTGTGTCTGCGTGGGTTTTCGCCGGGTGCTCCGGTTTCCTCCCACACCCAAAAGACTTGCAGGTGATAGGTAAATTGGCCGTTGTAAATTGCCCCTAGTGTAGGGAGGTGATAGGGAATATGGGATTACTGTAGGGTTAGTATAAATGGGTGGTTGTTGTTCGGCACAGACTTGGTGGGCCGAAGGGCCTGTTTCAGTGCTGTATCTCTAAATAAATAAATTTTTAAAATAGATACACGATTAATGGGAAAATACTGAGAAGTGTAGAGGAAGTGAGCGACCTTGGAGTGAATGTCCACAGATTCTTAAAGGTAGCAGGACAGGTAGTTAAGGTGGTTAAGAAAGCATATGGAATCCTTTCTTTTATTAGCCAAGGTATAGAATACAAGAGCAGGGAGGTTATGCTGGAATTTTAATGCATTGGTTAGGCCACAACTTGAGTACTGTGTGCAGTTCTGGTCACCTCATTACAGAAAGGATGTAATTGCACTACAGAGGGTACAGAGGAGATTTACAAGGATGTTGCCAGGACTGGCAAAATGCAGCTATGAGGAAAGATTGGATAGGCTGGGGTTGGTTTCCTTGGAACAGAGAAGGCTGAGGGGAGATCTGATTGAAATGTACAAAATTTTGAGGGGCCTGGATAGAGTGGAGGTGAAGGGTCTATTCACCTTAGCAGAGAGGTCAGTGACGAGGGGGTGTAGATTTACAGTGATTGGTAGAAAAATTAGAGACGAGATGAGGAAAAACTTTTTCACCCAGAGGGTGGTGGGGGCCTGGAACTCACTGCCTGAAAGGGTAGTTGAAGCAGAAACCCTCAACTCATTCAAAAGGAGTCTGGATATGCACCTCAAGTGCTGTAATCTGCAGGACTTCGAACCAAATGCTGGAAGGTGGGATTAGAAAAGGTGGATCGTTTTCTGGCCGGCACAGACACGATGGGCCAAGTGTCCTCTTTCTGTGCCTTAAAGTTTCTATGATTCTAAACTTTCTAACTCCGTTATCATTGAACTATGTGAGTACCTGGATGGCGGTCGGCAAACTAGATAAACCTTGGTATTCTTTCATCTGGCAATTCCAATGTTTCCGTGCACTGAGGAATATTACATAGAATTATAGAGAATTTTACAGCACAAAAGTTTGGGCAAAGAGGTCGTTTTTAAGGAGCATCTTAAAAGAGAAAAGTGTGGTAGATGCAGAGAGGTTTAGGAAGGGAATTCCAGAGCTTAGGGCCTAGGCAGCTGAAGGCAAGACCGCCAATGATGTGAGTGATTAAAATCAGAGGTGTGCAAGAGGTCAGAACTGGAGGAGCACAGAGACCTGGGAGAGTTATCGGGCTGGAGGAGAGTACAAAGATAGGGTGGGATGTGACCATGGAGGGATTTGAAAACAAGGATGGGAATTTTTAAATTAAGTTGTTGCCTTACTGGAAGCCAACATAAGTCAGCGAACAGGGGGTGACAGGTGAACAGGACTTGGTGCAAGTTAGGATATGGGCAGCAGAGTTTCCGCTGAGCTCAAATGTACAGGGGGTGCAGGTGGGAGGCCTTAGGAGAGCATTGGCGGTGAAGTGTGGAGGTGACAAAGGCATGGATGAGGGTTTCGGACAGCAGATGAGCTGAGGCAAGGATGGAAAGAGAGCTTAAATCTCTCCTCTCTAAAGCACCTACAGCAAGTACGATCATTATTTTCAATGATCTGACACAGTTACATATTTCTCCCAAACCCATATGAAACTCGACATAAACCAGAAGCTGAGAAGATTAAGAGCCTTCACTTGATTAACTGTACCTGATATGTTTGGGGCTTGACTGCCATCTAGTGCTTATTCTTGATGTCTGCAAAATTTATTAAGTCAGCTGTTTGTTGCTGGAAACTGGAAGTAGCTTGTTGCATCAGGTTTTAATCCTGACTGCACTATTGTACATCAATGTCAACACATGAATGACTGACAGTTACTCACTGATGTACATCTGTGAAAAATGCTGCAGTTTAATCATTCCTTCAATTCTGAAAAATTAAACTATGCAACTGACTGACATTAAAGAAAAATTATGGAATTAATGTCTTTTGCGATGAAAAATATCCAGTTTTCTGTGATGGACGCAATGGGAATCATAATCAGTTAAACACCCATCAAATGAAAATACATTGAGGTACTCGTAAAAGTTCATAAGAACAGGAGGAGGCTATTCAGTCCCTCGGGCCTGCTCTGCTGTGCAAATTTATCACGGTTGATCTATACCTCAGCTCCATTTAACCTCCTTTGCTCCATATTTCTTGACATCGTTACCCAACAAAAATATATTGATCTCAGACTTGAAAGTTCCAATTGTTTCCCCCAGAATCCACAGGCTTTTTGGGGAGAGAATTCCAGATTTTCATTTTGCTTTGTGTGAAAAATCACTCCTGATATTACCCAGAATGGCCTAACTCTAAATTTAAGGTTTTGTCCCCTAGTTCTCGATTCCCCCACCAGAGGAAGTAGTTTTCCTATATATACCCGATCAAATTATTTTAACATGTTAAACCCTTTGATTAGATCAACCCTCAGTGTTCTGTACTCAAGGGAATACAAACCAAGTTTGTGCATCCGGTCTTCGTAATTTAACCCTCTAAGCCCCTGGTCCAGAGGTGAGGTGAGAGTGATTGCCCTGGACATCAAGGCAGCATTTGACCAAGTGTGGCATCAACAAGCTTGAGCAAAGTTGAAGTCAGTGGGAATCGGAGAAAACCCTCTGCTGGCTGGAGTCATAACTAGCACAAAGGAAGATGGTTGTGGTTGTTGGAGGCCAATCACCTCAGCCCCAGGACATCACTGCAGGAGTTCCTCAGAGTATTGTCCTAGGCCCAACCATCTTCAGCTGCTTCACCAATGACTTTTTTTCCATCATAAGGTCAGAGGTGGGGATGATCTCTGATGATGGCACAGTGTTCAGTACCCTTTGCAACTCCTCAGATACTGAAGCAGTCCGCGCCTGCATGCAGCAACACCTGGACAACATTTAGGCTTGGGCTGATAAGTGACAAATGACATTTGTGTCACACAAGTGCCAGATAATGACCATCTCCAACAAGAGACAATCTAACCATCTTCCCTTGACATTTAACGGCATTACCATCGCTGAATCCCCCACCGTCAACATCCTGGGGGTTACCATTGACCAGAAACTTAACTGGACTAGCCATATAAATACTGTGGCGACAGGAGCAAGTCAGAAACTGGGAATTCTGCAGCGAGTAACTTACTTCCTGACTCCCCAAAGCCTATTCACCATCTACAAGGTACAAGTCAGGGAGTGTGATGGAATACTCTCCACTTGCCTGGATGGGTGCAGCTCCAACAACACTCAAGAAGCTCGACACCATCCAGGACAAGGCAGCCCACTTGATTGGCCCCAGTCTACCACCTTAAACATACACCACACCCCCCCCTCCCCCCACCCTGCCCCCCCACTGTCCTCCCCCACCGGCGCACAGTGGCAGCAGTGTATACCATATACAGGATGTACTGCAGCAACGCACCAAGCCTCCTTCAACAGCACCTTCCAAACCCACAACCTCTTCCACCAAGAAGATGCATGGGAACACCACCACCTGCAAGTTCCCTTCCAAGTCACACGCCATCCTGACTTGGAACTATATCGCCGTTCCTTCACTGTCGTTGGGTCAAAATCCTGGAACTCCCTCCCTCACAGCACTGTGGGTGTACCTACACGAAATGGATACATTTTGGCCTAGCCAGCGACGCTTACATCCCATGAACAATTAAATAAATAAATACATCATTCTTGAACACAAAAATTAGGAGCAGGGGTAGACCATATGGCCCATTGAGCCAGCTCTGCCATTCAAAACGATCATGGCTGATCTTGGGATTCAACTCCACTTTCCCTCCTGCTCGTCATATTCTTCAATTCCGTGAGAGACCAAAAATCCATCTAGCTCAGCCTTAAATGTATTCAATGATGAAGCATCCACAACCCTCTGGGGTAGAGAATTCCAAAGATTCACAACCCTTTGAGTGAAGTAATTTCTCCTCATCTCCCCTTATCCTGAGACTGCGTCCCTTATTTTAGATTCCCTGATCAGCGGAAATAATCTCTCATAATCTATCCAGCCCCTTTAGAATCTTATATGTTTAATTTTTTATGTCCCATCATGCAGATGTTTCTAAACTGAATGCACTTAGTTCTTCTGCCTGTAGAAACCTACAACACTGTTTCATTAAAAGTGACCAAGTAATATTAGGATCGAACATTGATCTTTGAGCTCATGCTTTAATATACCAAACTGTCCAAAACTTGCCACTAATTGACACAGAATTGGCAATCTCACAAAGAAGCCAAAAGAATGGGTCGTGCAGGGGAAATAAATACACGCTGCTTGATACAGGCAGTGGAAGTAAATGATTCCGCTCGCCAGAATTCACATCACCACCTGCAGGTCCTCCGTTTAATGTCTCGTGTAAAAGACAGCACCTCCAACAGTGTGACACTCCCTCGTCAAAGTATTCAGCCTAGTCCTTGTGCTGAAGTATCTGGAATGGAATTTGAACCCACAATGTTTTAACTCAGAGGCAATAGTACTACTCACTGAGCCAAGGATGCCATCTGCCAGTGCACTCTGCTGGAAAGTGCCCATATACACGGGCATCAGGTGACGATGAGATTAGATACATAACAAGTTAACACTTTGGCAAGATGCACATGAATAACTGATGTATCTCGACTGAAAAATCACTTTTTCTGGGTGAAGGCGAAACCTATACATATCATAACTGGATTTACTAACTCCAGCAGATGGTCAGTTGCGATCCACCCCACTTCTTCTTGGCCGATCAGCCAAGCTGGTGGGGGGGACGTAAAATGCGCCTGCCCTAATATGGGCGGCTATCTTTAAATCAGAGACAAATAACAGGAGCGGAATTGAACGGAGTCACCATCATTTGTGATCAGGTAACACAAATGATGGGGACTAACATCAGGGTTGTGTGATGGTGGGGTGGGTTTAAACTTTAAATGGCCGGCTTAGTCTTTGCGTGTAAGTGCAGGGCACCAATCTACACAAGCTAATACCCATCATGAACTGTCAAAGCTTTATCGCCTGGCAAACGTAAAATGCATTCCTTCTCCTTGGTTGTTCATTCATTCATGTTCATTAATTCTTCCTTATTTGAGTCCAGAATGTTGACTATTTAATTCTTATATTTTAAATTGAATCAGTGCTGACATGGCAAAAGGATCATAAAGAATAACTGTTCTTTGTTTTCCTCTCCAGATTATTTATGATGAAAAAGTTTCTTGGTGAGTGCCTTCTATTCAATAGGCCAAACAATCTGAATGTCTCTTACACAATAGACATTCCTTATTACTGTAAGGTCTGCCACTGATTCATATTATGATAAGTGCAAAAATTTACATTTTAAAAGGCAGTAAAACCTTGACTAATTCTGTAAACTACTTTAAGTATGAATTTCCTTGTACCTCCTTTTTTAAATCTTTCTACCATTCAGGTATAGCACCGTTTAATTCTCAGACTGCGTTCTGTCATCCACATATACCAACAATATTCATCACATACAGTACCTGTTTTCAATGCTCCACACTCTGAATGAACACTCCACACTCACTGTTAGTTATTTGAATTTTTGTTGTCTGCCCAAATTGTAGAAATTGCTCTTTATTTAGACTTTTTGCTCCGTGAAACTCTCAGGTAATTCCACATTGCATATTAAGGAATTAATCCCACTATTCATGTTATTTTCCTCCTCAGGTGGGAGTCTTTGGTGTTGATATCAATGTATGCGATCTACATCCTGATCATGAAGTACGTACAGGTTTGCTCATTTACTGAGCTCCTCAGTTTATCGATGGGGAGGGAATGGTAGCTGGTGGACAGAATTTTATTCTAGTTGACACACTCCAGAAAGACTTTCTGTTTGGCCCCATATCTTGCTGGATGAATTTTTGCAGCAATTTCTTTTGACAATCTGCTTATGCATACCTGGACGTACCTCTAACCGTCATGACGGTTTAATTCCTCTCACCACAATGAAGGCTTATTAAAGCAGCCAAGGCATTTCCCATGAGCATATTCCTTATTTCCAGTGTCATGGTGGAGGAGGAGTAGCACAGGGTGGAACAAAGGAGAGTCAGCAACATTTCAGGAGGTTGGACCCCACCCGATAGTACTTCCACCCACAGAGTCTACAGTGACCACAGGTCATATAGGGTCATTAGTGAGGGGATATTTAAAAGGAGAGTGCACTGCTCCAAAGAGGCAGTAATGGTGCTCTGCCATCTACTGCATTAGGATCTGAAGCCATGGTTATCTGGCCCCTGTTTCCTCTCTCTGTGGCTGTGGCGATGGCATCTGAACTCAACTTTTATGGCACAGGGTCCTTTCAGGTAGCCACAGGTCATCTACTTAATATCAGCCAGGCTGTAGAATGGCAAGCATTCATCAGGTGCCATGAACTTTACAGGAGAGCTGGGCAGTTCAACACCTCTGTAAATGGAGCACCAAGATAAGGCCAACCATCATTAGGGAGTTGCCAGCTGTCCTCAGAACCTGTGTGCAATGGATGGTAGCCATACTTTGCAAACTCCAATAGGCAACCCGGTCAAGAGGAGTGGGATTCCACTCCCTCAGTGTAAGGTCTGTGCATGACGACATACGAAGGATCTTACACACCAAAGCAAGATATGCTGAACATTATCACCATGCATCCATACCTTGACATTCTGACCTCTTTAGGGAAAAACATCACAACAGCGGATGGTGTCTGGGTGTTAGAGTCTGCCCCCTGCTCCCATAGATATTGACCCACTCAGAGACGCCCAAGTGGAGTCGGGAGCATGACAATGAGACACATACTTCTTAAAAATGGACCCACAAAATTCTGATGCAACCAGTTCCCCAGGCTATCAGTGGGCGCAACTCGTTCACCATCAGCATAAAAACGATGTGCATCATTTATCATTCGCAAAAGGAGCGTATCTCATTTAACAAAGCAAAGTACTGCAATCTGGAATCTGAAATAAAAACAAACGTGTTGGAAATACTCAGGTTCAGGTTGATGACCTTTCATCAGAACTGAAACATTAACTCTGTTTCTCTCTCCACAGACGTTGCCAGGCCTGCTGAGTATTTCCAGCATTTTCTATTTTCAACTCATTTAGCATTGGCATAAAAGCAAAGCAATTTACCAGTTGGATTTTTGGGGCCATTATGTCAGCAATCACTCTGATTGTAGTTATGTTTAGTTTAGTTTAGAGATACAGCACTGAAACAGGCCCTTCGGCCCACCGAGTCTGTGCCGACCATCAACCACCCATCTACACTAATCCTACATTAATCCCATATTCCCTACCACATCCCCACCATTCTCCTACCACCTACCTATACTAGGGGCAATTTATAATGGCCAATTAACCTATCAACCTGCAAGTCTTTGGCATGTGGGAGGAAACCAGAGCACCCGGAGGAAACCCACGCGGACACAGGGAGAACTTGCAAACTCCGCACAGGCAGTACCCAGAATTGAACCCTGGTCCCTGGAGCTGTGAGGCTGCGGTGCTAACCACTGCGCCACTGTGCCGCCCTTATGGTGACATTGTGTCCAATACTAGTGCTATGACTGGAATGTGCACAGATGATGATGCTTGTGTCTCTCATCTCCCTCACATATATGGACCATCCAACCAGTTCAGCCTGATGGCCGCATCGGTGCCAGAAATGTACGCAAGCCCAGGTTGCCCGTATCTTGAGGGAATTAGCGCAGCCTGCAGGTGGCCTATTGTCGGAGACTCCTCAGTCCCAAAGGCTTATGAACACACACAGTAACCAGTCACCTCTTGTACTTCCTGCCACCCTAGAAGAAGCATGAGGCTTGCATTTAAAAGCACGCACGCCACACACTATCACCAAGTGGATACTCTGTGGGAAAAAACACACATGCACAACATTGTGATCAGTAAAGCTGGATGCAGAAAGCGCTCTTTCAAAGGCCTGTCAGCATATTTCAGGTGGCAGGCATGGCATATTTGCAGCACTTCTGGAAAGTTTAAGGCAATTAAAGTTGAAGATGTATTTGTGATGGGCATGGGAAGATGTGGACAGGGCTGCAATGGCCACACATTTGTGAGTTAAGAGAAGATATCCTGTGTTACCTTGTCAAATTGTTGTCACACCCAGCACCAGACTGGGCTCCTGCTCCCCTTTCATCTCCTTGATGCAACTGTGGGCCATCTGCCACTGGGGCCTCATTGATGCTGTGTTGTTGCAGGGAAGGGTTATGCAGTTTGCAGCTCACGACAATTTTTAAAACCTCAGCCAGACTGTATTTCAGGGTGCCCCCAGATCTATTCAGGTACCAGAAGCACTGCCTCGATGTGCCTACTGAGTACTCTAATGGATAGCAACGCGTTATTGTTCAGATAGAATTCTGGAACCTATAATGAGCATTGGCTCCAAAGAATAACCTTGGTCAATCAGAGGTCACCCCAACTTGTTTTTGTAAAGTGGAGTATTGGTAGGGCAGTGGGATACCTTAACATGAAGAAATTGTAACAGCTACCTAGGAAACTAATATATTCTGCTGCCACTTCTGGGTACTGCCTGTGTGGAGTTTGCAAGTTCTCCCTGTGACCGCGTGGGTTTCCGCCGGGTGCTCCGGTTTCCTCCCACAGCCAAAGACTTGCAGGTTGGTAGGTAAATTGGCCATTGTAAATTGCCCCTAGTGTAGGTAGGTGGTAGGAGAATGGTGGGGATGTGGTAGGGAATATGGGATTAATGTAGGATTAGTGTAGATGGGTGGTTGTTGGTCGGCACAGACTCGGTGGGCCGAAGGGCCTGTTTCAGTGCTGTATCTCTAAATAAATAATAAATAAACAAGCTTAACATTGAAAGAGTGGATTCCTTTCCCTATTCACAGAGGTAGTGGCCTTTTGCAATGGGGTGCGCAGGGCTGCATCAATCCAATCGATAGGCCCAAGAAGCTTATTGAGAATCCTGCCCATTAAAGCTCAGTTAGCCATCCATGGAGCAAGAGATGAAATTGCTTACTCGAGCAAACAAGGCATTAGCCACTTGCTTTATATACCTATGGCCAGTTGACTGACTTATGATATTGATATTCCTAATGACAACTTAAAATAATCCTGAAGCACAAACACTAAGGGGATTTGTGACCTTGACAGCTACTGGCAGCGCCATACCTCGGGGATGTGTCTGCAGATCTGCTTGGAGCAGGCAGTATAACCTGGTCTGGGCATTGCTTATAACTCGCAGCCTGCGTAGGCACTGCTCCTCTGGCAAATGCAGGTGTGGGCACTTTTGCCTGTAGATTCTGGTGTGGGTGTAAAGTGACTCGGGCACAGCAAAACCCACATGAAATCATTCTGCCTATCTTTCACCACCCCCCCTTCCAAAAATCACAGGTTGGGAAGAACCGTTGTGTCATTGTTGGAGCTGGTGGGGGAACAAAATGTAGACAGCAGCATGATTGCTACAAAGCCTCCTGAAAACCTACGTGGCAAAAACCTAAAAACAAAACAAGAAGCATAGAAAAATTACCTGACAATTTGTCACTCTTGTTATTGGGCTCTTTCAACTTATTTTTGGACTCAGCTCAACAGCCATTATTGTTCCAAGATTTGCCAATAAGAAAGATTACATTTTTCCAGTACGAAGACTAGTATTTGTACTCCAGCTGAGACCCACGATGGGTAGGTGGGCCACTTAGCCTCAGCTTTGATATTATCTGTTGAGAGGTTGAGATATGGGGCAGGATTGAGTCACCAGTGATAGACTAAGGGACAGGGTTGCAGTTTGGGACTCATGTTGGACATGGTATTAAAAGGGAGGGCAGCATTGCTCTGCAACAGAGGCTGAGAAACACGCTGTGTAATGACCTACCCTGCAAGACAGCAACAATGCTATCCCAATTCTTCTGAAGATTTTTGTTTATATACTACCTAATCATATGTCTCTGAAACTTTTCACATGCTTCACAACAATGCAATCTGCATTGTACTTCATTGCAGGTGTTGTGGGAAACATTAATTTATTTGGTTTTATAATATAAGCTTTTGACGTTAGAGAATTGTGTATTTTTAAAACTCTAATTTTTGCTAATGACTGCTCTCATTGGGCCCAGGTTCAACAGCACAATGCAAATCTTCTTTGAAAACAAATGGAAGAAGACTTCTGTGAACATGGCTAATGGGAATGCAAATAATACAGAAATGGATGATAACAGCAATTGTGATGCAACTGTGGTCTTACTGAAAAAAGGTAAGGACTAGGCTCCATGTATTGTAGGTAGGCTGCCTTTAAAAGTCATGTAAATCAATGTCCCACATTCACACAGCACACCTCACACAAAAGGATGCATTTTACAAGGAGAGACATGGAAATGGTGGAACTTAGATGCAAGAACGTTTCAGGAGGGCAGGAAGGGAGGCAACAGAAAGGACTGATAGGAGGACAATTCTGCAAGGCAGAAGCAGAACTGGCCTCAAATCGGAAAGAAGGGACATGGTACAACAACATCTATTTGTATTTATAAAGTGCCTTCATCATAGATATCCCAAGCCCCTTTGCAGAGGGAGAAATTGCTATGGTGGGATTAATTCACAGAGGTGGCCAAATGCTTGGGCAAAAGGTTAGTTTTTAAAGGTGGCAAAAGAAGCAGAAAGGGGCTTCAAGAGGGAGTGCCAGAGAGCAGGGCTCAGGCAGCTGAAAGCTCTGCTGCCAATGGTGGGGCAAACAGAGAGTGAATGCACAGAAAGCCAGAGCTGGAAATCTTGTGTGGGAGGAAAATTAAAGGTGGAGGATGTTGCAAAGTTAGGCTGGGGTGAGGCTGTGGATGGATTTGTCGATGAGTATGAAGTGTTCAAGTTCAGTGTGTTGGGAATCAGTGGGGACGATGATGATGAGGGTGAGAAGTACTCAGTATGGGACATAATACAAGAGATGAATTGGAAACCAAGAAGGAGAAACTGAGTCCATAAGTGTCAGAAGTGTCGATGAAAACCTTGGCAATGGACCTTAGGAGATTAAGGCGTAACCTTGCAAAACTCCAGAAGTCACTGGACTTGATCAAGAAGAGAAACTATTGCTGGAGATGCACTGGTTGTGTTTGGATGGGTAGGAGTGAAACCACATAAGGACAGCCTCACAGAGCTGGGCAACAGAAGGGTGATAGAGAGGAAGATGGCACTGAACATCACAAAAAGAGCAGAGAGGGATAATGAACAGTGGGGTTGAGGGAAGTGCAGTAAGCAGTCTCAGTGACTGGCAGGCAAGAAGATTTGGAACTCACTTTGGGTTATACAGAATGCCGAGATTTCACACAGTCTGAACAAGTAACTGATGATAGGGATGGAATCAGTGGCAAGGGAGTGGAATTCATAGCAGGGGCCAAAATGATGATCTTACCAATGTGCATTTGGAGGAAATTTTGACTCAATTGTTATGTAATATCAGTTATACAGTCTGCCAACACTGACAGAGAGGTAGAGCTGGGTGCTGACAATAGAAGCTGACCCCGTGCCTTCCAGTGATATCGCCAAGTGATAGCATGTTGATAATGAAGAGGAGGGAGACCGAGATGGATCCTTGGGGAACTCGGGAAATGTCTGGATGGGACTGAGAAGAGAAGCAATTGCTGGAATGCGCTGGTCGTGTTTGGGTTGGCAGGAGTGAAATCACACATGGACTGCCTCACAGGGCTGGACAACAGAAGATTGGCATGGAAGAGGATGGCACTGAGCACCACAAAGAGGACAGGGAGGGATAAGGAACAGTGATTACAGTTATACAGGATGTCAATTACAATCTTAGCCAGAAGAGTCTCATATTTAGAAGCAAGGAAGCCAGACTGAAGGACTTCAAAGAGGCAGGTTTGTTGAAAGATGTTTCAGGGCTGGAAGGCAAAGGCTTCAGGATTTTGGAGAAAGAAGGGAGGTTAGAGATGGCGTTGCTCAGGGTTATGGGTTTGCGGGTGAGGGAGCGTTGAAGGGTCCATGCATGAGCAGAGGGAGCAATTAACATTGTTAGCAAGCATGGAGGCCAGGAAAGGTAATTGAGCTGACAGGAGTTGGTGGGGAGGGGTGTCTAGGAACAGGAGACAGGTCTCAGGGAAAAGGTGAGCTTGGAGAGGGTAGGGGGTAAATAGGAGAGAAACCACAGTGACTGGGAATCAGAGATAGGGTGAGGAAGAGCATGGTCAGGGACAGGGAGAGAGGTGGTGGCAGAGATACCTGCCCCTGTGGTCTCAATGATGATAAAACAAAGTCCATGAGAAGAATTGAGTCAGCAAAAAAAGAAAAAAGGACGACTTGCATTTATATAGCACCTTTCAGGACCTCCAGAGACCAATGAAGTAGTCTTGAAGTGCAGTCACTATTGTAATGTAGGAAACGGGACAGCCAATTTACACACAGCAAGCTCCCAAAAACAGCAATGTGATAATGACCAGATAATCTGTTGTTCTGATGTTGTTTGAGGGATTAATATTGGCTGGGACACTGGGGTTCACTCCCCTGCTCTTCTTTGAAATAATGCCAAGGGATCTTTTGCACCCACCTTAGGGAGCACAAGGGGCCTCAGATTAACGTCTCATCCAAAAAATAGCACCTCTAACAGTATAGCGATTGAAATTTCCCTGAGCTGTTAGATCATCCAGTTCCCCTGAGTTTGGGGTTGGTGTTGGTGCTGGGAGGTATATTTTGTTGGTGCAGATTAGAGGAAGGTTTACTGAGCGTTTACAGGTGATGTATACTCATACTAGGAATGTAACTCGGTGTCTGAAATGGAAAGTCTTTTATCCATCAGCCCAAACATCCCTCACCTTCAAGAGCACCAAATTCACCAGCTGTTGTTTGAAGAAAAACTTGCTGCAAAGCCCTGCCCCCCCCTGAAAGGAAGACTAGTGAAGGTCACCAAGCCTTGATTCCTCCCACTGAGGCTGCACATAATAAGATGTTGAATGAGGACGCTTGGGCTTGGCTGAGTTTTCCACCCTTTAGTCAAATAGCCTCCAAGAGCCATAGTCAAGGTTCAGCCATGAACAGTGGACATTGGGCCAAGGTATGGGCTCGTAATCCAAAAGAATGGAAATGGAAAACTTCCTATTTTTAAAGGGAAATTATTATCTCAGTGGATGGGTTTTCAGGAATTCCGAGTTCAGAAACTCTGAACTCAGAACTCTGTCAACAGAGCTATTGATTTGGCTGGTGTTAGTGCACTTGGCACTTCCTCATGGCAACCAAGAGAGCAGAAGGATACGAGCACGTAACTTTGAGATTATAAAGTCATACTGGAAACAATTGCCTGGAAAAAGGCATTGACCTGGCCAGCCAATAGCACAGCGGGTACATAGAATCACACAGTACGGAAGGAGGCCATTTGGCCCATTGTGACTGCGTTGGCTCCACAAAAGAGCTATCCAATTAGCTCTACCACTTCCCTGCTCTTTCCCCAATACCCTGCAAATTCTTCCTTTCAAGTATATATCCGCCTCCCTTTTAAAAGTTGTAATTGAGCCTTTCAGGCAGTGTATTTCACAGCTCACTGAGTAAAAAAATTCTCCTAGATTTTTTTTTGCCAATTATCTTAAATCTGTGTCCTCTTGTTACTGATGCTGTGGTGGTGGAAACGGTTACCTCCGAGCCACTCTATCAAAACCCCTCATAATTGTGAACACCTTGATTAAATCCTCTCCTTACACTTTTTTTGCCCGAAAGGGAACAATTCCAGCTACTCTAGTCTTCCACATAACGGAAGTCTCTTATCCCAGATACTTCATAATCAAACAATGCCCGTTTCCATCCGCTGTCTCATTTGTGGTAAGTCTTGTTAAATCCCAGCTGAGGAGCTAAACTGAATGCCTCGTGGTACTGGACCATTTCTATGAAGGAAGTTATTCCTCTAATCCAGCCACAAGCAGGCTTCCTGTCTAGAGTTCCCCCCATCTGCCAATTTGAAAACTGGACAGATGACCCATTAGGGGTGGGAAGGGGTGGAATGATAGCTTGTGTTCTGATTTTGTGCTTTTTTTGTTGATGAAAATTCATTGAAAAACAGAGTAACTGACATTTCCGTTTCAGAAGCCACAAACACAAATGGGAAAAAACTGACTTATTTTTAGAAGAAATATGTGTTTAGAATTTACAAATTTCCAAACGGCCCACACAAGAAAAAATAAACGACTGGCAGGTGATTGTGAACATCTCTGCAGCCTAGAAAGGTCTGCATCCTAACTAAAGGGAACGTGTAGTGTTACAAAGCATCACGGGTTTGGGGGAATTGAAGAAAATAGCAGCCCTTCTATTGGATCACTGGAGCTGGTGGAGAGTTTTAATCACGACACTTAACATTGTTATCTTATCTTCACAGCCAACTTCTGTCGTAACTCCTCCGTGCTCATGGTAGATGAGCTTCTCTCAGCTTATCCACACCAGCTCTCTTTCTCTGAGGCCAGTCTAAGGATCATGATAACCAGTCACTTTGGACCTAAAACCAGGCTAAGCATGGCTAGTCGCATGCTCATCAATGAGGTATTTACTCTCAGCAACAGCAGCAGGTGCCAAGGGAAAAGGTTCAGGTGTGAGTTTCTACCTGACGACAGGTCTAAAGGATGTAATGTAGATGTCTGTCAGTGTTATGACCCAAACTCAAGGTACGCACGTCCCCACACACTGTGAAGTTGAAGCCTGGCCAAACTATAAAAGTTTGCATTCTGCCCCTTTAAAATAGCGAGTCCTTTTCTATTATACTGAAAATAGGGCTTTGTGACAATCAGCTGTAATTTTTGAGTTTGTGATGCCATAAGATAGTGAAGTGTTTGTTCTATTACCTCACTGTGCTGACTTTTCAGCTGCCTTATTGTGGGTGTAGAGAAGGAGGGAGGCTCCAAATGAGGGCCGCAGGAATAGGAGAGAGAGTTGTCCCTGGGTCAATTTTGTGAAACTCCCAGCATGGTGACGTTGGAAGAAACATCTTGTGTGGATGACCCAGGGAAACCAGAAGAGAAATGCGAGGGGGATAGAGGGAGTTTAAACTTTAAAAAAAATGTTACGCAAATGAACCATGAGTTAACAATGAGTAGGAAGGCTACCACTAATGTCGAGAAGAATGTTGTTTTGATGAAAAGTAGTACTGCTTTACAAAAAAAAAAAATCACAGGTAGGAGTTATATTTTATTTGCTAATAATTCATTTGTGCCAAGCATCACTCCAAAACCCAGCAGGTGGCTTGCTGCTGAGACTATTTTTGAGCATATACTAGGAGGCCGCACAACTGCAGACTGGGATGACTCATCCAGTAAGAATATAAGAAAACATTAAATAAGAAAAGGCCATTTATGCCATCAAGCTCAGTCCTTCTGCATACCACTTATAATCCACCCTATCATGGTGACTAACCTACTTGCTGAATCTCCTGAGGGGAAGTCCAGTGAAACATCTTCCTGACTGCTGCTTGAGAGCAGTTTCAGGGTACCAATCCATTGTCATACCTCCATTGTTCAACTCTGATGTTTCCACAGAAAACCTTTCCATGGTCCTAGCAACATAGGAACCATTATATCCCATGGAGTATCAGTCTTAACTTCCTCCTCTCACTCCATGGAAGCCCCTTGGCTCAGCTCAGTGTCTCGCTGGGCAGCACAAGTAAGTTGAAGAATGGACCAGGAACAATTCAGTTGATTCCCAATCCTGCTGTACACACTGTGCTGCCACATGACTCCATTCATTTCTCCATCGCTTCCCCATCGTTTTTTTGCTGTTACTGAAAAAGTGTGCGGCTCGCACCCCAAAGCAGGAGTCAGATTGTGTGCTGTTGGAGTGGTACATATTTGTGTCTGCAAGGAGCAGAACTTTGCCAGCTGTAGGGCTCTAGTATGATAGCGTGGCTGGGCTGTACACTGCAGCCATGTGTCAGTCAGGCAATGACTTACAGCTAGAACTGACAGAGCAGATGAGGGGGCATGAGAATTATCTCCAGTCCCCACTGCTTAAAGTGGGTACATTGGTGTTAATGAGATTTGCCTGCTCTAAGGAGTAAACGGTAAAACTGCTGCATGGCTTTTCCCCAAATCTCCTTCTCTGGATTGTTGTGATTCTCTCTAATGCTCTTGAGTCCTCTACAGACACAGTTTGCCACTGCAGTACAGGGGAGTAATTGAATATGGGTTGCATGTCTTTGTTATGGAGCTAATCAATTCAACAGCCTTAAAGTGGGCTGGCAGCAACCTGTGAACACTAAATTTCCACCTCCCATATAGTCCAAAATCGCCAGCATGCTTAATGTGTTGTGATTGACTCTGATGGTAATGGCAAATGGTTAGCACCATTCGCCCAGTATAGGCCTGCATGATAAGTGGGCACCCTTGTAAGTAGTGGGCACAGTACCAAAAAAAATCCTGCTCCATGTGACAAGGAGGTGGCAACATCCAACTTGACGATAGCTGCAAGTCATTAAAATAATTGAATGTAGATGATGCCAATTCTGCACAGACCTGATCTTCATTAAGCCAAAAAGACGGACAGTTGGGCTAACAGTTTACCCCCATGGATTTATAATTGCTTTCTTGATATTTCTGTTCTCTTTTCTGAAGCCACAAATTATATCAGTTCCGCATGAAAACATAGATCCGTGCTTTTAGTGCCCAACCAGCCTGTGTGTCTTAATTGGTGGTGACACAACCCATTTTCCTGTCCTCTGTATTTCAGAGACAAAGGTTGATCAGCAACAAGACCGTTTCCAACGGAGAACCCGAGGTTTCCATTAAAATGCCGGCAAAACACAACATCGAGAACGGAACAGGGCCAAGCAACTCCACAGAGAGGAGCATCAATGGCCAGAGGAGGGAAGAGGACAGGACTGAGGCCGGCAATGAAAGGGAGAATGAGAACGAAAATGAGGACAACCAGAACAATGAGAACGATGAAGAAGAAGAGGAGGAGGAGGAAGGCGAGGGGCCGTACGTGCCGTTCCACTTACCTGGTGAGTTGACAGTGTCAGCTGTGGCTCAGTTGGTAGCACTCTGTCTTTGGAGTCAGTAGGTTGTGGGTTCAAGACCCATTCTAGGACTTGAGCACAAAAATCTAAGCTGATGCTCCAGTGCAGTACTGAGGGGGTGCTGGGCTATTGTTTGGATGAAACATTAAACTGAGGAGGCCCTGTCTGCTCTCTCAGATGGGTGTAGAAGATCCCATGGCACTATTCCTAAGAAGAGCAGCAGAGTTATCCCCAGTGTCCCAGCCAATATTATCCCTCAATCTACATCACAAAAATTATCACGCTGCTGTTTGTGGGATCTTGCTGTGCACAAATTGGCTGCCATGTTTCCAACATTAAAGCAGTGGCTGCACTTCAAAAGTACTTCATTGGCTGCAAAGTGCTTTGGGGTGAGGTTGTGAAAGGTGCTATATAAATGTAAGTCTTTATTTTTTTGTTGGGTTGCTTTTAAGAGGAGCTGTATCGGATTTAAGTGCTGATGTAAAAGCGTGTGAAGAGGGACTCGGATGATCTGTGTGGGTCTGTTCTAAACCACCCTTCACTGTTATGCGTGCAGGCTGTGTAATTTGCTCCATTGCTGCCTGTGCTGTTTGGTTTACTGACTGGCTCAGAGAGTGAGAGTTGGTATGGTGTACTGTGTTGTTGTTGTAGTGCGTTGAGTGTGCCGACAGCACCTGCTCTAGAGTTCCCTCTGCTGGTATTTCTTTTGTATTACGAGTGACTGCAGTCTGCTCCAGAACTCCCTCTGTCATTATATTCCATGCTGTAGTGTTTGAAATTTAAATAGCATGCTGTGGATTTTCCTCAGCTGTTATCTTGTGGGTTGAAATCATGCTGTGCAATAGTAGCATTTAAACTTGTAAACATATTCTCATGAAATTCCTTTGTGATTTTAAGCGGTTGATTTCAGATAGAACTGTATTTCTGTTGCGCTTTTCACAACCTCAGGATGTCCCAAAGCAGTTTACAGCCAATGAAGTACTTTTTGAAGTGTAGCCACTGTTGCAATGTGGGAAACGCAGCAACCAATCTGTGCACAGCAAGATCCCTCAAACAAGTAAACACCTTTGTTAAAATAACAAATATGCATTCAAATGTATTTACCCACCCACATGCTGTAACTCACAGCACAATTTCATCCAATAAGTTAGTCTTCTCCCTAGGTTAATATTCAAATGCATTTATGGGGAGCAGGAAGTTGTTCACCTTCCTCATCAGTCATAAATGCAGAAGTGAAGAAAACCAGTGATGTACTCTGCACAAGGAGAGGAAGTTGAGGGAAAATGCTATAACTGCATTGGAAATTGTTAATGTTTCAAGTGTCGGCTGCATGCAGGCAGAAAGTACCTCCTCGCCACTCCCTTCCTAACTGTGAACAGTTGATGTTTTTTTCCCCTGTGTCTGTGCAATGTGCTCTCTGTTTGATTGCTACCTGAGCAGCATGTGGTTGGAAAATATTTGTTCTTTTCTGATGGACAAAGGTGTGACATTCACAGATTAGTTCCCAATTTGCATTGTAAACTCAGAGCTTAACAAAAATAAACTGCAATGGAAAATAATACTACTCAAAAAGCAGTATTGGCAGTGGCTGGTAACTGGGCAAACAAACAGCGCCTGAACATGCACAGAAAAATGAGATTCACAGAAGGCAAATTGAGTTGTATGTGATGAAAGCTGAGCTGAACAGCCGAGCTGAGTCTTCTGGCTGCAGTGTGTAGCAACCGCCGGAGAAGGACAAGGGCAACAGGTGCATGGGGACACTATCACGTCCAATTTCCCATCCCAGTCACACAGCATCCTGACCTGAGCATTTATCACTGTTCCCTCATCATCGCTGGGTCAAAATCCTGGAACTTCTTACCAGACAATGTTGTGGGAGCCCCTTCACCACATTGACTGCAGCAGTTCCAGATGACGATCCACCAGCACCTTCTCAGGGCAAAGAAGGATGGGCAATATATGCCAGCCTTGCCAATGACATCCATATTCCAAGAATGAATTTTTTAAAATACACTTGACCTTTATCTCCCCAATTAACAGTCACTTGACACATTTGTTTTTTTTTAAAAAAAAAGGTCTTTATAAGAGATGGCGAAAATGCCTTTTTTTTTTTGCAAAGACAGGTTGCAATAAATTGTCTGGCGTTTTCATTTGGACACCGAGGAAAGTAATACTGTGTTCTCCTGGCACTCTTCATCCGAATTGCCAAACACCTTTTATGAAAAGACAGTGACTCTTTAAAATTAATTTATTCCACAGTGATTTGTTTACAGGCTCTGATTGCAATTTAATTGACAACATACCGAATGTGAGTGGTCAGCCAAACATTAGGATTGTCAGCTCTCCCAGCTTATCCAAGAATGTCCCGGGCACTGCCACGAGCAGCTCAGGAGAATTTCACCCTTTCATTTTCTCAGGGTACCTCAGGCCTGACCATTCAGACACGGGGGTCATAGCTTGCAATCGCTGCACGTCCACAAATGGATGCGCCCGAATTTCAATGCCTTCAGTTCCAACCGTGAGAAGGAAAGGCAGCCGAGCCAGGTCTGTGGAACCTAGGAGGAGGAAGGGACAAAAGTTTAGAAGAATATAGTAATGACCTTGGTAATATCAATTAAAATAGAATGCAATGAAGACTATGAGGCAGAGAGTTTTAAGGCTTTAAGTGGGAGGGGAAGTGACAAGAAGATAAGAATAATCATCTGATTGGAACAGTATTGGTCTAATCAGAAGAGGCAGGGGTTCAAATTGATGATCTTTACAATAGGGCTGATTTCCAAGCACTTGCTGCCAGCAGGGAGCCTCAGCTGATAACCATCCATTGATTTTAAGAGACGGAAGGTCAGAGTAGTGATTTCCCTGCTGTGCCAGGCTGGCCCCTGGCAGCCTGAGCTCTCAACACCAGTCTTAACATCTCCACTTATTTCCATGTTCTTTATCCCCCACCTATTGAGAACAGTGCGAGTGAAAGTCTGTGTCTGAGTTTGAGCTGCTTTTATTCTGTGTCCCTGCAGGGGGAATGTGGGATGTGATTAAGTGGGCGATTGCATGGCCACTGTGCTTCCTGATGTACTTCACTATTCCGAACTGTGCCAAGCCTCGCTGGGAGAAGTACTTCATGTTCACGTTCGTCTCAGCGACCTTGTGGATTGCAGTTTTCTCGTACGTCATGGTGTGGATGGTAAGTGCCAGCTTGACAAAGGGCTGTAAGAAATAGGCTGCCCCCTTGTGTTTCCTTGAACCTTTTTGAGCTTCGGCATGGGCTCGATGGGCTGAATGGCCTCCTTCTGTGCTGTAATCACTCTTAAGAGTTACTGAAGGGGGAGGTGAAGACACATTGTCAGCTGCCTTGATGGCTCGCTGATGACTGCACACCCATGAAGGTTCCCAGTTCAATCCCGGGTCTTCGCTGAGCTACCTGTCTTCAAGTAATGCGGGCACTATCTGTCTGCTTCAATCCCTCTCCATTGCAGTCAAGAAATAATCAGGCGTAGCTCTGACTCCTGATCACAGTGCAGTGGCCACCCCCCAGTAAGTATGTGTGCAAACGCTGATAGAGGAACAGAATTAGGCTTGGCCTCTCACAGTTAATTAGCCTGCCTGCATTCACTGTCTAGGTGCACACATGGAGAATGGATACTTAGAGTGGTACTGGAGGGCAGTTTGTAGCTGTTAAAACTATACCCACTATGAGTCAATGTCTTCATGAGAGGTGGAGAGAAAGTAGAAAAGAAATATTCAAGTTGCATTGTCAGAAGGTCTTTGTAGCAACTTGTTTTGTACATAAATCCACATTTGAACACCATCCAGCTCATTCAGTTGATTGGAATGCAGCGTCCAGCCCATTACATCAGCAGAGCACATAACATCCTTCCCATTCCCTTGACAGTCAATAGAGCAAACATGCTTCTTGTGACCTTTGTTTGAACCCTCTAAGTTTAGAGCCAATTTGGCAGCCTTACCACAGTCACAGCCCAGCAGTGAACCATGTTGTCATGCCAGCCACATCATTGGCTGCGTCACTGTGAGAACACTTGTCCCATTCCCCCATGCAGGATGAATATGAGGAAGAACATTTTTACGCAGAAGGTGGTAATGACCTGGAACTCGCTTCCCACGAGGGTGGTGGAAGCAGAGACAATCAATGACTTCAGAAGGAAATTGAATGGCCACTTAAAGGAAATATACTTGCAGGGCTACGGGGATCGAGCAGGGATGTGGGATTGACTGAATAGTTCCATGGACAGCTGGCATGAACTTGATGGGCCTAATAGCCTCCTTCTGTGCCGTAAATGACTCTATGACAATTTCATGAGCACATTGGCATTGCACATGATCGGATAAACATTTTGTGTTGCTCGATTGGTGAGCTATTTGAGTCTTCCTCTATACATTCCCTAATTCTCACTGGCTCCCAGGAATCCCCTGCCTTTCCCAGATAGCTGCCTGCTTAACTTACCTTATAGGGTACTGGCGTCCAGCGAAGACCTGTATAGTTGGGAGTTCACAATCTCATGACCTTATGCATGAGAATAAACTTCCATTCGGCAAAGTTACATTCCTATGTGCATGCATGAACCTGTTTTATGAAAACATAATATTTTCAAGAATTTATTGTGGTTTTTTTTGCTGTGATAGAACTGCCACTTTTATTAGCAAAGTTATAGACAGTTATTTTAACAGTTACTTAATTTTTTTCTGGGGGCCATCATTTGCCCTACAGTGATAAGATTGGAATAATCTGCTGCCAAAAGTTCAGTAGATTCGATGGGCCGAATGGCCTCCTGAGCTGTACTATATTCTATTTGATTCTAGTCCCATGTCTCGCTGCGAGGACTCACTTTTACTGCACTGAGAGGTGAAAATAAGGGCAGGAGGGAAACTAAAACGTTTCTCAGCCAGGGAATGAATGGGATGAGGAATCCCACCTCAGGGAATTGCCCTCGAGAAAGCAGGAACATATACGGCCTGTGCAAGGGAAGGCCATTTAAAATTATCAAAAGCTGCGAGCGTACATATTTAAGTGAGACTAGCCTACCCTATGAGCTGTGACACATTCCGGACAGATGGGATCTCCCTGACGCAGCCAAGTTCAGTTCAGGACCTGCAGGGTGTTGATGATGGGAGAAATCGGGGGATCAAGACAATGTGAAACTATTTTAACGGTTCACTTTCTGTTCTTCTCGCTTTGTTCCCTCAAAATGAAGTCAAGCCATCTCCCAGAAGTCTGGAAAGTAGCTGCCTGAAGAGAAGCACCATGTGTTTTTTTTTTAACAGCTGTTACAAGGACCAGGTGTCCTGGAAACCAAAGAAACACAACAAGCCAAAAAACTGGGCGAGTATAGGATGGGATCTAAACCACTCCAGCCAGGTGCAATAAGTGATGGAACTGCTGGTGGGGTGAGGTGGTCCAAAACTTAAGTTTGCTGCAAAGCAATCTCTGAGGTGAAAACGGCTCACATTCCATGTCCTCCCTTCTTCTGTTAGGAAAACTTGTGCGAGTGATTGTGCTGTGCCACTGGTTAAATTGTGTAGTCATTTAGCAGATTATGAAATATTCCCAAAGACTTTACAATGCCGAATCTGTCCCCAGCCCCTTCCCCTTTGAGGAGCAATCGGAGACACTGGGCTGAATTTTATTCGGGCGCCGCACTCCATGGCGACGCCCTTTGAACTCAGTGGGGTGCCTGCATTCAGCGGCCGCCTAGGAGCCCCCGCGATATTCAGCGCGGGGGCTCATTTAAATATTGGGGGCGGAGCGCCCGCCCCCGATGACGTGTAAATCCCCGGCAACCACCGTGCAGGTGCCGCCAGTAATATGCGGCAGGCCCTTCTCGATGTCACGGGTCGAGGCTGCCCTCTCCCCGCAGAATTTTACCGACCCCCGTGCCACGACCCACTGTTTCTTGGGGTGTCAAGTTGAGATTTTAGATCCTGGAATGTTTATCACCCAGACATTAAAGAATTCACTTGAAATATGTTATAATTCATAAATATTGAGTTGATAGGGCTAAAATCATTAGAAATGGGGGACAGTCCTTAGCTTCAAAAGAAAATGTTATTCTGTTGCAGTATTTTGATTTGTTCATTTGTTGTCCTCACTCAAATGTTTAAGCTGGGGAATGGAATGGAATTCTTCCTACATCAGTGTCAAGAACTCCCAGGCTAAGTTTAGTACAGGTTAGATCCAGAGCTCTAGCAGAAGCTCAGAAGGGAACCCTTTAGTGCAATGATGCACCATTTTCTATTTCATATACCAGCTGTCCTATGGAGTGAGGTTAACAGTTTATGGCAGTTTTGTGCTGTGGGCCCTCACCCCATATGGACTTGGGGTGAGACTGGAAGGTTACGCTCTTTCAGCTGACATGAGGAAATGTTCATTCCCAGCACTTTGGGCTGGATTCGGCCCAAGGAGTTAAAGGTCTCGGTGCTTATCCACTCTGAGCTCAATAGTTTTGTACATGCCATTTGAGAGCCATGATTCTTTGGCCTCCTTGTCTCGAGAGACAATGGGTAAGCGCTTAGAGGTGGTCAGTGGTTTGTGGAGCAGCGCCTGGAGTGGCTATAAAGACCAATTCTAGAGTGACAGACTCTTCCACAGGTGCTGCAGATAAAATTGGTTGTCGGGGCTGTTACATAGTTGGCTCTCTTCTTGCACTTCTGTCTTTTTTCCTGCCAACTGCTAAGTCTCTTCGACTCACCACTCTTTGAGCCGCCTTTATGGCTGCCCGCCAGCTCTGGCGATCACTGGCAACTGACTCCCACGACTTGTGATCAATGTCACAGGACTTCATGTCATGTTTGCAGACGTCTTTAAAGTGGAGGCATGGGCGGCCAGTGGGTCTGATACCATTGACGAGCTCGTTGTCCAATGTGTCCTTGGGGATCCTGCCATCTTACGTGCAGCTCACATGGCCAAGCCATCTCAAGTGTCGCTGACTCAGTAGGGTGTTTATGCTGGGGATGTTGGCCGCCTGGAGGACTTCTGCGTTGGAGATACGGTCCTGCCACCTGATGCCAAGGATTCTCCGGAGGCAGCGAAGGTGGAATGAGTTGAGACGTCGCTCTTAGCTGACATACGTTGTCCAGGCCTCGCTGCCGTAGAGCAAGGTACTGAGGACACAGGCTTGATACACTCGGACTTTTGTGTTCTGTATCAGTGCGCCATTTTCCCACACCCTCTTGGCCAGTCTGAACACAGCAACGGACGCCTTTCCCATGCGCTTGTTGATTTCTGCATCAAGAGACAGGTTACTGGTGATAGTTGAGCCTAGGTAGGTGAACTCTTGAACCACTTCCAGAGCATGGTCGCCAATATTGATGGATGGAGCATTTCTGTCGCATGATGTTCGTTTTCTTGAGGCTGATGGTTAGGCCAAATTTGGTGCAGGCAGCCGCAATCCTGTCGATGAGTCTCTGCAGACACTCTTCTGTGTGGGATGTTAATGCAGCATCGTCAGCAAAGAGGAGTTCCCTGATGAGGACTTTCCATACTTTGGTCTTCACTCTAAGATGGGCAAGGTTGAACAACCTGCCATCTGATCTTGTGTGGAGGAAAATTCCTTCTTCTGAGGACTTGAACGCATGTGAGAGCAGCAGAGAGAAGAAGGTCCCAAACAGTGTATGTGTGAGAACACAGCCCTGTTTCACACCATTCAGGATAGGAAAGGGGTCTGATGAGGCACCGCTATGCTGAATTGTGCCTTTCATATTGTCAAGGAATGAGGTGATGATACTTAGTAGCTTTGGTGGACATCGATCTTTACTAGTAGTCTGAAGAGACCACGTCTGCTGACGAGGTCAAAGGCTTTGGTGAGATCTATGAAAGCAACGTAGAGCGGCATCTGTTGTTTGCGGCATTTCTCCTGTAGCTGGCGAAGGGAGAACAGCATGTCAATGATGGATCTCTCTGCTCGAAAGCCGCACTGTACCTCAGGATAGACACGCTCAACCAGCTTCTGGAGTCTGTTTAAAATGACTTGAGTGAAGACTTTCCCCACTATGCTGAGCAGGGAGACGCCACGGTAGGGTCACCCTTGTTCTTATAGAGGGTGATGATATTGGCATCGCGCATGTCCTGTGGTACTGCTCCCTCATCACAGCACAAGTAAAAGAGTTCATGGAGTGCTGAGAGTATAGCAAGCTTGGCACTCTTGATTATTTCAGGGGTAATGCCGTCCTTTTCAGGGGCTTTTCCACTGGCTAGAGAATCAATAGCATCACTGAGTTCTGATTTTGTTGGCTGTTCGTCCAGCTCACCCATAACTGGCAGAGACTGGGCTGCATTGAGGGTGGTCTCAGTGACAAAATTTTCCCTGGAGTACAGTTCTAGGTAGTGCTCCACCCAGCGCTCCATTTGCTTGCATTGGTCAGTGATCATTTCCCCTGATTTAGAATTGATGGGGGGGGCGATCTTCTTGACGGTTGGTCCAAAAGCTCTCTTAATGCCATCATACATTCCTCTGATGTTTCCGGTGTTGGAGGCCAGCTAAATACGACTGCATAGGTGTTGCCAGTAGTCATTTGCGCAGCGCCTGGCTGTTTTTTGTGCAGCGCTTCAGATCGTAAATAAGGCAAGAACACAACAATGTTTCTGTACTGCAGAAACCACGTTGCAGCTCTTTAGCACAGGACTAACGCTCGTAGCCCAAGAGTTTGGAAGGGAGACTGGGAGCCATGAATGCAGAAGTGCTCAAAATGCATGTGATATGAATTACCGAAATGAATCAATTTGGAGATGAATGCATAAAAGATAGAAACGGATGTCCAACAGTGGTCAGTTACAGGAGTAACCTGAAGTTGTAATTGGTGGCTCACTGGTGAAGAAGTTGATTCTCTATTGGTTATCTTAATGTGAAAGCCAAAATATAAAGGCTTTCAGAATCCTGTGTTCAGTTACTAAGAGTAATGTGATGTTGTCTAGGTCACAATAATTGGGTACACACTCGGAATTCCTGATGTTATAATGGGAATCACCTTCCTGGCAGCTGGAACGAGCGTACCGGATTGCATGGCCAGCCTTATAGTTGCCCGGCAAGGTAAGCACAGCACAACTGTCAGCACTGAGAGAAATGTACAATATGCTTTAATATTGGTATTTGATTTAAATGCTTAGGCCTGAATTCAGTTTGTGGTGCACCATGTCTGCTCATCTTATATTTAATTTGGTACAAATACATGACATATTCTCCATCCAGATTTTCCACAGTGCAGTTCTTTTTGTACTTGCAATGGATTTTTTTTTGCATTAATTTATTTGTGCTTGTCAAAATAAAGAATGTCATGGAGGAAGAATGGAGCACTTTTGGCACCCACTGCCATCCCCAAGCTCTCTCAGGCTAGGCACAGTATGGTTATGGGTCTGATGCAAACGAAAGCTCCTTCTTTTCCATCTCAACAAAGCCCTTTATCCCCACACTCAGAAGACAACCTACTGCTACGCTACTGTGAATTTTTGCCGAATTATTGCTCACATGCGGTCTACGAGTGGTGGCAACCTGGCCCACAAATTCCAGGCAGTTCTGTTCTATTTGTGCTGATATATTTATTACTCACAGGTCTATCCTATTTGAATTTTGTGCATCTAGAGGTTTGGTAGAAGAGTAGATCTTGCAGTTGTTGCTGGATAATTCCAAATCCACAGGCCAGGATGTGTGCAAATTAACGGCAACATTGATTTAAATGTTAGAGGTGGCCACTGAGGCTTGGTGATGTACCCCTAAATGGTCCATAAAGGCAGAAAGGTGAAAAAAGAACATATTGGCTGAAAAGAATACATAGGAAAGGGTTGTAGCAGCCGATGCAAATGTAACTCAAACAAACCCGCGACCTCCACCACCTAGAAGGACAAGGGCAGCTGTTGCATGGCAACACCACCACCTGTAAGTTCTCCTCCAAGCCACACACCATCCTGACTTGTAACTATATATCCTTTCCTTCACTGTCGCTGGGTCAAAATCCTGGAACTCACTTCCTAACAGTGTACCTACCTCCCATGGACTGCAGCGGTTCAAGAAGGCAGCTCACCAGCACCTTCTCAAGGGCAATTAGGGATGGACAATAAATGCTGGCCTTGTCAGTGACGCCCAAATCCCATGAACGAATAAAACAAAATTGCTCCAAAACTGCAACATCAAAAAGGTCGGCAACGAAGAAGTTGAAACCCTATCAATGTGGGATGTTACCTCTTCAAAAACCATCCATACCATAAGATATCTCCCTTATCTCTCTAAATATCCTGAAGTATACTTGATTCATACTATCCATCTTCCATTTTTTTCTTGGCAACCCAATCACTTTTTTGACCTCTTTCTGTATAATCTTATTTTGACTCGGTGAACGCTCTCTCCCTATTCTGCAAACTTGGTAAACCTTTATCGGAGGAGATCTGTGAAATACTTTGAGCGAGTCAGATGAAGCACAACAGAGGCTAACCTGGAAGCTACAGATATATTAACTTCATTGTATGAGAGTGACCAGGAGATAGTTAATTTGCTAAATAACTACTTCTTACAGTTTTTTTAAACCTGAGAAGACACGAACAATCACCATTCAACAACAATTTGAATTTATATTCCAAGGGGAGCCTGGTGGGTAGGTTGAGGAGGGAAAGGTCCAAGAGGTGTCAGAGAAGAAAATAAAAAGGGAGATAGAAGTCTTGGGCTCGAGTCCAAGTTGGCAGTCAAAATATCCACACGAATGGACATTGAGGGAATTCAGGTTACATAGACATGACAAAGATTAGGAGACTCCCGGTTGGAAACAGAGAATAGGGAGGAGATGATATGGGAGAGTCCAGGGTTAAAATCAGAGGACCTGTAATGGGATGAAGTTGACTTGTATACTGTGTGGAGTCAACTTGGAGCATTGACAAACCATGTCCAGGTTCAGAGAGTGCAGGAGGTGAGTAAGTGCAGGAGCTGTTAGAGGACAGACTATCAGTGGCCACACTGTTGTAGGTTGTCTGGTGGAAAATAGAGAGCTGACAAGGTCTCTTTGGAATGTCAACCATGAGCCAGTAGAGATTAATCCAGAGGTCAACTGAGCAGTGGCCTCGATGTTGGTAATGCATACCAGCAGATCCATTATATCAGCAGAGGAGCATGGAACAGTGGGAGTGAAACCCAAGGACCGAGAGCACAGAACCCCATGCAGATGCGGGAGCTAATCCAAGGATCGGCTGCAGGAAGGTGAGGAGCAGATCCAGCCCAATCCACCAAGGGTGACGGACATCATCAAGCACACTTGTGTGCTCTGGGGCTTTGACATTATTGAGCAGAGGTTTCCAATATGATGTAGAGACTGCAAACCAATAAACCTCTAAGGTGGATGAAGTATACACCAGGGTACTTTGAGACAAGGAAGTCAGTAAATATGGGAAAGGTTCTTCAAAAGGGCAACAGAAGCATAACTGCCAAACATTAAAATGCCCAAATGCCAAACTGCCATTATTTTGACATAATTACAACATTAATGGCATTAATAAGCAGAAATAAAATGGAAGTATATCCATATAAAAATAGCCTAATAAATAAAAGCCCACAGAGTTTCTTCACCTCCCAGACCTTATCTGAACAATGCCTGAGATCATGTTTGAAGCAGTTACATCCCACAGGAAAACTATATGATTTCCAAAAGACTCCTGAATTCACTAGGGTAGAAATGGTAAGACATGGGCATGGATTAGCAATTGGCTAAAGGGAAGGAAGCAGATGGTCATTATAAGGGACATTGGGTTATGCTGGGGGAAGTATTGAGTGCGATGCCTAGGAGTCCAAGCTGAGATGCCTGTTGTTCCTAGTGTACATAAATGATTGGGAATTGTAGTCTCACTGCAAAATAATTACATTTGCTCAAGACATCCATCTAGGAGAGATTGTGGACTCAAAGGAGACATCCAGAATCTCACAAAGGGAGCAGGATGGCTTTGCTCCTGGGTTATTCAATGGCAAATCACGTTCAGTACAAAGAAATGCACATTGTAAGTAAAAGTCAACGGCATGTGTCCTCTGTTCATCAGATAGAGCTTGACAAGGGGAAAGTGAAATAAATGTAGGAAGTGCTTGCTGACTCATCGCTCAACATGTCCAAAAAGTACGAGGTAATAATAAAAAAATGAATAGGATGTTTGATAACAAATTACCTCTTCTGATATTCGCAGGCATGGGTGATATGGCAGTATCTAATTCTATAGGAAGCAATGTCTTTGACATCCTGATGGGACTTGGTCTACCCTGGTCTATCAAAACTATTGCAGTGAATTACGGCTCATATGTAAGTCTCCTCTCTAATTTCTGTGCAGTTATTGAGTATAAAAATATGACAATATTTGCAAACTGTCAGGCCCCAGTCTTCACCCCTTTGGCTTGAGTTTATTTACCATGCAGCTTTTTAATGTGACGCACAATACCCATCCCAAAACAAATATTTCTTCAACTCCCTGACACTGTAGGAGTTCAGAACTAATCCTGCCGTTCTCCTCCCTCCCCAACTCATAACCCTACCCGTCCTGCCAGTCTCTTCAACCATCATTTTCTGCCCATCAAAAACCTGCACAGTTTCCTCTTGATCAAGGGCCTGGCATATCTTTTCCCCCCATAACATCTTAACATCAGAATCTGACCAAAATTGCATTATCCCACCGTGTAACCCCACCCAATCATTTCCCTCTTATTCCACCTGAAATAATTTTGGGTTGTTCAACGGTGATGAATATTTAACAACCCAAAATTCTTAAAGGTGGGGAAAGAGGGAAATCGAGCCACTTCACCAAACAAATCCATTCAGAGGCTCTTCCATTCAATTTGTGTCACAGTGGTGCATTTGGAGGCAGTGTTAGAGGTGAGCGAGGCAGTGACTCCCCCCCCTTCTACCTGCCCCCAGAGGCAGAGAATACCACTTCATAAGTTCTTGGCCAACATAAATGGTCACAAACCCCAGGGCTTGCTCCTCAACACCCATTTACTCAGCAGGCCAGCTGAGTTATGGACCAGCATGACATTGGGGAAAGTCTTTGGCCAGAACTGTAAAGCTGTGAACCAAACCCTAAAGGAACTACATGCGCACAGTGTTCCCAGGGCTTCAGACCCAACAAAATATAAGTCAGGCAAACACAGACATTGGTGTTATATCCATCTGCAATGCAAACGGGGCATGATAAATACTGCAGAATGACCAGCATTGCAAATGTTACAATATTGAGATAGTCCCTGTAAAAATGGGATGTCCACCAATTGCTAGTCACCTGTTGTGGTCCAGGCAGAGGGATACTTGTTCTTTCATGATCAGAGTCGTAAATGCAAATGACAATAAAGCACAAAAGGGTTAATATAATGTCAAATCTGGGAGTGCCCCCAATTACAGGCACTGGTTTGTCAAAATACAGATGGAGCAAAGTTGATTATCCCACCCAACTCAGCATTGCTCATCATCAAAGACTTTAGGACAGAACAGTATCAAGCTTCATTGTGACCTCTCCCCATGCCTATGACGAGCAGTACGCCAACACGTGCTGCCAAAGCTCACACAAGGAGCAAGTGCATCTGAGCCAAGATAACCAGAGGCTGCCAGGACCTGTGCAAATGTGAGACATTGGAGCAGATTTTCCAAGTCCTCACACATGGAGAGATACTTTGTACGCCGAGTGTGCTCTTTGAAAAATTGTGGGCAATTGGTTCAGTGATTTTCAGATACATGCTTGCAAGGAATTGGAATAGCTGTCCTATTATCTTCAAGAGTTGATAGGAGAAAGCAGAGGGAAAGGCAACAGAATAACAGTTTAGCCAGTGAGCTGGGGACTAAAGTGTAATTTTTACATAAAATAAAAGCAAAATACTGCAGATGCTGGAAATCTGAAATAAAAACAAAGTGCGGGAAATTCTCAGCAGGTCTGGCAGCATCTGTGGAGAGAGAAGCAGAGTTAATGTTTCAGGTCTGACCTTTCATCAGAACTGGCAAAGGTTAGAAAAGAATTAGGTTTTAAGCAGATGAAGGGGGTGTGGGGGGTTGGTGGAGAAGAGAACAAAAGGAGAGGTGTGTGATAGGGCAGGGGCAGGAGAGATTAAATAACAAAGCTGTCATGGGACAAAGGCAAAAGAGTGTGTTAATGCTTGTGGTGAAAGACAAAGCATTAGTCCAAAGAGAGTATTAATGGCAGAATAATGAGCAGCTCAGTCTACATGAAAAACAGGCACAGGGTTTGTTAGGTATCGGTCCCTCCGCGACACCCTGGTCCACTGCTCCATCACCTCTGACACCCCGTCCCTTTTCCACAGCACCTTCCCATGCAATCGCAGGAGGTCTAAAACCTGCCCTTTTACCTCCACTCTCCTCATCATCCAAGGCCCCAAACACGCCTTCCAGCTGAACCAGCAATTTATTTGTACTTCCTTGAATTAAGTATACTGTATTTGCTGCTCACAATGTGGTCGCCTCTACATTGGGACGACCAAACATAGATTGGGTGACCGCTTTGCGGAACACCTCCACTCAGTCCGAAAGCATGACCCCGAACTGCCGGTTGCTTGCCATTTCATGACATCCACCTGCTCTCATACCCGCATTTCTGTCCTTGGTTTGTTGCGGTGTTCCAGTGAACATCAATGCAAGCTCGAGGAGCAACACCTAATCTTTCGATTAGTCGCTCTACAGCCTTGCAAACTGAACATTGAGTTCAATAATTTCAGAGCATGACTGGCCTTTTTTTATATTTTTCTAGAGCTGCTCATTATTCTGCCATTAACACTCTCTCTTGACTAATGCTTTGTCTTTTACCACAAACCTTAACACGCACTTTTGCCTTTGTCCCATGACAGCTTTGTTATTTAATTTCTCTTGCCCTCTGCCCTATCACAAACCTTCCCTTTTGTTCTATTCCCCACCAATCCACTCCCCGCCCCCCTTCACTTGCTTAAAACCTGATTGTTTTCTAATCTTTGCCAGTTCTGATGAAAGGTCAAAGACCTGAAACGTTAACTCTGTTTTTCTCTCCACAGATGCTGCCAGACCTGCTGAGTATTTCCAGGACGTTCTGTTTTTATTTGCAATTTTTGCATATCGTACCACACTCTAGTCAGCAGAAATGACCTAGAAAGAGGTCTAGCATGAACACCATGACATTTTCTAAAAAGAACGTAAACATTTTCTGTTTCTTTTTTAGTTAGCGTTGAACAGTCGGGGGCTTAAATATTCAGTGGGACTGCTGCTAGCTTCTGTTTTTGTAACAGTAAGTATTCACTCATATCATGTTCGAGCTGGCTCCATTGCCAGTCTGTTGTGAGACTGATCAATTGCTGAGATACTGATGTACTGTAATTATTGTTTGTACAATGATGTTGCCATAATTAACTCCGTGGCTGTACGCTATTGATGTCATAACATCTGGTTTTGTTGACTTTCTATAAGAGACAATTCAAAGGTTTTTTTATGAGCTTCCTCAAACTTTCTTTCCTCAAAGACTTTTTTTTTCTGCACATACTTTTCTGCACTCATAAATTCTTGCGTTTTTTAAATCTGGGTCTTACTGGACTGTCTCTTTCCATTCTGCTCTCTTCCACGTAACCTGCTTTCCTTCCCTTCTCTCAGACAGGCACGTCAAACTTAAAATGCCTTCAACTAAACCGAGATACCAGTTCAACCAATCTGTCCAACTTTAGTCAAAATCCTCTTCATAAGTGTGAAAAAATCCACTCATTTACGACCAGAAATTCAAATTAACCAGTTAACTTCATCTTCCTCGTTATTTTCTGCTGTGAGAGTGTCAGCAAACTGATGTATTATTGCAGATAAGCCCCTCTCAAGGATTTGAAAGCACAATGTTATCTCACTAGCAAGAGCAGGAGAAGAAATCCTTTTCTGTTCTGTTTGTCCCAATTGCTTATCAGACTGGTCGAAAAGCTCCAGCACTATCTTGCGCTATGGCACCCGTATGAATTGAAGGAATTTGACAATATTAATCCTCAGTTTGAGCACTTACTACAGCAATGATAGTTGGATTTTTTTAAAAATAGAAGGACATTACCACAGTGCAGCTTCAGGCTATACCTGACTGGAAGGAGGCCCCACATTAAGTATATTTAGAGAAACATTGCTGATGTTTCTCAGTTACCAAAACTTGATTACTTAGTGACATTGATTGCTTTTAACCGATGTGACCTCTTTGGCTTCGCGAATGAATCTGTGAAACTAAAATCAGGGGAACTTTTGGTCATTTTAACATAATGTAACTTAAAATTGTTGACATTGATTTTTATTTTATTTTAATATTCCGGTCCTTAAACCTGTAATTGTTCTTCAACTGAGCAGTCAGATGTGATGTTTAGTTTAGTTTAGAGATACAGCACTGAAACAGGCCCTTCGGCCCACCGAGTCTGTGCCGACCATCAACCACCCATTTTATACTAATCCTACACTAATCCCATATTCCTACCACATCCCCACCTGTCCCTATATTTCCCTACCACCTACCTATACTAGGGGCAATTTATAATGGCCAATTAACCTATCAACCAGCAAGTCTTTGGCATGTGGGAGGAAACCGGAGCACCCGGAGGAAACCCACGCAGACACAGGGAGAACTTTCAAACTCCACACAGGCAGTACCCTGAATTGAACCCGGGTCGCTGGAGCTGTGAGGCTAACTGGATGTTACCAAAAGCTGTTTTAGAAAAGTACCATGTTCTCAGGGAAATGCACGACAGAAATGTGGAGGTTGTTTAGGGAGCACTTGCTGCGACTGCTGGATAGGTTTGTCCCGATGAGGCAAGGAAGGGATGGTAGGGTGAAGGAACCTTGGATGACAAGAGATGTGGAACAGCTAGTCAAGAGGAAGAAGGAAGCTTACTTAAGGTTGAGGAAGCAAGGGTCAGACAGGGCTCTAGAGGGTTACAAGGTAGCCAGGAAGGAACTGAAGAATGGACTTAGGAGAGCTAGAAGGGGACATGAAAAAGTCTTGGCGGGCAGGATTAAGGAAAATCCCAAGGCGTTCTACACTTATGTGAGGAACAAGAGGATGGCCAGAATGAGGGTAGGGCCGATCAGGGATAGTGGAGGGAACTTGAGCCTGGAGTCGGACGAGGTAGGGGAGGTGCTAAATGAATACTTTGCTTCAGTATTCACTAGTGAGAGGGACCTGGTCGTTTGTGAGGACAGCGTGAAACAGGCTGATATGCTCGAACAGGTTGATGTTAAGAAGGAGGATGTGCTGGAAATTTTGAAAGACATGAGGATAGATAAGTCCCCGGGGCCAGACGGGATATACCCAAGGTTATTACGGGAAGCGAGGGAAGAGTTTGCCGCGCCTTTGGCGATGATCTTTGCGTCCTCACTGTCCACTGGAGTAGTACCAGATGATTGGAGGGTGGCAAATGTTATTCCCTTGTTCAAGAAAGGGAATAGGGATAACCCTGGAAATTACAGACCAGTCAGTCTTATGTCGGTGATGGGCAAATTATTGGAGAGGATTCTGAGAGACAGGATTTATGATTATTTGGAAAAGCATAGTTTGATTAGAGATAGTCAGCATGGCTTTGTGAGGGGCAGGTCATGCCTCACAAGCCTTATTGAATTCTTTGAGGATGTGACAAAACACATTGATGAAGGAAGAGCAGTGGATGTGGTGTATATGGATTTTAGCAAGGCGTTTGATAAGGTTCCCCATGGTAGGCTCATTCAGAAAGTAAGGAGGCATGGGATACAGGGAAAGTTGGCTGGCTGGATACAGAATTGGCTGGCCCATAGAAGACAGAGGGTGGTAGTAAATGGAAAGTATTCAGCCTGGAGCTCGGTGACCAGTGGTGTTCCACAGGGATCTGTTCTGGGACCTCTGCTCTTTGTGATTTTTATAAATGACTTGGATGAGGAAGTGGAAGGCTGGGTTAGTAAGTTTGCCAATGACACAAAGGTTGCTGGAGTTGTGGATAGTGTGGAGGGCTGTTGTAGGTTGCAACGGGACATTGACAGGATGCAGAGCTGGGCTGAGAAGTAGCAGATGGAGTTCAACCTGGAAAAGTGTGAGGTGATTCATTTTGGAAGGTTGAATTTGAATGCAGAATACAGGCTTAAATACAGGATTCTTGGCAGTGTGGAAGAACAGAGGGATCTTGGGGTCCACGTCCATAGATCCCTCAAAGTTGCCACCCAAGTTGATAGGGTTGTTAAGAAGGCGTATGGGGTGTTGGCTTTCATTAACAGGGGGATTGAGTTTAAGAGTCGTGAGGTTATGCTGCAGCTCTATAAAGCCCTGGTTAGACCACACTTGGAATATTGTGTTCAGTTCTGGTCGCCTCATTATAGGAAGGATGTGGAAGCTTTAGAGAGGGTGCAGAGGAGATTTACCAGGATGCTGCCTGGACTGGAGGGCATGTCTTATGAAGAAAGGTTGAGGGAGCTAGGGCTTTTCTCATTGGAACGAAGAAGGATGAGAGGTGACTTGATAGAGATGTACAAGATGATGAGAGGCATAGATAGAGTGGATAGCCAGAGACTTTTTCCCAGGGCGGAAAGGGCTATCACCAGGGGGCATAATTTTAAGGTGATTGGAGGAAGGTTTAGGGGAGATGTCAGAGGTAGGTTCTTTACACAGAGAGTGGTGGGTGCGTGGAATGCGCTGCCAGCGGTGGTAGTAGAAGCAGATACATTGGGGCATTTAAGCAACTCTTGGATAGGTACATGGATGATAGTAGAATGAAGGGTAGGTAGTTAGTTTGATCTTAGAGTAGGTTAAAGGGTCGGCACAACATCGTGGGCCGAAGGGCCTGTACTGTTCTATGTTCTATGTTCTAATTCATCAGAGGTTGAATTTTTCCTTAGGTAGCTCATTTTAAAATCTGTCATTCCAAAATTAAAGGATTGCATCCTTGTTCCTTCACCTGTCCGGTTTTAGGTCGTTAATGGTCTCTCACCAACCAACAATCATTCATATTTTGACAATATCAAGGGTGCATGTATGTATACTACCAGCTTACTAAATTGCTCAACATCGGACACACTGGGCTGAATCTTACAGACACCTCCCCACGTCGGGGGTCGTGGTGGTGGGGGCTGGAAAATGCTGCCGGGAGAGGGCCACCACTCACCCTGATGCTGGGTGGGCCTGGCCCGATATTGCTGGCGGTGTCGAGGCCTCATGGCGCACCCCCCCCCCCCCACCCCCAACCGCTCAGCAGCGGGACTGCCATTTAAATATTTAAATAAATTATAATCAATGAATTCGTTATATTTACACTCCCGCCAACTGTCACAGTGCGATCTCCATACAGCTGGCCGGCACTCTCACACCTTCGAATCCCCATCTGGGGAAACGAGGTGCTCCACTGGTGGAGAGGGGGGAGGAGGTAAGTTCCTCAGGGCGGGGGTGGGGAAATGGGGTCAAAGAGACATCATTGGCGTAGGGGATGGTGGGAAGGGTTTTAGGTTAAAAGTTATGCACTTTGCGGGGGTGGGAAGGTCAGGTGGTCAAGGTAAGTGTTTTGGAGAGGAGAGGGCAAGTCATTTTATGGTTATTGAGGAGGTGGGAGAGGGGCAAAATAAATGTATTTAATTTTTTTATTAACTTTTTCTTTAAATATTTAAATTAAATGGTAGGGCTTGAAGCCCATTAAAAATGGCATCAGCGCCTGTGCACAGGCAGCTGATGCCATTGCCGGGGGCGGGCAGTCCGCCCCATTCCCGTCATCGGGGAGAGCAGCCCACTCTGGCGAGTTAAATAAGCTGTTGCGCTTAATATCGCAGCAGCTTTGTGACATTGTTTTCACCTGCCGCCGATTTCAGCAGCGGGAGTATAAATTTCAGCCCAGTGCTGCAGCTATGGCAGCCAGTTCAGGCTGTATACTGCTAATTGCCACTGCTCTGTAGAATGATAATCACCTGACTTTGCATTTGAGTGATCTGTCATTCTGGGGCTTCATCTTGAACATATACATCCATCATGTTTCGAGTTAGGCTCAGCTGTGACATTCTTCACCCTTCATCCCCAGTCAAGCTACTTGCTAATACATGGCAGCTAGGATCAGCCATCAAATCACTTGGGCAGCTAGGATACGCAGCTACGCTGTAGTAGTGTCCTTCTGTTAGAAGGAACCCCAGTAAAAGTCAGCACCTTCAGGTGATGAGCAGAGCAAATGGGAGGAAAAAAATAAGATTAATATGAATCAAATGTAATATCTAAAGCGCACAAAAACCACAGCAAGATCTACGTTACTGGAGCTTGCAAAATTCAATAAGCAAGGGAAACAACATGGATTAATTGTCTTCTAAAGCGAGAGGATTTTTTTAATTGTCACAGGTTTGGCAAAGGGAAATAATCTTCAAATTCGAGCTAGGCCATTCAAGTGTGAAATCAGAAAGAACTTTTTAACACATATTTGGAACCCTCCTCCATATGGGGATCGGGTGGAAAAGTGGAGTTGAGGTCAAAGATCAGCCATGATCTTATTGAATGGTAAAGCAGGCTCGAGAGGCCATATGACCTACTGCTACTCTTCTTTCTTATGTTCAACTGGAACTCTCTTTCCCCCAAAAGGCTGTGGACATTGGAGGACAGTTGGAGTTTTCAAGACAAAGATCGATAGATTTTTGTTAGGTAAGGGTATCAGAGTATCTGGAGCTAAGGTGGGGACTTGGAATTGCGGTGTGGATCAACCATGATCTAATTGAATACACAGTAGGATAAAGGGGCTGAATGGCCTCTTCCTGCTGCTAATGTTCCTTTGTGGTACCATCTAGTTTGTTGCTGTGTTTTTAATTACAAAGGTCCACATGAGCCCTTGTAAAGCTACTAAATAATCATTCGCATGATTGAAATGTGAGATACTGAAGATGGTTTTAAAAGAAACCCTAAAATGTGTTGGTGCTTTTGTTGTTTTCTCCATAGGTGGTTGGCGTTCATTTGAACAAGTGGAAACTAGATAAGAAGCTTGGGTGTGTGTCTCTGTTCCTCTACGCCGTTTTCTTGTGTTTCTCCATCATGACAGAGTTCAACGTTTTCACCTTTGTGAACCTTCCCATGTGCCGGGACCACTGATGTATAGTGACGACGACCTGGGAGCGAGCACCTTGGTATCAGTGCAATACAAAAACAATACAAAGAGCTGAAGTCCCATGGCTTATTGTTGTGAGCTGCATGGAGCTGCTCTTACTGAGAACTTGGTACAAGACATATTTTTGAGAGAAAAAAGAAACACCTGTATTGATGTGAACGTATTTTTAATGTATTTATGTGGAGTCATGATAAACACACACACACAGACACACACAGACACACACACACACAGACACACACACACACACACACAGACACACACACACACAGACACACACACACACACACACACACACAGACACAGACACACACACAGACACACACACACACACACACAGACACACACACACACACAAAACTTATCTGATTTTGTTGGCTGCTAATTAACGTAAGGCTGGAAAAATGTACCTGCCACGTTTGTATATTCTCAGTTGTATCAGAAAAAAAAAATTTTGCCCTGAGACAGATGAGTGGGATTGATAGAGGTGTACAGTGGTATTTACTATTGAAGAGAATAAGGTATATCTGGAAGCAAGAGATTATACTGCCCTGCGAATTTACCTCTCACTTTCTCCCCTCCCTATCTCCACTCTCCAACCCCCTTGCCCTCCGCAGAGAGCTTGAATACCAAGATTGTACATATCGACAAGAGTCCTTATGTTCACCAGCTGTTCCTACTGCTGAAAGAAAAGTGGAACTTAAGCTCTGAGCCACAGCTTCATACAGAGTCTGAGTTGTGAAATTTGAAATCTCTACAGTCACTGCAGTTTGTACCCAGATACTACTCCCTCCTGACAAGACTTTGATTTTTCCAGGAGGTACATTTGCACGAAACTGCTTTATTTTGTTGTTGGAACGGTTGCATAGTCAATGGTACATGTGTGTATATTGATGGTATAAAAATGTATATATTGGGAATTTTTTCTTTTCAAAAAGGTAGAGTATATAAGATATTATTATATCACAGTTTTACCCTGCTGCACGGTTTTAGATTTGGAAATATTGATTAAGGTACAAATGGTGCAGCTGCAGAAGCAAAGTTGCTCTAGTTTTTGTCTGTACAGGTAGTTTTAAGAATAAAGCATGTTTAATTTATATATTTATAAAAACAGCACAGGAGGCCACTTTGCAGTTTCACAGTACATTTTTACAGGAATAATTGAAAGCTCCGTGCATACCTGCATGCTTGACCCCTGGTCTCAGTGTATTGTCTTCTTCAGCTTATTTTCCACTTCTTACAGAGAAGAAATGACCGTGACAAGGAAGCCTGTTGTCTTTAATTGTTGCTGTAGTTAATAAATTTGTAGATGAATTTGCTACAAAATGGCTTCACCAAACTGATTGTAGTTAGTTGTCTCGATCTAAATCTAACTCGTTCCTTTGTTTTTTAAGTGAATATATAATGATACCACTGAATCCCCAAGTTATAATTTGAAAGGGGTGGATTATTATACAATGTATCACACCTTACCAAAGTTTACAAGCCAACACCCACATAACAGTGTTAAATGATGTTTTCAATAAGAACTCGACTTTTTTGTTGCTCTGGGGATACAATACATGAGAAATTTAATGCACTTCAAACTTTTCATGGACATTAAGCTTCAGGGTTGGATTGGCCCCAGGGAGTCTAATACATTGTGTGTGGATTACTCACTAGCTATATGTACTGCATTATCCTTATTACTCAATCCTGATCTCCATGCTGTGATTTCAGTAAATATGCTTACAGTGTTAATGCCTGTTTTTTTCTCTCTTCATCTGTATCTCTCTTTATTTCTCTCTCCATCATGAATCCTTAAACCAGAATTCGAAGAATAGGCTAATCTTTCATAGCTTCCTGATCCCCTGCACTGCAATCTGCTCCCAGCGTAGGATCTCTTTGCAAAAGCAAAGTCTAAAATTAAACTGTATTGCCAGCTTGCCAGGAGATTGAGATGACAGAACTGTTGAACATGGGGACTTGTGCATGTAAAGGCTTGTGATATAAATGGTTGAAATACACCATACATCTATCAAATGTTTAATTATTTGAATCCATCAACTTTTTTTTGTCATTTACTAATTTTTGCTGTAGTTTTCTTTCCAAATCCAAGGGGTTGAAATTCTTGCCTTGGGAATAATGTCCTGTCACTTTATGTGCAAGTCAACTTTTGTCAGTTAACAAAAAACAGAATTTCACATCTTAATGTTTAGCTGGAGTAAATATTTAGTGGCGACCTTTTTGCAAAATAAGTCAATGCAACGTGATCACCTTTTGAAGTTTAATATAATCTGTTTAGGTGAATATGTGGCATGTAAACAACAGCATTTTGTCTTGGAGGCTAATCTTGTTGGTCAGCATTACTGTCACGGTGAGTTGAGTTGATTAAAGTTGCATTTCTACCGGTAAGCTGGTTAAACACAAGAGTATTCACTAGGTGATCTCTTTGTGTGAAAAGGACTTTAAGGAACTTGGAACTTTTAACTAACTATTTTGTAAAGTGAAAACCCCTGTAGAATGGCCATTGGCTTACCTTACAGTGAATGGCCAGACATTTGTCCTAGCACTGTATTCAAAAAGCAGTGTCATCAACACTGCTTTGGTATTGTGAGGTAAATGTTATAATTCTCTTCATCTTTGAAATCCACTGCAAATCCAGGGTTTGGACAAAGAATAAAAATTCACTCACACCATAAAATATATTATCAGAATTTACATATCATTATGAATTTTCAGTTTTCAAGAGCTTTATAAAACATATTTTTGAGACTTGTGTACCATTTTGTAACTGCTCTCCTGACGGTAGACAAGAGCAGCCTTGGTTGAGTCCGCCTGATATTCCCTCCTTTCGAAGCTTTTGTTGCAAGGCCCAGTGAGAATTCACTGGTTGAGGAATTGTGATTACTGGTCACCCAATTGATGCAGTTTATCTGGAAAGTACTTCTGGTATCTGCATGGCTCTGAATCTAGTGTGCCTATTAGTTCAATTGCAATAGATTCTGAGAACCCCTCATTTTTTTCAATTATAGTCCATTCGTAGCCTTAATCTTACAGAAAATATACTATTAACTAATTTCAAACAAGTCAACAATGAAATATTGCATGATGTCAGTTCTAGTCACTCAATTGTGAGATTCAGCTTGTGTAAAGCTGTAATGATCCCTGTGATGAGATCTCCCTCATATTTGTCGAATAAAAGTTTTTTTTCAAGGTTTAATTGGTATGCTCCTTTGTTGCATACTTCTGCCACTCCATAAAACACACACATGCAGCACTCTTTGTATTCATTTAGTTCTGACGGCTTCTTCAGCACTCAAAATTCCCTTACTCTCTGTTAATGTCAGTTTTGAGCCAGGCATCAGAATGACCCTGGGTGACTGCTGGTATCCACAGAACTCCTTTCTCCAATGACATCTTAAATATTGAAAACTTTCAACAGGGAACCAGAGGCATAAACCCAGATCTTGCCACTCCATGGCCTACCAGGTTGGTTCAGCAACTCATTATACCATCTCATTTCCCTACACCTCAGATTTATTCACCCCTTAACATATGAACCGTAAATGAAGGAAATAAAACCTGTAGTTAAATTATTGATTAATACTCAAGAGGTGCCAGCATTGCAATTTAACCTTTGCTGTCACACTGTAAAGCACCAATTCATGAAAACATATCCATACCCATATTGCTGAGCTGCAATAGTCATGGGTCAAATCCAGTGCAATGGACTTTGGCTAATTTATGTAAGTTGGTGTAATATTCTCCTGTTTTGCTTTGCCAGGTACATTTGCTGGTTTCTGTTTAGTATTGCTGCCACATACAGCAATGACTTTTGCAAGTGAATCTGTCAGTTTTGTCCAACTTTGGAGGAGACGAGCTTAGTGCGTCCTGATGTCAACCCTCCTGTGTGAATATTTTTTTATCCCATTTGCAGTACCCATGCGCAAAAATGATAGCCATCTTTCTCTGATAACTGAATCTCCATTTACACCACCGTTTTCATGCTGCAGTAAAGTTACAGCAACGACAACATAGTCTCCCAGTGATTAAGTCTCAGATGCTGATATTGAAAAGCCCTTCTAGCTCTTCTCCAGTAACCCGCCCCCTCCACAACACCCCCATTAACAAAAAGTTGAAGGCAATGTCGGTAGGGCTCAGATTAGACCATGCATTTTTTTAACAGCTTCAGAATTTCTAGCCAGTAAGTAGTTATTTAATTAACAGATGCACAGTAGCCCCTGTTACCTTTCAAAAAGTACGGCTTGAATTCCACAATAAAGTCCTTTGTATAAATCTTGCACAGCAGATATGATACCTGTTCTGCTACGACTATGTTGCCGATGAGTGTTGAATTTTGATCTGTGCTACTGGTTCCCCGAGAACAGCAGTGAGATGGCTCAGTATTAAAGATCTGAGGTGTATTCCAATGGAAACATTGCACTGTGCCATGAGACTGTAAGGATTATTTTAGGGACTTATGTTATCATGGTATTGAAGCCAGAACATGCAGTTTAAATACCCGTGTCATTACTGCTGTACCTAGCTTTAGTTACGCCGTGGATAACACAGTACTGCAGTAAAAATCTAACCATTCTGTCAAATTTTCCTTCATGATAGATGGATACGAGCAACTATTTCTACATCTATTTTAAAGCAATTTCAGCAACACAACTGCAGCTTTACCAAGTTGTAAAAATGCATAAAAGGAATATTTCTTTCAGATATCCCACGTATATAGATGTATAAGATTTCAAAGTTGACTTGTAGAAAGAACCCTGTTAAAATCACTTATTGTAACTCAAGATGTTCAGTGGATACTTACAGTACACCTTACAAAACCTGTAAGAATCCAACAGGACATTTTTGAACAGGATAATCATTGAGGTTTCTTATAACCTATATAAAAAAAAAACTTTTGCAGGACTTGTGCTAACTGTGCAGCTCCTGTTCAGTTCAGTAAAGAATAAGGTCAACTTTTAAGAGAGTTCTGTCTTTTGCAGAAACGCACTATCTAGGGCCAAAGACAGTAAATGAAAGCGAAGCAACAATGGAGATGACTTTTTTTTTTATTCGTTTGTTTATGGGATGTGGGCATCGCTGGCTGGGCCAGCATTTATTGCCCATCCCTAAATGCCCTTGAGAAGGTGGTGGTGAGCCGCCTTCTTGAACTGCTGCAGTCCTTGACTGCTACAGAATATTAACACACGAATATTCTCTCAGCTATACTTTATCAAGTATTGTCAGGAATAACTGTCCAATTATTTTAATAGAAGACTTTCTTGGCTAGGGCGGCACAGTGGCGCAGTGGTTAGCACTGCAGCCTCACAGCTCCAGCGACCCGGGTTCAATTCTGGGTACTGCCTGTGTGGAGTTTGCAAGTTCTCCCTGTGTCTGCGTGGGTTTCCTCTGGGTGCTCTGGTTTCCTCCCACATACCAAAGACTTGCAGGTTGATAGGTAAATTGGCTATTAGCAATTGCCCCTAGTATAGGTAGGTGGTAGGGAAATATAGGGACAGGTGGGGATGTGGTAGGAATATGGAATTGGTGTAGGATTGGTATAAATGGGTGGTTGATGGTCGGCACAGACTCGGTGGGCCGAAGGGCCTGTTTCAGTGCTCTATCACTAAACTAAACTAATTTCACATTTTTTAAAACTAATTTCCATTCCGATAGATGCTGCGTGACTCCTAATCTAGTACACCTTACAGCAATTTCTAATGTGGGTCTAAATTTCTATGGCCATAAAGCAAAAGAGCAATATTTTTACTATCTATTTTTCAGGCATTTAATAATTATTAGATTCACATTTGGTGTGAAAGACGTATTTTTTTCTTTGTTCCCCACATGGCTTGCTGCAATAGAAGAGGTTGTGCATTGATGTTTGGAGCTGTACTGTGAATTTTTTTGATCTCCACCCCCCCCCCCCCCCCCACCCGCCAAAAGAAAAATTGAGCATTCCTGCCCTCAAAGGAACTAATAATTTTTTTGTTTTGCAATCAGTTACCAAAACAATATGGAACAGCCCAAGCTGAGGTTGCTGTTTCTGATAAGGCATGGCAGGGAAAACAAAGTGATCAAGACAAACTTTGACTGGCAGCATGGTCCAGGTTGGAGATAGTTGCCCAAAATGTGCCCCCACATCATCTTCAGTAGTTTCATGGCAGCAAAATAGCATTGACGGGGATATATTAACAGCTGCTTTTGTTCTGTGCAAGGTTTCGGGGATTGTGTGTGTTTAACTGCTGTAATTTTTTGTGTTTATCCGACAGGATATGTCAGCTATCTAACGGAAATGTGTGGGACCCACCTAACATTTGGACAGTAGGACTGATTTTCTGAATGCATGCACCTATTGCAGGATCTAATCTGTTGAGAGCACACATTAGAAAATTAAGGGCATGATTAAAAGAAAGGGGCCAGAAACAAAAATGCATTTGAGATTTTCCAATATGGTCTCCTGGCTCCAAAGCTTTGTGGTGGAGTGCACGAATTTTGAAAATCAGTCTTTATGTGTAGGGACATGAATCTTGAGCAGTTAAATATTAGGAACACAAGAACAGGAGTAGGCTGTTTAGCCACTCAAGCCTGCTTCCGCCATTCATTGAGATCATGGCTGACCTGTGACCTAACTCCATAGATCCGCCATTGCTTCACATCCCTTAATACCTTTCATTAACGAAAATCTTCAATCTCTGATTTAAAATTAACAATTGACCCAGCATCAACCGCCATTTGCGTAAAAGAGTTCCAAACTTCTACCACTCCTTTCGTGTAGAAGTATTTCCTAACTTCATTTGTGAAAGGCCTGGCTCTAATTTATAGGCTATGTCCCCAAGGCTAATTATAATCACATCATATCCCTGTTTTCATTAACATATCACTTTAAAATGACCAATCGAATAGTTTAATTGCAATCTCATTTTTTTTTATTAAGATGTTCCTCTTAAAGGCCCTGACCGCTGGATTGGCCTCACATTGTCCCACAATTAAGGCAAAGCCAGGCAACATCATCCAGGTAATCTAACTAAATTGCCAAATGATGTCCTCTTTGAATCAACACACCTGTCGAAATGCCTCCTTAATTCATAATGATGCTTATTAATAACTGTAGAAATGTGTTTGTAGTGTGTTAGAAGGAGCACCCCTCTTCCACATATATCACCAGAGTTCCTGAGATGTTCATGTTCTTATCATGAATGCCACAATATGATGTTTTGAAAGTCATACAGAAACATATCCTACTTCAGGGACCTTGGTGATAAGATGGCGAATTCTATTCATCTTGCCATTTTCCAGGAAGGATGATCCAGCTTATTTTAACCACTTTTCTAGTTACTTTCTTCCATTATTGGAATCAATCGTGATCAAAATGGTTTTTGTGCAGATTTCCATGTATAAATAATGAGGCTTTTTCTGTACTTTTCCATTAAGTTCTCATGCAGTTAAATACTTCAAAAATGTTACTACTTTGCCAAGAAATTGTCCGCTTGGGTCAGGATTATGTCTGGATCGGGAATTCTGCAAATAAAATTGGGAATTTGAAAATTTCAATATTGCAGCCTGTTTAATCATTTATTCAGCAATTCAACCTAAAGAAAGTAAAGCACTGGCCTAGCACATCTATAATAAATTAAAATGATTATATATCCAGGATGCACTGCTGTCTCGACTTGACATTTGGCAGCAGTTTATCTGTTCATAATGTGTAGCGTTCTTGAAAATAGAAACATAGAATTAAGTGGACTGGGTGGTACAATGTGTTGGAATATTGCTGTTTGATCCAGCCCAGATTGGTAGGAGAAGAAGGATCATAAATAAAATGGGTTTGGGAAAGTCTCAACCATTTCACATTCCATGCTCTTCCAAGGGTGCGGGATTGGGAGGCAAGGGGTGGTGGGTTGAGACACATTCTTGAAACATAGTGGAGAAAGCTTTACTTTGCACCTGACCATACAGTATGCAGACCTGGGAGTATTTAATGCTGACATCTTTGTGCTCATTTCCCCAGTGTTAGCATTCCTCAGCTTGATGAGCACAAAAAAATGTAAGAATAAACAGACAACAGTGGAATATTTTATGCTCGGATAAGGAATTTATACAATAGGAATGAACAGGGGACTGATTTGGGCGATTTAAACGTCTACATGAGGAAGGAAGGGCAGGTTTCTGTTAAACTGGAGTTGACTATACGGTAGTATGTTGTTGTACTCTTCTGTTATGCGAGGGCCAGTAGAATCTGGTTCAAATTTTTGTCAAACAACTACTTTTCCATACATCAGGCCAATAATAAATAATTTTTAAAGTGTCCTGTCCAATCTGTTGGCTTTATTCATTCCTATAAATTAAAGGTAATTACAGAGTCTACTTGCAGAGTATGCACCAAATATTACCTGCAATAAATAGTGAATCTACCTAAACTGAGCTATTCTATAATGGAAGCAACTCATACGATCCAATATACCTTCAAGCCTTTTCATTGTAACATAGGCAATACTCTTTGTCTAAAATGAGACAGCACTACCTTTATCTTTAAAGATCAAAAGGTTTACATAAAAGTGGGCTGCTGCAAGATTAAGAAAAGTCAGAGGTGAAATGTCGCTATATACTTATAATAACTGCTGCATGTAAGTGAATCTCAGGTAGTAATCTAGTGTAGCTGATGATCAGAAACTGCTGTATTTGCTCCTATAATATATGACATTGGCTATCTGTCTTGTGATTCATCTGCAGATATCCATTAGCCCCTTGTATTGCTCTTGCTGGTTTTGTTTTTGCTGTGTGTAACCACAGACTGGACATACCTGCTGGCTGTCCCAATATCATGTCTCAGTGAAAGATTGACGGAAACCCCCTAGAGAAATAGAGTAAATGGCCATTTATGTCCTTTCTCCAGTATTACTGGCATGCACCCACTGAAGTTACTTTGGAAGATTGGGAGAATTCCCTGACCCGCCTCCATGAAAACTCCAGGTGCCCACACCTGCTTTACCTAGTGAGACGACTACTTTGAGTCAACATGGAGGGCAAAGCATACATCACCAATTTGTAGTCTATATTTATACTTTGAGGCCACCGTAGATTCTGTAGATAGTTGGAACCTTGTGCTTGTTCTATGAACAAGGTTGATCCAGGGTTTGAACACGAAAGTCAAGGCTGAGACTCCAGTGAAGTGCTGAAGGAGTGCTGCACTGTCAGAGGTGCCATCTTTCGGATGAGACATTAAACCAAGGCTCTATCTGCCTGTTCGGGCGGATGTAAAAGATCCATGGCGCTATTTCAAAGAAGAGAAGGGGAGTTATCCCTTGTGTCTTGGCCAATATTTATCCGAGTCAACATCACAAAAACAGATTATCTGGTCATTGTCACATTGCTGATTGTGGGAGTTTGCTGTGTGCAAATTGGCTGCTGTGTATCCTAAATTACATCAGTGATTACACTTCAAAAGTACTCCATTGGCTGTAAAGCACTTTGAGATGTCATGAAAAGCACTATATAAATTTAAGTCTTTCTTTTTCTTTTTGATCCTGGAACATTACCTCAGGGATTTGCTTTGCGAGTGCAATAAATACAGCAAATTCTTCATCATGCCAGTTATACCATGAGTATGTTTCAACCTGGTTTCTTTTCTCATTCATAAATCTTTAAGCCAGGTTTTAAGTTTGTATCATTGATGTGGAAACAGGAATTGCTGATTCCCACTGAGGTCAGATTCCCTGAAGCTCTCATGATGAATTTCTTTATTGATCATATAACTTTTTATGTGTGAGCTCACAGTTAGATCTCTCCATAATTATGGTCTAAGCCAGGGTTTCCAACTCCTGTCTTCCTGGAAGTTTCATCACATGACCTCCCACCAACAGCCTCACCCAGTCAAATAGCGTTTTTTACATCTCCAATATCTTTATTACTAATAAACGAAAGTGGTCAAAGAAAGTCAAAATAACATATTTTTAATGTCCCTATAATTTTTCTCTTGGGTTATTCACAGGAGTGTCCAGAAGATTAATCTTTCATTCCTGGAGACTCCAGAACAATCCTGGAGAGTTGGCAACCCCAGCCTAAACACTGAACACGTGTGTGCACACAGCAGGGATGCCCTCTTCTGTTGGCCAATAAATAGGAACTCAGAGTGGTTCCCTACAGGGAGTTTTGCTGTGCTGTGAAAACCTGTTGACTGCAGAACGAAGTTAGCATTTACTGTGCGGCTTCCCATGGTTACAAGAAAGATAAGCAAAGCTTTAAGATGGTACACATCCCCCATTTTCTTCCTCTCAAAAGCTTCGGGGCAGTGTTTTAAATATCTTTACAAATAAAGACAAAAAGAATTTTAAAGACTAGGGCGGATTTATTTTTTAAAGAAATGATCTGTAAGAATGCTTTATGTGTGCTCTATTTTTTTATAATGGTGACTGACAGCAGGAAGAATGTATCTTCTTGTTGAAGACTTTGTGACGGTTCAGATAGTAACCAGGTCAATCTAATCAATTTTCTCTGTTGACCCATAGGAAGAAACCTGTTTGGATTGGTCTAAATACAGTCTTCCCTTTACCAATAGCTTGTTTGTAATTAACATTTTATTTAACATGAACATTTGAGGAAGTGACAGGCTAAAGTAAGAAATGTGGATTTAACCTCCACAATTAACTTGTAGCTCAGGAGGATGATGATTTACAAAACTGTTGTGACTGAAAATACTGTGTTCCCCTTGACCCCACTCCCCACCCCCAGATATAATCAATGTAGTTTATATCAGACAAGTCTGGGTGAACTGGTTTCTATCTCAGTGTGTTTAAAGGAATTGATCTCAATGAATATTATCAACAGTCTCCAACTGACACTTTTCTGTATCTGATTTATTTCCAGACTAGGGGTGCACAAAATAGCAGACCTCGATCCTGTGTTTTTGTTTAGCCCGCTAAAGCCTTTATTGGGGGTTTGGTAGCTACTTTCCACTTATTTGCAGCTTCCATTTATTTTCGATAGACTCAACAGTTAAGATACATTGTTGTTGATGAAAATATTTTCTCATCACTGAGCTAAGAAATCAAATAGTAACTCATTGCTTCAATGATATTGATATATAGCAGCTAAGTGAGAGGTAGCTAAGAGATAGATCTGAGATAGATCTTGACTTTGTGTGATAATTGGGAGGTAGCGAGTCAATAGCCCATTTGACGTCCTTCATGATTTTTGGAAACCCTAACCCTAACCCTAACCTGCTGACTTGCTATCACCTGCTTCACACTCTCACAAAATCAAGATCTAATCCTCTGCCTTAACACAGGGGACTTCATCAAAAATGTAGTCATGAACCCCTGCTCCAGACTGATGCACAGATCCCTAAAGAGATTTGCTAAGCTTTTTTTCAATTCCTTTTCCTTTGGTTTGACTGTAATACTATTAGACGCTGTTGAATTCTATGATAACATCTTGCATGTGTCTCTCTTACTCTGCACTATAAGCAAACCTACAATTCAATCAAAATGTATTTGTCCTTTTCCCTGAAGTAGTAGTAGTTTGCTCTGTAAAATAGGGCTGTTAGGGCAAAATGGAGTTTGTACAAAACAAAGCATGTTATCCACTGTTATCAAACCAATGAGTGACATTATGCATTTCAGGTGCACATCGAAAAAATATATAAAGATTCTTTTTAGCAATTCATTAAACATGTTATTCAGAATCAAGTTATTTTACAAGTTTGCAAGCACTTTTTCTACTTTTCTCCATACACACTGCTTGTATAAAGCATCTCATTAATTTATTGATTTGTATGTAGTGTGATCTTTAGCACCTTGAACTGGCTCAACTTGTCGAGAAAATGTTGATTGATGAAACTGATTGCTTCACGAACTCCAGTTTTTAAAATTACTGATAAAAGCAACCAATTCTTAGTAGGATCTTTTGAGGAATCTTGAAATCTATATTAACAGTTAACTTTTGTAGATATTTAAATCTTGTCATTTTCCTTGGCAAACTCTCAGAATAAATAAATGATTAATTTTCCACATATAAGTACCTCCTTATTAATAAGCTAATGAATTGCTGCATTGAGGCAGCAGTATAAAACTTGTTTTATTTTAAGTAAATTATTCCCCCCACCCCCACCCCCACCCAAACACTTTTTTCTATGCCACATATGCTTTGCACAGTTAAGAAAGGAGATTGAAGATACCTGCTGCCAATATCTATGTCTTTAAGATACTGGTCTTTAAGTATCTACCCGGCACTAGGTGAAAGTTGATTCCCCATTGTCCCTGTTTCATGGAAACGCTTGGCCACATTTGGCGTCTTCCCATGACAGATTGGCTGATATTGAAAACAGCATGTGACAAATAGCATGGATAAGCTTGTGTCCTACAGCTTTATGCCAAACATTGGAGTCATCAGTGCATTGTGCATCATGTCACCAAATAATGTTCCATTTATTTTTTAATCAAATATAAGTAGCAATATTTTGCACAGTTTGAAGTTACTCACTGAAGTCCCTGAAGCTTTTGTGAAATACCTAATGTAATGATGCTTGTGATTGAAATATACTCAGAACATCTTTAAAAAGCACAGAGAACGGTTGCTTTGCTGCCTGATATTTCCCTGTTACTGAATAAAGTTTTTTTAAAAAAGCAAAATCTAAAACACTGTGACTCAAAACTGGTTCTGTGCAACTCTGTAATTATTAAAGCGTTTGAATAGCCTTATGGAAGGTACTTAACTCCAGGGTCTGCAAAAATACAATTTTCCATAGTTGTATCTCTCCACAAACAAAATCAAGTCACGCAAAGGGTTAATAGTTTAGAAGGCATATAGTTCTTCAACTTCAAGGAAGGTTTGATCTGCCTGCTTATTAAGGATTTTCTTTTGTTTGAAGTAGTTGTGGTTTCTCACTATGAGTTTCATTTTTGGAACTGAGTTGCTTTTTCCCTTTGTGGTCCATTTCCAATATGGTTTCACTCTCAACACATTGAGACAGCAATCAAGAATCATTTAAACCAGGTAGGGAGGAGAAACAGGGGGGGAAAGCAGATCCCAGACGAGATTGAGCAGGGTAGCAGATAGTCAATAGATGGGCAAGTGTGACAATACCCAGAGACACATACAAGAAATGGAGGCTAGGAATTGCCAGACCCTGGGAACATAAAGGAGGTAAATCTATAATACGTATCTACATTAATGCTAGGAACATGAGAAATAAGATGCCAGGCTTGTTGACAGTAGGGAATCACAGTGGGCTGAGAATAACAGAAAACTAATGAAATATAGATGATGGAAACAAATTTAACATTCAAAGATGCAGTGTGTTCAGAAAAGAGAGTGGACAGAAAAGGAGGTAGCACAACACCCTATATGTCAGAGACATCTGGGTGGTAAATGATATTGATTTTGTAGGAGAGGGCAAACTACAAGATGAACTAAACGGGTTAGACATCTCAAGTCCGTATAATCTGAATTTACAATGGCATACACTACTGGCCTCCCGAACAACATAAGGATATGCTCGATGATGAATTTGGAAGGGAATGTGAAAACAGGGAATTTATTTAAGTGGGATATTTCAATCAACCTAATATAAAACAGTAAAAGTCAAAAGGTTTTAGAGTCACAGTTGGGAAATGTAATTCTTAACTACTTTACTACCCAGCATGGCAAAGAAGCAATAAGAGGCAAATACTCCTCTCATCCTGATGTTTGTCAATAACCCAAATGCTGTACAGGAAATGGCAGTTGTAGCATCTTTGGGGGATAGCAAACACTGAATGGTTGGGTTCTGATATGCCCAAAGCCTGGAGGGTAAATTTCCTTAAGGTTTCTGCCACTTTGCAGCATAATTTCAGTGGGATGAAAATCGGGCAGGTTCCACAACAGACGGACACTATGCTCTGCCAGGTTATCGCCATGTGGTGAAATTGAAATTTGACCCCCACTAGTGCTTGACTTCAGCAATGATGCTAGACCAGTACATAACAATTCTGGCTTTGTGCAGACATCGTTCAATCTCAGTCTGGCTGGAGTAGATTCTCTGTGTGGGTTGAACAAGATCTTATCGTGGATAAACTGTTTAGCATGGAACTGCTGGATCTTTAATTGCAGGACAAATATCGTTTTTCCATTCCAGCCATCTGACCAAAACAATAAGTTTCAACGTTTGTACAGCTTGGTATTTCTGAGTTTTCATTTGGATTTCAGCTGGACCCTGTTCCAAGGAAATTACTGTAATATGTTAGCATTCTTCATACTTTCAATGAATTTGTCTTCAGCTTTGGTCAGGAGCACATCATAGTCACTGATTTTCTTTGACTTTATTGGGTAAAAATTGGTTATGGCCCATTTGGGGCCCATAATTGATGGCGAGCATGGAGTGCGCACCCCAACCAAGAGCTCAAATTGGGTCATGGGTCACCTTTCAATACTCAAGAGGCAGCTGAACCATTGCCAGCATTCAAATTCTGGGCCTTCTCATCAGCAGCAACCTTCAGGTAAGTCCCAGGAATGGGAGGGGAGGAGAACAGGAGGGAGGCCAACAAAGACCAGGATGCATCTGTTGGGTGTAGTGTTGAGCAAAGAGGACACTCCTCTTCCTCCTAGATCCACAGGAACATTTTCATTCTTTTTTAAAACATACTTTTTGGTGGCGGCGCTTCTTACACTACAGCGACCGCTGGAAAATCCTGAGCGGAGCAGGCTTCACTCATCATTCACCACTTTAGTGCAGGGCTCCCGACCCAGGTGTTAAACAAAACATCTACCTATGTAAGGGATGTAAAACCTGGTTCAGGTGGGCAGAATGCCTGGGAAGCTGCTGTTGTCAATATGGAAGCACCTGTACCCTTGGCATGGATTGGGTGTGGAATGTTGCGCATTCAAGATTGACTCTCATTGTGCCCATATTAAGCCCATAAAACCGATGCAACGAGGTCCAATTTCTCCCCATATTTATCTGGGCAGTTAGGTTCTACTTGAAGTGTAACAGCAACATACCTATCCTTTCCATCCTTGTAATTCAGAGGGTGCTTGTGCAAGTGTAACAGCATTCTTTGTCATGAAGTGTAGATAGGACAGCTTTCTAAAAAATACTTTCTTACACAATTATGGACAATCATACCTTATAGAATCATAGATGGTTACAGCAGGGAAGGAGGCCATTCAGCCCATCATTTTCATGCTGGCTCTCTGCAACAGCAATTCAGCTGGTCCCACTCCCCCGTCCTTTCTCTGTAGCTCTGTAAATATTTTTTCTTCAGGTGTTTATCCAATTCCCTTTTGAAAACCATAATTGAATCTGCCTGCACTACCCTCTCAGGAGTGCATTCCAGATCCTGCGTAAAAAGTTTTTTCTCATGCCATTTTTGGTTCTTTAGCCAATCACAAATCTGTGTCCTCTGTTCCTCGATTCTTCCACCAATGGTAATAGTTTCTCTCTCTATCTACTTTGTCCAGCCCACGCATGCTTTTGAACCCTTCTATCAAATCTCCTCTTTCTCTTCTCAAGGAGAACAGCCCCAACTTCTCCAATCTATCCACTTAACTGAAGTCCCTCAACTCTGGAACCATTCTTGTAAATCTTTTCTGCACCCCCTCTAAAGCCTTCATAATACTCCAGTTGAGGCCAAACCAGTGTTTTAGCAAGATGCATCATAACTTCCTTGCTTTTGTACTCTATGCCTCTATTTATAAAGCCCAGGATCCCATATGCCTTTTTAACCACTTTCTCAAACTGCTCTACCACCTTCAATGATTTGTTCACATATACTCCCAGATTCCTCTGCTCCTGCACCCCTACTAAAATTGTAACCTTTATATTGCCATTCCTCATTCTTCCTACAAAAATGTATCACTTCACACTTCTCTGCACTAAATGTCATCTGCCACATGTCCACCCATTCCACCAGCTTTTCTACGTCCTCTCGAAATCTATGACTATCTTCTTCACAGTTCACAATACTTCTAAGTTTTGTGTCATCTGCAAATTTTGAAATTGTGCCCTGTACACCCAAGTCTAGCTCATTAATATATATCAACAAAAACAGTGGTCCTAATACTGACCCCTGGGTAGTCCCATTATATACCTTCTTCCAGTCCGAAAAACCATTGTTTATCATTATTCTCTATTTCCTGTCACTCACCCAACTTTGTATCCATGCTGTCACTGTCCCTTTTATTCCTTGGGCTTCAACTTTGATGGCAAGTCTATTGTGTGGCACTTTACCAACCACCTTTTGGAAGCCCATAAACCACATCACCCTCATCAACCCTCTCTATTACCGCATCAAAAAACTCAAGCAAGTTAGTTAAACACGATTTTCCCTTAACAAATCCGTGCTGGCTTTTCCTAAATAATCCACACTTGTCCAAGTGACTGTTAATTTTGTCCCGGATTATCATTTCTAAAAGCTTTCCCACCACTGAGGTTAAACTGAGTGGCCTGCAGTCGCTGGGTTAATCCTTTTGAACAATGGTGTAATATTTGCAGTTCTCCAATCCTCTGGCTCAACCCATATCTAGGCAGGATTGGAAGATTAAGGCTAGTAGGTCTGCAATTTCCACCCTAATTTCCCACAGCATCCTCAGATGCATCTCATCTGGTCCTGGTGACTTATCAACTTTAAGTACAGCCAGCCTTTCTGATGACGTGTCTTTAAAAGTTTTTATCCCATCCAGTGGACATTAGTGATCCAGATGGACTTTTAAAACAACCAAGAGCTACATGGTGACCACGACAGTTACTAGCTTTTTAATTCTAGATTTTATTTAATTTACTGAATTTGAATTCCCCAAATTATGTGGTGGGAATTGAACGCATGTCTTCAGATCCTTAAATCTATTTTTGGGATCCAGACACAGTGGGGAGGCCCGTGTGCTATCAGGAATATCTCTTGCAACCTGGAAAATTGAAAATAAATGGCTCGTTACCATCATTAATTGGATTCCCACCGCTGCCGGGCAAGCTGCCATCGAACCCACCAGTCCACCTCTGGGAAAAGCACACAGAGGCAGGAATGCTTCGGGGAGCTAGTTAAATAACAACCATTCCGGTGACTGGAGTCATAGCTGTCACAAAAGGAAGTAGTTGTGGTGTTTTTTTATTTCCAAAATATACTTTATTCATAAAAATCTGTAAAAATTACATTGCCAAACAGTTTCAAACAGCACCAAAAAATACAAACATTGCAAGGGAGATCAGTTTCCTTCAATACTATCATGAGTTTCTTCACAACCCTTCCATTTCACAATTGTCATGCCAATTACAGTTTTACATTTACAGCAAATGAAAATTTTCCCAATACAGTTCGAGGGGTTTCCCATGGATCCAGCCCCTCAGTTCAGCTTGGTAGGGGGACCTTACACTGTGGTCTTTCCCCATTGAGCCTTTGCTGTGGCTGCACCAAGCTTTAGTGCGTCCCTCAGCACTTAGTCCTGGACCTTGGAATGTGCCAGTCTGCAACACTCGGTCGTGGACAACTCTTTGCGTTGGAAGACCAGCAAGTTTTGGGCAGACCAAAGGGCGTCTTTCACCGAATTGATAGTCCTCCAGCAGCAGTTGATGTTTGTCTCGGTGTGCGTCCCTGGGAACAGCCCATAGAGCACAGACTCCTGTGTTACAGAGCTGCTTGGGATGAACCTCGACAAAAACCACTGCATCTCTTTCCACACCTGCTTTGCGAAGACACATTCCAGGAGGAGATGGGCGACCGTCTCTTCCCCACCACAGCCACCGCGGGGGCATTGTGCAGAGGGGGCGAGACTTCGGGTGTGCATGAAGGATCTGACGGGGAGGGCCCTTCTCACCACCAGCCAAGCTACGTCTTGGTGCTTGTTTGAAAGTTCTGGTGATGAGGCATTCCGCCAAATGACTTTGATGGTCTGCTCGGGGAACCATCCGACAGGATCCACCGTCTCCTTTTCCCGTAGGGCCTTGAGGACATTCCGTGCAGACCACTGCCTGATGGACCGGTGGTCAAAGGTGTTTTCCCGCAGAAACTGCTCCACGAAGGATAGGTGGTACGGCACGATCCAACTGCATGGAGCGTTCCGCGGCAATGTGACAAGGCCCATTCTTCGCAATACCGGGGACAGATAGAACCTCAGCACGTAGTGACACTTGGAGTTTGCGTACTGGAGATCTACACACAGCTTGATGCAGCCGCAGTTGTGGTGTCAGACATTAGTCATTGCAACCCCTAGACATCACTGCCACAGTTCCTCAGCGAAGCGTCCTCAGTTCAGCTACCTTCTGCTGCTTCATCATAAGGTCAGGAGTTTTTCACTGATAATTTGAGAGTTCTCAGCTCCAGTAATGAAACGGCCCATGCTGGCCTACAACAGGACCTGGATGACATCCAAGCCGAGGCTGCCAAGTGGCAGGTAGCATTTGTGCCACATAAGTGCTAGGAAATGACCATCTTAAACAAAAGAAAACCCAGTCATTTCCTCCTGAACTTCAATGACAACAGAATTGCCGAGGCATTAGCTCCTGATGCAGCTTACACCCTCACTCACTTCCAGTATGGTTTAGGGTGCAACTTCAATGGGGGTATAAAACTGACGAATCTTCTCTCCTCCCCACATTCTATCTCCTCTGCCCCCGCCACCATACCCTACATAGATCCATTGGGTTTAAAGCCTACCAACCAAACCATAAGAATTTCAGGTCTGTGTGTTTATTTTTGATTTTCATTTTAGCAATTGAAAAAGTAAGGCTTGCAGTGTCAGACACTAACAAGATTTAAAAGTGTAGGAGACAAGTGGAGGTAAATCAGTAAGTAGTGATTAAGTGATGCCAAGCTGGTACTGCAAAAGTCCATCAGTTAAAGGAGAAAGGTAAGACTGAGGGAGTTAAGCATTTCCACAGTATGAAATCCAGGAAAAGAATGAATTTGAGTTGCCTCACTTTTCACCTGCATAGGTTCTAGAGTGATGGGCAAACAGACTCGGGCCAGTGGAAACGTAAAAGAGGAAATCTAAAGCAGGATCTGTTATATATGGTTCTCAAACTGGCTGGCTGCTTCACAGATAGAGGAAATAATACAGGGAAACCAGATGTTAAGGAGGAAGTTGTGCAATCACCAAGCCACAGTTTTGGTTGTAGAGCATGCTGCTGAGTCAGACGAGGGTTCAAAATCAGCGACGTCAGACAAATGCAGCATCTGCAAAAACTTGCCCCCCATGTTATTTTGAGCTCGGATCCTGGCCAGTGAGTAAGGTGTGTCTGTCATAGCTGAGGTGCAGTCATGCAGCTGATGGATTTAGGCTGGGATGCACCTAGCAACAGAATATAGAAATATTCAGTCACTAAGCCCCTTTTCACTCATGTAGTACTGAGGTTAGAACTTTACTTTGCCCAGGGATTTGTGTTTTTTTTTGTGTAAGCTGCAAAATTCAAATCATAAGACATGATTATGAATTGATGACTCATCTCTTCACCATCCTCCGGCACTCTCTGCCAGTTTTAAAATGTATTTTGCACTTGTCAAAGTGAAGGACGTTAGTGCCAGTAAATGGAACATTTTTCCATTTCAGGCACCCACTATAGCGAGAAGTATTCTCAGGTCAGGTGGAAGCACAAATTGTGGCAGACCGATCGGTATATTTAATATGCCTCACTTCACACTCGCCTAACAGAAGCACATACTGGGATATTGTAGGTCAATTTCCCACAATATTTCACCCATTAAAATTAAAAGACAGAAAATCATAGTGAGTGTGTTCCCGATTTATTGATATGCAAACCCAGCAGGCATGCCAGGAATATTCAAAAATTTACCCCTAAAGTGCCTTCCACTCTGCTGCACCAGATTGTAACCTCAGCCTCCCAAAGGTCTCAGGAAAGTATTCTCTGTTACACCGAACATGGGATGTTTCATTTTCTCTCCTGTGGTCTCACTGAGTGAGATTGGCTTTTTTTATGAATCAAATTTTATTTACTTCCAATCATTCAAGAGAAAATGTTTAACATTGTTAATAAACTAATACCCAGCCGTAACATCAGTGCCACAAAGCATGGTCCAAATATTCCAATTGAGTTCCAGCTACAGCCCTGCATCCCTCTTCCGTGCAAGCCAATAAGCTACAACATTTATCAGGAAAAATAAGTTAAAAAAATACTCTGCCTGTTACTGGATAGGTTGAGTCAACACAGTTCTCCTATGTCCCCTGCTATGCCAGGCGATATCCTCAATATTTCCTGTGACACTCAAACACTGGAAGTATGTACTGTGGAATGAAGACTAATAGATACAATCCTGGGTAGAAGGGTACGGTAATCTCCATACATCTATCTAACTGTTCTCAATATTGAGCTCCAACAGATCATTCTGACTCATCACAAGATTCCTCCGACTGTCTTGAGGACCATCGAGAACTTGATTTGAAAGCCCCACCTAACTGAGAACAGCCCCAAAAGGCAAGATACAGGGAGAGAATATTTCAAATTAGCAATAGGGACAGGTTAGGAATGAGAGATACCATTTAAATACCACAGTAGTGTAACAAGGAAAAGATTATGACGGAGCAACGGAGAAAGAACTGAAAGAAAATGTACCTGTAATGCAGCATACGTGTCAGTGAGAAATTTGTTTGATTTTGGTAACTTTATCATGTTGTCTTTCAAGGAGAGTGTCAATTATTTTCAGGCTTTTGGTTGTAATTTTGGGTTTAAGATTATGTTTGGCATTTAATAGCTCTGTTAAGTCTTACATCCAAATATACATTTATCTCTCAAACAGTGGAAAATAGTTAATTTTGTACTGCAATGCAAAATATTACAGATTAAGAAAACAACATTTTCTCACTTAAAAGGAGCACAAATTAGTTAGTGAGGCATGAAGCTCTCATGTACGAGGTGGGAAAATATTTCTTTCTTCATTCATTCTCGGGATATATGGGTGTCACTAGCAAGGGCAGCATTTATTGCCCATCCCTAGTTTCCTTTAAGAAGTTGGTTGACCCTTTGTCTTGAACCACTTCAGTCCATGTGGTGAAGGTACACCCACAAAGCTGTTAGAGAAGGAGTGCCAGGATATTGAGCCAGTGACGATGAAGGAATGGCAAGGTATGTCCAAGTCAAGATGACGTGTGACTCGGAGAGGAAATTGGAGGTGCTGGTGTTCTCAGACACCTGCTGCCCTTGTCCTTCTAGGTGGTGGAGGTCACAAGTTTGGAAGGTTCTTTGACACTGCTGATGCTGCTTTCATCTAAAAATCTCTCTTAGAATCCTCTGTCTCAGTTTAGCAGTTTTAATTTGGTTTGTTGTTTAAAGACAGGGAAATCCACCTTTGCTGGTTGAATGGCAGAGCAGGCTCGAAGGGCCGAATGGCCTACTCCTGCTCCTATTTCCTATGTTAACACACAATGGCACCCTGTGGAAGTTGGCACAGTGTTGTATTATATGTAATGGCTTGGCATGTGGGCTGTTTGAGGGTTTTAAGACTTTTCTTTGGTCAGCCTGAAGTCCCACTGTTCCATATATTTTAAAAAACCCCACTGTGTGGACATATCTTGTGTGCAGTTTGACAGCAATTTTAGTTTTATTTTAAGTTGTTAGCATAGCTTTCTTGCTTTATGAATCAACTGTGTAGGAAACATGCCAAAAGCTTGTCCTCCCATTGAAAACAATGGAAGCTCAAGAAGGCAAATAAACACCGAGCAGTGAGCACATTTATTATTGTCCTCTCATGGCCCCTTTGTTTTTAGTGGAAGAATGTCAATTGGATGTGCTGGAAGAAAACATTATGTTTCACCTTAACCAGTCTACTTTTTCGTGATGATGAAAGCTTTATCTTGTTTTAATTATTTTTCAAATGCTTTTTAGTCATTCAGTAAATGCATGCACACACATGAAAAACATGCACCACACATTCCAGGAAGATCTGAGCTTTGCTCACATGTCTGTTCTCAGCTGATTTCAGCACAGGCAGCTGTCAGGCCATTGCAATTTGCCTCCAGGCCCCTGGACTGGAGAGGGAAATCAGCCAGGATTCTTTCTTTTGATTGACTCTTAATACCCACCAGGGCATTCTGTGATCGGCAATAAATACTGTCTTGCCAGTGTCCCCCACATCCCAGGAACAAGTATAAAAAAAGAATATCAGGTGAGGACAGGGCCAGACTCGGCTGCAGTCGAATAGCTTGCTGCCATTTGCGACAGCAATCTTTGTTCCTGGTCTCCAAGCAACACCTTAAGGAAAGCAGAGGAATGGGGAAAAAAACGATAAATAAGAGGAAAAGGAAAAATATAGATAATATGTGAAACTCACCCTGTAAGGGGAATACTAGCGTTGCTTAAGAATGGGATTTCATCCTGACCTGCAAAATGAGCATGTGCTGTTATCTTTTGAGATATGGCGTGTGTGGGCTCATTAATAGCAGGATATCTTTACAGATAAATTATTTACAGCAACTCATTAATGATGTACTATTAGAACTCAATGCTGTACTATAATTACACTTTTGGTTACCTTTCTTCAGTGACAGCAGAGTTTGCTGCATTAAATGTTGCTGTCTTTTAATTCCCTCTAAAGCAAACAAATCAAAATAAACGAATCCTTGGACTATTGTTAACCATTGTGGGAAATTCTTGATGTGGATGGTTATCCCAGTGCCAGACTGTGCCAGGCAGGTTTGCAGTTATCTGGATGTGATTCATTGCCACTTAAGCAGCAAGATGAATCATCACTGAAGATTCTTTGTTCTCTTTGTGTAAACCACAGTATTCATCAGCAGATTCTCAAGAACAGTGTAGGCACATTTGTGACCGCGGTATGTGACAAAGGATTCTGTGCCTGTGAACTGATAACGATATCTTCTGTCATGAATGGAAGTTCTCAGCAGAGACTTTGTTTTTATTAAAGGAAGATTCCTGCCAGCTGTTGCTTTCATTCTATGATCTAAGTGAGTTTGTTGAAGTTAATTGACTTTGTGTTACAAACTGGGATTGAAAGGTCATTCGTGAAAGATATTGAATGAAATGTTCCCAGAAGCTCAGTAGTGCACGCACTATTTTCATTGAATTTTGCAACAAGTTTCCCTTTAAAAATTGAGTGAGTTCATTCATATCTGCAGCTTTATTCAAGTCAATGAGTACTTTCATGGTGGGGGGGGGGGGGGGGGAGCAATATTTTGTTAACAGCAATGCACAAAGTATTTATTTTTCAATCATTTTTGCACTAATCCTGGGCATTAATTAAACCTTACTGCAGCTGGCCCTAATATTGTCCAAATTCATCAGAACGAGCACAATAAACACCAGCGTGCAGTCACATCCCGATAATGAAGATTGTGTGGGTGTCAGCTGCTGCCATGGAGAAGCGGAGGGGGTAGGAGGTCACATCCTTGCTGTTGGTTTGTTCGACCCACTAAAGTTTTTTGGCTGTTTGAACAACAAATTGGATGTGAATCTAGCTTAAGCAAACAAATTATATTTTGTCCCTTGATAGAGTTGTATGAGGAATTAAAATTCTACAGTTTTAGCCTTGTTTGCAGCTGTGAATTTGACAACACCAAGCACAATTTGTTCTGAAGATCACTCTGTTATTCAAAAACCCACTGCATCATTTGTTACCAATGTTTTTTGACAAGCAAACTGGTTGGAGTCCCTAGTATCAACGCAGCAAACTTTCATATCAATATTGATTTTTCCTACCATGTTAATTGCATTTATGTGAATCTACTTTTCCCCTGGCAAAACAAAGTTGCTTTGGGTAAAAATACAGGTTTATTTTCAGTTCTGATGAAAGGTCACAGACCTGAAACGTTGACTCGGCTTCTCTCTCCACGGCTGCTGCCTGACCTGAGTATTTCCAGGACTTTCTGTTTGTATTTCATATTTCCAGCATCCGCAGTATTTTGCTTTTATTCCGCTTTATTTTGGGGTTGGGAAGGCAACCTCATGTTCTCACCAAGTTGAAGAATATCAGAAATAGGAAAGGGAACACTTTTTGCATCTACCACAGCTCAGGTATGGGTTGTTAGAGGTGGAATCACACACCCTCGATAACAGGTTGTATTTACTTTTAATGTAGTAAAATGTGCCAAGCATTTCACAGGAGAGGAATCAGTCAAAATTTGACACTGCACCACAAAAGGAAATATTAGGGCAGATGACCAAAAGCTTGGTCAAAGGGCTAGGTTTTAAGGAGTGTCTTAAAAGAGGAAAGAGAGGTGGTGAGATTTAGGTAGGGAATTCCAGATCTTAGGACTTAGGCAACTGAAGACACAACTGTCAATGGTGGAGCAATTAAAATCGAGAATGCGCAAGAGGCCAGAATTGGAAGAGTGCAGATATCTCGGAGGTTTGTGGGACTGGAGGAGATTAGTGAAATAGGGAGAGGTGAAGCCACGGAGGTGTTTGAAAACAGGGATGAGAATTTTAAAATCGAGGTGTTAATGAACTGAAAGCTACTATAGGTCTGCGAACAAACAGGTGATGGATGAACGAGACTTGGTGTGAGTTAGGACACAAGCAACAGAGTTTTGGATGACCTCAATTTTACAAAGGGTAGAAGCTGTGAGGCTGATCAGGAGTGCAACGGAATAGTCAAGACTAGAGATTTTTTTAAAAAGCATGGATGAGGGTTTCAGTAGTAGATGAGCTGAGGCAGGGTGGACTGGAGAGATGTTATGGAGGTGGAACTAGGCAGTCTTAGTGATGCTGTGGATATGTGATCGGAACCTTAACTCAGGGACAAGGTTGTGAGCAGTTTGGTTCAGCCTCAGACAGTTGCCAAGGATACAGTAACTGGAGTACAGAGATTGTTGCAGGGACAAAAAACAATAGCTTCAGTCTTTCCAATGTTTAGTTGGAGGAAATTACAGCAACGACAACTATAATAACTTGCATTTATATAGCACCTTTAACATAATAAAACATCTCAAGACACTTCAGAGGAGCCTTATCAAATAAAATTTGGCACCAAGCCACGTAGGAGATATTAGGGTAGATGACCAAAAGCTTGGTTAAAGAGGTAGGTTTTCAGGAGCGTCTGAAAGGAGGAAAGCGAGGTAGAGAAGCAGCGAGGTTTGGAGAGGGAATTCTGGAGTTTCGGGAACAGGCAGCTGAAATCACAGCTGTCAATAATGGAATGATTAAAATTGGGGATGCGCAAGAGACCAGAATTGGAGGAGTGCAGAAATATCAGAGGGTTGTAGGACTGGAGGACATTATAGAGATAGGGAGGGGCAAGGTGATGGAGGGATTTGAAAACAAGGATAGTCATTTTAAAATCAAGGTGTTGCTTAACCTGGAGCCAATGTAGGTCAGTGAGCACAGGGGTGATGGGTGAATGGTGCACGTTAGGGTTAAGGCAGCAAGTTTTGGATGACTTTAAGTTTATGGAAGGTGGACGATGGGAGGCCAGCATTGGAATAGTCAAATCTAAATGTAATAAGGGCATGGGTGAGGGTTTCAACAACAGGTGAGCTGAGGCAGGTGTGGAGTCATGCGATGTTATGGGGTAGAAATAGGTGGCTTCAGTGATGGAGTTGATATGTGGTCAGAAGTCATCTCCGGGTCAAATAAGACACAAATTTCTACTCATTCAGTACTGAATGTTGGACAAGCAGTCAATTTAGAGAGATTGGAGGGGTCGAGAGAGGTTGTGGTGAGGTAGAGCTGGGTGTTGTCAGTATGCATGTGGAACCTGACGCCATCTTTTTAGATGCCTTAGCATTCTCATTACCTTCCCTGTCCCACAGTAAAATTACAAACTTAGTGTCAAATTACATGCAGCTTTGCCCTGTGGACCCACACCAACCAGGAACTGGGTTAAGCCAGTCCAAACTCATTAAACACAACCAACACAACTGACGGTAAGAAAAGACAGCCTTCTTATTAGTGTGGGATCGATTCTAAACCAGGCATCAGAGGTGAAGGGCAGTGTGCTGACCCACTCCACCATCCAGTCTTTGTAAAATTAGAATTCAGTTAATATGCAAGTAGTGCATTATGATTTTAAAATAACTTCTGTATACGTAATGACTAACTGCTTGAAATTCATCGTGATTTCTTCATAACACTCCAATGCTCAATATCTGCATGATTGAAAATCGATGCAATGCTGCAAAATATACAAGTATTCCAGCATTTGGCAGAAAATTACTCCCTGCTGGAAGAAACCAGCATGCTCTCACTACTCCTAAGTGCAGTAGAAGTGTTCTTTTGAAGTTGGTGTAAGGCACATTGGTAGGGCACAACAGAAGGAACATGGCTCTGCATCTCACCATGTTGTACCTGGGCGTATATAGTATTTACTCGCGTGGCTTAAAAGGAAAAGAATCCTGGCCATTTAAAATGCATTAAATGGCGTAAAGGTGCTGCATTTGCGCAGAAAATACAAACTAAGCTAACCACAGAAAGTTAAGTCCCGTCGTTTCACGTCGGGTGGTAGGAGGATCTGTAACATAAATTAGGTTTTAGACTGACAATGGTGAAAAATAGACAGTTTTCATGTCAAAATGTTGTTGTCCCATAACCAACATCTGTTTCTACTTATTATTAACAGCTGATGAGAGAAAAGTCCATGGTGCCCATGTCAAAGTTCTTTTTGTCAGTCTACAACACAAACACACTAAATGCTCGGTTCCCCACCCCCACATAGTGAAAAATTGTACTTACTTAAGACAATTAATGGCAGAGGGGAAAAGTAACTCTGTTCAATTAATTAGAAGTTGTGCTCATACTAAAACTTGGCCTTCATGCAGGTTAGGTATACAGTTATGTGTAGGTGGAATAAAATCAAAGTTGATCGTTTTGGAGATGCATCGACCAAGGTTTTCCAATCATACTGTGGTCTGTAACCCATTCATGAGACTACTATTCATGTTATGGTTGGAAAATCTAGGCCACTTGTTACAAGTGTTTCCATTTTTTTGTTAAATTTTGAGAATTTATGTTATAAAACTGAAAACTGAAAAGGATTCTATAGCTGCTGGAACTTCGGGTGTTTTTTTTTAGAAGGAGATCACCAGAAGGTTTGGACTGAATTTGAACTGTAAACAGTTACTGGAAAGCACCTGTTTTCAGGGGTTGTTTTTAACTTGGAGAGATGTTTATGAAGGAGTGACAGGCCAAGATTTATAGACATCAGGAAACGTGACTTCTGGAAAGTTTTGGTTTCAGTTTGAACTGTTAAAAAAGCCAGTTGCTTCTTGCCTGCCAGGAGAAGACAGCTCATATCTCTCTTGAAAGTAACCTTGTATTTTCAATGTGGTAGTTTCCTATTTCCTCCTGTATTTGAAGAAACCCTTTGCACATCGAATGTGTGGGAACTGAAATCTTGTTGCTGCCTTCCTGCTTGTAAGAACTATTTTTGGAGCCTATGTAGCTGCATCTTTTGGAAAGCTTACCCAAATTGATCATCAACATCGCCTGGAAAGAACTATTCTAGGAAGATCCCATTGACAGCTGTTGACATGCATTTGGAACACCAAACCAAACAATGGATATCTTTCCATACCTTCTTTGCAGCCTAAGTGTTTTGTTTTATTATTCCTTCTATTTCTTTGTAACAGCTGTAAACAAAAATCTCTACTATTTTCGTGTGTGTGTGGTTGTGCGTGTGTGTGTGTGTATGTGGTTGTGTGTATAAATAAGGGGCTTTAATATTTCAATCTGTGTGTGTGTTTTACTTAATTGTTGATTAAAACTTGGTTTATAATAAACTGATAATTTTGTTTCTTAAAGAAACCTGGGCTGGTGTGCTTTATTCTGGGGAAAAATAGAGTAGATGATTGACTGTTTCAGTAAGTGGCAAAATTTAAATATATGTTGTAACCTGTGGTGAAGTGGGATGAGAATAAACAGTGCACTCCTCCCAACTCGGTCGTAGCATATATTTGGAGGCTCTTGTCGGGATAAACCCAACGCCGATGACGTTTAATTGTAAGTGGGGTAATAATAATTGAAAAAGGAAAATTTAAAAAAACAGGTTTCTTGTGTAACAGAGTAAAGTCTACACCACCGGAATGTCTTTAACAGTTGCTGTGACTTTTCTGGGGAAGGAGGATGTATCCCTGAGTGATTTGAGGTACTTAACTAAACTTAAGCTGATAGCATTGGCAGCACAATTGGGGTTAGAGTTAAAACCAAGAGACATAATTGAAGTAATAGCACCACATCTGGAATTGGAAGAAGAAAGCAAACCAGAGGGTAATACCCTTGAATTAGCTAAAATTCAGTTACAGATGAAGCAACTGGAGCTTCAACAGGAAAAGGAAAAAACAATAGAAATGGAAAAACTTGAGTTTGAAAAAGAATTGACAACGAAAAAATTTGAGTTTGAGGAAAAGGAAAGGGAAAGACAAAGAGAAGGAAAGGCATTCAAAATAAAAAAGATGGAACTAAGACAAAAGAGTATTCTTGATGGCAGTGAAGATTCTGGTGAGGAAGAATCTGACTGCAGCCCAGGACCTAGTCGAAAGCTGGTTAAATTTATAAAAGCTCTTCCTAAGTTTGAGGAAAGGGACCTAGAGGCACTTTTCATTTCTTTTGAAAAAATAGCCAAACAAATACAATGGCCAAAGGAAAGCTGGACACTGCTTATGCAAAACAGGTTGATGGGCAGAGCTCAGGAAGTTTATGCCATGCTTTCTGAGGAGGCTTCTGCGGATTGAAATGGCAAAAACGGCTATTCTCACTGGGACCTGTGCAAGATGGACGGACGGGCTACACCTTAACAGGATCGGAACTAACATCCTCGCAGGGAGATTTGCTAGCGCTGTTGGGGAAGGTTTAAATTAGCTTGTCAGGGGGATGAGAACCTGAGGGGTAGCTCAAATTGGAAGGAAGTAAAGCTGGTAACAGGAGGTAGAAAAGTAGCAAGTGACAGTAGAAGGCAGGCGAAACAAAGGTTACCATCAACTCGGCTTAAATGCAGAATAATGTCAAGAAGACAAGGTTAAAGGCACTCTACCTGAATGCACACAGCATTCACAACAAAGCAGATGCTTTAAAGGCCCAAATAGAGGTAAATGGGTATGATCTAATTGCCATTATGGATACTTGGCAATCGGGAGACCAAGGCTGGAAACTGAATATTCAACATTTAGGAAGGACAGGCAAAAAGGAAAAGGAGGTGGTGTTGCACTGATAATAATGGATGGGATCAGCACATTAGAAAGGGAGGATCTCAGATTGGAAGAACAAAATGTGGAATCTGTTTGGGTGGAACTGATAAACAGCAAGCAGCAGCAAGCATTGGTAGGAGTTGTTTATAGGCCACCAAACAGTAGTGGTAGTGTGGGGCATGGTATTATTCAGGAGATTAGAGAAGGATGTAGCATGGGTTATCCAGTAATCATGGGTGACTTAATCTGCATATAGATTGGGTAAACCTAATGAACATTAATACCGTGGAGGATGAGTTTCTGGAGTGTGTTAGGGATGGTTTTCTAGAGCAGTCTGTTGAGGAACTGACTGGAGAACTGGCTATTTTAGATCTAGTATTATGTAATGAGAAAGAGATAATTAATAATCTTGTTGTAAAAGAACCTTTAGGGCTGAGTGACCATAATATGATAGAATTTTACATTATGTTTGAAAGTAAGGTAGTTCAATCTGAAGCCAGGGTATTAAACCTGAACAAAGGAAATTATGAAGGTATGAAGGGCAAATTGGCTGAGGTGGATTGGGAAAATACATTAAAAGGTATGACAGTGCATAGACAATGGATAGTCTTTAAAGAAATACTACATAGTTTACAGCAACTATACATTCCTTGAAGGCACAAAAACCCCAAAAGTAAAGTTAAGGATTGTATAAGATTAAAAGAAAAGGCCTTTAAAGTTGCCAGAAATAGTAGTAAACCTGAGGATTGGGAGGATTTTAGAATACAGCAAAGGAGGACAAAGAAACTGATAAAGAAAGGGAGAATAGAATATGAATATAAGCTAGCAAAAAATATATAAATGGACTGTAAAAGCTTCTATAGGTACGTAAAAAGGAAACGTTTGGCTAAGACATATGTGGGTCCATTACAGGCAGAGTCAGGGGAATTTATAATGGGGAATAGAGAAATGGCAGAGACGCTAAATGATTACTTTGTGTCTGCCTTCACTGAGGAAGATACAAGAAATCTGCCAGAATTAGAGATCAAAGGGATTAGGGAGAATGAGGAATTGAAGGAAATCAGTATTAGTAAAAAGATTGTATTGGAGAAATTAATGGGGCTGAAGGTTGATAAGTCCCCAGGACCTCATATTCTCCATCCCAGAATGTTGAAAGAGGTAGCTATGGAGATAGTGGATGCATTGGTGATCATCTTCCAAAATTCTACAGGTTTTGGAGTGGTTCCTGTAGATTGGAAGATAACAATTGTCACCCCACTATTTAAGAAGGGAGGGAAAGAGAAAACAGGGAATTACAGACCTGTTAGCCTCATATCAGTCGTTGGGAAAATGCTAAAATCTATTCTAAAGGATGTGATAAATGGACACATGGATAATAATGATCTGATTGGGCATAGTCAACATGGATTTATGGATGGGAAATCATGTTTGACAAACCTGTGGAGTTTTTTGAAGATGTTACTAACAGAATTTATAAAGGGAGTCAATGGATGTAGTATACATGGATTTTCAGAAGGCTTTTGATAAAGTCCACCACAAGAGGTTGGTTAGCAAAATTAAAGCACATGGGATAGGAGGTAATATACTGGCATAGATTAAGAATTGGTTAAGAGGCAGCAAGCAGAGAGTTGGAATAAATGGGTCATTCTCATGTTGGCAGGCTGTGACTAGTTGGGTACCACAAGGATCAGTGCTTGAGCCCCTGCTGTTCACAATATGCATCAATGATTTGGATGTGGGGACCAAATGTAATATTTCCAAGTTCACAGACGACACAAAACTAGGTGGGAAAGTATGTTGTGAGGAAGATGCAAAGCGGCTTCAAGGGGATTTGGACAGACTTAGTGAGTGGGCAAGAATGTGGCAGATGGAATATAATGTGGAAAAATGTGAGGTTATCCACTTTGATAGGAGGAACAGATGTGCAGAGTATTTTTTAAATGGTAACAGATTAGAAAGTGTAGATGTACAAAGGGACTTGGGTGTCCTTGTCAGTAAGTCAATGAAAGCTAACATAATACAGGTGCAGCAAACAATTAGGAAGGCTAATGGTATGTCAGCCTTTATTGCAAGAGGATTTGAGTACAGCAGTAGTGAAGTCTTGCTTCAATTGTATAGAACCTTGGTTGGACAGTACCTGGAGTACTGTGTGAGTTTTGGTCGCCTTACCTTACGAAGGATATTATTGCCATAGAGGGAGTGTAACGAAGGTTCACCAGACTTGTTCCCAGGATGGCAGGACTGTCCTAAGAAGACAGACTGGGGAAACTGGGTTTGTATTCGCTAGAGTTTCGAAGAGTGAGAGGTGATCTCATAGGAATCTACAAAATACTTAAAGGGTTAGACAGGGTAGATGCAGCTAAGATGTTACCCCTGGGTTGGGGAGTCTAGAACCAGGGGACATAATTTCAAAATAAGGGGGAAGCCACTTAGGACCAAGATGAGGAGAAATGTCTTTACTCAGAGGGTTGTGAATCTTTGGAATTCTCTATCCCAGAGGGCTGTGGAAGTTTAGTCATTGAGTGTTTAAAGCAGAGATTGACAGATTTCTAAATATCAATGACATAAAGGGATATGAGGATAGTGTGGGAAAAAGGCATTGAAGTGGGTGATCAGCCATGATCATATTGAATGGTGGGGCAGGCTCAATGGGTTGAATGGCCTACTCTTGCTCCTATGTTCCTATGTATGAGTTAGTCACTGAAGTTTACCGACAGAAATTTCGGAACCTCCGGATATTGTCCGGGCAGACACGCATTGAATTTAAGAGCGTAAAGCAAATTAATTTTGATCATTTGCTATGGGTAGTAAAGATGGAAGCCATGTATAAGAACCTTTGGGAATTAATTCTCCTAGAATAATTCAAAAATTCACTCCCTCCATTGGTAAGAACTCATGTAGAGAAACAAAAGGTTTCAACGGCCAGACAGACAGCGTAAATTGCTGTTGATTATGAGCTTGTTTATAAGCCCTAACCCTTTGTCCATCATCCCCACAAATCCGAGAAGGATAGAAGGTGAAAGGGTGAAAGGAAGGCAAGCAGCCGGGGACAAGAAGGGACAGCTGGAAACGCCCCAGGATCTTCTCCTCAGGCCAGAAAGGAAGATGCTGAGGGTGGAAGTGAGGTTCATAAACCTAAATGTTGTAATTGTCACAAGGTAGGACATCTTTGTGCAGAATGCTGGAAGTTGTGAGGTAAACCCATGGGACTTATTGGGGTACACAAAGACAATGCAGAAAAAGGGGACCTGAACGAGAGTACAGCAGATCAGGCTGTAGCTTTGACGACAGCTGTAAAACCAAATACAAAAACCAATGTGTGTGGAGGGGTTGAGAATAAGATAGCTGAGATTTATAGGGAATTCTTGTCGAAAGGAAAAGTAATTCCTTATCCCTCAAGTGAGGCAGGCAAACCTATAGTTATACTTCGCGATACAGGGAGCCACCCAAACTCTTTTGCTGGGGAAAGGCATAATATTTCCAACAGAGAGCGCACTGAATGCTCAGGTTTTAGTGAATGGCATTGGCGGGGATTATATACCCATACCTTTGTATTGGGTACAACTAGAGTGTGACCTAATGTCTGGAACGGTAACTGTAGGAGTTGTCCATAGTTTACCAGTAGACGGAGTTGACCTACTCCTGGGAAATAATTTGGCTGGAGTGAAAGTAGTAGCTTCTCCAATAGTCATGGAAAAACCAAGTGAAGTTGAAGAGACAGAACGGTTCCAGGAATTTTTCCTTCATGTGTAGTAACCCAAGCAATGGCTAAATAAGTTCCATTATCGAAGGTAAAATTGGCACCACAGACAGATAGCTGAATATCTGAAACTTTCTTTGGGGATTTGGATAAAGGAAATGTTCAGTAAGTCGTCTCTGATCACAGCTCAGCAAACTGATCCAGAGTTAAATAAAGTAGCACAATCAGCTCTAACAGAAGCTGAGGCAAAAGGAGTTCCAGAAGGCTATTATTTTGAAGATGGGGTTCTGATGAGGAAGCGGAGACCTCCTCAGAGACCTGTGGACGAAGACTGGAAAGTTGTTCGTCAGATAGTGGTACCGCCAAAGTATTGCTGGGAACTATTAAGGTTAGTGCATGAAATTCCTATAGTGGGACATGTGGGGATCCGGAAGACCAAATCACGTATAAATCAACATTTTTACTGGCGAGGTCTTTCCAAGGACATGGTGCAGTTTTGTAAAACATTTCATACATGCCAGATTGTGGGAAAACCACAACCTGCCATAAAACCAGCACCTCTAATTCCCATACGAGTTATTGGAGAACCATTTAGTAGACTGTGTAAGACCTTTACCGAAAACAAAAGTGGGACACCAATATTTACTCGCTATTATGGATATGGCTACTCGGTTCCCAGAGGCCATTCCCTTGAGAACAATTGCTGCTCAGTTACTGGTAGAGAAGTTCTTCACTAGATATGGATTACCAATTGCGATTCAGTCAGATCAAGGTTCCAATTTCATGTCTAAAATATTTCAAGAGATTATGGGTAATTTGGGTATAACACAGTTAAAGTCTTCAGCATACCACCCACAGACACGGGGAGCTTTAGAAAGGTACCATCAGACTTCCAAAACAATGATCAGGACATACTGTCCTGACTATCCCCATGATTGGGATAAAGGGCTAGAATTTCTTTTGTTTGCACTTGTGATTCACCTAATGAGTCTACAGGTTTTAGTCCTTTTGAATTCATTTACGGACATGAGATAAGAGGTCCTCTAAAACTAAAGAAAAGTTTTTAGAACAGAGGGATGAATCTTCTGTCCTAGATTATGCATCCATGTTCCAGGAATGGCTCACGAGAGCTTGCAAAGTGAATCAGGAGTGCCTTAAAGCTTCCCAAAAAACTTTGGAAAAATGGGCAGAGAAGCATGCTAAGACCCGAACATTTCAACCAGGGGATGAAGTGTTAGTATTTCTACCTTTACAGTGTGAACCATTAATAGCACGGTTCAGTGGTCCATATGAAGTGGTCAAGAGAATTGGTAAGGTAAATTGTTTGACACCCCAGATCGCCGGAAAAAGAATCGAATGTGTCATATCAATATGTTAAAACAATATTATCGCCGGGAGGAGAATAAGCAAGCACAGGTATGTCAGGTAGTGGGGGTAGTGAGGAATGAAAGGGATAGTGAGGATGAGGCAGAAGGAGGCCTAGACAATTCTCAAATTGAATCTCCTACTATCCAGTTAGCTAATAATGAATTGTTAGGGAGATTGGACACTATGCTTTCATATTTAGATACAGAACAACGAGAAGACCTAACAAGACTACTCACAACAATTAAAAGAGTCTTTAGGAATAAACCAGGATGTACAACCTTAGCCAGTGGATGTAGGAGAATTTGTTCCTATAAAACAGCATCCTTACCGCTTAAGTCCAGAGAAACAGGCCCATGTAAAAGCAGAAATCCAATACATGCTGGAAAACCACTTAATAGAACCCAGTCAAAGCAGCTGGAGCCTAAACCTGACAGTTCAACCAGACTTTGCATGGACTACAGAAAAGTTAATGCAGTGACAAAGGCAGACTCCTACCCAATTGGAGACTTGGGCAGAGAAATGGCAGATGGAGTTTAATCCGGACAAATGTGAGGTAATGCATTTTGGAAGGTCTAATGCAGGTGGGAGGTATACAGTAAATGGCAGAACCCTTAGGAGCATTGACAGGCAGAGAGATCTGGGCGTACAGGTCCACAGGTCACTGAAAGTGGCAACGCAGGTGGATAAGGTAGTCAAGAAGGCATATGGCATGCTTGCCTTCATCGGTCGGGGCATAGAGTATAAAAATTGGCAAGTCATGTTGCAGCTGTACAGAACCTTAGTTAGGCCACACTTAGAATATTGCCTGCAATTCTGGTCGCCACACTACCAGAAAGACGTGGAGGCTTTGGAGAGGGTACAGAGGAGGTTTACCAGGATGTTGCCTGGTCTGGAGGGCATTAGCTATGAGGAGAGGTTGGAAAAACTTGGATTGTTTTCACTGGAACAACGGAGGTGGAGGGGCGACATGATAGAGGTTTACAAAGTTATGAGTGGCATGGGCAGAGTGGATAGTCAGAAGATTTTTCCCAGGGTGGAAGAGTCAGTTACTAGGGGACATAGGTTTAAGGTGCGAGGGGCAAAGTTTAGAGGGGATGTGCGAGGCAAGTTTTTTTACACAGAGGGTGGTGAGTGCCTGGAACTTGCTGCCAGGGGAGGTGGTGGAAGCAGATACGATAGCGACGTTTAAGAGACATCTTGACAAATATATGAATAGGAAGGGAATAGAGGGATATGGGCCCCGGAAGTGCAGAAGGTGTTAGTTTAGGCAGGCATCAAGATCGGCGCAGGCTTGGAGGGCCGAATAGCCTGTTCCTGTACTGTACTGTTCTTTGTTCTTTGTTCAATCCCTCGCTTGGAAGATTGTATTGACAAAGTGGGCAGTGCCCTGTTTCTTACAAAAATAGATTTGTTAAAGGGATACTGGCAAGTTCCTCTAACACCCTGAGCTAAAGAAATATCGGCTTTTGTCACGCCCGATGGTCTTTTCCAGTGCCGAGTGATGCCATTTGGGCTAAAAAATGCCCCAGAAACCTTTTAGAGACTAATGAATCAAGTGGTAGCCAGGGTTCCTAACTGTGTAGTTTACCTTGGTGATGTGCTAGTCCACAGTGACATTTGGAAGGAACACTTGGAACAACAGAGGATCTCTGTTTGGAAGGTTGCAATTGGCTGATTTGGCCTTTATGGAAAAATTTAAATACCAGAATGCCAGGCCTTTCCAATGGAGTTTACTATTAAAGCCCCATCACTTAAAGATTATCCATATTGCGGGCAAAAATAATGTTATTGCAGATGCTTTATCGTGAATTTAACTTTGCTTGAGTTATATGAGTGTAAAGATGGTACAAAGCAAAATTGTATTAACTGCAGGTGAAGAGTGAATGGGGATGAGTGTAAAAAAGTGTTTTCAAATATTTTCATTTTTTTTTTACACTTTGTAATGAAACAGATTTAAAACTGGCATTTCATTTCTCCAAGGGTAAAGGTGTAACGAATATTGTCATTTTGTTGTTAAATTTTGAGAATTTGTGTTTTAAAACTAAAAAGGATTCCATAGATGCTGGAACTTTGGGTGTTTTTTTTAAAAGAAGGTCACCAGAAAGTTTGGACTGAGTTTGAACTGTAAGCAGTTACTGGAAGGTACCTGTTTTCAAATAAAAACCCAGCAGGGGTTGTTTTTGACTTGGAGATGTTTACGAAGGAGTGACAGGCCAAGATTTATGGACATCAGGAGACTTGACTTCTGGAAAGTTTTGGTTTCAATTTGAACTGTTTAAAAACAGCCAGTTGCTTCTTGCCTGCTAGGAGAAGACAGCTTATATGTCTCTCTTGAAAAGAAACCCTTTATTTCCAATGTGGCAGTTTCCTCCTGTATTTGAAGAAACCCTTTGCACATCGAATGTGTGGGAATTGAATCCTTGTTGCTGCTTTCCTGCTGTAAGAACTATTTGGAACCTCGGTAGCTGCATCCTTTGGAAAGCTTACCCAAACTGATCATCAACATCGCCTGGAAAGAACTGTTGTGGGAAGATCCCATTGACAGCTGTTGACTCACATTTGGGATGCCAAACCAAACAAAGGATATCTTTCCATATCTTCTTTTCAGCCTAAGTGTTTTTTTCTATTATTCCTTCTATTTCTTTGTAACAGCTGTAAACAAAAATCCCCTTTATTTTCCCAATTAACTGGTTGTGTGTGTGTATGAGGGCTAGGGTAAATAAGGGACTTTAATATTTCAATTTGTGTGTATTTATTTATAATATTTATAAATACTTTAAATTTAAAATACTTTATTTATAATAAACTGATAATTTTGTTTAGTAAAGAAACCTGGTTTGTGTGCTTTATTCTGGGGAAGAATAGAGTATATGATTGACTGTTTCGGTAAGTGGGAAAATGTAAATTAATGTTGTGACCTGTGGAGAAGTGGGACTAGAATAAACAGTGCACTCCTCCTGCCTCGGTCCTAGCACACTGTACCTAGGACTTTTTCTAAATGGATATTCTTAGTTAGGAATGTTAATGCTGGGGATTGAGCTTTTATCCAATTTTGATGGGGAGGAAGGTGACTTGGCTAAGAGTTTTAAGGAGGACGTTCCAGAAGGTGGGACCATGATCTGCCATGGTGTGAGGAAAGCTGGGGTGGGGGTGGGGATGTGTGGTCTGGTGGTGGGAGAATTAAGAGTGATACACAGGAGCCAAGAATCAGAAAACTATAAGGCACAAGCTGGGACATAGAGTGGTAAAAAAATTGCTGTGCTGGTTTGAGCAAGTTGAAGGGATGTATAAACAGGTACAAGGATTTTGAATTCAGTGCACTGGGAATCAGGCAACTAATGGATGTCCGTGATGATGGGTGAGGAAGGCCTAGTGAGTGACAGGATACAGACAGTAAAGCTTTGGATGAATTGGCATTCGTGTCGTGATGAATTTGAGAGGCCTGTGGGGAGAACGTTCAAGACATCCAGTATTGAGATAATTAAAGCATGGGAAAGAGTTTCAATGGTAAAGGGGCTGAGGTAGCACAAAGATAAGCAATGTTGCAGGGTGGTGGTGTGCTATCTTGGTAAAATGTTGGGACCAGAATGATACTGATATACCTTCTTGGGAGTGGTGAGTCAAAAACATGGAATTATACTGCTTATTCACATCGCCCTTGAGCACAGGGAGTGCATTAATTGCATATGAGCTCTGCTTAATGGTCTGCAACTATGCTGGTTATGAAACAGCTGTTTGGATAGTTCCTCAAAGATATCTGCACTCCTCTAATTCTGGCCTCTTGCACATTCCCGATTTAAATCTTTCCACCATTGGTGGATGTGCTTTCAGTTGCCAAGGCCCTAAGCTCTGGAATTCCCTCCCTAAACCTCAATGCCTCTCTACCTCATTTCATCCTTTTAAGATACTCCTTAAAAACGACCTCTTTCACCAAGCTTTTGGTCATCTGCCCTAATAACTCTTTATGTGGCTCAGTGTCAAATTTTGTCTTATAACACTCCTGTGAAGAATATTGGGACATTTTATTATGTTAACTGTGCCATATAAATACAAGTTGTTGCAGTTAGTTCTTTCCTTTCATTAGAAATGTCAAGAGACCATCAGAGTCCCTGGAAAAGGTGGTCTGGTGGTACTAATGCTACTAGGCCATCTATATTAGAAACTGTCACTTTGCTAAGCACTGGTCTGATGTGAGTTTGGCAGAGCTTTATTGAAGTAATCTAGTGTATTCGTGTGTTATCAATCCTTAAAACAATGCAAGAGGAGCAGTATAAATGCACAAAACAACTCCCAGGTCAGATATAGGAGTGCCAGATGTAGAGTGAATTTCCCTTTACTTTGCCTCAACGTTGTGCCCTCACCAAACCCTCAAAAGCACATGTTAGTGACACAGAATTGACTTCCAATCAACTGCAGATTTTATTCTTCTGGAAACACACAGCAAATAGCACCAGAGTAGGAAATAGGATGGTATTAGGTAGGATCAGAGTAAAAGGGAATGAAATAAAGTTTAAATTAAGTTTACAAATTTGTCTGAATGTAAATGCACAGAGCATGGTAAATAAGGTTGGTGAGCTGGAGGCACAGATAGCCATGTGGGAATTTGTTGTTGTGGTGATAACGGAGACCTGTCTCAAAAATGGGCAGGACTGGGTATTAAATATTCCTGGATACAAGGTGTTCAGGAAAGATAGGGAAGGAAAGAAAGGAGGAGGGGTAGCAGTACCGATTAAGGATAACAATGCCATGCTAGAGAGAGAGGATGCCCTAGAGGTGTCAATGACAGAATCTATTTGGTTAGAGCTAAGAAACAATAGAGTACCATTACACTACTGGGTGTATTCTATAGGCCACCAACTAGCAGGAAAGATATAGAGGAACAAATTGTCAGGAGGGGAACATTTATGGGACAATGATCATAGCATACCAGGAGCAAGGGAGGACAAACAAATCCAGAGCTCCCTGGATGACTGCAGTGATTAGAGAGTAAGATAAAGCAGAAAAAGCATGAATATGACAGATGTCAGGTGGATAATACAATTGAGAACCAGTCTGAATATAGAAAATTCAGAAGGGAAGTGACAAAGGAAATAAGAGAAGCAAAGAGACAGTATGGGAAGAGAGTGGCAGCTAATATAAAAGGGAATCCAAAAGTCTTCTATATGCATATTTACAGTAAAAGGGTGGTGAAAGAAGTGGGGCTGATTAGGGACCAAAAAGGGGACTTATGCATGGAGCCAGAGGGCATGGCTGAGGTACTAAACAAATACTTTGCACCTGTCTTCATCAAGAAAAAAGATGCTGCCAAAGTCATGGTGAAAGAGGAGGTAGTTGAAACACTGGATGGGCTAAAAATTGATAAAGAGGAGGTATTAGAAAATCTGACTGTGCTTAAAGTTAATAAGTCACCAGGGCCAGATGAAATGCTTCCAAGAATACTAAGGGAAGTAAAGGTGGAAATTGCGGAGGCCCTGGCCATAATCTTCCAATCTACTTTAGATACAGGGGTGGTGCCAGAGGATTGCAGAATTGCAAATGTTATACCCTTTGTCAAAAAAGGGTGTAAGGACAAGCCCAGCAACTACAGGCCAGTCAGTTTAACCTTTGTGGTGGGAAAGATTTTAGAAACGATAATTCAGAACAAAATTATCTGTCACTTGGACAAATGTGGATTAATTAAGGAAAGCCAGCATGGATTTGTTAAGGGCAAATCATGTATGACTAATTTGATTGAGTTTTTTGATGAGGTAACAAAAAAGGTTGATGAGGGTAATGCGATTGATGTAGTGTACGTGGACTTCCAAAAGGCATTTGATAAAGTGCCACATAACAGGCTTGTCAGCAAAATTAAAGCCCACAAAATAAAAGTGAGAGTAGCAGCATGGATACAAAGTTGGTTGAGTGACAACATACAAACAGTAGTGGTGAACGGTTGTTTCTTGGACATCCAAATCATTGGAGCACAATCCGCCTAGCCTCGTGATTTACTGGTCAGCTCAATGAATGTAATGGAAAATTTCTGATGTTGTTTGACACTTTCCTTGTATTTGTCCGGCAACAAAGACCATGTTGGAGATTCCTCTGGAAGACCTAAAGCCACACAGGAGGAAGATATATAGTGGGGTTCCCTGGGTCTGGTGTTAGGACCCTTGCTTTTCTTGATATATATTATTGACCTAGCCTTCAGTGTACAGGGGAACAATTTCAAAATTTGCGGATGACACAAAACTTGGAAGTATTGTAAACTGTGAGGAGGATAGTGCGAAACTCAAGGGATCATTAGGATACACAAGCCTCTCCACCACATCAAGGTGCCAATCCACGAAGAGGAAAGCCGGCGGACCTTTGATCACATCAAGATGCCATGCGCTCATCCCACGGATCTGGGAGGAAAAAGAACTCCCCACCACCCGAGTTCAGGAATGGGAGATAAATCATACTGTGGAAACTATCGAGATATTTCCCTCTTGTCCGTAGCAGGGAAAATCCTGACACACATTCTCCTGAATCGCCTATATCCTGTAACTAAGGAAATTCTCCTAGAAACACTATGTGGCTTTAAGCTATCCAGAGGAATCTCCAACGTGGTCCTTGTTGCCTGACAAATCCAAGAAAAATGTCAAACAACATCGACCTGACCAAAGTATCTGACTCAGTATATCGCGAGGCTCTGTGGTTTGTACTCCAATGATTTGGATGTCAAAGAAACTTCAGCACAATCCTAAAAATGCTTCATGATGACATGACTGCAACTGTCTTGAGTGGGAGATCTGAAACAGACACCTTCAAAATCCAGACTGGGGTCAAGCAAGGCTGCGTGATAGCCCCCATATTATTCATAATCTACCTGATGGTGGCTATTCACCTCATCAAAGATCAACTCTCCTATAGATGGAAAGCTTTTTACCCTCAGTTGCCTCTGAGTCAAAACTAAACCAACCACCATAGTTTGCAAGTTCTCCGTGACCTCGTGGGTGTTCGCTGGGTGCTCCGGTTTCCTCCCACAGCCAAAGATTTGCAGGTTGATAGGTAAATTGGCCATTGTAAATTGCCCCTAGTGTAGGTAGGTGGTAGGGAATATGGGATTACTGTAGGGTTAGTATAAATGGGTGGTTCTTGGTCGGCACAGACTCGGTGTGCCGAAGGGCCTGTTTCAGCGCTGTATCTCTAAATAAATAATAATATACATGAGCTACAGTTTGCAGATGACTGCCGTGTCATTGGCCACTTTGCCCAGATTTGTAAGCCATTCTCGATCCCTTCAATTCTGCAGACAAGAAACTCACCCTGTCCTTGAATGAATTAGAATTAGAATTAGAACATTACAGCGCAGTACAGGCCCTTCGGCCCTCGATGTTGCGCCGACCTGTGAAACCATCTGACCTACACTATTCCATTTTCATCCATATGTCTATCCAATGACCACTTAAATGCCCTTAAAGTTGGCGAGTCTACTACTGCTGCAGGCAGGGCATTCCACGCCCCTACTACTCTCTGAGTAAAGAAACTACCTCTGACATCTGTCCTATATCTATCACCCCTCAACTTAAAGCTATGTCCCCTCGTGTTTACCATCACCATCCGAGGAAAAAGACTCTCACTATCCACCCTATCTAACCCTCTGATTATCGTATATGTCTCTATTAAGTCACCTCTCCTCCTCATCTCGGTTCTAAATGGCATACCCCGTATCCTGAGACTGCGATTCCTGGTTCTGGACTCCCCAGCCATCGGGAATATCCTCCCTGCATCTAGCCTGTCTAGTCCTGTTAGAATTTTATATGTTTCTATGAGATCCCCTCTCATTCTTCTAAACTCTAGTGAATATAGACCTAATCGACTCAATCTCTCCTCATATGCCAATCCTGCCATCCCAGGAATCAGCCTAGTAAATCTTCTCTGCACTTCCTCCATGGCAAGAACATCCTTCCTCAGATAAGGAGACTAAAACTGCACACAATACTCCAGATGTGATCTCACCAAGGCCCTGTATAACTGCAGTAAGACATCCTTGCTCCTGTACTCAAATCCACTTGCAATGAAGGCCAACATACCATTCGCCTTCCTAACTGCTTTGCTGCACCCCCCTGAATGCTTGCTTTCAGTGACTGGTGTACAAGGACACCCAGGTTTCGTTGCACCTCTCCCTTTCCCAATTTATCATCATTCAGGTAATAATCTGCCTTTCTGTTTTTACAACCAAAGTGGATAATCTCACATTTATCCACGTTATACTGCATCTGCCATGCATTTGCCCACTCACCCAACTTGTCCAAATCACACTGAAGCCTCTTTGCATCTTCCTCACAGCTTGCATTCCCCCCCAGCTTTGTGTTGTCTGTAAACTTGGAAATGTTACATTTAGTTCCCTCACCCAAGTCATTTATATATATTGTGAATAGCTGGGGCCCAAGCACTGATCCCTGCGGTATCCCACTAGTCACTGCCTGCCATCGGAAAAAGACCCGTTTATTCCTACTCTCTGGTTCCTGTCTGTCAACCAATTCTCAGTCCATGGCAGTATATTACCCCCAATCCCATATGCTTTATTTTTGCACATTAACCTCTTATGTGGGATGTTATCAAAAGCTTTCTGAAAATCCAAATACACCACATCCACTGGTTCGCCCTTATCTATTCTACTAGTTACATCCTCAAAAAAGTCCAGTAGATTTGTTAAGCATGATTTCCCTTTCGTAAACCCATGCTGACTTTGTCCAAACCTGTTTATGCTTTCCAGGTGTTCTGCTATCACATCCTTTATAATAGACTCTAGCATTTTCCCCACAACTGATGTAAGGCTAACTGGTCTGTAATTCCCTGTTTTTTCTCTCCCTCCTTTTTTAAATAGTGGCTTTAAATTTGCCACCTTCCAATCTGTAGGAACTGCTCCGGAGTCTACAGAATTTTGGAAGATGACCACCAATGCATCCACTATTTCCAGGGCCACTTCCTTTAGTACTCTGGGATGTAAATTATTAGGCCCTGGGAATTTGTCAACCTTTAACCCCATTAATTTCCCTAGCACTTTTTTTTTTTTTACTAATACTTATTTCCTTCAGTTCCTCCCTCCGATTAGACCCTTGGTTCCCTAAAATTTCTGGGAGGTTATTTGTGTCCTGTGTGAAGACAAACCAAAGTATGTGTTTAATTGTTCTGCCATTTCTTTGTTCCCCATTATAATGTCGCCAACACAAAACTCATATCAACCCACACCTGGTCAGACAAATATTTTACTGCCCATATATGTTGAAGGAGAGACTCTGGAATATGTTGAGCATACTTGGCAGGTATCATTCTCAAAAGGTCACCATTGACGAGGGGATCCAACATCAGCTACAAATTATGGCAGCGAGTGTTTGACAACAAAGACATCTGCAAATCAACAAAAGTCTTACTGTACAGAGTAGTTGTCATCACCATGATCCTGTACTGCAGCAAGACCGGACTGTGTATCAGCGACACATAAGAGCACTAGAGAAATTCCAAACAGCAATGCCTCCGCCGTATCCTCCAGATTCAATGGGAGGACCATTGAACAAATGCTAGTGTCCTTCTTAAAGCCAGATCCACAAGCATTCAGGAAAAACTCTTGCAAAATCAACTCCAATTGACTGGCCACTGTTTCTGCATGGCTGAAAATTATCTTCCCCGCCAGATCTCATACGAATTAGGAGCAGGAGTAGGCCACTCAGCCCCTCAAGCCTGCTCCGCCATTCAACAAGATCATGGCTGATCTGATTATAACCTCAACTCCATGTTCCCGTCTACATCCGATAACCTTTCACCCCTTTGCTTATCAAGAATCTATCCACCTATGCCTCAAAAATATTCAAAGACTCTGCTTCCACTGCCTTTTGAGGAATAGAATTCCAAAGACTCACAACCCTCTGAGAGAAAAAATTTCTCCTCATCTCCGTCTTAAATGGGTGACCCCCTTATTTTTAAACAGTGATCCCTAGTTCTAGATTTTCCCACATTATACTCCATGTGCCAGATCTTTGCCCACTCACTTAACCTATCTATATAACTTTGTAGCCTCCTCATGTCCTCTTCACAACTTACTTTCCTACTATCTTTGTGTCATCAGCAAATTTAGCAACCATACCTTTGGTCCCTTCATCCAAGTCATTTATATAAATTGTAAAAAGTTGAGGCCCCAGCACCGATCCCTGAGGCACACCACTCATTACATCTTGCCAATCAGTAAATTACTCATTTATGCCTACTCCCTGTTTCCTGAGAGCTAGCCAATCTTCTATTCATGCCATCCCTACACCATGAGCTTTTATTTTCTGCAATAACCTTTGATGTGGCACCTTATCAAATGCCTTCTGGAAATCTAAGTACAGTACATCCACTGGTTCCCCTTTACCCACAGCACGTTACTTCTTCAAAGAACTCCAATAAATTGATTAAACATGATTTCGCCTTTCACAAAACCATGTTGACACTGCCTGATTACCTTGAATTTTTCTAAGTGCCCTGCTATAACATCTTTAGTAATAGATTCTAACTTTTTCCCTATAACAGATGTTAAGCTAACAGGCCTGTAGTTTCCTGCTTTCTGTTTCCCTCCCTTTTTGAATAAAGGAGTTACATTGGCTATTTTCCTATCTAATGGAACTGAAATGATTAATGGCTTCAACCCCTTCTAACGACAAACCAAATCAGGAGTACATCCCTATGAATCTCCTTTAATCAAGTTCAAACCAAACAAATTTTCATAGACACTTATTTGGGTCCAAAGTATTGTACTAGCTTTCCCTCAAAGAAAGAAAACCAACAGAGAATATTACCATCTTTCGGATAGCCTAGTTTTAATAATTATGGTTAAGTCATAAATACCGAGATATTATAAGGGTCTGGGAACTCTCTTCAATACATATCTCTCCACTTAAAGAGACACAGAGAGGGGGTTCTTTGTAGTTTATACAGAATGCTACATGAGACCATTTATTAACTTTTATAGATTTATTGAAGAATTTAACATGCAATACACTGCTAAGTGGATAAGTATATCACAATATAAAATATTACCAAAATATGTAACACATAATCTTATTTCTAGCATAGAATCCAAAGTTTAACCTTGCTAATGTTACAGCAAAATATCTTGGAATATCCAAAATATCCATCAAAATTTAAAGCAAACTTTTTACCTTAAATTCCTCTTAGTTGAGAAGCATAGTTTGAGAATTCAATGCTTCTAAACTTTGCTTCAAAACCTCTCATATTTATATTGTTTCTGAAGTGTCATCAGACCTTTAGCATTTAAATGTGACCTTCCTGTATGTGTTTATCCTGCTTTTAAAATTCATATCTTTAATTACCATTTCCACTTCATGTTTTACAGGACTTCCTTTGCTTTTGAAGTTGTGAGCATTTATCTGGTATAAATGTTTATAATTGTGTTTACTTAACCTCTTGTTCCTGTTGGTCCATTCCATTTATTGTTTCATTATCTATAATTGCCCTTTCCATGGCACCCAAAAGCAACCTCAGGAACCGACCTGTCTGCACAAACCAATTAAGTTTATTGCTACCTCTTACTGACAGGATATTTCAATATGTGTGTGTTTATCTTCCAAGTCCCTGACAACAGAGACACAAATGGATTTCCCAACTTGTTTTTGGTTCATAACAGGACCTTGAAATTTTTTAACATCTTAAAGAGGAACGTCAGTGAGTTCTAAAAACTCACCATCCATTCAATCCCTAATTCTAAAAGGCATAATACACTAACTATTTCCAAATTCTACTTAATTAAACCTATTATACCATATTCCATCACAGAACCTTCCCCGAATCTCGGGAATTTTGGAAAATTAAAACCAATGCATCAACTATCTCACTAGCCACTTCTTTTAAGACCCTAGGCTGAGGGGACTTGTCATGCTGCAGCTCCAACAATTTGCTCAGTACCACTTCCCTGGTGATTGTAATTTTCTTGAGTTCCTCCCTCCCTCCCTCCCTTCCATTTCCAGATTTACAGCTATTTCTGGGATGTTACTTGTATCCTTTATAGTGAAGACTGATGCAAAATATCTGTTCAATTCATCTGCCAACTCACAACTCTCAAGTGGACAAACTTCCAGGGAGGGTAAAGAAAGCGCTTCAAAGACACCCTGAGGCCCTCCATGAAGTGCAGCTGCATTGACCTTAAAAACTGGGAGGAGCTTGCTACCGATCGTTCAGAATGGTGACAACTTGTCCACAAGGCTGCATCAAGCTTCGAGTCCCAACGCCTTAATGATGAGGCAGAGCAATAGCCGGGAAGGAAAGAAAAGTTAGCAAATCTTGCACTCCGAATCCCACTACTTGTGGGATGCCCTGCCTCATGTGCCCAAAGATCTGCAGGTCGAAAATCAGCCTGTTCAGTCACATGAAGACACATGGCAGAAACTCACGACCTTGAATCGAGGGACAGCCGAATTAGTGATAAACTTCAAGAGGACTTAAGATAGGTGGATGGAATGGGCAAACAAGTGGCAGATGAAATTTAATGCAGAGAAGTGTGAAGTGATTCATTTTGATAGGAAGAACAAGAAGAGGCAATATGATATAAAAGGTGCAATTCTAAAGGAGTTGCAGGAGCAGAGGGGCCTGGGGTTATATGTGCAAAAATCATTGAAGGTGGCAGAGCAGGTTGAGAAAGTGGGTAATAAAGCATACGGGGTCCTGGGCTTTATAATAGGGGCAAAGAGTACACAAACAAGAAAGTTATGATGAACCTGTATAAAATCCTGGTTCAGCCTCAACTGGAGTATTGTGTCCAATTCTGGAGACTACCCTTTAGAAAGGATGTGAAGGCATTAGAGAGGGTGCAGCAAAGATTCACAAGAATGGTTCCAGGGATGAGGAACTTCAGTTACGTGGCTAGATTGGAGAAGCTGGGGCTGTTCACCTTGGTGAAGAGATGATTAAGAGAAGAGTTGATGGAGGTTTTCAAAGTCATGAGGGGTCAGGACAGAGCAGATAGGGAGAAGCTGTTCCTGTTGGCGGAGGGGTCGAGAACTAGAGGACACTGAATTAAGATAATTGGCAAAAGAAGCAACAGCAACGTGAGGAAAAACTTTTTTACGCAGAGCGTGGTTAGGAACTGGAATGCACTGCCTGAGAGTGTGTTTAAAACAGATTCAATCGAGGCCTTCAAAGAGAATTGGATAATTACCTGAAGCGAAAAAATTTGCAAGGCTACGGGGAAAAGGCAGTGGAGAGGGAACTGTAATCACTCTATGGGCTGAATTTAACCAGCCCCTCGACACAGGGGGTTGTGGCGGGGGGGACCGGTAAAATTCTGCGGGGAGAGGCTTGCCTGGACCCCTGACGTCGAGAAGGCACTGCCGCATATTTCCAGCGGTGGGGGGACCTTGGTGCACCCACCCGCCACGTGGTGGCAGGACCTTCATCTAAATATTTAAATACACAGTAATGATATGTAAATGAACTTAGCTGCAGGCGGCAGCCATCCCATGCTGATTTTACGCCCGCCATTTGTGCTTCGCAAGCCTTTGGAACTCCATACGGTGTTCCGAGGCGAGAACCTGGTGGGGAGGGGGGAGGAATAAAATTTCCAGGGTGGGAGGGGTGGGGGAGCGCTGAAAACAATTTTAGTTGGCTGTGGGGATGGTGGGAAGGGGTTGAAGGGCAAATGTTAAAAGGTTGAGGGGGAAAATTCAAGTAGGGAATGAAGTAAGTTTTGTCAATGAGGGCCAATTAAAAGATCATTGGTGGGGTTGGGGAAGGGCCTCCATATCATAATAGTTTAATCAAAAAAAATCATTGCTACTGTAACTTTAAAAATTAAAATCTCTGCTAAGGGCTTAAGGCCCTTTAAAAATGGCACCGGCACCGGCGCGGTGGTGCCAGACGCCGTTACCGGGGTGCGGTGGCCGCCCTCTCTACGTCGTCGGTGGCAGCTGTCCTGTCCCCCCACGGTGGCTGTATGGTGGCACTTGCATGTCGGAAGATCGCCACTCTCACAGCCTGCTGCTGTGGAGCGCGGCACACTAATAAAATCCAGCCCTATGATTCTAAATACATTGCAATGACATTTAAGGATGGACTGCTGGTGAGGAGCGAATAGAGTCAAGGGACTTCTATTCTTGGCCATTCTGTAGCTCAGTTATGGGTGAGCAATGTGGTTGCATCTACTCTTTGCTGCATTTTCATTGATAATACTAGGTCTCTTATCCCACCAGCAGTATCATGATGCACAGACATTGCTTTCTCACAATAGGGACCAGAGGAACTCCAAATATAAGAGCACCTTCAAATGCAAAGGGCTACCAAATGTGTCACAACTGGCATACAATGATCTTTTTGTGATTATCAGTGTACAGCTGTCACCTGTTACTTTAGGAACTACATTTGCAGTAGCTGAAATCCAATAGACTCATTTACCTCAGTTTCTTTTCATTTTGATTTTATGAATAACTTAAACAGGAGAGAATGATTTCAACTCATTGACAAAACCGTAACCTCACAAATGGAAAAAGTAAAATCTGTTTAAAAAAAAAATCTTGTCTTCAGCTTCTTCACTTGCATGGCTTTCTAATACAGATTTACTTAAACTTCACTCATTATTTATAATGCATTAAAATGCAGACTTGCAAATACTCCTGGCTTTTCATTACTCTATATCTTAAAGTTTTAGTTTTAGACTTGCACTATACTTAGATGTTGCTTATTGTAAAAGGTTCCATGATGCTATTTCAAAGAAGTACAGGGGAGTTCTCCTCAATGTCCTAACCAATATTTATCCCTCAGCCAACATCATGAAGGTAGGTTATCTGGTCGTTAACACGTTACTATTTGTAGGACCTTGTGCGCAAATTGGTGTTGTGTTTCCTACATTATGCTAAAGACGTAGCTCATTGGTTGTAAAGTGCTTTGGGACATCCTGAGATCATGAAAGGTGCTATATAAATCAAGCCTTTCTTTTATTCTCTGATCACGTAGAATTTTTCTATAAGGTTTAAAAGACGTGTGAAACAATGAAACATGCTGCTATTTTTGTATTTGACTGACTATATTACTTTTCTTCCTATGTGGGAAAAACCTTTTAATATACTTGCATTGAATACATTTAATCTCTCCTCTGTACCCTCTCCAAGGCAGGACTCTTTGACTGTAAGGTTGAAGATGATAGACATTTCCATTGCTTCTACCAGTACCACTCTGTGATCAGCTGATAGTGCAGCCTCAGGTGATAGCTCTGTTGAGTGTGACAAGATGCAGAATAAAAAACACTCTGCACTGCCCCAGTAATATGTCTTCTCCTTAACCTTAGAAGAGAATCCCAATGGCACCAGTGTGGTATTTCCATCTCAACCATCCTTATGATGTCTGTGAGTGAGAGCATCAACACTGAAATGTTATGGTCAGTTTTGTGTTGTGCAATTATACCTACTTAAAACTCATTTCCAAATATACTTTCAGAACCAACAGGAAAGGGAAACTTTAATCATATTAGTCGTGGGTGGATTGATAATGGCTGGATGTTAGGCAGTTCTTCTTCTCGCAGAGAATAGTAGACCTGTGGAACAGGTTTCTGGTTCACATGTTGCATGCTGAATCATTGCATTCCTTCCTCTGAGAGCTGGCTGGGGAGAAGATCAATTCATTCTAGAGGTAGTTATCCTGTAACATAAGCCAATATCAATGTGGTCTCCTGGACTATTTTCGGAGAGGAATTTTCCAGATTTTAAATTTATTTCTTCTCTCCTAAGAGGTTACATGGTTCTGAGTGGGTGGGAACTCTCTGTATGGTCATGCATAAGGCATTATGATTGTATGAGACTTGTCAGTTGATCTTTTCCTGCCTGACATTTTTGTGTGTTCATATGTAAAACTGATCCCAGAAATGAAAGTGTGCTAACTCACTGGAGCAGCTAATTGATAACTGTGATCATTTAATTCAGTGTTTACTTGCTATCTGCATGGTATGGTACCAGTAAAAATGATTACAGATGTGAGCTTTTATCTTTACTTCCAAAACATGATACTCTCTACAATAACTTGCCAATTGTGTTTAACAAATATAAGTTGGGTGTGACAAACTTTCAGATCCTTAAAATCACACTGCTTCAGAGTCTGATTTATTTTCTGTTTTCTGTTTAAAAAAGGAGCGAAGGATAGACTGAATAATTACAGGCCAGTCGGTCTAACCTCAGTAGAGGGTAAGTTATTGGAACCTATTCTGAGAGACAGGATAGACTGTCATTTAGAAAGGCACAGGTTAATCAAGGATGGTCAGCATGGATTTGTTAAGGGAAGATTTTGTTTCACCAACTTGATTGAATGTTTTGAAGAAATAACAAGGAAGATAGATGAGAGTAGTGCACTTGATGTGGTCTAAATGGATTTTAGCAAGGCTTTTGACAAGGTCCCACATGGTAGACTGGTTAAAAAAATAAAATCCCATGGGATCCAGGGAAATGCAGCAAGGTGGATACAAAATTGGCTCAGTGGCAGGAAACAAAGGGTAATTGTTCTGATGAAGGGTCACTGACCTGAAACATTAACTCTGCTTCTCTCTCCACAGATGCTGCCAGACCTGCTGTGTATTTCCAGCATTTCTTGTTTTTATTACAGATTTCCAACATCTGCAGTATTTTGCTTTTATAAAGGGTAATTGTTGACGGCTGTTTTAGAGACTGGAGGGCTGTTTCCAGTGGTGTTCCGCAGGGCTCAGTACTGGTCCCCTGCTTTTTGTGGTGTATATTAACGATTTGGATGTAAATGTAGGGGGTATGATCAAGACGTTTGTGGACGACACAGAGATTGGCCATGTGGTAGATAGCGAGGAGGATAGCTGTAGGCTGCAGGAAGATATTGATGCACCGCAGCCTCACAACTCCAGCGACCCGGGTTCAATTCTGGGTACTGCCTGTGCGGAGTTTACAAGTTCTCCCTGTGACCGTGTGGGTTTTCGCCAGGTGCTGCGGTTTCCTCCCACAGCCAAAGACTTGCAGGTTGGTAGGTAAATTGGCCATTGTAAATTGCCCCTAGTGTAGGTAGGTGTTAGGAGAATGGTGGGGATGTGGTAGGGAATATGGGATTAATGTAGGATTAGTATAAATGGGTGGTTGTTGGTCGGCACAGACTCGGTGGGCCGAAGGGCCTGTTTCAGTGCTGTATCTCTCTATGACCTTGGAGTGAATGTTCACAGATCCCTGAAGGTAGCAGGACAGGTAGATAAGGTGGTTAGGAAGGCATATGGAATCCTTTCCTTTATTAGCCGAGGTATTGAATACAAGAGCAGGGAGGTTATGCTGGAACTGTATAACTCATTGGTTAGGGTACAACTTGAGTACTGTGTGCAGTTCTGGTCACCTCATTACAGAAAGGATGTAATTGCACTACAGAGGGTACAAAGGAGATTTACGAGGATGTTGCCAGGACTGGCAAAATGCAGCTATGAACAAAGATTGGATAGGCTGGGGTTGTTCTCCTTGGAACAGAGAAGGCTGAGAGAAGATCTGATTCAAATGTACAAAATTTTGAGGGGCCTGGATAGAGTGAAGGTGAAGGGTCTATTCACCTTACCAGAGAGGTCAGTGCCGAGGGGCATAGATTTAAAGTGATTGGTAGAAAAATTAGAGGGGAGATGAGGAAAATCTTATTCACCCAGAGGGTGGTGATGGTCTGGAGCTCACTGCCTGAAAGGGTAGTTAAGGCAGAGACCCTCAACTCATTCAAAAGGAGTCTGGATATGCAACTCAAGTGCCGTAATCTGCAAGGCTACGGACCAAATGTTGGAAGGTGGATAATTTTTCGGCTGGCACAGACACGACGGGCCAAGCGGCCTCTTTCTGTGCCTTGTACATTCTATGATTCTATATACAGAGGCAGTGCATGACTAGTGAACATTTTAAATTGTACCAGTACTATTAATCGCCAGTTCCACAAAGGTATGTTGTAGTGTATTTACTTATTTAAAACACAAGTCTTTATTTTCTGGCCAGCTTTCATTTAAAAGCATATCAATGGAAAAAAACTTAACATTCCTACTCAAATAAACTAAAACTCTGAGGGGATGGTGAGGCATTAAAGTTCCATAATTCAGAACTAATAACACATTTGAAATAATGTCTGAAAAAGATGCCGTGATTTGCAGAGATGGCAAGCAAAGTGTACAATCTGCAAGATTATTTTTCTTTTCTTCACTAAGTTAGTTTTGTTATTTTCTCCCCTTATCCTTTATTTATCACCTGCTTTCCAGGGCCAGGATGAAGAGAGGTAGACTACCTATTCCCAGGTACTGAAATTGCTGGAAGAGTGCTCAAGGTGACTCTGCGTTCAATTTATTTTCCTCCCTCTCGTTGGTGATGTTGCTGTCCTCAGTCACCTCCCTATAGCAGTAATTATTTCAGGATACCAGGAAATCGTAGTTTGAGTACCTGTGGGCATGAACATGTGATCTACCACTCCATAGCATAGTGCATTCTAACACCTTGTTCCACCATACTGCCACCCTCCAAAGTTCTTCTGGATTAAGTGAAACTATAGCTGTCTAATGACCTTACGACTATATGAATTAGGAGCAGAAGTAGGCCATTCAGCCCCTCGAGCCTGCTCCGCCATTTAATAAGATCATGGCTGATTTGTTTCTGTCTCGAATTCCACACTCTCATCTACCCCCGATAATCTTTGATTCCCTTACCTAACAAGAATATATCTACTTACGCCTTAAAAATATTCAATGACCCCGCCTCCACCACCTTCGGAGTTAGAGTTCCAATGTGGTGCAACCATCTGAGAGAAAAAATTTCTCCTTGTCTGTATCCTAAAAGGGCGACCCCTAATTTTAAAACAGTGCCCCCTAGTTCTGGACTCACCCACAAGAGGAAACATCCTCTCCACATTCACCCTGTCAAGACCGTTCAGGATCTTATATACTTAAATCAAGTCTCCCCTCACTCTTCTAAACTCCAGTGAAAACAAGCCCAGTCTGTCCAAGTCCTCATCAGACAACCCGCTCATTCCAGCTATCAATCTAGTAAACCTCCTCTGTACCACCTCCAAAGCATTCACATCCTTCCTTAAATAAGGAAATCAAACTGCACACAGTATTCGCGATGTGGTCTCATCAATTCCCTGTATAACTGAAGCATAACATCCTTACTGTTATTTTCAATTCCTTTCATAATAAAGGATAGCATTCCATTAGCTTTCTTTATTACTTGCTGTACCTGCATACTAACCTTTTGTGACTCATGCACTAGAACACCTAGATCCCTCTGCACCTTGGAATTCTGCAGTCGTTCCCCATTTATTCTTCCTGCCAAAGTGAACAACTTCACATTTTCCCACATTATACTCCATCTGCCAGATTTTTGCCCACTCACTCAACCTATCTATATCGCTCTGCAACTTCCTTATGTCCTCTTCACAACACACTCTCCTACCTATTTTTGTGTCATCTGCAAATTTAGCTATCATGCCATTGCTCCCCTATCTAAGTCATTGATATAAATTGTAAAAAGTTGAAGCCCCAGCACAGACCCCTGCGGGATTCCACTTGTCACATCCTGCCACTCAAAAAAGGACCCGTGTATGCATACTCTCTGTTTTCTGCCAGCCAGCCAATCTTCTATCCATGCTAATATGTTACCCCCTACACCATGAGCACAATAACCTTTTATATGGCACCTTGTCAAATGCCTTTTGGAAATCCAAGTGCAGTAAAGGACTCCCCTTTATCCACAGCGTATGTTACTCCTTCAAAGAACTCCAATAAATTGGTTAAAGTGATTTCCCTTTCACAAAACCATGCTGATTATTCCCAATTACGTTGAGTTTTTCTAAGTGCCCAGCTATAGACTCCTTAATGCTTAATTCTAACACCTTCCCCACGACAGACGTCAAGCTAACTGGCCTTTAGTTACCTATTTTCTGCCTCTCCCCCCCACCACTTCTTGAATAGAGGGGTTATATTTGCTACTTTCCAGTCTGATGGAACCTTTCCAGAATCGAGCAAATTTTGAAAAATTAACACCAACGCATCTACTACCTCATTAGCCACCTCTTTTAAGACCCTAGGATGAAGTCCATCAGGACTCAAGGACTTGTCAGCCCACAGCTCCATTAGTTTGCTCAGCACAGCCTCCCTGCTAATCGTAATTTCGCCAAGTTCCTCTCTTCCTTCCACCTCCTGATTTATAGCAATTACTGGAATGTTTTTAGTATCCTCCACAGTGAAGACAGAAGTAAAATATTTGTTCATTTCATCCGCCATTTCCTTATTATCTACTATTAACTCCCCATTCTCAATCTGTAGAGGACCAACACTCACTTTACTTACTCTTTTCCTTTTTAAATACATATGCTGTACACTTACACACTAAGAGCTTTTGTACTGCTTGTTAGATGCGGATGTAAAATCCATTTAGCATTAAGCACAAAGAAAGTCATGGTAGTAATGGTGCCTGCTTGACAATATATTAGTTCACTCTGCAGTCCTACATTATTCTGCATTGTAATAAAGCATATCCCCCAGAAGGTAGAAACAGTTTTGAGAAATTATTTTCATGTGTTTGTGAAACACAAAGGCACACAGGTGAGCTCCACAACTCAATCACATGGATCGAAACTATTTGCTTGCAATGTCTGTGTTCTTGTGGCTGCCCAGATGTGGGAATTTTTGAGATATCATTCCGTCACATACCAATAGTGCAACATGAATCAACTTAAAGGCCAGGAAAAATGTTAAGCACGTACCGCCTTCATAATAAGTGTTTGGCAATCTTTTTGTCAACAGTTAGTAAACAGTAATATGATTACACAAATGAACCACATTTTTGGCTTCTAAAATATTCTAATTCATATATATTTAATGACAGATTGTGGATTTTCTTCCCCTCTCCAATGTTCCCTCGTTGTCTCCTTGATCTTTCCTCTACTGAATACAGTCATTAAAGCTGTGGTGTCAGCTCTGATGCTGTCTGGCACATTGTCAAATTGTCCTTTCTTATGCCTCAGATTGTTTATTATATAGAAAAATGTCAGGCTGCAGCTGTGACCTACAGATGTTGACAATCATGCGTCAATACTTACACAACTTTCCACTTTAATTGAGGAACTAGCTTTTGACATGTGTGGATCAGCATATTAACTTGTGCACGTTTTTGAAAGTGATATACATCAGCATTGGAAGCAAGCTTCTTGTTTTTGCCCATCCCCTGCCCAAAGTGAGCACCAGTTGTGATTAGTGGCACTTGGCAGGTCTGCAGGGATCAAACTGGGTACGAATTCAATCACACCATGTGATGCATTTATCCACAGAGTGCCCCCTCATTACAAAAATAACTCCTTCACCAATAAAGAAGGGGTTTGCCAAACGCTTTTTTCATGAACACCATACTCACTTAAAGGCGTTTTAATCTACTTGTACACAAACAACATGGCTTTGTATTGTGCCTTTTAACATGGAAAAATTTCCTATGGTGCTTCATAGAGAGATATGAAAGAAAATACAGCGGGTGTCCCTATCCGACCTGCACCCCAAAGTGTGAGCAAGCGAAAATGTAATGTCTGATTCTGCTGTTCGGATAAGGAAGCAGCTAAATACTGAGGTAGACTTGAGTTCGATCGCTATCTAAAAGCATATCTAGATCTCCACTCCCAATATCAAATAGGGAGGATATCACAATCCCACAACTGGTACCACTCAAGTGTGTCTTAAAGCGGTACGACTTTTTTTAAATTTCCAGAATGATATTTCTGTTCTGGGGGGGGGAAATCCACAGTAAACCATTAGATTTGTTTTTCAACACCCATTCAAATATCCAAAGCATGACCCGGGGATTGTTTATTCTGAAATAGTCAATTTTGTTTAAACATTTCCTTTCTTCACGTGTACATTTCCTGGATTTTCCCTGAACAGACACATTGATTCCTACCCGCCATAAATAAAACATTATTATTGCCATTATTATTATTTACAAATCAAAAAGCTTTCCCAGAAGTTCACTGTTTTCACCAGGGAATTAAAATAAACTGACACAGTTGAAGATATCCCAAATGTACAATATTTACAAACAGTCGGCATTCAACAACAGCCGGCGCCAGAATCCTCCCCCCCATCTCCTTTTCCAAGGACTCACGTGATCTCGCAAAGTTTGAGCAAAGTTTACTTTTGTTTTTCTCTTTTAAATGTGTGCTCGGTGCAGTGGCGCTTGCGCTTGCGCAGTGCGAGCTCCGACGCGAAAGGCTGGAATCTCAGGTCTTTGGATAGATGTCAGTGCGAAGGCAGCAAGTGAAGCATCTCCCGGGCACAGGTAGGTTCACTGACCGAGGCATTGGAGGGAAATTAAAAGGCGCGCTGGTGTGTTTGCTGGAGGAAGAGGTTTGCGCCTTTGTTGTAGTGTCTTTTGTTTTGGTGTCCTGACGTGGGTGAGCAGCTGTTTGACTGGGCTGCGTGTCTCTCTCAGCTGCATTTTACTTGACGATAAGCTGACCGTGTGTTTAAAGGCACAATTGTGCCTCGACGTGTTTCCCTGGAGACCAGCCCGAGTGAGTGGATCCAGCCACGAGATATTTAGAACCCATAGTCTTGTCAGAGAATATGTCTGTTGAGGGGGGGGGTAGGGTAGGTTTAGGCTGAGGTAGTCTCACCACTGATTCTGTATTGTTGGGGTTGTGTGTTCGGAAGAAGTTTTTTGTGATTTTCTTTGCTTGATAAAATGATTTTTTGACAGTATTGATTTCTCATGACATAAATTTGCACACCTTATTTGTATGCAGTATAGCTGAATTGAATTCAGTAGGAAAAGTTAACCCTATTTAAATATTTGTGTTCATGTGAGCTTGCAGAATGCTCAGATTTTAATATGCTCCACCAATGGGAGAAATGACATCTATATGTCTGTTGATGTTGCTACATTTTCCACAGTTAAACTCCTTATGTGTGTCCCTTCCTAGATCCATTTGGCCATTGATTGCTATTTATTACTGTCAGGGTGTAGTAATCTTCTGCCACTGTCAGTGCCACTGTTCTCTGTAGTGATGCCTTTGTTATCTTGTGTTACAGAGGACGATAAATCTTACTTGCTTATGGATTTGCAGCTCTGCCCTATTTTCCTTTTCAGTGCTGTTAAAATGATTAAATTTCTCAGGAAGAATTGAAGCTTAGACTCATTGAGAAACAAAGACTTGTATTTAACTGGAAATGCAGACAAAGGTAGAGCAATATCAGCTCTGACAGCAGGGACTAGACACAGTTTTTGATCTGTTTTATGTAAATTCCTGGAGTTGAAATTGCCTTATGAGCTCTTAAATGTATCGTTACTGTTGACTTATTAAAATGCCTATTCTTATCGCTGAATAATAACTGTAATGTTCAAGGATAACTTAATATGAAATGGTGCAAGCAAATAAATTAAAATTTAATGATTCTAAGATTCCTGATAGTCTATTGCTTTCAGCCTGTATACAATGATGCCCTTGACTTTGTGGGTGGCAAGGAATGGGAGTTGCTATGCAATAGTGTGTGCAAACATATATCACCATAGTTTTTACTTTCTCCATGGACTAAATTCTCAGCCTTACAATACATTAACCACTGGCTGGAATCTGAGAATTTTCTGCTAAGTAACAGAGACATGGCTGCAAGACAACATAGATTGGGACCTGAATATTGAAGGGTGCATGGCGTTTAGGAAGGACAGGAAGCTTGGAAAAGGTGGAGGGGTAGCTCTGTTAATTAATGATGGTATGAGCGCAATAGAGAGGGGATGACACAAGTTCAGGAGACCAGGATGTAGAAGCAGTTTGGGTAGAGGTGAGAAATCAGAAAGGCAAGAAGTCACTTGTGGGAGTGGTGTACAGGCCACCTAACATTAACCACACTAGGACGGGATATAAAGGAAGAAATAATGGCAGCTTGTCAGAAAGGTACAGAGATAATTATGGGGGATTTTAGCCTACATATAGACTGCGAAAATCAGATGGGCAGCGATGGCGTAGATGAGGAGTACATAGAATGTTTTCGGGATAATTTCTTGGAGCAGTATATTCTGGAGCCAACCAGAGAGCAGACTATACTAGACCTGGTATTGTGCAATGAGATAAGATTAATTAATAACCTCATAGTTAAGGTGCCCCTAGTTAGCAGCGATCATTATATGATTGAATTTTACATTCAGTTTGCGGGAGAGAAGAGTGTGCCCAAGACCAGTATTTTAAACTTAAATAAGGGCAATTATGAGGGCGTGAAAGCAGAGCTAGCTAAAGTGAACTGGCAAAACCAGGTCAAGGGATAGGTCATTAGTGATGCAGTGGCAGATATTTAAGGGGATATTTCAGAAAGCACCGAATAGATCCATTTCAACGAGAAAGAAAAATTCCAAGGCTGGGACCCGCTGTCTGTGGTTAACTAAAACAGTTAAAGATAGTATGAAACTTGAAGAAAAAGCCTATAATTGCACAAAGATGTGAAGCAGGTCAGAAGATTGGACAGAATATAAAAAAACAGCAAAGAATGACTAAAAGATTGATAAGGAAGGTAAAATTAGAGTACAAGAGAAAGCTAGCTAGAAATGTAGACAGTAAGAGTTTCTATAGATATTTAAAAAAGAAAAGAGTTAACAAAGTGAGCATTGGTCCTATAGAAAGTGAGTCTGGAGAATTAATATGGATAATAAGGAGATGGCAGATAAATTGAACAAAATTTTGCATCAGTCTTCACTATTGAGGAGACAAGTAACATCCCCGTATTAGCTGTAAGTCAGGAAATGGAAGGGAGGGAGGAACTCAAAAAAAATTACAATCACCAGGGAAGTGGTACTGAACAAATTGTTGGAGTTGCGGGCTGACAGGTCCCTGGGCCCTGATGGGCCTCATCCTAGGGTGTTAAAAGAAGTGGCTTGTGAGATAGTTGATGTGTTAGTTTTAATTTTCCAAAATTCCCTAGATTTGGGGCAGGTTCTGTTAGAGTGGAAAATAGCGAATGTAACTCCTTTATTCAAAAAGGGAGGGAGACAGAAAGCAGGAAACTACATAGAAACATAGAAAATAGGATAAGGAGTAGGCCATTCGGCCCTTCGGGCCTGCACCGCCATTCAAAAAGGATCATGGCTGATCATCTAATTCAGTACCCTGTTCCTGCTTTCTCCCCATATCCCTTGATCCCTTTGCCATTAAGAAATATATCTATCTCCTAGTTAAATATATTTAATGACTTGGCCTCCACTGCCTTCTGCGGTAGAGAATTCCACAGGTTCACCACCCTCCGAGTGAAGAAATTTCTCCTCATCTCAGTTCTAAATGGCATACCCTGTATCCTGGGACTATGACCCCTGGTTCTGGACTCCCCAGTCATCGGGAACATCCTCCCTGCATCTAGCCTGTCCAGTCCTGTTAGAATTTTATAGGTTTCTATGAGATCCCCTCCCATTCTTCTAAACTCTAGTGAATATAGGCCTAGTCGACCCAATCTCTCCTCTTGCGTCGATCCTGCCATCCCAGGAATCAGCCTAGTAAATCTTCTTTGCACTCCCTCTGAGGCAAGAACATCCTTCCTCAGATAAGGAGACCAAAACTGCACACAATACTCCACATGTGGTCTCACTAAGGTGCTGTACAACTGCAATAAGACATCCTTGCTCCTGTACTCAAATCCTCTTGCAATGAAGGCAAACATACCATTCGCTTTCCTAATTGCTTGCTGCACCTGAATGCTTGCTTTCAGCGACGGGTGTACAAGGACACCCAGGTCTCGTTGCACCTCCCCTTTCCCAATCTATCACCATTCAGATAATCTGGCTTTCTGTTTTTACAACCAAAGTGGATAACCTCACATTTATCCACGTTCTACTGCATCTGCCATGCATTTGCCCACTCACCCAACTTGTCCAAATCACATTGAAGCCTCTTTACGTCCTCATCACAACCCACATTCCCCCTGCACCGTGCCCCCCCCCCTGCCAAGACTACAGGCCAGTTAGCTTAACATCTGTCTTAGGGAAAATGTTAGAAGCTATTATTAAAGACATTATAGCAGGGCATTGAGAAAAAATCATGCTAATCAGGCAGAGTCAACATGGTTTTGTGAAAGGGAAATCATGCTTAACCAATTTATTGGAGTTCTTTGAGGGAGTTGCATGTGCTGTGGATAAAGGGGAACGAGTGAATGTACTGTACATGGATTTCCAGAAAGCATTTGATAAAGTGCCACATCAAAGGTTATTGCAGAAAATAAAAGCTCATGGTGTACGGGGTAACATATTGGCATGGATGGAAGATTGGCTAGCTAACAGGAAACAGAGAGTAGGCATAAATGGGTCATTTTCTGGTTGGCAAAATGCAATGAGTGGTGTGCCACAGAGACCTGTGCTGGGGCATCAACTTTTTACAATTTACATAAATGACTTGGGAGAAGGGACCAAAGGTATGGTTGCTAAATTTGCTGATAACGCAAAGATAGGTAGGAAAGTAAGTTGTGAAGAGGACATAAGGAGGCTACAAAGGGATACAGATAGGTTAAGTGAGTGGGTAAAGACCTGGCAAATGGAGTATAATGTGGGAAAGTGGGAAATTGTCCACTTTGGCAGGAAGGATAACAAAGAGGCATATTATCTAAATGGTGAGAGATTGCAGAGTTCTGAGATGGAGAGGGATCTGGGTGTTCCAGTGGATGAATCGCAAAAGGTTAGGATGCAGGTACAGCAAGTAATTAGGAAAACTAATAGAATGTTATCGTTTATTGTGAGAGGAATTGATTACAAAAGTAGGGAGGTTATGCTTCAGCTATACAGAACGTTGGTGAGACCACCTCTGGAGTACTGTGTATAGCACTGGTCTCCTTATTTAAGGAAAGATGTAAATGCGTTGGAGGCAGTACAGAGAAGATTTCCTAGATTAATACCTGGAATAGGCGGGCTGTCTTATGAGGAAATGTTGGACAGGTTAGGATTATATCCACTGGAGTTTAGAAGAGTAAGAGGCGACTTGATTGAAACATATAAAATCCTGAGGGGTCTTGACAGGGTGCATGTGGAAAGGATGTTTCCCCTTGCGGGAGAATCTAGATCTAGGGGTCTCTGTTTTAAAAATAAGGGGTCACCCACCATTTAAGACAGAGATGAGGAGAAATTTTTTGGAATTCTCTTCCTCAAAAAGTGGCGGAAGCAGAATCTTTCAATATTTTTATGGCAGAGGTAGATAGATTCTTGAGAAGCAAGGGGGTGGAAGGTTATCGGGGGTAGGTGGAAATGTGGAGTAAACAGTTCAGCAATGAACTATTGAATGGTGGAGCAGGCTCGAAGGGCCAAGTGGTCTGCTCCTGCTCCTCATTTGTATGTTCGTATTACATTCTATTGTCCAATGATGTTGCACAGCGCAGGTAGTAGCTTCTAGCAAAAATATTTCCTTTAAATATTCTGACATTACATCTGAGCCCTTGCAGTGTGGAAAGTTTAGCAGTTTAATTTTGGAGAGTTGCCCTAATTTCAATTTCTATTGAAAAGTCAAGTTCACACAATCCATTTTTTAAACTCTGGGGGGTGGGGTGGTGGGGGGGAAGGAGGGGCTGGTGGTGGTGGCGGCGGCAGGAGACATTCCAACCCCCTCTTGCCCCCACAGCAATTTTACGCGGGGTGGCGGCCATGAGAATCAGCCCACCTGCCCCAGGCCAATTAATGCCCTTAAGTGGCCAATTAACTGTCACTTGAGGGCCTCCTCCCGCCTCGGCAGGTGTCTTAGCCTTGACGGCCAGACAGCAAAGTCCCCAAGAATTCAGCCTGGTAAAACCAGGTGGTGTTCTTGCAGGCTGGGTGGGTGTGGGAGGCGGGATTGGGTGGATGTGGGTGGGGTGGGGGGGGTGCCCTCCTGATTGAGCACCCTGTGCCCTGTGGAGGGTTGCCCCGAAGCCCCAGCCGCCCCAAACGCACAACACTCGTGCGCGCCCCCCTGCCCCTTCACTGGATCCTGGCCAATTGTCCCTGGCGAGGCCTAAAAACACCTGAGTTTTGGGGTTTATCTTCCTCTCACTCCTGGTGGCGCTGCAGGGACTAAGAGCTGCTGCCAGCTCGATTAGGCGAGACTTTCTGCCTCAAGGAGGTGGAAGTCCCGCCCAAGACCAAATAAGGGTCTGAAAAGTGAAAAATGCTGGCCTACCTCTCCAGGCCTTGAGGAGGTTGGCTCGCCCCTGACTTTACGGCTGGGGGCTCCCGCCCAATGTAAAATTCCCGCCTATGTCTCTGTAGCCCCGAACTGCAGCATTTGTCCAGTATATATTTTTTGTCCTTTGCATTATAAAGTGTGTGTTCCACAGAATGTTATGATGGTTTATAGATCAACCAGGCAAGCTGTTAGCATGCATTTGTGAATCCTGTATGTCGGTAACTGTTACGGACAGAATTCAGAGAGAACTGAAACCCCAGGTCCCTTCCCTTTGCTGTCTGTAATCAGTATGATTTTTGACAAGGAAGATACGTATGTTTCTTAACCCCTGAGTGTGTGGCCAATTTGAATAACCAGCGATACACTTTTCGTGGGTTTAAATAAAGAGGATTATTTTTATTCACATGTTCATCCTGAAAGTCTATGTCACACTCACTTTCACACGCATGCTCGAGGAAAAAAAACCATTAAAGAGGATAGTGAACTTTTACCAATTACAAACAAAGGGCCACTTCATAAGTCACGTGATTTTGGCTCACCCTGGGGGAAAAGGCATGTGTTGCAGGCCGGGTGAAGAAGGAGTTTTCACTCCTGAAGTCTCGTTAAGTGGATTCGATAGCTGGAGTTGTAGATTGAAGTTGCTGCAGGATTCTTTACAAGAGGTAGATTTTTACCAGGTCATGAAGTTAGTTGCCTATAGACTTATCACTAGGAGAATAAAAGCAAAATACTGCAGATGCTGGAAATCTGAAATAAAAACAAGAAATGCTGGAAATGCTCAGCAGGTCTGGCAGCATCTGTGGAGGGAGAAGCAGAGTTAACGTTTCAGGTCAGTGACGCTTCTTCAGAACTGCTTATCACTAGGCGGTTGGTTTTCTGTACTGGTGAACTTGAAAAGGATAGGCTTGGAGACCTTCGGATGTTGTTGTCTCCAGTTTTAAGGCATAGGTGTTCTGCCTTTGTTGCTGTCTCTGCAGCTGTGGTTTGCAGACTGCTCAGTCTCTCCCTGCTGCTTGGATTCATTATTTGTGATGCGTTTTGGTCAGGTGGTCACCTGATCGATACTTCTGTCGTCCAGCCAGAATGATTTGAAGGTCAAAGCCATTGTTACACAGTGGGGATGGATGGTGGCCATTCACACATACTTATGATTTTAAGTGTTTTCTTACAGCTCGCTCGAAGACAGTAAGTCCAGGAGTCCATAGATATTGAGTTTTGGGTCAGACTACAAACAATAGGAAGTGTGAATTCCACAAATGGTTTTTTCTTAGTAGGTCTATTCAAAGGAGGCGCTCCACCCATGGTTGTTCAATTAGGAACATTCCAGATGCTTGAGATACTTGGGCTGAAATTGCAAATGTCACCTGACCCACGGCAGCCATCTGTCCATTGTGGTTCATTTAAAAAGAAAATTCAGTTCCAGAAAGTTCTATGTTGAATACAGTCCATGATTAAAGTTATGACTGGAACATGCTAGGCTTGATAGTAACTGCTACAAGGTGTTACAAGATTAACTCTGGCAGACTCATCCACCCAAATTGATATTAACTCATGTTATTCTCCTTCAGAATCTTTACACAGCAAATCTGAATTTAATGCCAGAAACAGTATATGGCATCAGTTGGGGAACTTTGGAATTGTTAAAAATGTACAGTCCTTTCACATCACAATAATTACAAACTGTTAGAAATCAATGGTGGGACTGAAATATAAAAAATGATTCCACACATCTGCTCAGTGCTTTAACCTTTTTGGTTTACATAATTTGAGATTCTGAATTGCAACATCATGACCAACATAAGTGTTAAAAAAAAAACTAAACGAAATAAACTATGTGCAGTTATGTACAACTTTGTACAGCAATAATGCTTCTATAAATGTTCCTCCTTTCAGTTGCTTGAAGGAACAGGGATGAATTGTTTTTTTGCTGGCTGCCACTAAACTGTTGTAGAACTTTCAGCCGCAGAAAATCACATATTTCTCAAACATGGATTATTAAGATATATATTGTTCCTGTTTGGTCCTGGCTGAGAAAACATTTTGTAATATATCCAGGGGAGGGAGGACTTGTATTATTCTGTAACTTAATTATACCTGTGGACAAATCTCTTTTTTCCTGTTGACTTAAAACCATTCTTTCATTCAAACTCACTGAGCTTGAAAGGATAGTTGGAAGCCAATCAAGTGTATGACTTTGCAGAATTCTTACTACAGGTTTTATATACCTTCTATCCCTTCAGTCGAGGAGAACACTAGTGGCTCCAGGTAGGATATTTTAATAATAGGAATGACTATACATCATGGGTCAGTGCAAATGAACAATTTAGAGGAAGCAACACACAAGTCTCACATCCAAAGCCATAATACCATTAATACCCCTTGCTATCATGAAGCATCACTGGAAATAACATTTATTCAAGTCTATGGTCTTCTTAAGCCACTGGCCCTCTGCAGGAGCTATATTACAGCAATAGGTGCATCAGGTTTGCTGTTTACAGTTGTGCCACTTTCGATGTAGGGGGCTCAAACCTTTTATGTCTGAGATAAGCTGCAAAGGTTGTACATGAATTGCTTTTCTAGAATCATAATGTAGCACTTTTGTGGACTGGGTATCTCGCTAAGAGGAGCTGCAGTTTGGCTGGTTTTGGAGATGCAAATTTGTCACACTGCTGCCTTGAAGGGAAACCTGGAGTTGGGACTAAGACACGTTGGAGCAGAGCATGTGTACACTTAACCATGTTATACCTTATCTGGGTGTCCAGCATTAAAATCACTCTGCTTGAGCACAAAGTAGCACCAAAAAATGTCATTGTAAAGACCATGTGCGAGAACTTAATGCAACTAGTGTCATGGCAACAAGATCTGATTGAAGATATCCCCTATGTCAATGGAGGAAGTTGTGTTTCTCCAGCCAGTGATAAATTACTCAATGGTCTTTGAAACTGAAACAAAATATGGGTATGCTGCTGTGCAGTGAGTTGTGCTAGTAGAAAATTCATTGATCTGTTGTGGCTTGAGGGACTAGGGCTTGGAGGACAATGTGACATTTGTGAGGCATGTAACATCCTATCATGAGTATTATTTGAGAGTTATTTACATCAAGCAATTAGGTGCTCCATTAGGTTGATATCTGCAGGGTCATGGCTAAAGTAGAGCAGGACAATACTTGATAAAGAGAGCAAGGAAATAATAGTAAGCTAGTGTGAGCATCCACAAAAAAATGCCAGCTAGAGGAGATGGTTAAGATAGCAAAAGGAGAAGCCAAGAAGGGACTGAAGGCAAGGATGAAGATCTTGAGCCATTTACCAGAGCAGGAGAAGCCAATGGAGCTTATTGTGGGGATAAGCACCTGAATATGCATGTATTGGAGATACAAAGAAATAAAATCAAAAAAAGACAAACAAAAAGTAAAACAAAAAAGCAATAATTCAGTTAGGTCTATGTTCATTTCAATTTTTTCCTATTTATACATAAATTCAGTACGTGCATTTTATTTATATGTGCAAATTGTGCATTCTACCAGTGCCAGGTGGAAATTTGCCATGTATTTGTTTTAGAAATGCTGAATTTTAATCTTGCGGCTCCCAATAGTCTTTTATTTTAGGCAAATTGTTTAAAAAGGTTCTTCAGGTTTTAAAAAAAGATTGTCTACCCTTGCCATCCCTTCTTCACAGGGCACTGGAATTATGTTCCACATATTGTTGAACCAAAACAATGAAAGAAACTCTTGAAGGTAGTCCAACGTTGTTGGGAATTAGGATGTTCTGGAGTTGGATTAGGACTGGCGAGTTATGTTGCTACTTTGTGTTATTGCGGACTGAAACCCCTTTCCCTTGATGCAAAAGTAACAGTATGACTATATTTCAAGTTTTAAGAGCTTGTTTAATTATGCAATGCTTGAAGCACTTTTGTGACCCATTTCTGCTTTTTCTGGCAGCAGACTTTCATCTCTCTCACTCCATCTCGTTTCATGTCAATCCAATCTTAATCTTATCCTGCCATAAATGTGCTGGTGGCTGTTATTTTCATTTGAACTTTGTGACTTCACTGTCCAAAAGCAATAAAGCCTTGACGCTTGTGCAATCTCTCTTACACCCCATCCATAATGCTGCAAATGTTATTTGGTATTAAAAATCACACTCTCTTCAATCAGCTTCTCCCTGTTTTCTAAAGTTATCACCAACGCACCCCGGAAGCTTGACATAGTGGTGAAATCTGATTCTTGTGGCAGAATATAAATTCTTCAGGGCACACATGATATGGCTGAAAAAAAGATGTTTCCCTTCATTGTTAGAAGTTATTTGAGAATCCAAAAAGGAGATTTTCGAGATCTGTTAAATTTCTAAATGCCTAGATTTTCATAATTTCTTCCTATTTTTCTGCTTTGTATTCTTACCTCTACTAGTCTTATTATTTACTATAATTTTCCACATACTGTTTTTTTTTTTTGTTTCATGCCTGTTGCCTTTTCACTTATTCACTCTCTTATTTTACTCCTTTGTTTATCTTCTTGAGTTTTTGATGGTGTAATGTATTGGATGTCAGGGTATACTGATGTATTGAAGTGCAGCATATGCAATAATGCAATACATACTAATAAAATGACCTGGTACACACCCAGGTTTTTATTGGGACCCAATTTGTTTCCCACTGATTTTCTCCACTTTTTTTTTACTCAAGAAATAAAACCTGAAACAGATTTTAAAATTGGCAATTAATGATCATAAGTGCTATGCCACTATTAAATAATTTCTGCAGTAGCACAGCATATGTGCATACTAATGCAGCACTCGAGCACAAGAACTTATTTTGCTTGCTGTCTTAAGAGTTTACTCGACTTTCCAATGGAGTAATAATGTTAAAAAAATACACATGACTACTGTTTGACAAAACCATACAGTTGGTGGAACAGGTGTACTCACCTTGCAGCCATGTTTATTGATAAATTGACTGATCTAGCCTGCACTTTGCTGGACTTTTTGCTGTGATATAATTTGTCAGGTGATCACGTCTGTCACCAAGTTGTTCCTCTTAAATAAAAGAGTAGCAACACCTCAGATGGTTCTTGCATACTCATTAGCATTTGACAAATTAACCTTTTGATTAAATTTCACAGGAGAAGATCACAGTGTAGTGGTAGGTTTGCAGGTAATTTGCTCTTTCGGCATGACGTGACAATGTTGGGTAATTTTGCTGTTGACCTTTGGATGGTGGAGATGGATGGTTAAGAGTGCTCAGGGACAAGATGTGCCAGTCAAGGATGTGTCTAATGTCCTAATCCTTTTTCGTACAGGTTATTGAACATTACTATTGCCTGCCTGCATATTGTATTTTACTTTGAGTAAGAGATCATTGGTGCACTTGCACATGCTATCATTTTCCTATAGCTCCTGCAGGGACAAAGACTGAATGTAATGGCTTGTTTGTTGTGACTGAATAAAGAAGAGAATGTGAAATGGATTGCTTGAGAGTCATTGCAAAAAAAAAACAACTTTCAAAGCAATACAGGATTGACTGCATAAAATTCCTTTCCAAACTTTTTCAAGACAAAATAAGGGAAAGCTTGTAATTTTCACACATCATAGGGATTGTTTTCAGTCAAGCATTTAAATACTTGAACACAATTAATTATGCTTTAAATACTTTAGGCTTCAGATAATACCCGTTTCTGATGGTATTTTGCATCTGTCTTTCTCCCCTTCTGTAGTTGGGATGGTGCTTAGCTCATCTGACTACCCTATTCCTCTAAACTCCCATCTTCCCTATCAGTCTTCCACCTAACTCTCCTCAACAGTTCAGTTCTTTGCAGCTTCTTCCCTCAGCTCAATCATCCCATCCATAAAGCCCACCACCTGCTCTCTTCATTCCCTTCCACCCCAGCTCATGACCACCCAACATCGCCCCTTCTACCCGACTTGCTGAAGTCATTAACCTGTTTCTTTTGTCTGGCATGTTCCCATCTCCTTCAAATCTGCTGCTGTTCTCTTTAAGAAAAGAAAAGTATCCTAAACCCCACCATGCATTCCAGCTGTCTTTTTATCTCATGCTTTTCCTGTTTTAAGATATTTAGAACATGTTGCTTGCAACCTCATTTGGGGTGTTTTTCTTTTGGCGTCTCTCTGTTCCCTGCCCATAGGACCAAGACTGTACTGGCAAAATCAAAAAGGACATTCTGTGTGACTGTGTTCATGACTCCCTATCTCTTCTTGTCCTCGTTGGCACCTCTGCCATCTTCAATGCAGTCACTTAGCCCACCCTCAATCAATGCCTCTTCTCTGCAGTGTATCTCTATTGCACTGCTCTTGTCTTGTCCTGCTCCTGCTTAACAGGCATTTTACAGCTGCCAAAGCATTATGCTCCTCATTGTGTACTTGAAGGATTCATCCATGACTCCCTCCTATTCAATGTATTATTGGTTTCTCTCAATGATATCCAGAAGCACAGAATGTGCTTTTACAAATTTGCTGATGATGCCCATCTAAACTTTGCCTTCTCTATTGATTCAAAAGGTTTTTGCCATGCTGTGAAATTACTTGTCTGATACCAAGATTTTGATGAACCAAAAGTTCCTCCAGCGAATATTGACAGGACCAATGCCATCCGTTTTGGCTCACTTTAGCATATCTAAACCTCCCGCCTTCGTTCCAGCAACCTTCCTGGTTGCTATTTCAAGCTATTTGAGGAAGTCTAAAACCTTGGCATCCTGCTCAGCACTGAGCTTAGCTTCCTAACTCACATTTGTTCGCTTACCAAAATCATTTTATTTCAATATTCCCAACTTCCATTCCTTCCCCTTTTTTTTTAGTTTAGCCACCAACTCCTTACCCTAATCTCTCCATTTCTTTCTCCCTTTCCTATGATCTTTGTCCATCATGTATCTTATTTATTTTAAAGAGCTCTTGAGATGCTTTTCAGATTTAAGGACTGCTATATAAACAATTCTCTTTCCTGAACCTTTTAGTGCAATTGTTACCTCCAGTTGGACTATCCACCATCCCTCTTTAACCTCCCCTTTTTTTCCTAATAATCCAAGCTGGCAGGCTTGATTCAGTGGTAGCATTCTTGCTGCTGAGTCAGAATTTAAGTGCATAATCTTGGTTGATTTTCCAGTGCAGGTCTGAGGGAGTGCTGCACTGTCGGAGGTTGTAAAAGGCGGTATATAAATGCAAGTTTGTTAGTTTTCGCTCCTTCTTTATTCTCTGTCTCTCTCTGTGTTATCACCTCTATCGAAAGATAATGGGAAATGTTTATGCGTGTTGACTTCCTCACTGCTGATCTGGAGTAAAATGGTAGGTTTATGTTTTTACATATGGCCACATGCTGTGGGAGATTTACTTTGATAATTTTATCAAATTAGCTATTGATTACTGGGAAATTGTATGCAGGGAATATAATTTTAATACTCTTCACACTGTCCATAGTTCAATCATCTAAGTCTGAAACCACCTTTGTTACTCTCTTTAAAACCATTGTAAGATCTCAATTATATTGTCATGAAAATGAACTGAAATACTCCATATGTTGACTCACTAATCCTTCTTATAGTATTAGTATCAGTTCCTTTGGATTTCTTCTTTTACGTCCTGCCACACTCATTTCACTTGGCACTGCTGCCATAAACTATGATGATACTAGCCAGTGTTTGCTGCAAAATTTCAGCCAGCTCTGAAATCTGAGGCGTCCTGTTTCACTACCACAGCAGGACGATTTGTAAATACTGAAAGTAGTCAAAGTCCAAAGGCCTGGACCTGAGGATAATACACTCGTCACAATTGTCCAATTGAAAGTGCACTATTAGAACTCTTTGTTTAATCAATTAATTATCCATTTAAAACTTACTTCTCAATCCCAGGAGCTTTCACATTAAGGTTGAGTATTTGTGTGAGTCCTATATCAAGTATTTTATGGAAGTTAGAATGTTTTAAGAAAGCATATTGCCATCATCCACCCATTCTGTTACAATATTATGTAGACATGATTGATGTGCATCTTGGACCCCAGTCTCATTATCATTGCAAATTCAATTCACAGGCCCTGAACGTCCATTAATTAACTGGAATATCCCAATGTTGGAATGGCTACAATTTAATTTATGAAATGCATTCATTAGAATTTCCTATTGTGTGGCAACAGTTTAATATATGCCATAATTATCATGTTCTTTGTGTTCTCTTAAGTAACGTAATGAGTTACGTGGAAATTCCTTGAAGATCTCAAACAGGTTTAATAATAATTATATACAATACAGAGCAAACTATGTACAAAGCCTTTGTCTAGACAGTTACAGTCACATGAGTACATTCTGGCACTTAGCTCATTAGCATACTGAATTCTTAAAAGACATCACTCAAGAAGCGATCACACAACAACCCCTTTCCTTCCAAAGATAAGTCCCACACGCTACAATTAAAAGCATATAAAATTGGATAACATCAAAATTATTTACATAGGGACAGAGATTATGAAATTTACACATGCAGAAGCTTAAGAGTCCATATATCATTTCGGTGGTTTGACAACTCTTCCAGATCTCGTTATGGTATAACTCTCTGGGGATGTGGATTTCGCCCTTGGCTGTTTTTGGTTTGCAGACGTGTTATCAGTGTGTTGGTTGTCGTCCAGTTGTTCCGTCACACACTCATCGTTGGAGTGTGCTCTTTCGAGTCCGCTGTGCATAATTGGAGTATGGCACACTTCAGAACTTGTCGGAGAGAAGAGCAGAACTTCAAGAGTAGAACTTCTTTTGGTGTAGCTGAGGTAGTTCCGCTTCTGCATGTCGGACATGCACCATCTTCATTCTCTCTCGTTGTTTGAGCGGTGTCTCCTGCATCTCAGAGAATTTGGACAGAAGATGGCTTGGCAGGATCATTCGCCCTTGTCTGCCAAACACGATCTCTGCTGGTGACGGCAAGCCCATATCCATAGGTGTAGCTCTGAGGTGTAGCATGAAAAAATTGTTACATTGCCCTACACTTCTGTATAGGTGATTTAACCAGCAAGACCATTAGATGTAAGGTAATCTGGTGAGGACGTCACATGGTTTATGCCCCATTTGGTGTACATATCTCTGAAAGGTCTGCCTGTCTACTCTGGCCCATTGTCTGAAATAATTTCTTCAGGTGCATCGATTAAACTGAATATGGCACTCAATGTATCTGCGACGACCGCGCTTGAGGTGTCTTTTACCTGTCTGACAATTGGAAATTTGGAGAAATAATCGATGACTAAGATAAAGTCGCTTCCATTCACGGAACATAGATCAGTGGCGATTTTGGACCAAGTGACTGACGGAATCACATGAGGGTGTAGAGGTTCTTTGTGTTTTTGTGGCTGGTGGCTCTGGCATGCCTCACACATCCTCACTAATCTTTTAATGTCATTATTGATCCCTGGCCACTAAACAGTGTCTCGTACCAGTCACCTTGTTCGCTCTATGCCCATATGGCCTTGGTGAAGTTGTGACGAGATGTCCTGTTGGAGAGCTTTGGGCACAATCACTTGTTTTTCTTTTGAAGGTGACGCCTCTCGAGATACTGAGTTCATCTCTATAAGGCCAACAGCATCTGAGGGTTCCTGGCACCTCTTTTACCATATCAGGGCAACCTTCTATGATGACTCTCCACAGTGCCTTCAATTGTGGGTCATTGGCTGTTTCTCATCGTAGTTGATCACATTTGTGCTGACCAAAATGCATTAAATCGATTTTGAGCACATCTTCCACCTCGATGCTGTCTATTTGTAGATCCAGTGGAACTTCTTCATTCTTGTTTGGGTTTGGCAATCTGCTCAACGTATTAGAGGTAACTGTTTTGGTACCTGGTTTGCAGCAGACGTCGAAATCGTACCCCGTACTTTCATTAAGAATCACCTGTAGTCGTGGTGGTACGCTTATCAATGGTTTGTGCCAGATCATCTCCAGTGGTTTGTGGTCAGTTTCTACAGTGACCTGCTTACTGAACAGGTAGATGTGGAACCTTGTGATCCCAAACAGCAGAGCAAGTGTTTCATGCTCTGTTTGAATAATTGGATTGTGCTAAGGATAAACTTTTGGATTTGAATGCAATTGGTTTGCCATCTTGCGGGATGCACACTCCTAGCCCTTTTTGTGAGGTGTTGACTTCCAGGATTGTCGTCTTCCTTGGATCATATGACTGCAGGGTACAGATTTGTGCTGATAATACTTGTTCGAGAGACTCAAAGATATGCTGACGGTCCTCCTCCCGTGTACATGGTATGTCTTTCTTTAAGAGCTCTCTCAGTGATGATGCTTTGTCGGAAAAATTTGGTGCCAAGCAGTTGCAAAATCCAAGACATCTCTGTAGATCTTCCTTGTCTTGTGGGGTAGGCATATGCCTTACATCTTCGACTGTGCCTGGGCCAGGATAGATTCTACAATCTGAGTAGATGGAGCCAAAGAAATTGATCTGACTTGCATTCACCTGGCACTTATTGCTGTTTAAAAACAAGCCCTTCGTGATGAGCTGCTGCCATCAGTGAGTGAAGATTTCAACCATGCTCTTCTTTGGTGTCGCCCATTATCGCTATATCATCGGCAATGCATATAAATCCAGGCACGTTTTCTATCATTCTGTCCGTATGCTGCTGAAACAGATCTTGACTGACAGATAAGCCGAAGGGTAGTCTCTGGAAGCAGTATCCTCCAAATGATGTTCTGAATGTGATGACTTCTTGAGATTCCTTAGTTAGGTGTACTGATCAATATCCATGTTTAGCATCCAACTTGGAGAAGAATTTGGCTTCTATGAACTTGGAACTCAATTCCTCGAGTTGGAATCTTGAGGGGGCATCTCTTTAGGGAGAGGTTTAGACACCACGGATTGAGACATCTCCTGATTGCTCCATCCTTATTTAGTACACACGTAATTGAACTGCACCAGTCTGTGTGATGATGCACACGACGGATGATGCCATTGTGCTCCATGTCGTCCAACTCGCACTTAAGCTTTTCTTGTATGTACCACTGCACTTTCTGGGAGGGTCGATTGATGGAATTGCATCCTCTCTGAGGTACAGTACGGCATCGCCTTTGAAATCTACCATGGCGTCAAACCTGTCCGGGTACACTTGTTGTAGGTTGTGGACTGACTCAATGCGGATACCCTTGGTCTCTTCAGCTGTAGTGGTGACCTCCTGGATAGTTACAATGTTGAGGTCCTTGCACGCTGGTAGCCCTGCCACTGCTTGTCCACTTGTGTCTACCAGGTGAAATATTTTTAGTTTCCATACCCACTTGTCATAGCTGCATTGTATTGTTAGTGTGACACTGCAAGGGATAGGTGACCCATTGTATGTGGTTAACTTTGCAGCTGTCAGTTGTATCATTGATTTCCAATGACCCCGGTACATATCCTTCAGGATTCGGACTGTAGGATGTTTGCACTAGCTCCCGTGTCAATCTTAGCCCTAAGTGTATTTTTGCCAGCTTTTTTTGGGCACATGATATTGATAGTAGCAAAAGCTTCCAATTGTTTGACTTCATCAACACAATGTGTCAGGTTCACAATGTGAAGCGCCTGATCGTCTTCGGGCTAAGAATCGCTCCACTCTGAGCCTTGTCTCGGGTTGATTTCACTGAGGACTTTGTGCTTCGGCTTGCATTTATGCAGGTCTCTGGAGCTCTCCTTGCTGCTGTTGCCCTGTTGCTGCACCCATCTTCTGTTTGTTTGTGCCCTATTGTGACTTCTGGCTACATCCTTGGAGCCAGATTTCTTGCATAGGTGGGCCTAGTGTCCTTTTGCACCGCACGCCTTGCACAGGTCTTGAAATGCAGGACAGCTTTGCAGTGAGTGGGACAGATCACACTTCCAACAGAGCTTGCTTGCTTTTTGTGACTTGGTTATCGTGCCAATACTGTCAGTTGCACCTAGTGCTTATAGATTGTGCAGCTACGATGGCTTTGTATTTCCTGTCATCTTCTAGCAGCACATCAGTGCTGTGACCTTTTTCCCCCAAGAGGTCTTTTTGAAATGCTTCAATAATTGAGACAATTGCCAGTTCCATTATTCGCTCCGACAGCTCAGTTTCTGGAAAATCACATTTGTTGTCTTTACAACAGCATCTACCGACGAATCGATCTATTGATTCCTGTGGCTGTTGCTTATAGGACATCAATTCCAGGCCACAAATTCTAAAATTCATTCTTGCCTGAAGTTGATCTTCTAGCACTTCCCATATCATTTACGGGATCTTTCTGTTTTTTAAATTTATTTTATTTAGAAATACAGCACTGAAACGGGCCCTTCGGCCCACCGAGTATGTGCCGACCATCAACGACCCATTTATACTAATCCTACATTAATCCCAAATTCCTACCACATCCCCACCTTCCCTCAATTCCCCTACCACCTACCTATACTAGGGGCAATTTATAATGGCCAATTTACCTATCAACTTGCAAGTCTTTGGCTGTGGGAGGAAACCGGAGCACCCGGCGAAAACCCACGCGGTCACAGGGAGAACTTGCAAACTCCACACAGGCAGTACCCAGAATCAAACCTGGTGCTAACCACTGCGCCACAGTGCCGGGTTCTCTGCAGATAAGCCAGAGGTGCTGATTCTGTGAAACCCCTCATTTCCAACTGCTATCAATATTTTGACAGCTTGCTTCTCTGGTTCTACAACCGCTTGGTCTGTGAAGCATAACTGAACTCTTTGTTTAAAAAGGTAGATGTCAGTGGCCTTCCAGTTCATGCAGGGAAATTTGATATCCATCTTTCTGCTGTTCTTTTGCTTTCTGTTCTCTATTTAACTTTGTTCAGCTTTGTATGTGCCTGTAACACTATATTTATTATTACTTGTCTATTTGTGGCTTAAAAGCTGCTTTAAGACTTGTGCTATTAGCTCTCTGCTGTTTCCCCAAAAAGAAATTCTCTTTTATTTAGAGTGAAGAAGAGGAGCAGGTGCTTGACAATGTTCTCTTTGCTTATTTTGCTTTCAGCACTTCAGCCTGTATGTTTTACACAGCTGTTCAATAGGCAGTTCAAGAGTTTTCCCCTTTGCTTTTTTTTTCTAGAGATTGTTATGTTCTTCATGCTTGAGTAGTGAAATGATTTTTTTTTTTTAGCTTTGACTGCCAGAGTTTGTTTATCTTCTGCACGGTTGACTGGTTTAATGGCTTTTTCTGCTTTGGTTCTGTGAATGGAGGCTCTGTAGTGTTCAGGGCTTTCCGCGCTTTTCTTTTTGGGATGTCTCCCATAATGGCGCTGACCTCAATCAGTCTGAGAGGAATCTGGTTTCCCCTGCTTTTTTTCTCTCCCCTACTGAGCCTTTAAAATTTCCATTTTTTTAAAGCACATCAAAGCTTTTTTTAAAACTAGGATCCCTCGACCATCAGCACAGTGACTCACCCAGTCACAGGCTGCAAATACATTCCTGTTCAGTGCTCTATCTCCCTCAGCTGGAGGTAAGTTTTTTCTGCTTTTCGCTGTTTGGGAAAGTATTTCTTGCATTCTTTTCAGGTACTTTATAAAGTTTCTTCACTGGTTTGCTGTTTTCGCCCATGGTCTTCAAGGTAATGGCATGTCTTTTCACCACAGCTACCACCATGTCATGTGTTCTTTGTGTTGTCTTAAGTAATACAATGAGTTACATGAATTCCAATTCCTTGAAGATCTCAAACAGGTTTAATAACAGCTAACTATTATATACAATACAGAGCAAACTGTGTACAGAACCTTTTGTCTATGGAGTTACAGTTGCAGATTGACTATGGCTTCTAGTCACAAGTCCATCCTGGCACTTACCTCATTAGCATACTGAGTTCTTAAAGGGACATAATTCTTGATGCGATCACAAAACAATAATTAGCTCACTTCAAGTTGTCCTGCATTAATCCAATCCAAACGATGTAAAATATCCAGTTGACAGCCTAATTCAAGTGTTAAGGTAGTTTTAAAAAAAATTAAACTTTGTCGTGACCAGAGATCCAGAAATGTGTATGAGCACTTTATTTTTTTAACAATACATGTGCAAAGCTAAAATTGGAGCCAGAAGTTATGACTAGAACTCTCTGTTGCCAGCAGCCACATTTCACTTGTAAATCCCATGATTTGCAGGAAAATTTTTAAAATTCCGTCATGCGGAATGTTCAGTTCTCGAGCACTTATATCCCTCACCTTCAGCATAAAATTTATGCTTTTTTTTTAAAGCAACTTACTGCCTTTCATTAATTTACGGAGGTATTTCATTACAGGGTTGGAATTCATGCTTGTTAATTTAATCTTATTATGAAAGGAGGAATAGAGAGAAATGTATTACAAAATTTGTCGCCAATCATTTTGGCACTTCAGTGGCCAAGAAGCAATTCATGACTGTCTGCTATAGATGGAGGTACACAGATTATAGAATGCAACCAAATCAGAAATAGCCCACTGCATGTTAACTCATCAGTTTGAGTCCATACCCGTGATATAAATAGAAATGCCACAGTGGTGTGATTGTTGGAGAGCTAAGGGAGTCTGACTCTGGCAGGTAGTTTCTGGTGTGTCTGTTGTGGGAGTGCTAAATACTGATGCAAGGCACTAAGGTTGGAGAAGTATTCTATTCACTGGCATTGAGATCTGTGAAGTATGCAGAAATCTATTTTTAAAGAAATATCATTAAATCTTTTGTGCAGGGAGAAATAAATGTGTCTGCTTCAAAATGCAATGTCAAGATTAATGTTGCGAATATCATTAACTATACAAGCATAAAGACTTTATCCTCATTCTTAAACGCTTGCCTATGAGGACAGAGCCGGATTGTGTATGATCACAGAACAGTGAAAACTTTCCTTAAAATATGTGCCCTCCGCAAACTGTATTTTATCCTTAACGTACATCCAAAAGAAGTCTATTATCTTAACTTAATGCACTGATGAAGGTCTGATTGAAGAATCATAAATAAAAAATATCTTTGCTGTGGTATTGACTTCTAATTGATTGAAGCTGTGTAAATGTCTTTTTCTGTTTTTTTTTACTTTGTGAACTTTTTAGATTGGTCGCAATACATCTGTCAAATGCCCGCAAACTTAAATACCTTTTGAGATTTTTTAATTGTAAAAAGATGAATTCCAGTGAAAATCAAAGCTCAGTGTATTATCCAGAAAAGCCAGGTTTTATAATTATGTGTTAGCAAAAGAGCTAAAGGATTCTCCCACACACTTAGCCTGGGCACATCCTCCACTGACATCTGGATCATGTACTGTAACCTGTCTGGTTTCTGTAATACGTGGAGAGTGACAGAGAAGAGTGAAGTGTGGCAGACTGTTATGGACTTTGTGAAAGTGTTTAGGGTCCGAACAATTTCTGTCAGCTGTTTAATAATGTGTGCGCAATTTGGTCTTCAAACCAAATTACAGCTGGTTACTTGTACAGGTACGCAGTGTGTTTTATTTCTTCCATTTGCTGCAATTTTATATTTTGTTTTATATAATTTAAAAAGAAAACTACCTTTTGTATCCTTCTTGAAATTTTTAGTATTCTCCTGTCGCATGCAAATGACAAGCTGATGAATCACATTTCCTAGCCAACAATTCCCAAAGCTTTTATCATAGCTTAACAGTTGCACAGACATTTAGAACATAAAAGGAGGCCATTTGGCCTATTATGTCTGTGTCAGCTATTTTCTAGAGATACCAAACTCATTCCACTGACTTGGGAACTCTTCCCATAGCCCTGCACCTTGCGTTTGAAATATTTATTCAATTTTCCCTTTAAAAGATACAATTGCCTCAGCCATTCCCTTTGACAAAGCATTCCATCCTCCAACAACCAGTTGCATAAATAAATTTTCACCTCACCCCTCTCCTCACTTTCAGTGACAATCTCATTGTTGACCCCTCATTACTGAGCCCCAACCAGTGGAAATAATCTGTCCTTGTTCACTCTATTAAAACCCTTGATAATTTTTAGAACCTCTATCATTTTCTCTAGTCTCGCTTCCCCAGTGGAAATAGTCCCAATATCTCGTCTCTCTTCATAACTATCATATGCCCTCCCTGGTGAATCTACACTGTGCACACATGCTGACTTTAATGACCTTTTTATAATAGTGCATCCAAAATGGCACACAGTACTCTTACTATGGACTAACAGTTTTGAACAAATTATTACTACTTTTACACCCTTTATGGCTTTAACTGCTTGGTTTCACTTTCAGGGAACTATATATTTGAACCCAAATATGCTTTTCCATACTTTAAGTGTCTTCCCATTGAGTGTTTACTCCAATTCCTTGTTCTTCCTCCTAAAATGTATTATCTCACACTTATCCATGTCAAATTGCACCTTCCACCTATCTGCCTATTCCTCCAACCTGTCTGTCTTCTTGACCTCCTTTACAATCCTTCCTGCTATTTGCCAAATGTTCTATTTTTGTCTGCTTAGTAAATTTTGAGAATGTTCTCCCTATAACCAGTCCAAATCTTCTAAAGGTACAGAGAACAAAAGTGCACCAAGTATTGACCCCTGGGTGCACTACTTCCAACTAGATTCCAATCCCATTTCCCCAAATGCATTGTTTCCTCTCCATCAACCAACTTTCCACCCATGCTGCTAACTTCTTGTATCCTGAAATTACCTCCAATTAAATATTGAGAAGACTAAAACCCCACTCAGTCCTCACTCCAAACTCTGTTCCCTAGCTACTGTCTCCATTCTGCTCCCTGGCACCATTCTGAGATTAAGCCAATTTGTTTGCAACTTTGTCACATTTGACTCAGAGATGAGCTTCCGACCTCATTCGTGCCATCACTAAGACCACCTATTTCCACCTTTTGGTAATGTTGCCTGACTTCGCCCCTCTCTCAGCTCATTTGCTGCTGAAACTCTCTACCCCTAAACTTGACTATTCCAACAAACCCCTGACTGATCGCCCACATTCTACCCTTCGTAAATTAGAGTCATCCAAAACTCTGCTGCCCATGTCTTAACTCACACCAAGACCAGTTTCCCTATCACAACTGAGCTCGCTGACTTACATTGACTCCCAGTCAAGCAGCATCTTGATTTTAACATTTTCATCCTTGTTTTCAAATCCCTCCATGGCCTCACCCCTCCTTATTTCTGTAATCTCCTCCAGTCCCACAACCCTCCAAGATATCTGCACTCCTCTAATTCTAGCCTCTTCAGCATCCCTGATTTTAATCGCTCCACAACTGGTGGCTGCGCCTTCAGTTGCCTAGGCCCCAAGCTCTGGAATACCCTCCCTACACCTCTCCACCTCACTTTCCTCCTTTTAAGACACTCCTTAAACTCTACCTCTTTGACCAAGCTTCTGGTCATCTGACCTAATATCTCCTTTTGTGGCTCAGTGTCATACTTTGTTTTATAATGCTCCTGTAAAGCACCTTGGGACGTCTTGTTATATTAAAGGTGCTATATAAATAGACATTGTTGTATCAGCAGCCTGAATACTTCTGACAAGCCTTTTAGTGAGTTGCCTTGCAAATAACATCTTCTAAAAATCCATAGAGACTACATCTACAACATGAATGTTTTATGCAGTCATCCCTTCAAAAAAAAAATTCTATTAAATGTGTCAAACATGACCAGCCTTTAACAAACCTGTTCTGGCTGTCTTTGACCCATGTATATCTAAACACTCACTGATTTTGTTTTAAATTGCCCATAACTGACGTTAACATATTTGATTACTTTCCAGCTTCATTACCCAATTTACATTCTAAAGTGGATTTGAAAATTGTCGCCAGGGCTTCTGCTATCTCCTTTCCGAAATCTTTCAGCAGCCTTCCATGACTTATTCACACTAAGTTCTGTTAACCTTTTTAGAAGCAGTTTCTGTTCTATAGTTATCTTTGACATATTGTTCCATATCCTCCTTGAGTAAATCTACATTCTCTCTTCTACCATTTGTAAAAACTGATCCAAAATATTTATTTAATAACATTACCATACACTCAGTAGCCATAGGTTAGACTTCCTTCACCCACGAGAATGCAGTCCAACCCTCTCTAACTATTCTTTTACTTTCTAAATGTTTATAAAATGTGTTGCCTTTTAGCTCATGTAATCTCCCTCTTAATCTTCCCACTTTCTATATTCCTGCTCATTTCTTTAGTATTGCTATTTCCTAATTTTATGCCTTTTTAAGTTTCAGTTTAGTTTTAATCTCTAAATATCTGCAGACTTTTTTTGCACATTTTCTTTGTGTCTTGCAAGAGTATATTGCAAAAGTATAGTTTGATTAGAGACAGTCAGCATGGCTTTGTGAGGGGCAGGTCATGCCTCACAAGCCTTATTGAATTCTTTGAAGATGTGACAAAACACGTTGATGAAGGAAGAGCAGTGGATGTGGTGTATATGGATTTTAGCAAGGTGTTTGATAAGGTTCCCCATGGTAGGCTCATTCAGAAAGTAAGGAGGCATGGGATACAGGGAAAGTTGGCTGTCTGGATACAGAATTGGCTGGCCCATAGAAGACAGAGGGTGGTAGTAAATGGAAAGTATTCAGCCTGGAGCTCGGTGACCAGTGGTGTTCCGCAGGGATCTGTTCTGGGACCTCTGCTCTTTGTGATTTTTATAAATGACTTGGATGAGGAAGTGGAAGGCTGGGTTAGTAAGTTTGCCAATGACACAAAGGTTGCTGGAGTTGTGGATAGTGTGGAAGGCTGTTGTAGGTTGCAACGGGTCATTGACAGGATGCAGAGCTGGGCTGAGAAGTGGCAGATGGAGTTCAACCTGGAAAAGTGTGAAGTGATTCATTTTGGAAGGTCGAATTTGAATGCGGAATACAGGCTTAAAGACAGGATTCTTGGTAGTGTGGAGGAACAGAGGGATCTTGGGGTCCATGTCCATAGGTCACTCAAAGTTGCCACCCAAGTTGATAGGGTTGTTAAGAAGGCGTATGATATGTTGGCTTTCATTAACAGGGGGATTGAGTTTAAGAGCTGCGAGGTTATGCTGCAGCTCTCTAAGGCCTTGGTTCGACCACACTTGGAATATTGTGTTCAGTTCTGGTCGCCTCATTATAGGAAGGATGTGGAAGCTTTAGAGAGGGTGCAGAGGAGATTTACCAGGATGCTGCCTGGACTGGAGGGCATGTCCTACGAAGAAAGATTGTGGGAGCTGGGGCTTTTCTCATTGGAGCGAAGAAGGATGAGAGGTGACTTGATAGAGGGGTACAAGATGATGAGAGGCATAGATAGAGTGGATAGCCAGAGACTTTTTCCCAGGGTGGAAAGGGCTATCACCAGGGGGCATAATTTTAAGGTGATTGGAGGAAGGTTTCGGGGAGATGTCAGAGGTAGGTTCTTTACACAGAGAGTGGTGGGTGCGTGGAATGCGCTGCCAGCGGTGGTAGTAGAAGCAGATACATTAGGGGCATTTAAGCGACTCTTGGATAGGTACATGGATGATGGTAGAATGAAGGGTAGGTAGTTAGTTTGATCTTAGAGTAGGTTAAATGTTCGACACAACATCGTGTGCCGAAGGGCCTGTACTGTGCTGTACTGTTCTATGTTCTATATTTACTTTGAACTAATACTATTGTATTTGAAGATTTCCATCAACCCCATTTGCTAACTTTGCTGCCAATTCTGCTGCCGCCTTGTCTTGTTGAACTTTGTCTTTCTCCAATGAGCACCCTTATCTTTGACCACTCATTACTCTTTCTTACAATTAACCTATGTTGTCATCATTATTTTCCAGTTTTTCTACTCTCACATTGGTTATTCGCCCCACTTCATTTCCCAGAACTAAATCAAGCAATATTTCTTTCATTGTTGGACTAGAATCATACTAATCTGAGGAGCAGTCACGGAGGCATTCTGAAAATTGTTGCCTGCTTTTATCGCAGGAGGTAAGAATTGCAAAAACCTGTCTAGCCCTGTTAGAATTTTATAGGTTTCTATGAGATCCCCTCTCATTCTTCTAAATTCTAGTGAATATAGGCCTAGTCGACCCAGTCTCTCCTCATACGTCAATCCTGCCATCCCAGGAATCAGCCTAGTAAAGCATTTTTGCACTGCCTCCAAGGCAAGAACATCCTTCCTAAGATAAGGAGACTAAGACTGCACACATACTCCAGATGTGGTCTTGCCAAGGCCCTGTATAACTGCAGTAAGACATCCTTGCTCCTGTACTCAAATCCTCTTGCAATGAAGGCCAACATACCATTCGCCTTCCTAATTGCTTGCTGAACCTGAATGCTTGCTTTCAGCGACTGGTGTGCAAGGACACCCAGGTCTCGTTGCACCTCCCCCTTTCCCAATCTATCACATTCAGATAATCCGCCTTTCTGTTTTTACAACCAAAGTGGATAACCTCACATTTATCCACATTCTACTGCATCTGCCATGCATTTGCCCACTCACCCAACTTGTCCAAATCACATTGGAGCCTCTTTGCATCCTCGTCACGGCTCACATTTTTCCCTCCAGCTTTGTGTCGTCTGCAAACTTGGAAATGTTACATTTTGTTCCCTCACCCAAGTCATTAATATATATTGTGAATAGATCTGTTGAATTTGTCATGTTGTGTTATTAATGTTTTAGATCCCAGTACGTTCTGTTGCTTAACCTCAGATTGAAATTCTGTGGATCAACATCCTTTCCCAACATAAGTCCCAATCCGCAGGGATCTTAGCTGGAAAAGTTCAATCACCAGCAGAGCAGATAGGAGTATTTCGCTGCTCTTGAAATTTTCTTGCTTTCTAGGATGTGAAGAGCTGTTTGAACTCATGGCTGCAGTTTGCAATGGAGCAGTTCACTGACAGTGTGATATCTGAGGTCCCTCACTTCTTCCCCTTTGCCGCTCCCTCTGTCCTACACCCTCCTCCCCTCTCTCTTTCACCCACCCCCACCCCATCTAAATATTTAGTGCCTAGAAAAATCTTACTGTATGAAACCGTTATTAGGAGGAAGTAATGGCATAATTAGATTGATGGTGCTGGCCAATTGCCTGCACAGGAATTCCTGTTCTGTTTTTAACAGCAGCCATTGTTACTAGGAGTAAGTGAGGAGTTCCAGGGCAGTTTGACCCAGATTATTGCAGTTAATCAACAATCCAACCTACATCCAGCTACTAAAATTCAATCTGTCGCTAATTCATGGAGACTTCCCTTAGCGCCAGGGTTATCATTAGATCAGGTTTGAAATTTAGATAACCAGAGTAATTCTGTTATTTTGTAATAAATAATGAAGCAAGGTAGCCAAGTTTGAATGGTGTGATTCTTTTTGTGAATCAGAACCATGCTCACCTACAGATATCGAGAGGGTGCCTCAGCTTTGAGTGTAAGAAATTTTGAAGAGAGGTTTAGTTACCAAGCTTCACTCTCTCAGCGTCTCACTTCCTTAGCTCCCTTTTTTCCCCCTGTACATTGTCCTGATTCGGGTTTGGAAAGGTTTCTCATGTCATTCTGTGACTGCCGACAAAAAGCAGAATATGAGGGTGAAGGTAGACTCCCTGTCCAGTGTCTCCTTCACCCTTTACCCAAGTTATTAAATTGCAGTCATTCCTCAAATCTTTTTCCAATAAATCTCTCTTTTAAGATTTTTCCACTGAAGATAAAATAGCCACAGCATTTATGATGTGTTTGCATGGCAGTTTCTCTTTTTCTTCTCCACAATCCACCACTCCGGACAATCCTTTAGAAATTTGGTTTGGGCCTAGAAATTTGGATTATGCAGCACTTGTTTTTTTGGGTGAGAAGCAGGTGCTGAAATGCGTGTGGCATGCATCCATTTAATCCAGGCCAGGTGAAGGTCACTTGCTACTTGGTTAGAACACTGTAGAGTTGTCCAGAGCACCTGTCTGCAACTAGTGTTCGGCTCATTGCCTGTCCAAATGGAGGGCATAACATCTGTTTCAAGCCCTTTTTGGAAATTGGATTGTGACCGACTGTACTGCCATACATAGTCATTAGGGCACAGAAGGAGGCCATTTGGCCCATCGAGCAATCCAGCCAGCCTCATTCCCCTGCTCTATCTCCATTGCCGTGGAAGTTTATTTCCCTCAAGTGCCAATCCAACTTCCTTTTGAAATCATTCATTGTCTCTACTTCCACCGAGTTCCAGGGCATTACCACTTGCTGCCTAATAAAAATTCTTCCCCACATCCCCCCTGTATCTCTTGCCCAAAACCTTAAATCTGTGTCCCCCCAGTCCTTGTACCATCTGCTAATGGAAACAGCTTTTTTTGTCTACCTTATCTAAACCTGTCACAATCTTGTACACTTGTATCAAATTTCCCCTCAATGTCCTTTGTTCCATGCAGAGCAACCCAGCTTCTCCAACCTAACCTTGTAGCTAAATTCCTTATCCCTGGAACCATTTTGGTAAATCTCCTCTGCATCCTCTCAAGGATCTGCACATCCTTCTGAAAGTGTGGTGACCAAAACATGGATGCAGTACTCTAGTTGTGGCCAGAGCTTTATAAAGTTTCAGCATAGCTTCCATGTTTTTGTACTCAGTGCCTCTATTTATGAAGCCCAAGATCCCATACACCTTGCTAACTATGTAAATCTGAGTTCTTTTTGCCTTCAGTCTAGTTCAGTAAATATACCTAGTCGGATGCGTAGGTAAAATCAATTACTTTATTTGCGCAGTCGCCAGCGGACTTACTCTGAGAACAGCGGCACTGACTCCACCAGAGTCTGTCGGGTCCCCCCCCAGAGTAAGTGAAGTTTGTGGTACAGGTACTGCTGTTTATACATAAAGATTCATGCTACACCTCCTTGTTTAACCAATCAGTGCGGTACAATTCAACATCACCCACGTGGTGACATGCAGTACATCTGTTACTGAGGTTAACAATACACTCCATTCTCAATACATACTTGTTACTAATAAAATATTGTTTTGTACCAGCAAGATAAAACAAAGCGGATAAGCAAGCTAATTAACAAGAGCATAGGAATCATCAATAACCATGCTGGTCTCACTCCCTACATGGATCATGAGTCTGTTTCTACCTTGTGACAAGTAATTGCGGCGCATCCTGCTATCTCTATTAGGTGTACATTCCTGAGTGTTTCGTGCAGTCTGCAGCTACATCAAGTAGTGGCAGTTCATGAAGATAAGAGGGGCCTAGCACTCCTTATCACTCACACAGGGATGGACATCATTTGATTCACAGGAGTCCATTTGTTCCAAACCACAGGGAGTCACACAATCAGGCCATAAAGAACAGATGTCCTGGCAATTACCAGTGTCGGCTAGTCTTTATTGTCTCACACGCTCTGCCTTTACTTTTAACTATTTCATTGTGGTTTCTGCCACTTAAAATCAAAGCTCAGCAAAGCTACTATTCCTAACTTGGCTATATTTCCCATTAAGCATAGTGCCATGCCTTTCTGCTCACTTCCACAACTACTCTCTCAATATGTCCTGCCACCTTCAAAGAGCTGTATTCATGAAGACCCCAGGTCCCTCTGTCCCTGTATGCTCTTTAGAACTGTGCCATCTGCTGTAGTCAGTTTTCTCAAGCCTAAAGCAGCAAAATCAGTGGTGCCTGGAGGGTGCCAACAGAAAGGCCAAGTGAGTTCTACTTAGCTGAGTGCGGAGCCATGAGGGAGCAACTGTTCATATTGTTCTGCATTGAAACTGCGGGCCTCTGCTGGGCAATGCTCAGCCCCTCCCAATTTCCTAGCCCCCGTCCCTGGATTTACTGTAGGTCTGGTGCCTCTTCCTGACCGTTTGGGACATGTACTGATGATGCAAGAGGGCCAAGTTTCAGTCGTCCTCTTGTGCGTCAAAGTGCCAAGTTGAGTAAGCATGTAAAATAACTAAAATTGTGCTTCCAGGCAGAATATGATATCATTAAAACAGAATTCAACCTACTGCATGACTTTGTGAGAGGACTTTGGTGCAGCCTACAGAAGAACGCTGATGGGAATGCACAACAAAATGTTTGGTCCATTGGGAGGCCTGCAGTCAGTGGAAAGGACCATGGAAGAATACAGCACCAGCTTGATGTAGGACTTGGGCGGTGCAGTGGCTAGCACTGCAACCTCACAACTCCAGTGACCCGGATTCAGCTCTGGGTACTGCCTGTGCGGAGTTTGCACGTTCTCCATGTGACTGCCTGGGTTTCCTCCGGGTGCTCTGGTTTCCTACCAAAGACTTGTGGGTTGATAGATAAATTGGCCATTGTAAAAAAAATTGCCCCTAGTGTAGGTAGGTGGTAGGAGAATTGAGGGAAGTTGGGGATGTGAGAGGGAAAATGGGATTAATGTAGGATTAGTATAAATGGATAGTTGATGGTCGGCACGGACTCGGTGGGCCGAAGGACCTGTTTCGGTGCTGTATCTCTCTATGACTGTGCAGATCTCGGAGCCCATCTTTCCAGCATGGTAGTGGCGGCCAACTTCGTTTGCATGCTTACAGATGAAACCTGATGCAGCGTCTGATGGCCGATATTGCTGCCTCTGTTGTAGCACAAGCAGCAGCTACCCAATGTCCGAGTGCTGCAGTGGCAGCTCAGACTGCTGTCATGCAAGGTCAGCTTGCTGCCAACATGGTGTTGGATTACATTGTATAAAGGGGCTTGCAGAGTAGCACAGCAGTCCAACAATTTGTCCTCCAACAGGTTTCTAGGATTGCTAAGGTGCTGCCCTGGAGGAATGGCAGTAACACTATGGAGCACAACCTACTCTGCTTTCACAGGAAGACAACATTTATCCTCCCACCACACCCACTCTGCCAATGCCCTTGCTGTTGCCTGTCACCCAGCCAGTCCAGACTGCTGCCGCCCATGCTGAGATGTTAGTCTGAAGCTGGGCCTTCTAGGCCTAGAGCTGCTCGAGGGCATCCTCCAAGGGCAACTGCAGTTTCCTCTACTGAAAGTTAGCAGTCTTCCATCAGCCGTGCTGCAGCCATTGGGGTAGCACTGTGTAGGAGCACTAGGACAGGCAAAGGCACATGGAAAACAGGCGCTAAAGGAATACGCAATGGTGATTGGTTGACTCTTGTATGTATTATGGCATGATTTCATTTCTGAATTTTGTTTAGAATGTTTATTTTGTGGTGGCTTTTACTTTGCATTGTGGCCGAGTGGATACTGTGATGGTTAGTGACAGAGGGAAGGTAAGATGTGGGACTGTTGGTGAATGGTCATTGTGGTTGTTGGCAACATTCCCTCTAACTTTTTTTGGTGTGTGCGGGCGATTTATTTAATTGTGCGGTCCCTTTAAACTTTTTTGCATGGCCGCACAAGCATGGTAATTTAAAGGGGCCAACTCATGCACAGCCTGCAGAGGGACTCTTGTGTGGCTGCGCAGCTTAAAGGGAACATTGGTTACTGGTACCACACTGAGTTCTTCACAGACAGCCTGGGCAGGAAAGGGGTTGTCTCGGTTGCCTCCTGCCTTTCTCTTCTCTTACTTTTTTTCTTCTTCCTTTCCCGCCTCCTCCTTGCTTTCTATCACCTCCCTTTTCCAGCAGCTCGCTCTGCTCAGTGTGACCTCTGTTCATTCTTCAAGCCACATTGTATTCCAAGGGGCGTGCCTACCAGTGCCTTGAAATCAGCAAAAACTCCTTCAGCACCTGCCAGACCACTCCCTGTAGACCTTTTACAACTTGAAATAACTATAGAAAGCACCAAACAATTGCAGAATCCTAGCAACAGCCAGAAAAAAAATCAACCAGCAATTAACCTGTAATTTGTTGATCACTTTAAATAGCATGGGTTTGGGATAAAGGCCTGCTCGGGTATAAAATTGAAACCCGACCCGGGCCCAAGTCCTTTAATTTTTTTTTCACGCCCGACCCAACTCGACCCGACTATCGCAATAAATTTAATGATATCAAACATGGTGTTGTGCTCTACCTTGTCCAGATGGTAATACTTGTGATCCTGTTCATCCGTTCCGGCAGCAGGCTATTCCTGCAGATGGAGTTGTAGGGATTCATGGTGAGCCTGATCCCGTGAGTTCCCAGAAGCATTACTGTCCAACCTGACCCGACCTGAACCTGAATGCCGGACTCGGAATATAGACCTGACCCGACCCCGACACATGTAGTCGGGTTCGGGTCGGGTAGCCAGGCGTTAGTTTGGGATTCTTCCTGCTGTTGAAAATGTGTTCAGTTGTACGAGTTTGACAAGGCATTGGCTGGAGTGTTGAGCTCCAAAATGGCACCACTGGCGTCAAATGAGTATTATGTCCTGATTGATGTCATGATCTGACTGCTCTGCATACTTCTGGCAGACATTGACTAGCTGCATCTATATGGCATCTGGTGTGATTCGTTCCTCAAGTGTGTGTACGCACCGCGGATGCCATTTTGGAGAGCTGAGGAAAGGGGTGCTAACGAGCCCAATTTCTCTCAATGTCTTATACTTTAATCTCATCTGTCTTGTGTTTTTTTTAAAGTAAACTTTAGTTGCCCATATTGATTACCCTGTGGAAATAAATAGGAAAAAGTATGAATTTTCTTTTGTGGTATTGAGTTCAAATAAGCTAGAAAGCCAATGCTGTGTCATTGACGAAAACCCTGCGGTGAGGTCACAAGCGACATCAGACGACGACTACTATAACATGTGCTTTGGTATCTGAAAAACAGCTTGATTTGTCCACAGCAATAATGAATACTGTGAACCCACAGCTACTCCCTAATTTTTTGTGTTGCCACTGAGTTGTGTTTTGGTATTTGGAGAAAATGGTCATCAAGAAAGTGTATGTACTGTGTTCAGAGAATCATACAGCACAGAAGGAGGCCATTTGGTCCATCATGTCTGTGCCAGTTCTTTGGTAGAGCTATCCAATTATTCCCACTCTCCTGCTCTTTCCTCATAACCTTGTAACTTTTTTCCCTTCAAGTATTTATCCAATTCTCTTTTGAACATTGCAACTGAATCTACTTCCACTTCCCTTTCAGGCAGTGCATTTCAGATCATCATAAGTTTCCTTATGTTGGCTCTGGTTCTTCTACCAATCACCTTAAGTGTGTGTCATCTGGTTACTGATCCTTCTGCCACTGCAAACTGTTTCTCCTTATTTACTCCATCAAAACCATTCATGATTTTGAACACCTCTATCAAGTCTCCTATAAACTGTCTCTGCTCTGTGGACAACAGCCCCCAGCTTCTTCAGTCCCTCCACATGACTGAGCTAATAACCGATATTTTAAAAAGTATTGGACATTGCAACATATCCACAAAGTACAGCCACATGGTATAAATCAACACAGTAATAGGCTCCGCACACTCAAAAATACTATTAATATGCGAATGTCAAATTTGAGATAGGCAACTATTCCAGAATAGACGATAAAGGTGGATCGTGGAAACAGCACACTGTACTGGAAACCGACAAACACAGACTGCTCCCCATGGTTTGGCTCACAAGCATCAGTCTAATTAATGTATTTTGATCATAATTTGTAATCCATGCAATATTTTTGCTGACCAACTCAACTTGTACCAAAGAATTAAAGATGGAGCCGAAGTTTCTTGGTAGCCCAGGTTAGTTCTAACTAGTTTCTGACAAGTAATACGTTAACTAAGTGTGTTACCGTGGCAAGGACCCTTCATGCACATGCAGTGCATTTTTATTTTCTTGTCTACAGCTTTCTTTCATTATTCACTGACCTTGTTTTCTTATAATGAAAAGGGAACCGGTAAACAGATGAGAGGAGAGGAAGAGAGTAATCACTTTGCAAAGCCAACCCCTTTTCTTGAACTAATTCTTCCCAATATACACAATGTAAACCTCCATTTTCTCCTAATTTCCCAAACCAGGGTCTCCCTGGCCCAGAATCCAAGCTGGCCTGCCATCGCTTGACAACCCTTCTGCGGAGTCCCACTAGTAAAATGTGGAACGTGGCCTCACTTGGAGCTCGAGCCACACACGCATAGTTTGAAGTGAGACAGTGCCTCACCTGTCTCTCTTGACAAGTCTCCTTTGGTTATAACCAGGATGGACGCTGTAGGTTGTGTTACTTTCTTTTCAGATGAATAGAGTGAAGGCCTCCTCTGCCTGTAAGGGTTCTAAATTAATTAAGTTTGGACAGCTTGAATTCTATTTGGTCAAGCACAGCACGTAATGACCTGATAACTTTGATTTCTGCTGTTACTTTTCCCTGGCACACGTTGGTTTTCCTTTGATGTTTTTCATGGAACTGTGAGCTGCTAAAATTTAGAAATCGGCATGCTGTTTGATCACTGAGAATGTTACATATGGCTTTTCAAAGTGGAGCTTTGTGGAGCAAAGGATTTTAAGGTCAAAGAACACAAATGATTTGCTGCTGGTGAGCGCATAATGGTGAATCATGGTGACCTGTCCTGTGACAATAAACTGGATGAAATGAAGAGCAGCAATGAAGAAGATTGAATCAAAAGACTGAAGGAGAAAAGCTATCCATTAAAAACAGGCAAAATCCTTACATTAAAAGAGCAGGCTGCATAGCATAGAAAAATTGTGATTTTTATTTTTGCTGAGTTCACAGCAATCTCGTTCTCATTTCTCCCCTCCTTTTCCTCTGCCCTCTTAAAGCCATAGTCCTGTTACTGGGATATGATTTCACAGATGCTAATTACAGATCCCCTTATGTGGCCTTTTTTCATGTGTGAATACAGACTGAGTGTCTCAGAAGGCTATTCAGTATTGCTGAATCCAATTCAACTGATGTCCATCCAAGCTCTCTTCGAGCAGGCGATGCTGAAGAGAATTGTGACCAAGGTTTCCCTGGTTAAGTCAGGGTCTTAGACTAGCTGTAGCCCTCCTCTGCTATTGCAGCTAAACCTAGCTAAATAAGCACAGGCAGGGATCAAATCTGGGATCTTCTGGTCTGTATGGCTTTTTGTAACTGGCCTTGAAAACATATATTCTTTCCAAAACACTGAATCTTAAAACAACAAACTTCATGCAAAATGAGTAGTACTCTATATTTGGCTGTTACACTAGTTTAAAAAAAAGTCTAATCTGTGTGAGGATGTCCGTTGGGAAATCTGAAAAAGCCAAAGTGGAATTGTACACAGATTAAGCCAATATGTGGCTGTTTCACAAGCTAATTGCATGATTTATCTCTTGGGTATCTCAGGGAGTTTGAAGCAATAGCTCACTGGTCAAGTTAAATTTCTGGTGTTGGGTACAGTTTTGGCTCCATATAAATGTACCCTGCAGTTGTTTAGGTAGAAGTGTGAATACACACATTTGAGAGCATGAATGCAAAATTCTCCAGTAAGTTGATAGAGATAATGACTGACACACTGGTGTCAACAGCAGAAACTGTTATTTATATAAGCGCCTTTAATGTAATAAAACGTCCAAAGCCACTTCATAGGAGCATCATAAAACAAAAAATGACACCGAGCTACATAAGGAGATATTAGGTTAGATGATCATCGGCTTGATCAAAGAGGTAGGTTTTAAGGACTGACTTAAAGGAGAGAGTTAGGGAGGAGGAGAGATGTAGGGAGGAAATCCAGAGCTTGGGGCCTAGGCAGCTGAAGGCATGTCCACCAGTGGCGGAGCAATTAAAATTGAGGATGTTCAAGAAGCCAGAATGAGATCAACACAGATCTTTGAGGGTTGTGGGGCTGGAGGAGATTACAGAGCTGGGGAGGGGTGAGGCCATGGAGGGCTTTGAAAACAAGGATGAGAATTTTAAAATCAGGATGTTGCTTGACCGGAAACTAATGTAGGTCAGCGAGGACAGGGGTGGTAGGGGAATGGGACTTGGTGCAAGTTAAAACACGGGCAGCAGAGCTTTAGATGACCTCAAGTTTATGGAGAATGTGATCAAGAATGTGAGAAACTAGCCAGAAATGTGTTAAAAGTAGTTAATCAAAGTAGATAATCTTTTAAAAACGTACAAACATCTGGCAATGAAAGGGATTGAAATTTCTAGGGATAGGTGTGGAGAAGAGCAAATATTCCATGAATGTGAGTGATCTTCAACTTCCACCTTCAATATTTGCAAGGAGTGAAGTGGCAGGAGTCCCAAATGATTTTTGATTGAGGCCTCGTTTGTCTGCCAAATGGGCATCCTGCAGCTGGGAAATTAACAGGTTCCCACACTGAGCCCTATAAAATACAAATCCAAAAATCCCTCAGCCATTCTTGAGTGACCTCCGGTGGTTCTTTAAGGCCCATTTTTCAGTGGAGAAATGAACAGCTGTCAGCTGAAAATCGCTCCCTATGGCTCTCATCCTGCTGGTACCACAGCGATATTGTGTATGGAATCCAACGTGTCAGTGTAGAATAATATTAAGATTGCTTTCCTGGAGTTTTTGTTTGGTTGCCTCAGAGTTGGGGAGAATTCAAATTCTACTCTTCTTGGAAATTAACCACCCTCAGACTCCTAGTGAAAAGTCCAGGACAAGTTGGATATGGTCTGTTGGAAGGAGCAGACTGATGAGCTTCAGTGAACGGCCATTGCTTGTATATTTTGTCATTGTGTTAAAGGATGCAAAGTCTTTATTAAACCAATTTAAAAGATGCAAACAGCACAATCATTTGGGCTCAGCAATATTTAGCTTTAATCATTATTTCCACTTGTTGTTTAGAGGATTTATTGTATTTATATCCAGTCTTACTGCCTCAACTTCTCCATTCTGCAACAAGTCATGTTTTAAATCATTCAGTTCCTCAGCAATTCTGATTGTATAAATAGCTTTGCCTCTCTATTCCGACTTCATTTTAATTTGCATTCTTGTCTTTTGTCTCTGATAGTGATTCTTACAGATAATTGACAATCATTCAGTGATACTACTGGCCATAGAAAGAAGCTGTAATGCAAATTTTCTGTAAACAGATTTTTTTTCCTGTTGTGTTTTTAAGGGTGGCCTATGGTGGGGTTGCACAGTGAAGACCAGTTACAGGTAAAGGTAGACTTTGCCTTTCTCTACTATAAGCAGAGATGCACGTAGACAGCCATTGAATTCAGTAGCCCAATATTAGAAGTGGCTGAATTGTATGTCATTGAATCCCAGGGTACCACTGATCACACATCTTTGGTTTAAAATTACATAAAGCAAGATACTATTCCAGATGATCTGCAGATGCTGTGTAAACACAATGTAAATGGAGGATACTAGATACTGTGTTCTATGAATTGCATGGCACTAATTCAATCAAGGAAATCTCAAGATGTCAAAAAAATGAGTGTTTTATGTTAACATCCTGAACTCAGATTGGATTAATCAATTTAACAGCAAGGTGGACTGCATAATTTATTACTTGTATGATCCATGGATCTCCCTTGGCATTAGTCACCATGAAGCTGCAGATATACAGTTTAGTAATTTGGGTCCTTCAAACTCCTCCCACTCCTTTAGTCTTGGAGTCACAGCTAAGTGAGGTTACTGTTCATAACAAGAGCTCAGCACTGGAAAACCTTTCTGGCAGAAATAGCTGACCTACCATTTGGGAATACAGTAAAGGAAGAGACTGTGCTGCCGGCTCTTAGTGGGAACACATGACCGACTTCCTCTTCGAGGAGTGTTCCTCACCCCTCTCCAGTTGAGCTGTGAGCACAAAGAAGGGAGTTATGTGAGTTTTGCTACTGTCGGCTACTGCAAGAGATTGGGCTGAGCTTAGTTGGCAGGGAAGTGTGGTAGCAGCTGTACCTTGGGCAAAGTTCATTTTGGTGATTAGTGATTTTTTTATTTTATTTGCACGATCTGATTCATTAAATGCCAAACAATCACAGTGAAGAATGACTGACACTGCTTGCGTACAAAATGATACGCGATTCTGTCTTGTTAAAATGTTCTCTCCCGTCCGCTGTTTGTATTTGTGTAATAAAAACTGACCCGAAACGTTAACTCTGCTTCTCTTTCCACAGATGCTGCCAGACCTGCTGAGTGGTTCCAGCATTTCTTGTTTTTATTTCAGATTTCCAGCATCTGCAATATTTTGCTTTTATGTTTGTATTTGTGTGTTTATTTTCCTTACTGGTGAAGTTGTGAAGGCATTAGTTGGACTTTCAACTTGCCAATGCATTGTTTTTGTGAGGTAGGACCTCTGGTATTACAAGGTTGGTTTTAATGCTCAAGGTTTGTGTAATTCAGTATTGTAGGTATTTTTATTTTATTTTGTGAAAGGTTAGGAAAAAGTCAGAATATCTTGTTCTGGAGTGTGGTATACCTATTAACCAGTGGGTTTAAGAGCCCACCTTGTGAATGTGGAATAAACTGTACTGAGTCCAAAATTTTTCCCTCTTTGGTTCAATTCAGGAGGGAGGTATTGCCAAAGTTTTTTTTTTAAAAAAACTGCAAATGCTGAAAATCTGAAATGAAGGCAAAGTACAAGAGATAAACCTCGAGTTTCGGTTTTGGGTGCAATTGGGAAATTTCACCATGTGCATGAAATTGTTGTGCTGGCTAGGTTTCTGTTCAGGTTTCCTCTAAATTAGTTGCATGATCATAAACGTCAAACTTTCAATGAACCAGTCCATTTGGGCATCTTATTTGGGGAAAAAAAAGAAACAATTATGTTCTCTTTCCAGTAAAAATTATCTGTTGAGGTGTTTGAGATATTCTGGCGCAGTTGTATTACAGCTGAAAATGGGTTTAGCACCAAAAATAAGCGTTTTTATAAAGTGTTGAATCTTCTGCATGTGAGTAACCTGATTTAATATTGAAAATGGCTTTTAGAAAAAAGTTATACTGAACTATTTAATAGCTTTATTGATGTACACCAGTCACTTTCTGAATAAATTAATATTTTTGATATGAAGAAACTTTTAAAACATGCCTACAAGTGTCTCTGCCCCTAAGAAAATGAATACATTTGAAGAGCCTTCCCTAGCAACTCAACCTTGCAATTTTGATCTTGGGGTTTTGTGGGCAGGGCTTGATCTGGGCAAATTGATTTTTGAACCAGTATGAAAGATCATGGAAAACACTAGTGTTACTACCAGGTGAGAAAGGGGTCTAGGGTTCCCTCTCAGCCTTCACCTGGTCTTACTGTAACAGGGTTTTATTTTAAAACACCATTTTTTTTTTTAGCTCACCCTTAATGAATCCTTGTTCACTAACTTCCAATTATAAGGCAAAGTAACACGCCAAACAGGTTTTCTTAGGTTTAAAGAAAAAAGGTTGAACTTTATTAAACTTAAACTCAAATTCGGTTAAAGCCTACGGATACGCGACGTGCCCATGCTAGCATGTATACGCGATACACACGTGCAGATAGAGACAGAAAAGAATCATAGAGTTATACAACACAGAAACAGGCCCTTCAGCCCATTGTGTCCGTGCCGGCCATCAAGCACCCATATTCTAATCCCATTTTCCAGCACTTGGCCTCCAGCCTTGTATGCTATGGCGTTTCAAGTGCTCATCTAAATACTTATTAAATGTTGTGAGGGTTCCTGCCTCTACCATCCCTTCAGGCAATGTGTTCCAGATTCCAACCACTCTCTGGGTGAAAATTTCTCTCCTCAAATCCCCTCTAAGCCTCCTGCCCTGACCTTAAATGTATGCCCCCTGGTTATTGACAGCTCCTCTAAGGGAAAAAGTTTCTTCCTATCTACCCTATCAATCTCTCTTCTCTCTCTCTCTTTGGCCTCCTTGCCTCGAGAGACAATGGGTAAGCGCCTGGAGGTGGTCAGTGGTTTGTGGAGCAGCACCTGGAGTGGCGATAAAGGCCAATTCTAGAGTGACAGACTCTTCCAAAGGTGCTGCAGATAAAATTGGTTGTCAGGGCTGTTACACAGTTGGCTCTCCCTTTGCGCTTCTGTCTTTTTTCCTGCCATTTGCTAAGTCTCTTCGACTCGCCACACTTTAGCCCCGCCTTTATGGCTGCCCGCCAGCTCTGGCGATCGCTGGCAACTGACTCCCACGACTTGTGATCAATGTCACGGGACTTCATGTCGCGTTTGCAGACGTCTTTACAGTGGAGACATGGACGACCAGTGGGTCTGATACCAGTGGCAAGTTCGCTGTACAATGTGTCTTTGGGGGTCCTGCCATCTTCCATGTGGCTCACATGGCCAAGCCATCTCAAGCGCCGCTGACTCAGTAGTGTGTATAAGCTGGGGATGTTGGCCGCCTCGAGGACTTCTGTGTTGGAGATACGGTCCTCCCACCTGATGCCAAGGATTCTCCGGAGGCAGCGAAGATGGAATGAATTGAGACATCGCTCTTGGCTGACATACATTGTCTAGGCCTCGCTGCCATTGAGCAAGGTACTGAGGACACAGGCTTGATACACTCGGACTTTTGTGTTCCGTGTCAGTGTGCCATTTTCCCACACTCTCTTGGCCAGTCTGGACATAGCAGTGGAAGCCTTTCCCATGCGCTTGTTGATTTCTGCATCTAGAGACAGGTTACTGGTGATAGTTGAGCCTAGGTAGGTGAACTCTTGAACCACTTCCAGAGCGTGATCGCCAATATTTATGAATGGAACATTTCTGACATCCTGTCCCATGATGTTCGTTTTCCTGAGGCTGATGGTTAGGCCAAATTCATTGCAGGCAGCTGCAAACCTGTCGATGAGACTCTGCAGACACTCTTCAGTGTGAGATGTTAAAGCAGCGTCAGCAAAGAGGAGTTCCCTGATGAGGACTTTCCGTACTTTGGTCTTCGCTCTTAGACGGGCAAGGTTGAACAATCTGTCCCCTGATCTTGTGTGGAGGAAAATTCCTTCTTCTGAAGACTTGAACGCATGTGAGAGCAGCAGGGAGAAGAAAATCCCAAACAGTGAAGGTGCGAGAACACAGCCCTGTTTCACACCACTCAGGAAAGGAAAGGGGTCTGATGAGGTGCCGCTATGCTGAATTGTGCCTTTCATATTGTCATGGAATGAGGTGATGATACTTAGTAGCTTTGGTGGACATCCAATCTTTTCTAGTAGTGTGAAGAGGCCACGTCTGCTGACGAGGTCAAAAGCTTTGGTGAGATCAATGAAAGCAATGTAGAGGGGCATCTGTTCGCTGCATTTCTCCTATATCTGATGAAGGAGGAACAGCATGTCAATGGTCGATCTCTCTGCACGAAAGCCACACTGTGCCTCAAGGTAGACGCGCTCGGCCAGCTTCTGGAGCCTGTTTAAAGCGACTCGAGCAAAGACTTTCCCCACTATGCTGAGCAGGGAGATTCCATGGTAGTTGTTGCAGTCACTGCGGTCACCTTTGTTTTTATAGAGGGTGATGATATTGGCATTGTTCATGTCCTGAGATACTGCTCCCTCGTCCCCGCACAGGCAAACAGTTCATGGAGTGCTGAGAGTATAGCAGGCTTGGCACTCTTGATTATTTCAGGGGTAATGCCGTCCTTCCCAGGGGCTTTTCCGCTGGCTAGAGAATCAATGGCATCACTGTGTTCCGGTTTTGTTGGCTGTACGTCCAGCTCTTCCATGACTGGCAGAGACTGGGTTGCATTGAGGGTGATCTCAGTGACAACATTTTCCCTGGAGTACAGTTCTAGGTAGTGCTCAACCCAGCGGTCCATTTGCTTGCGTTGGTCAGTGATTGTGTCCCCTGATTTAGATTTGAGAGGGGCGATCTTCTTGACGGTTGGCCGAAAAGCTCTCTTAATGCCATCATACATTCCTCTGCTTCCGGTGTCTGAGGCCAGCTGAATATGAATGCATAGGTGTTGCCAGTAGTCATTTGCGCAGCGCCTGGCTGTTCTTTGTGCAGTGCTTCTGGCTGCTTTAAGTGCTACGGATGTTAACTCGCTGGGGGCTTTCTTGTAGTTCAGCAGTGCAATGCGCTTAGCAACTATGACAGGTTCCAGCTCTTCAAAATGAGATTGAAACCAGTCCATATTCCTCTTCGCACGTTTGCCATAGGTAGTCAAAGCTGAGTCATAGGTGGCATCTTTGATGTGGGCCCACTTGGTCTCAGCATCCCCTGTGGGAGTGTTTTGAAGGGCTTTTACAAGTGAATTTAGAAATTTTTGTAACAGCTGTGGATGAGAAATTCTGCTCGTGTTGATGCGTGGGTGGCCCTTCTGCTTGGAGTGATGCAGCTTCTTTGGTTTGAGTCTAACCTTGCTGCACACCAGGGAGTGGTCGGTGTCGCAGTCCGCACTGTGGAAGCTGTGTGTGGTTTGAACACTGTTTAAGGAGGCTCGCCTTGTGACGACGAGATCCAGCTGGTGCCAACGACGTGATCTTGGGTGCCTCCAAGAAACCTGGTGACAGGGTTTAGTGTGAAAGATCGAGTTGGTGATGCAGAGGTTATGATAGGTACACAACTCAAGCAGTCTCTGTCCATTCTCATTCATCCTTCCGAAGGATGAATGAAAATGGACAGAGACTGCTTGAGTTGTGTACCCTATCAATACCCCTCATAGTTTTGTATATCACAATCGGGTCCCCCCTCAGCCTTGTCTGCTCTAAGGAAAACAAGCCGAGCCTATCCAGTCTCTCTTCATAGCTGAGATGCTCCAGCCCAGGCAACATCCTGGTGAATCTCCTCTGCATCCTCTCCAGTGCAATCACATCCTTCCTATAGTGTGGCGACCATAACTGTACACAGTACTCCAGCTGTGGCCTAACTAGCGTTTTACACAGCGCCATCATAACCTCCCTGCTCTTATATTTTGGTCAGCTATGTGGCCTGGTCCAATCTCGACTTCTTTTGTTATCTCTTGCCCCACCCCCACCTCACTTGCTTATAACCTGTGACTTTTCTAATATTTGTCAGTTCCGATGAAGGGTCACTGACTCGAAACGTTAACTCTGCTTCTCTTTCCACAGATGCTGCCAGACTTGTTGAGTGGTTCCAGCATTTCTTGTTTTTATTTCAGATTTCCAGCATCCGCAGTATTTTGCTTTTATCTTATATTCTATGCCTTGGCTGATAAAGGCAAGTATCCCTTCCTAACCACCTTATCTACCTGTGCTGCTGCCTTCAGTAATCTATGGACAAGTATACCAAGGTTCCTGTGACCCTTTGTACTTCCTAGGGTCCTACCATCCATTGTATATTCCCTTGCCTTGTTAGTCCTCCCAAAATGCATCACCCTCACACTTCTCAGGATTAAATTCCATTTTGCCACTGCTCTGCCCATCTATATCATCCTGTAATCTAAGGCTTTCCTCTTCACTATTTACGACACCACCAATTTTCGTGTCATCCACGAATTTAATGATCATACCTCCTACATTCACGTCTAAATCGTTAATGTACACTGCAAACAGCAAGGATCCCAACACCGATCCCTGTGGTACACCACTGGTCACAGGATTTTCCAATTGCAAAAACAACCCTCGACCATCACCCTCTGCCTCCTGCCACTAAGCTAATTTTGGATCCAATTTGCCAAATTGCCCTGGATCCCAAGTGCTCTTGCCTTCTTGGCCAGTCTCCCATGTGGGACCTGATCAAAAGCCTTACTGAAGTCCATGTAGACTACATCAGTTGCTTTACCCTCGTCTACACATCTCGTCACAGCCTCGAAAAATTCAAACAGATTTGTTAGACATGATCTCCCGCTGACAAAGCCATGCTGACTATCCTTGATTAATCCCTGCCTCTCCAAATGGAGATTAATCCTGTCCCTCAGAATTTTTTCCAACACTTCTCCTACCTCTGATGTTAGATTCACTGGCCTGTAATTACCTGGTTTATCTCTACTACCCTTCTTGAATAATGGTACCACATTTGCTGTCCTCCAATCCTCTGGCACCTCTCATGTGGCCAGAGAGGATTTGAAAATTTGTGTTGGAGCCCCTGCAATTTCCTCCCTTGCCTCACATAGCAGCCTGGGATACATCTCATCTGGGCATGGAGATTTATTCACTTTTAAGCCTGCTAATACTTCCTCGCTTTCAATGCTAATTTGTTCAAGTATATCACAATCCCCCTCCCTGATCTCTACACCTACAGAGTCCTTCTCCATAATGAACACAGATGAAAAGTAATCATATTCATCATTTAAAACCTCACCTACTTCCTCCGACTCCACACACACAATGCCACTTTGGTCCCTAATGGAACCTACTCTTTTCTTGGTTATCTGCTTGCCCTTAATATACTTATAAAATGCCTTGGGATTTTCCTTTATCTTGCCCGCCAGTGTTTTTTCTTGCTCCTTCTTCGCTCTCCTAATTACTTTAAGTGCCCCCCTACACTTCCTATACTCCTCTCGGGCCTCTGCTGTTTTCAGCCCTCTGAAAAGAGCAGAAGAAATAAAGTGGAAAAGTTTGAGGCAATATCTGAAGATGGTTTTGGTTACTGTTCTTTGAGCTTGATGTAAAGTCCTTGTTTGTGGGTAGGTCCTGCTTTTCGTTGGGGCCCAGTATTCTTCTTAAACCTTGTTCAATGTAGGAGACTTTTCAGTCTTAAAGTTCATGTGTCCTCAGTGGGTCCAGAGGCTTGTGAGAAAGAGATGGGAGCAGACAGAAGAGGTCTTCTCACTCCAGGAGCAAACAGTCTTTTTTTTGAGTTCAAACTCTGTGGCAAGTTCAAAAAAACCTAGATCAGCCAGTTAGTCATATGACCAGCTGGTTTAACCAGTTTGTGGATTGTATCACCTTAGCAGTCTCTGGAATGCACCTCTTACACACAATAGCTGGTGATCAAAGTCCATTTTGGAATGTGGATAAGTCCCTATTGGTATTCAAACGTCCTGCATCTAAGTCTGGCAGCCCTTGTAACAGGCCTTCTCCTCTTCTCAGCATCAATTTGATATTTAATGTCCATATGGCAAAATTAATATGCCTCATTCTTGGCAGGTGGGTCCCAGCATGACACTAGTATAAGTGGATTCTGGAAATATCTTATTTCTGTTTAAAGTTCACCTTTTGTTTGCACTGGTTCAGCTGATGCTGCCCATATTGTGTTGATATTACTAATGTAAACACAGCAGAAACTCTGCCCCGACCCCAAAAGGAAGTTATATAAGTTACAGGGCTATGGGCCAAGTGCTGGAAAATGGGATTAGAATAGTTAGGTGCTTGATGGCCAGCACAGACTCGATGGGCCGAAGGGCCTGTTTCTGTGCTCTACGACTCTACGACTCTAAAAGCCAGGTTTGGACATTTCATTTTGGTAACCGTCAGCAAGCATTGTAAAGTATTTTGTACCTTTTAATTTGTGTGTGTGTTTGTGTGTTGACCAAGTGTTTTGTTTTGTTTCAACTCTTCCTCTTTCCCATCTCCACTCCAGTAGAAGCCTCCATAGTGAGTTTTTCAGAGATTTCTCTTGGGTCTGCGGCAGGAAATTTAAAGCGATGATATCTTGGGCTGCTTGAGGCAGCGCTCAGGAGAGGAGTCACCAATTTTGGGCGACTCCTGTCCAAAGTGGGAGGAGGATTGAGAATGAAAACAAAAAGTGCTGGAAATAATCAGGTCTGGCAGCATCCGTGGAGCAGAGTTAATGGCTAGAGGTGGTGGGGTGGGGTGTATAATCGAGTGGGAGGTGGGGCCGTTTCCATCACCTACTCACCCCCACTGCCATTTTACCAGCAGCGGGGGAGGTGACAAATGGCCTGCCTGCCCCAGGCCAGTTGAGGCCCTTAAGTGGCCAGTTAATTGCCACTTAAGGGGCCAGTTAATTGCCACTTAAGGGCTGCCTTCTAATGCTGCTGATATTTTACCAATGATGGCTGGGCACTTTGACAGCTGAGGAGGTTGCCCAGTAATATTAGGCAGCCTCCTTGCGGGCCCTGGGGGAATCCCTCCTGATCGGGCACCCTGTGTCAATTGCGGTCTTACTTGAGCACTTATAAGCAGACACTTACTGAGACTGGTGAAGGGTTTGAGTGAGGAGCTACATCTTTGTAATCCTTTTAGTCTGTACAATAAATGTGAAACTCAGTAAAGATAGGTTCCAGCATCATCCTTCCATAACAAGCTTTCTGGAATTTAACACCCTGTGCTCCACAAAGGGCATCACAAGCTGTCCCAGGTAAAGCACCTCCCCCCGTCCTCCTGATTAACACCTACCGCCTCGCTGGGGCCCAGCTGATTGTCCCCAGTAAAGCCCAAAATCGCACTTACCTTTCCCGGGGCTGGCATCCATGCTGCTCCTCACGCTAGGTGCAGTCCCAGCAGTGGCCACCGCTTCTAGTGGTGCTGCTAGGACTGAAGAGCTGCCGGCCCACTGATTGGCTAGCAGCGCGGAGGCAGGACTTCCCGCCTCAGAGAGCGGAAGTCCCATTCGAGGCCAGAATTGCTGCATGGCTTCCAGGCCCAGAGGAGGCGGGCTGGCTGCCGACTTTTAAGCCGGTGGGCTGGGTCTCTGCCTCCATGTAAAATTCCAGCCAACGTTGCAGGTCTGTGACCTTTTCATCAGAGGGTTGGGAACGCTATCTCTGATGCAAGTGATACCACTACAGACATGTGCTGATAGCTGCTCAAGCACATCATCACAGAAACAAAAGGGAAATCAGACAATTGTGCTACGCTCCATCAACACGCCCATCTGTTTTCTCTCAGCTAAAGATAGTGTGTAGTGTTGGATAACCTGGCGAATAAGGGCAAAATACAAGGAATTCTCACTCATAAATTAAATACTTGTCATTACATTGGCTTTTACTCTTTTGTTTAGTAAGTCGCTTTAACAGTGGCCAGCATTCTTCTGTGAGGTCATTGTTTCATATCTTGCGGCAATATTCCCGGTTGGTTATGTTAGGTTTGGATTTCAGTTTGTATGATGTCCAAAATGAACTTTCTCAGGCTAAATAGAGCTGTTGTCACACGAGGGAGTTTTTGGCTGTTCAGTTGCTGAAATGGCCTGCTTTGAAACCACCTATATAGAGTCACCATATTGATAAGTGGCTGGTTTGCATGAAGTTGACATTTTAGGTGGTGAAATTCCTCTTGCTGAAAAACCAAGAGCACACTATAATGAATAACTTGCTTTAAAAAAAAACAAGAAGCAAAATACTGCAGATGTTGCAAATCTGAAATTAAGATAGGAAATGCTGGAAATGCTCAGCAAGTCAGACTGTTCTGAAATCGTGGATTTGAAACGTGTAATTTCTGCCAATAGGATTACATTCTCCTGTTTCTGTTCTTAAGGCAAATCTGCCCAATTTTAATTGTTAAGCAATGCACTTCTGTTTTCTTCCGTTTTGGAACTAAAATTCCACCAAGTGCTATTGTAAGGTATGAGCTCAGTGGTAGGAACATAAGAGCAGGAGTAGGCCATTCAGCCCATCGAGCCTGCTCTGCCATTCAGTTAGATTGTGGCTGATCATCTACCTCAACACCACTTTCCCACGTTATCCCCACATCCCTTGATGATGTCATTAGTATCTAGATATCTATCGATTTCTGTCTTGAAAGTGCTCAATGATTCAGTTTCCACAGCCCTCTGGGGTAGAGAATTCCAAAGATTCACTACCTTCTGAGTAAAGAAATCCCTCCTCATCTCATTCTTAAGTGGCCTACCTCTTATTCTGAGACCATCCCCTGGTTCTAGCCTCCCTCACCAGCTAGGGGAAACATCCTATCTGTATCCACCCTGTCACACCCTGTAAGAATTTTATAAGTTTCAATGAGATCACCTCTCATTCTTCGAAATTCTAGAGAATACAGACCCAGTTTCCTCAATCTCTCTTTATAAGACTAGCACAAGGATTAGTCTGATGAACCTCCGTGGCACTCCCTCTATGGCTTGTATATCCTTCCTTAGATGAGACCAAAACTGTACACAATACTCCAGGTGTGGTCTTACCAAGGCTCTATACAATTGCAGTAAGACTTCTTTATTCCTGTATTCAAAATCCCTTATGATGAAGGCCAACGTACCATTTGCCTTCCTAATTGCTTACTGCACCTGCATGTTAGCTTCCAGTGACTTATGAACAAGGAGACTCAAGTCCCTTTGGACATCAAATCTTCCCAATCTCTGACCATTTAAGAAATACTCTTTCTGTTTTTTCTACCAAAGTGGATAACTTCACACTTATTCACATTGTGTTCCATGTGTCCATTCACTTAGCATGTCCAAGTCCCCTTGAAGCCTCCTCACAACTCTCATTTCCACCTAGTTTAGTGTCATCAGCAAATCTGGAAATGTTACGTTTGGTCCCCACTAGTAACCGCCTGCCATCCCGAGAATGTCCCGTTTATTCCTGCTCTCTGTTTTCGGTCTGTTAACACAATTGTCAATCCATACCAGTATATTACCCCCAATCCCATGTGCTTTAATTTTGTTTACTAACCACCTGTGAGGGACCTTTATCAAACGCCTTCTGAAAATCCAAATATATCACATCCACTGGTTCTCCTTTATGCCACAAGTAACATCCTCAAAAAAAAAACTCCAACAGGTTTGGCAAATATGATTTCCCTTTTATAACTCCATGTTGACTCTGCCCAATCATATAATTATTTTCTAAGTGTCTAGTTATCACATCCTTTGTAATAGATTCTAACATTTTCCCTACTACTGATGTCAAGCTAACAGGTCTGGTAGTTCCCCGTTTTCTCTCTCCATCCTTTCTTAAATAGTAGGGTGACATTTACTACTTTCCAGTCTGCAGGAACCTTTCCAGAATCTATAGAATTTTGAAAGATTACTACCAATACATCCAGAATCTCTATAGCCACGTCCTTCAATACTCTGGAATGTAGCTCATCTGGTCCAGGGGATTTATCAATTTTCAATCCAGTTAATTATTCAAGTACTATCTTATTAATAATTTTTTTTCAGTTCTTCATTTTCACAAAATCCTTGCTTTCCTAATTTTTGTGGGAGATTTTCTGTACCTTCCTCCATGAAGACAGACACAAAGTAATTGTTTAGTTTCTCAGCCATTTCCCCATTCTCCAATATAAATTCTCCTGTCTTCGCCTGTAATGGACCCACATTTGTCCTTTATCAGTTTTATTCAGTCTATATGTAAATTGAAATTGCCTATTATTGTATTACCCATATTGCATGCACCTCTAATTTCCTGGTTTATACCATGCCCAACATTACCACTACTGTTTGGTGGCCTATAAACAACTCCCTTGCTGTTTCTTAGCTCCACCCAAACTGATTCTACATCTTAATCCTTCGATTGAAGATCCTTTCTCACTAATGTACTGATCTTGTCCCTTTTATTAAGAGCGCTACCGCACCTCCTTTTCCATTTTGTCTATCCTTCCTAAATGACTAACATCCTTGAATATTCAGTTCCCAGTCTTGGTCACCCTGTAACCACGTCTCTGTAATGGCAATTAAATCATATCCTTTTACCTCTATTTGTTCCTTCAAATCACCTACCTTGTTGCGGATGCTGCATGCATTCAGATAGAGTGTCCTTAACTTTGTCTTTTTAACATTATTCCACATTCTGATCCTATTTGATGCTTGCCTTCGTCTTGTCTATCTTCTGATTTCACTTCCTACTTTTCTACTTCCTGTTACCAGTTTTGCTTCCTTCCAATCTCTCTTTCCTGCCACACTCAGATTATTAATTTCCTTATTGCTATCTTGCCTTCTCCTCTCTCTCTCTCTCTCTCTCTCTCTCTCTCTCTCTCTCTCTGTCTCTCTCTCTCTCTCTCTCTCTCTCTCTCTCTCTCTCTCTCTCTCTCTCTGTCTCTCTCTCTCTCTCTGTCTCTCTGTCTCTCTGTCTCTCTCTCTCTCTCTCTCTCTCTGTCTCTCTGTCTCTCTCTCTCTCTGTGTCTCTCTCTCTCTCTCTCTCTCTCAATTATCACATCTTCCCTCGCCCACCCCCCCCCTTCCCTCGCCCACCCCCCCCCCCCCCAATTTGATTTAAAGCCCTCTCTAACACCCTAGTTATACAACTCGCCAGAACATTGGCCCCAGCACAGTTCAGGTGAAGACTGTCTCAACAGTACAGCTCCCACTTGCCACAGCACTGGTGCCAGCAGCCCATAAATCAAAACCCAATTCACCCACACCAATCTTTGTGCCATGCATTTAACTCTCTAATCTTATTTATCCTACTCCAATTTGCTTGTGGCTCGGGTAATAATCCAGAGATTATTATCTTTGAGGTTCTGCTTTTTAATTTAGTCCCTGCTCATACTCGCTATGCAGAATCTAATTCCTAGTCCTATCTATGTCGTTGGTACCCACGTGGACCATGGCAACTGGATCCTCCCCTTCCCACTGCAAGCTCCTCTCCAGCCCAGAGCAGATGTCCCGAACCCTGACACCGGGCAGGGAACACAGCTTTCAGGATTCTCGTTCTTGACTGTAGAGAACTGTATCTAGCCCCCTGACTATACTGTCCCTTACATTCCTATTTACTCCCCCCACTTGAATGGCTTCCTGTACCATGGTGCCATGGTGAGCTCACTCATCCACCCTGCAACCCTCACTGTCATCCATACCAGCTGAAATAACCTCAAACTTGTTGGACAATTGCAAGGGCTGAGGCTCCTCCACTTCTGCCTTTTTGCTCCCCTTACCTGCCTCACTCACAGTCACATCCTCCTGTGCCTGACCACTAACCAAATCCAAAGACCTTATCCTATGGGGTGCGACTGCCTTCTGGAATGGGTATCCAGGTAACTTTCCCCCTCCCTGATGCATCGCAGTGTCTGTAACTTGGCCTCCAGCTCATCAACTCTGAGCCGAAGCTCTTCGAGTCGTAGAAGCTTACTGCAGATGTGGTTTCCATGGATCACGCTGGTGTCCACGAGCTCCCACATGCTGCAGTTCCAACACATCACCTGCCCTGCTATCCTGATTGTGTTTCAAATAACTAATTAAATATTTACTTTATTAATTTTTTAATTAATGCCTCACCAGCACTTTACCAATTTAACCCAGGTCATACAATAAACCTTGCCGCTTAAAAATAAATCAAAACAATAGACTTGCCACTGAACACGCTTGTCACTGAGTCGAAAGGTTATGAGTTCAACCATCACAATAGAGACTTGATCACGTAATCTAGCCTAACGCTAGTACAGAACTGAGGGCGTGCTGTACTGTTGGAGGAGTCATTTTTCAGGTTAGATGTTAAAATATCTGCCCTCAAGTGGGTGTAGAAGATGTATGGCCCTATACGTAGAAGAACAGGGGAGTTCATCCCAGTGTCCTGGTCAATATTTATCCCTCAAGCAACATCACTAAAACAGATTATCTGGTCTTAACTGCATTGTTGCCTGTGGGGCCTGAATATGTTTGTTTGCTTGTATGATTGATTTACACAGTGACTACACTTCAAAAGTATTTCATTAGCTGTAAAACTCTTTGCAACTACTGAGGTCATGAAAAGCACTATATAAATGCAAGTCTGTCTTTTTAACCAGTGCACTAATGATGTGTTTCTATGACATCCTTGTGCAGTAATTTTTTTAAATGGCTTTAAGTCTTAGTTTTTAAAAAATGTGTGTAAATTATACACGTTTGTTAATCAGTGCTTTGCAAAACTTCAACCATTTTATTTTCATGGAAAGTAAGAAAATTAACACACATATATTTACATACAAGGTTCAATCAATTTACAGTATGTTCGTGCATTAACTTTGCACTTTGATGTGTTACAGACATAAAATGTGTTGCAGCACAATGATTGGGTGGTACTGTGTTTGGTTGTTGGTCTGTAGTTCTTCAGGGGAAAGAAAAGGACTTGCATTGATATAATGCCTTTTGCGCCATCCCAAACTGCTTTACAGATAGCTAAGTACTTGTGTTCACAAATACAACAGCCAATTTGCACACAGCAAGGTCCCACAAGCAACAACCACGATCAGGTTGATGGATAAATATTGGCCAGGATATCATGAAAACTCCCATTCTCTTTTGAGTAGTTTTTTTGTATTAGTTTCATGGGATGTGGAGGTCGCTGGCAAGGCTAGCATTTGTTGTCCATCCCTAATTGCCCTTGAGAAGGTGGCGGTGAGCAGCCTTCTTGAACTGCTGCAGTCCATCTAGTGCAGATACACCTACAGTGCTATTAGGGACGGAGTTCCAGGATTTTGACCCAGCGATAGTGAAGGAACGGCGATATAGTTCCAAGTCAGGATGGTGTGTGGCTTGGAGGGGAACTTGCAGATGGTGGTATTCCCATGCAAGTGCTGCCCTTAGTCTTCTAGGTAGTAGAGGTCGTAGGTTTGGATGGTGCTGACTAAGGAGGTGTGGTGATTTACTGCGGTGCACCTTGTATATGGTACACATTGCTGCCACTGTGCATCAGTGGTGGAGGGCGTGAATATTTAAGTTGATGGGGTGCCAATCAAGCGGGCTGCTTTGTCCTGAGTGTTGTTGGAGCTGCACTCATCCAGGCAAGTGGAGAGTATTCCATCACACTCCTGACTTGTGCCTTGTAGATGGTGGACACGCTTTGGGGAGTCAGGAGGTGGGTTACTTGCGGCAGAATTTTCAGTCTCTGACCTGCTCCAGTTCAATTTCTAGTCAATGGTAACCTCACCCTCCACCGCCCCCCCCCCCCCCCCCCCCACCCCAATCTCAGGATGTTGATAGTGCGGGATTCAGAAATTGTAATGCCATTGAATGTAAAGGGGAGATGGTTAGGATATTTTATGTCCAGTGAGAAGGCAGATGGGACCTTGGTTTAACATCTCACAAGACGGCACCTCTGACAGTACAGCACACCCTCAGACTGATACTGAAGTGCAAATCTGGTTTATATGTACAAGTCACAGGAGAGGGAGTTGAACACATGGCCTTCTGACTCAGTGATAAGGATGCTACAAATGAATCAAGTCTGGCCCCTGCCAAAAATAAGAGATTATGTTCATAAACCTCAAGTTCAGCAGAGTAACCAAAATTGGCTTCAGACAGTGACATGACCATTTCCGGCCAGAATGGAGGTGATTGCATAATTCCCCCGTCAATCATTCCTAAGATTGCTATACTGTAAGTGACTGGGATTGATTTTAGATGCATAATTGGTCTTGTGTAACTATCCTCCACTCACTGCATTTTGCTGGGGAAATCACCCTATTTTTATCGCGAGAAGTTGTTGCAGTTTTGGTCACGAGGAACAGGGAATAGTCGGCCGATGGGAAAGGAAGGTGGGGAGCAATGGCAAGGTCTGGAGTGAGTGGCTGAGGGAGGGGGGGAAACAACGAGGCTGCTGCAAGTGTGAATGTGTGGATTGGGAGAATGGGAGATTGCGGAATGGGTGTGGGGCAGAAATTCAATGAGTTATTTCCTCCATAAACATCACAGTGTAAATGTTGACTTTACCGTCCCATAGAAAGTTGCTTTGCATTCCAGATTTCAATGGCAGTGTTATAACAGAGATCTTCTGTCTTTGTCAAAAAAAATGAAAACAGTTGAGCAGGAGACATCCAAGAAATGATACAAATGAAGCAATGGCAGGAGGGAGCAGGGTGACTGTTAGGGGTGGGATGGAGGAGGCGATGGTGACCTTTGAGGGGATTTTCGGGTTGAAGTTGTTTGTCTGTGATAAATTGAGTGGTGCCTTCTTTAATCCTGGCAGCTGCCTGAACGTCGCAGATAGTGACATTTCAGTGGCAGAGGCTGCATTTGCACATGTGCTAGTACTGTGCCACCTAGTGGTTGCGTTGTCAGCAAATGCAGCCTTTTTTGTATTTTTTCAGGGGATATGGGCGTCACTGTCTAGGTTATCATTTATTGCCCTTGAGAAGGTGGTGGTGAGCCACCTTCTTGAACTGCTGCAGTCCATGTGGTGTCAGTATACCCACAGTGTGGTTAGAAAGGGAGTTCCAGGATTTTGACCCAGTGGCAGTGAAGGAATGGTGATATAGTTCCAAGTCAGGATGGTGTCTGGCTTGGAGGGTAACTTGCAGGTGTTGTTCCATGCATCTGCTGCCCTTGTCCTTTGAGGTGGTAGAGGTCGTGGATTTGAAAGGTACTATCAAAGGAGCCTTTGAATGTCAAGATGAGATGGTTGGATTCTCTCTTGTTGAAGATGGTCATTGTGTGGCATAATTTGCCACTTACTGGCCCAAATGTGAGTGTTGTCCAGATCTTGCTGTATATGGACATGGACTGTCTTGGTACCTGAGGAGTCGCAAATGGTGCTGAACATTGTGCAATCATCAGCAAACATTCCCACCTCTGACCTTTATGATGGAGGGAAGGTCATGGATGAAGCAGCTGAAGATGGTAGGCCTAGGACATTACCCCGAGGAACTCCTTCAGTGATGTCCGGGGACTGAGATGATTGACCTCCGATGGCCACAACCATCTTTCATTGTGCTAGCTATGATTCCAGCCAGTGGAGGGTTTCCCCCCGATTCTCATTGACTCCAATAAAAGCAAAATACTGCGCTTGCTGGATATCTGAAATTAAAAATAGTAAGTGCTGGAAATACTCAGCAGGTCTTTCAACATCTGTAGAAAGAAGCGGAGTTAACGTTTCAGGTCTGCTTCAAATGCTGCCTTGACGTCAAGGGCAGTCACTCTCACCTCACCCCTGGAATTCAGCTCTTTTGTCCATGTTTGGACCAAGGCTGTAATGAGGTGAGGAGCTGAGTGGCTCTGGAGGAACCCAAACTAAGCGTCAGTGAGTAGGTTGTTGCTGAGTAAGTGCTGCCTGATTGCACTGTCGATGATACCTTCCATCACTTTACTGATGATTAAGAGTAGACTGATGGGGTAGTAATTGGCTGGGTTGGATTTGTTCTGCTTTTTCTGTGCAGGACATACCTGGGCAATTTTCCATATTGTTGGGTAGATGCCAGTGTTGTAGCTGTACTGGAACAGCTTGGCTAGGGGCATGGCCAGTTCTGAAGCACAAATCTTCAGTGCTGTTGCCAGAATGATATCAGGGCCCATAGTCTTTGCAGTATCCGGTGCCTTCAGCCATTTCTTGATATCACATGGAGTGAATCGATTTGACTGAAAACTGGCATCTGTGATGCTGGGGAATATCTCATCCAAAAGACAGCACCTCTGACAATGCAGCACTCCCTCAGTACTGTGTGTCAGCCTTGATTTTTGTGCTCAAGTCCTAGAATGGGATTTGAATCTAGAACCTTGTGACTCAGTGGCGAGAGTGCAACCTTTGTACTTCAGTTTATTCAAATACAACATGCTTACTGCATAATCCAAGGCATTGAAATGAGATAAGAGTGCAGAGGACAGACAAAACAGCTGGGAAATGTGTTGACGCCTGGGACGCAGAGGTTCTGCCAAATTTAGCGACAGGACATCATTATAAATATTTTTTTCTTCCATTTCCCATCCGTCAATCAGCTAAATTGATATTCTGTCAGGCTACCGGATGGAGAAACCAGCAGCAGGAGGTGGCAGCTGTGGATTCTTGGGCATTGTCCTCTGTAATCGGATTGGGGAAGTGGTGGTGGGGGAAAGAGGCTGGAGATTACGATATGCGGCCTGACTATCTTCAGCTGCTTTATGAATGACCTTCCTTCCAACATAAGGTCAAAGGTGGGGATGTTCATGCACAGTATTCAGTTCTATTTGTAATTCCTCAGATAATGACAACATCCAGGCTTGGGCTGATCAGTAATGTTTATGCCACACAAGTGTCAGGCAATGACTATCTCCACAAAGATATCTCCTAATCAGCTCCCCTTGACATTCAGAGGCATTACCATTGCTGAATCCCCCACCATCAACATCCTGGAGGCATCATTGACCAGAAAGTTAACTGAACCAGCCATATAAATACTGTGGCTACAAGAGCAGGTCAGAGGCTATGTATTCTGCAGCGAGTAACTCCCCTCCTGACTCTCCAAAGCCTGTCCACCATCTACAAGGCACAAGTCAGGAGTGTGATGGAATACTCTCCACTTGCTTGGATGAATGCAGCTCCAACAGCACTCAAGGAGCTCGACACCATCCTGAAGGAAGCAGTCTACATAAACGAAGCCCCATTCACTTCCTCCACCACTGGTGTAAGGTGGCTGCAGTGTGAACCATCTACAGAATGCTTTGCTGCAACTTGCCAAGGCTTCTTCGACAGCACTGTCCAAACCCATGACTGCTACTGTCTAGAAGGGCAAGGCAGCAGGTGGATGGGAATGCTACCAATTCCCAAGTTCCCTTCCAAGTCTCACACCATCCTGACTTGGAAATATATCGCTGTTCCTTCATCATTACTGAGTCAAAAACCTGTAACTCTCTTCCCTAACTGCACAGTGGAAGCACCTTCACTATAGGAACTGCAGCGGCCAAAAAGGCAACTCAGCACCACCTTCTCCAGGGGAACTAAGGATGGCCAATAAATGCTGGCCTTGCCAGCAATGACCACATCTTGTGAATGACATTTTTTTGAAAATACTGCAGTGAAAATGGTGCAAGGGCTGCAGGTTGGGAATGCGTTGCCCATTTTTTTTTTCGTTTTTAACACAGCTCCCCCCTCAAAGCCTGAAGGTCTCCTGCCATAGTGGGGGTATTGGTATCGAGGCTACATTGTTTGTCTCATTTCCCTTATCTATTTAAGTTGCCTTGTGATTTACACATTTGCTTTTCTCATTGCCCATCACAGCTGTTCAAACACAATTGCCTGGCCCACTCATATGTGGTTTGTGGGCTTGAAATTTGATCCAATCACTTCATCTAATCAAAACAAAGGCAAAATGAAATTAGCCATTGCTGCATGGGAGCGGAAGTCTTTGGTGTACATCAAAAGCATAGTAGACAAAAGATGGTGTATTCCTGTGAAGACAGATGTAATGAGGGTGGGGGAGGGTGCTGCCCAAATTTGCTGTTCTTTAAAGAGCCTCTGTATTTAGTCTGAATCTTGGAAAGGGTATGGTAAACCCACTTCCAAGTGCTTTTCTCCCCTGTTTATATTATTCTTCAATCTCTTGTGATGCTATTCTGCATTGTAACTCATATATTCTGACTGCATTGGCTCAGCATGTTTAGCAGGCTTTGATTGCAGATCAGGAGACCCACAAAAAAGTCACTATTGAGGTAAAAACACATTCAGATGAACACAACTAGCTTTGTATTATTGATAATTCATTGCAATAGTGGTTTTGGAACATCGCTGTGTGCGGTCCACTGAAAATATTGGATGACTCCAACCACAATTTCCTCCAGTTAAACATAGGGAAAACCAAAACCGACATCTTCAGCCTTCACCACAAACTCCATACCCTCCAGACTTCACTATTCCAGTGCTCTTTTGACCGGCTTCCCATCCTCCATAAACTTTGAACTCATTCAGAATTCTGCTCCTTGTGTCCTTTTGCCCATCTCTCCTGTCCTTGCTACAATGTTGGCAATTACGATTCTCAACCTCGAGTTCCATCCCTTCACGGTGTTGTCCGTAGTTATTGCTGTAACCTCCACTTCATCTAGCCCCATAAACTGTCTATCCAACGTGTCCGCCCCACCCATTGTTGCCAGCTGGAGCCTTCAGCTGTCTAAGCCCCACACTCTGTAGTTCCCTCCTTTAAACTCCTTTGCTCCTTGAAGACCCGCCTTAAAACCCACCTCTTTAACCAAGCTGTTGGTCACCCCTCCAAATATCTCCTTTCCTGGCTTGGCATCAAACTTTCGTATGATTACATCTCTGAAGTACATTAAGACATTTTTCTGTATTAAAGGTGCTATGTAAATACAAGTTATTGTATTTGACCATATGTTGATGTAGCTGCACAATCTTGCTGTATGAACACTTCACTTCCCAGCAACTGTAATTCAGTTGAGATCTTCATACTCCAGTGCAGTGTAAATTGAGGTGATTGCCATACCCCATAATAAATGCACTAATTGAGTGGTATGGATCAGTGTTGCAGTGGTGTTCCAGTAGTAGTGTGTTTGCATGCATTTTTTCTGTCCCTTATTAGTATCAAAAGTAACTAAAATGCATGGATCTTATTTTTATGACTGTATGCTAATCTATTTTGTCCAGTGCAACTCCTTTGCATTATAACCATGTAAAGGAATGTTAATGTCACTAATGGCAGATATTTTAAATTTTTAATAATGGCCTTTACAGTGAATTTACACTGAGTTTAATGTTGATTTGTTACTTCACTAACCCTAGCAGTGTAAATCCTGACTTGACACTGAAGCAAAGTGGAGTGATAGTCCAGTCAGTTGAGGGGGTAGTCTTTCACCGCTTTGGTTTAGCACGGCACGGAGCATAAATTCAGTGTGGTGTCAAACCTGTTCTGCAAAATGTCCACTCGGTCTGTTAATTTAAATGTTGAAAGCGAAGATTCTCCTGTCTCTGCTCTCTTAACATTTAAATTTTATAGCTTTTGTCACTAATCCTGTGAATCCATCAACACATTGTCAGACTGTTCTCCTAATCTAACTGAATTTTTTGGAGGAGGTCACTAGCGAGGTGGATAAGGGAGAGTCTGGTTATTATCTGTGGACTTCTAGCAGAGATTAGCAGCAATGATGGCATACAGAATTGGGGGTAACCTAGTAACATGGGTTGGTAATTGGTTGGGGTGTAGTACAGCAGTGATCAAAGATAAGTAGGGATAGAAGTTCTATTATTGGTGGGATGTGACAAGTGGTGGTCCCGAGTGAACAGTACCAGGACCACCACTTTTCATCGTAGATATTGATGACCGATGAAGGAATAGAGAGTAAATCTAAGTTTGCTGATGACAGTTAGTAAGGAGGCACCGTAAGTTGTGTAGATGGGAGCAGGAAGTTACAATCTACATGATGTATGGAAGTAATTCACCAAGATTTCTTCAGCAGTACCTCTCCAAAAACCCTCCACTTCCCAGAAGGGCAAGAACAGCATCACCAATAAATTTCCCTCACCATTCTGACTTGAATATCACCATTCCTTCATTGTTGCTGGGTCAAAATCCTGGTGTCAAAACCCTGGAACTCCCCACCTAACAGCACTGTGGGAGCACCTTCACCACACAACCTGCAATGGTTGGAGAAGGTGATGTACCTCAGGGCAATTACTAATACTACTTTCATATGACGGGAGGAATTTTATGTTGGGATGTGTAATTTGGCTATCCGTTCAATGGCCTCCTGTGATGCCAAGTGGAGAAATGAGGTGCCTCCCACAATAGATCTTTGTGGGCAGGTTAATGTGATGTTTTCTACGGTATGGGACACAAGGCCACAATCGCACCTTGGGTCATCCCTCATCTTCCACTTGTGGAGCAGGTGGCAATTAAAGGCCTGCTTAGGTTGGGGGAAAAAGAACCCGACCCGAACCCGACCGATCCACAGCGTGCCTGAGCCCAACCCGGCCTGAGTCCCTCCAATTTCAGCCCGACCCGACCCAGGCCCGACCCCACTCGACCCGACCCGACCATTCGTTTACTAACCTTCAGACTGGGAACCTCCAGGAAGCTGCAGTGCATGCGTGATGACGTCATAGTGGTGTCACTCACTCACTGCGCAGACTCAGTTTCATCTCAGACTCCCAGCTCGGATAAGTTTTTAAAAAAAAAATTTCAATGCTTACCAGCAGAGCATTTACCGTGTGTGTCCGGCCCGACCCGACCCCGACACATGTTGTCGGGTCCCGTTGTATTCGGGTCGGGTAGCAGGCCTTTAATGGCAATGTCGTCCGTGCCCTGTGCAGATTGAGTTGAGCGTTTGTCCACTGTCCAGGGGAGATCGGTGCCAGGGACCTCAGCTGTTGGGTCATTTGTGAGGTGTTAGTTCCTTGTGCTGCATGCATCCCATGATTCCGCCCATCTGGATTGTGGGTTGATCCCAGCTGCAGGAATATTAGCTGCTGTTTCCCAGAATGGCAGTACGATTTTAAGTGCTTTCTTGGGTTTTTCAAATTTTTGTCAGTGGGCAGGTCGGTGTTGCTCATGACTTTTTCCATCTCACGGAGCACAATGGCATCATGACAAATGCCCCACCTGCCAATGTGGGACAGCTCTAGGAGCCACTCAGTTGGGGTGGGTTAAGTGTCCCAGATAGTATCTTGGTGGTGATGTTTAGCGACACTTCCAAGATCTTTGTCTGGCAGCTGCAGGACCCTGAGGCAGAGCAGTAATCTGCAGCAGAGTAGAAGACGAGGGCCACTGTTTCAGTGCAAAGTGTTGTGGCTGTGCCTCCCTGTGATGTTCCTGTGAGTTTCTGGGCAATCAGGGCAACTAGGGCTGAGCAATAAAACAGAAACAAGAAATGCTGGAATCACTCAGCAGGTCTGGCAGCATCTGTGGAAAGAGAAGCAGAGTTAACGTTTCGGGTCAGCGACCCTTCTTCGGAACCCAGCAATAAATCCCAGCCTTGCCAACAACACTCACATCCCGAGCATGAATAAAAACATTTATGCACTTAGTTTTTTTTAAATTTTATTTAGAGGTACAGCACTGAAACAGGCACTTCGGCCCACCGAGTCTGTGCCGACCAACAACCACCCATTTATACTAACCCTACAGTAATCCCATATTCCCTACCACCTACCTACACTAGGGGCAATTTACAATGGCCAATTTACCTATCAACCTGCAAATCTTTGGCTGTGGGAGGAAACCGGAGCACCCAGCGAAAACCCACACGGGCACAGGGAGAACTTGCAAACTCCGCACAGGCAGTACCCAGAATCGAACCCGGGTCCCTGGAGCTGTGAGGCTGCGGTGCTAACCACTGTGCTGCAGTGGCCCATTGTGGCCCATAGTTTAGCAAAGCTCTTTTGGTATGTTTTAACTTTATTGCCTTGAGAAATCATGCCCATTCTTGGTGGATCATATTGTACTATCTGATTCACTGTGCAGAGGGTCTCCTGATAAAAAGGGATTAAAATTATAACTTACTTATAAAGTTTCCATATCTGTCCTTTGAACAGGACATGTGGTATGTGTTGTTGGCTTTTTTACCTGCTTTTATTTTCTTCACTCATTTGTTGATCTTCTGTGATTTTCTTTGCTTGTCTCCCACCCTTGAATTCTTTCACCAAAGCAAAATACCTTGGATTGTGGTGTGACATGGTAGTTCCCACTGTTCAACTCCCCATCTGACTGCAGCAAACGTATTTGTATTAAGAGTAGCCCCTTGGTGTTCTATTTTTCAAATAACCAGACAGCAACAGGTTTTCTTGTAAGTTTTAAAAAACAGAAAGTCAATTGTTTATTGATCAATATGCCTTATCCCGAAATTGTCGCAACTGCATTCGCTCATACACAAGCACACAAGAAGAAACCGATAGAGAAGGGAAGGAGGTAGGTGGTTTTTAGTGGGGGAGAATTACGTTAAACCTGTTGAATTCTCTTGAGACTTGCATTCCAGATAGTTGCAGACCTGAAATGATTGTAGATTTCTTTCTTGATTGAAAATTCTGTTGAAGATGGTGGGTCACTTCCAGCTCTCTCTGCTGTATAATGTATATGTTGGATTTTTCTGTAGGACATGTGCTTTCTGGCTTGCTGGAATGCCAGCTGTTACAAGTAGCTTCACCTTCTGGGTCTGTCTCTCTTTTTTTAAGGTAAAACTGTGTCACATCTGACCTCCTGTTAGGAGACACTCTGGTTTCTATTCTATGGTGATCACACAGTGGCCCAGGACGTGGCTACTTCACATCTCCTTTGTTTTAGAAGAAGACAATCAATTCTGGAATGTTTTTAGGATAGGTGTGAGATGGGTTTCTTTAACACCTTTTGGCTTTAAAGATTTGTCCTTTGTCTTTGTCTGTTTGTTTGAATACACAGAAGTTAATCCCCTTTTTTTCGGTGGCCATTTCGGACCATTGTTCACTTTTTTTAAAAATAAAGGTTCCTTTTTTTTTAAAAAGACAAAGTCTGTTTTTTCATAACTCTTCAGAGTTACTCCGTAGATGTTGTATCATTGCACCTCCAATGTGCGTGACAGAATGCAGGAAATACTCAATAAAATAACCGATCTGATGAAAGATCATTGACCTGAAGCATTAACTCTGTTTATTTCTCCACAGATGCTGCCAGACCTGCTGAGCGTTTCCAACATTTTCTGTTTTTTATCTCAAATTCTTTCAGCTTGGCTTAGTTGATGGTGACATACACTATGTGTCAGAGGGCTGTGGGTTCCAGCCCTGCCCCAACACTTGCACACAAAATCCAGGCTGCTACTCGCTTTGCAGTCCTGAGCGAGTGCAGTTTATTTTAACAAAAAAGACCTGCATTTACAAAATGCCGTTTGCAACCTCGGGACATCCTAAAGTGCTTCACAGCTGACTGAATACTTTTGAACTGTAGTCACTGTTGTAGGAAACGTGGCAGCTGATAATGACCAGATCGTCTTTGTTTAAGTGATGCTGGTTGAACATAAGGAAGAATGTTAAGGCCTTCGGGAGGGTGCAGAGGTGATTTATTAGAATGGTATCAGAGATGACGGGAAGAGAGACTAGAGAAACTGGGGTTGTTTTCCTTAGAACACAGAAGTTTAAGGGGAGATTTGATAGAAGTGTTCAAGATCATGAAGGGTTTTGATAAAGTAAATAAGGAGAAACTTTCCACTGGCACATGGTGAGTTACCAGCGAACACAGATTTAAGGTAATTGGCAAGAGAACCAGAGGCAATATGAGGAAAATAAAATTACACAATGAGTTGTTATGATTTTGGAATGCACTGCAGAGGATGGTGGAAACAGATGCAGTAATAACTCTCAAAAGTGAATAGGATAAATATGTGAAGGGGAAACATTTGCTGGACTGTGGGGAACTAATTGGATAGCTCTTTCAAAGAGCTGGGCTAGGTACAATGGGCCGATTGGCCTCCTTCTGTGCTACCTCATTCTATGCTTCTATGATGAATATTGACCAGAACCTCCCTGCTTTGGAATAGTGCCGTGGGATCTTTTATATCCACCTGAGAGGGCAGATGGTTTAACGTCTCAACCAAAAGATGGCACATCTAAACATGCAGCATTCTCTCAGTACTGCACTGGAGTGATGCCCAATGTCCCCTCTAAAGTGTGTAGATGTGCTAAAACTTGGAAGGTATGACGCAGAATGCTCCCATGTTGTCCCATTAAAGGTAAAGTGTGTGTATGGCTGCACAAAAAAATTAAAATGTACATATTGAAATAAACAGGCTTTGCACAGCAGAAAAAAAGAGGGAACATTGTTGTTGCCCCTAAATCCTGTGTCAGCAATGTGCAGCTCTTTAACATCTCACTTGTTCAAGTTTGTTTTAAAGATTACTTTCCTTAAAAAAATTGATTTTTTTAACTATAATTATCACAAGATATGTTATTAAAAACAGAGAAAAAGGATACTTTCAATTTGTTATGTTGAGATGGGAGAAGTTTCTTTTCTCGTTCCACTTCTCCATTGGTCACATTATATTTAAATGTTTACCCAGTTACCAATATGATCAATCATATACTCTACTCTTTATCCCTGAAGAAAATACACTAACCGGGTTTCTTCAATAAACAACATAACTATCAGTTTATTATAAAACAAGACTTATCCAGTAACGAAGCAAAGCATCAACATCGAGATTAAAATGTGAAAATTCCCTTTCTAAATACCACCCTATACACAAACACACACACCCCGGTTAACTGAAAAATAGAGATTTCCTCTGCAGAGATCTTTTACAAAAAAAAAAGGAATATTTTGGCCCAATACTTCTTAATTTTGAAGAAAAAAGAGAAGATATGGAAGGATGTCAGTTGTCCCTTTTGGGCTGGCGTCCAGGTTTATGGAGACGGATCATTGGGATCTTTTCTGGAGCAGTTCATTCTGGAAATGTCGAGGAGTAGTCTGGTAGACTTTCCAGGAGAAACGTGGTATCGGTTATCCCACTCTGGATTTCCAGTTTTTTTTTGAAGAGGTAGAGAAAGAGGAGCTGACACACTGGATGTCTCTGGGTCTCTTGGAAAGGTGCAAGAAAAATGAGCTGGGGGTTTCTCCCTTGGCAGATTGATCTCCAACTGCTTTTCAACACAATCCACACCCCAATTGAACCAAAACAAAATATCAAAAGCGAAACTCCAAACAGCAAGTCAGAATCTCCTGACCATCATAAATCTTGACCTGTCATTTCTCTTGTAAACATCTTCCCCAAATCACCAAGGTTTCTGTTGTTTATTGAGCTTAAGGCATGTGACTTGCAGTAAAGGTTGTGTTCAAACAAGACCTCTCCGTGACCCTTGTGGAAAAAAAAAAATCCGTGGAGTCTTTTCAGTTTTCCCAAATAAATCAATGTCCATAATTCAAATGTAAATCCTCATAATTTTTATATCTTACTTTTTTTTAAAATTCAAAATGGAAATGTGCTGTTTTTTCCACTAACTTAATATGGTATGCCAATTTTACATATTCTTTTTGAACATGCTCATACATAATTCATGCAAATTGACACATAAATCCTGAACGTGCATATACTGGGTACAAGAAGAAATAAATCAAAATATATGCAAATAAGTCAAAAAACACAATGACTCAGGTCTATTTTAATTTTGATTTTTTTTTTTCTGTTTTAATTAAAAAGTTTGATGGGTAGTTTTTTAAGGAGTGTTCTGAAAGAGGGGAGGTTAGAGAGGCAGTTTCTGCAGTTCTAGGCATTTTGGGAGCTTTTCCATACTTGTTAAGTTTCAGTAGTCTACAGGGAGTGGTCTGACTGGTGATGAAGTACTTTACTCATGACATAAAGACTTGTGCACAAACCAGTTGCTTCCAGTCCTGGGTGGCCCATTAGACCTTCCTTTTGGATTGAGCATGACTGGGAGATTGAAGAGAGGCCATGCAGAGCAGGACCAGCTGCTAGAGGAGGGACAAGGAGGACAGGGAAAAGGGGTCTCAGCAGGAGGCCATCTCCGCCCAGGGTGTTCAGGAAGCAATTCTCCTACCAGAACTTCAGCGACAACCACATTTCGAGATGCCAACGCTTCACGAAAGAGGTCATCACTGAAATCTGACACCTGCTGCAACCACAACTCTAACTTCAGAGCAGGACAAGGATCTCATTGCCATTGAAGGTGACCATGGCTACAAACTTCTATGCGTCTGGCTCCGTCCAGGATGCTGCTGAAGGTATTGGCAACATCTTGCAGTTTGCAGTATACCATTGCATAAGGGATGTCACTGAGGCTCTCTATGCAAAGAAATACAACTTCATTTCATTCCTTCTTGCCAGAGAAAGCAGACGGAGCGAGCGCAAGGGATGGTTAGGATTGCAGGCTTCCCCATGTTGCAGGGTGTCACACATTGCTTTGCATGCACCTCATGTCAACTATTCCACTCCCAAGGGCAGCGCAAAATGCAAGTCAATGCCTGGTATCCAGGCAGCAGTCAGTGCATTCATTCTGCCGCAGTCCTCTCTGTCTGCTGTATTTCTTCACCGCAGCAGACAAAAGGGTGGCTATTGGGTGACAAAAGTCATCTGTTGACAACATGACATATAACTCCAGCTTGCAACCTATGCACACATGCACAGCTTGCATACAATGAGAGCCATGCCGCCACTGGAATCTGTTAGAACAGAACATTGGCATCTTGAAGCAATGATTCTGCTGCCTGGACCACACTGGCGAAGCGGGTCTCGAGATTTGTGGCGGTATACTGTGTGCTGCAAAATCTTGCTATCACATGGGAACAACCCTTGCCACCATCTATCCAGCGAAAAGCTGAGGAGCACAAGGAAGAAGACGAAGGAAGGCTGCAACCTAGACAACCCCTTTCTGCCTGGGCTGTATGTAAAGAATTAATCAAGTACAATACCTGTAACCTCAACCCTAAATCCCCATTCAGCAATAGTCCTACACTCCTTACCAAACCTCTGTCACTATCACATCATCCTCTTGGCCACAATGCAAAAATAAAAACCAACACAAAATTACCATTCCGATCCAAATTTACAAATTAAATCATGTTATATTGCATTTGAAAATAAACTAATCATGTTTTGTGCATTCCTTCAGTGCCTGTCTTTCATGTGCCTGTGCGAGTGCTCCTATGCGGTGCTACCCTAGCGGCTGCTGGAAGGCTGCTGACTTTTACTGCAGGAGACTGCAGATGGCCTTGGATGATGACCTCGAGTATCTCTGGGCCGCGATGCTCCAGCTTCAGTCTGCAGCAGTTTGGGTTGGCTGCTTGACCGGTAAGAAGCAAAGGCACTGACAACGTGGCAGTGGTGCGAGCACAAATGTCACCTGGAGACAGGACAGCAGGTTCATGCACCATGGAGCTGCTGTCACTCTCTGGGGCAGCACCTCAGTGATACCCTGAAAGTCCCTTTGAACACAGCCATGATGGTAGCTATCTGAACTTGCAATGCAGCACTCAGACGTTGGGTGGCTGTTGCTTGCTGTGAGACATCAGTCATCAGAATCTGAATCATTGTTTGTTCAATGAGGTGTGTTCCTGAAGTTGGCCACTCATTCCATGCTCCTTGACATTGCACACAGGCTTTCTGATAGGATTCCTACTGCACCAAGCATTCATGGGATGTGGGCATCACTGGCAAAGCCAGCATTTATTGTCCATCCCTAATCACCCTTGAGAAGGTGGTAGCAAGTCGCCTTCTTAACCTACATAGCTGCTAGACTGGGTCTGCGGCAGGTGGTGAGGGAACCAACAAGAGGGAAAAACATACTTGACCTCGTCCTCACCAATCTGCTTGCTGCAGATGCATCTGTCCATGACCGTATTGGTAGGAGTGACCACCGCACAGTCCTTGTGGAGACGAAGTCCCGCCTTCACATTGAGGATACCGTCCATCGTGTTGTGTGGCACTATCACCGTGCTAAATGGGACCGATTTCGAACAGATCTAGCAATGCAAAACTGGGCATCCATGTGCTGCTGTGGGTCATCAGCAGCAGCAGAATTGTACTCAACCACAATCTGTAACCTCATGGCCCGGCATATCCCTCACTCTACCATTACCATCAAGCCAGGAGACCAACCCTGGTTCAATGAAGAGTGCAGGAGGGCATGCCAGGAGCAGCATCAGGCATACCTCAAAATGAGGTGTCAACCTGGTGAAGCTACAATATAGGACTACTTGCGTGCCAAACTGCGTAAGCAGCATGCAATAGCCAGAGCGAAGCGATCCCATAACCAACAGATCAGATCTAAGCTCTGCAGTCCTACCACATCCAGCCATGAATGGTGGTGGACAATTAAACAACTAACTGGAGGAGGTGGCTCCACAAATATCCCCATCCTCAATGATGGGGGAGCCCAGCACATCAGTGCGAAAGATCAGGCTGAAGCATTTGCAACAATCTTCAGCCAGAAGTGCCGAGTTGATGATTCATCTCAGCCTCCTTCTGAAGTCCCCAGCATCACAGATGCCAGACTTCAGCCAATTAGAAACACTCCGCATGATAGCAAGAAACGACTGAAGGCACTGGATACTGCAAAGGCTATGGGCTGTGACAATATTCCAGCAATAGTGCTGAAGACCTGTGCTCCAGAACTTGCCGCATCCCTGGGCAAGCTGTTCCAGTACAGCTACAACACTGGCATCTATCTGGCAATGTGGAAAATTGCCCAGGTATGTCCTGTACACAAAAAACAGGACAAGTCCAACCCGGCCGATTACGGTTGATAGGTTAATTGGCCATTATAAATTGCCCCTAGTATAGGTAGGGAAATATAGGGAAGGTGGGGATGTGGTAGGAATATGGAATTAGTGTAGGATTAGTATAAATGGGTGGTTGATGGTCGGCACAGACTCGGTGGGCCGAAGGGCCTGTTTCAGTGCTGTATCACTAAACTAAACTAATAACCGCCCCAATAGTCTACTCTCAATCATCAGTAAAGTGATGGAAGGTGTCATCAACAGTGCCATCAAGCAGCACTTGCTTAGCAATAACCTGCTCAGTGACGTTCGGTTTGGGTTCCACCATGGCAACTCAGCTCCTGACCTCATTACAGCCTTGGTTCAAACATGGACAAAAGAGCTGAACTCGAGAGGTGAGGTGAGGTGAAAGTAACTGCCCTTGCCATCAAGGCAGCATTTGACTTGAGTATGGCATCAAGGAGCCCTAGCAAAACTGGAGTCAATGGGAATCGGGGGGGGGGGGAAACTCTCCGCTGGTTGGAGTCTTCTTTCTTTGGCCTCCTTATCTCGAGAGACAATGGATAAGCGCCTGGAGGTGGTCAGTGGTTTGTGAAGCAGCGCCTGGAGTGGCTATAAAGTCCAATTCTAGAGTGACAGGCACTTCCACAGGTGCTGCAGAAAAATTTGTTTGTCGGGGCTGTTACACAGTTGGCTCTCCCCTTGCGCCTCTCTTTTTTCCTGCCAACTACTAAGTCTCTTCGACTCGCCACACTTTAGCCCCGTCTTTATGGCTGCCCGCCAGCTCTGGCGAACGCTGGCAACTGACTCCCACGACTTGTGATCAATGTCACAGGATTACATGTTGCGTTTGCAGACGTCTTTAAAGCGGAGACATGGACGGCCGGTGGGTCTGATACCAGTGGCGAGCTCGCTGTACAATGTGTCTTTGGGGAACCTGCCATCTTCCATGCGGCTCACATGGCCAAGCCATCTCAAGCGCCGTTGACTCAGTAGTGTGTAGAAGCTGGGGATGTTGGACGCCTCGAGGACTTCTGTGTTGGCGATACGGTCCTGCCACCTGATGCCAAGTATTCTCCGGAGGCAGCGAAGATGGAATGAATTGAGACGTCGCTCTTGGCTGACATACATTGTCCAGGCCTCGCTGCCATAGAGCAAGGTACTGAGGACACAGGTCTGATACACTCGGACTTTTGTGTTCCGTGTCAGTGCGCCATTTTCCCACGCTCTCTTGGCCTGTCTGGACATAGCAGTGGAAGCCTTTCCCATGTGCTTGTTGATTTCTGCATCTAGAGACAGGTTACTGGTGATAGTTGAGCCTAGGTAGGTGAACTCTTGAACCACTTCCAGAGCGTGGTCGCCAATATTGATGGATGGAGCATTTTTGACGTCCTGCCCCATGATGTTCGTTTTCTTGAGGCTGATGGTTAGGCCAACTTCATTGCAGGCAGCCGCAAACCTGTCGATGAGACTTTGCAGGCACTCTTCAGTGTGAGATGTTAAAGCAGCATCGTCAGCAAAGAGGAATTCATACCTAACATAAAGGAAGCTGATTGTGGTTGTTGGATGTCAATCATCTGGGCTCCAGGACATCACTGCAGAAGTTCCTCAGGGTAGTGTCCCCGGCCCAACCATCTTCAGCTGCTTCATCAATGACCTTCCTTCAATCATAAGGTCACAAGTGGGGATGTTCACTGATGATTGCACAATGTTCAGCACCATTTGCGACTCCTCAGATACTGAAGCAGTCCGTGTAGAAATGCAGCAAGACCTGGACAATATCCAGGCTTGGGCTGATGTGTGGCGCGAATATTACTTGCCACTTAAGTGGCAGGCAATGACCATCTCCAACAAGAGAGAATCTAACCATCTCCCCTTCAAATTCAATGGCATTACCATCGCTGAATCCCCCGCTATCAATATCCTAGGGGCTACCATTGATCAGAAACTGAACTGGAGTAGCCATATAAATACCGTGGCTACAAGAGCAGGTCAGAGGCTAGGAATCCTGCGGCAAGTAACTCACCTCCTGACTCCCTAAAGCCTGTCCACCATCTACAAGGCACAAGTCAGGAGTGTGATGGAATACTCTCCACTTGCCTGGATGGGTGCAGCTCCAACAACACTCAAGAAGCTCAACACCATCCAGGACAAAGCTGCCCGCTTGATTAGCACCCCATCCACAAACATTCACTCCGTCCACCACCGACGCACAGTAGCAGCAGTGTGTACCATCTACAAGATGCACTGCAGCAACGCACCAAGGCTCCTTAGACAGCACCTCCCAAACCCGTGACCTTTACCAACTAGAAGGACAAGGGCAGCAGTTGCTTGGGAACACCACCACCTGCAAGTTCCCCTCCAAATCACACACCATCCTGACTTGGAACTATATCGCCGTTCCTTCACTGTCGCTGGGTCAAAATCCTGGAACTCCCTTCCTAACAGCACTGTGGGTGTACCTACCTCACATGGACTGCAGCGGTTCAAGAACGCAGCTCACCACCACCTTCTCCAGGGCAATTAGGTATGGGCAATAAATGCTGGCCTGGCCAGCGACGCCCACATCCCATGAATGAATTTTTTAAAAAAAGTGGCTTGCTTGGCCATTTCAGAGGGAAGTTGAGAGTCAACCACATTGCTGTGGGTCTGAAGTTATATATAGGCCAGACCAAGAAGATTTTAGTGAACCAGAACACCAGTACTCTTACTGGTGTTTCATTCCAGATTTATTTAATTGAATTTAAATTCCCCAGTTGCCAAGGTGGGAATTGAAATCGTGCTTCTGGATCATTAGTCCAATAACATAACCACTATGTTTTTGTTCCCAGTTGCAGTTCTTGAGTATCCAAAATGAAAAAGGGAAGGGGCTTAATTGGGTTGCGCTGACGGAAGTGGAGAAAATGAGATGTGCATGCTTACGCCATCTGCAGCTTGTGAGTCAACAGAGTTAGGACTGAGGGAGAAGTGGGATGTCAGATGGAGGATTATGTATGAGGATGTCATCATCTTCAACCCTACCAGTGGCCATGGCCTCAGCAGTGGACCTTCTCATAATGGCCAGTGTTGTTTCCTTTTTGGGAGTTAGAATATGCAGGCACACCTACCCCTGCTTAGTTCTTGCTTCCTCCGGTACAAGAGAGGGAAGTGTAGTGAGTGTTGTGAAATCTGCTTGGGCATTGCAGCTGCCATGGTTGAATAGCACCCAGTGTGTGCAAGTTGTGAGATGTGGGTGCAAGGCTTGCAGCAGTGCCATGTGTGTGGTGGAGTGATGGAGTAAATGAATATCTGGTATGAGTCTTGATTGATCGAGATTTGTTGGTAGGTGAGTGATGGGGGTGTGGTGAGTTGAGCAGTGGCTGAGGCTAGCAGTGTGGTTGGTAGGATATGGCATTTTAAGATGCTTTCACTAAGCTTGACTAGTCGTGAGGTAATTACACTTCTTCCGGCACTACGGAAGTACAGAAGGTCAGAGGGACCTTGGTGTACTTGTCCATAGATCATTGAAGGCAACAGCACAGGTAGATAATGTGGTTAGGAAGGCATATGGGATACCTGCCTTTATTAGCCAAGGCATAGAATATAAGAGCAGGGAAGTTATGATGGAGCTGTATAAAACGCTAGTTAAGCCACAGCTAGAGTACTGTGTACAGTTCTGGGCACCACACTATAGGAAGGATATGATTATATGATTCTCCTGGAGAGGGTGCAGAGGAGATTCACCAGGATGTTGCCTGGGCTGGAGCGTTTCAGCTACGAAGAGAGACTGAAAAGGCTAGGGTTGTTTTCCTTAGAGCAGAGAAGGCTGAGGGGGGACATGATTGAGGTATACAAAATTATGAGGGGCATTGATAGATTAGATAGGAAGAAACTTTTTCCCTTAGCGGAGGTGTCAATAACCAGGGGGCATAGATTTAAGGTAAGGGGCAGGAGGTTTAGAGGGGATTTGAGGAAAAATGTTTTCACCCAGAGGGTAGTTGCAATCTGGAACGCACTGCCTGAAGAGGTGGTAGAGGCAGGAACCCTCAACATTTAAGAAGTATTTAGATGAGCACTTCAAACGCCATAGCATACAAGGCTAAGGGCCAAGTGCTGGAAAATGGGCTTAGAATAGGTAGGTGCTTGATGACCGGCACAGACACAATGGGCTGAAGGGCCTGTTTCTGTGCTATATGACTGTATGGCACTGCATCCAGATCCTTGTGGTTGCACTCCTGGCAATAACCTCTGTGGCTATCTGTTCCCACTGTTGCCTTATCGTGTGTTTTGCAGGACTTCTTACCTGCACTACAGTCACAGGACTTCGTTCGTCTTTCTCCACCAAGACCTCCAGTGCAGCGTCTGAAAACCTGAGGGCTTGTTCTCTCCCTTGGTCAGTCAGACTCTTAGTCCCCGATGCAGCCACAATGCAGTTCTCCTGTAACTGGTACAGGGTAGCTTTAAGTTGTGCAAGTTACTAATGATATTGGACCCTCTGCTAATGGATGCAGCCAATGAACAGTGCAGTTAGCACTGGCTACACACCAATCGTTATAATTAGCAGGCATCACAAAGTTGACACCCTGTCTGCATTGCATTTAACAGTTAATCGTGTATTTCAATCCCCCACGCCCATTTTCAGGGGCTATTCAATTTATTGCCCAGCCTGTCTGAGCAGCACCGTGCCTCTAACTCCTCATCAAGTATTAAGGATACTGTCTGGTCACCTTTTTTTATTTTCCTGATTTGTGTTTCTCATTGGCTACTTTACTTCGAAATACTTAAACTATTTTAAATAATGATGACTACAATGTGATCTACAAGCTACTGCAACCAAAAAGAAATCTTACATCATTCACCCTGCCTTTTCCCTTGGTGGATAGATAGAGGTTGGTGATAGGTTACTGACAAACGTGAGCTGGAGCCTTCGTTAGGTGGACAACAGGTTTTGGGTGCTCCTTGCAAGGTAGCACTAAGAAGCACAACTCACCATAAAATGTGCATTCCCACCATGCCCCCGACCACATCACAGTCACACTTCTCACCCTGTGGCATGATGGATCCAAAAGCTTGAAGTGTGGAGCATTAGGAGCAGCCACTTCCCCCTCTGCAACCTAATCATGGCAGGCACCAAGCCCTGGGTATATAAGTGTATGTTCTCAAACCAAGCCTCCAAATAATGTTTTCCAGCAGCTTTGCCCCAAGTCTGAGCTTCCTCATTTATGATTGACTTCAACATGGGGAGATGGTCCTACATGCCATGGCTTGCATCATACCATTGATTTTGGTGTTCTGGAAGTCCATGACCAGTGCTGTGTACAAGTCTTATTTACCACTGGATGCTGATCTGAGGGGCCTGTTGTTGAAAGTGGTATCCTCCAAAACCAAACCTGAGCCCTACCAGTCAGATAGAGAAGCCTCTGGTCCAATAGGACTGTGTCGCCAGGACAGCAGCACTGATCATCAAATGGTCCGACAGTTGAAACTTTTTCTCAGTTGGAGGTGGATATATGGTGGATAGTGAAATACTCAAATACTTGCTCTCCCTGGTGCTGCATCCCACCCTACTTGTCAACTGACTGAGATGGGAAGTTAATTATGTGGAGAATGGCATTCAATATATCCAGTCTTGCCATTAGAAATTCAGTAAAGTGGACTGACTGAATTCAGTTTTCATCTGGTATGCAGCTGAATTGTAAAAACTACAAGCACAATAAGACTTTTCCTTCCCTAACTTGTGCTTTTGGCTGGAGCGAACATGTTGATCTCTGGAACACTTGAGGTAAAGTACTGGTAGATTTCTGAATTTAGAGGGCTGGGTTTTTATTATGGAGGCAGGAAACGGGAACCGGGTCTGGTTTTGGGTCAGAAACCCATCTCCTGTGGGAAACTGATTTCACATTACAATTTTCAAATAGATAAGCACTTAATTGGTGTGGAGACGTGTTTCTTGTCCACTTAAAGCCAGTAAAATGGAGGTGGGCCAGATCAAGTGTGGGGCTCATGTAGACACCTCACGGCAGCTATCAGTATGGCTGCTGGTTGTCCTGAGGGAAGCGAGATGTCACAGGGGAGCTGGCACTAGGGGCAGGGCAGACCTTCGCTTCATCAGCGCCCACGTGGATTTAATGCTGCAGGCTATGAGGGAGAGGGGGGAGGTCCTCTTTCTGGAGGGTGGCAGGAGAATGCCACCTCGTCATGCAGCAGGGGCACCTCTTTGTTCTGTGTTAACCCCCTCTGCCGCCTCTTTCTCCTCCTCTCTTACCTCCTGCTCCTCCCCTGATGAGCTGTCTCCTTCAGTCCTCAATGTCCACACCTCTCTGGAGGGCCATGTTATGGAGAATGCAGCAGCCCACCACAATGACCGAGACCCTTGCAGGAGGGTATTGGAGGGTGCCACCTGAACGATCCGGGCACCAGAATTGTATTTTCAGAAACCCGATGATCTGGCCAAAGGTTGGCCTGCTGAGGCAGTGGCATTGGTTATTTTGCCTGTATCTGGGGCACCAATAGAGGGGTCAGTAGCCATCTCTTCCAGGGATTTCCCTTGTCTCCTGGATTCATCCACGTGCTTTGAGGGATGGAGTGAAGGACCAAGGCAGCCTGGACTGGCCAAGGATGAAGGAGTCATGGTAGCTGCCTGGAAAGCGAGCACACACACAGTTGTTGTGGTTGCAGACCAGTTGGACATCGAAGGAGTGGAAGGCTTTCCTGTTGATGGATTTCACTGGCCGGTCATTGAGTGCCTTGATAGCCACATGGGCACAGAGATGATGCCCTGCACCTGGGAAATCCAGCAATGGAGACTAAACCCAATGCTCTCTGTGCCAGTGCAGGCCCATCTGCGTCAAAGTGGATATAGTCCCTTGCCCTCCTGAAAATCGCATCCGGGACCTGCCTGATGGCTGCAAGATGCCACCTAGGTTCACAGCTGATCCCTGGAACGTCCCAGTTGCATAGAAGTTTAGTGTGATGGAGATCTTGATGGCTACTGGTAGGGGACTACCATGAGGGCCTCGAAGTCTCGGGTCATTCCCATAGCCCTCGTGGCCTCCCGCAGTGTTCACTACTGGAACACCCTGCCATGTTCCCTACATGGCGTCTTCCATGTTCCCAGCCTTTTGAAAATTAAAAAACTGCTACTAACAAACCTGCTAAGCTTTTCCATGTTCTCAACAGGAACTTAATTGGAGGCCTGTGCCTCACAGCGTCCCTTTAAAAATGGTGTTGCGTTCTGGAGGTGGCAGCTGACCTCTGAGAACACGATCTTTAAATTGCACTCACCCCTGCACCTGCATTCAACGGGCTTTAAAAATCCAGCCCTGAGCGTTTAAACGTATAGGAATTATGAAAAAAGGTCTTCTGCTTTTCGCCTTTTGCTCTTTCAGTGATAACCCTTAGGCTGTGATCCCTTGTTACTGATTTGTCATGAGTGGAAATAATCTTTCAGTATTTTCTCCATCAAAACATTTTCATAATTTTAAAAGCTCTATTAAATCGCCTCCTTTGTATTTTGTGTTCAAGTGGAAAAATACCTAGTTTTCTAAACCTTTCTGCATAACTATAATCTCATTCCTTGTATCGTATTGGTGAATCTTTGCTGTACCCTTTCTGCAATGCAACTTGTCTTAAAGATAGTATTTTCGTGTCCGAGTTAGAAGGCCACAGATTCAAGCACCGCTTGAGGTCTTGAAGACAGTCTTGAGTGAAGCATCTGTGCGCTACTGAGGGAATGCTACATGATTGGAAATGTCGTCTTTCAAATGAAATGTTAGACTAAGGGACCATCCTCCTGTTCAAGGGAATGTAAAAGAACTAATGTCGCTCTTATAGAATAGAATCATAGAAAGTTTACGGCACGTAAGGAGGCCACTTGGCCCATTGTGTCTGTGCTGGCCGAAAAACGATCCACCCAGTCTACTCCCACCTTCAAGCATTTGGTCCGTAGCCCTGAGGAGTATGGCATTTGAGGTGCATATCCAGACTCTTTTTGAATGAAAAGTGTTCATCTCTCGGTCAATATCACCATATTGGAAAATCTATGCTCTCTTGTTGTATGTCTAGTATCATTCAGAAATAAATTGACATTAAATATCACATCAGATTATATTGTAAGTAGTGGAAGTCATAGTATACAATATCATAGTTACTTTCTTTGTACACTGGATGGCGCTAATATTGATTTCTATGAAAATAATCTAATACCTCAGGAAGCCTATGCCTACTTAACACCAGTACAAGTCTGTGCTGGTTCTATACTCTTCAGATGGAAAGAACAGATTTGTTTTCCAACTATGAAAAAGGGACTGGAATTGAGAGTGTTCAGTAAATATAAGAAACCTTTTGCTTGCATCAGTTGTACTGTACTAAAATATGATGCCAAGAAGCGCCTCAACCTGTCAAAAACACTTACTGTTTTCTGCCATATCTCCATTTTGTTCATTTTTGTTTACAATTAGTAGAATCAAAAGAGGTTGTTGACGTCTGGTCCCATTTTTACCGACCTTGTAAATGGCACTGAATTTCTTTCTCAATGCCATTGTATAATCTACAAACATCTTCTGAATTTGCAAAATGCATTAAAATGGTTTAAATCTAAAATAAATCTCCCTGTTGGTCTTGATTCTTGCTGAGGTGTGGTTACAGTAGTATGAGTAGCTCTCCAGTATTCATCCAAATAGCCATTATTTATGTGTAGCACTAGTTGGTGTCAGCAAGCTGTTTTGACTAAGGCGGGGGGGGGCGGGTGGGGGGTGGTGGCGAGTGGTGGTGAGAGGAGAGGAGGGGACAATCAAACAGAACTGCCACTCCTGAAACCAGCAGTTTTAAGACTGCATTAATAGATGTGGAAAGTAATGCTATTCCTCAATAGGAAAGGGATACGAATAACAACATATAGATCTCGATGATGAAAGAAATAGGTTAAAAATAACCTCAAGGCTAGCAATAATTGTAAAATATGTAACCAGATGATTAATGTTGGTTGATGGCACTTAGAGAGCTCATGAGAGGAAGCTGGGTGAATTAAGTTCTTTGGCTGAGGAATGGCAGATGAATTTTAACATGGGAAAATGCAAGGTAGTGCACATTGGGACAGAAAAGTTGAACATGTGCACAAATGGAAAGCCATGTGGAGGGTCCAATGATGGAATGTACTATCTAGTCCTTGGGTGGCACTTGTTTGGTGGTTGCTATTTTTGAACTATAGGGGAGTCAAAGGCGGGAAAGTGAAGTTGAGGCCAAGATCTCACTGAATGGGTGGTGCAGTAGTTAGCACCGCAGCCTCACAGCTCCAGCGACCCAGGTTCGGTTCTGGGTACTGCCTGTGCGGAGTTTGCAAGTTCTCCCTGTGACCCTGTGGGTTTCCGCCGGGTGCTCCGGTTTCCTCCCACAGCCAAAGATGTGCAGGTTGGTAGGCAAACTGGCCATTGTAAATTGCCCCTAGTGTAGGTAGGTGGTAGGAGAATGGTGGGGATGTGGTAGGGAATATGGGATTAATGTAGGATTAGTATAAATGGGTGGTTGTAGGTCGGCACAGACTCGGTGGGCCGAAGGACCTGTTTCAGTGATGTCTCTCTCTATGACTCTAATGGTGGAGCAGGCTGGAGGGGCCATATGTCCAACTCCTGCTCGTATTATGTTCTTATTTTCCTCTCACGATGACTTAGCATCCCCTTGTGCTTCAAACACTGTTTGCCCCTCATGTTAGTTAGCTCACAGTTGGACACCGATGTGGATGAAAATGACTACTGTGCAAAGATGAAAAGGCCATTGTTTCAATGATTGTTTCCAACTAAATGTACACTAGAAATGCAGAAAGACTGTTGCAGAGCCCATTGAGATGAAAATAATTTTCGGTACAAAAATACAGACTTTCTGACTTTTATTTGTAAAGAGATTTAAGGAAGATATCTCGGCTGGTGCATAGATAGCACTACTCTCAGAATCGGCCTTCTGAATTTTGGGTTTTCGTTTTGGGTCAAAATGTCAGTGAAGCCACCGACAAGCCATTGTGTTCTTTTTAGTGGCAACAAAACTGAATATTTGTAATCGGGAAAACTTTGATTTTAAGTAGCAAAAATGTTCTGGAGGGAGCTTTAAAAAAAACGTCAGAAATAAATACCTACAACTGCTTGGTCAGCATGTTCTCCCTCCCTACTTAGTACAGCATGGATTTAATCACATTAAGATGTGTCACAACTTGAAGGTATGTTGTCAGTGTGGAGTGAGATAAAATGCCAAACTGGGAAAGCACTATGTGGGTTACAGCACAAGCAGTGTGCCGACATAAATGGTTCCAGGATTTATCAGGTTTAACCCTGATACTGGATTAAACCTAGGGGTAATTGAGAGATATAATCATAAAAACAAAGACTTGTAGATGGTGCTTTTTTATTTTAAACTACTTTGCACTTGGCTTTCAGTGTGTAATTTTAGAAACTTCATCATGTAATACATGATACCTTGCCTCCACTGCCCAAAAAAGGAACTTGATCTAATTATATTTTCGTTTAGCTTGACCATATCCAAAATTAAGACTATTTGCCTCTGTCCTTCACCATGCCAACCCAACCATTACACCCTCCACTCCAGGCTCACTAGCTCTCTCCTCAATCCAGGCCCATTCCATGGTGCAATAATTTCTCCTGTCTTCCCTTCAACCCCAACCTTTATCATACTCATCTCCTCCATGTAACTAGCAACCCAGATGATCTACCATAGCAAGTTGGGAAATTGAATTCAATAAATCTGGTAAGTTGGGGCTGGCACTAGAAAAATGGCCATGAAAGTTGCCATTTTGTCAGTTGAAAAACCAGTTGGTTACCCAACGTCCTTCAGGCAGAATCCTGCCACTCCTACCTGATCTGGCCTACTGACTCAATTCCCACATTATGATGTGACTCCAGTCCCATATTACGTGGTTGACTCGAATGATGGGTAATGGATACTACCTCATCAGTGTTGCCGATGTGCTAGCTTGCACTTGAGCATCTAAAATAGCTCGACACATCAGTGGACTTCTGAGGGAGTGTTGCATTTTTGGCTGTGCATCCTTTGGCCTATTTGCCTGTGATAATGATTCAGCTGGGAGTTAAAAGATTCCTTGATCCAGTTTGAATAAGAGTAGGAGGTTAGCCTATTGTCCTCTACCACAAAAAAATAGATTATATTTGGTCATTTAACTCATTGCTGTTTGTGGGATCTTGCTGTATGGAAAATGACCACTACACTTACCCACATAGCAACTACATAATGTATTTCAGTGTATGTAAAGTTCTTTCAAATTTTTCATGTTCCTTGCAGTTCTCTTTCCGAGCTCCTCTGCCTTGCTACCTCTTTACCTACCTTTAGAAGTTACCTCAAAATCTACTTCTTGGGGGATGCTTTTGGCCCCTTTCCCTAAATCAGTCATCGGGTTCCTTGACTCCCTTGCAAAATGCTTTGTTCCATGAAAGATGTTATAAAAGTACAAGCTGTTGACTGAACGAGTTTGGTTTAGTCAAGTGCCCTTTTTCTAACCTGATGGTCAACAATCATACTACTAAAAAAAATCAAATGTATGAAACAACTGGTCAACGTATCATAAAATATGCTATGTGGAATTGCAACATCAAATTCTAATATGCATTGCAAATAGATTAGATTAGAGATACAGCACTGAAACAGGCCCTTCGGCCAACCGAGTCTGTGCCGACCATCAACCACCCATTTATACTAATCCTACACTAATCCCATATTTCTACCAAACATCCCCACCTGTCCCTATATTTCCCTACCACCTACCTATACTAGTGACAATTTATAATGGTCAATTTACCTACCAACCTGCAAGTCTTTTGGCTTGTGGGAGGAAACCGGAGCACCCGGAGAAAACCCACGCAGACACAGGGAGAACTTGCAAACTCCACACAGGCAGTACCCAGAATTGAACCCGGGTCCCTGGAGCTGTGAGGCTGCAGTGCTAACCACTGTGCCGCCCCAAATCACTCCGTGTCTGCCGCAAGGGCTGGTAAATGAAATCAAAATAAATGTTATATTGCACATACATGTCGTTCTGGCTCAGATTAAAGATTAGTGTTAATTGTATATTAATTGTGTTTAATTGTATGCAGGTGGTTGGCATTAACTGGGCATTCACTTGAACTCCCTATAAATAGACATTGCATCAGGGATTTGGCGTGGAGGGTGTTGCACGCAGCAGTCCCATGCAATAGAATGTTGAGTCTATTCACGGACTTTCGGGCCGCCTGTAATTTCTGCGGCCTAGAGGAGTCTGTGTTTCGCATATAATGTGTGTGAGGTTACATGTTATTTGAGGAGGCTGCTCCTCAATTTCTGGCTCCACTTAAGTCCCATGCTCCTGATCTTTAGCCAACTGGTGGGGAGGGTAATGGGAAAGTCAAGGGACCGCCTCGTGGGACTGCTGCTGGGCCTGGCCAAAGTGGCCATTAACAGGTCCAATGAGTGGGCAGTCGAGGGGATCGTTAGGCCAGACAGCCTGCCTCTCTCTTCTATGATTACATCTGTGCCTTGATGTCCCTGGAGGGGGAGTACACAGTGTCCGCCAGTATGGTTGAGGCTTTCCACAACTGGTGGGACTGGAATGCATCATTACCACCAGGAATGACGTTTTAGTTTGATTTAGTTAAGTTTCCTTTATAGTTTTTTGTTGCTACCGAATGGTACTGGTGCCCCTTTGATGGGGCGATCTAGTCCCACTTTAATTTGTTCAGTTTTTCAAAAGAGGTATAAATAGACTCAAACTAAAACTGTGGTTGTTGCATTAGGAGATGTATGCTTGTAATGTGAAATTCAGTAAATAAATATAAAAGTGTGTAAAGATTGCCTCCAGTTCCATCCTTCACCAACTGGCTTTCTGGAGTAAAACAATTCGTGGTGTTTAGGTGGCATGTAGCTTTGCAGGAAATGATTATGCTGGTTTTGGAAACTAACCCTACATGTGACATCCAAATTACTGTATTTTTTAGTTGAAAGGTTTGAACGATGAAACGTAAAATGAAAATTTGTGATGATTTTGGTAACTTAACAAAATAGCCATTTTTTAGCCCGCTGTGAGAAATAAATTTACTTCACAAGTAAAGCTCAAGCTAACTACAGAAGAGAGTGTAAGTGGAATAAATTGTAGTCTTCCTGGAATGTTCAGCCATTTATAATGCATTAATAATCCACTGGGTATGAAGTGAGAGCTATTTGGCCTACCTAGTAATAGGTTAGAGTTTACCTGCTAGTACAGTGAGAATAGGTATGCAGCGAAGTGCCTGTGGTTAAGGGAAGTTGTTCCTCTGCACATAGTTGAAGTCATGATATATAAGGTTTGGCAGATCGAGATTCTGTACTATTTTTAAAGTCGGAATCTATAGGTACAGCATAACCCACTATAGCAGAGGTATCTGCACAGACTGAGTTGCCCTTATTGTAAACAGATAAATTAAATCCAGGAATCTGGAATGAATGCCTCTTTAACATCCACTTATTTGTGTTCCTACTAGTCTTACTGATCTAAGAATGTCCAGCCACTAGTGGGAGCACGCTAATTGTGATGGGAATTGCTAGCTGGCTAGAATCTGTCTGGGTCAGTTACACCCACATGGTGGCTTGAGGAGCAGGTTACCTTGTCCACAGTGTATTTCTAAAGAAAACTGGGATTGAAAAGTGAAACGGTATCTATAGAGATCCAGGTAATTCATGTAATTGGCTTGTATGAACATTTGGTTCATTTTGTACAAGTGGACTTATTCGTCTAGATTACCAGACAGTCTGGACAAGTTGCATTTGCTGAAAGCTGAGTTTGTTCTATGCTCATTGCTGATGTATACCTTTTCCAAACTACATCCGTTAAGGCAGGTGAGGCTACTCTCCTCAGTCCTACTCACCTGTGGTCTGTAAGATTCAGACCTTTTGCCTCTAGCTGCTGCCTTCTCCATCTGCTCCTTCTATCTAAAGCCCCTTGGTGATCTTTCCCACTTCTGTCTTCCCCTTCCCCATTCATTGTAGCCCCATTCACTGCTATATATTTCTTTGCTGACCATCCACCCACAGCACTGTCCACTGCTCCCCACACCCACTACCCTTCTCCTACCACTCCCACATCCACTAGCCTCCACCTGGTACTCCCAAAACTACCACCCTCCTATTACTCCCAACCAACAGTCCCTCTTTTTTTTTTTGGAGTGCGTGGGTACTTTATTTAAGTGCACAGCCCCTTTTTAAATTTTTTGCATGGCCACATGCGTGGTAACTATGGCCTGCGTGGGGAGTTTCTGGTTGCCGCACAGCTTACGAGGAACATTGCTCCCAACACTACCTTCCTCCTCCTATTCCTAACAGTAACCTCTCCCTATTACTCCAGCACTAATCTCCTCCTCCTCCCTCTCCCAATGCTGCGATACCACATGACCCTCATTCCTCTTCAGTATTTTTGTACACATCCTAATGTCCACCGAGCTCAGTATCTTTTCTGCCACCATTTTGTGGATCTTGGACACTTTTTAAAAAAGACATAAAATTGAATACATACTTAAACAAGCATATAATTGAAGCACTGGTTTACAATTTTCACAAAAATATGGGTATAGTAACATAATTTGAAACTGAAAATACCTCTAACACATCCGATTTGTAATAACTCAATTTCATTTATTTAATCAATAAATCATATATAATGTATGTTTACATGCATAAAACAGCATACCTTCTCACTCACCATCAACAGTGCTTGGGAGATCTGTGTGTTTCAAACCCTTGATGTATGGCTTCTTGTGCTTGTCGATCCTGCAGTGAATTCCTTTTGCTTTTGTCTTTTTTTTGGTATAAATACCCTTTCTCAAGTTACTTTCACATCCTCTCAGTTGTGAAGCAGCTGCTTGGACAAGTTTGGGGAACGGTCAGCTATTGTTTTCCTCCCTCCTTATGGGGAGGCTTGTTCACAGTGAGTCATGAGCTTTGAGGGGTTGACTGGTCTCCCACAGCTTGGTGACATTGCTTGCTGGTGCTCCATTATGCCACCAATTCACTGTTTCTCTGAAAAGAAACATTTTCCATTTTTTTCTGCCTGCCTATTTTCTCCTCTCCTCCTTCCCTGGGTTGTAGACCCATGGCTAAATAAATGTCTGTACTTCACGCAGCATTGACATTTAATGGCAATGGTCCATCCAGTCACAGGGACATCTCAGTTGTGTCTTTACCTGACGTGCACCTCCAGCAGGGTAACTGTATGGCTATTGGGATCAGGTTTTTTTTTTAATGCCTCGTTACTGCCTCTGTTGAGATCAGCAAACTGGGCACAGACTAGGTTCTGTGTGGCTCGCTTCCAGACAACACTAACCAACTGAATCATTTGCAGAACTTACCTGGTTCATTATTTTTTCAAAGTTGGCAACAGGCCTGGATGATGCAATGGTCAGACTCTGACCTTGACTTCTGCGTTCAAATCCAGCCCATGCTGAAGAAGTGAAAAACATTGTGAGTAGAAGCTCTCAATGCAATCTGCCCCTAATTTGTATTCAGTGGCAATCTAATTCATCGTTTTTAAGGTGGTAGATAATGGGTTTGGCAAAAAAGACATCATGCTGATAATGCAGGTGTGATTTTGTGAGGTTTTTAGCTGAATTGTTTCATAGTGATGGCATATGGGGAGTTTTACACTGCTTTTAACGTTGCTATATCTGACCTCTTGGTCTCAGCATCCCCTGTGGGAGTGTTTTGAAGGGCTGTTGCAAGTGAATTTAGAAATTTTTGTAACAGCTGTGGGTGAGAAATTCTGCTCGTGTTGATGCGCGGGTGGCCCTTCTGCTTGGAATGATGCAACTTCTTTGGTCTGAGTCTAACCTTGCTGCACACCAGGGAGTGGTCGGTGTCGCAGTCCGCACTGTGGAAGCTGCGTGTGATTTGAACACTGTTTAAGGTGGCTCGCCTTGTGACGATGAGGTCTAGCTGGTGCCAACGACGCAATCTTGGGTGCCTCCATGAAACCTGGTGACAGGGTTTAGTGTGAAAGAACGAGTTGGTGATGCAGAGGTTATGATAGGTACACAACTCAAGCAGTCTCTGCCCGTTCTCATACGTCCTTCCAACGCCATAGCGCCCAAGGCAGGAGGGCCATGAGTCATGGTCGGCCCCAACCGTAGCACTTAAAGCAGCCAGAAGCACTGCACAAAGAACAGCCAGACACTGCGCAAACGACTACTGGCAACACCTATGCAGTCATATTCAGCTGGCCTCAGACACCGGAAACATCAGATGAATGTATGATGGCATTAAGAGAGCTCTTGGGCCAACCATCAAGAAGATCGCCCCCCCCCCCCCCCCCCCCCCCCGTCAAATCTAAATCAGGGGACATAATCACTGACCAACGCAAACAAATGGACCTCTGGGTTGAGCACTACCTAGAACTGTACTCCAGGGAGAATGTTGTCACTGAGACTGCCCTCAATGCAGCCCAGCCTCTACCAGTCATGGATGAGCTGGACGTACAGCCAACAAAATCGGAAGTCAGTGATGCCATTGATTCTCTAGCCAGCGGAAAAGCCCCTGGGAAGTACAGCATTACCCCTGAAATAATCAAGAGTGCCAAGCCTGCTATACTCTCAGCACTACATGAACTGCTATGCCTGTGCTGGGACGAGGGAGCAGTACCTCAGGACATGCGCGATGCCAATATCATCACCCTCTATAAAAACAAAGGTGACCGCAGTGACTGCAACAACTACCGTGGAATCTCCCTGCTCAGCATAGTGGGGAAAGTCTTTGCTCTAGTCGCTCTAAACAGGCTCCAGAAGCTGGCCGAGCGCGTCTACCCTGAGGCACAGTGTGGCTTTCGTGCAGAGAGATCAACCGTTGACATGCTGTTCTCCCTTCATCAGATACAGGAGAAATGCCGCGAACAACAGATGCCCCTCTACATTGCTTTCATTGATCTCACCAAAGCCTTTGACCTCGTCAGCAGACGTGGTCTCTTCAGACTACTAGAAAAGATTGGATGTCCACCAAAGCTACTAAGTATCATCACCTCATTCCATGACGATATGAAAGGCACAATTCAGCATAGCGGCGCCTCATCAGACCCCTTTCCTATCCTGAGTGGCGTGAAACAGGGCTGTGTTCTCGCACCTACACTGTTAGGGATTTTCTTCTCCCTGCTGCTCTCACATGCGTTCAAGTCCTCTGAAGAAGGAATTTTCCTCCACACAAGATCAGGGGGCAGGTTGTTCAACCTTGCCCGTCTAAGAGCGAAGTCCAAAGTACGGAAAGTCCTCATCAGGGAACTCCTCTTTGCTGACGATGCTGCTTTAACATCTCACACTGAAGAGTGCCTACAGAGCCTCATCAACAGGTTTGCGGCTGCCTGCAATGAATTTGGCCTAACCATCAGCCTCAAGAAAACGAACATCATGGGGCAGGAATGCTCCAACCATCAATATTGGCGACCATGCTCTGGAAGTGGTTCAGGAGTTCACCTACCAAGGCTCAACTATCACCAGTAACCTGTCTTTAGATGCAGAAATCAACAAGCGCATGGGAAAGGCTTCCACTGCTATGTCCAGACTGGCCAAGAGAGTGTGGGAAAATGGCGCACTGACACGGAACACAAAAGTCCGAGTGTATCAAGCCTGTGTCCTCAGTACCTTGCTCTATGGCAGCGAGGCCTGGACAACGTATGTCAGCCAAGAGTGACATCTCAACTCATTCCATCTTTGCTGCCTCTGGAGAATACTTGGCATCAGGTGGCAGGACCGTATCGCCAACACAGACGTCCTCGAGGCGTCCAACATCCCCAGCTTCTACACACTACTGAGTCAACGGCGCTTGAGATGGCTTGGCCATGTGAGCCGCATGGAAGATGGCAGGATCCCCAAAGACACATTGTACAGCGAGCTCGCCACTGGTATCAGACCCACCGGCCGTCCATGTCTCCGCTTTAAAGACGTCTGCAAACGCGACATGAAGTCCTGTGACATTGATCGCAAGTCGTGGGAGTCAGTTGCCAGCGTTCGCCAGAGCTGGCGGGCAGCCATAAAGGTGGGGCTAAAGTGTGGCGAGTCGAAGAGACGTAGCAGTTGGCAGGAAAAAAGACAGAGGCGCAAGGGGAGAGCCAACTGCGTAACAGCCCCGACAAACAAATTTTTCTGCAGCACCTGTGGAAGAGCCTGTCACTCTAGAATTGGCCTTTATAGCCACTCCAGGCGCTGCTCCACACACCACTGACCACCTCCAGGCGCTTACCCATTGTCTCCCGAGATAAGGAGGCCAAAGATGGAAGATAGATATCTGACTTAGGATGGTGTTGCTGCTGGATGCCAAAGCAAAGCATTCCATTTATCAGGATTGAAATCCTTCAAACAAAACAAGGCTGGTGCACTAAGAGGTATGAGTATAGTGCACAGCAGGGTTATGATGACTCATCCATGTTTTCAAATCCCTCCATAATTTTGCCTTTTCCTATCTCTGTAACCTCCTACAGCCCTGCAACTCCGATCTCTGTGTAACTCTGATCCTGGCCTCTTGCATATCTCTGATTTTCATCACTCCACCATTGGCAGCCATGCCTTCAGCTGACTAGGCCCTAAGCTCTGGAATTCCCTCCCTGAACCTCTCTGCCACTTTCTCCACCTTTATGGCACACCTTAAAATCTACCTCTCTGACCAAATGTTTCTAATATCTCATTACGTGTCTCAGTGCTAAATTTTGTGAAGCACCTCAGGATGTTTTAAAATGCTATATAGATGCCAATTATTGTTGTTACATGGAGAATAATCAAGTTAAGATTACTGCCTGGTAAACAATTAAATAATTATTGGGAACAGGTTTAATTTGTTTTCTTGATGTCGGCAGTAGGCGTCACCAGTGAACAATGTCTATGCTGCTTGTGGGCGATGCATCATGGACTCATTGCAGGATTAGAATTGTGACATAACTGCTGTGGATTTTACAAGAATTTGATTGCCAGGAAATAAATTATGTAAACACTTCCAGTATTTTACATTACTGCTTCAAGAAGTGTTTTTATAGAAACTAGTGCACCCATCCTAGGCCAGAGGACAAGTTGAAAGTTGAATCTTTATAGTGAAGATGAACTGAAAACGGGAAGCATTCGAAATTGTGTCCTTAATTAAGTGCTGTTATAATTTCTGGGAGAGATGGTCAAAATGTGTGTGCGCGTGCCTGTGTGTAGTGCAAAGATGACTGGGTATATAGAATTTTCAAGTACAGCCTACAAGCAGAAAGGAAGGTTAACTCAGGAGTTATTATTAGAGATGTTGGAAATCATGAGGGTAAGAAAGCTCGCATAAAGGCACTTTACCTGAATGCGCGTAGCATTCGTAACAAGGTTGATGAGTTAACGGCACAAATCATCGCGAACAAATATGATTTGGTAGCCATTACGGAGACATGGTTACAGGTTGATCACGACTGGGAGTTAAATATCCAGGGGTACCAGACTATTCGGAAGGACAGACAGGAAGGTAAGGGAGGTGGTGTAGCTCTGATATTCAAGGACGACATTAGGGCGGTGCTGAGAGATGATGTAGGTTCTATGGAGAATGAGGTTGAATCCATTTGGGTGGAAATTAGAAACTCTAAGAAGAAAAAGTCATTGATAGGCGTAGTCTATAGGCCACCAAATAATAACATCACATTGGGGCGGGCAATAAACAAAGAAATAACTAATGCCTGTAAAAATGGTACGGCAATTATCATGGGTGATTTTAATCTACATGTAGATTGGTCGAACCAGCTCAGTCAGGGTAGCCTTGAGGAGGAATTCGTTGAGTGTATCCGTGATAGTTTTCTTGAACAGTATATAATGGAACCGACGAGGGAGCAAGCTATCCTAGATCTAGTCCTGTTTAATGAGACAGGAATAATTAATGACCTCATAGTTAGGGATCCTCTTGGAAGGAGTGATCACAGTATGGTTGAATTTAGAATACAGATGGAGAGTGTGAAGATAAAATCCAATACCAGGGTCCTGTGCTTGAACAAGGGGGACTACAATAGAATGAGGGAGGACTTGGCTAAAGTAGACTGGAAACAAAGATTTTACGGTGGGACAGTTGACGAGCAGCGGAGGACTTTCAAAGCAATTTTTCAAAGTGCTCAGCAAAAGTATATTCCAGTGAAAAGGAAGGACTGGAAGAAAAGGGGTAATCTGCCATGGGTGTCTAAGGAAATAAGGGAGGCTATCAAATTGAAAGAGAAGGCATACAAAGTGGCCAAAAGCAGCATGAAACTAGAAGATTGGGAAAACTTTAAAGGTCAACAGAAAGCTACAAAAAGAGCTATAAAGAAAAGTAAGATAGAACATGAGAAAAAACTAGCACAGAATATAAAGACAGATAGCAAAAGTTTCTATAAATATATAAAACGAAAAAGAGTGGCTAAAGTAAACGTTGGTCCTTTAGAGGATGAGAAGGGGAATTTAGTTATGGGATATGATGAAATGGCCGAGGCATTGAACAGGTATTTTGTATCGGTCTTCACAGTGGAGGACATTAAAAACATGCCAGTAATTGACAAAGAGACGAACGTAGGTGAGGACCTGGAAACAATCATTATTACGGAAGAGGTAGTGTTGGGCAAGCTAATGGAGCTATGGATTGATAAGTCTCCTGGCCCTGATGGAATGCATCCCAGGGTACTAAAAGAGATGGCGGGAGAAATAGCAGGTGCACTGATGGTAATTTTCCAAAATTCGCTGGACTCTGGGGTAGTCCCAGCTGATTGGAAAACAGCAGATGTGACGCCACTGTTTAAAAAGGGAGGTAGACAAAAGATGGGGAATTATAGACTGGTTAGCTTAACCTCTGTAGTGGGGAAGATGCTTGAGTCTATTATCAAGGAAGAAATAGCAGGGCATCTCGATAGAAATTGTCCCGTTGGGCAGACGCAGCATGGGTTCATGAAGGGCAGGTCATGCTTGACAAATCTTTTGGAATTCTATGATGACATTACGAGCAAGGTGGACAATGGGGACCCAGTGGATGTGGTGTACCTAGATTTCCAAAAGGCCTTCGACAAGGTGCCGCACAAGAGGCTGCTGCATAAGATAAGAATGCATGGCGTTAGGGGTAAAGTATTAGCATGGATAGAGGATTGGTTGACTAACAGGAAGCAGAGAGTGGGGATAAATGAGTGCTATTCTGGTTGGCAATCAGTCACTAGTGGTGTGCCTCAGGATTCGGTGTTGGGACCGCAATTATTTACAATTTATATAGATGATTTGGAGTTGGGGACCACGTGTAGGGTGTCAAAGTTTGCAGATGACACTAAGATGAGTGGCAGAGCAAAGTGTGCAGATGACTGTGAAACTTTGCAGAGGAACATAGATACATTGAGTGAGTGGGCAAAGGTCTGGCAGATGGAATACAATGTTAATAAATGTGAAGTCATTCATTTCGGTAGGAGTAACAGTAAAAAGGATTATTACTTGAATGGTAAAAAGTTGCAGCATGCTGCTATGCAGAGGGACCTAGGTGTCCTTGTGCATGAATCGCAGAAGGTTGGTCTGCAGGTACAGCAAGTAATTAGGAAGGCAAATGGAATTTTGTCCTTCTTTGCTAAAGGGATCGAGTTTAAAAGCAGAGAGGTTATGTTGCAGCTGTATAAGGTACTGGTGAGGCCGCACCTGGAGTACTGTGTGCAGTTTTGGTCTCCTTACTTGAGAAAGGATATACTGGCACTGGAGAGGGTGCAGAGGAGGTTCACTAGGTTGATTCCGGAGTTGAGGGGGTTGGCTTATGAGGAGAGACTGAGTAGATTGGGATTATATTCATTGGAGTTCAGAAGAATGAGGGGGGATCTTATAGAAACATATAAAATCATGAAGGGAATAGATAAGATACAAGTAGAGAGGATGTTTCCACTGGCAGGTGAAGCTAGGACAAGAGGGCATAGCCTCAAGATTAGAGGGAGCAGATTTAGGACTGAATTAAGAAGGAACTTCTTCACCCAGAGGGTTGTTAATCTATGGAATTCCTTGCCCAGTGAAGTAGTTGACACTTCTTCAGTAAACGTCTTTAAAGCTAAGGTAGATATCTTTTTGAACAATAAAGGAATTAAGGGATATGGTGGGAGCCTGGGTAAGTGGATCTGAGTCTACGAAAAGATCAGCCATGATCTTATTGAATGGCGGAGCAGGCTCGAGGGGCCGGACGGCCTACTCCTGCTCCTAGTTCTTATGATTTTATGATCTTATGATTTGACCTGTAGGGAGATGGTGGTGTAGTGGTAATGTCACTGAAGTCGCACTCTGAAAACCAGGGCTAATGCCCTGGGACATGGGTTCAAATCCCACCATGGCAGCTGGTAGAATTTAAATTCAGTTAATAAAATCTGGAATTGAAAGCTAGTCTCAGTAATGATGCCATGAAACTAGCATCGATTGTCATAAAACCCCGTCTGGTTCACTAATGTCCTTTAGGGAAGAAAATCTGCTGACCTTACCGGGTCTGGCCAACATGTGACTCCAGACCCACAGCAATGCGGTTGACTCTTGACTGCCCTCTGAAATGGCCTAGCAAGCCACTCAGTTGTCAAGGGCAATTACGGATGGGCAACAAATGCTGGATTTTCTGGCAACACCCACATCCCATGAAAGAATTTTTAAAAAGTTAGGATTGTCATTGTTTTGCCCTTTCCTGATCAATCAGCTGAGACCAAATTGTTTATATATTCATTGCCTGTTCATTCTCTAATTCACCAGAACCTCATATTCCCTCACCTTTTTACTACATTGTGCAACTATTGGCTTGTGTCTTGCCTGCATTAACCCACCCAAGATCATCAGTTGAAATCGAAATCTAGGAATAGTGATACTTTTTGACACATACACATGAAATGATAAACTCATAGTTGCAATCGTGTTTTTTTACAAAAAAACCTCTCCCCTTTAGGGTCACAGTCATTTACAACATACATACAGGTTTCCCTGTAGTTTGCTCCACATTCTTTGTTTGACATGGGCATTAACAGAGCTTCAGGAAGGAGTCATAATTTAAGTGTAAAGCAGAAATTATTTTTAATAAACAAACTACCTTGGAAAGGGGGTGGAGAAACATCAGAGGTAATGGAGGAACTAAATGGGTAATTATGGGCCTGATTTTGTGTTAAGAATAATGGTGAGGCTAACGGTACTCAAAGATACGCTGCTCCTCCACAGAGTGCACTGTTGCAGTCCTTACTGACAGGCTCGGCACTGAAATACTGCTATGATGTGAACTTGCTTACTTGCCCAGTCTTTCCACACTAAAGATGACTGGAAAAGTTAGGTCTCATGCACTCAGCAGCAAGTAAGTTTTTAACGGCATGGTAATTATAATTACTGCTGAACAACCACTGTGGCCCTTTAAAATTCAGTTTTATAAATGTGAAGTTCCATTCTGTCAGAAGAAAATTATTGGAAATTTTAAAAATCTATTTACTGTTTTGTCTGTCTCTTTTATCTTTCCTTTAATCCCATCAATATTTCCCAATCTTGATGTAAATGATGTATATCATTTAAATCCAATTTATATTTCATGGTTTAGACTCCGCGTGCCTCAGTGAGGATTCTTCAATCTGATTTGTTGAAGAATCCTCACTGTTTCTTGCCCTGTTGAAACACCACACATCCCCTATAGAGGGCACCACACTGGAAAAGACACCAGATTAGAGCAAGTCTCTGCTTAAAAGCCTGCAAAAATTCAAGTGGGTAGCTGTCAGTGAGGTGAATGGCAAGTGCCATTCCTTCGCTGCTGACTGCAAAATTGGGGCTGTTGTATTTTGTTGGTAATTAACGTATATAAATATATTTTACTTTAATGTATTAAATAGATATTTTAATTAAATCATGCCAGATTTCTTGTGTTTTTTATATTTTCTGGGTATTTTTCTGGTTGCTCCTTAGGTATTGATGTAATCTGATGAAGGGCTTTTTTTTGTATAGGTTTACCAATACCTTAGTACTTTTAGCAATGCCGTGAGACTCTTAACTAGTAAAGGCAATGAGCGGTGAAAGAGCTAGTTTCCGCATTCAATTGTCACCAGATTACTGCCAGATTCCATGGGATTTTATGTTTACTAATGTTTAACCTGAAGTATTTTCATGAGATAATTATCTCTGCTTTGTCTGTTTAATCATGATAAGCACGCATCCAGTTCACAAAACTGTATGTTGACCTTTATCTGTCGTGCTAATTCTGACCAGTCCAAAGCAATGGCGGCAGATCAATACATAATCACTTGGATTTGTATCCAGGTCAACACATTTCTTCACCATTTTTTTTTCTCTCCTTTTTTCCTCTCTGTCCCTCCCCTGAGGGATTTCTTACTGGGGTATTGTTCCTCGGTAGCAGGAGTCCTCTAAAGGTTTCTTTTATCTTTACAAAGCCATCTGCGTTATTGTTGAGCCAGTTCTCTGTGATGCCTGATATCATTATATTTCTTTTATCTTCTTTTGGGCCTCCTTATCTCGAGAGACAATGGATACGCGCCTGGAGGTGGTCAGTGGTTTGTGAAGCTAGGACATCAGTATCAGTCTGATTAAAATGCAGTCTGCCCTGTCTTTCTGTGCAATGTTTTCATTCTACTCTGTTCATTGGGGTGCCTATGAGAACCATGTCTTCTGGCCAATGTTGTTCCCTTTCGAGACATTTTTCTACATATTCCCTTTCATTCCGTACTCTAGCTCAAGAAAGATAATGTACCATTTGGGACTCCCAAATGTGGTTTTAAACAGGTTGTTTATCCCCAATTACTGAATCCCCCACAACCACTCATCTCATGAATGGTGTCTTTCTTTTTCCCTCTCCCTCCCCCTCTCCCACCCCTCTTCCTCTCCCTCTCCCTCCCTCCCTCCCTCCCTCTCGCTCTCCCTCTTTCCCTCTCTCTCTCCCCCTCGCGCTCGCTCTCTCTCGCTCGTCCTCTCGGGTGACCACCTTTGCAACGTGTCTTCCAGAGTCCTTTGCTCCCCACATGCATTGCAGGCTGAGTCAGCATCCCTCTGCTCCAGAAACTATGGGCTAAATTTTTCTGTTGATCATCCATTTTCACCACCAGGGCAAAATTGGGAGCTGACCCCATGCCAGCAGCACCCTCTGGCAACATTTTAATGGCAGCGTCCAATTATCAGGTTGCCGACGGGGCTGCAGTCCAATTGAAGATGAAGGCCTGCCTCCCAGAGCTGCAGTTCCAATCAGAGGGCTGGCAGCTCAGTGTGGCCACTACTGAGGCTGCAAGTCGAGCATGAGGGTGCCTACATGCTGAGGTGCCCTGAAAGAGGAGGTATGTTCTTTGAGCAAGCCAGGCAGGCAGACCCCACTGATTGGAGTGGGGTGGCACAAGGTCATAGTCAAGTGGCGAGCCTCAGCTATGGCGGTGTCATTGCTGCCAGGGGCCCCTCTGTGGGCCATGGAGCAGCCATTAAGGGGGCCCCTACTCTTGGAACCCACTGGAAGGCCGCCAGGGTTTATGTGGCGCGCTCCCAATGCAGCAGTGGGCCCTTCTGATGCAGGCAAAATGCAGTTGGGGTAGGAAGTGGCCCTTAATTGGCCACTTAAGTGGCTCCATTGGCTGCACAATGGGCAGCCACACCGTTCAGGTTCCTGCTTCTGGTAATATGCCATGCCAGTGGAAAGATGTCGGGCTCCCCTCCTGACACCGTCCCCTGCCATATTACCAGCTCGTTACCATAGGACTAGGTATATTATTTAATAGAAAGTCGACCCGCTATGAGCCCCTTTTGCGCTACTGCAGCAGACCAATTTTGTCCCCATGGGCTTACAGAATTGAAAGTATTTTTATTGGAGAAAGGAAAACTAAGTGGGAACATGCCTTTTTAGCAATGAGCAGGCTTCCTCATAACTGTTAACATTTAGATCGTCTCTCCCAAAGTAAGAGGAATTAAAAGCACCTTTGCCTCTGGAGTGTAGTAAGCCTGATTTACTATGACCATCCAATCCAAAAGTTTTTTTTTGATGTTTTAGGGATTTAATTTGCACACAAACAAGGGGGAAAAACCAGTCAAATAAAATTGCAACTTCCTACTGTCATGCCCAGTACAGGCATGTCCTATTCATAATTTTAAATATAGACTATATTTAGCATAGCATCTTCTGGAAATTAATTTCCCTTTTGTTTTAAATGAACCAAAGTGGACATGGGCTGTAAAGATGGCCATGAAAGGTTGGCTGACTTTCGGCCTGTGTATTCAAGAACTGACTCACCGTCTGAAAGGGCAAAAGAATACCTCCCAGACTAAGAGGTGTCATCTACGCCCATCCTGAAACCATAGGGAGACTTTCCTTAATTGAATGGTTTTCTCCTGAAACACACAAGGTGATTGTCTTAACCCTCCTCAGGATGAATGTATTAGAACAATAAACAGGATGAGGCTAATCAACCTAGATGCCCACCATATTTGGAAAGGGAACAGTGAGAAGGCATATGATGGGGCAGCCATTTTGGTCTCCTTTTGAAAATACAGACTGCAGAAAAAGCAGAAAGCAGACCCAGCAGTACCATCGTGCCTTAAAAGAACTGAAGACTGTAACATCTTAAAGTCTCTGAAACTGTTCCTTTTCAAGTCCACCAGTCCAGAAAACCAACCTCCTAATAAGTCTGCAAGCAACTAACTTTGTGACCTGCTGAAAACCAATGTCTTCAAGAGAATCCTGCAATGACTTCAATCTACAATTCCGGCCATCAAATCCACCTAACTACATTTCAGGAGTGAAAACGCCTTCTTCAGGCCCACAACACTTCTACCCCAAGACGAGCTAAATTGCGTGATTTATGAACTATTCCTTTTGCTTGTAATTTGTAAAAAAAAAAAATGCACTATCCTTTTAACGGCTTTCTTTCTCGTTTGTGTATATGTATGTGTGGGTATGTGTGTGGTGAGTGACGTACCATTACATTTTCAGGGTGAATGTGTGAATGAAAATAAGGCTGTGTTTGTTGACAATGGAACCACTAGGTGGCGCAGTACTGGCACATGTGCAAATGCAGCCTCTTCCACTGGAATGTCAGTGTCTGCGACATCTCAGGCAGCTGCCAGTAGTAAAGATGGCGCTGCTCAATTTATCACAAAAAACAAATTCAACACAAAAATCCCCTCAATGGCTGCCATCGCCGCCTCCATCCCACCCCCTGCTCCCTCCTGCCATTGCACTCTTCTTTGCCGTTCCCTCATGCGCTCGTCTTCTCGTCGCACGCTGCATGCTGCCTTATCTTAGCCACTTGCCCTTGCCTCACCGCTCTTCCCCGCATCTGGCCGCTTGCTCCCCGCTCCTCACACCCCCCACCCACTCGCTCCAGACAGCGCTGCTTGCCTCATCTCGGCCATTTGCTCCCACGTTCGATAGTTCCCTGCCGCGCTGCCCCAAGAAGCAAGACGGGCCACGAGGGGTGACGTCGTTGCGTGGCGACGTTATGCGCGTATCCATACTGCCAAGCTGGCAAATGTTCGCACGCACTGATGACGTCCACGATTGCTCTGCGCATGCTCTGCGTTGTCAGGAGTCACTTTGTAAAAATAATCCTCTATTTAAACCCATGAAAAGCGTGCTGCTGGTTATTCAAATTGGCCATACACTTAAGCAGTTAAGAAACACACACATCTTTCTTTTCAAAACACGCTGATAATGGACAGCAAAGGGAAAAAGAACTGGGGTTCCAGTTCTCTCTCAATTCTGTCTGTAACTGCTACTATTGAGGCACTGCCAGAAACTATTAAATGTAGTCAAACGAATGGAACAACAAAGCTATGTTTAGCCCAATCAAAAGGACATAACCACCACAACTATAATATCAACCAAAACTATCAACAAGCAGCACAACAGCCTTTTAAACATCAGAGATATCACAGACAAACTTGAAAGGAGACTGAAAACCACACCCTGTCCCTCTTCGTTCAATTACAGAATAATGGAGAGTCTTTATCATCTTTGTGGAGGTCCTAGTAAATGGTTGACACATCTGCTTTATGTAATAGTTGCTGTATTTTATATAACAGGTGGTGGTTTTGTCAGTTGAAACATATTGTTAAGCTATCTCTACGTAGTCAGCTGCTGCTCTTCTGTATGCACTATCGTCTGTTTGAAATGCATGCAAATTATCTGGAATATAGATCTTATAGTTGGGGGTGTAACTTTTCCTTTCAATCTGAGTTATGCTTATTGGGGAAGATAGGCAATGCACTCCGAGCTTCAGGCAAATCCAGTTTCCCTTCAGTAAAACAGAGGAAGTAACTCCTTATAAGGAGCTTTGAGTCTGTATTGGAATGAACATGAAAGTGATCTAAGCAATGACCTTTCATTTATCCCAAGGCGTTAGCCAGCACCTGGACTATCTCAATGAAGGGGTTACATACTGAGGAGAATGAATTTCCACAGGAGTTCTCTCATGTCTGCTACAACTTTTGTGAAAGAGCCGCCAAAGCCCCAGAAAAATGGCGTAATAGACTGGAGAAAGTGTAGAAAAGATTGACAAGGATATTGCCAGTATTGGGAGGCTGCAACTATTGGCAAAAATTTCTCTTGAAACAAAAAGACTAAGAGGAGACCTGATAGTAGTGTTCAAAATTATGAAGGAGTTTAATAGGTTGGATGTGGAAAAGGTATTTCCACAGAACAGGGGGCATAAATATGAGATAGTCACTAATAGATCAAATAAAGAATTTAAGAGGGATTTCTTTACACACAGAATAATGAGAATGCAGAACTTGCTGGCACGTGGAGTGGTTGAAGCAGATAGCAGTGACACAGTTACATGAAGGAGAAGGGATTAAGGCAATATGGGGATCGGATAGAAAGAAATAATTAGAGTGGGAGGAGGCTTGTGTGGAGTATAATTACCGAAACTGGCCTGTTTCTGTGCTGTAGATTCTATACCAATCTATGTAACTTCTCTCAGAATTATCTAAAAGTATTGTGACCGTTGTGCGGGCAAACGTAGCAGTCGTTTTGTGCACAGTGAACTCCTGTTGAGGACCCAGGGAAGGTGCCCCCAGGATCTTCGACATGGCAGCCTGCTTTTGCTTCACGTCCTGCTGTGGTAGCTCCAAAGCTGCGGCTGGAAATGCAAACGCTCAGAATTGTTGGCCAGCCATCTCCAATTTTCTTCCCTATGGCAATGAAGCAACTTTTTAAAGTAGCAGTTGTGTGATCTGTTCCGCCCATTGCTGACAGTAAATTCCTGCCAGCTAACCCAGTGTGAGCTTGGAACTCACTGGGCATAAGCGATGAGATAAGCCTTGGGAATTCCCATCACATCAGTTTTGTCGGGAGCTTTACGCTTATTGCCTTCTAGGGAAAATCGGATCTGTGATTCATTGGAAACTTTACACTTGCTTTTTTTAAATTTCTAACGTCTGTTGGCTTCCTAAAATGTAGAAGCAACAAGTCTGATGATGAATCTTCCATAGAGATTTGATCACTGAAATTCTCTTTGTACGATACTTCAGTAAAATTGGGTGTGGGTTAATGTAGACCATGACAAGGTTATACCTTGTTCTCTGGTTCTACTTTTCTGGACATGATCTGTATTTAAAGGGAGGGAAATTCGAAACATTGAGCTAAATTTTACCAGCCTTTTGGGGATGGGCTGGGAGGCGGGTAGGCTGGCAAAATGGCATGGGAAGGTGTTGTGGGGTGGGGAAGATACCCAACGTCTTCCCAAAGCCATGCTGTTTTGCCAGGAGCAGTAAAGCTGGTAAATTGGCTGCCTACAGGGAGGCCAATTGAGCTACTTGAGTGACGAATTAAAGGCCACTTCCTGTCTCCACAGGCATTTTCCCTGGGTTAAGGGGACCAGCCGCCGCATGGGGAGACTGCCCAGTGATACCTGGCAGCCTCCCAGCAGGCTCCAGAGGGGGCCCCTCCTTTAGGGGTACTCCATGACCCACAGAGGCCTCCCCGGCAGCAATGGCCGCCCTTGCGGCAACAGTAGTGCTGCCTGCCCTCAGCGACACCCGCCCCCCTCCCCCACAATTGCCAGAGCCAGGCTCCAGCTACCCCCAACACCACTTACCCCATTTCAAGGTTGCTCAGCCATTGAGCACATTCACTCTGCAGCTGCAGCCTCAACAATGGCCACCACTAGCGGTGTTGCTGCCAGCCCAATCATGCTGAGTTGCCAGCCATCTGATTCACTGCTGTCCACTTAATTGATTACCACTGGAAAAATGTGGCCCTGGGTCCTGCCTCCTGCTTTCGGCCTAGGTGGCGGGACTTCTCACACCCCAGAAAAATTCTGCCATTATTTCACTGAGTGTGTGGTAAATCTATTTGTAATGCTAGGCCCCCACCTGCCAAGAATGAGACACATTAATTTTGTCATAAACATTGATATTAAACTGTTACTGGAGTGAAAAAGACTTATTAAACAGGTCAGCCGTGGCTGGAAAAGACATTTGCATATTAACAGATGGTGATTGGAAGGACAAAGGACCATTCCCTGAGCCATTCAACCCATAGTGGACCTTGCTCACCAGGTATTGTGTGTAAGAGGAGCATTCCAGAGACTGCTGAGATGATACAATCCAAGACGTAGCCAGACCAGTTACTCACATGACTAACCTGCTTGGCAACCTGAGTTTTTCTGAACTGTACAAACAGTTTGAACTGAGAAAGTCTGTTTGCTCCTGAACTGAGAAGATCTCTCCTGTCTGCTCCCATCTCTTTCTCACAAGCCTCTGAATCCACTGAAGGCGCATGAACCCCAAAAGAGAAAATCTCTTACAGCGAACAAGGTTTCAGAAGAATACTGGGCCCCAACGAAAAGCAAAACCTACCTACAAACAAGGACTCTACCGTGAGCTCGAAGAACCGTAACAGAAACTCTTCAGATATTGCCTCAAATTTTTCCACTTTATTCTTCTCCTCTTTTCTGTCTCTATTTGCATGTGTGTATCATGTATGCATGCTAGCGTGGGCATGTCGTGTATCTGTAGGCATCAACTGAATTAGAGTTCAAGTTTAATAAATTTCAACTTTTCTCCTTTAAACCTAAGAAAGTCTGTTTGTGCTGGTTTCTTTGCCTTATAATTGGAAAACGGTAAACAAGGATTCACCAAGGGGGGAACTGAAAACACAGTGTGTTTAGAATAAAACCCAGTTACAGTAAGACTAGGTGAGGGCTGAAAGGGAACCCTAGACCTCTTTCTCACCTGATTGTAATGCTATCAAACAGGCTTGCTAGAGCGTAATGATTCATTCAAAGGCAAATAAGATTCTTTTTTTCCAGAAAGTAATATTTTCAGATACAGTATATGTCTAATTTGAAAGGGGGCCTACAGTAGGCATAGCACAATTGATAGGAACAGGTGAATTTGGACCTATGGTTCGCATGTTGGCGAGGGTTCATTGTAGTACCCATCTTTAAAATGGATAATTGAGCAATTCGAATAATTAGAAACTGATTAGCTTAATATGCGTGGTAGGGAAAACTTAATCTTTATGAAGGATAACATTACCTTGTGTCAGATAAAGCAATTAAAAGGGAAGATAAAACAGCAAGAATTTTAGTGGTTGGGGGGTTCAGGGGCGTTCAGAGTGGTTGGAAGCATTTAGTAGTGTCCTACAGTGTTCATTTCTGTTCACTCTGTATATCATTGATTTGGATGTATAGGCCTAGTGTGAGTGGTGTCAGCATTTTCAGATGATAGAATTAACTCCACGTCCTTTCACAGACCAACGGAAGCTGCAAATTGATATCATTAAGATGGGGGAATGGATAGACAAAATGGCAGATGAAATTCAATGTTAGTAGGTGTGAGACAATAGATTTTTAAAAAAACCGAATGCAGCAGTTTTATGTTCTGAATATATGTAAGCGTGGAGCTGTGGAAGAGCATTCGAGAGTACAGATTCACACATTAAAGGCAGCACCTGAGGTTGTTAAGGCCATAAAAAGCTATTGGAATTCTAGGTTTTACAACTAGAATTATAGAACATCAAAGCCTATATAAATGATGAGCCTCTATAAAATTTTAAGAAAACTTCAGTTACAGTACTATGTTTGATATTAAGCTCCTCACTAAAGGAGGTATATTGAGACTCTGCTGCCTGTATGAGTAAATACAAGAGAGATTTGGAAAATTGTGTTTTTCCTCGTTTAGGCTAGCGGAGATTACGGGCGATGTGATAAAAATGTTCAAAATTATGAAAGGATGGGACATGGTAATGAGTAAATTGTTTCCAGTAGTTGAGGGGTCTAGAACAAGGGGATGTAGATACAAGATTGAACATAAAAGATTTGGAACAGAGAGAAAGAGAAATTTCATTAGGCAGAGAGTTGTGAGGATGTGGAATTCAATTGCATGGTTGGTACTTGAGGCAGAAACTGTGTCAGCATTCAAGGTTAGATAGGATAGGCGAATGAGGGAAAATGGCTGAAGGGATATGGGAACATGGTGGGTAGTTATGATTAGGATCTCTTTGCTCGCATGGAGATAAACACTGATAAAGGCTGGTTGGGCCAAATGAACTATCTTCATGTTGTAACTTCTTTGTGTTTCTACATATAGGATTTTCCAGGCCTTGTATACTGGAAGGAACATCAAACACTCAAAAGATTGATTTGAATGATTCACCCATTACATAAATCTGCAGGTGTTTAAATCCCAAGCTTAGGGTCAACCTATTGCTACCTCATGACATACCTTGCCTTAACATTTATTAAGTACATGACATCATTAAGTTTGAACAATGAGCTTTGGCTGTTATTTTCATTTCTCAAACTTATTTGCCCCAATTATGATAATTTATTACTTTCAGCAAAATGATTACTGAAAGACACTGAATATTGTAATATGAAGAAATACTTGCATTTATATAGTGCTTTTCACAACCAGAGGACCTCACAAAGCACTTTATAGCCAGTGAATTACTTTTGAAATGTAGTCACTGTTGTAATGTAGGAAATGCAGCAGCCAATTTGTGTACAGCAAGCCCCCACAAACAGCAATGTGATAATGACCAGATAATCTGTTTTTGTGATGTTGATTGAGGGATAAATATTGGCCAGGACACTGGGGATAACTCCCCTGCTCCTCTTCGAATAGTGCTATGGGTTCCATTACGTCCACCTGAGTGACCAGACGAGGCCTCAGTTTGGCGTATCATCCAAAAGGCAGCACCTCTGTCACTGCAGTACTCCCTCACTATTGCACTGGATTTTTAGCCTAGATTTATGTGCTGAAGTCCTGGAGTGGGTGATGAACCCACAACCTTCTGACTGAGAGGCAAGGACATGCATCAGATCCAGCCTGTTCTCTTAATGAGTAGACAAGCAGGTTAAAGCAAAAAGCACCAAAATCTCTAGCTACTTCTCTTTTTAGTTATGTTTGCTCTTTTTTTGAAAGTTTATTAAGGGGGTCTTTTATTCAACAATAAATAGCAGCTCAGCCAAAGAAATGCTAAATTGTTATGATGACATTTAGCTTCTTGTTCGGATAACTTTGGGACATGTTGTTGAATCACAACATTTCAATAATGTTCTCTGGTGGCTGGGATTCACAGGAAAAGTACAAAGGCATTAAAATTTCTCACTTCAATACGATAATGAAGAGTCACAATTCGTTTGTTTATTTCTTCACCTGGCATGCCTATAAATGCGTGTGGAATGGAATATTTAGAGAGAGTTCCTGTACAGACATCCTTGTTTGTGTTTTTGTTGTTGCCAGCTTTCTACCCTCTTTTGAAAGCATCAGTTCTTTAGGTTGTAACTCCATGGATGTTAGGTGCCATCCAGTAACTTGATAGAAGTGACCATTATTTATTCATTTTGATCTGTGACAATGAGAGTCTGCAGGCTGTTTAATCTGTCGAGAGCATCACAATCCACCTTCACCCTATTGTCACCTTACACCCAAGTATGGACTGCCAGCAGGGATTGATGGATAGTGGTCAGGAATTGGAATTTTGCCCATTATTTAACCCCTCTTTCCCACCCCCACCTTCCCTAACCCAGGGACACTGAGACCAATTGCAGTGTTCATACCACTGCCGTTGCTGAAATCAATTAACACAGACCAGGGGCCAAACTTGAGACTTTCCTGGTTTGCATAACCTTCTTCCAGTGGTATGACATTCCCTTTCCCAATTCCATGTATTCTTACTACCCTTCTGAGTCAGTGTTAATTTGCATGACCAATCTATGCTGTGTACTCATTCTCACTGGGACCCCTTACTGCTTATACAAGAGAGCTTTCATCCTATCTGCCTTGACTTTTGTTTTAAAAAAAAAATACATATAAAAGGGCAATTTTCTAATCAACTGGTCTTCCCAAGACTATAAATGTGACTAGACTGTGCCTTAAGACAGTCAAGTATTCGTTATTTTGAAATTTGGCTCTTGCATGAACCTGATTAAAAAGAAATGGTCCAAACCTTATCAAGAGTTACTTTTTACTTTCATTTGACATTTATATCTCATCTTATGTTTTACTGAAAAATAGCACCTTGAAAATGTCAATAATTGGTACTCATTCTAATGGATTGTTGAACCTCTTCACAAGTACATCCAGCTTAAAGTCTATGCTATGGAATTTTGCATTGAAGATTAATTCCTCAATATTCTTCCTTGGCCGGTGGCAACTGTTGTCCATCAAGAAGTGTGAGGGCCTGGTGCCCAGGGCTCTTCTAAAACTCAATTGAACCAGCCACTTGGAGGCCCCATGTGAGGATAACTAGAGAAAATGTTTCCTCTGTTTTTTATGCCTCAGCTTCTTTTCTGTACTTCCCCACAGTAGCATAGCTGAAATTGAGAACCCAACAAGGCAATGGAATGAAGCTGGGTCCCATCACTCTTTGCAACTCAATATTCTGCAACAACATGCCTCATGTCATGCCATTGCTTAATCAACAATAGTAAAAACAAGTGTAATAGCATAAGAAATAGGAGCAGGAGCAAGCCATATTTCTCCTTGAGCCCGTCAATTGTTGTGGCAATTACAGACTTGCAGTATCTAGAGTACTGTACCATCTTACCAACTTTGTTATGGGAAAAAATAGGATGGTAAAAGGGGTTAAACATATACTTCTGAAAGAAGCTGGGTAAGCATGTTGCAGAACCTATTTCCACAGTGCTAGAATTCTCAAGTGAGCCATTAACCAGCAGCCTCAAAATAACTAACATTTGGTTGGATCCCAAACAGAAGTGAGTTGGCAAAGGACAAAGTTGTTTGATAGTAGACCCAACTTTCCTTTAAATGACCTCATTACAAATGATCTCTGCAGAAGTAATTTTCTTTCTATTGGCTTGCCCAGCGAGAGGCTTGCTATGAGAACCTGGACAGCAGCCCACAGGAAAAAGGGCGCTACTTTGCTTTGTTTCTGTAAAAGTCTGTGCTTGGTGTTGCACTTCTTGTGTCGTGTCTAAAAATTATCCTGAGCTGCTTTAGGTAAGTGCGTTTGGAGCACTGGCTCTTCTAATTAGTCCACTGTTAGTGTTTTGTTTAGCTGCTATTCATAAGAGATTGACTGAGGTTAGTCAGCCTTCCGATGATGAGAGTTAAACATTCAAAGTAGTATATTACTTGCACATGTAGAGTTTATCTTTTTGTGTAACTTCATCCGAAATTTAGTAGTAAATTTGTAGTCAGTAATAAAACACGGAAAATATTATATGAAAATATTATTCAACAAATGTATTTTTCAGTTTGTTTTAAACAAGATGTGATATTGCAAGGAGAGACAACTGTGCTAAGGGATATGTTGAACTTCCTGGACCTAACAGCTGTGGTTAAATAATGAAAAGCAAAGAAAATTGTAACTGCTATTTCCCTTAAAGTTTTGTCATATCTCCTGTGGAACACCTTGAGACATTTTACATGCTAAAGGCTCTATATAAATGTAAGTTGCTGTTCTTATTGTCATGCTAGTCAGAGTCTGTTGCTACTTTGGCTAGTATTACCTGTTCTAACTTCTTGGGCTTACTGTAAACATCGTAGTTAAAGTCCCAAAATTAATTTGCACACTGCACATGTTTTCATAAGTGCGACACCAATGAATAAAAGTTGTGTGTAATTCTGTTCACAGGTAAATAATAGCTTTAGTATTGTTTGTACTGTTTGTACTGGATAAGCTGAGGCTGAGATTCAACAGGGCATTCATTGAGAGGTGGAGTTAAAGGTTACAAAATCGATACAACTTGGAGCATGTAATAAATCATATTTATGTTGGGCTATTTTGCAAGCTGTACGTAAGTGAAGCACTATTGAGAGATTTCACTGCATGCTCTCTTTTAGCTCTCTTTTGGATTACTTTAAGTTTTCCCAGCACTTCGGTGTCGTCCAGGATAGTGTGTAATATGCCGTCTGCATTTTGAACCAGACTGCATGTTTTCATTTGGGAAAAATGACTTGCAGTTTGTTATTGCTTTATATTTTATGATCAAATGTCGAATTCGTTATAATCAGTGTTTTGACTGTTGGTTGACATATTTTGGAATTGTTTTCTATTTTTGTTTTATTTTCTAACCATTACCTTTTTTTTAAAAATCTTAGTGACACACTGACTGCCAATGGTGTAGCTATCTCCTGTGAAAGAAAAGTCATTACAGGTAGGTGCAGTGTTCTGTTGGTTTATATCCTGTTATACAGAAATACAATGTACATCATTTCTGTGCCCCTTCCACATAAAAGTATGTTCATAATTGCTAAGCGCCTGAGCGATAAAGGAATCGAGGATTAATTGATAGGGTGAGATGCATTAAGGTGAGAGGAGGCTCCGGTGGAGCATGAACACCAGTAGAGACCAGTTGGGTCAAATCACCTGTTTCTATGCTGTAAATTCTATGTAAAAATGGATAAACTGAACTTCATTGCATTTAACCCTTAACTAGCACCAACATAGGTTAGTATACTCCAACAGAAACCAATGTTGCTCATCTGTACTTTCAAATGAATACAGCACCTGCAAATAAATGAACTTTATTCAGTAGTAACCTGTATCAAAGATGTGCTAGTATTTTGAGTTTTTTGACGCAGGATTGCTGCTGCAACACTTAATGGTATAAGCCTAAAATTGGCAATATTAATGCACTGACACTTAAGACAGTGCCGATTTTAAGAGGCATGAACCGACCTGTTTTAAACAAGTTAGTGGCTTCATTAAAATAGTAACCTGAAATATGTCACATGAGCATGTTAATTATTCATATGCTTTTAGTACACAGTAATTTCTAGGCTCTAGACTTTTGGCTGAGAATCCTTAGGGAGACGAGCTGCAACAATAGTTTCTAGACAGGGGAAGGGTGATGTGGAGAACCTGTTGCTATCTGTCCCAAGTTAATATGCTGCTTGCCTAAATGATGATTGTCGTGTGTTTTTGAAAAAAAAAACATGGGTATAGTTGCAAAGAGCAACAATCGACCATCCAGCTGTTCTGACTGTCAGCTGGAAGCATTACTACATTTTGTAATAAGTGAATTTAGTTCAAGCATTCTTACACTACTGCCGTGTTTTGGGTTCTTCAACTCAAAAATGCTGCAGGCCCTGGCACATAACTGCAAAATCTATGACACATTTCAAATCATTTAAGACATTCCAAGTATTACGGGCATGTATTTAAATTAAGCTATTGGATGGGAAATGCACATTACATCTTAAGTTTGTCTCTTTTTATTCCGGTGCCAATTTCTTAGTTGCAAACAAATGGCTCAATTTCTCTACTTTAATAGCAAATAAATACTACTTAACACATTTTTACAGGTATAAACTAAATCTATCCCAGTGTATCCAAAAGAGATTTATATTCCTACTGCAACTCTCAAGTTATAGTTATCTCAATATGGCAAGATGTCTGTGCACAGAAATCTGAGTTCTAAAATGGATTGTTCCCAAGACAAGCCAGTTGATGAAAAACTAACACAGGGCAATGGGGAGCCTGATAATGGGTGAAGATGATTCCTGCGAGGTCCAGGGAACATGAAGGTCCTGTCAATCTTAACAGGACCTCATTTGATTAATTGCAGGCAAACTCCCACCCAACAGCCTGACAAATTGACTGAGAAGCAGAGTTAACGTTTCAGGTCTGAATGATGAAAGGTCACTCACCTGAAACGTCAACTCTGCTTCTCTCTCTACAGATGCTGCCTGATCTGCTGAGTATTTCCAGCACTTTCTGTTTTTATTTCAGATCTTGCATTTATATTACTGACAAATTGACTTGCCTGTCTGGCGTGCAGGAGGGATATGTATCGGCAGGAAGCTACAGTTCCCCTGTGGGGACTGTGGCTGGCAAGCAGTGGGGGTGGGGTGGGGTGGCTCCTGGCTGCACTCAGGGCTGCATCCAATGGAAGCAAAATTTGGGGCCGCAATCGGTTTTGGTTGGCCGGAGGTATGCCAAAATCTTACTTGTGAGGCCCTGGGGTGACATCTGGTCATTCTGGTCCACTGGAAGTGCTAAAAGGAGCTGTGACTTACTTTAGGCAGTCGACAGTCTCTGCTTCATCTCTTCTGCCGGGCAGTCAACAACGTGGTCCTCACCTTGATCTACAGCTTCATTTAAGTTGTGGCACCAATGATGTAATCGAGCCATGACTTTTGAATGTTAATTCGGCCTCTGCCTGCCTTTTGTGAGAGTTTCATCGAGTACCTGATTTGCTTTTCTAAAGGTTTATATGGACGGGAATAGGATCAGGTTGCTTAATCCTGTTATTTTAACCCCGGTCCCCTCCTGCCATTGGTAGTGGGGGGGAGGTCCGTGGGAGGTTAAAATCAAGGTCTATGAATCCAAGGGCAGAATTTGATCGGCCCCCAGATGGCAGGAATGGAGGTGGGCTGGGGTGGGAGGGTGTAGTGGAGGTTCCCGCTGGTAAAATAGCAGGGAGCAGCATCGGGGAAGTTTCCCAGCTCCGTGGAGGCAGGCAGCTGATTTGCATTATTTGAGGCCCTATTGAGGGTTAATTTACAGGCTGCCACTGGCATTTTGCCAACAGCCATGTGGGAAGGCTGCCAGCTTCTTGGGGACTGTTGAAGACTGAGGCTCCATGGCTCACAGAGGGGGCCTTGGGCAGGAAAGGCAACCCCCACAACCCCAACTATCTCCCCCCCGAGGGTTTTCCCCTCAATTAACGGGGCCTTCCCCCTCAGCCACCCTGAATTTTAATTTGTACTCGCCTCTATGAGGGCGCCTCCATCTTGAGGTGCCTCTGCAGTGCCCAGCTCTCCCAGTGGCACTGCTGAGGCTTCAGCACTGTCGGCCCTCTGGGCCAGCAGCATCAGGAGCCTGCCCACAGGCTGCCAATTAGGAGGCAGTAAAATCACCAAGCCGGTCCCGCTGCTGGCAAGTCGGGGCTTCAGATCTGCATTTTGTCACGACATTGGGGTCCCAAAGCCCCCGGTAATCATCCAGCCCCTAATGTTTACATAAAAGGAGGAATTATTAAAACTGTGTGTGAAAAGACCACTTTGGTTGTCCA